>NC_090183.1:19945206-21379154 GCF_024679245.1 Pseudorasbora parva
TGGGGCCTTTCCCATGCTCGAAAACTCTTGAAACTTTGCACACGCATCGGAATGCGCGGCCAACAGGGTCGGGCAGAGGCCTTTGACCCGGGCGTGGCAGGGGGGCTCAACAGCGCCCCCTTGAAAAACTGGGTCTATATATTAAACACACTTGCACGTACATGTATGAAACTCGGTACACATATAGAGCTCATCGGGCCAAACAACTTCCGCACTCATAGTCATAAGCTTCGCCCAACAGGAAGTGAGCTATTATGGGTTGTTCGGAAAACGCATGCTCTGGAATTTGCGATACTCCTCCTAGACGATTCACCCGATCAGCACCAAACTCGGTCAGCATGAAGTCAAGACACTGAGGATGCTAAATTGCGAGCAACTTTTTGATATCTCAAACGGTTTGGCCGTGGCGAAGAGATGAATTTATGGCGAGAAAAGGGAAACAGGAAGTGTGTTATAACTTTTGCATACATTAATTCATTTTGATGAAACTTCAGCTGTGTGTTCGTTGTAAGAGGCCGATCACATGGATATGACTTTTGTGAGTCAAAGTTATAGCGCCACCAACTGGCAGCAGGAAGTGTGTCACTTTTGTCCAAAGTGGGGGGGTTAGTTTTATCTGCAGTCACCAAACTCGGTATATATATTGTACATTTCGAGCCGGACAACTTTCTAATTTACAGTCATTAGCTCTGACCAACAGGAAATCAGATAATTTGGTTGGAAGATAACAAGAAGTGGCAAAGCGAGCTCTGGGTTTTTACCTTCTCCTCAAAAGCGATTCATTCAATCTCCTCCAAACTCGGACAACATGAAGTAAATATACAGAAGATGCTAAAATGCGAACGGTTATTGGATATCTCAAACGGTTTTCCCGTAGCAAAAGCCTAAAAAAGACAAAATAGGGACACACGTGCCTCTTTCATAAATAAGGCTATACTCCCACCTGCTGGTTATTCTATATATCACACTGTTTTTTGTTTTTTTTGTTTTTTCAACACTTATGCTCTCACTTAAATGACCAGTAGAGGGCAATATTGTATAAGTTTTCAAGCAAAAAACCTTGCCTCTGTGTGTGTGAATGATTTTCTAGCCTGGTGGGGACTTAAACCTGAATGCACACAGACTCATGGGGACTTCCCAATGGGTAGAAAAGCTTATAAATCAGACAGAATGAGTTACTTTGAAAATGCAGAAAGTTTCCTGTGATGGGTAGGGGCAGTGTAGGAGGACAGAATATATGGTTTGTACAGCATAAAAACCATTACGTCTATGCTGAGTCCCCAAAAAGATAGTGAACCAGACATGAGTGTGAGTGTGTGTGTGTGTGTGTGTGTGTGTGTGTGTGTTGGGAGGGGGAGGGGGGAGGGAGGGGGTGGATGGGCTGAGCTTATAAGGGTTGCCTGCAGCATACTTCAGCATTACTACTGTGTGTGTGTGTGTGTGTGTGTGTGTGTGTGTGTGTGTGTGTGTGTGTGTGTGTGTGTGTGTGTGTGTGTGTGTGTGTGTGTGTGTGTGTGTGTGTGTTATTTTTTCTAGCCTGGTGGGGACTTCAACCTGAATGCAAACAGACTCATGGGGACACGTGTCACTGATTTCTACAGTGTGTGTGTGTGAGCCACTCTTCTGTCTAAAACGATTACCTCTCAATGTTGTGCTTTGGCCTGCATTAAAGGATTAAACATATTCTGGGTTTGAATAAAAAAATAAATGTATAAAACCAGTTTATTTGTAGGGCATTGAGAATATTGTTTTATATAATTAGTTACCCCCCCCCCCCAGGATCACTCTCTCTGTGTGTGTGTGTGTGTGTGTGTGTGTGTGTGTGTGTGTGTGTGTGTGTGTGTGTGTGTGTGTGTTTGTGTGTGTGTGTGTGGAGGGGGTCTCTCTCACTCTGTGTGTGTCACCTTGTCTCTTGTTTTTTAATAATTTAACAATTTCATACAGGCTATCACAAATATCTATCACTTTATTGTGAAAAATAAGTAAAAAACTAAAACATATATTATATCTTTAATTAAATACTGGTCTTCTGAACTTACAAAATTTGAGCTGCAAAAAATACATTTGCACATAATTAAAAGTGATATCCTAATACTTTTAATTGTTTTCTATAACATGGGCTTTAAAGAAGGTCATGTGCTGTGTTTGCAAAGATCACGTATGACACCTCTTTAAACTAATTATTTATTGATAGAATTTAAATGGATAAAAAAATAATAATTTCATATGATCTTATAAAAGTGGATGTTTATAATAAACTTCCATAAATTATATGCACGCATATTACTCTTCCCTGACACTGATATTAAAATCATTGTTGCGGTCTCTGTGATTTGGCTTAATTTATTTTTAAGAGAAGTGTAAGGATAATACAACTTCAGCATTTGGACAGTATTCTGCAACTCATTTTGAAATTGACATTTGACATCACCTGACATAAAATTAAAGAATAAAATGTAATTGATCTCATAGATGTGACTGTTGTGGTTCCTGGTCATAGCAGCACCAGTTGCTGCAGTTAATGAGGTGAATTCAAATGACTTTGACATAGTCCCTTTATTTATTTTTTCCCATATTAAATGCCTATTGGCCTGATGTGCACAGTTAAGCTGATGCCACCGGGGTGGCGGTGCCCCCGACTTGGGCCCGTCATCGCTGCTCGCAGCTTTAATTTATTATTATTTTTTTACGCGACTATTTGGGCATTTTTGGGGCCCTTCCCATGGTCGAAAACTCTTGAAACTTTGCACACGCGTCAGAATGCGCGGCCATCAGGGCCGGGCTGAGGCTGGGACCCGGGCGTGGCAGGGGGGCTCGACAGCGCCCCCTAAAGTGGGGTCTGAAAACGGGGTCTATAAATCAAACACACTTGCACGTACACATATGAAACTCGGTACACATATAGAGCTCATCGGGCCGAACAACTTTCGTGCTCTAAGTCATGCGTCAGCACAACAGGAAGTGAGCTATTATGGGTTGTTCGGAAAACGCATGCTGTGGAATTTGCGATACTCCTCCTAGACGATTCACCCGATCAGCACCAAACTCGGTCAGCAGGAAGTTAAGACACTGAGGATGCTAAATTGCGAGCAACTTTTTGATATCTCAAACGGTTTGGCCGTGGCGAAGAGACGAATTTATGGCGAGAAAAGGGAAACAGGAAGTGTGTAATAACTTCTGCATACATTAATTCATTTTGATTAAACTTCAGCTGTGTGTTCGTTGTAAGAGGCCGATCACATGGATATGACTTTTGTGAGTCAAAGTTATAGCGCCACCAACTGGCAGCAGGAAGTGTCACTTTTGTCCAAAGAGGAGGGTTAGTTTTATCTACATTCACCAAACTCGGTATATATATAGTACTTTTCGAGCCGGACAACTTTCTAATTTACAGTCATTAGCTCTGACCAACAGGAAGTCAGATAATTTGGTTGGAAGATAACACAAAGTGGAAAGCGAGCTCTGAGTTTTTACCTTCTCCTCAAAAGCGATTCATTCAATCTCCTCCAAACTCGGACAACATGAAGTAAATATACAGAAGATGCTAAAATGCGAACGGTTATTGGATATCTCAAACGGTGTTCCCGTAGCAAAAGCCTAAAAAACACAAAATAGGGACACACGTGCCTGGTTCATAAATAAGGCTATACTCCCACCTGCTGGTTATTCTATATATCACACTGGCTGTTTTTCTGGGGGGTTTTTTCTGTTTTTTCAACACTTATGCTCTCCCTTAAATGACCAGTAGAGGGCAATATTGTATAAGTTTTCAAGCAAAAAACCTTGCCTCTCTGGGTGTGTGAATGGTTTTCTAACCTGGTGGGGACTTAAACCTGAATGCACACAGACTCATTGGGACTTCCCAATGGGTACAAAAGCTTATAAATCAGACAGAATGAGTTCTTTTGAAGAAAGTTTTGTGTGATGGGTAGGTTTAGGGGCAGGAGCAGTGTAGGAGGACAGAATATATGGTTTGTACAGCATAAAAACCATTACATCTATGAGTCCCCAGAAAGATAGTGAACCAGACATGAGTGTGTGTGTATGTGTGTGTGTTTGTGGATGGGTGTGTGTTTGTTGTGGATGGGGGATGGTGGATGGGCTTAACTGATAAGAGTTGCCTGCAGCATACTTCAGCATTACTACTGTGTGTGTGTGTTTGTGTGTGCGTGCGTGCGTGCGTGTGTGTGTGTGTTCTTTTTTCTAGCCTGGTGGGGACTTCAACCTGAATGCACACAGACTCATGGGGACACGTGTCACTGATTTCTACAGTGTGTGTGTGTGTGTGTGAGTGTGTGTGTGTGTGTGAGCCACTCTTCTGTCTAAAAAGATTACCTCTCAATGCTGTGCTCTGGCCTGCATTCAAGGATAAAAAAAATTATTCTGGGTTTGAATAAAAAAATGAATGTATAAAACCAGTTTATTTGTAGGGCATTGACAATATTGTTTTATATAATTAGTTAAATAATTGTGTTAATACAAATAATTATTAATAAAAAATATAAATATAAAAAAACATTACTAACAAAAGAAAAAACCCATTTAATTGTCTTTAAAAAAAAAAAAAAAAGTAGTGTGTGTAACTTAAAAAAATGAGAAGATTAATGCCTTTTGTTTAAGGACAAAAATGAGAACCAATGAGCTACCGGCATATAGAATAACCAGAAGGTGGAAGTGTAGCCCTATTTAGTAACCAGGTTGGATATGTCCAAGGGAACACTGTTTTGAAGATTAAACTATTGTTGTTATTGAAAAACAGTGTTTTCAGACAGTGAAATAAAAACAATGTTCTCTCACTGTTTAGATTTTGTGTCTGTCATTCCCCTCCCCCCTCACTCTCCCTCTCTCAGGATCACTCTATGTGTGTGTGTGGAGGGGGTCTCTCTCCCTCTCTCAGGATCACTCTATGTGTGTGTGTGTGTGTGTGTGTGTGTGTGTGGAGGGGGTCTCTCTCACTCTGTGTGTGTCGCCTTGTTTTTTGTTTTTTTCATAATTTAACCCTTTCATATCATAGGCTATATCAGCAATTTCTATCACTTTATTGTGAAAAATAAGTTTAAAAAATGTATTATATATATATATATAACACTGGTCTTCTGAACTTACAATATTTTGAGCTGCAAAAAATGCATTTGCACATAATTGAAAGTGACCTATTATATCCTAATACTTTTAATTGTTTTCTATCACATGAGCTTTAAAGAAGGTCATGTGCTGTGTTTGCAAAGATCACGTATGACACCTCTTTAAACTAATAATTTATTGATAAAATTCAAATGGATTAAAAAAATAATTTCACATGATCTTATAAAAGTGGCTGTTTATAATAAACTTCTATAAATGATATGCACGCATATGATATGACACTGATATTAAAATCATTGTTGCGGTCTCTGTGATTTGGCTTAATTTATTTTTAAGAGAAGTGTAAGGATAATACAACTTTAGCATTTGGACAGTATTCTGCACTCATTTTGAAATTGACATTTGACATCATCTAACATAAAATTAATGAATAAAATGTAATTGATCTCAGAGATGTGAGTGTTGTGGTTCCTGGTCATAGCAGCACCAGTTGCTGCAGTTAATGAGGTGAATTCAAATGACTTTGACATAGTCCCTTTATTTATTTTTTCCCATATTAAATGCCTATTGCCTGCTGTGCACAGTTAAGCTGATGCCACCGGGGTGGCGGTGCCCCCGGCTTGGGCCCGCCATCGCTGCTCGCAGCTTTAATTATTTATTATTTTTTTACGCGACTATTTGGGCATTTTTGGGGCCCTTCCCGTGCTCGAAAACTCTTGAAACTTTGCACACGCATCAGAATGCGCGGCCATCAGGGCCGGGCTGAGGCTGGGACCCGGGCGTGGCAGGGGGGCTCGACAGCGCCCCCTAAAGTGGGGTCTGAAAACGTGGTCTATAAATCAAACACACTTTCACGTACATATATGAAACTCGGTACACATATAGAGCTCATCGGGCCAAACAACTTTCGTGCTCTAAGTTATGCGTCAGCCCAACAGGAAGTGAGCTATTATGGGTTGTTCGGAAAACGCACGCTCTGGAATTTGCGATACTCCTCCTAGACGATTCACCCGATCAGCACCAAACTCGGTCAGCATGAAGTCAAGACACTGAGGATGCTAAATTGCGAGCAACTTTTTGATATCTCAAACGGTTTGGCCGTGGCGAAGAGACGAATTTATGGCGAGAAAAGGGAAACAGGAAGTGTGTTATAACTTTTGCATACATTAATTCATTTTGATGAAACTTCAGCTGTGTGTTCGTTGTAAGTGGCCGATCACATGGATATGACTTTTGTGAGTCAAAGTTATAGCGCCACCAACTGGCAGCAGGAAGTGTCACTTTTGTCCAAAGTGGGGGGTTAGTTTTATCTACATTCACCAAACTCGGTATGTATATTGTACTTTTCGAGCCGGACAACTTTCTCATTTACAGTCATTAGCTCTGACCAACATAAAGTCAGATAATTTGGTTTCAATCTTGAAAAATCATAAAAACAAGCTCTGAGTTTTTACCATCTCCTCAAAAGCGATTCATTCAATCTCCTCCAAACTCGGACAACATGAAGTAAATATACAGAAGATGCTATAATGCGAACGGTTATTGGATATCTCAAACGGTCTTCCTGTAGCAAAAGCCTAAAAAAGACAAAATAAGCACACAAGTGCCTGGTTCATAAATAAGGCTATACTCCCACCTGCTGGTTATTCTTTATATCACACTGGCTTTTTTGTTTTTCAACACTTATGCTCTCACTTAAATGACCAGTAGAGGGCAATATTGTATAAGTTTTCAAGCAAAAAACCTTGCCTCTGTGTGTGTGTGTGAATGGTTTTCTAGCCTGGTGGGGACTTAAACCTGAATGCACACAGACTCAAGGGGACTTCCCAATGGGTACAAAAGCTTATAAATCAGACAGAATGAGTACTTTTGAAAAGGTGAAAATGCAGAAAGTTGTGTGATGGGTAGGTTTAGGGGTAGGAGCAGTGTAGGAGGACAGAATATATGGTTGTTACAGCATAAAAAACATTACATCTATGCTGAGTCCCCAAAAAGATAGTGAACCAGACGTGTGTGTGTGTGTGTGTGTGTGTGTGTGTGTGTGTGTGTGGAGAGAGAGGGAGGGGGGCTGATTTCTACCTGCAGCTTACAACTGTGTGTGTGTGTGTGTGTGTGTGTGTGTGTGTGTGTGTGTGTGTGTGTGTGTGTGTGTGGAGAGGTGGGGGGGGGGCTGATTTCTACCTTTAGCTTACTACAGTGTGTCTGTATTGTATAAGTTCTGAAGCAAAATAAACTTGCCTGTGTGTGTGTGTGTGTGTGTGTGTGTGTGTGTGTGTGTGTGTGTGTGAGTGGTTTTCTAGCCTGTTGGGGACTTCAACCTGAATGCACACAGACTCATTGGGACTCGTGTCACTGTAGGGACCTAAACTGAGGTCCCAATGGGTACAGAAGCTTATAAATCATACAGAATGAGTTCTTTTGAAAATGTAAAAATGCAGAAAGTTGTGTGATGGGTAGGTTTAGGGGCAGGGGCAGTGTAGGGGGACAGAATATATGGTTTGTACAGCATAAAAACCATTACGTCTATGAGTCCCCAGAAAGATAGTGAACCAGACATGAGTGTACGTATGCAAGTGTGTGTGTATGTGTGTGTGTGTGTGTGTGTGTGTGTGTGTGTGTGTGTGTGTGGAGAGGTGGGGGGGCTGATTTCTACCTTCAGCTTACTACAGTGTGTCTGTATTGTATAAGTTTTGAAGCAAAATAAACTTGCCTGTGTGTGTGTGTGTGTGTGTGTGTGTGTGTGTGTGTGTGTGTGTGTGTGTGTGTGTGTGTGTTGTGGATGGGGGATGGGGATGGGCTGAGCTGATTTGAGCTTGCTCATAATTGAAAGTGACCTATTATATCCTAATACTTTTAATTGTTTGCTATAACATGGGCTTTAAAGAAGGTCATGTGCTGTGTTTGAAAAGATCACGTATGACACCTCTTTAAACTAATTATTTCACTGTAAAAAATTATTTAGAAAAAAAGTTATCTGGTTGCCTTAAAATGTTGAGTTCATTGAAATTGGAATTTTGAGTTAATATAATGAAATTTTTTTGAGATTCGACAACCTTTATTAAAAGATTATTAAAATATTTTTTAAGCATATTAGGTAATTGTGTGTGTTTTATTTCTGATGACGCAGTGAAACATGCCAAATAGTGCTATTTTCATGATTTATCACATTTTTTATGTGGTTCAGATACAATAATATTTTGAGTTTCTATTTATTAAACAAATTTCCTTCATTGTATCAACTCACATTTTTAATTTCAATAAACTTAAAATTTCAAGGCAACCAGGTTACTTAGTTTTTTAAGGTAAACCAACAAAAAACAACCAACATTTTTTACAGTGTTGTTGATAAAATTCAAATGGATAAAAAAAAAAGATTCACATGATTTTATAAAAGTGGCTGTTAATAATAAACTTCCATAAATTATATGCACGCATATTACTCTTACCTGACACTGATATTAAAATCATTGTTGCGGTCTCTGTGATTTGGCTTAATTTATTTTTAAGAGAAGTGTAAGGATAATACAACTTCAGCATTTGGACAGTATTCTGCACTCATTTTGAAATTGACATTTGACATCATCTGACATAAAATTAATGAATAAAATGTAATTGATCTCAGAGATGTGACTGTTGTGGTTCCTGGTCATAGCAGCACCAGTTGCTGCAGTTAATGAGGTGAATTCAAATGACTTTGACATAGTCCCTTTATTTATTTCCCCATATTAAATGCCTATTGCCTGCTGTGCACAGTTAAGCTGATGCCACCGGGGTGGCGGTGCCCCCGGCTTGGGCCCGTCATCGCTGCTCGCAGCTTTAATTTATTTTTATTTCTGTTTCCCTTTTATCCAGAGAGACAGAACTATTTGCACTGTATTTATCAATGAGAAATAGGCTATCATCTCAAATAGCCTAATAGACTGTGGCTTACATTAATGGGGTCCCTTGCAAATCGCAACAACACGAATAATGTGACCAGCAACATATTTCTGCTTTAAATATTGTGTGTAGTTAGCAGTGTGTGGTGTTTTCAGACATTTGTTTTATTAAATTGCATTTGTCAGCCCCGCACTCTTATTCTGCCTGTTTTCAGCTGTTTGACCAATCAGATGAAAGAGGCGTTTGCGCCGCCCACGCGTGGAAACGAAATATCGAACCCATAAACCGATTTATAAACCACAAACGAAACATAAAAAATCGAGCCAAAATCTCATTTTTTAGTTTGTTATACTGAACAAAAAAACGAATAAACACCCGATTTATCTGTTCTGGTGATTCCATTCCAAACAGGAAATTAAATGATCAAAACGTACACGGACCGACCTGCCTAGTATAAAATCAATTATAGATATCTTTAATTACAATTTGTACTAGTCAAAACTCATTTGAAGATATCCATAAATATTTTCCAAATGGAAGAATATGACTAGTAAAAATAGCATTATAGATATCTTGAATGTATATTATGACTAGTCAAATTAACTTTGTAGATATATTCAATGCATATTTATGACTAGTCACAATCACATTGATATCTTAATTGCAATAACGACTAGTCAAAATTGCAGAGGAGATATCTGGAACTGGAATTATGACTAGTCAAAACTGATTTATGACTATGTGGGAAGATGTATTTAATGCTTAAAAAGGCTTGCCATAAAACTGCATCCTTCACATGACGTGTCCTCCGGAGGACGCAGCCTTCTAAATTTAACGAAGAGACACAGCTACAGTGTGGGTAAGGTTTAGGGATGGGGTCGGGAGAAGGGGATTATTTTCATTTCGTGATTTATAAACACCCATCAGTTTGAACCGCACCCAAAGAACCGGAAGTGATCGGCGCTACTATACGTGTCAACACTGTAATATGATTTCTGTTCAATAAAAAAATAAAAAAAAATAAAAAAAACGTGTCAACACTGTCTATGGTCAACACTTCACTTTTCTCCGTTCAAGTCTATGGGGTCGCTGTGTCATTGTTTTTACTATCTACTATGGGCACTTCACGTCTTCCGTCTCCGTTTTCGACTCCTCCCTCGCCGATCGGTTAAATCATTGCTCCAATATTCACAAAAAGATAATTATTGGCCCAAAAATGCTACTATTTATTATATAATTATTGTATGTTTGGCCGCATATACTATACATATTTCAAACTATCATGTTTCCACCCTATGTGTTGTGATGACCCAGTGGCCTAATGGATAAGGCATCAGCCTCCGGAGCTGGGGATTGTGGGTTCGAGTCCCATCTGGGTCGATATTGCTGAGTAAACTTTTTTTGCTCAGTACTAGCAAATAGTATGCATATAATATAAAAATAACGGTATGTCCAGTATGAAATTGTTTTTTTTTAGCATGTTCTTCACCCACTTTAATGCACTGACATATTTTAGTTTACTTAAATTAGTCCCTTTGAAGTGAATTGCTGCTTTGTTTTTATTTTGTAAAGACTTAACAAGAAAATAATTAATATTTGATCACAAGTTCATTTGGAAAACATAATTGGACCAACTGATCTCATACATTAAACCTTGATAGAATGTGTCTGTTCAGAGTCTTAACTATTGCTCATTTAATCTGATTAAAAAAACTGTCAGACCAAAATTGTTTTAGAGATTAAGTGAAGTTGAATTAATCCTTTAATCACTAAACTTCATCTTACTTTTAAATGAAAATTACCCTGTGATTTACTTACCCTCAAGCCATCTTAGGTGTATATGATTTTCTTCTTTCTGATAAACAGCTATATTAACGAACACCCTAGCCTTTCCAATCTTTATAACTGCAATGAACAAGTTTGAAGCTCAAAAGAGTACATCCATCATACACGTACTCCACACAGCTCTATGAGGCTCTATAAAGGCCATCTGAAGCAAATAGATGTTTTTTTGAAAGAAAACTATCTACATATAAAACTTTATAAACTTAATTATAAGTTTAATTTATACAAGTAAAATATCTAGCTTTCACCAGACCGCCCTCCCTATTCAACATGCAAAGAAAGGGTGACTCCTCTCGTAATTCAAAACGTTTGTGCTATGTCCTAGACATGTCTTGTCAATTACACCTTTTCCACTTTTCCTTCTGAAATGTTCCATAACTCATGGAATTATTAAATTACCAAATTAACTACAATATGTTTTAACTAAACAAAGAAACCAACATGCCATTTTTGGACATTTTTGTGTGTCAATTCAGGGAAACATCTTACCCCTAAAGTTTAATTTGTTCTCTTTACTTAAAAGTAAAAATATTTTTTACTCTGTATTATAATGATTCAGTTTTTTGGACACATTAGATTTGCAATTTCACATATCACTATATTCCAGGGACACAAAATTAAGGTCAATTAATCAATTATAGCATACATTTATAAAACTTATAGCAAGGGTTGAGGACAACCCGAATGTCTACCAAATCTAAAGAGTGTTGAATTTGTGTTGGTTTTGTCGACTCCAACCCTAGATTAACAAACTCAGAGTAGGTTTAATGCTAAAGTTTACAGGAAGGTGTTGCTACAGTAGTTTGGCATTCCGGTCGCAGGAGCATTAGTGACCATCAGTGCCTGTTGTCCATTGATTAAAAACCTTGTTATAAAATAATTTATTTTATTTAGGTTTAAACATTAGGCTTTAGTTGACTTGATTTATAGATTTTGTGAATTATACAAGTTCCGTAGAGGCCATTTCTGGTGTTCAATTAATTTATAAATAAATAAATTAGAACATGAATGAAGAATGTTAAACATGTCTAATATGTTTTTAATTATTGAAAACATTTTGTATATTCATTGAAAAACATTTTCCATGAATTTCAGCCTTTATTTCATAATTGTTTGGAAGATAAAAAAAAAATCAAAAGAATTTAAATCCATTTTACTAAAAACAAACCAAGAAAACTTTAATTTTATTAAAAATTATTTGTGCAAGCAATCTAAAAGATTTCAATTAGTTCTATGGAGTACATGCCAAAATCTTCAGATTGTTTGGACTCTTTGAGCACTTGAAGACTTCCCTCAATTTTGCCAAGTTCAGCATACAGTTTTACCTGAAAAGGGTTGCAAGACACTTTACATTGTTATTTCAGCTTCACACAATACAATAACTGTCATTTACAATTAGCAGTAAGGGATCTGTGTCATACCTGTGCTCTCACAAACTTGTGAAGATCAGACACCAAGCTTTTGGCTTCTGGTGCCACAGCCAAGACTGTAAAATGAGCATCTAGTAACAAGCAAATCCAGTCTATGATCTTAAAAAAGAGGGGGAGGGGGGGGGGGGGGGGGAATAGTTAGACAGACGTTACCTAGATATATATTTGTTCAAAACTGTTTGATGACAGACCTGAGAAAAACTTGGTTTCCTTAGAGCTGGGATTTGTTTGTGGGCATCATGAGAATATTTGAGATGAAGGAAAAGTAGATACTGTAAAAAGACCTAAAACAAAAATGAATTGAGAAGGCAAATGTCATTAATGACTTTAGTTTTTTTACAAGCCTAATGGAAAGAATACTGATAATTAATGAACAAATAAGCAATATGCTTTATAATAAAATATTCCACATCATGCCCAATGTTTAGTGTAGCACCATTTTTTCCCCACACTAGAGATTAAGGCCCCATCTCAAATGGTGGGGGTGTTTGGGGGGCATCCACCTCTGTTCCACAAATTGGGATACTAAAGAATGGGAAACTCTATACCAACCTAGGCTAAATGTGTTGGTGTCAGATACTCACAATGACCTGCGGAACCGCGAGATCTTTTAGATGTGGTAGCAGGGGCTTTTCACTGTACGCTGTCTGCAGAACCTCATTTCTATCCAATAGGTTAAAAGAAAACATGCAACCAGAACAACAAACAAAAATCTGAAAAATACTCAAAGCACACTTTTTAATACACTGGTTTTGATGAAGGATACAGTAGAGCAGCCTTGTGTAACCCCACAGGACATCTCATATTCAGAGCTAAGGGATGTCTTTGTAGCTTGATGCTGGGGGCATCAGGGACATCACTCTCTAGTGCTGATGGGCAGAAGCCATTCTGTTGTCCATCCTCCTCCAATTCACTTTGTGTCTGAGTCAGCACTTTCATGAAGATGACACTCTCTGTGTCAAGATTCACAGTCTCAATCTCTGAGTCTGGAGTACTATAGTCAGACAAGATTTTGCATAAAATTAGTTTTACATCAGTTTAAAATGAAATCACCTCTTTAAAAAAAATGAAATGATCAAAAGCTTAGTGCTGCTGCTAGAGTGGGCTACCGTTATTAAGTGTGTAAAAGTGCAGGACTCACCTGAGTATAATTTTAAGACAAGCACAGGTGACCGCTTCAGGAATGTCTGGAAAACACTGGAAAGCAACCTGACAGAGATAGAAGTCTTTCTGCACCATGGCCAGAGACAGCAGTTCAGGGCACACACTGCATTAAAAAAAAGAAAGAAAAAAAAAAAAAAAAAAGACAATAAGTAGCTGGAAGACATCGGTGTCCACAGAACTGATCATGTGTGGTCAAACCTGTAGCAGAGGAATCGAGTCTCCAACAGCTGTAGAAATACAGACTGAGGGTAGAAGTTGGCCTCTGTCTGGGATCTTGACACTAGCTCTAATGCCACCCTGCCTGATGCCAGCTGGAGGTCAGTCTCAGTCATCAGGCGAATAAACTCACCCACCTCTGCTTGTACATCCTCTACGGCACCAGTCTAGCAAAAATAAATAAATAAATTAAACAAACACAATCATTGAAAATTGTATTCAAACAATTTTCAAACAATTGTGTTCAAACATTGAACACAATTGAAACTGCAAAGGCTGTTGAATATACATACATGTGAGCCTTTATTTGACAAACAACCAACCTACATGCCCAACTAGATCTTAATGTACAGTACTGTTGCATCCTTGAGCATCTATGGGTTTTGGAACCTATTGTAATAGTTGTGTTTGGGCCCTTCAATTGTTCTCAGAGTTAATACCGGCATCTCAACATCATATTGCAACTGTTGTGAAAAACTCAGCAAGGAATATAATGGAAAACCAACATTTATGCCAAGGAAAAAAGTACCTGGAGGATTCTCTTACAGTGAGCAGTGGGTAGTATTACAACATATCATGGACACAGTGTCCACACCAGACATGACAGTTCAGTACAGCTTGAGGTGGTCTATGCTGGATGTGACAAATCAATTAGAAAATATTGTTTCTCTTTCGTGTCATTAGCAGCGCGAGTGCTTGAAGTATGTCAAAAATAGAACAGGGCAACAGTTTACTGTCAAGAATTTGTGAAACCACACTGCATCCAGTGTAGAGAGCATTACTGATAACAATGGATTTTAATTGCTTTTGTTGCGTCCGGTGTGTAAACACTAGGGGTGTAACGATTCGTTTTTATCAACAATTCGATTCGACTAAAATAAATCAAGTCACACTGATTGAAATTTTTGGCTAAAAAGTTACTGAATCGATTTCAAGTCACTGAATCGTTTCTGATCATATCGTTCTAAATGAACCAATATAGTCCTTAAATCGTATCGGCGACCTCAAATCGCGATACGAATCGAAGTTAAAACGAATCGTTACACCCCGAGTAAACACAGTGTCCTGCAGGGCCGGCCCGTGGCATAGGCGGAATAGGCAAATGCTAGGGGCGCCACTCGTCCATAGGGGCGCCAAAATGTGATTTTTCCGGTTTTTATTACTGCTACTTTGTATTAATATTAATTCGAAATATTACCTTAAAATCCCCAGACCATCGCATCAATCTCCTCCTGCCCAGCGAGTGCTTTAGTGTGTCAGATATTGAACGCGCAATCAGTTTAACGTTGGGAATTTGTTGTTGCGTCGCCTCTTGCGCATCTAATAGACAGGAATGTGCTTGTTCGCTCGCGCCAGTGAAAGTTGCCTATTATTTATGACGGATGGCTAATGTGTCAAAAAGACTGAAGCCCTCTGATACAGGAATATAAAGGAATAAGGGGATAAAGACAGAGGTAAAGTGATGACATGAATGAACAGTTTATCTAAATGCATTATCTAAATATGAATGTTGGCTAATTAATTCCAGTTATTTTATCTTAAGCTTTATGTAAGCAACTGTTCTGGGTGATCAGAATCTGTAAAAAATGTTTATAAACATATATAATTTTTTTTAATAGCCTAATGTTTTTACTCAGTTGTGCAATTGTAAGGGTACATATGGCGTTTTTAAAATGTATTTTCTGAAATTAGTAATATTTATATACAGGATCTAAAATAACTAAAAAATTAAATAAAATGCACACTAAATATAAAAATTTCTTAAAAGTTTAATTCATGGTGAAAACATGAGCATGCATAGTTTAGTGGAGGATGTGTGTGTGTGTGTGTGTGTGTGTGTGTGTGTGTGTGTGTGTGTGTCTGTCCTTGTTTATATTGTGGGGACTGATAGTAGTCACTTTTCGAGCCGGTCCCCACATTTAAAAATGCTTATTAATCATACAGGATACGTTTTTTTGAGAAAGTAAAAATGCAGAATGTTTCCTGTGATGGGTAAGTTTAGGTTTATGGGCAGTGTAGTGGGATAGAAAATACGGTTTGTACAGTATAAAAACCATCACGTCTATGGAGTCCCCACAAAGATAGTGAACCAAACGTGTGCTTGTTTATTTTTATTTAAAAATTATAAAAAACAACCAACATATAAAAACTTTGATAGAAGGGGCACCAAGTAAAATCTTGCCTAGGGCAGCAAATTGGTCAGGGCCGGCCCTGGTGTCCTGCGTTACAAAAAAAAAAAAAAAAAATTCAGTAACACTTAACTAATGTTAAAACATGAGACCTTACGCCCGTTTCACACATACTCTGTCTGCAGTGCGCGTGCGGTGCGTGTTGCGTTGCAGGAGCCCCACACCCTGTAGTGCTTTCACATATGCTGCGTTTGCAGTCCGCAACTGATCCACTGTTGCATACAAACACAGCATTTATTCATTATTTTTTAATTTAAAATCCAAAAGTTTTTACTGAACGTGCCTTGTCAGAATTCAAATTCTCTTTGTTTACTCTTTAATAGAAGTCAGGTTACGTAGCCTACTACATTTAAACAACATTTTATTAAATTCATGTATTCATATTTATATACTTTAGATTTAGCTCACACAAGTGGCAAAACATTTAAACACAGGTTATAGCCTTAAATCACAAACATTTTAAATTAGAAACTTACAATAGTCTATTCAAAAACAGCCAACTCTTCTTTCATTTTTTAACTGTGCGTTTACTTAAAGGGGCTAGGAGATTGAACCCGCCTTGCCCTCCCTCTGTCCCTATTTGGGACCTCAGGCCCCTTCAGGCAGTCGGACCAGCTCTTTGTTTGCTTCGGCGGCCGCACTAAAGGTTGTGCTGTCACGAAGTAAAAACTCTCGCACTGAATAGTGGAATGCGATTTCACTAGCATATAGGTCTAAGAACCTAACCTGCCCTATAGGCATTAAAGCCCACTCCACATGGCCTCATCTTGGGCTTGGTCACATGGCATTTCCATGGAAGATATCTGTGTGGTGGCGGGCTGGGCCTCTCCATCCACACTTTTATCAGATTCTACAAATTGGAGGTCCCAACTCTACAAGCAGGGCTTCTCGCTCATGCGACGTCAATACGGAGTGGGCGGTCGAGTACGTTGGGTCCGCAAGACCCCATTTCGCCTGGCAGTGTGCAGCGCATTTTTTGTAACAGTGCGCGTGGCTCCGCATCTGAAGATGAGCGAGTTCTAGGCGAATCTAGCCGAGAATGACGTCTCATCACACCGGCACCAGTTTGCACATACAAATTAGGTTGCTTATATTTACTTAATGAGCCTACAAACGCAGAAATAAGCCCTTTTAAATAAAGATCCATGTTTAATCAAATAAAAAATAAATCACGACACTAAAACGTTTACTGAAATTAAGAAATCGTTAATTTAGTTGCATACATATAGTTTGTTCTCATGTCACAAGTAATAATATTACGGTTTACCGAGTTTTACGCAAATCTTTAGCAGTGTGGTTTTTTTTGGTGAAATGTACTAAAATAAATATAATTACCTGTGTACATTAGCCCACTTCTCGCCGCTGTGTCCACCTCTGTTGTTTAAAAAAATAGCACAACTGCAAGCACGTCAAGTATAAACACCTTGTCTGTTTGGGGAGGAGCGCACGCAGTCAGCGGAGGCTCGCCCCGCGGAGCCAGGCGAAAGTATAAACAACGGCTCTATCTAGACCCTGGCAACATGATTGCTTATCGTGTTCGGCCTATACACAAATAGTTCCTAAGCACCATTTCACTCTACCATAGATCCGACTATGTCCAATCAAGTCTTTAAACGAACCGACTCTTCTGGTTCTTTTCATTCCCCTTATGAAGCCTGCCTATGTCTCTCTAGAGGTTTTTTGACACATTCAAAGGGGAATTCTGGGTCAGTCAGCACACACTGCATTTTACATTGTGTTCCCATACGCAATATGAGGAACCTCTCGATAGGGAACATAAGCCCCGTTTCCACCACAGGAACTTTACCCAGGAACTTTGGGTGGTACTCGGTGTGTTTAGACCTGCAGGAACCATGGTCTAAATGAAGTTCCGGGTAAATATTTCCCCCTCCAAACGGCCCTGCTCGCGAGGTAGTACTTTTTCAAAGTTCAGGATCTTTCGGGGGCGGGACTTGGGCGCTAAACATGCTGATTGGTTGAGCTCAGGCAGCATTTTATTTCAACTCGGCATTTTTAAGTCTTTTGCGAGGTTCGGTCTACGTTCAGTCATAATCAGTCTTACACGCCGCACTCATGTTGACAAGAGAGGAAACTTAATTTTTCTGAGGGGTTAACTTTTTATTTCGTAAGTTATGAAGATAATGTTGGAGTAATGACACAGCGTATATTGCCCCAGGCTTTTACTTTAACTGCGCCTGACAGAAGATTTTTTTTTTTCTCAGATGATTATTTAAAAAAATAAATAGCTTATAATATAACACTGTATTAGTCCTGGTGGCCGTTAAGAGTTGCTATGGCTTCAGTTAACACATAGCTGCTGGAGAAAACAGCATTGACATTTTTGATGTGGCAGACAAACTGCTTGTGACAAAATGATTGCGATTGAAAGTCATTACATGTAAACACCAGATCGGTTTAGATAACGTCTCATGTAAACAGTCCACTAAATCTTTCAATCGGTACACACAAAAATGATTACTGTCCGTTAGGGCTGTCATTTTTGAAAAAAATCAAATTTAAACGGAATTAAAATATCAAGCAATGCATTCGAATATATTCAATTATCTACAACGCATCATCTCCAGCAGCTGGAATGTGTTTACGGATGCCATAGCAACTCTCAACGGCCACCAGGACTTATACGGTTTTATAAAAGCTATTCATTTGTTGTAAAGTGTAATAATCATCTCAGAAAAAATAAATTCTAATGTCAGGCGCAGTTTAAGTAGTTAATGATTGTTTGCTTACATAGGCTTAGGGACAGTGTCATTATGCCAACATTATCTTCATAACTTCTTTTGAAATAAAAAGTTTATCCCTCAGAAAAATGTATTTTCCTCTCGTCATGGTTGGTGCGTGAGCGCGACGTGTGCTCTTCAGTGGAGAAGGCGCGCTGTGTACATCACATAAGGACGCACACTCAAAAGTAATCCGGTCAGGTCGTTTACATGGTGAAATGTTTAGTTTGATCGATTCATGAAAAGGTTTATCCACCCATCTCAAAACGATTACAATTTCATTCAGTTTGGGCATTTTTATTACGATTGAGGTGTTTATATGGAGCATTTTCCTTCAGATTGGACTTTTAAACTGATTACAGTGGTCCATGTAAACGCACCGACAGTAAAAAAATTGCGCTACATGGCACTTTAAAAACCGGATAGTTTATTTATAGTTCGATTACGGATATTTCACGTCATCTTCGAATGCATATTCGAATATCGAATAAAAAGTGACAGCCCTTGTCCTTCACTGGCTTGGAGGAGCAGTCACGTGCAGTCCTACATCACCGGACTAATTTGCCTAATCTTCTCGGAACTTTATTGGGGTCGAAACGCAGGGGGGGAGAAAAGTTCCTGTAAAAAAGTTCCTGGTACAAATTGTTCTGGGTAATTTTGGTGGACACGGGGCTATACTCTGTTACTTTCGTAACCTCGGTTCCCTGAGAGAGGGAACGAGTATTGCGTCCCACGCCGTGTTCGTGCTTCTCAGGTATCGCTTCAGTCGATTTTTAAAACCTGACACCTATGGCAAATATAGCCTCCTGTATGCTAATATAAGCCCCTTTTCCGGTGGTCTTTCCTGCAGTTGCTGCGGCCCGGCCAATCAGAGCGCTCCTCGTGCCGGGCTATTGCCATGCAGCGACACTGCGCTTTACATAGATACCTTTATTAATAAAGTTTTGCTTCATATTCTCGAGAAAAGGAGTTTTTCCCATACGCAATACTCATTCCCTCTCTCAGGGAACCGATGTTACGAAAGTAACCGAGTACGTTAACTAAGGTTTACAAATGAAACCTTATTGTAAAGTGTCACCAAAAAAATACTGTCATTAATCAGAGGAAGCAACACACCAGAATCAGAACAAAGACAATGAACCAGCTAATGTGTAAATTCTGTTTTGTTAACCGTTTGGTACGGCATTCACGGTTCAATACGCACTGGTAAATTTCATTTTTGCTTTTAATTAAATATTTCCATTTCTCTCCGTTTTAAATATTTATGTCAGTTTATTTCGGCTCTGTTTGAGTGTGCCTGTGAGTCTACGCGCTGATATGAGCAAATATCCAATCATATGCACTAAAGTTAGGGTGTGTTAGCCGTGTTTTAAAGCCTTGCCGGTTAAACATTTAATTGGCATGCTACGTTGCATTGAGTACGCGCACTAAACGTCTATCAAACACACGTGATTACTGGACAGTTTTACTGCGCTAATACTGTCAAACACACAAAGTTAACATATAAACTCAGTCGGTTATGTCTAA
Source organism: Pseudorasbora parva (assembly GCF_024679245.1). Taxonomy (NCBI): domain Eukaryota; kingdom Metazoa; phylum Chordata; class Actinopteri; order Cypriniformes; family Gobionidae; genus Pseudorasbora; species Pseudorasbora parva. Next base: position 19,965,280 of record NC_090183.1, read on the forward strand.
AGTGAAAATTGCTTGCATCTATGAGATGCGAGCAGGTCTTCAATTGACAGCAGCACAGCCTAGTGAACACGCTGTCCTTAAAGGGACAGTTCCCCTCTAAAATGATTTTAATAAATAAAAAACAACTTTAAATACAGTAGCTTTTAATGAATGTTGTATATTGAAGGATATGTAGTTTTAATTTTAGCCTATATTTATTCATTCAAATTCATACTTAAATGCTAATGTACATCTCTGAGCTGCCACTGCAAATCTTTTTATATGTGTACAAGAGTGTAAGTAAAGTTTTATGTTTAAGTAAGGGTTTTCAAGTCTTTTAAGTGAAATAAAGAAAAGAGTATTGCAATAAAAACATTTTCTCCTTAACCTCTTTCTGTTCCTGTTGCCTAAGAATAGACTACTAAAAAAAACGAACCAAAAAACTGCAGTTAAAAACCGAGGTATGTATTGAACTGTCGATTAACTGTATTGTTGCATCCCTAATCCTTATATATCATATATATATATATTTGTGAAGATTGTGAAATACTCAGACCGGCCCGTCTGGCACCATGCCATCCTCAAAATTGCTTACATCACCTCTCATTCCCATTCTGACATTCAGTTTGGAGTTCAGGAGATTGTCTTGACCAGGACCACACCCCTAAATGCATTGAAGCAACTGCCATGCATGATTAGTAGGGCTGTAACGATTCACTCGTTTTCTCGATGCATCGATTACAAATCCTGACGATGCATATGCATCGATCTTGAAACATGTATTTTGAATCGTGAATCGTTAATTTCGGCCGATACTCGATTTTAAATGCTAAGAATCGGATGAATCGCGATTCAATAACGATTCAGTGCTTTTAAAATAAACATTTGATTATATCTACTACATTAAGATGAATTAATAGAGATGTTGTGTTGCGACAACTGCGTCATCTGTGACCCTACAGTCACAGCTGATCTTCTTCACAGACATGCATGCGCTCTTTGCCGCCTTCACTGGATTGCTCGCGCTACGTCGTATTATAGCTAATTTATATAAAATAAAATACTAAAGCTTTAGGGAAATGGGTCATACCGACCAAATTATTTTATTTTATTTTATTTTTCAGTTTTATTTATTTATTGTTGTTGATTGTTTTTTTTTAAATTCTGTAGCACTTTGAGATTTTGTTTAATATAAAGTGCATTATAAATAAAATGTATTATTATTATTATTATACCGGAGCATTTGAAATACAACCCGCTTATTCAAGGATGCACATTTATTGCATGGACGGAGCAAACATTGTTGTAAGTGTCTAAAATGCATACGCACAGTTCTGATGAATAATACATGAAATGTAACAAAATGTTTTTTTAACTGAATTTACGCAGCAAACTGCCAAACCAGTTATTTAGAAGAAGAATTTCGTTATTATTTATTTTATTATTATTATTTAAAAGAAGAAGAATGATATTTAAGAATATTATTTAAAAGAAAAAGAATTTTTTATTATTTTGTGAGTCTGAATTGTTTTCAGTCCCAGTCCGTGCGCAGCTGTCGGCCCTACCCTGAAACGTCATGCATATGCCTACAAATCAAATGCTTTGGTATAGTCACACAAATTAAACATTGAAGTCCATGCTGCACAAAAAAAAAACACTGAAGTTTATAATTACTATGTTGATGTTTTTTTTACAGTGGGTCATATTATAGCATATCTTTGCCAGTGTGTTTTGTGGTGTTAAGAATTGTTTTTCTGCGCATTTTCGCACTAACTCAAAACGTGCGTACACCACCTCCTGAGTTGGCGTAGGATTTGAGCGTGCCGTACGCCAACGTCCATATCGATAAATCTCAAAGTCAGCGTGGTTTTGGTTGTAAGCAAGGTGTACGCTGGAAATTTGGTGTACGCACTTTTGATAAATAAGGGCCATTGATACCTGTATCTGAATTATCAAATTTTGCCGCACAATCTGCATAAATTGAAAATAAAAAATTGTGTGTAAAATGGAGATTGACACAATTCTAAAGAGAGGGAAAAAAACAGACAACTAAACAATATACATTCAAACTAGAGGTTCTGACAAAATGGTCATGGCGGAAGTCTATTTAAAAGGTCATGGTCACTTTATTTATAAATAAAATAAAGTAAATAAGTATAGAAATAAATAAATTGACCTATTTAAAGGGATAGTTCACTTTAAATGAAAATGTTGTCATCCTTTATTTAGCCTCAAGTTGTTTTAAAACTGTATGAATTTATTTCTTCAGCTGAACACAAGGCAAGATATTTTTAAGAATGACAGTAACAGTTAACTGGAACCATTGACTTCAATAGTATTTTTTTTTTCCTACTATGGAAGTCAATGGTTCCAGTTAACCGTTTGGTTACTGACATTCATCAAAATATCTTCCCGTGTGTTCATCTGAAGAAAGAAATTCATACAGATTTGAAAGAACTTGAGAGTGAATAAAGGATGACAACATTAATCTTTTAAAGGGATTGTTCACTTTAAAATGAAAATCCGACTCCATTCAAATTATTTTTTGTTTTGTTCAATGTCTCATTCAAATTATTTTTTGTTTTGTTCAATGTCTCATTTATCACAGCTTGTTTTATTATTGGATGAATGACTGTTTGTGAATAAATCTGTTACTTTGTTACTTTTAAATCTGTTAACTCACTTGTCGAACCCTCCTGGCGTAAAAATAAGCAATACAAAGGCATCTTTACACAGCCGAGTTAAGGCGGGTCTAAAGCGGGTCTGTGTCTGCTCAAAATTCTGTGTAAAGACGCGATGCCGCATTAAAGCACACTTAAAATATGCCGGGTCTGACCAACCTCGGCCCCTAGTATCAAAGTCGACATAGAAACGGTTTTGATTCAATGTAAATGAATGCAAACTTGTGCCGCCTTAAACGACATCATTGTCATGACAACCGCCTGTCAGCCAGCTCACTAGGCGCAAGAATCAAGAAGCAGCTAGGAGACAAACCATCTAGGAATTAAAGTAAATGATTTCGGTACTCACATCGTCAAACTAACCACTGTAGTGTTCACCGTTTGTAATCTTCCTTTAAGACTGGCAGATCAACGCACTGCAACATTTTCCCTCAGAAACAGTAAATGCTTAACCAAGTCGGCGTCACTGTGCAACCCAGTATTATAATCTCTTTGAGAGAACGATATTTTATATTAGATTTGATATTTTCTGATATATTCTATCTGCTGTCCTACATGTCATTAAAATAGACAGAATTTTGGATTTTTCCCTTAGGCATAGTGCAGCCTAACAACTTGAAATAGGCTATAGCCTATAGCTACTCAATCATTATTAGGGATGGGTATCGTTAAGGTTTTAACGGTATTACTACTCTTAACGATACTGCTTATTGGTCCGGTACTTTAACGGTATTTTTTATATATATATATTAGGCCACATTATTTAGGCCTGCACATTATAAGATACACATTATATAGGCCTGCACAGTGCTTTAATTTCAGGAAGAATTCTAGTAGGCTAATCAAATGTAAAATGACACTAGTTTTATCATAGATAGGATAAATTAATGCTTATTAAAGCTGAAGTTATTCATTCAAGAGCTGCGAGTGATTTTATCTTTGCATTTGGTTGTTTAATTCGCAGTAATTCATCAGCATGTTTATTTACCATGCTGCCTCTTTAAGACAGACGTGCAGATCTATAGGCGACTGATAATCGGCAGATGCACTACATTTTCTCCCAACTATCCATATAATAACAACGTCCATTTTAGACACAAACTGTGTTTAAGAGACTCTCTAAGCCGGTCATTTTGACATAGATGTTTGTGTACATTTAATCGTTTAGACGCGATTGTGAAACCGAAAGTGTAATTTGCTCGTCTCGTTGCGGGCTGTTTCGGAGCTCGCGCTGACTTGGGAACAATCTCTTGCACACATTTTTGTGCTTTTAAAGGGGGGGTGAAATGCTGTTTCATGCATACTGATCTTTTTACACTGTTAAAGACATGGAATCCCATACTAAACATGGACAAAGTTTCAAAAGTTAAGGTGGACGTTTGATGGGAGTATTTCTTTGTCAAAAATACTACTTCCGGTTAGTCATAAGTTTCGGCAAGTTTTTTGCGATCATGCGTCCCCTTTGACGTTAATGGGGGCGGAATTTCCTTGTATGGGCCTTACGGACAATTCTACCGGAAGAGCGTGAGAGAGAGAGAGGGAGAGAGCGAAAGCAACAGGCTATGCCCATCAAAGCGCTGGCTCGTAGGCTGCGCTGCACAGGTAATGTGCACAATTAACAATGACATCAAAAAGTGCGTTTTTGGTTGCCAGACCAAGACAGTCCTGCACAGATTCCCCCAAAACCCCACGGTAAGGCAACAGTGGATGGAATTTGCTTTTCCGGATCAGCAACTGAGTTGCGCGAATGTTTATATCTGTTTGCTGCATTTCGGTGCCGACTGTTTCATAAACAAGGCCCAGCTTGACGCCGGATTTTCCATTCGCCTAATGCTGAAGGATGGAGCAGTCCCAACGTTAGAACCGCGGGCGGTGAGTTAGACTGCTTCAAATGTCTGTGTCTATGCTCATCAAGTAGCCCAAACATGATCACGTATAGTTACTATATATATTACTATATATAGAAATTGATCAATGGAGCATGCGATGTGTAGTGCGTGTACATTTGTATAGCTGGCCACTATATGTGTAACTTTATGTTTGTGTATTGTAAAAGCACTCCAAACAACAATACACAAAGAGTGGGGAAATATGTTGAACTAAATAAGCGCGCTTCTTCATTCAAATGTGCTACTATTCCGTGTTGTCTACACAAACCACGCGTAAACACACACACACACGTGCACAACTGCACTTCCCACGTTTACACCTTCAAAGACAAAAATACGACGATATAATTCAAGTATAAATATGTAAATAACACAAGCCGCTAAGCATATTATATAGTTAGTGTATAACTTGTACCACATAGAGACGTCCTGCTCTAGTCGTTTTTGCTGCTGCTCCTGTTCAACTGCAGCCTCTGGGTCTGATTCCAGATCATAGATGTATGGCTGTATCTGATTAAAAGCCATATTTTTAGTTTGAATAAAGTTTTTCCCGCTGTTAGGGATGACACAGCTTTACGACGCACTCAACACGGCGGCGCACACGTCACTATTTAGCTCCGCTCACACGATACGCCCCCACCCGCTCGGCTTTTTTCGGAAAGACTCGGAACAGCGCATCTTTCTTATATAATTATTAAAAAAATAAAGACTTTTCGGAGATATGCAGGATGCAATGCTACTCTATAGGTACTCAAGATTGACATGACACTGACTGAAACTGAGTGTTTCAACCCCCCTTTAATCACTCTTTTTATTATTAAATGCGTCCCACAATTTACCAACAGTAGCTAGACTGTATTTTACAACAATCACTGATCGTGCTGATTCTGTCATTACGTTTGAGTTATAGGGAGAAATGACAGCGTAGGCAACTGCTGCAAGGGGAATTAAGTTGCGCTAGATATAAATATCAAAATTATAATCTTTGCCAAAGAAGCTAAAATCTAAAATAAAATCACATTATCACAATCTAGTGTAAAGTGAAACTAGGCTATATTTGAATGTTTAGTTCTGTCCTCCGTGGGCTGTCGTTTTGCTCTCTCTCTCTCGTCACGTCACGTGCATTTTCAGAAGTACCGACAGCAGAACCGATAACGTCCGAGCTTATCGATACAACGGTCTTTCAAAATTCAGCCCCGGGGCCCGTTTAATACCGGGTTTCGGTACCCATCCCCAATCATTATGGTATTGTAATTTGTCTATAAGCAACATTGTGTAATATTTGAGTTTATTTAAAGTTGTGTATTTTTTAATTATCATTATTATTAGGCTATGTGCATATTTATTTAGAACATTTAGCTTATTACCGTTCCCCAGTCGGGTTATAGCCTAACTGCCAGAGAAGGGCTAAATTTAAATTTGCATGGTGGTAGTTTTTATCATTTCGTTATTTTGGCTCAAAATTTCGTTTTTTGGAAATATTAACTGAATTTAGAAATCCTTTTGAACAATTTTTATTAGCCTAATAATACAAAAAGAATTAAGACAGCGTTTGGAAATTTTGAAGTGCATAAACAATATTCCCAGAATCCACGGACTTTGTTGTTGTTGTGACATAAAAGTAGAAAATGTATAGATTTATATAAAACATTAAAAAATTATATATTTGTATTTATTGTATTTATTATAATTATTATATCTGTATCATATGGCAAAAAATGACAGAGTGAGTTGTTCCCGCTGTCATAAAGGAACAAAATGCTTAATTTCGTTTAATTTCGTTGGACAAAGGGTTAAAGAAAACGTAGCCTATAATGTCTTAGTTAGACTATGTTTAAATATTAGCCTATAACATTATTTTTTAATTAAATAGCCTAACTGTCTGTAGGCTATATAGGTCTATTCAATAAAGAAACAAACAAAAATCGTCGGTAATGGATTGACGTGTGTAATGTTTTTCTGTTCACAATTAAACAGAATTGTCAAATATTCGGGCTCATGTTATACGAGCTGAGAACTAAACTTTGTTTTGGGGAAATATTACATTCCTGACCACTTTTACACTCTATGGGCTCAGAGAGATAGGGTATGCAGCCTGGTGCTATAATGGAGATTCCAAAGCGCTCTTCTTTGGTCAGAACCACGGAGAACGATCACGGACAGGTCCGCCCTATGTACCGAAACTTTTCACAATGCGACAACATATTTAAAGAGCATTAAGCTATAAAAATATCTATTATATAATACTACTAAATTATTATTATTATTATTATGTAAAGGGAGGGGAAGCAGCCGCAGCGAGCGCAGACACAGTGCGGCCAGAGAAACGGAGGAGCGACTGCAGTAGGCTATGGTGTTTGTGCAAAACTACGGAAAAACTGCAGAAAAAGACCGGGTGTTGAAACCTGTCACAGAGAAAAGAGTGGGTGTATCCCCACGGATGCGATGCCCCTGTAGCCTACATGTTGTGAATGCTCTAAAGTGACTGTTTCTTTGAAAAAAAACTTTGGACCACTTTTAATCCTGCGGTAATCTACCTGTAATAATGTAGGCTATACTTTCTTTATAACATTGTCAATCAGGCACAATTTTATTAAGAAATATAAAATAACTAGGCCTATAGCCTACCGTAGCCTACAATAGAATAATTGAGACCTACAGAATTATGCCAAACATCAAAAGCGTTATATAGCAGGCAGAACAAAACCTATTTTAGGCCTATTTTTATACATTTCAGTATTTGTTTTAAATTAATTTATAACACTTTGTTAAAACAGTAGTTTTAAATAATGTTCAACGCATTGTTACCCACAATTTTAATTCCTGTGTAAATGCATTTATGCCGCTTCAGAGAAGGATTAAACGGTCTGTGTAAATGCACATTTTCACATTTAAAGATGCCTCAAGTGTCAAAATGCTTTTACTAAATATTTACTCTTATTTTGATTATTACTGTATCCCATTATTTAAACGTTTTTATCACATGAATAACAATAATGTGTGGTTGAAAAGAGTGCTGTTTGTTTGTAAAGCTGCTTCATATGGAAGCTGCTCTCTCCGGATGAGCAGCAGTGCCAACACAGATTTGAATGTTGCAGTGTGATGATCGTACTTTCAAAGGTTAACCAAAGTCTCATTTGAAACTTCACACTTTCGCTTCACAAGCATTTACATCAGTGGCCGACCCTCTCAAATAGTGACAATAGGCTAGTGTAGTAGTAACAAATAGTGAGGCTGTCTTCTGGCGTGGAACAGAGTGAGCGTTTTCAATTAATTCCTATGGAATTTCATGTGTAAGTCAAGTCTCAATGGAAAACTTGCTCTGCTTGCTGTGGACATCCGACATTCATTAACATGAGCAGCGGAAAAACACGCACAGTTCATGCTCTGCTGATGCTTGCAACGTAAAACAGGCATAAAAATAAATAAAAACAGCAGATTTGTAGTCATTTAGGGGGGGGTGAAACACTCAGTTTCAGTCAATCTCATGTCAATCTTGAGTACCTATAGAGTAGTATTGCATCCTTCATATCTCCGAAAAGTCTTTGGTTTTATCATATTTATAAAAGAAATATAGGCTGTACCGAGTCTTTCCGGAAAAAACCGAGCGCCTGGAGGCGTATCGTGTGGGCGGAGCTAAAGAATGACAAGCGCGCAAAGCGGTGACGTCCTCAAGCGTGGAGAAACCCATGGCTATCTCAGCTAATACAGATAATGATCCAGAATCAAATCTGAGGGAGAAATAAATTGAACAGGAGAAACGGCAACATAAGGACGTCCGTCTCTGTGGTATGTAAGTTACTGTATTTAGTGGCCTCTCCACATTTCTGTGTGTTTACTCGCAGTGTATGAGGACATGATTCGGTTTATGGACTATTGTATGCGACTAGACCTTAGAAGTAGCAAGCAAAACGGTTTTGCACGTCAGAATACTGTAACGTTATACAGAGAACAACAATGGAGTAACCGTTAGCGCATTTGAATGATGAAGCACGCGATCGTGTCGTTTACTGATGTTTACTCATGCGTCTGTAGCCAAAAGCAGAGACATTTGAAGCAGTTTAAGTTTACTCACCAGCTGCTTCCAAAGCAGGACCGAAGCTTTATCGCTGGGAGTGCTCCGTCAAAAACACACTTCTTTGGTATGATTTGGTAAAGGCCTGACAGCAGTGGCGTGTAAATCCATTTTGAGACGCAACTGAAACGATGGTGTGAAGCTTCCCGTCATTTCTGCGTTCAAATCGGTTCAAATGCAGCGCTGCCTTCCCGGAATGCTGTGCTGAAGCGTTGAAGTCGCTCGACGTCACCCATAGGAATAAAGAGAAGCGCGGCGCCACATAAGTGTTCACGGACGACTGGATCTGCATCTGAGAGACTGTTTACGGCGTGCTCTAGTCACGCGCGCGCACCCTACCGGGAGAAGAGCCCGTACAGCCCATACAAGGACCTTCCGCTCTTATTAACGTCAAGTAGACCCATACTCGAAAAAAACTCGCCGAAACTTGTGAGAAACCGGAAGGAGTATTTTTGACACAGAAATACTCCATCAAACGTCCAACATTAGTTTTTGAAACTTTGTCTATGTTTAGGATGGGAATCCAAGTCTTTAACAGTGTAAAAAGCTCAGTATGCATGAAACAGCATTTCACCCCCCCCCTTTTAGGAATTAGATTGTGTGGGTTTTTGAATAAAGATTGCGATTCTTTTAAAGATAAATCGTGCAGCTCTAATTAGCCAAGTAGGAATTTGTGTGATTATATGAGCTAATTTATCTTGAAAGTTCTTTTTTGAAGTTTCTGATAAAGCAACCTTATACCTTAATGTGTTCTATAAGTTGATCCACTGTTAGTCCAGACTTGACAATAGTCTGGAAGAAAAAGTAAAGCAGAATATATTAAGTGACAAAAACAGTCAGAACCAATACATTTGAAACCCAAATGTTGCACATTGCAAAATTGCACATTTTAATTACAAAATAACAAAATTTGGACTAAATTAAAAACATTTAAGAGAATCAACAAAATTCGGAAAAAATATTTTCTGCATACTAATAAAGAAATAGTGTCACACAAAAACAACACAGTTCAATATATTCACAAGATAGTTAAATGTATATTCACAATAAATAATCAGTCAACTAAACATTTACTTATTAGAGTGTATCTTACTTTTCTTGTAGACATCCTGCTCTTGATTCCTGGTGTATGTGTGATGTCAGCATGAGGTTGGGCAGTCCAAGTAGTCAAAAGGCTGCATGACTTGGATTCTGAAGAAAAGTCATGACAAGTTTTGCCACATTTCATATATGCTACAATAGAAAAGAACACTGCAGATGTTTCATATTTCAACAAAAGTATTTACCACTCTGGCTCTGCTTCAGTTTTCCCATAGTAGATGCAAGAGATGACTTCTGGCACTCAAAAGGAACTACTGACAGCATCTTCCCATGAGGGACGTATAGCTTCCCAAAATAACACCACAACTGTATTCAGGAGAAAATGTTACACTGCAGCTTTAAACTTATGTATTATCTTTGTGACACATAAAAATAAATAATAGAAATTAATAAATAAATAATACATTAACCCACCTGACCACAGATCCTTCCAGCCATTTCTTTACTAGCCTGAAGAGTTTGGAAATGTGTGTTCCAGATGCAAAGGTAATCTATGAATGACAACATTTCAATGATCAGCGGGAGAAGAGCCAATCAGATATTAAATAATAAAAGAGGGGAGTAAAACTTTTTTTAAAATCCAGCATTAAACATCATTGGTAAGAATGTGAAGAGCATGGGAGAGTAAATAATAGCCCGTAGTTGGAAAAACAGAGCAGTCATAGACGCAAAGGATGCAGCAGCAAACATTAATAGGGAAAGAAAAGGGTTGATATTAACATTACTATTCTAAACCAAAAGTGCAGTTATTGCCTACAAGCTACCATATTTTCATTGTGCCGCTCAGTGACAGCAGAGGGCGCTGATGAACTGCAGAATGCGGCCGGTTACCCCGGACACCCGGAAACAAACAAAAACCGCGTGTAGCTTTTAAAACATCCATTCGTTTTTGTAATCTCAATGTTGTTCATCAAAGCACCAAATACTTAATACTTAAAGACTTAATAAGCTATTTATTTTCAAACAAACATTTTTATGTTTTAATCTGGACTACAACATGCCCTAATAATTAGAACGTTCTGTTATTGTTCAGTAAAACTTTGAGACATACGACTTCATTAGTTAACATGTTAATTCATTATTCACCAAACTGACAATGAAAAATACTTATAAAGAATGAATCATTCTATGTTAATATCTTAGTTACTGTTTAATAACATTAAAATCAAAATCAAAATAACTTTGTTAATGGATCTAAGATAAAACTAACAATGATCAGTATTTCTTAACTAACATTAACAAAAACATTATTTTCTGTACCAAATGTAGCTATTGCTCAATCTTAGTTAATGCATTAAATAATGAGACCTTATTGTAATTTGTAAGCCTACCTGTTGTTCTTTATAGCCTACTTTTTTTGCAATTTAATCTGTTTGAAAATTGTACTTTTACAGCTCTGAAAAATATCAAGAGACCACTTAACATTGATTTCTCAATGAGGGGTCTCTTAATTTTTTTTCCAGAGCTGTATATATGCATTATTGTATTTAAACATTCAGTTATTTTTGTTCTTACAATAATAGTTCTTAAAGCTGTTATGCTATGGCAACACTTTTTTGCAACTTATTTCAATATCGTATATCGTGATAAAACTTCATCAATTAATCGCAACATGAAAAATTGATATCGGCACATGTCTCTCTCTCTCTCTCTCTCTCTCTCTCTCTCTCTCTCCAAAATGGTTTGGGTAGAAGGTGATCGCGTTGAAAATAAAGGCATTTGTCTAGCGTAAGAAGCTCATTTGAAACATTGCCGCGGCTCATTTAAGAAAATGACAGCTCCGAAGAGACGCCGCTTTAGTTCGAGGTAGTGCTAACAATAATAAAGAAAGACGATCAACACCTTATGTGTTACCACTGAAATGTAGATGTAATATATTTCCAAAAGTAAGCCCATCTTAAGCAAAATGCACGCTTCATACTGTCGTCTGCCCTGGCTCTAACCTCGAATGTTTTAGCCTGTTTACTTTTTGCAAACCTTGTGAGCGCACAAACCCAAACGCTGTGACCTCGCGTCAAATGTTTTTGTTGGTTTATTAAGTACAAACAGGCGAGTTATGAAATTGAGTGCGAGGGATATGTTCACTTCACACAAAAAGATTTTTGAATGAGATGGCTAACTGTAGTAGCGTCTAGTCCACTGTATAATAGCCTAATTTAGAGATCACTTTTTTTTTAACCGACAACTTTGATCGGTTAACGTTGATACAGTCAACCATCGGTCAAAATGTCATCGGTTAACATCCCTAGGCATGTGTTAACTTTACCAACTGTCTTGCTTGAAAAAAAGGTTCTAAATAAAATAAAAATGTACTAAATAAAATAAAAATGTAGTCCATACTACCTTTATTTGTTTTGTATATCATTTCAAACTGCATTTCCACATTGCAATTTTGTATAGACTATTCATAAACTGAATTAACAGAAAAATTGCTATATCATTATGTATATTGTTATCGGGATATCAAATGAGCTATATCGGGATATGAAATTTTGGCCATATCGCCCAGCCCTAGCTGTAACAATATAAGACCTGAAATATTTCAGTTGATGTGCAATGAATCTAAAATACAGGACCTAGCTGACAAAAAAACAAAATATGTATTGAAATCGAATGCGTTTCTGATGTGTTTATATTTCTGTCGGATGCATGACCATACAGTCTGGTTTCTTACATCACTAGTTGTTACATCGCTTTAACTGCTTGAGGTAAATGTTACTGTTAATTAGGGATGGGTATCGTTAAGGTTTTAACGGTATTACTACTCTTACCGATACTGCTTATCGGTCCGGTACTTTAACGGTATTCTTATCGGTACTTTTGGAGATTATATATATATATATATATATACATACATACACACACACACACACAATTAACAAAAATACACAGCCTACACATGCAGTGCTTTCCTTTTTTTAGGAAGAATTCTACTAATCAAATGTAAAATTACACTGTTCATCATAAATAGCCAAATTAATGCTTATTAAAGCTGAAGTTATTCATGCAAGAGCTGTGAGTGATTTTCTCTTTGCATTTGGTTGTTTAATTCGCAGTAATTCGTCAGAATGTTTATTTACACCGCTGCCTCTTTAAGACTGACGTGCAGATCTATAGGCGACTGATAATAGGCAGATGGACTATATTTTCTCCTGACTATATCCATATACTACGTCCATTTTCGACACAAACTGTGTTGTGTTTAAGAGACTCTCCAAGCCGGTCATTTTGACAGATGTTTGTGTACATTTGATCGTTAGACGCGAGTGTGAAACCGAAAGTGTAATTTGCTCGTCTCGTTGCGGCTGTTTCAGAGCGCGCGCGTCGACTTGGGAACAATCTCTTGCGCACATTTTTGTGCATTTAATCGCTCTTTTTATTATTAAACGCGTCCCACAATTTACCAACAGTAGCTAGACTGTATTTTACAACAATCACTGATCGTGCTGATTCTGTCATTACGTTTGAGTTTTATGGAGAAATGACAGCGTAGGCTACTGCTGCAAAGGGAATTAAGTTGGGCTAGACATAAATATTATTATAATAATCTTTGGAAGACAAAATCTAAAATAAAAGCAGACTATCACAGATCTAAAGTGTAACCAGGCTATGTTTAAATGTTTGGTTCTGTCCTCGGCTGTCGTTTGTGGAGCTCTCTCGCTCTCTCTCTCTCTCTCTCTAGTCACGGGCATTTTCAGAAGTACCGACAGCAGAACCGATAACGTCTGAGCTTATCGATACAACGGTCTTTCAAAATTCAGCCCCGGGGCCCGTTTAATACCGGTTTTCGGTACCCATCCCTACTGTTAATGTTAGCATTTCCTCTCAGCCTCGACGACAAAGTAAAGTACATACATACTGCTGTTCTTTCAATGCTAAAGCATCTAGTCACCAAAAAAAAAAACTTTATAATGATTTGGCAACATGTACTGAAGTGTTCTGTATTCATACCGTTTCCCTTTCGCTGTTTTAAACGCGCGTCAGATGTGTCAGCGCGCTCTGTGCAGCATGTGCTGTGAAGCGCGCAGCCTCACGAGTCCTCACATGTTAATGTAAACAGTGATAGTTTTTTATTTGGCCTCTAGAGGCTGCTTGTGCACTATATAATACCAGCAGCCCCTTCTCAGCGCTCTTGTAGGCTACTGTGCAATGATAGCACCCTTCTCAGCCGCTCCCGCAATGGAGGCAAACCCGGAAAAACTATCTGTATTGATTTTTGACGATAACCGATTGTTCCACCAATCAGCTAACGGTGCCGATTAATCGGGCAAATCCGATTAATCTGTTGACCTCTATTAAACTGTTATTCCCTTAACTAAAACGAGTTGACACATACCTCTCTCACCTGAGTGCGTGCACTTAATCTGTTACGCGCAGTGACGATCTGATAGCATTTAGCTTAGCCCACACAAGCCCAGTTTATTAACTATGGTACCAAACAGAGATCAAGTTAGAAGCGACCAAACACCTCCACGTTTTCCCTATTTAAAATATATATACACACACAGTGATGGGAATAACCGTTATAGATAAACGGCGTTACTAACGGCGTTAAAATTTTCAGTAATGAGTAATCAAACGAATGACTGTTTCACCCGTTACAACGCCGTTACCGTTACTGAGAATAAAATGTGGCGTTACTATAATTGAGCTCACTGAAGCAGTTTTCATCCAAACAAGCGCGCTCTCAGCGGACCTGCAGCTGTGTGTGGGATGAAACGATTACCGGTTTCACGATAAACCACGATAAAATGTACTGACGGTTAGTAATATCATTTAAAATTTCATTATCATAATATTGAACCGTTCGGTTCGGCCTTCACGGTTCAATACGCACTGGTGAATTGAGTTTTTTCCGGTTTTGTATTTAATTATTTATTTCCATTTTTCTCAGTTTAAAATATTACTCTCAGTTTATTTTGGCTCTTTTTGAATGTGCCTGTGAGTCTATGCACTTACATGAGCAAATATCCAATCATATGCACCAAAGTTAGATGGTGTTTACCCACGTTTTAAAGCCTTGCTGGTTAAACATTTCATTCACGTGCATGCACTGTTTTGCATTAAGCACATGCACTAAACGTCTGTCAAACACACGTGATTACTGGACAGTCTTACTGCGCTAATACTGTCAAATTCACACAAGGTTAACATATAAACACACTGTTATGTCTAAAGTGAAAGTAAAATCGCGTGCATCCTATATGAGATGTGACCAGGTCTTCAATTAACCGCAGCGCAGCCTAGTGCACGCGTGTCCTTGAAGGGAAGTTCACCTCTATTATATATATAATTAAAAAGCTAGCGAATAAGGTGAAATATCAGGATTAAAGATGGAGCGTCACCTTTACAAGCTCCCGCAGAGGGGTGGGGGAATCCAACCACAGCAACATGAGCCTCATCAAGTGCAACAGCAGCACCAGATATCAGTTTTTCCTGCCCCAGAGGCAGATTAAGACAGAGGGAGCGAGGTAGAGCTTGGACACCTTCAGCTCCTGTAGCTGAACTTCTGAGTGGCAACACGCTCTCATACAAGCTTCCATTCAAATCTGAAAATGCAGAGTAATCAAGTTGCTTGTAGTACAAAATTCTTTCTGTTAAGATGACAATGAACGAAAGGAGACTTACACAAGCACAACAGGTGTATGTTATGACCCCTGCATGTGGCAGAGAAGCTGATAGGTGCAGATTGACCAGGTTCAGTCTCAAATCTGTGTTTCACAAGAATGTTGGGGTTACATCTTTGAGCATACAGCCAGTGCTCTCCTCTCTGAAACAAACAAAACCTTGAAGTTGATTTACAGGATCTCTTCATTAAGCACTGATAGAAAAAATATCCACAACGAGTCGAAAACTTCAAAGAGAACCTGTTCTGTGCTAAACAAAACAACAAGCTGGTGCTCCGCCTGAACAACAGTACTCCATCTGTGAAAAAGAGAGAAAAAACATTACACCAGGAAAGCCCGAAGCGTTTTGCCAGATTGAACATTTTAAAATGCTTGTGCACTATTCGATACTCGGTTATATATATATATACACAGGTCCTCCTCAAAAAATTAGCATATTGTGATAAAGTTCATTATTTTCCATAATGTAATGATACAAATTAAACTTTCATATATTTTAGATTCATTGCACTCCAACTGAAATATTTCAGGTCTTTTGTTTTAATACTGATGATTTTGGCATACAGCTCATGAAAGCCAAAAATTCTCAAAAAATTAGCATATCATGAAAAGGTTCTCTAAACAAGCTATTAACCTAATCATCTGATTCCTGAGGCTTTTAAAAACTCCCAGCCTGGTTCATTACTCAAAACCGCAAAACAAATGATACCTACTATTTGATCATCCTTGCTATATTTTGAGTTATGAGTCTTTAAATTTGTGAATGTCACTCAGAAAACAACAGTTTTAGAAATGTCAAGGACTGAACAAAGAGGCTAACTTTGTTCCCAATGCTGCAACTTTTTCTTACTTTATGAAATATTTACTTTATAAACTATGTAATATTTTTTTTTTTTTTTTTTGTGAAAGTATGAATTATAAATTCTTACTTTCACAAAATTTGATCCAGATATAGGACACATATAGGGGGACATCACCAAAAAGGAATTAGGCTTCGACCATATTTCCTACCCAAGTTATTGCATATCAAATAAAAAATATATATATTTTAAAAAAAGTATTTTATAAGCAGTTTCTCAGCACTAGATTGTCCAAATATACTAAACATTTTCTAAAAATATAAAATGTTTGCTAACAAATGATACCTACCATTTGACTCTCCTTGCTATAGTTTTGGAGTTATGATTCTTTAAAGTTGTGAATATCACTCAGACAAAAAAACTCTAAAAATACCCTTAGGGCTTAAGGGGTTAATATAAAGGCTTACTAAAAAAAGAAATTATATAGTGAAAAGCCTGCAAGCTCTGACCTGATCGTTTCTTCCTCTGCCAAAACATCTTCTATAGGCTGTTGTGGGGAAGCGAGCAAGGAGTCCAAGAACCTGACAGCCCCACAGCAAAACAGCACCACAGCTTCAGAGTCAGCAGCTGGCAGCACTCTGTGAACATCAGCAGAAACCTGAAAACCAGCACAAACACTATATTTCAGTAACGATCAAAAGCTACACATGGTATTAAAACAAGTCCCAGACAATCCATTTGAAATTGTGTAATTTGAGTCCACACGCAAGTGACCACTAGAGATGTGATGTAAAGGAAATTACCACCGATTAATTAACATATGCCAACAAACACTGGTAATTCCCATATCATTTGGGCGGTGGAGTGACTGAGTTTTCCCTCTTTTGTAACTCACTCAGAAGTTAAGCTTCCACAGGAAGGAACTGAAAACGCTCACTCTGCTCCACGCCATTATAAATTCTTGTGTGGCTATACGCATTTTACTATTGATGTTAATTTCGGTAACAACCATTTTTTTCCATGACTAAGACGAGACAAAACACAAATGTCCTAAAAAGGATGTTAACTTCAAAATGAAATTTTCCTGATATTTTACTCACCCCCATTTCATCCAAGGTTTTATACATAAATTAAGGTTTCTACACATAATGGACTTTAATGTTTTGGTCTGGTAGTTGGTGGGTTTTGTTGTAAAACTTGGCAACTCTGTCTGCACGCATGCTGAAATAAACGATCTTTGCCGGTGTTGTAAAAAAGAAAAGAATTTAAGGATACACATTTACTTACCAACATGATCAACATTTCAGAGAGAAATAGCGAAGGTGAATGCATATACAAACAAGCTCTCCGTTTAGGATTTGAACAAATATAATCCAAGCGCCTTTGATTACGTGCATGGTTACGTTACTGTTTATCATCCGATATCGTCTAAAGCCCACCCTGATGATTTCATTAGTCAGAACGCTTTCTGTTCGGGCATTAATTACTCCTCTATGGATAGAGTCCAGACCGAACTGCCCATCCTCAAATGTTGTGGGCGGGGCTGAGTTCGGCTGGCCAGGCTAGTCACTTCCACAAATTTGTAAAAAATAAATAGTGAATGAATATAGTCACCCATGGCAATAAAACCAACAAAATGCATGAATCTTGTTTGGCATTACAACAACGGCTAGTCCAATGGTGTGCTATCTGTCTTTAATATAATCGCTTAGGTAGGAAATATGACCAAAGTATTAAAAGTAAACCACAACAATAAGCAATTGCTTAATATAAGTAAAACATTAAATAATATATATGTAAATAAATGATAATAGGACAAAAATACAACAAAGATACAGATACAAACAGTGCTTTAGGTATAAGTGCCGCTTTCCCCTGTTTGTGTTGTTCTTTGTTTAACATTAACTTTACTCATACTTTTATTTGGTCATTATGCAAGATGGTGAGAAAGATCTACCTTCGCTTTCATGATCACAGAAAAGGAAGAACTGTCAGCTGAAAAATAAAATCCTTTTTATGTGTCTGTGGGGTACAGTCAGAGAGAGGCTCATGCCAATAACACAAAAGCTGATTGGCTGAAATAGAAGATGCGTGTTGGTCTCATATGTAGTTGTAATACAGCGAACAATATTTGAACTATGAAAAGGTTTTTCAACTGTGTTTTGTAGTATGTGTCCTTAATAACATTATAAAAGTTTACCAAAGTTTGACCACTAGAAAGGTGTAATTTTCAAGATGGCGTCCAAGGCCTTAGGCCATGGGCAGGAAGGCCTTAAATTATCCTAAACTCCCTCATTATTTGACCTAGCCAAGTAAACTTGGTGTCTAACGCCATGTTTTCTGGGTCTATGAATCCATTGGACTTTTCTAAATTGCACTGACATAATTACATACTTATGGAATACATGTCATGTAACTCCTCCTACTTAAGTAGTTTTTGGACACATACCCTTTTTTGCTAAAACACAGATTTGGCATTCAATGTAAAAGTTATTGCAACTAGAAGTAACTTAAATTTGAGTTGTATAACTTTGATCATAAAAAAACTCTAAATTAGCCCGAACATAGGCCTGTGCGTGAACTAGGGTTGGGCACCGAGAACCGGTTCTAACTTGGAACCGTTTAAAAATAACGATGCCATTGGAATCGTTTAGAAAATTTGTTTTCGGTTCCGATCTTCGGTTCCAAGCGCGCAAGTTTTGGTTTCCATTGCCGCCTGATTTCCGGTGCGTGCGCGCCCGCTTGTTCTTTTAACCATGGGGCACGGGGCTCTCTGAAGTATGGATTTATATCACTTTTAAAAAGCCTGGGTCGGCACAGTGCAACAAGTGTTGTCAAAAATATTGATACTGAAATATCTGAAAAGATACAATAGCCTACTCAGTTTCTACAGTATCGATCCCAGCTGCGCTCTCCTCTCCGACCGACCATCAGCGAGTTGAAACGCACGGCAAACGCACGGACTTTTCCTCATGACAGCGTTTTACTGTTAGTATTAGTGTGTGATCGGTCTGAATTTCGCGCATGATTGCACATAATTCTACTAATCCCCGCAGATGTAGTGCTCACATCTTAAGCAAACACACTAGGGCTGGGACGGTATGGATTTTTTTAACCACGAAGAAATTCCCGCAGTTCAGCAGTAAACCGCGTTTAATCCCGTTATATAAAAAAGAAAACAAAAAAAACAGGCCTCGCACCCTCTTTGCCCCGCAAAGATGCATCGTGCCGGTCTGTGCTTTGAGATGAATGTGGGACACAAGCTGGATACACACCATCTAGAATATCTTCATCTTCATGTTTTTTTCCTGATGTTGTTAAACGTCTGAAGAGTGAATTTTATCTTCCACAGGTCAAGACATTTAGGCTATGTTTGATTATTCACTGCTAGAGAAAACGAAAGTAAAACCGCTGCGTTTGAACTGCGCTATTCAAATAAACTTGACGCTCCTCAAGTCTAATAACAAGCACAAACTGTGTTAAATATTTCGTCTTACAGTGTTTTTCTACTTTACCACAGTAAAAGATGTGAACGGGTATAATAGACAAAAACAAAAGCAAATGAAAGGAAGAAACGTTTATAATTCCCTGCACAAATGAGTGCGGCACGAGTGAAGATTTGGGAAAAGAAACGAGATGTCCTGTGGGATAAAATGGACTAACGTTAGGCCTTTTGTTAAAATTCACGGAAATCAAAATAGCGGATGACCAGATTACAAAACAGAATTAAAAAGCTGGCAAATCTTAAATTGGGCTCAGCCTCCCGCTCTCATTCGGCATGAATCCAGAGCCTGTTTTCATGGCTGCAATGTAACATCTGCAAATGTATTTCCCTTGTAAAAGCCTTGTGCTTCACCCCTGTGGTAAAAATCACGTAAAACAGCATTCACATAAAAAAGGAGATATTAAAATAAAAAGTGCACAACTCCTCCTAAGTGGAAGCAAGCTAATTTTTCCCCTCACGTGCTAACTAGCGCGGATGAGTCCTTATTCGGGTTAGTAAAATTACAAAATGTAGTAGAAAATATATTTATGTAAAGAGATAAAATACAGAGTAGCCTATCGTAAATTATATATTTTTAAAAAAATAAAAAAATGATTAAGTGAAAATGCTGTTTTTTCTAGCAAAAAATATAAAGGCTGGAATGTAAACTTTTTTTTCTTTTCTTTTTTACGGTGATGGCGGTGACGATCTCAGACCCGCGTTAGGCATCACGTGACCGCGGTATTGTGGTAAAACGGTAACCGTCCCAGTCCTAAAACACACACAGTTATAAAGCTGCCTCTGACATACAAGTAAAACATTTGCTTCTTTTTCCAGCTTATTTTTGGTCAAATATACAAAAAAAAATCTCAGTGCACATCTTGAAGAGTATTAATGTAAACACAGTCATAAACCGTTCAGGAAGAAATGAAGAATGAGTAACAGGAACAGTGTTCAGGATCCATGAGTGCGGCAGTTCTTAAAGGGACAGCAGTCATTTGTTATTCAAAGTCAAACTACTCTTGACTGATCAACTTGTGTAACTTTAATGGTTTCATATGAAGCTATTTTTTTTTTTTACAAAAAACATTATCCAAGGTTATTTTAAATTTAATTAGCCTACTTGCGTTTTTTAATTCAGTTTCTTACCTGAATGTTAGTGTAAAGGCCATCAGAGTAGTTAAGCATTATTTTGATCATAGCTACATTATATGGTTTTATTATTACGGTATCAGGCTTTTATTTTGATAACCAAAAAACCGGAAGTATGAGAACCGAAATGTACCTGGCGAGCGCCGAAAAGACAAAAGGAAAGTTGGAAAGGTTCACGGTTAAAAACAGTTAAAACTACAAGGTTTAGCTTCAGTCAATTGGAGAACAAGGTTTGTAAAGAAATATATTTGAGCTATTTGAAATGTTTATCGTAAAATGTATAACTTTGTAATGCTATCGGATTGAAACTAGTGCAATGAGCTGTGTAACGTTCGAAATGTGATGGTAATGCATGGTTTATTTGCTTTTACTCAGCTCTTACGTTGGTTAATGACAAGGACGGCAATAAAATTCACTTAACCATCAGTTCTGGCCTTCTCAATATTGATTGGATGCTACAGTAAGAGCTTGACCACCGCCACATGCTGCACAACGGGGCTAAAGGATCCATCGGCAATTCCCGCGAAGTCCAGCAGAGGGCAGAAGTTGGTCAGAAAATAAAACAGTTCAACGAAAGGTGCTCAAAATGGAAGAATCACAGGCTGCTTCAGTAAGTCAAATGGACATAAATGAACAGATCACAAACTTACAACAAGAAATTCAAGATTTAAAAGACTCACTTAAAGACGAAATTGAGGATAGATCAAACATTATAGATTCAATCAGGTGCAAGGAACGAATCTTAACAGAGTTTCAAGACAAAGCTCAAAGCATGTCAAGTTTGCCAAGACGTTCTGAAAGAGTTAAAGTACCAACAGAAAGGATGATAACATTCCAAAGGGAAGAAATGAGTAAAAGGGAAAAAAGACTAACAACTCTTTATGAACAATGGAAAATACAGGCACGCGAAACAAGAGAAAGGTTAAAGGTAGATATCACAGACAAGGAGATGTCAGAACTCGCAGACATAATAGAGAAAAGGAGAGATGATGTATTGAAGTCATATTCAGAAATAAGAAACCAAATGGCACCATCATCTGACATAAGGAGAAAGATTGATGCATGCGATGCAGTAACTCATGACATCGTAAAGATAATTCTGGAAAGATTAAGTGGTGTTGATGAGGATTTTGATGCAGAGCGCGAAAGAACTCGTTTACGTGGACTCTTAGAGCATGAGTATGCCCAGTCCATATATGGCTCAACCGCAGGTTCAAATCGCAGCCAACGGTCCTCAGCTTCACAGCTCACAGCAAAACGAGCCGACGCAGCAGCAGAGCTAGCTGCAAAGGAAGCTGAATATGAGATCGTACTAGAGGAACAAAGACAACAGGAAAGGATAAAAGCTCTAGAGGAGGAGCACAAGAAACAAATGGCAGCTCAAACATCAGAGTTGGAACGCTTGAAAGCACAGAGGGAAGTGAAAGCAGCTCGAGCCAGGTTTGAAGCATATAACAGTTATCACAGGTGGATGATGTAAAGTCAATTAAAAGTGAACAGGTGAGCCCATATTTCACACCCACACCAGCGCTCTCTTTCATTCCTGTGCAAACAGCTCCCCCTAGTGTCAGTCAACTAGCTCAAGCAGTGCAGGACAGCATTAAACTGAACAGACTTCCCACGCCAGAACCAACAGTGTTTAGTGGCGACCCTATAAGCTTCATTGAATGGAAATCCACTTTCATATCACTGATTGAACAAAAGGGCATCTCAGCAGCAGACAAATTGTACTATTTGAAAAGATACGTAACAGGCCCAGCGCGAAAATGCCTTGAAGGCACTTTCTTTAGAAATGATGAGGAAGCATATAACGACGCTTGGCACAAACTAAACCAAAGGTACGGCCAGCCTTTCGTGATTCAGAAGGCATTTAGAGAAAGGCTATCAAATTGGCCTAAAGTGCAGTCTAGAGATGCTGATGGACTAAGGGCATTTGCAGATTTCATAAATGCATGCATGCTTGCAATGCCACATGTAAAGGGTCTACAAATACTCAATGACAGTGAAGAAAACCAAAAATTGTTGCACAAACTACCAGACTGGATAAACGCGAGATGGAACAGACAGGTAACAAAGACTTTAATGGAGGGCGGTGAGTTTCCAAGTTTTATTGCCTTTGCCTCCTTCCTCTCATTAGAAGCTGAAGTCGCCTGCAATCCAGTCACCTCCATTCATGCACTTCGCTGCACTGAAACAAACAGTGACAGAAGGAACACAAAGGAAATCAAAAGGAATAAGGCAAGTGTATATAACACAAACACCACGGAACAAAGTGATAAAAGGACAATAACAAAAATACTCAATGGCTCTCCATGCACAATGTGCCAAGGCACCCATCAACTTCACAAGTGCCCTGACCTCTTGAAAATGTCTCTAGAAAACAGAAAGAAGCATGTGAAAGACAATAGACTTTGTTATGGCTGTCTAAAACCAGGACACAGTGCTAAGGACTGCAAACGCCGCCTCACTTGTGAGACATGCACAAAGCGACACCCGACATGTCTTCATGATGAAAACTACAGGAATGGTCTGCAAAGAGAAACACGTGTGAGCACAAACCATGCAGCTCAAGGTAGCTCATCTGAAACAGCAACAGCCATGTCACTCAACGTTGCCAGATCTGAACAGTCAGTCAGCACCTCAATGATAGTTCCAGTATGGCTGTCCACTACCACTAATCCACTCAAGGAAAAGCTGGTCTATGCCTTATTAGACACACAGAGCGACACTGTATTCATTGATCAGGATGTCACACATGAGCTGCAGGCAGATGTTTGTCCAGTAAAGTTGAAACTAACAACTATGATGGGTAGAAATGCAGTTGTAAGCAGTGGAAAGGTGTCTGATCTCTTAGTGAGAGGTTATAACTCAGCCACAGTCATTAAGCTCCCCACTGCATACACAAAGGATTACATACCTGCTAACAGAGAACACATACCTACATGTGAAACAGCCAAACAATGGAGTCACTTGCTGCCGATTGTAGACGAGGTCCCTCCACTCCTCGGTTGTGAAGTAAGTCTTCTCATAGGCTATACTTGTCCTAGAGCTCTCGCACCCAAACAAGTAATCTTAGGCAAAGAAAATGAGCCATATGCCATTCACACTGATTTGGGATGGAGCATAGTTGGCAACTCGACACCATACCACGAAACCTATTCAGTGAGCAGTCTCTGTCACCGAATCATTGTTAAAGAAATCCCTCCCTCAACTCCAGCAGATGCAATACGTGTTTTGGAGAGAGATTTCAAAGAGACTGACGGGAATGAAAAGACGGTGTCACAAGAGGACTTAGTATTCCTTCAGAAACTCGAGCATGGCATAACACAGACTGAAAATGGACATTTTGAAATGCCATTACCATTTAAAGAAAGACCACAAATGCCGGATAACAGACAACTCGCCGAAACCAGGCTAAATCAGCTCAAGCGCAAATTTCTGAAAGATGAAAAATACAAAAAGGAATACATGAAATATATGAGTGACATCATCAAAAGGGGTGACGCTGAAAAGACTGATGAGGATGGACCGCCCGGAGAGACATGGTACATACCGCACCACGGCATCTATCATCCAAAGAAACCTGATCGGTTGCGCGTGGTCTTCGACTGCTCCGCCAAACACAAAGGCACCTGTCTTAATGAGCATTTACTGAACGGTCCAGATATGATCAACAACTTAACTGGTGTGCTTGTGCGCTTCAGACAGCACCAAGTAGCTCTCATGTGCGACATCGAAAAAATGTTTCACCAGTTCGAAGTCAAAGAAAATGATCGCAACTACTTACGCTTCGTATGGTGGAAAGACGAAGATATGAACAGCCAGCCACAAGCGTACAGGATGACAGTACACCTCTTTGGTGCTGTTTCATCACCCGGTTGTGCGAACTATGGACTCAAACATTTAGCCAAAGAGAACAGTTCCGCATATCCAGTTGGCTCACAGTTCGTAGCAAGAGACTTCTATGTAGACGACGGAGTCACCAGCGCAGAGACAGTAAAGGATGCTATACGACTGGCAAAGGAAGCACGTGAACTGTGTGCAAAGGGTGGACTAAGGTTACACAAATTCGTGTCCAACAACTCTGAAGTTTTAAAAAGCATTCCAGCTTCAGAGCATGCAACAGATACAAGAACAAAGGACTTGACTTTTAATGAGACACAGACTGAAAGAGCACTTGGCATTTATTGGAATGTGGAGAAGGATTGCTTTACTTTTAACATCACGCTAAAGGACCAACCACCAACCAGGCGCGGCATCTTGTCCACAGTCGCAGCAATATACGACCCCCTTGGCTTCATTGCTCCCTATGTACTCAAAGGAAAGGGGATTCTCCAAGAAATGTGTCGTCAAGGAACAGACTGGGACGACCCGCTACCTGAGCAGCTTAAGCCACGGTGGGAGTTATGGAAAGGAGATCTACACAATCTAAAAAATGTGCAAATCAGCAGATGTTATGTTCCTGCAGATTTTGGAGAAGTGGTAAAAAGAGAAATACACCACTTTTCTGATGCAAGTGCCACAGGATATGGACAGTGTTCTTATTTCAGACTCATAAACAAAAAGGAAGAGGTCCACTGTACCTTCATCATGGGCAAAGCACGCGTCTCTCCAACAAAGATCACCACGATCCCAAGGTTAGAGCTTACCGCAGCCACAGTATCAGTCGCTGTAAGTAACACGCTAAGAGAGGAACTGCTCTATAACAATATTGAAGAGTTCTTCTGGACAGACTCAAAAGTCACTCTAGGATACATAAACAACGACGCGAGGCGGTTTCACACGTTTGTTGCTAATAGAGTGCAAAAAATCCACAACAGTACCTCACTGCAACAATGGTTTTATGTGCCTACCAGCGAAAACCCAGCAGATATAGCATCCAGGGGCACATCTGTAAATGAACTGCTTTCATCTAATTGGTTCACAGGCCCTCACTTCCTGTGGGAAAAGAAAATACAGCTTCAAACAAAAGAGACCATTGTACTTACAGTAGGAGACCCAGAGGTGAGAAAGGTACAGACACTAAGCACTGCAACCGTTGAACATACAAGCCTTAGTGACCGACTCACAAGGTTCTCATCCTGGTCCCGTGCAGTCAGCGCAGTCGCACGTCTCAGACGATACCTGCTCAAAGACAAATCAAAGACACTCACAACTGTAACTGAAAGACAAAATACAGAAACTGTGATTATCAAAGACTTACAAAGACAAGCATATCAAAACGAAATCGAGACATTAAACAAAGGCAAACCACTTCCAAAGAGCAACAAAATGTACAACTTGGATGTTTTCTTAGACAGGGACAATGTGCTTAAGGTGGGAGGAAGGCTCCATCACTCATCTCTTCCCAGCTCATTTAAACATCCAACAATCATTCCCAGAGAACATCACGTCACAAAACTGATAATTGCTCATTGCCATGAGAGGGTCAATCATCAGGGAAAGGGCTACACAATGAATAGATACGATCCACGGGCTATTGGATTCCAAAGTTAAGTCAAACGGTTGCATCTTACATTCGCCAGTGTGTGTTTTGCCGGAAACAAAGGAGACCTGTGGAAGGACAAAAAATGAGACTTACCATCAGAAAGAATTGAACGCTCTCCGCCTTTCACATACTGTGGTATGGACGTTTTTGGACCGTTCCTGACCAAACAAGCAAGGAAAGAATAAAAAAGGTATGGCCTCCTCTTCACGTGCTTTTATTCACGTGCAATTCATGTTGAAATGTTAGAAGACCTATCAACGGACACCTTTATAAATGGACTCAGATGCTTTATCGCTCTAAGAGGCTCTGTCAGACAAATAAAATGTGATCAGGGTACTAACTTTGTTGGTGCCAAAAACAAACTGAGTGCAACACAAAGCGAAATTGACATCGACAAACTGACAACCTTCCTTGCAGATAATCAATGTGATTTTGTCCTAAACACACCTCATGCTAGCCACGCAGGTGGAGTATGGGAACGGCAGATACGGACTGTGAGAAACGTTCTTAATGCAACACTGGCTCTCACACCAGGTCGACTAACCGACTCCTCACTCAGAACCTTCTTATATGAAGCGGCTGCTATCGTAAACAGCCGCCCCCTTACAACAGACAGTCTCAATGATCCAAACAGCTTGGAGCCGCTAACTCCAAATCATCTCGTCACAATGAAAACATCAACTCCTCTGCCACCCCCAGGACAGTTCGTTAAGGAGGACTTATATGCACAAAAACGATGGCGTCATGTACAGTACTTGCTTGAACAATTCTGGAGCAGATGGAAAAGGGAGTACTTGCAGAACATAATGGTCAGACAAAAATGGCACAAGCCTAAAAGAAACATGCAAATAGGCGACATAGTAATGGACAAGGATGAAATGCAACCACGATCACAGTGGAAGCTTGGACGAATCTTGGACACTGTAAAAGATACAGATGGACTTGTCAGAAAGGTCAAAATAGGCTTTGCAGACAGAAATCTTAACAAAAGAGGTCAACGGGTGAACAAAATGTCTGTAGTAGAACGTCCAGTACATAAGTTAGTTCTGCTACTAGAAGATGGTAAAAGGTAAATTTGTAATGCTTAAGTGTATTGAAATGATGACGTTACAGTTGTAACATGTTTCTTAGGTTATTTCTGCATTCCGGTTATGTAACTTTAACTTGAAGAAATTATTTGTGTTTTTATATGTGTAACAGCAAATAATTTGGTGGGAGTGTAAAGGCCATCAGAGTAGTTAAGCATTATTTTGATCATAGCTACATTATATGGTTTTATTATTACGGTATCAGGCTTTTATTTTGATAACCAAAAAACCGGAAGTATGAGAACCGAAATGTACCTGGCGAGCGCCGAAAAGACAAAAGGAAAGTTGGAAAGGTTCACGGTTAAAAACAGTTAAAACTACAAGGTTTAGCTTCAGTCAATTGGAGAACAAGGTTTGTAAAGAAATATATTTGAGCTATTTTAAATGTTTATCGTAAAATGTATAACTTTGTAATGCTATCGGATTGAAACTAGTGTAATGAGCTGTGTAACGTTCGAAATGTGATGGTAATGCATGGTTTATTTGCTTTTACTCAGCTCTTACGTTGGTTAATGACAAGGACGGCAATAAAATTCACTTAACCATCAGTTCTGGCCTTCTCAATATTGATTGGATGCTACAGTTAGACCTACCTGAAAAAATAAAGCAGTCTATTTCATTTGTATCTTTTATTCTGTTGCATTTATTTGTGCTATTGTTTGTAATATGTTTATTTGTTCTTTTTTATTACTGTTTATTCGTCTTTTTAAATTAAATTTACCTTTTGAAATCAAGCTTACTTGTGCTGTGTGTAAGGTACTGCAACACAATTACCCCGTTGTAAAAAATACATTGAGTTAGCAAATATTTGTGAGAATTTTAATAGTAATTGATCAATGTTTATATATGAGAAAAAAGCTTAAAAGCTTTATCATATAAAGTGATCTCTTCAGAAGAAATTTGATGGCGGACAAAAAAAATGTATATAAAAAATATCTAATTGACAGTATATGCAGCGTTTTACGTACTATAAGAATATCCCTTAAGTTTTAGAACTGAAAACGTCCTTGTTAGTCCAATAAAAGCTTTTATTGATGCCAGGCACAGCAAACGACAGGTTTTTCAATTATGTCAAATGGAGGCAAGTACTGCCTATGCAGAAGAATATTAATGCCTACTTCATCACTGCCTTTTTAGCTCTGCCCACCGATTCACAGGTGACAGTGCAATAGAATAACTGAGAGAAAAGCACCAGGAAAGGTACATTTCACTGAAGTGAAAGGCCTTCATGACAGTGACAATGAGAGAGAAGACATCACAATTATACAATCTTATTTCAGCGAACAAGAAAAGGATGAGAAATCCTAGAAACAAGCAATCATTCAGACAGCTGTGCGATTGATCAAAAGTGATATCAAGTCCAATGTCCCATCCGTTATGGATCAGTATCTTTGAGAACAAAGTCCCTTAGCTTGACTCTGTCCTTTTGTTTGTTCCTGAGACTCTCCGTACACTTTTGAATGGTGTTTTTGTGGGTAAGGAGACAAGCCGATAGGTTGCAGGAATTTGATGGAAACCATGAATTTACCCTTCATGGAATAGGATTTGCTTCATCATACAAGGACATTTTGCATTTTGAAAAGAATGTAGCAGATTCAGTAGATGTGTTACCAGATAACATTGATGTGCTGGACATGGCACTTGTTTTTGCTGGGGACAATGTTGACCACAGCATCCTTACTATTGATCAGAGGTCTTCAACCCTGCTCCTGGGGACCCACTGTCCTGGGGACCCAAGTTTATTTCCAACCTGCTTCAACACACCTGCCTGTGTATTTTCAACAAGTGATCCTGAAGAGCTTGATTAGCTTCACCTGTCTTTGATTAGGGTTGGACCTAAACTCTGCAGGACAGTGGGTCTCCAAGAGCAGGGTTGAAGACATCTGCTATTTATAGTAAGGGGACCTTCCACTGAATGGGAATCATAGTAGCAATCACTACAGGGTGAAAAAAGGACCATGACAAACGGGTTTCTGCTCCCACATCAATCATGGTGTGGATTGGAAAGGAAGGTGACATGAACACAGTGGATTGGGGATGGAAACTGGTGGACAACTGGTTCCTGCCAGTTATGACCAGTAAGACTGCTGCCCCAGAAAGTCTCCTACAGATAAATAAATGAGGCATTTACATACCGCTCTCATATGTACTACTGCACACCCAAAGCACTTTACACATGTCAGGGGTCTCTCCTTAACCACCATTAGTGGGTAGCTCCATTTGGATGATGTGATGGCAGCCACAGTACAACAGTGCCAGTAAGGGCCATGATTGGTAAGGGCCAATGAAGGAAATTTGGCCAGGACACCGGGGTTACACCCATACTCTTTATGAGAAGTGTCATGGGAGATTTAATGACCACAGAGAGTCAGGACCTCAGTTTAACATCTAATCCGAAGGACGATGCTTGTTACAGTACAGTGCCCCCATCACTATACTGGGGTGTTAGGACCCACACAGACCAAAGGGTGAGAGCCCCTGCTGGCCTCACTAATACCTCTACCAGCAGCTACCTAGTTTTTCCCAGTTGGTCTCCCATCCATGTACTGACCAGGCTCAACCCTACTTAGCTTTAGTGGGAAACCAGTCGTGGGCTACAGTGTGATATGGCTGCTGGCAAATGATCCACTGTAATTACACAACTGGCTGCTGAACACAACGGTGCAGTTGCAGGGCATATGGACTACCATGCATGAACCAGAGAAACCACCAATACTACACATCAAAAACCCCAGTGTTAAATTAACCCTCACCAGATTTTGGCTGCATTTACACTGCAGGTCTTGATGCACAATTCCGATTTGGTGACTATATCCGATTTTTTTGACGACCCGCTTACATCTTTTCAAAAGCGACCCGTATCCGATATTTGCATTTACACTGTACACTGGGAAAACAGCCCAAGACGTTCTTAACCAGTGAAAGGAAGTAAAACAGTGCGATATGCGATGGACGCAGACAAAATGATTGCACAATGTTTTGCTGTCTGCACTGTTCTACACATCTTTAAAGTCTGCAAAACATTTCTCTCTTAAGGCGGAGAAAAAGAGGAAAGCCCTTGACAGGGTTGCCAGGTTTTCACAACAAAACCCGCCCAATTGCATCTCAAAACTGTGTTAAAGTAGCCCAATGCCGCATGAAAACTGCAGACTTGGCAACACTGGATCGCAGTTAGTGTCCACCTGAGTTGACGTCATTCGCCTCCGTTCTTTTTTCAATGACGTACGACTCTCATTTACTGGGGAATATCCGATTTGACCGCTTACATGGCAGACGCAAATGCACGCATCCGAATCATATCGGATTTATTACCACATATGAGTGAGGCCTGAATCCGATCTGAGGATATCAGAATTCATCCGTTTTTTTAACTGCTTACACATTCACATATCCGATCTGAGCCACATGAGAGGAAAGGGGGAGAAAAAAAAAAAATTCGGAATTGGGTCACTTGAACAATGCAGTGTAAATGGGGCCTTTGAGTCCACACCCAGGAGTGTTAAAAGTAACACTGAAACGGTGTTAAAGTTAGAGATAATTAAGTGATTAATTGAGTAATGATTGACTGTTGGTGATGAACACCTACTGTTAACAAGCACAATCACTGAAGGGAAGAATCACCTTTTTACGTGACCATTATGGGGTTCAGTATTTGCTTTAGTTTTAATTTTTAATATAAGATTTTGTCTGTGACAAACCAAGAGAAAATGTATCCAAAACAGGTGTTTTTGGTTATGTTGTGACATAAATATGATCAAAGATTGGGCTGAGAATAGTCCCAGTTAACTGCATGATGATTATGCCACTATCAAAATATAACGACACCTGAAGACATTTTCTCTGTGCTTGATTTGCCGCAACAAGTTTGTTTTTCTAAACACAGTTGAAGCATTCAGGGAAAAAAATAATGTTTTAAAAGTAAAAGTCAGAAGCTCAACTACAGCAAACACTAATCACCATAATATGCTGATGTACTTGTTAAGAGCAGGTGTTCATCACTAATTGTCAATAACCACTCAATCATTTAATTATCTCATTTACATTAACACTGCTTCAAAGTTATTTTAACACATGAGTGTGGAGTTTGCTGTGTAGGCAAAATTATATGAGAAAGGAGAAATATGCAATTACTTAATGGGAATTGTACTTATTTTTTGCATAAATATGCTTGTAACCAATTGCCTTAATATATAACTGTACTTGTAATCACTTATGCAGATATGCTAATTAGAATATGACATGGCCAAAACATGTATCATGCACCAGTATTCCTGGTCTAGGAGGAATACAAATTCTACAAATGGTCATTTTAAGAACCTGACTGCCACCGTTTTGAAAATGGGGACTTTATTGAAGTCAAACTTTGGTAAACTTTTAGTATGTTTTTAAGTACATCTGATACTACTGTATACCACTGAGAAACCTTGTGTTTGATTTTTTTGGGGGTCAAACCATATTTGCAGCTGACTATAAATGGTAAACCCCTTTCAGCTTTGGTGGACACAGGTTATTCCCATACACTGGTACAGGCCCAATATATACCCAGAGATTCCTGGAGTGAAGGAGAGACAGTAACAATGTGTTGTGTGCATGGGGATAGCATGACTCAACATGGGCGTAGGTTCAGGGGGGGACGCTAGGTACTAATCCCAATCAATATTTTTAGATGGCAAAAATCTCCCCACCAATATTTTAGCGTGCTGCTATATGGATCGATTCCGACGGCCAGGACAAAACAGATGAAATGGTTTCCACTGGAATCGTCACGCATTTACAAGCAAAATGACGCGTCCCGTATCAAACTAATACCGGACGCGATGCACAAGATTGCATTTTAGCGGCTTTGCTGCCATAGCGACAGTGTCTCAAGAACGTGCGCTGGAAACTTGCGGGGTTTTGTCGAGCTCGAGTCCACCATTTGAACGCAAGAGAATTTCCAGATATAGGGCTGAATAGGGTCTGCATATCAATGGGTCTGTCTAGTGACTTACGATGAACCTAAGGCAAAATGCACATTTTGCAGAGAAGCATTTCAGTGTCTCAGACTGTATGGCTTAAAGCAGCAGCGCTGACACATCCTTGGTTCTAAAGGTAGGTCTATAGTTTTTTTTTTTTTATGGATAATATGGTAATATAATATTCCACACATTATTAAAACTTGGCAGTCTTTTTTTTTCTAGACATTAGACCAGTTAATTAATAGATTATAGCCTAATTAATGTTATCATTTAACTATAGCCAGGCTATATTAATAATTAATCCGGTCATATAAAGTTTGACATTTAAAAAATATTTAGATAAAAATGGGATAAAAATAATTACATAATATAATCATAATAGTAAATTAATAAAGAAAATTAAACATTTTTGAATTGTCAGAATTGACGGCTTAAAGAGAACAAAAATAAGCCCAAAAATTTAAAAAACCTGTCAATTTCCTCACCCTCAAGTTGTTCCAAACCTGTATACATTTCTTTGTTATGTTGAATAGCCTACATAGGAAGCCACATATCTACCATGGAAGTAAATGTGCCCCAAAAGCAACCTAGTTAAAAAAATTCTTCAAAATATGTTCTTTTGTGTTCAGCAGAAGAAAGAAAATCATACAGGTTCGGAACATCATTTGGAGGAGTAAATTATGACAATTTTCATTTTTGGGTGAGCCATGCCTTTAAAGTGCACCAAATAGGCTACTAAAGAGTTCTTTAGAAATAAATAAAATAATCCAATGTAAAATAATATAAAATATGTTCTAACACAAATTAACTTATTTTCAATATAAAAAGTGATTGTGGACTGGATTTTTTTACTTTTCTTGGGCATGTCAAAGATTATTAACAACACTGGCTTTGATGCATTGTTAGTTTTTGTGCAGCATCAGATTCACTTTTTTTTCTCCCTCATTTATATGCAGTTATTAAACCACATTCCAAATTAGGCCTGCACGATATTGGAAAAAAATTACATTGCGATATTTTTTTCCCCAACGATATATATTGCGATATTGAGAGCCATCAATCCAGGCTAAAGTCAATAATTACCATTCCGTGATATTAATAATTTCACTAATAAGCAAGCTTCATTACAAGTGACAAAAAGAAATGTTGGAAAATATGTGCAAACATGAAACTAAACTTCCAGTAGGTGGCAGCAGGTCTTAACAAACGTCTTAACAAGTGAGTCACTGAGTCGTTCATTCAAACGATTCATTCGAACGCTGAATTGTTCACACTTGTTGCTATGAGTGAGACGTGTTACGGGTCTGCTATGAACGATTATCACTGCTGAAATAGAACAACAACACTAAATATTGCATCTAAAAATGTAAGTGACTAAGTGAATGTTAATTAGTTGTTTATGGAGCTGTCATATCAGTGTCATTTTCAGTCGTGATGGTATTCAGGAAAACGCTCTAGTGTTGTGATTTCTCCTCGAGAGGCTGCACGAGCGTCAACAGTGCGACCTTATTATCATCAGTTCATTATATATTATTATCCACAATCGATCGCCACTTACACTAAACCAATGCACAAACATTCTTGCATTTTGGTGATTCACTAGTTATTTTTTTGTTTTAATCAGGCACTTGTTCGTCAGTCAAGTAAAATTACCTTTCACTTGTCCCTTCAAAACACCCACATGTCCTGGACAAGCGTTAATGTCGAGCCCTGCTTTGTATTCGTCGTAAAGAGATTTGTTGTGCCGTTTTAAGTGATCAAACAAATTGGTGGTGGTTTTCTTGTTTTGTGGCCACAAGACACCATGCAAAGTACCTCTTTTTGTTCAACATCCTCCTTTATGTTGCCAAAATAGTCCCAAAAAGATAATTTCTGGTACGAACCTTTTTTTCCCCCTATTCGGATCCTCTTCGTCGCGCATTTTAGCCGGGAATGTTTGGCCGTGAGCGATGAGCAGCGACACAGCGAACCAGTCACTGAGCAGGCATGAGGAACGTGCATGTCACTCCAGCAACACACTCGTGTTTACTGTGTGCTTCCTTAATACACCATGGGCTACTACCATAGACCGTAAAAAAATACTACTACCCTTCACATCGCATGTTCCGGCGATGTGACTATCGCACAAGCGCGCACATCGCGATGTCGATGTTAAAACAGAATATCGTTCAGCCCTATTCCAAATTATTATGTAAATTGGATGCAAGTGTCAAACAAAAATAAAATAAAAATGAATTAAACTCATGGATTGTATTGTGTCCCAGTGTTCTTCAGATCACTGAAATTAATCTTAGACACCTGTGATAATTAGTTTGCCAGATGAGCCCAATTAAAAGTACTTGAGAATGATGTTCCACATTATTAAGCAGGCCACAGGTTTCAAGCAAAATGGGAAAGAAAAAGGTTCTCTTTGCTGCTGAAAACAGTCAAATAGTAAAATGCCTTGGACAAGGTATGAAAGCAATAGATTTTTCACAAAAACTTGAGCGTGATCATCGTACTGAAAAAGGGTTTGTGGCTGATTCAGAGTACACACGGGTTCGTGCAGATAAAGGCAAAACGAGGAAGGTTTCTACCAGACAAATTCATCGGATTAAGAGAGGAGCTGCTAAAATGCCATGACAAAGCAGCAAACAGGTATTTGAAGCTGCTGGTGCCTCTGGAGTCCCGCGAACCTCAAGGTGTAGGATCCTCCGAGGCTTGCAGTTAGGCCTGTTGCGATAGTCAATAAATTAATCAATTAATTGCATTAAAATCAATTAATCGCAAAAAAAAAGAGCTTGATAATTTTTCCGGCCACGATAATTTCCATTTGCTTTCTTGTTTGTTTTCCTCGTCTCTCGCTGACTGCACGCACCTCGTCTGTTTGGGGATGCGTTTATAAACTTATGAGACGTCATGCTCGGCCGAATTCGGCTGAACTCGTGGCTCTTCGGTTGCGGAGCCGCACGCATAGTTAAAAAATTTGACATCTACATCATCTGTTCACTACGTGAATATATAGTAAAGTGTCATTTATTTCTGTGATCAAAGCTGAATTTATCTAGCTCGGCTCTGCCCTCCATTTTCCTTCAGTACTACGTCTGGGACTGCTGTGTAGTCTGATGCTGCGTCCCGTACATTGCCTTTACTGCAGTCTGTCTGATTATTGTCAAACAAAAGATGAGGAATCACTCACTGCTCTAGATTGAATTGCTTTTGTAAGGATTAGTCTTTAATTTAAACAGTTAAATATGCAGCTATTTTACATTTGATTAGCCCACTTTATTCATTTTCTCTACCTAAAAACTAATGTTAGACCTATAAAAACCTGAAAACCATTGTTAATTACACTTCAATCAAATTACACTTCAAATATTTTTCCCCAAAGTTAGTTTGGCATTGTAGTCAGTTATCATCACAATGATTTCATTTCAATTGTTCGTTTTTTTAAATAAGTTTAGTTTTAGTTAATTATTTGATGCTATAAAACGGCTGTGTGATGTCATGATTGAGAGCTGAGATCAAGGTCTTCTCTGAGTGAAGTTGTCACTGAGGCACTAACAGACTTTTTTCTGGATTTTTGGGAGCAGATTATTTAATTTAATTTCCATAACTGTTTATTTCACACCAACATAATTAATTGTTCTGCATCTGTGAGAGTATGGGTGTGCTTTTGATATCGCCATTGTACTTCCTGCTCTGCGCAACTCCGGTCCCGGACTTTTTTTATATTTACTGTTGCACTAAAATTCAAAAGTGAAGAATTTATGTTATTTATTTACTTGATTGTTCAAGCTACCTTACAGAAGTGCTCTGTTTGTTAGAGTTGTTGAATGTTAAAATAAGGTGAATAAAATATAAAATAAGGAACATCCTGGTTCGTTTTTTCGCTCTTCTTTATTTTTTTAAAAAATATATTATAGAAGTATCGGATCGGGACTCTGTATCGGCAGATACTCAAAATCAAATGACTCGGACTCAAGGGCAAAAAAACCTGATCGGGACATCCCTAATTTTAACATGGGGCTCAATGAGATTTTGCTCCCTTCTGGACCATGTCCCTAGTGGCCAATTGAGGAATTGCAGTTTACATTACTTCCGTATTGGCTTCACGAGAGATTGCGGGAGGTTGCCGCTTGGTTTTAACAGAAATGAGAGACTATAAATTTTGATCTCCTAAATGCAAGTTGTCATAGTTTTGGAACATACCAGCTTATTCATAACTTTAAGGTTAACACAGTCATACTAAAAGCTAAAAATATTCAATTTTGATTTCAGCGGACCTTTAAAGAGACGGTCCTGCATTTAAAGCAGCACTAGGTAACTTTTCAACCTTCATAATATATATTTTCAAGACTCTTGTGATGATACATCGACTTACAATAGGTTGAATGACACATCTGCCACAGCCTGACAGGCTCTGTATCGTTTTTTTTTCATCATACTTTTAAACTTTGGGTTTCGGGTAGTAACACGAGAACAAAAAGAACTACAAAATTCTACTGCTTTGCGGCATATACATCACTTCCACCACCACCCCCACTCCCTTACATTCGGACGTGAAGCCCAATTATAGTTTGTTGTCCGTTTTCTAATCCTGTCCAAAGCAGCACTGAAACATAAGAAAGCAAAGGGTTTTTTGGAGGAAAGCAATAAGAGGAAACGAAAAAGTGAGGGATTAAAGGCAGGACGAGGAACAACATTGGGCCAGCGTTTGCTCGTTGGCGTAAGCTGAAGGAGGCGTGCCCGACCGATGCTGACTCGGCTCTCATGCTTGCTTTGGTTATTACCTAACGTTCCCACTCAAACATTGAATTGAAGTATCATAGATTCTGTAAAACGGTAACCAATAGACTATATAGGCTACTACAATGACGCTGGCTTGTAAACGTGAACGTAAACGTGATCATTTGGCGTTTGAAAAAAATAAAACCAATGAAGTTATATTCATATGACATGCTGAAACGTATGCCACTGTACCTGGGGTGAAGACATTTCACACGCGACGCAAGCAGAACAACTGCATGTGAACTTCTGTATTGTTTTCAACCCGCGGGTCCCGCTTTTATGAAGTTATTTGGCCCGCCCCGCACCATTGTATACATTTTTACAACCTGCCCCGCGACCATTAAATAGACATACGGGGTACGCAGGTTATCAGACGACCCGCTTCTCACTAGTTCAGGGCTATCATGGTTTTCATGTCAACAAATGCACGCGCGATGGCATCCTCTGATGTAAGAGGACAGAGTTTTCGACAGTAGTAGAGGACAATATTTTTTCCCAAATGTAGGGGGACCCCGAGGGCAAAAGTTACCTAGTGCTGATTTAAATAAACAAAAATGATTGTCACAACAAAAAAAAGATACACAACACAGCAGTTGGAAGCGAGGTGGCCAAAGGGGTGGCCAAGCTTAGGCCACCCCCTAGCTCCACCCCTGGTCTGAAGTCCACACAATCTCCTCTCGAATTGGAACAGTAACGTTACCTGGGCAGCGACTGATGACCTTTAACAAGTCCACAAG
Source organism: Pseudorasbora parva (assembly GCF_024679245.1). Taxonomy (NCBI): domain Eukaryota; kingdom Metazoa; phylum Chordata; class Actinopteri; order Cypriniformes; family Gobionidae; genus Pseudorasbora; species Pseudorasbora parva. Next base: position 20,003,109 of record NC_090183.1, read on the forward strand.
TACAGACAAGAACACATATTGAGAACGACCAAAGTCGCCTGGCAAAGTACTTACTGTCGCTTTGAAAGCCTTTTCCATGTTGACATCATGTTCTTTCCAAACTCTGACAACCTAAAACACACAAAAAAGCATAGCAAGTTCTTGACATGAGAAACTTTATTTTTATGAGAAACTAATTTAGGTATCCTTACCCTGTCATCAGTTACAACCACATATTCCTGGGACTGCGTATTAAACACAGCGGGGCAGGTGATTTTCTGCCCCTGTTTTACTGTCCAACTTCCAGTAGGCTTCTGATCAGACACCTGGTAATCAAGATACCGGTTAACAGTTACACAAACAGCTACAAAATCTCTTACGAAATAACATGGAATTAATAAAATAACATTTGTTGCCGTTGGAAAATTTCTTGTTTATGATGTAGCACGCTAGAATTTAAGCACACTAAAATTTAACCCCGCACCGCGTGCGATCAATTCTTGTAAGACAAAGAGTATTTGTATCTAACTTATTTTACCTTGTAAACAGTAACAGATCTCAAAGAGTCAGTGACGAGAACATGGTCGATATCTCTGCCCAATTCAATCCCAATAACTCCTGAATTCGAGGAATTTTGCGCTGGCCCAACTCCACAGAGCATGTATCCCTCGTACAGCGCTGCCATGTTTCTTTACATACGCACGCTCGAGTGTTTCCTTTTTTTCTACTACTACGCAAAGGCGTTGACAAACCAACTTGTGTATTTAACGCCGCCAACTGGGCTGGAGTGAGAAGAATTTGTGGGTGGAGAAGCGGCGAACAGACAACGCCAGCTATGGTCCTATCCCCCACGTTAGGCAACAATTTTATATATATATATATATATATATATATATATATATATATATATATATATATATATATATATATATATATATATATATATATATATATATATATATATATATGGCCGAAATTCACTGGGCGGACTGTAATTTGGAGATGTGTTTAATTTTTTGCACAGTTTAAGATAGGCCACCATCTAATTAAGTGGGCCTTATGTTAGGTGACGGAAATATCGACAGGGATCGTTTTGACAATGTTGTCATCTCAAAATAGGCTTGTTTGAGATGCGCCTTGCCTCGCCTGAAAAAAAGGCGAGACCATAGACTGTAAAAATAGAGACTAGGCGGCTGCAGTGAGGGGAGGAGAGAAAAAAGTTCAGGCAAGCCGGACAGTTCTCTCTTCTCGTAGTGGATCAGACACCTGCGAGATTAGTTGCGGATATCGCGGGATTCACACTCGTGCGCTCTGTTGCTGATAAACTGGGTGTAATTTAAGTTCTGTTGCTTTTATATGAAAATAAATATTATGAACAAGACATCCAAAGTTTTGTTATTTATTTCCATTCGAACGGCTTGTTTATCAAGCATTTTTACTTTAATTACATACATGTTTTTATATAGGCTATTTTTATTAATATGACAACAATCACATAACCAACAGAGAGATCGCACTCTCTGAGAGTTTGAGAATATCCACACATAATTGATACACATAAAAACATGATATCAGAGTTTTAAAATCAAATATTTTTTTAAAAAAGAACCATACATCGCGGTTGTTTAAACCAATAAGCATTAAGCTGTGTCAGCAAGTCGTTTCCCATCATGCTTTTGCTCCGCGCAGTCGGTGGAGAGCAACTGCGCTCGACTGCAGAATCCGACACATCTATCGCAAGCCATTTTAGCATTTAAACCTTTGTCTGACTATCTATAAATATATTTAAAGATAGTAACAATTGTATTTTGACTGTAAATATTACTGTTTTAACTATTTTCGATTACATAAATGCAGCCGTGGTGAGCAGAATACTAAACATTAAAAAAGCTGCATTATACTTTATTGTCAATAAATAGCCTACATTGAGATGACTTAAAAAACACACATAAAGCATATATTGTCGCAATCGTCTGATTGTCGTCGTCACGTTTCATCACTCATAACGATTGTTTTCCTTCAGCTGCAGCTCCAGCTTGACAGGGTATTACGAATCCACTTTTGGACTTTCTGTGAGAGCGCCCTCCTCATAGTAAGATTCGGAAAAAATTACAGGTCATGCATAGATAATTTTTTTGTCTCTGAATGATGTATTCACATTGGTTTCTATGTAAATACACTTGCCCCTGACCTCAAGAAGTGCGCTATCAACCGAGTTTAGAGAAGGCTGTCGTTAGCGTCCCTGTTAACTTGCCCACCCCCGCACAGGGTAACACCGGTTCGAATCCCGCTCGGAGCGGGTCGACTCGACTAGGATCGGTGAGACCCAGTAAAAGTGCGGGGGACGAAAATACATTTTATTAAAATTGAGGGGGACATATCGCAAGCCATTTTAACATTTAAACCTTTGTCTGACTATCTATAAATATATTTAAAGATAGTAACAATTGTATTTTGACTAGTGATAATTATAATTCGACTAGTCAAAATGACAATTAGAGATATCTGCAATTATAATTGCACTAGTAAGAAATATGATTCGAGATATCTCTAAATACATTTTGACTAGTCAAAACTCTATTAAAAGGTGTGTTCGACATCGGCTGCGGCTGGATGCATGCGATCGGCGAGAGTAGCCGAGTGCAGGCGGGGAGGAGCTGCAAACGGAGACGTGAAGTCGGACACTTTCTGCTTCCCGTGGTGACGCTTGAGCTGTGTTTGCAAACTTTATCACAGCTGAAGTTAAATAAATGCAATATTTCTCAAATACACAGATGTTTCAAATGATATTTTCATCCAATACTTTATATACTGCTTAATAAAGCGCCTATTTGGATAAGATTAAAGGTTCAACATATAAACCACACTATCAATGACGTCAATGATATCTGTAATGACGTCAGAGATATCTTCAATAGACGCGTCACACATACGCAAAGGTAATTAGAGATATCTCTAATTCAATTTCGACTAGTCACAACTCTATTTTAAGATATCTGAATTGTACCTGCTCCTAGTCAAATCTGCGCTGTTGTGTAGGGTTGTGACGTGAGGAAACTTTCCACCAATAATCGACGAGTGACAACATTTGGATGCATATGATTAAATGTCTCCAGCAGACCCAGTCAAAAACATTTAAGAATGATTTTTAAAAGATTACAGGTTAATAAATGTTTAAATAACATTGACATGATGTAGCTACTGATTACATTGATTAGTACATTGCGTTGTGTTTACTCGTGTCATAAAGGTAATAATCCACAAGGTGGGAGTGGTGTGTTGTATTATAGCAAAAGATCTGCGATGTGATATTCTGCTGTGTTGAGTGATGAGCACCAGTGTGTTGAAAAGTTATTTTAAAATGATAACATATGTAATGTTGCACCAGAAATAAGGCCAAATGCTTAGCTTTAAATGTGTTCGTTTGGGAATAAAAACTAACACAATTTAATCCACAGCATGCACATCTCAACATTATTTATTACTTTAATATATAGCCTAGAATAAGAAAACGACCTTCTTGATCTTCTCAGCCATATTATATGTCACTTTTACACATGTCCCAGGTACATTTTTATTTTCATACGTTTGATTTCCTTCTCTATAAAGGAGCTTAAAATGACCAAAGACGCAGGACTTTTATTATACAATTCTTAAACAAAATGGCAGATGACAACGGTTTCCGCGGTAGGATTGGTTAATAAAATGTTTAAGGTGTGGCTTAGCTAAGGCATATTTGCATGCATGTTTAAGATATCTATAAAGGAGTTTTGACTAGTCAGAATGTTAATTCCAGATATCTACATTTATATTCTTCCTAGTCACAAAGCTAATTGCAGATATCTCCAAAGAAAGATCTGTCTAGTCAAAAATCAGACAGAGATATCTATAATTAAATTGCAGATATCTTTAAATGAGTTTCGACTAGGAAGAATTCCAATTCAAGATATCTCGTATTAAGTTTTGCCTAGACAAAAATCCAATTCAAGATATCTTCAATTATAATTTGACTAGTAATAAATTATTTGCAGATATCTACAAATGTATTTTAGATATCTTTAAATTTGATGAATTAAAGATATCTTAAATGTGATTATGACTAGTCAAAACCCAGTTAGAGATATCTCTAATTATAATTTTTACTAGTAATAATTCAGTCAGAGATATCTCTAATTTAATTATGACTAGTGCAATTGTAATTTGAGATATCTCTAATTAGAATTATGCCTAGTATTAAATCAATTAAAGATATCTTTAATTACAATTTCTACTAGTCAAAACTCATTTGAAGATATCTGGAAATATTTTCCAATGGAAGTCAATGGAAGAATGTGACTAGTCAAAATAGCATTATAGATATCTTGAATGTATATTATGACTAGTCAAATTAACATCGTAGATATCTTCAATCCATATTATGACTAGTCACAATCACATTGTAGATATCTGGAACTGGAATTATGACTAGTCAAAACTGATTTATGACTAGTATGCGAAGGTGTATTTAATGCTAAAACGGCTTGCCATAGATATCTATAATTAAATTGCAGATATCTTTAAATGAGTTTTGACTAGGAAGAATTCCAATTCAAGATATCTCGTATTAAGTTTTGCCTTGACAAAAATCCAATTTAAGATATCTACAATTATAATTTGACTAGTAATACATTATTTGCAGATATCTACAAATGTATTTTAGATATCTTTAAATTTGATGAATTAAAGATATCTTAAATGTGATTATGACTAGTCAAAAACCAGTTAGAGATATCTCTAATTATAATTTTTACTAGTGCAATTGTAATTTGAGATATCTCTAATTAGAATTATGCCTAGTATTAAATCAATTAAAGATATCTTTAATTACAATTTCTACTAGTCAAAACTCATTTGAAGATATCTGGAAATATTTTCCAATGGAAGTCAATGGAAGAATGTGACTAGTCAAAATAGCATTATAGATATCTTGAATGTATATTATGACTAGTCGAATTAACATTGTAGATATCTTCAATCCATATTATGACTAGTCACAATCACATTGTAGATATCTGGAACTGGAATTATGACTAGTCAAAACTGATTTATGACTAGTATGCGAAGGTGTATTTAATGCTAAAACGGCTTGCCATACAGAATGTTAATTCCAGATATCTTCATTTATATTCTTCCTAGTCACAAAGCTAATTGCAGATATCTCTAAAGAAAGATCTTTCTAGTCAAAAATCAGACAGAGATATCTATAATTAAATTGCAGATATCTTTAAATGAGTTTTGACTAGGAAGAATTCCAATTCAAGATATCTCGTATTAAGTTTTGCCTAGACAAAAATACAATTCAAGATATCTTCAATTATAATTTGACTAGTAATAAATTATTTGCAGATATCTACAAATGTATTTTAGATATCTTTAAAATTGATGAATTAAAGATATCTTAAATGTGATTAGGACTAGTCAAAAACCAGTTAGAGATATCTCTAATTATAATTTTTACTAGTAATAATTCAGTTAGAGATATCTCTAATTTAATTATGACTAGTGCAATTGTAATTTGAGATATCTCTAATTAGAATTATGCCTAGTATTAAATCAATTAAAGATATCTTTAATTACAATTTCTACTAGTCAAAACTCATTTGAAGATATCTGGAAATATTTTCCAATGGAAGTCAATGGAAGAATGTGACTAGTCAAAATAGCATTATAGATATCTTGAATGTATATTATGACTAGTCAAATTAACATTGTAGATATCTTCAATTCATATTATGACTAGTCACAATCACATTGTAGATATTTTAATTGCAATAACGACTAGTCAAAATTGCAGAGAAGATATCTGGAACTGGAATTATGACTAGTCAAAACTGATTTGTGACTAGTATGCGAAGGTGTATTTAATGCTAAAACGGCTTGCCATAATTCTGACTAGTCAAAACTCATTTATAGATATCTTAAACATGCATGCAAATATGCCTTAGCTAAGCCACACCTTAAACATTTTATCAACCAATCCTACCGCAGAAACCGTTGTCATCTGCCATTTTGTTTAAGAATTGTTTAATAAAAGTCCTGCGTCTTTGGTCATTTTAAGCTCCTTTATACAGAAGGAAATCAAACGTATGAAAATAAAAAATGTACCTGGGACATGTGTAAAAGTGACATATAATATGCTGAGAAGATCAAGAAATTTGTTGTCTTATTCTAGGCTATATATTAAAGTAATAAATAATGTTGAGATGTCCATGCTGTGGATTAAATTGTGTTAGTTTTTATTCCCAAACAAACATATTAAAAGCTAAGCATTTGGCCTTATTTCTGGTGCAACATTACATATGTTATAATTTTAAAATAACTTTTCAACTCACTGGCGCTCATCACTCAACACAGCAGAATATCACATCGCGGATCATTTGCTATAATACAATACACCACTCCCACCTTGTGGATTATTACCTTTATGACACGAGTAAACACAACGCAATGTACTAATCAATGTAATCAGTACCTACATCATGTCAATGTTATTTAAACATTTATTAACCTGTAATCTTTTAAAAATCATTCTTAAATGTTTTTGACTGGGTCTGCTGGAGACATTTAATCATATGCATCCAAATGTTGTCACTCGTCGATTATTGGTGGAAAATTTCCTCACGTCACAACCCTACACAACAGCGCAGATTTGACTAGGAGCAGGTACAATTCAGATATCTTAAAATAGAGTTGTGACTAGTCGAAATTGAATTAGAGATATCTCAAATTACCTTTGCGTATGTGTGACGCGTCTATTGAAGATATCTATGACGTCATTACAGATATCTTTAATAGAGTTTTGACTAGTCAAAATGTATTTAGAGATATCTCGAATCAGATTTCTTACTAGTGCAATTATAATTGCAGATATCTCTAATTTTCATTTTGACTAGTCGAATTATAATTATCACTAGTCAAAATACAATTGTTACTATCTTTAAATATATTTATAGAGGCTTGCGATACTTCATCTGGAACGCCCCTTTTTGCTTGACACAAGTGCTGCGACCCAATTCGCCTACTTATACTACGTCCTAAAAGTATGTACTCTTTTTGTGAAGAAAAAGTATATACTTTTGAGTGTATAGCAGAAAAGTATGCAAGCTTCGGGACATACTACTTCGCCATCTTTTTAACGGACTCTGTCGCTTAGTTACGTGCATCCCATCACCGTTTATCTGCTCTTACAATTATCGTCAGATTCGTCACAGTTCAAATCCTCCACATTCAGTTTAATCTCCTACCGTATCGGAGAGAAATGTAGCCGCTCGTTGATCTGCCATTTGTGGGTCTTTAATGCAGAGACTCTCCTCATGTGTTTGCAGTTTAAATATAATGATGCATTAAAAAGTTAATGGCCAAACGTGTCATTACAAAAGTTCATAATGCTGCTGCATGTGAAATATAATGTGGACAACACTGAATAAATATATTTTTGTCAGGTTAAATATTGATAGGGTCACTCAAATCCCTTTATCTAAACTTCTCTACTTAACCGCATGCTTAACCGTCGAACTCGCACATCCGTCATGTTTGTAGTTTTTTAACGCTTTTTATCCGCGTTTGTAGTTCTAATCGAATCCTCGTCCAACTCGCAATGGGTTGTGGGCAATATCAGCCGTTAGAGTGCCCATCGATCCATACTGTGAATTCGGACCGGAAATAGTAAACCATCCGGGAATCTTTGGAATACTCTTTTCAACACACTACGATTTGGGACATACTAATTCTATTTTCGAATACTATTTAGGATGGATAGTATGCGAATTGGGACGCAGGGAAGCTTCGGAGCCTCGCTTCAGATGTCCCATTGTCATGACCCTGGGCTGATCTGTCCGTTCATGTCCTGTCTCTGTCATGTGTTTGTGTTTTGGAGCACTTGGGCTTGCTTTTAGTCACCTTGTGCTTTGCTGTCACTGTGGTGTCTGGTCCCACCCCCTTGTTATTCCACTCATTACCTCGTTATTGTTTCACTCTTTCCACCTGTGCTGTACCTATTAGATCTCCTATTTAAGTCCCTCTTGTGTGTTGTCTTGTGCCAGTTCGTTGTTTGGTGTGGCTGTGCAAGCACTCCTCTAGTCTGGTTGTCTGGTATTCTCTGATTCTGGCTTTCTGTCCTGTCTTTGTGAGACCAAGCTTTAAGGACTGTTTGCCTTTGGATCTTCTTCTTTTAGTTTTTTTTTTTTTTTTCTGCTACGCTTCTGTTTTCTTTAGGTGGATTCCCTCTGCATCTGGCCCTGGTCTCGCTCTCTAACGCTGCCCACAGATCTCCTTTGCTGCCCTGCTTCATGTGCTATCTGAGCGCCGCCAGCCCTGCCTACTCTGTGCCTCGTGCTGCGCTTCTCCGCCTGGTTGATAGTCCTAATATTCTTCGGCAGAAGGCTCTGCTATTGACTCTTGTGTTGCCTTTTTGGATTTTTTTGTCTGGCCCTGTCCAGATTTTGATAAGACTTGTGACTCCTCTGTTCTGCTGTATCTATCTGGACTATTGTTAGCCCGTTTGGGTTGTTCCTGTTGTTTCAATAAACTGTATTTTGGTGCCTGCAGACTGAGTCCGTGTCCCGATCTGACAGAACGAACTGGCCAAGGATGGACTCAGCGGGCCCAGATCCTCTTCGATCAGCAGTCACTCAGCAAGGCATTCTCTTAGGCCAGCATGCCTCTCAGCTAACGACCACATCTCGGGAGGTGGAGTTTCTAGGTTCCCAGTTGGCTGACCTGAATGTCCAGCTCCAGGAGCTTCGCAGAGAGACAGCTAGCAGAGCAGAAGACACTGACAACCTCTCTTCTCTCCGCCAGGAGCCAGACCCTCATGCAAACAACCCGCCACCCTATGATGGTAACCCTAATCCTTGTAGAGCATTCCTGTCCCAATGTTCACTGGTGTTTGCCCTGCAGCCCCGTCGTTATGCCATGGAACAGATCAAGGTTGCGTATGTCTTAACACTGCTGACAGGAAGGGCTCGCGACTGGGGTACGTCAGTGTGGGAGGCTCAAGCTCCCTTTTGCTCTTCGTTTGAGAAGTTCCGTCAAGAGATGGTGAAGCTGTTTGACCGGTCAGCTCGGGGTGAGGAGGCGGCGGCTCAGCTGGCACGACTTCGTCAAGGAGACCATTCTAGCGGCCTCATGTGACTGGAACGAGGGGTCATGTAGAGCTATGTTCCATGCTGGACTCAATGAGGAGATCCAGGATGAAATCGCCACCCAGGAGCTTCCACAAGACTTCGACGCTCTGGTTGACTTGGCTCTCCGAGTGGAGAGTTGCCTTCGCCTCCGACACCGACGTTTGATTGGCCGCCTCCCCTGGAGGGGGGAGAACTTCCCACTGAAACCAATTCGGTTTTGCCTTCACCTATATCAGCTGATCCTGAACCCATGCAGTTGGGGCGCCTGCGTCTCACTCCCCAGCAGAAACAAGACCGTCTCACCCGGGGTCTTTGCCTCTATTGTGGAAAAGCTCGGCACTTTGCCAACAAGTGCCCGTTAAAAGCCAGAGCCCATCAGTAGCTAGGGGGATCCTGGTGGGCGCTTCCCTCACTTCTCCCCCTCTGTCCCGCACCCTTCCTGTTATGGTCCAGTTTAGAGGGTCAGTTCACTCCTGCTCTGCCCTGGTGGACTCTGGCGCTGGTGGAAACTTCCTGGACCGTGGCATGGCAGAGCAGTGGGGTATTCCTGCTATTCCTCTCCCCAGTCCCATCTCTGTTCGTTCCCTTGATGATTCTCCTATCACCACCATCACTCACGTCACACCCCCTGTAAGTCTTGTGGTTTCTGGCAATCACCGTGAGATCACCGAGCTGTACCTCCTGCATTCCCCGAGTTCTCCAGTTGTTCTGGGGCACCCATGGCTGGTACAGCACCGACCTCACGTGGATTGGGCCAGAAATTCTGTTTTGTCATGGAACCAGTCTTGTCTTGCGTCTTGTATGGGTGCTGCCTCTTCTCCTGGCTCTGTGTTTCCTGTTTTGCAGATGGAGGCGGCTGATTTGTCTGGGGTCCCGGTGGAATACTATGATCTTTGTCAGGCCTTCAGCAAGTCCCGAGCCATGTCCTTGCCTCCTCACCGGCCTTATGATTGTGCCATCGAGCTCCTCCCAGGCACTTCTCCGCCCAAGGGTCACCTTTATTCCCTGTCTGGTCCAGAAAGAGAGGCTATGGACAAGTATATTTGTGAATCTCTTGATGCCGGTCTCATCCGTCCCTCCTCGTCCCCGGCTGGTGCAGGGTTCTTCTTCGTCAAGAAGAAGGATGGCTCCCTGCGTCCTTGTATTGATTACAGAGGTTTGAATGACATAACTGTTAAGAATAGGTATCCCCTGCCTTTAATGTCATCTGCCTTTGAACTACTGCAGGGAGCCAGGGTCTTCAGTAAGCTGGACCTCCGTAATGCTTATCATCTGGTCCGGATCCGAGAGGGGGATGAGTGGAAGACAGCGTTCATCACCCCCTCGGGACACTTTGAATATCGGGTCCTCCCTTTTGGCCTGACCAATGCCCCAGCTTTCTTCCAGGCCCTGGTCAACGACGTGCTGAGGGACATGGTTAACCAATTTGTCTTTGTGTACCTTGATGACATTCTAATATTTTCTCCTTCCATTCAGGTACACACCCAGCATGTTCGTCAGGTGCTACAACGGCTGTTGGAGAACCAGTTGTACGTAAAAGCGGAGAAGTGTGTTTTCCACGCAGAGTCAGTTTCGTTCCTGGGCTACATCATTTCGGCGGATGGCATCAAAGCCGATCCCGCTATGGTAAGGGCTGTAGCCGAGTGGCCAACTCCAGACTCACGCAAGGCTCTGCAGCGGTTTCTGGGATTCGCCAACTTCTATCGGCGTTTCATCCGGAACTTTAGTCAGGTTGCTGCACCCTTGACGGCTCTCACCTCCACCAAGGTACCGTTTAGATGGAATTTGAAAGCCCAGGGGGCCTTTGATGTTCTCAAGTCCCGGTTCATCTCAGCTCCTGTTCTTTCTTTTCCAGACCCTGAACGGCAGTTTATTGTGGAGGTAGATGCCTCTGAGGTTGGGGTAGGCGCGGTCCTGTTTCAGCGGTCCCCTAGAGATGGGAAGGTACATCCCTGTGCCTACTTTTCTCACCGCCTGAGCCCAGCTGAACGGAATTATGACATAGGGAATCGGGAGCTATTGGCGGTCAGGCTGGCTCTGGGCGAGTGGCGTCACTGGTTGGAGGGGTCGACGCAGCCCTTCTTGGTTTGGACGGACCATAAGAACTTGGAGTATGTCCGCTCGACCAAGAGGTTGAGCTCACGCCAGGCCCGCTGGGCACTCTTCTTTGGCCGATTCAACTTCACTCTCTCGTATCGGCCAGGCTCTAAGAATATCAAGCCAGATGCCCTCTCTCGTCTTTTTGGGGTTCCTGGGGGAGGTGCACCGGCTGATACCATTGTTCCTAAGGAGATGGTGGTGGGGTCCCTTTCCTGGGGTGTCGAGAAGCGTGTGGAGGAGGCCATACGAGAGAGAGAGGTGCCGAGGGGGTGCCCGGATGGTAGGCTATTTGTGCCGGCTGCATTGCGCCCTGAAGTCCTCCAGTGGGGACATTCGTCCAAGTTAGTCTGTCATCCAGGAGTCCAGAGATCGCTGGCCGCCATCCGCCAGCGATTCTGGTGGCCTTCCATGGCCCAGGATGTCAGGCAGTTCGTGTTGTCCTGCTCGGTTTGCGCCCAGAACAAGAGTTCTAACCAGCCACCCGTTGGTCTGCTTCACTCCCTACCCATCCCCTCCCGCCCCTGGTCACACATAGCCCTTGACTTTATCACTGGTCTTCCCCCATCTAAGGGTAACACTGTAGTTTTGACAGTGGTGGATCGCTTTTCCAAAGCATCCCACTTCATTCCCCTTCCCAAATTGCCCTCAGCCAGGGAGACTGCTCAAGTGGTGGTTGATCACGTATTCCGGATTCACTGTCTTCCTGTAGACGTGGTTTCCGATAGGGGGCCACAGTTTGTCTCCCGGTTCTGGAAAGAGTTCTGTCGGCAGTTCGGGGCCTCTACGAGTCTGTCGTCAGGTTTTCATCCGCAGACCAATGGGCAGTCCGAGCGGGCAAACCAGGATCTGGAACAAGCGCTCCGCTGCCTGACATCCCAGAATCCGAGCTCTTGGAGTCAACAGTTATCCTGGATCGAGTACGCCCACAATTCCTTGCCGGTGGCAGCCACAGGTATGTCCCCATTCCAATGTTCCATTGGCTTTCAACCCCCTTTGTTTCCTTCACAGGAGCCCGATGCTGCTGTTCCATCTGCCTTAGCCTTCATCCGGCGGTGTCGCCGCACCTGGAGGAAGGCTGAGGAGGCCTTGGCCCGGGCTTCCAGACGAACTAAGGCAGCGGCCGACCGTCACCGGACTCCTGCTCCCCGCTATGTGTGTGGTCAGAACGTATGGCTGTCTACCAAGGACCTACCTCTCCGGGTGGCCTCTCGCAAGTTAGCCCCCAGGTTCATTGGGCCATACCAGATCACCAAAGTGTTGAGTCCGGTGGCAGTTAGGCTCAAGTTACCTCCTACACTTGGTCGGGTACACCCAGTCTTTCATGTTTCTCGGGTTAAACCTGTGTTTCGTTCTCGCCTTAACCCATCTGTTTCTATCCCTCCCTCCCTCCCCTCGTCTAGTGGATGGTTCCCCAGTCTTCACTGTCAGAAGATTGCTGGATGTCAGACGTCGAGGTCGGGGTTTTCAATATCTTGTGGACTGGGAGGGATACGGCCCGGAGGAGAGGAGTTGGATTCCGGCTCGGGATATTCTGGATCGGTCATTGGTCGAGGACTTCTACCGGAAGCGTGGTGGGCCTCTCCCTGGGGCGCCTGGGGGCGCTCCTAGGGGGAGGGGAACTGTCATGACCCTGGGCTGATCTGTCCTGTCTCTGTCATGTGTTTGTGTTTTGGAGCACTTGGGCTTGCTTTTAGTCACCTTGTGCTTTGCTGTCACTGTGGTGTCTGGTCCCACCCCCTTGTTATTCCACTCATTACCTCGTTATTGTTTCACTCTTTCCACCTGTGCTGTACCTATTAGATCTCCTATTTAAGTCCCTCTTGTGTGTTGTCTTGTGCCAGTTCGTTGTTTGGTGTGGCTGTGCAAGCACTCCTCTAGTCTGGTTGTCTGGTATTCTCTGATTCTGGATTTCTGTCCTGTCTTTGTGAGACCAAGCTTTAAGGACTGTTTGCCTTTGGATCTTTTAGTTTTGTTTTTTTTCTGCTACGCTTCTGTTTTCTTTAGGTGGATTCCCTCTGCATCTGGCCCTGGTCTCGCTCTCTAACGCTGCCCACAGATCTCCTTTTCTGCCCTGCTTCACGTGCCATCTGAGCGCCACCAGCCCTGCCTACTCTGTGCCTCGTGCTGCGCTTCTCTGCCTGGTTGATAGTCCTAATATTCTTCGGCAGAAGGCTCTGCTATTGACTCTTGTGTTGCCTTTTTGGATTTTTTTTGTCTGGCCCTGTCCAGATTTTGATAAGACTTGTGACTCCTCTGTTCTGCTGTATCTATCTGGACTATTGTTAGCCCGTTTGGGTTGTTCCTGTTGTTTCAATAAACTGTATTTTGGTGCCTGCAGACTGAGTCTGTGTCCCGATCTGACACCCATCACTACACCTGCTGTCAATCACGTAACCCTCTGGCACTGTTGGTTTGTTTGTCCTGCTTGTGGACTGAATAAAACTTTGAGAATTGGGAACTTTCTTGTCCTCATGCTTACCTGGATTTAAACATAACATTAATCATAAGCAAATACTTTGCAGTTAGGTTTGAAATTAAGGTAGGTATAGGCCTATCTTGCTTTGTCAATATAATATTTACCCATCATACAAATACAATTTAAGACATCATCCAGCTCTTTACTTTCCTTAGTGACAGAAATATTACACAGTTGGTGAAATACAAGTGCTAATCGTTTCCCATAAACCTTAATTGAATAATCACTAACAGTGAAGTTCCTTAAAAACTGATTTGTACTGATTAACATCTATCAAACCCTTGTAAAACTAGTAGAGGGATATTCAAATGCAAACTACAAAATGCTTTATAAGATGAAAACAAAAAACAAATTAGCAGTGAGTCTAAAGTAGTTGTTTTGATACTTTTATACCATATAGCCTAGTTAAATAAAATCTTTATAAGAGTCTCCACATTTACGAGACCTCACTTGGAAAATAAAAATGTAGACTATATATTCCAAGGTTATTATGTGGCACTAATTACATTGATTAAATAGTTTACACTTGCTTGACCCCATTTGGGAAATACAGATGTTTTTGTTTCCATTCAATATTTCATTTTTTAAAGATATGTACTACTTTAGCATACTTGTCTACAATATAAAGAATACAAATGTCTGCATTTAAGAAACACACGGGACAATTTATTTATATCAAAAACATGTTTCCTGAGATGGATCCCCTTTGCTCCTTTTGTGGAGTGGAAGATGAGTCTGTCCCTCACCTTTTTGGGATTGTTTTCATGTAGTTACTTTTTTTTTTTTTTTTTTTTTGAAGAAATTTTGTTTGTTTGTAGCCTACATGTTTCACTCTTAGACAATTTTTAATTGGAGTTTAAGGATGTCCCATTTGTTCCCAATAGCAGCTGGTGAAAAATATTAAAAGTGGTGCCTTTTGTAGATGTGATATCCTGCATTATGGTGCGTTTGAGGCCACATCTCTTGCCTATATAATAAAAGACCTCAAACCAGTCAATACCACCCTTGTGAAAAAGTAGTGTGCTTAATTGTATTGAAAGTGTATTTTTTGTGCACTTAATATATTTAAAGTATTTTTTTTAAACTGCACTTGTAGATAATATGATATAATTAAAATTAAGTGCCACTTAATTGTACTTAAAGAGAATACACTTTAATGACAATATTTCTAAACACACTTAAGTACACTTTTTTAAAATTCACTTTATAATAATATCTAATTAATTTGTATTTTTAAAAAGTACACTTTCATGATGATATTTATAAACACACTTTAGTGTACTTATAATAAGTGCACTTTATAATAATATCAAATTAATTTGTACTTTAACAAAGTACACTTTCATGACGATATTTATAAACACACTTTAGTGTACTAATAATGAGTGCACTTTGTAATAATATCTAATTAATTTGTACTTTAAAAAGTACACTTTCATGACAATATTTATAAACACACTTTAGTACACTAATAATAAGTGTACTTTGTAATAATATATAATTAATTTGTACTTTAAAAAAGTACACTTTCTTGACAATATTTATAAACCCACTTTAGTGTACTTTTAATAAGTGCGCTTTGTAATAATATCTAGTTAATTTTTACTTAAAGAAAGTACACTTGTATGACAATATTTATAAACACACTTAAGTGCACTTTTTAAAAATGCACCATGTAATAATGTTACTAATAATTTTACTAATGACAAAGCACATGGAAAATAAATGATTTTTTTTTAATTAGTTGTCCAAATTTACATTTGTTAATGTATTTTTCTTCAAAATTTCACTCGCTTACACTCCAGTACAACATACTGTTGAAATGTTATAACTAGCTCCTATGAACTCAACTACAAGTGTCAGTTTTCTAATTTGACATTGTCAATCTTTATGAGAGGAGTTCAGTACAGTCCTAATGTACTGTACAGAATAACCTACTTTCAATATCAATTGTATGGCGATTAAACATACATTTAATTGCATTAATTGCAAGAAAAAGTTTAACAATTCTAAACCAAATTAATTTGCATTAAAATGTAGTTAAAATGGGCTACATTTCATTTTAATCAGACTCACTGTAAACATGATTGACTTTTAGTTAGGTGAATGAGTCAAGTTCTCTGAAATACAGTCCAACTACACAGTGTGTTAGAACAACCTGAACAGAAATGGATAATTAATAAGTAATTTATAATCAACATTTAATGCACGAAATATTTTATATTTATACTTAATTTTTCAATGCGCATGCGCCAAAAATACTACGTCATCATTATTATTATTATTTATTTATTTTTAATGCAAAGAACAATAACATAATCTATCAAGAAACAATATAAAAGTTAAAAGAAAGGGGGAAAAAATTACAATTTACAATAAACAAACAAACAAACAAAAAAGGTTGCTAGGGAAAATAAATTCAGAGCAAAAATGTATGTACAGTGCCAAAATAAGTGCATGGCGGTTTCCTCATATTTGTCACAAAAAATACAATTCACATTTATCTCTTTTTTAAATTTTTGTAAATAATGACTTGCTGGATAAAATCTGTAAATAAGCTTATAAGAAACTTCTTTAATCTTATTTCTTAGATGATATTTCTGCGGTAGTAACCATATTTTCTTTCAGCAAATCAGTTTTCCATTTAATAAAGAGATCCAATGAGAAAATAAGGTACCGAAACAATTTCTCTCTGGAAAAGAGTACGGATAGCTATATTATTATTCTTGGAATTTGAAGAAAAACAAATGGTACCAACATATGTAAGGGATAATGTACACCCAGCCGGTTATTATCACAGAATAAACCCCGGAGGGGTCTTGCATCACTCTGAAGGGGTTTATTCTGCGGTAACAATCGGCTGGGTGTACATTATCCCGCTTATTACACGGCTACTAGTCTCAAATAAATAACTATTAGACACAAAATATTGTCTTGAGATTAAATATTTTATTAGCTCTTACGCAAAGCTTCCGCGAAGAAAAACAGTGCTTTAAGCCTTTATCTATTGCTGAAGATTTGCCATATGCCCTTGCTAAATGTTGAAAATGAATGCTGAAAGGGTTATTTCACCCAAAAATGAAACCAAGCCTATGATTTACTCACCCTCAAGTTTATAGGTGTATATCATATGACATTCTTCTTTCAGACAAATACAATCGGAGTTATATTTAAAAAGTCCAGGCTAACGTTAATCCAAGCAGTAGGCTAGTTGTAGTTGTGTTTGAAGTCCATAAAAAATGCAGCTGTCCATCAAATAACGTGCTCCACACGGCTCCGATGGGTTAATAGAGCCTTCTGATTCGAATCGGTGCGTTTGTGTAAGAAAAATATCCCTATTAAAAACGTCATAAAGGAAACCTACCTTGAAGTCTTCCATTGTAACACACGGCTGTTTAAGCCACAAGATGGCGCCAGCGTTAAGAATAGAAGTAGAACCGGTCAAGATAACTCGTAGTACCCGTATGAGCGGGTGTTATCTGGAAATAACGTACCGTTGGAATGCGTGATTGACCAATCAGAATCAAGTATTTCACAGAGCCATGTAATAACTACGCCATCTGCTCTGTATTCGCTAGAATCAGCCAGTCGTCGATATACCTCAGTATGCGGATGCCCTGCAGACGCAACGGCGCCAGTTCTGTATCCACACACTTGGTAAATGTGCGGGGTGACAGTGCTAGACCGAAAGGAAGCTAATGTCGGGCGTAAGCCCCCATCCTTCTTCGGCACGATGAAGTAACGGCTGTAAAACCCAGACTCCCTGCTGGGAGGGGAAACCCTCTCTATAGCCCCTTTTTGCAGGAGTGTCTGTACTTCCTGTACCATTACCAGAGCCTGCTCTGGGCCCACCTCTGTAGGTAGGACACCGCTGAAAGGAGGTGGCCGATTTTTGAATTGAATGCCGTACCCCCTTTCGATTATCTGCAGGACCCAATGAGATATATTTGATTGGCGTTTCCACTCGTCTAGAAAATCTACTAAGGGAACCAGCCTCTTGAGGCTAGCCTCTGGTGTACTTTGAGCAACAAGCACAGCGCCCTGAAGCGGCGGACCGGCAGGGAACGACTGACTTGACTGCTCGGGAGCCCCCCGAAGGGGGAGCGGACCACCCTCGAGTGGCCCGCGGGGACCGTCTGCGCCCCGTCATTGCGGCGGGGTTGGCAGCACGGCCCCCAGAGGGCGCTGCAGGACAACGGGTACCGTAGGCAGAGGTAAACACCGTTTCCCTTCGGAGGGGACTACCCTCAGCGTCCTTTTGTTTCTCCTGCCCACCCTCAGGTGGCCCGCGGAGACCGACTGCGTCCCGGCATTGCGGCGGGGTTGGCAGCGCGGCCCCCAAAGGGTGCCGCAGGGAAAACGGGTACCGTAGGCAGGGGTAAACACTGTTTCCCTACGGGGGGAACCACCCTCAGCGTCCTGGCGCTTCTAGCGTCAGGAACGCTTCGACGAGGCCTTCTTGGCGATCAGGACTGTCCTCAGATCAGCCCTGCCCCTCGAAGACCTCGTCTGAGAGCGCCGTCCCTCGTCCCCGCGCTGAGGGGGAGTTCGGGGGGCGACGCTCTGTTTTTGTTTTGCCCTGTGCGAGGCGCTCGTACTCGGCTTGGGCTGCTTGATGTCAGCAGCAGCCCCAGGGACCTGGACCCTGAGAGGGAGAAACTGCTTGAGCGCCGCAGCTTGCTTTTTGGACTCCTGGAACCTCTCGGTGACAGTATGGACTGCGTCACCGAAGAGGCCTCCAGGAGAAAGCGGCGCATCCAGCAGAAAAGCTTTCTCCCTCTCTTTGATGTCAGTGGGGTTCAACCATAAGTGCCTCTCCGTGGCCACCAGGGCTGCCATAGAGCGGCCCACACATCTGGCCGTCTCTTTGGTGGCCCGGAGAGCTAAATCGGCAGAAGAACGAAGTTCCGTGATAATATCTCCCCCCACTGCATCGCTACTGTCCAGATCCCTCAGCAGGTCAGCCTGGTATGCCTGCACGATTGCCATAGTGTGCAGGCATGCAGCCGCCTGACCCGCTGCCGAGTACGCTTTGCCCACCAACGCCGACGTTGTTTTTAGAGGTCTGGTGGGCAAAGACGGGGCTTTAAGGGACGATGCCGAGGAAGGCGAGAGATGGCTCGCGAGCGTCTCTTCAACCTTTGGCATCGCCCCATACCCATACTGTTTCAGCCCAGCGATGTTACTATAGACCGAAGTCTGTGGAATGAAAACACGGTATGATGCCGGTCTCTTCCACGATCTTGCCACCTCAGTGTGCAAGTCGTGAAAGAACGGCAAGCCCCGCCGCTGAGGCTCTGAAGCGCGAGAAGGCAGGAATCTCTCGTCTAATTTACTTGCACGTTTTCTTCCTGCCTCGTATCTCTCGGTTGGCCAGTCGATGTTAAGCCTGGCCACCGCTCGCGTCAGAACCTCAACGAGCTCCTCGCATGCAGGGGACTGAAGTGGCGAGTCTTCAGTCTCGATGCTTTCAACGTCCACCTCCTCAGAGCTGGACAGATGAAGCACCGGCGACTCTCTCGGGGGGAAGAAACCGCCATGCGTGCTTCCATGCCCCGAGAAGAGCCGCTGGATGGTGCAGGTGAGGGCAGAGATAAGGCAGCGCCCGTCTCTAACCCCTCTGCAACATCCAATTGTGATCCCCACGACTGCAGCCTCCGCTCCGCCTCGGCGGCAGCGGGACCAGAGCCGCGGGGAACACGAGCCGAGGCACCCTCCTCAAAGAGTGCCCGGCGGGAGCGCAGCGTTCTCAGCGGTAACTTTTCACAATGCTCGCAAGCAGCCCCCTCGAGGGCTGCCTGGGCATGCTGCGCTCCCAAGCAGGCTACACAAAGAGAGTGTGTATCCCCACTCGTGATGTAACGTGGGCAGGGATGAACACACCTCTTAAAACTGCTTTCACTCGCCATAATTCTCTATCTATTTTATTTTCTCTTTGTTTTGTTAATATATATGAAATATTTAACAAAAAGGGTGGAAAAACTCTTCAATAGACAGACAAAAACACCAAATAGACAGACAGGTTCACACAGATCGCTTGCTGAAGGCTCAGAAGCTAGATCCTGTTTGTTTGCACGGACGTTTTATAGCTTCCGGTCGATGGCGTCATAACGCCGACGATCAATCTTTTTTCCGATGGAATGGTTCTACAGGCGCTTCACGACGCATTAACGCAGAGGCGTTCTCACAGCATTTCGACGCAGCTCGAGTTCCCCGAAAGGGAACTATTTATATGTATAGAAAGTTCAAGTTCATGGAATCCAAGGGGAAAATATTATTTCAAAAAGTCATATTTGAACTTGTGATGAAGCATCAGAAGGAATATATTAGTATATATAGAAAGTTCAAGTTCAAAGACTATTTGGCCAAGAATAAGAACAAAAGTTCATCCTTGAAGAACTAATAAAACATCAGAAGGAATCTATTTATATGTATAGAAAGTTCAAGTTCATGGAATCTAGGGGTAGAATTTTATTTTCAAAATTCATATTTGAATTTCTGATAAAACATCCAAAAGCCTATACGTTTGAATTTAAATGTAAAGATGAAAGACTCTTTGTCCAAAAATATATTCAAAAAGTCATACTTGAACTAAAGATGAAACCGCAGCAGAAATCTGCTAGTATGCATAGAACATTCCAGTTATAGGATCCAGGGTCAGACTTTTTTTTTGTTGTTGTTGTCAAAAACTAATCCTTGAACTACTGATAAAACAACAGAAAGTCATAAGTCTGTATAGAAGGTTCAAGTTCAAAGACTATTTTGCCACAAATAAGTTTAAAAGGTCATCCTTGAAACAGTGCATCAGAAGGAATCTATATATATGTATAGAAAGTTCAAGTTCATGGAATCCAGGGGTAGAACATTATTTCAAAAGTCATATTTGAACTTGTGATGAAGCATCGGAAGGAATATATTAGTATATATAGAATGTTCAAGTTCAAAGACTCTTTGGCCAAGAATAAGATCAAAAGGTCATCCTTGAAGTACTAATTCCATCAGAGGGAATATATTTATATGTATAGAAAGTTCAAGTTCATAGCATCCAGGGTCAGATTTTTTTTTTGTCAAAAAATGTCATCCTTGAACTACTGATAGAACAACAGGAGTCATAAAGTCTGTATAGAAGATTCAAGTTTAAAGACTATTTGCCCACAAATAAGTTTAAAACGTCATCCTTTAACCAGTGCATCCGAAGGAATCTATTTATATGTATAGAAAGTTCAAGTTCATGGAATCCAAGGGGAAAATATTATTTCAAAAAGTCATATTTGAACTTGTGATGAAGCATCAGAAGGAATATATTAGTATATATAGAAAGTTCAAGTTCAAAGACTATTTGGCCAAGAATAAGAACAAAAGTTCATCCTTGAAGAACTAATAAAACATCAGAAGGAATCTATTTATATGTATAGAAAGTTCAAGTTCATGGAATCTAGGGGTAGAATTTTATTTTCAAAATTCATATTTGAATTTCTGATAAAACATCCAAAAGCCTATACGTTTGAATTTAAATGTAAAGATGAAAGACTCTTTGTCCAAAAATATATTCAAAAAGTCATACTTGAACTAAAGATGAAACCGCAGCAGAAATCTGCTAGTATGCATAGAACGTTCCAGTTATAGGATCCAGGGTCAGACTTTTTTTTTGTTGTTGTTGTCAAAAACTAATCCTTGAACTACTGATAAAACAACAGAAAGTCATAAGTCTGTATAGAAGGTTCAAGTTCAAAGACTATTTTGCCACAAATAAGTTTAAAAGGTCATCCTTGAAACAGTGCATCAGAAGGAATCTATATATATATATATGTATAGAAAGTTCAAGTTCATGGAATCCAGGGGTAGAACATTATTTCAAAAGTCATATTTGAACTTGTGATGAAGCATCGGAAGGAATATATTAGTATATATAGAATGTTCAAGTTCAAAGACTCTTTGGCCAAGAATAAGATCAAAAGGTCATCCTTGAAGTACTAATTCCATCAGAGGGAATATATTTATATGTATAGAAAGTTCAAGTTAATAGGATACAGGGTCAGATTTCTTTGTCAAAAAATGTCACCCTTGAACTACTGATAAAACAACAGGAGTCATAAAGTCTGTATAGAAGGTTCAAGTTCAAAGAATATTTGGCCACAAATAAGTTCAAAAAGTCATCCTTAAAGCACTGATGAAGCATCAAAAGGAATCTATTTATATGTATAGGAAGGTCAAGTTCATGGAATCCAGAGGCAGAACATTTTTCCAAAAGGCATATTTGAACTTGGGATGAAACATCAGAAGGAATATATTAATATATATAGAAAGTTCAAGTTCAAAGACTATTTGGCCAAGAATAAGATCAAAGGTCATCCTTGAAGTACTAATTCCATCAGAGGGAATCTATTTATATGTATAGAAAGTTCAACTTCATAGGATCCAGGGTCAGATTTTTTTTGTCAAAAAATGTCATCCTTGAACTACTGATAAAACAACAGTAGTCATAAAGTCTGTATAGAAGGTTCAAGTTCAAAGAATATTTGGCCACAAATAATTTCAAAAGGTCATCCTTAAAGCACTGATGAAGCATCAAAAGGAATCTATTTATATGTATAGGAAGGTCATGTTCATGGAATCCAGAGACAGACATTTTTTCCAAAAGGCATATTTGAACTTGGGATGAAACATCAGAAGAAATATATTATTATATATAGAAAGTTCAAGTTCAAAGACTATTTGGCCACAAATAAGTTTAAAAGGTCATCCTTGAACCAGTGCATCAGAAGGAATCTATTTATATGTATAGAAAGTTCAAGTTCATGGAATCCAGGGGGAGAACCTTATTTCAAAAAGTCATATTTGAACTTGTGATGAAGCATCAGAAGGAATATATTAGTATATATAGAATGTTCAAGTTCAAAGACTCTTTGGCCAAGAATAAGATCAAAAGGTCATCCTTGAAGTACCAATTCAATCAGAGGAAATCTATTTATATGTATAGAAAGTTCAAGTTCATAGGATCCAGGGTCAGATTTTTTTTGTCAAAAAATGTCATCCTTGAACTACTGATAAAACAACAGGAGTCATAAAGTCTGTATAAAAGGTTCAAGTTCAAAGACTATTTGGCCACAAATAAGTTTAAAACGTCATCCTTTAACTGGTGCATCTGAAGGAATCTATTTATATGTATAGAAAGTTCAAGTTCATGGAATCCAATGGGAAAACATTATTTCAAAAAGTCATATTTGAACTTGTGATAAAGCATTAGAAGGAATATATTAGTATATATAGAAAGTTCAAGTTCAAAGACTATTTGGCCAAGAATAAGAACAAAAGTTCATCCTTGAAGAACTAATAAAACATCAGAAGGAATCTATTTATATGTATAGAAAGTTCAAGTTCATGGAATCTAGGGGCAGAATTTTATTTTCAAAATTCATATTTGAACTTCTGATAAAACATCCAAAAGCCTATACGTTTGAATTTAAATGTAAAGTTGAAAGACTCTTTGTCCAAAAATATATTCAAAAAGTCATACTTGAACTAAAGATGAAACCGCAGCAGAAATCTGCTAGTATGCATAGAACGTTCCAGTTATATGATCCAGGGTCAGACTTTTTTTTTTTTTTTGTCAAAAACGAATCCTTGAACTACTGATTAAACGACAGGAGTCATAAAGTCTGTATAGAAGGTTCAAGTTCAAAGAATATTTGGCCACAAATAAGTTCAAAAGGTTATCCTTAAAGCACTGATGAAGCATCAAAAGGAATCTATTTATATGTATAGGAAATTCAAGTTCATTTAATCCAGAGGCAGAATTTTTTTCCAAAAGGCATATTTGAACTTGGGATGAAACATCAGAAGGAATATATTAGTATATATAGAAAGTTCAAGTTCAAAGACTATTTGGCCAAGAATAAGATCAAAAGGTCATCCTTAAAGCACAGATGAAGCATCAGAAGGAATCTATTAATATGTATAGAAAGTTCAAGATCATGGAATCCAGGGGGAGAACATTATTTCAAAAAGTCATATTTGAACTTGTGATGAATCATCAGAAGGAATATATCAGTATATATAGAATGTTCAAGTTCAAAGTCTCTTTGGCCAAGAATAAGATCAAAAGTCATCCTTGAAGTACTAATTCCATCTGAGGGAATCTATTTATATGTATAGAAAGTTCAAGTTCATAGGATCCAGGGTCCGAATTTATTTTGTCAAAAAATGTCATCCTTAAACTACTGATAAAATAACAGGAGTCATAAAGTCTGTATAGAAGGTTCAAGTTCAAAGACTATTAGGCCACAAATAAGTTTCAAAAGGTCATCCTTTAACCAGTGCATCCGAAGGAATCTATTTATATGTATAGAAAGTTCAAGTTCATGGAATCCGAGGGGAAAACATTATTTCAAAAAGTCATATTTGAACTTGTGATGAAGCATCAGAAGGAATATATTAGTATATATAGAAAGTTCAAGTTCAAAGACTATTTGGCCAAGAATAAGAACAAAAGTTCATTCTTGAAGAACTAATAAAACATCAGAAGGAATCTATTTATATGTATAGAAAGTTCAAGTTCATGGAATCTAGGGGCAGAATTTTATTTTCAAAATTAATATTTGAACTTCTGATAAAACATCCAAAAGCCTATACGTTTGAATTTAAATGTAAAGGTAAAAGACTCTTTGTCCAAAAATATATTCAAAAAGTCACACTTGAAATATAGATGAAACCGCAGCAGAAATTTGGTAGTGTGCATAGAACGTTAAAGTTATAGGATCCAGGGTCAAACACTTTTTTTATGTCAAAAACTAATCCTTGAACTACTGATAAAACAACAGAAAGTCATAAGTCTGTATAGAAGGTTCAAGCTCAAAGACTATTTGGCCACAAATAAGTTTAAAAGGTCATCCTTAAAACAGTGCATCAGAAGGAATCTATATATATGTATAGAAAGTTCAAGTTCATGGAATCCAGGGGAAGAACATTATTTCACAAAGTCATATTTGAACTTGTGATGAAGCATCAGAAGGAATATATTAGTATATATAGAATGTTCAAGTTCAAAGACTCTTTGGCCAAGAATAAGATCAAAAGGTCATCCTTGAAGTACTAATTCCATCAGAGGGAAGCTATTTATATGTATAGAAAGTTCAAGTTCATAGGATCCAGGGTCAGATTTGTTTTTGTCACAAAATGTCATCCTTGAACTACTGATAAAACAACAGGAGTCATAAAGTCTTTATAGAAGGTTCAAGTTTAAAGACTATTTGGCCACAAATAAGTTAAAAACGTCATCCTTTAACCAGTGCATCCGAAGGAATCTATTTATATGTATAGAAAGTTCAAGTTCATGGAATCCGAGGGGAAAACATTATTTCAAAAAGTCACATTTGATCTTGTGATGAAGCATCAGAAGGAATATATTAGTATATATAGAAAGTACAAGTTCAAAGACTATTTGGCCAAGAATAAGATCAAAAGGTCATCCTTGAAGTCTAATTCCATCAGAGGGAATCTATTTATATGTATAGAAAGTTCAAGTTCATAGGATCCAAGGTCGGATTTTTTTTTGTCAAAAAATGTCTTCCTTGAACTACTGATACAACAACAGGAGTCATAAAGTCTGTATAGAAGGTTCAAGTTCAAAGAATATTTGGTCACAAATAAGTTCAAAAGGTCATCCTTAAAGCACTGATGAAGCATCAAAAGGAATCTATTTATATGTATAGGAAGGTCAAGTTCATGGAATCCAGAGGCAGAATTTTTTTCCAAAAGGCATATTTGAACTTGGGATGAAACATCAGAAGGAATATATTAATATAAATAGAAAGTTCAAGTTCAAAGACTATTTGGCCAAGAATAAGATCAAAAGGTCACCCTTGAAGTACTAATTCCATCAGAGGGAATCTATTTATATGTATAAAAAAGTTCAAGTTCATAGGATCCAGGGTCGGAATTTTTTTGGTCAAAAAATGTCATCCTTGAACTACTGATAAAATAACAGGAGTCATAAAGTTTGTATAGAAGGTTCAAGTTCAAAGTCTATTTGGCCACAAATAAGTTCAAAAGGCCATCCTTAAAGCACTGATGAAGCATCAGAAGGAATCTATTTATATGTATGGGAATTTCAATTTCATGGAATCCAGGGTCAGAACATTTTTCCAAAAGTCATATTTGAACTTGGGATGAAACACCAGAAGGAATATATTAATATAAATAGAAAGTTCAAGTTCAAAGACTATTTGGCCAAGAATAAGATCAAAAGGTCATCCTTGAAGTACTAATTCCATCAGAGAAAATCTATTTATATGTATAAAAAAGTTCAAGTTCATAGGATCCAGGGTCAGAATTTTTTGGGTCAAAAAATGTCATCCTTGAACTACTGATAAAATAACAGGAGTCATAAAGTTTGTATAGAAGGTTCAAGTTCAAAGACTATTTGGCCACAAATAAGTTCAAAAGGCCATCCTTAAAGCACTGATGAAGCATCAGAAAGAATCTATTTATATGTATGGGAATTTCAATTTCATGGAATCCAGGGTCAGAACATTTTTCCAAAAGTCATATTTGAACTTGGGATGAAACATCAGAAGGAATATATTAATATAAATAGAAAGTTCAAGTTCAAACACTATTTGGCCAAGAATAAGATCAAAAGGTCATCCTTGAAGTACTAATTCCATTAGAGGGGATCTATTTATATGTATAAAAAAGTTCAAGTTCATAGGATCCAGGGTCGGAATTTTTTGGGTCAAAAAATGTCATCCTTGAACTACTGATAAAAAAACAGGAGTCATAAAGTTTGTATAGAAGGTTCAAGTTCAAAGACTATTTGGCCACAAATAAGTTTAAAAGGTCATCCTTGAAGTACTAGTTCCATCAGAGGGAATCTATTTATATATATAGAAAGTTCAAGTTCATAGGATCCAGGGTCAGAATTGTTTTGGTCAAAAAATGTCATCCTTGATCTACTGATAAAATAACAGGAGTCATAAAGTTTGTATAGAAGGTTTTAAGTTCAAAGACTATTTGGCCACAAATAAGTTCAAAAGGCCATCCTTAAAGCACTGATGAAGCATCAGAAAGAATCTATTTATATGTATAGGAAGTTCAATTTCATGGAATCCAGGGTCAGAACATTTTTCCAAAAGTCATATTTGAACTTGGGATGAAACATCAGAAGGAATATATTAGTATATATAGAAAGTTCAAGTTCATGGAATCTAGGGGCATAATTTTTTTTTCAAAAAGTCATATTTGAACTTCTGAAAGAAAAAAAAGCGGAAAGCCTATACGTGTAAATTGAAATTTAAAGTTCAAAGACTCTTTGTCCAAAAATATATTCAAAAAGCCATACTTGAACTAAAGATGAAACAAAAGAAGAAATCTATATGTATGCATAGAAAGTTCCAGTTCATGGGATCCTAAGTTAGAAAGTATTATTTATTTATTTTTTTAAATGTCATCCTTGCTCTACTGATGAAAAAACTGAAAGTCATAAGTCTGTATAGAAGATTCAAGTTCAAAGGCTATTTGGCCACAAATACGTATAAAAGGTCATCCTTTAACCAGTGCATCAGAAAGGAATCAATTTATATGTATAGAAAGTCCAAGTTCATGGAATACAGGGGGAGAACATTATTTCAAAAAGTCATATTTGAACTTGTGGTGAAGCATCAGAAGGAAAATAGTAGTATGTATAGAATGTTCAAGTTCAAAGACTCTTTGGACAAGAATAATATCAAAAGGTCATCCTCGAAGTACTAATTCCATCAGAGGGCATCTATTTATATTTATAGAAAGTTCAAGCTCATAGGATCCAGGGTCAGATTTTTTTTTTTGTCAAAAAATGTCGTCCTTGAACTACTGATAAAACAACAGGAGTCATAAAGTCTGTATAGAAGGTTCAAGTTTAAAGAATATTTGGCCAAGAATAAGAACAAAAGTTCATCCTTGAAGAACTAATAAAACATCAGAAGGAATCTATTTATATGTATAGAAAGTTCAAGTTCATGGAATCTAGGAGCAGAATTTTATTTTCAAAATTCATATTTGAACTTCTGATAAAACATCCAAAAGCCTATACGTTTGAATTTAAATGTAAAGTTGAAAGACTCTTTGTCCAAAAATATACTCAAAAAGTCATACTTGAACTAAAGATGAAACCGTGGCAGAAATCTGTTAGTATGCATAGAACGTTCCAGTTATAGGATCCAGGGTCAGACATTTTTTTTTTGTGTCAAAAACCAATCCTTGAACTACTGATAAAACAACAGAAAGTCATAAGTCTGTATAGAAGGTTCAAGTTCAAAGTCTATTTGGCCACAAATAAGTTTACAAGTTCATCCTTGAAACAGTCCATCAGAAGGAATCGTCTCGGTTACGTATGTAACCCTCGTTCCCTGAAGGAGGGAACGGAGACGCCACGTCGGAGTACCGACGAATAGGAATCTCGCTTGCGAGAGCCAATCTACTTCGAGTCTAACTAAACGAGCCAATGCACATTGGCATGCAATGATTGCACCAGGTGCTCATGCCACGCCACGCGGGTATAAATGAGACACAGGTGATTGCATCAAATTATCTTTTTTGCTGAGGAGCCGAGTAGGTAGACTGGCGCCCCGGCAGGGACAGAGGACATGGCGACGGGACGTGGCGTCTCTGTTCCCTCCTTCAGGGAACGAGGGTTACATACGTAACCGAGACGTTCCCATTCAGTCGGTCACTCTCGACGCCACGTCGGAGTACCGACGAATAGGAATCCCTACCAAAGCGCCATGGACTCTGCCCCCTTCCAGTGCCCTGTGTGAGCCTCCTGAGCTCTCTTACCTGATGAGTCGGGGCTCACACCGAGAAGTCCATCACTGCTGTTCCGCATGACCCGCTCAGTGACTATTGGATAACACTGGGAAAGCGTGCCCAATGGGGGGCCGCTGCGGAACCACATCATACCACGGGAGTTATGTGGGGACCGAGCTGAGCCGTAGCCCGCCGCCGTGAGGGGGACTCCATCCCTAAAATGGAGGGCTCTCCCAAGGGAAAGACACGGGCTTCCGAGAGGAGCAACCGTGGAAGAAGTGTGGGATCCCTGTAGGGTCACTCACATGGCCCCAGCCAATTACCGGTTCTCCAGGATTCAGCGGTAAGGGGCCTGATGCCGGACGCTCCGCCACGCCCGGCACCGAGGGCGGTGGAGGACTCACAGAGTTTGCTTCTGGAGAATTAAGCGCCGAGGCGCAGCAAGCCGACAAGAGCCGGGCCTCTCAGTGCTTCTACCCGTTTGAGGTGAGAACACAGGAGGAGACCGGCTCTACACGTAGGCTATAAAACCTAGCGAACGTGTTAGGTGTCACCCAGCCCGCAGCTCTACAGATGTCTGACAGCGAGGCGCCACGTGCCAGCGCCCAGGAGGATGCAACACTTCTAGTAGAGTGTGCTCGCAGCCTGAGCGGGCAGGGCACGCCTTGTGCCTGATAAGCCAAGGTGATGGCATCCACTATCCAGTGGGCCATCCTCTGCTTGGAGACAGCCTTTCCCTTCTGCTGGCCTCCGTGACAGACAAAGAGCTGATCTGAGGTCCTGAAGCTTTGGGTTCTGTCCACGTAGATCCGCAGAGCGCGGACGGGACAGAGCAAAGCTAGGGCTGGGTCTGCCTCCTCCAGGGGCAGCGCTTGCAGGTTCACCACCTGGTCCCTGAAGGGAGTGGTGGGAACCTTGGGCACGTAGCCAGGCCGGGGTCTCAGTACCACGTGGGTGTCACCCGGCCCGAACTCCAGGCACGATTCGTCGACCGAAAATGCCTGCAGGTCCCCTACCCTCTTGATGGAGGCCAATGCAGCCAACAGCAAAGTTTTCATGGACAGAATCTTCAGCTCTGCTGGCTGCAAAGGCTCAAATGGGGCATTCTGCAGTGCTCGGAGCACCAGAGCAAGATCCCAAGAGGGTATGGAGGGAGGACGAGGAGGATTTAACCGTCTCGCCCCCCTAAGGAACCTGCCGTCCAGGTCGTGCTTCCCCACGACTTACCCTCTACATGGTCATGATTGGCAGAAATAGCAGCAACGTAAACCTTGAGGGTGGAGGGCGACAGCCTCCGCTCCAACCCCTGCTGCAGGAAGGAAAGCACTGACGCGATCGAACATCTTCGGGGGTCCTCCCGGCGGAGAGAACACCAATCGACGAACAGGTTCCACTTCAAGGCATAGGCCCGTCTCGTAGACGGTGCTCTAGCTGAAGTGATGGTGTTAACTACCTCTTGAGGTAAGTCACCTAGAACCTCCGCGTCCCGTCCAGGGACCAGACATGAAGTTTCCAGAGGTCTGGACGCGGGTGCCAGAGGGTGCCCCGTCTCTGAGTTAGAAGATCCTTCCTCAGAGGAATCGGCCAAGGAGGGGCTGTCGCGAGGAGCATGAGTTCTGGGAACCAAGTCCGGTGGGGCCAATACGGGGCCACCAACAGGACCTGCTCCTTGTCCTCCCTGACCTTGCACAGTGTCTGTGCAAGTAGGCTCACTGGGGGAAACGCATATTTGCGTAGGCCCTGGGGCCAGCTGTGCGCAAGTGCATCCGTGCCGAGTGTGCCCTCGGTCAGCGAATAAAACCACTGGCAGTGGGACGTTTCTGGGGAGGCGAACAGGTCGACCTGTGCAACCCCGAACTGAACCCAGATCAGCCGGACCACCTGGGGGTGGAGCGGCCATTCTCCCGGAAGCGCAGCTCGTGACAGCTCGTCGGCCGCCCGGTTGCGCACCCCAGGGACATGAATGGCCCGAAGCGACCTCAGACACTTCTGACTCCAGAGGAGGAGATGGCAGGCGAGTTGCGACATGCCACGTGAGCGTAGACCACCTTGACGGTTGATGTACGCAACGGTCGCCGTGTTGTCCGTATGGACCAGTACATCTTTGCCCCGTAACCGGCCCTTGAGTCGGCTCAGTGCACGATGTACTGCTAGCAACTCGAGGCAATTGATATGCCACTGCAGGTGCGGGCCCGTCCAAACCCCTGACACTGCAGCCCGTTGTACGTGGCACCCCAGCCCATGGACGAGGCATCCGTGAAGACCACAGCATGCCTGGATACCTGTTCCAACGGCACTCCGGCCCGAAGGAACCCGGGATCTGACCACGGGCTGAAGGTTTTGCGGCAGGACGGAGTGATGCTCACCCGATACGTGCCGCGTGTCCACGCCCATCTCGGGACTCGGCCGTGAAGCCAATGCTGAAGCGGTCTCATATGAAGCAGGCCGAGCGGTGTTACTGCCGCCGCAGCCGCCATATGCCCCAGGAGCCTCTGAAAATGTTTCAGTGGAACCGCCATCCTGCCCTGAAACGTGTTCAGGCAGTTCAGCATTGACTGGACGCGCTCCTTCGTGAGACGCGCAGTCCGCTTGACCGAATCCAACTCCATACCGAGAAAAGAGATCCTCTGCACGGGGCGAGTTTGCTCTTTTCCCAGTTGACCTGAAGACCCAACTGGCTGAGGTGTCTGAGCACCAAGTCCCTGTGTTCGCACAACTGCTCCCGGGACTGTGCAAGGATGAGCCAGTCGTCGAGATAGTTTAGGATGCGAACGCCCTGTTCTCTCATGGGCACAAGGGCCCCCTCCGTGACTTTCGTAAAGACACGGGGGGACAGGGCCAGCCCGAAGGGTAGGACTTTGTACTGATATGCTCGCCCCTCGAACGCAAAGCGCAGGAACGGCCTGTGTCGGGGGAGAATCGAGACATGAAAGTACGCGTCCTTCAGGTCGATCGCTGCAAACCAATCTTGGGGACGGATGCACTCGAAAATGCATTGCTACGTGAGCATCTTGAACGGTAGCTTGTGAAGGCTCCGGTTCAGTACTCGCAGGTCCAAGATTGGCCGTAACCCACCGGTTTTCTTGGGTACAATGAAGTACGGGCTGTAGAAGCCTGTCCTCATATCGGCTGGAGGGACCGGCTCTATCGCGTCCTTCGCCAGTAGGACTGCGATTTCCGCACGCAGGACACGGACGTCTGCAGCTTTCACCGAAGTGAAGCGGACGCCCGTGAACCTGGGGGGACGCCGGGCGAACTGAATCGCATAGCCGAGCCTGATGGTCCGAATGAGCCAGCGAGGCGGACTGGGAAGCTCTAACCAGGCTCGCAGAGACCGAACAAGCGGGATCATCGGGACCACCGGCGTACCCACCAAGGGGCAGCGAGGTGGAATACAGGCACCGGTCTGGGGCGGCTGTCTCGTGGAGGCGGCCCGCAGAGAGGTGTGAGTGTGCCGTGCGACACCTACCTGATTCCACGGCTGGGCAGAGGGTCCGCACGGAGTTTGTGGGGTGTCCGTGCGTCATCCGCTGCTGCCCACTGGCGACACAGGAGGAGGATGAGAGTGGTCCGGCGTTTGACCGGCCACAACTCTCCGAGCCCCCTGGGGACCCGGAGATGAAGGAAACTGCTCTTTTATTGAAAATTTGGGTACCGCTGGGGCTGAGCGGAACAGAAACAAAACGGAACACAAGATTCTCCACCCGGCCCTCCTCCGGGGGAAGGAGCGGTGCGGTCACCGTCTCCTGGAGAGCAGTCCTCCTCATCTCCGGGTCGCCCGTCTCAGGACCGCTTCCCCTTGCCTTTGCCCCTCTTCGGGGCTGCCTGGACGGGCGGGACGGCCGGCTTGCACCCGGCTCCACGACGCCGCTTGGGTGGAGGCTGCGACGCGGGAGCGGAGGCAGACGCAGACGGCCGCCCTCGGCGACGAGCTGGCTGAGGCGCTGCCGGCGGCGGGGTGGAGGCAGCAGCTGACCGCCGCGGCATGATGTGACTGATGGCCTCAGTCTGCTTCTGTGCGGCCGAGAACTGCTGGGCGAAGTTCTGCACCGCGTCGCCGAAGAGGCCAGTCTGGGACACGGGGGCATTAAGGAACCTGATCTTGTCGGTATCCCTCATGTCCGCCAGACACAGCCAGAGATGGCGCTCCTGGACCACCATAGTGGACATCGCACGTCCCAAGGCACGCGCCGTAACCTTCGTCGCACGAAGCGCGAGGTCCGTCGCCGCCCTCAGCTCTTGTAGAACCGCGGGATCGTGACCACCCTCGTGCAGGTCCTTCAGTGCCTGGGCCTGATGAACCTGCAACAACGCCATAGCGTGTAGGGCGGAACCTGCCTCTCCACAAGCCTGGTAGGCCTTCCCGATCAGATCGGAGGAGAACCTACAGGCCCGGGAGGGGAGACACAGGTTCCCCCTTGATGTGGAGTTAGGGCACAGTTGCATAGAAACGGCCCGTTCCACGGGAGGAACCTGCGTGTAACCCTTTGCAGGTCCGCCATCAAGGGTGGTGAGGGAGGAGGACCCACTGGGCCGGTTTCGGGCAGTAAAAGGTGCCGTCCATGACCTAGTGAGCTCCTCGTGCACCTCCGGGAAGAAAGGAACCGGGGTGGGGCGCTGAGAACCAGCACGGGCCACCCCGAGAAACCAATCGTCCAACCTCGACAGCTCGGGACACGGTGGAGGGTTCCACACGAGCCCGACCCTCTCGGCGGCCCGGGAAAGCATGGCCATCATCTCCGGATCGGTATCGGGCACAGCGGGTCTTCCCGAAGGAGCCCCCTGCGCCGACACGTCATCTCCAGACAACTCTGACCCTCCCTCCGATGCAGCGATGGACATTTCGTCATCGCGGGGAGCCCCGAAGGATACGGGTGGTGCGCATCTCGAGGACGGCCCACCTCGTTCCAACGGCAGCTCTACTGGCTGCGGAGCGCGGGAGGAGTGAGGATTCCCCGCGGGTTGATTCCCTGGAGGAAGCTCGCTCACCATCACCCTCAAATCGGCCGCGCTGCTACCGGAAGTAACCCTCTGTGGAGGGTAAGATCGCAGCAGAGGCACGGGGACTCCGCCTTTTGCAAGACGGAGCCGCGACCGCAACTCCGAGATGGTCATGTTCCCGCAGTAAGAACATGAGTCATCCATCAGCGCTGCCTCAGCGTGCTGCACGCCCAAACACGAGATACAGCGCTGATGACCATCCCGCGGTGAAATGAACCCACTGCATCCAGAAACACACAGATAGAATGTCATCTTTAAAAAGACGCAAGCTCTATCTGTGTTGCTCTTTTAGAACGATGCTCTCCTTGGTGCTGAAACACGCAGGGGGTGGGGCCGCGGCGACACAGACAGGAATGTAGTGCAGCCTGTCGTGCGCGCTCTCTCTCACAGGACGCTTTCAACAGCCGTGAGAACGGCTTTTTAGCGCTCTCCACCTAGCGCACCGTACCAGCTGTGAAAACAGCCCTTGTGGTTGCTCTTATGGACAACGAAGAGAGAAGATCCGAAGAACACACGACCCGCTGCTGTGTTGTCACACCAACACCGACCGAAGAGATCTCTTCCAAAAGGCAGGCTCTTTCTCAGTCGAACTGCGAAGTGAGGAGTGATATCTGGCATACCACTCGGCTCCGAAGCAAAAGGATAATTTGATGCAATCACCTGTGTCTCATTTATACCCGCGTGGCGTGGCATGAGCACCTGGTGCAATCATTGCATGCCAATGTGCATTGGCTCGTTTAGTTAGACTCGAAGTAGATTGGCTCTCGCAAGCGAGATTCCTATTCGTCGGTACTCCGACGTGGCGTCGAGAGTGACCGACTGAATGGGAACAATATATATATATATATATATATATATATATATATATATATATATATTATATATATATATATATATATATATATATATATATATATATATATATATATATATATATATTTCCCTTTCAGTCGGTCACGTTCGACGTACGTCAGAACTGAACCGACGAATTGGGATCTGCCCTCAGAGACCTATCCACTTCGAGTGTGTAAAAACGAGCCAATCGGAGAGTGGCATGTGATCCACACATTCCACGCTCCGCCCCGCAGCGCGGGTATAAATAGGAAGTGGAATGGTAGATCAAATGCTTTCAACTTCGGAGCCGAACAGTACATTGCTGTTGCCACGAAGAGTGTCTAAGAATTGAGTCTTGGAGAAGGGAAGGAACTGCCAGTGCGGGTGTTATAGCGCTTCTCAGCGAGAGACCGATCCCTTGTTGCAATCGTTTGCATTCAAACAAAAAAGAGCTTTTTGTTGTTGGTTCGCTGGGCGTTTCCTTTGAGTGTCACACGCAGGCTTGCACTGTGGACTGTGTGCTGACCGCGGTCATCTCCCTGAGTGCTTCAGCACATCTAAAAGAGCAGTTTTTCCATTCTAAAAGAGCAACACGGTTTGACCCTGCGTCTTTTTCAAGATGTCATTCAAACCGTGCATTCCTGGAATGCAACTGTTTCCTGTCCTCATTGACGGCCACGATCGCATGTGAAATTGCGATCGTGGGTGATTCATGTTCTCGCAGAAGAACATGGTCACGTTGGCGCGTTGTTTGTCTCACCCTTTCTCATAAAAGGCTTGAGTGTTCAGCGCGCCGTGTGCCGTCGAGCGGCCGGCTGACAGCGGTGGTTGTCACAGCAACCGACGCGCGTCAGTCGGTGCTCTAGATGCGCGGCCGAGACTATGAAACCTCAGATGGGGTCGAGTCCCTTCGCCTATCCCCCGATCTAGTTCATATTCTGTGTTACTGGAAAAAGGACTACTTTGGCTGATAAGCGCTGGTGGCCTGAGGATTACAGTGGGAATTCCCCGCCGGGTAAACCCCTTCGGGCCCCCACTCCTCTATCGCATCAAAAGCATGCTGAGACTCTGTTCGTGGGTGGTACGGATTCTCTCATGAGAACATGACCACGTCAGGGCATTGTTCGCCTTGCCTTCTTCATTGAGGCTTGAGCGTTCAGTGCGCTGTGTGCCGTTCTGACGGCCACGTTCACTGTCTCACATGCCTGCTTGTAGTGAGAGATGGAATCGCTGGTCCTGGAAGAGAAAAGGTCTTAGCGTTTCATTTTTTGCTCTGGCAGAGGACAGATGTCAATTGCTGCATCGGAGAGAGGGAAATATGGAGGGTCAAAAGGGCCAAAAATGAGACAAAAAAAAAAAAAAAGTATCACTGTTTTCCCTCTCTCACTGCCCTCTGCCCTGCACGCACGAGGGTAGTCCCAGCCCAGGGGTTGTGCAGGAACTGCGTGCGGTGTTGGACCTCGCCCTAGGGGCGATGAAAATCACTGCACGCTCCCTGGGTCAGGCGATGTCCACACTAGTGGTCCAGGAACAGGGGGCTAACCCGGCAGATATGCGTAAGGAAGGCCTGTCTGTCGGGCTGGCCTCCTCGGCGACGCCATCGAGAACTTTGCCCAGCAGTTCTTGGTGGCCCAGAAGCAGACAGAGGCGTTGCACCAGGGTGCCGACGACGAGCTGCTCGGTCGTCGGTCGCGGCGCCTCTGCCGGCTTGTCGCCGAGGGCATCCCCTCCTGCGTCCGCCTCCACCCTGCTAGAGCCGAGCAGCAGCCTCCACTGGAAGAGCAGGGTGCCGGGCGCGAGGGAGGCGCCCAACCCGTCCAGGGCCCCGCTAACCGGCAGGCAAGCGCAAGGGGACGCGGCCCTGAGACGGACAGGCTGGGGAGAACAGGAGCTGCTCGGGGGGAGGTGATATTCGTATCCCTCCCCCACCCCCCCGGAGGAGGACCGGGGGGCCCTGACTGGTTAACGTTCTGCCACTGGCTCTCCGGAGTCCAGCGGTACCCACATATTCAGAGCAGTTCCTCTCTCTCTGGGCCTCAGAGGGCCAGGTTGGAAGTGTGCGACGCCCCCGGGCCTTGCTACTTCTTTCCTCCCCTCCCTCGCCAGGGGGCAGTAGTGTGGGCATCGAGACCGCCCCTGGGCCTTCTCACCCACACTCTGCCCCAACCTGGAGTACTCGGACAATACTCCGGGCCGCCTTCGGGCCTCCCGAGTAGGGTCTGAGTGCCCCACCTCCCTGCCTTCGGGCAGTAGGTACCAGGGTGGGCTTGAGGACGCCTCTGGCCTTCTCACCCACTCTCTGCCCTTCCCGGGAACACTCAGATAACACTCTGGGCCGCCCACGGGCCTCCCGAGTCGGGTCTGATTCTCCCACCTCTCTGCCTCCGGGCAGCGAGCAGCCGAGTGAGCTCGAGGGCGCCTCCGGGCCTTCTCACCCACTCCCTGCCCTTTTCAGAGGCTCCTGGGGCATATGGCATCCGTAGCCGCGGTCACGCCGCTCGGATTGCTTCATATGAGACCGCTCCAACACTGGCTTCATGGCCGAGTCCCGAGGTGGGCGTGGCAGAGCGGCCAGTACCGGGTCCCAGGGACTCCTTACTGCCGCCAAACCTTCAGCCCGTGGTCCAACGCTTCGTTTCTCCGGGCCGGGGTGCCCCTAGAACAAGTGTCCAGGCATGCTGTGCTGTTCACGGATGCCTCATCCACGGGTTGGGGGGCCACGTACAACGGGCATGCAGTTGCGGGTCTGTGGACGGAACCGCAATTGCATTGGCATATCAATTGCCTCGAGTTGCTAGCAGTACACTTGGCACTACGCCGCCTCAAGGGGCCGCTACGTGGCAAGCATGTACTGGTCCGTACGGACAGCATGGCGGCCGTTGCATACATCAACCGTCAGGGTGGTCTACGCTCCCGTCGCATGCTCCAACTCGCCCGCCACCTGCTCCTGTGGAGTCAGAAGCATCTGAGGTCGCTTCGGGCCATGCATGTCCCTGGTGCGCTGAACCAGACAGCCGACGAGCTCTCTCGGCAGTCAGCACCTCCGGGAGAATGGCGACTCCACCCCCGGGCGGTCCAGCTGATATGGGACCAGTTCGGAGCCGCACAGGTAGACCTGTTTGCCTCTCCGGACTCGACCCATTGCCAGTGGTACTATTCCCTGACCGGGGGTACCCTCGGCACAGATGCACTGGCGCACAGCTGGCCCCGGGACCTACGCAAGTATGCGTTTCCCCCAGTGAGCCTTCTTGCACAAGTGCTGTGCAAAGTCAGGGAGGACGAGGAGCAGGTCTTGCTATTTGCGCCGTATTGGCCCAACCGGACCTGGTTCCCAGAACTTACTCTCCTCGCGACAGCCCCTCCTTGGCCCATTCCCCTGAGGAAGGACCTTCTTTCTCAGGGACGGGGCACTCTATGGCACCCGCGTCCAGACCTCTGGAATCTTCATGTCTGGTCCCTGGACGGGACGCGGAGGTTCTAGATGGACTACCACAAGCAGTCGTAGATACCATCTCTTCAGCTAGAGCCCCCTCTACGAGGCGCCTCTATGTACTGAAGTGGAACCTGTTCGTTGAGTGGTGCTCTTCCCGCCGGGAAGACCCCCGAAGGTGTTCGATTGGTGTCGTACTTTCCTTCCTGCAAGACGGGTTGGAGCGAAGGCTGTCTCCCTCCACCCTCAAAGTGTACGTCGCCGCAATAGCGGCGTATCACGACGCAGTCGAAGGTAAGTCCGTGGGAAGGCACGACCTAATCGTCAGGTTCCTCAGAGGTGCGAGGAGACTAAATCCTCCTCGTCCATCCTCGATACCCTCTTGGGACTTAGCTCTAGTGCTCAGAGCACTTCAGAGCCCTCCCTTCGAGCCTTTGGAGTCCATTGAGATTAAAATCCTGTCAATGAAGACAGTGCTCTTGACTGCATTGGCCTCGATCAAGAGGGTAGGGGACCTGCACGCACTTTCGGTCAGCGAATCGTGCCTAGAGTTCGGGCCTGGTAACTCTCACGTTGTCCTGAGACCCAGGCCCGGATACGTGCCCAAGGTTCCTACCACTCCCTTCCGGGACCAGGTGGTGAACCTGCAAGCGCTGCCTTCGGAGGAGGCAGACCCAGCCCTGGCTTTGCTGTGTCCGGTCCGCGCTCTTCGCGCTTACATTGACCGGACCCAAAGCTTTCGGACCTCAGAGCAACTCTTCGTCTGTTACGGAGGCCAGCAGAAGGGAAAGGCTGTCTCCAAGCAGAGGTTAGCCCACTGGATAGTGGATGCTATAGTCTTTGCTTACCAGTCCCAAGACGTGCCTTGCCCGTTCGGGGTAAGAGCACACTCCACTAGGAGTGTTGCCTCTTCCTGGGCGCTGGCTCAAGGCGCCTCGCTGACAGACATTTGTAGAGCTGCGGGCTGGGCGACACCTAACACGTTTGCTAGATTTTATAGCTTACGTGTAGAGCCGGTATCTTCCCGCATCCTCGCCCCTGGTGGCCAGGAGCGCTAAGTGCCCGTTCTAAGTGTCGGCTTGCAACGCCACTCCCGCCCTCTGGGCCGGGATACGTGCGTTTATTGTCTCCAGTTGTGTTCCCCGGGAAACCGGCTAACCCTGTCGAGCTCCTCCGTCACCCCATGCGGTGTCAGACGTTGCGGACCGTCTGACGCTAGGCCTGCACCCGTATGCTTGTGGAACGTGGTTGTAGGCTGGGTTCCATATGTAGCGGTTCCCTCACGGCAACCCCATATGTGTATTCGTCCACGGTATTAGCTACCCTTCGGGCTAGCTCCGTGTCTTTCCCTCGACAGAGCCCGCTCTGTCGTCTCTGGGCGTGTTCTTTCCCCCCTACAATTAGGTTGGAACCACCCCAGAGACTGCCATATGTTGCACTACCCTGCCAGGTTAGTCCTTATGTGTATTCCGCCACCACTCCTTCCCTGAAGGACGTGGCCCCGCAGCGTACCTTCTCCCGAAAAGAACACGCTTCCCAGCGGTCTATGGTCACTCTAAGTGGGTCTTGCAGAACAGCAGTGACTGACCTCCCTGCTTGGAGCCCTGACTTCCGTACCATACTAGACGGTCCAGTGCGCTCAAGCAGGACGCTGGAAGGGCCAGCATCCTGGCGTTTTCCAAAGGGATCCCAATTCGTCGGTTCAGTTCTGACGTACGTCGAACGTGACCGACTGAAAGGGAAAGTCTCGGTTACGTATGTAACCCTCGTTCCCTGAAGGAGGGAACGGAGACGTACGTCCCGTCGCCAGGAGCTGTGCTTCAGCTGGGAGCCCAGTCACGTATTCGGCTCCTCAGTTGAAAAAAGCATTTGATCTACCATTCCACTTCCTATTTATACCCGCGCTGCGGGGCGGAGCGTGGAATGTGTGGATCACATGCCAATCTCCGATTGGCTCGTTTTTACACACTCGAAGTGGATAGGTCTCTGAGGGCAGATCCCAATTCGTCGGTTCAGTTCTGACGTACGTCTCCGTTCCCTCCTTCAGGGAACGAGGGTTACATACGTAACCGAGACGTTCAAGTTCATGGAATCTTTTTATTTATTTTTTTTGTCAAAAAATGTCTTCCTTTACCTACTGATGAAACAACAGGTCGTCATAAAAGTTACTAAACTTTCTATAAAACATCATAAGGAATCTATTTATATGAATAGAAAGTTCAAGTTCGTGGAATCTAGGGTCAGAATCTTATTTATTTTTGTCAAAAAATGTCTTCATTTACTTACTGATGAAACAACAGGTAGTCATAAAGTCTGTATAGAATGTTCAAGTTCAAAGACTCTTTGGCCACAAATAAGTTCAAAAGGTCATCCTTGAAGAACTAATAAAACATCAGAAGGAATCTATTTATATGAATAGAAAGTTAGACTTCATGGGATCCAGGATCAGAATCTTTTTTTTTTTTTTTTGTCAAAAAATCTCATCTTTGATCTACTGAAGAAAAAACAGAAAGACAGATGTCTGTAAAGAAGGTCCAAGTTTAAAGACTCATTGGCCACAAATAAGTTCAAAGGGTCATCCTTGAAGAACTAAT
This sequence comes from Pseudorasbora parva, assembly GCF_024679245.1. NCBI lineage: Eukaryota > Metazoa > Chordata > Actinopteri > Cypriniformes > Gobionidae > Pseudorasbora > Pseudorasbora parva. The sequence goes on from NC_090183.1 coordinate 20,043,468, forward strand.
AAAACATCAGAAGGAATCCATTTATATGAATAGAAAGTTCAAGTTCATGGAATCTAGGGTCAGAATCTTTTTATTTTTTTGTCAAAAAATGTCTTCCTTTACCTACTGATGAAACAACAGCTAGTCTTAAAGTCTGTATAGAATGTTCAAGTTCAAAGATTATTTGGCCAGAAGAAAGTTTTTGTTGGCCTGTATTTCAAAATTTCATTCTTGAACTGCTGCTGAAATATCAGAAGAAGTCTGTGAGTCCCAACTGTAACTGTCTAAACATTCGTACATTTAGATAATACATTAGCCAGAACATGTTCCATATTTAACTATTGGATATATTTTTATTGAACCTTCTTTGGAATAGGAATTAGTCAGAATCCACATCAAATGCATTGTACATTGAAGAGATTAGTGCTTTTGCATTGCATTGCATACGAAAAAGCTTGTGCAATGAGTAGTTTTGCATTGCATTGCTTACAAAAACTTGCTGTGCATCGATGAGATAGTGCTTTTGCATTGCCTACGAAAAAACTCGTGCATTGAAGACTTTTGGATGCATGAATACAAAACCCCTTTGTGCGTTCACAAAATGAGTGCTTTTGCATTGCATTGCCTCCAAATACTTGCTGGACATCGAAAAGATAGTTATTTTGCTTTGCATGAAATAACTTGTTGTGCATTTAAGATACCGCTTTTGCATTGCTTTGCATTGAACTCGTCGTGCATTGAAGATATTAGCGCAATTGCATTGCATTGCATTGCATACGAAAAAACTTGTGCAGTGGAAGATTAGTGCTTTTGCATTACATAGCATGCAAAAAATTGCTGTGCATCGAAGAGATAGTGCTTTTGCTTTGCTTTGCATTGCATAAAATAACTCGTTGCGCATTGAAGATGTTAGCACTTTTGCATTGCATTGCATATAAGAATTCAGGGGTGTAAGAAAAGATTGTGCTTTTGCATTACATACGAAAAAACTTGTGCATTGAAGACTTGCATGCATGCATACAAAAACCCCTTTGTGCATTGAAGAAATGAGTGCTTTGGCATTGCTTGCATGCGAAAAAAACTTGTGCACTGGGGAGATTAGTGCTTTTGCAATGCATTGAACTCGTCATGCATTGAAGATATTAGCGCTTTTGCATTGCATTGCCTACTAAAAAACTTGTGCAGTGGAAGATTAGTGCTTTTGCACTGAACACGAAAAAAACTTGTGCACTGAGGAGATTAATTACATAGCATGCAAAAACTTGCTGTGCATCGAATAGATTGTGCTTTTGCATTGCATTGCATATGAGAATTCAGGGTGTAATGAAAAGATTAGTGCTTTTGCATTGCATACGAAAAAACTCGTGCATTAAAGTCTTGCTTTCATGCATACAAAAACCCTTTGTGCATTGAAAAATGAGTGCTTTTGCATTGCATTGCAGTCGAAAAAACCTGTGCACTGGAGATTATTGCTTTTGCATTGCATTGCATCCAAAAACTTGCTGTGTATCGAAGAGATAGTACTTTTTCATTGCGTTGCATGAAATAACTCGTTGTGCATTGAAGATAGTGCTTTTGCATTGTATTGCTTATATATAATTATTATATAAGAATTCGCTGTGCAATTAAATATTAGTGCTTTTGCGTTGCATAGAACTCGCCATGCATTGCATACGAAAAAACTTGCGGCTTGAAGTCTTTTGTATGCATGCAATAGAAAAAAACTTTACATTGCATATAAGATCTCACGGTGCATTAAAGAGATTAGTTCGTTTGCATTGCATACGAAAAAACTTGTGCAATGAAGATGCAATGCTTTTGCATTGCTAGAACTCGTTATGCATTGAAGATATTAGCGTTTTGCAAAGCATTGCATGCGAAAAAACTTGTGTGCTTTTGCACTACTGGGGAGATTAGTGCTTTTGCATTGCATTGAACTCGTCATGCATTGAAGATATACCACTTTTGCATTGCATTGCATACGAAAAAACTTGTGCACTGGGGAGAGTAGTGCTTTTGCATTGCATACGAAAAAACTTGCGGCTTGCATGCATGCAATACAAAAAACTTTACATTGCATTACGTTGCCTATAAGATCTAACTGTGCATTAAAGAGATTAGTTCGTTTGCATTGCATACGAAAAAACTTGTGCAATGAAGAAATTTGTGCTTTTGCATTGCATTGGACTCGTCTTGCATTGAAGATATTAAGCGCTTTTGCAATGCATTGCATACGAAAAACCTTGCATAGTGGGGAGATTAGTGCTTTTGCATTGCATACGAAAAAAACTTGTGCAGGGGGAGATTAGTGCTTTTGCATTGCATACGAACAAAACTTTGTTTCGAAAAAACGTCTCGGTTACGTATGTAACCCTCGTTCCCTGAAGAAGGGAACGGAGACGTACGTCGGAACTGAACCGACGAATTGGGATCTGAACTCAGAGACCTATCCACTTCGAGTGTATAAAAACGAGCCAATCGGAGATTGGCATGTGATCCGCACATTCCACGCTCCGCCCCACAGCGTGGGTATAAATAGGAAGTGTAATGGCAGATCAATGCTTTTTTCAACTGAGGAGCCGAATACGTGACTGGGCTCCTAGCTGAAGCACAGCACCTGGCGACGGGACGTACGTCTCCGTTCCCTTCTTCAGGGAACGAGGGTTACATACGTAACCGAGACGTTCCCTTTCAGTCGGTCACGTTCGACGTACGTCGGAACTGAACCGACGAATTGGGATCCCTCTGGAAAACGCCAGGATGCTGGCCCTTCCAGCGTCCTGCTTGAGCGCACTCGACCGTCTAGTATGGTACGGAAGTCAGGGCTCCAAGCAGGGAGGTCAGTCACTGCTGTTTCTGCAAGACCCACTTAGAGTGACCATAGACCGCTGGGAAGCGTGCCCTCTCGGAAGAGGTACGCTGCGGGGCCACGTCCTTCAGGGAAGGAGTGGTGGCGGAATACACATAAGGACTAACCTGGCAGGGTAGTGCAACATATGGCAGTCTCTGGGGTGGTTCCAACCTAATTGTAGGGGGGAAAGAACACGCCCAGAGACGACAGAGCGGGCTCTGTCGAGGGAAAGACACGGGGCTAGCCCGAAGGGTAGCTGATACCGTGGACGAATACACATATGGGGTCGCCGTGAGGGAACCGCTACATATGGAACCCAGCCTACAACCACGTTCCACAAGCATACGGGTGCAGGCCTAGCGTCAGACGGTCCGCAACGTCTGACACCGCATGGGGTGACGGAGGAGCTCGACAGGGTTAGCCGGTTTCCCGGGGAACACAACTGGAGATAATAAACGCACGTATCCGGCCCAGAGGGCGGGAGTGGCGTTGCAAGCCGACACTTAGAACGGGCACTTAGCGCTCCTGGCCACCAGGGGCGAAGATGCGGGAAGATACCGGCTCTACACGTAAGCTATAAAACCTAGCAAACGTGTTAGGTGTCGCCCAGCCCGCAGCTCTACAAATGTCTGTCAGCGAGGCGCCTTGAGCCAGCGCCCAGGAAGACGCAACACTCCTAGTGGAGTGTGCTCTTACACCGAACGGGCAAGGCACGTCTTGGGACTGGTAAGCCAAGACTATAGCATCCACTATCCAGTGGGCTAACCTCTGCTTGGAGACAGCCTTTCCCTTCTGCTGGCCTCCGTAACAGACGAAGAGTTGCTCTGAGGTCCGAAAGCTTTGGGTCCGGTCAACGTAAGCGCGAAGAGCGCGGACCGGACACAACAAAGCCAGGGCTGGGTCTGCCTCCTCCGAAGGCAGCGCTTGCAGGTTCACCACCTGGTCCCGGAAGGGAGTGGTAGGAACCTTGGGCACGTATCCGAGCCTGGGTCTCAGGACAACGTGAGAGTTACCAGGCCCGAACTCTAGGCACGATTCGCTGACCGAAAGTGCGTGCAGGTCCCCTACCCTCTTGATAGAGGCCAATGCAGTCAAGAGCACTGTCTTCATTGACAGGATTTTAATCTCAATAGACTCCAAAGGCTCGAAGGGAGGGCTCTGAAGTGCTCTGAGCACTAGAGCTAAGTCCCAAGAGGGTATCGAGGATGGACGAGGAGGATTTAGTCTCCTCGCACCTCTGAGGAACCTGACGATTAGGTCGTGCTTTCCCACGGACTTACCTTCGACTGCGTCGTGATACGCCGCTATTGCGGCGACGTACACTTTGAGGGTTGAGGGAGACAGCCTTCGCTCCAACCCGTCTTGCAGGAAGGAAAGCACGACACCAATCGAACACCTTCGGGGGTCTTCCCGGCGGGAAGAGCACCACTCAACGAACAGGTTCCACTTCAGTACATAGAGGCGCCTCGTAGAGGGGGCTCTAGCTGAAGAGATGGTATCTATGACTGCTTGTGGTAGTCCATCTAGAACCTCCGCGTCCCGTCCAGGGACCAGACATGAAGATTCCAGAGGTCTGGACGCGGGTGCCATAGAGTGCCCCGTCCCTGAGAAAGAAGGTCCTTCCTCAGGGGAATGGGCCAAGGAGGGGCTGTCGCGAGGAGAGTAAGTTCTGGGAACCAGGTCCGGTTGGGCCAATACGGCGCAACTAGCAAGACCTGCTCCTCGTCCTCCCTGACTTTGCACAGAGTCTGTGCAAGAAGGCTCACTGGGGGAAACGCATACTTGCGTAGGTCCCGGGGCCAGCTGTGCGCCAGTGCATCTGTGCCGAGGGTACCCCCGGTCAGGGAATAGTACCACTGGCAATGGGTCGAGTCCGGAGAGGCAAACAGGTCTACCTGAGCGGCTCCGAACTGGTCCCATATCAGCTGGACCGCCTGGGGGTGGAGTCGCCACTCTCCCGAAGGTGCTGACTGCCGAGAGAGCTCGTCGGCTGTCTGGTTGAGCGCACCAGGGACATGAATGGCCCGAAGCGACCTCAGATGCTTCTGACTCCACAGGAGCAGGTGGCGGGCGAGTTGGAACATGCGACGGGAGCGTAGACCACCCTGACGGTTGATGTACGCAACGGCCGCCATGCTGTCCGTACGGACCAGTACATGCTTGCCACATAGCAGCCCCTTGAGGCGGCGCAGTGCCAAGTGTACTGCTAGCAACTCGAGGCAATTGATATGCCAATGCAATTGCGGTTCCGTCCACAGCCCCGCAACTGCATGCCCGTTGTACGTGGCCCCCCAGCCCGTGGATGAGGCATCCGTGAACAGCACAGCATGCCTGGACACTTGTTCTAAGGGCACCCCGGCCCGGAGAAACGTCGTGTCTGACCATGGACTGAAGGTTTGGCGGCAGTACGGAGTCACTGGGACCAGGTACTGGCCGCTCTGCCACGCCCACCTCGGGACTCGGCCATGAAGCCAGTGTTGGAGCGGTCTCATATGAAGCAATCCGAGCGGCGTGACCGCGGCTGCGGATGCCATATGCCCCAGGAGCCTCTGAAAAAGTTTCAGTGGGACCGCTGTTCTGCCTTTGAACATATTCAAGCAGTTCAACACCGACCTGACTCGCTCCTCCGTGAGGCGCGCAGTCTGGTTGACCGAATCCAGCTCCATGCCGAGGTAAGAGATTCTCTGCGTAGGACAGAGCTTGCTCTTCTCTCGGTTGACCCGAAGGCCCAACTGGCTGAGGTGACTGAGCACCATGTCCCTGTGTTCGCACAACTGCTCCCGAGACTGGGCGAGAATAAGCCAGTCGTCGAGATAGTTGAGGATGCGAACGCCGCGTTCTCGGAGTGGAACAATGGCTGCCTCCGTGACCTTCGTGAAGACGCGAGGCGACAGGGACAGCCCGAAGGGCAGGACTTTGTACTGGTATGCCTTCCCCTCGAACGCAAAGCGTAGGAACGGTCTGTGCCGAGGGAGTATAGAGACATGAAAGTACGCGTCCTTCAGGTCGATCGCTGCAAACCAATCCTGGGGACGGACGCATTGAAAAATGCGTTTCTGCGTTAACATCCGGAACGGGAGCTTGTGCAGGGCCCGATTCAGGACGCGCAGGTCCAGGATTGGCCGGAGCCCACCCCCTTTCTTGGGCACGATGAAGTAAGGGCTGTAGAACCCTGTCTTCATCTCGGCTGGAGGAACCGGCTCGATCGCGTCCTTCGCCAGTAGGACCTCGATCTCTGACCGCAAGACTTGAGCATCGCTGCTTCGCACTGAGGTGAAGAGGATGCCCTTGTACTTGGGTGGCCGGCGCGCGAACTGAATCGCGTAGCCGAGTCTGATGGTACGGATGAGCCAACGGGACGGTCGAGGGAGCTGTAGCCACGCTCCCAGGGACCGTACCAGTGGGACCAACGGCACCACAGACATGCCCGGGGTGGGGCAGCACAACGGAGAGCTCTGGCTCGACTCGGGAGGCCCGGAGGCGGCCCGGAGTGTCGCGCGAGCTCTCCTGGTGCGAGCAGGGAGCGGGTGAGAAGGCCCGGAGGCGTCCTCGGAGCCCGCGCGACTGCTCGCTGCCCGGAGGCAGACAGGTGGGATGCTCAGACCCGACTCGGGAGGCCCGTGGGCGGCCCGGAGTGTTGTCTGAGCTTTCCCGGGAGAGGCAGAGAGTGGGTGAGAAGGCCCGGAGGCGTCCTCGGAGCCCACTCTGCTGCCCCCTGGCGATGGGAGGGGAGGGAGGGAGAAACAAAGCCCAGAGGCGTCGTGGACTGCCACCCTGACCCTCTTGGGGCCCAGGGGGATAGGAAACTGCTCTTTTTGTGAATATGTGGGTACCGCCGAGCTCCGGAGAGCTGGCGGCAGATGTAGGGTACCAGTCGGGGCCCCCCGGTCCTCCTCCGGGGGGTGGGGGAGAGATGCGGACATCATCTCCCGAAGAGCAGCTCCTGTCCTCCCTGGGCTGCCTGTCTCAGGGCCGCTTCCCCTTGCGCTTGCCGGCAAGCTTAGCGGTCTGGACAGGCTGGGCGCCACCCTTGCGCCCGGCACCCTGCTTGGCCGGTGGAGGCTGCTGCTTTGGCTTGGCAGGGGCGGAGGCGGACGCCGGGGGACGCCCTCGGCGACGAGCAGGCGGGGGGGCTGCGGCCGGCGACTGGGTGGAGGCAGCAGCGGGTCGCCGGGGCAGGATGTTTCTGATAGCCTCCGTCTGCTTCTGGGCCACCGAGAACTGCTGGGCAAAGTCCTCGATGGCGTCGCCGAAGAGGCCAGCCTGGCAGATAGGGGCGTCAAGGAATCGCACCTTGTCCGCATCCCTCATATCCGCCAGGTTCAGCCACAGGTGGCGTTCCTGGACCACCAGCGTGGCCATCGCCCGACCCAGGGAGCGTGCAGTGACTTTCGTCGCTCGGAGAGCGAGGTCCGTCGCCGCACGCAGTTCCTGCATAACGCCCTGGTCGGAACTTCCCTCGTGCAATTCCATGAGCGCCTTGGCCTGGTAGACCTGCAGGAGCGCCATGGCATGCAATGCCGATGCGGCTTCTCCACAGGCTGTGTAAGCCTTGCCGGTTAGCCCGGACGAGAACTTACACGCCCGGGAGGGGAGACGCGGGGCACCACGCCAGTCCGCAGCGGTCTTGGGACACAGGTGCATCGCCACCGAGCCCTCGACTGGAGGGATTCCCACGTATCCCTTCACCGCACCGCCATCGAGGGAAGTGAGGACGGAGGAGTCCGTCGATCGCACGCGAGCGCTATACGGCGCCGCCCACGACTTCGAGATCTCCTGATGCACTTCCGGGAAGAAAGGCACCGGGGCGGGGCGCTGAGAACCAGCACGGGCCGTCCCGAGAAACCAATCATCCAACCGCGAAGGTTCGGGACACGGTGGAGGGTTCCACTCGAGCCCTACGCTTGCGGCGGCCCGGGAAAGCATAGCCGTAAGCTCTGGGTCAGACTCGGGCAACGCTGTCACACCCGAAGGGGGCAGCGCAGCCGAATCCTCATCCTCAGAGCCCATTAGCTCGTCCCCCGATGCTGCGACCGACATCCTGTCTTCCGCCGGAGCCCCGAAGGAAACGGCTGGCACTCCGCGCGAGAGGTCAGCACGCTCTTCCGGGAACTCCACCGGCACAGTGGAGGGGGGAGGGGCCCGAGGAGCCATTTGACCCGTCGGGTTAGCCCTGACCGTCACCCTCAGGTCCCCACCCAAGTCATCAGCCAGAGTAGCAGCCCTCTTCTTAGGCGCAGAAGGACCGCTAGACCGGGGGATGCGTGAGGGTGCTCCACCTGCTTTGAGGTATTGGAGTCTGGAACTAAGCACTGCGATGGTCATGTTCCCGCAATGGGAACACGACTCATTCACGAACGCCTCCTCAGCGTGCTGAACGCCCAAACACGTGAGACAACGAACGTGACCGTCAAGCGGGGACAGAAAGCGACCGCACCCAGAAACACACGGTTTGAATGACATCTTGAAAAAGACGCAGGGTCAAACCGTGTTTGCTCTTTTAGGATGGAAACTGCTCTTTTAGATCGTGCTGAAGCACTCAGGGAGATGACCACGGTCAGCACGCAGTCCACAGTGCAAGCCTGCGTGTGACACTCAAAGGGAAAACGCCCAGCCAACCAACAACAAAAGCTCTTTTTGTGAATGGTGCTTGAATGCAAACGATTGCAACAAGGTCGGTCTCTCGCTGAAGCGCCGTTACACCCGCAATGGCAGTTCCTTCCTCTCTCAAGACTCGTTCAAATAACACTCTTCGTGGCAACAGCATGTACTGTTCGGCTCCGAAGTTGAAAGCATTGATCTGCCATTCCACTTCCTATTTATACCCACGCTGTGGGGCGGAGCGTGGAATGTGCGGATCACATGCCAATCTCCGATTGGCTCGTTTTTATACACTCGAAGTGGATAGGTCTCTGAGTTCAGATCCCAATTCGTCGGTTCAGTTCTGACGTACGTCGAACGTGACCTACTGAAAGGGAACTTGTTTTACGAAAAAAAACTAAGGAGATTAAAGCTTTTGAATTAGCATGCAAAAACGAAGAGATAGTGCTTTTGCTTTGCATTGAATAAAATAACTCGTTGCGCATTCAAGATATAAGCACTTTTGCATTGCATTGCATATAAGTATTCAGGGTGTAATGAAAAGATTAGTGGTTTTGCATTGCATACGAAAAAACTTGTGCATTGAAGACTTGCATGCATGTATACAAAAAATTTGTGCATTGAAAAAATTAGTGCTTTTGCATTGCATTTAACTCGTCATGCATAGAAGATATTATCGCTTTTCATTGCATTGCATACGAAAAACTTGTGCAATAAGGAGATTAGTGTTTTGCATTGCATTGTTTACAAAAACTTGCTGTGCATCGAAGAAATAGTGCTTTTGCATTGGATTGCATAAAATAACTCGTTGTGCATTGAAGATGGCGCTTTTGCATTGCATTGCATATAAGAACTCGTTGCGCATTGAAGGAATAAGTGATTTTGCATTGCATTGCATATAAGACTTCGTTGCGCTGTGCAAATGAAACGATTAGTGCATTTTCATTGCTTTGCAATGCAAAGCTCGTGCAATGACGCGGTTTAGCTTACTGTGCATTAAAGAGATAAGTGCATTGTTAGAGAGTTGTGCATTGAACATTTTTTTGCATTGGATTGCACATAAGAAATAGTTGCACAATGAATATATTAGCGCTTTAGCATTGCACAGAATTTGTGCATTGAAGGAATACATCTGAATGTGCGCTGCTCTTAAGGTTATTTATTGCAACTGCACTGCCACTTTAATTTTTCCTCCATGTAGCTCTACGTCACTCTATAAAGGTCATTTTAGACACCGTTCTACCCCAGTATTCATAATACTACCTCAAGACTTTTTTATGTACACTATGATTCTAAGCACTGATTGCCTTTATTGCACTTGTTACTTCCACTTATGGGCACATAATGCTCTGTCCATGTCGTTTTTGTTCATGGGTACTGTAGACACTCAAGCCCTCAGTGCTCTCCATGTACGTCAATGACTTATGTCTTGCTATTGTCACTGTATGTCTGAGCCTCGTCACAAGCATTTCAATTTCCCTTGTGTTAACTATGCAAATGACAAATAAATGCCTCTTGACCTCTTGACCTCTTGACCTCTTGAAGATGGTTAGCGCTTTTTCATATAATAATTCTCTGTGCAATGACGAGTTTAGTGCTTTTGCATTGCATTGCATTTAAGACTCATTGAAGATCTCTTCAATGGGTTTTCAATGCATTCAAAAGCTGGTTTTACAAGAACTCGTGCTGTATTAAATAGATAAGTGCTTTTGAACTTAGATGACTTAGATAACTTAAATGATAAATGGAGGTTTCCCATCCAAGGAAAGAGACCCTGCTGAAGACCCTGCTGAACTTCCGAGATCAGACAAGAATGGGTGTACCCAGAGAGGATTGCCATAAGAATCCTTAAAATTTTTACAAACAGACTTTGATGTATTTGTAATGTATTTTTTAAAAATGAGTGTAGACAATTTTTGACCTATTACACACAATTCTGGAAAAAGGAATCCCAAATATTAAACTTTTTATATATACTGACCTCAAAGTTCAAATATGACGTTTTGAACAAAGAAAAAAAATCTTACCATGGAATGAGCTCGACCAATCTATACAAATTAAAAGAATCATATACTGGTCAGTACTTCAAGAAAGACCTGTTGAACTTATTTTTGGCCAACGAGTGTTTGAACTTTACATTTAAATTCACACATATAGGCTTTCAGATGTTTTATCAGAAGTACAAATATGACTTTTTGAAAAAAAAATTCTGCCCCTAGATTTTTATTTATTTTTATTTTTATTTTTAAAACAGGAAAAGATTAAGGACAATCGGGCCTGGCTCAGTATACAACTGATTTTCAGCAGGTTCCTGCTCTGCAGAACATAACAACCACATTCACAACAAAGCTCACACACTTGACATCTTAAGACAACAACAGACACACATTACCAAGATATGGGCGACGGGGGGCTATAGAACCATTTCAATGATCACAGATATACCTGTCCATTAAATATTGAGCAAATGTTTTTTTAAATAGTCTTCTTGATGTGATAGTCCTGATGTGCTGTGGGATCTCATTCCAGTTTTTAGTTAGCACAAGAAAAAAAGATCTCTGTCCATAACAATTTCTAAAAGCCGGTAAAGGCAATAATCCATTTGTAAAAGATCTCGTAGTGCGTTCAGACCTTGAGCTAAGTTTCGGAACCCATTCGGTGAAAGCAGTTACAGTGTGTCCATTAGTGATTTGATGAAACAGATTGCATGAACTTGAACTTTCTATACATATAAATAGATTCCTTCTGATGTTTTATTAGTTCTTCAAGGATGAACTTTTGACCTCATACTTGGCCAAATAGACTTTGAAATTGAACTTTCTATATATACTAATATATTCCTTCTGATGTTTCATCCCAAGTTCAAATATGACTTTTGGAAAAATGTTCTGACCCTGGATTCCATGAACTTGAACTTTCTATACATATAAATTAGACTCCTTCTGATGCTTCATCAGTGCTTTAAGGATGACCTTTTGAACTTATTTTTGGCCAAATATTCTTTGAACTTGAACCTTCTATACAGACGTTATGACTTCTGTTGTTTTATCAGTAGTTCAAGGATGACATTTTTTGACAAAAAAAATCTGACCCTGGATCCTATGAACTTGAACTTTCTATACATATAAATAGATTCCCTCTGATGGAATTAGTACTTCGAGGATGACCTTTTGATATTATTCTTGGCCTAAGAGTCTTTGAACTTGAACATTCTATGTATACTAATATATTCCTTCTGATGCTTCATCACAAGTTCATATATGACTTTTTGAAATAATGTTCTTCCCCTGGATTCCATGAACTTGGAATTTCTATACATATATATATATATATATATATATATATATATATATATATATATATATATATATATATATATATATATATATATATATATATATATATATCGTCTCGGTTACGTATGTAACCCTCGTTCCCTGAAGGAGGGAACGGAGACGTACGTCAGAACTGAACCGACGAATTGGGATCTGCCCTCAGAGACCTATCCACTTCGAGTGTGTAAAAACGAGCCAATCGGAGATTGGCATGAGATCCACACATTCCACGCTCCGCCCCGCAGCGCGGGTATAAATAGGAAGTGGAATGGTAGATCAAATGCTTTTTTCAACTGAGGAGCCGAATACGTGACTGGGCTCCCAGCTGAAGCACAGCTCCTGGCGACGGGACGTACGTCTCCGTTCCCTCCTTCAGGGAACGAGGGTTACATACGTAACCGAGACGTTCCCTTTCAGTCGGTCACGTTCGACGTACGTCAGAACTGAACCGACGAATTGGGATCCCTTTGGAAAACGCCAGGATGCTGGCCCTTCCAGCGTCCTGCTTGAGCGCACTGGACCGTCTAGTATGGTACGGAAGTCAGGGCTCCAAGCAGGGAGGTCAGTCACTGCTGTTCTGCAAGACCCACTTAGAGTGACCATAGACCGCTGGGAAGCGTGTTCTTCTCGGGAGAAGGTACGCTGCGGGGCCACGTCCTTCAGGGAAGGAGTGGTGGCAGAATACACATAAGGACTAACCTGGCAGGGTAGTGCAACATATGGCAGTCTCTGGGGTGGTTCCAACCTAATTGTAGGGGGGAAAGAACACGCCCAGAGACGACAGAGCGGGCTCTGTCGAGGGAAAGACACGGGGCTAGCCCGAAGGGTAGCTAATACCGTGGACGAATACACATATGGGGTTGCCGTGAGGGAACCGCTACATATGGAACCCAGCCTACAACCACGTTCCACAAGCATACGGGTGCAGGCCTAGCGTCAGACGGTCCGCAACGTCTGACACCGCATGGGGTGACGGAGGAGCTCGACAGGGTTAGCCGGTTTCCCGGGGAACACAACTGGAGACAATAAATGCACGTATCCGGCCCAGAGGGCGGGAGTGGCGTTGCAAGCCGACACTTAGAATGGGCACTTAGCGCTCCTGGCCACCAGGGGCGAGGATGCGGGAAGATACCGGCTCTACACGTAAGCTATAAAATCTAGCAAACGTGTTAGGTGTCGCCCAGCCCGCAGCTCTACAAATGTCTGTCAGCGAGGCGCCTTGAGCCAGCGCCCAGGAAGAGGCAACACTCCTAGTGGAGTGTGCTCTTACCCCAAACGGGCAGGACACGTCTTGGGACTGGTAAGCCAAGACTATAGCATCCACTATCCAGTGGGCTAACCTCTGCTTGGAGACAGCCTTTCCCTTCTGCTGGCCTCCGTAACAGACGAAGAGTTGCTCTGAGGTGCGAAAGCTTTGGGTCCGGTCAATGTAAGCGCGAAGAGCGCGGACCGGACACAGCAAAGCCAGGGCTGGGTCTGCCTCCTCCGAAGGCAGCGCTTGCAGGTTCACCACCTTGTCCCGGAAGGGAGTGGTAGGAACCTTGGGCACGTATCCGGGCCTGGGTCTCAGGACAACGTGAGAGTTACCAGGCCCGAACTCTAGGCACGATTCGCTGACCGAAAGTGCGTGCAGGTCCCCTACCCTCTTGATCGAGGCCAATGCAGTCAAGAGCACTGTCTTCATTGACAGGATTTTAATCTCAATGGACTCCAAAGGCTCGAAGGGAGGGCTCTGAAGTGCTCTGAGCACTAGAGCTAAGTCCCAAGAGGGTATCGAGGATGGACGAGGAGGATTTAGTCTCCTCGCACCTCTGAGGAACCTGACGATTAGGTCGTGCCTTCCCACGGACTTACCTTCGACTGCGTCGTGATACGCCGCTATTGCGGCGACGTACACTTTGAGGGTGGAGGGAGACAGCCTTCGCTCCAACCCGTCTTGCAGGAAGGAAAGTTCGACACCAATCGAACACCTTCGGGGGTCTTCCCGGCGGGAAGAGCACCACTCAACGAACAGGTTCCACTTCAGTACATAGAGGCGCCTCGTAGAGGGGGCTCTAGCTGAAGAGATGGTATCTACGACTGCTTGTGGTAGTCCATCTAGAACCTCCGCGTCCCGTCCAGGGACCAGACATGAAGATTCCAGAGGTCTGGACGCGGGTGCCATAGAGTGCCCCGTCCCTGAGAAAGAAGGTCCTTCCTCAGGGGAATGGGCCAAGGAGGGGCTGTCGCGAGGAGAGTAAGTTCTGGGAACCAGGTCCGGTTGGGCCAATACGGCGCAAATAGCAAGACCTGCTCCTCGTCCTCCCTGACTTTGCACAGCACTTGTGCAAGAAGGCTCACTGGGGGAAACGCATACTTGCGTAGGTCCCGGGGCCAGCTGTGCGCCAGTGCATCTGTGCCGAGGGTACCCCCGGTCAGGGAATAGTACCACTGGCAATGGGTCGAGTCCGGAGAGGCAAACAGGTCTACCTGTGCGGCTCCGAACTGGTCCCATATCAGGTGGACCGTCCGGGGGTGGAGTCGCCATTCTCCCGGAGGTGCTGACTGCCGAGAGAGCTCGTCGGCTGTCTGGTTCAGCGCACCAGGGACATGCATGGCCCGAGGCGACCTCAGATGCTTCTGACTCCACAGGAGCAGGTGGCGGGCGAGTTGGAGCATGCGACGGGAGCGTAGACCACCCTGACGGTTGATGTATGCAACGGCCGCCATGCTGTCCGTACGGACCAGTACATGCTTGCCACGTAGCGGCCCCTTGAGGCGGCGTAGTGCCAAGTGTACTGCTAGCAACTCGAGGCAATTGATATGCCAATGCAATTGCGGTTCCGTCCACAGACCCGCAACTGCATGCCCGTTGTACGTGGCCCCCCAACCCGTGGATGAGGCATCCGTGAACAGCACAGCATGCCTGGACACTTGTTCTAGGGGCACCCCGGCCCGGAGAAACGAAGCGTTGGACCACGGGCTGAAGGTTTGGCGGCAGTAAGGAGTCCCTGGGACCCGGTACTGGCCGCTCTGCCACGCCCACCTCGGGACTCGGCCATGAAGCCAGTGTTGGAGCGGTCTCATATGAAGCAATCTGAGCGGCGTGACCGCGGCTACGGATGCCATATGCCCCAGGAGCCTCTGAAAAAGTTTCAGTGGGACCGCTGTTCTGCCTTTGAACATATTCAAGCAGTTCAACACCGACCTGACTCGCTCCTCCGTGAGGCGCGCAGTCTGGTTGACCGAATCCCGCTCCATACCGAGGTAAGAGATACTCTGAGTAGGACAGAGCTTGCTCTTCTCTCGGTTGACCCGAAGGCCCAACAGGCTGAGGTGACTGAGCACCATGTCCCTGTGTTCGCACAACTGCTCCCGAGACTGGGCGAGAATGAGCCAGTCGTCGAGATAGTTGAGAATGCGAACGCCACATTCTCGGAGTGGAACAATGGCTGCCTCTGCAATCTTAGTAAAGACGCAAGGCGACAGGGACAGCAACTGTAGCCTTGTACTAGTATGCGACAGGGACAGCAACCAGGACCTTGTACTAGTATGCCCGTGCCTCGGACGTAGAACGTAGGAACGGTCTGTGTCGAGGAAAAACCGAGACATGAAGTACACGTCCTTCAGGTCGAACGCTGCGAACCAATCCTGGGGACGGATGCATTGAAAAATGCATTTCTGCGTAACATCCAGAACGGGAGCTTGAGCAGGGCCCGATTCATGACGCGCAGGTCCAGGATTGGCCGTAGCCCACCCCCTTCTTGGGCACAATGAAGTAGGGACTGTAGAACCCTGTCTTCATCTCGGCTGGAGGAACCGGCTCGATCGCGTCCTTCGCCAGTAGGACCTCGAACTCTGACCGCAAGACTCGAGCGTCGCTGCTTCGCACTGAGGTGAAGAGGACGCCTTTGTACTTGGGTGGCCGGTGAGCGAACTGAATCGCGTAGCCGAGTCTGATGGTACTGATGAGCCAACGGGACGGTCGAGGGAGCTGTAGCCACACTCCCAGGGACCGCCCGCGCGGGACCAACAGCACCACAGACATGCCCGGGGTGGGGCAGCGCACTGGAGTGCCCTGGCTCAACTCGGGAGGCCCGGAGGCGGCCCGGAGTGTCACGCGAGCACTCCTGGTGCGGGCAGGGAGTGGGTGAGAAGGCCCGGAGGCGCCCTCGAGCTCACTCGGCTGCTCGCTGCCCGGAGGCAGAGAGGTGGGAGAATCAGACCCGACTCGGGAGGCCCGTGGGCGGCCCAGAGTGTTATCTGAGTGTTCCCGGGAAGGGCAGAGAGTGGGTGAGAAGGCCAGAGGCGTCCTCAAGCCCACCCTGGTGCCTACTGCCCGAAGGCAGGGAGGTGGGGCACTCAGACCCTACTCGGGAGGCCCGAAGGCGGCCCGGAGTATTGTCCGAGTACTCCAGGTTGGGGCAGAGTGTGGGTGAGAAGGCCCAGGGGCGGTCTCGATGCCCACACTACTGCCCCCTGGCGAGGGAGGGGAGGAAAGAAGTAGCAAGGCCCGGGGGCGTCGCACACTTCCAACCTGGCCCTCTGAGGCCCAGAGAGAGAGGAACTGCTCTGAATATGTGGGTACCGCTGGACTCCGGAGAGCCAGTGGCAGAACGTTAACCAGTCAGGGCCCCCCGGTCCTCCTCCGGGGGGGTGGGGGAGGGATTCTTCTGCGAGAACATGAATCACCCACGATCACAATTTCACATGCGATCGTGGCCGTCAATGAGGACAGGAAACAGTTGCATTCCAGGAATGCTGTCCCTGTCAGGACCTGTCAGGACAAGCCTGCGTGTGTCACTCAAAGGAAACGCCCAGCGAACCAACAACAAAAAGCTCTTTTTTGTTTGAATGCAAACGATTGCAACAAGGGATCGGTCTCTCGCTGAGAAGCGCTATAACACCCGCACTGGCAGTTCCTTCCCTTCTCCAAGACTCAATTCTTAGACACTCTTCGTGGCAACAGCAATGTACTGTTCGGCTCCGAAGTTGAAAGCATTTGATCTACCATTCCACTTCCTATTTATACCCGCGCTGCGGGGCGGAGCGTGGAATGTGTGGATCACATGCCAATCTCCGATTGGCTCGTTTTTACACACTCGAAGTGGATAGGTCTCTGAGGGCAGATCCCAATTCGTCGGTTCAGTTCTGACGTACGTCGAACGTGACCGACTGAAAGGGAACTTTCTATTCATATAAATTGTACTGTTCTCGCTGAGGTGTAGCAACTCCAACTAAACAGTGAGCTAAACTCTCTCTATTCATGAACACGAAGAAATCCTGAGTTCATTGTATGCAGATTTATTTTCTTCACATTGTTTTGAATCCATACATATGAGATGAGTGATGAGAGAGAGAGAGTGAAACTAGGAAACAAACAGCAAGATACTGTAATTAGCTAAGCCACAGAGTTTCTATTAACATTACTTTTACAGCATAAAATCAATATGCTTTAAAGTTAACTCAGTCAGAACAAAGATTATATACATACAAGCGATGCTTCTACTGGGGAATCAACAGGAAGGATGCATTTTCTCTGGAGCAATGAACATCTGCATTCATTACAGTCTGCCGTATCTAACGCGATTTCCTACTTCCGGTATTGACTCAGTAAACAAACGTCAAAATAAAAGTCTGCATGAAACTGAAAGTATATCAAAATTAAATGCATAAAAATTATACTTAGATGCCTGAAAGGCAGAACACTCCCCGTCTGACCTTAAAGGTCACTATTAACTATAAAATGTCTCTGAACCTTAGTCTTTGGGCATAAGAAGAACTACTTCTGACACTGGTCTCAAGAACACCTTTGCAGAACCTTGAGCTGAAGTCCTGAGCTCTACTTTCCTTACTTTGCTGTCACTCCCAGGGAAGACAGCTGTGATCCTCGCCATAGGCCACGAATTACGTGCAGCTTGACTGTCCTTCAGGAGCACAATGTCCCCTTCTTTCAGGTCTCGTTGGGAATCCCGCCATTTCTGGCGGGCTTGCAGAGTGGGGAGGAACTCCTGACGCCAGCGACGCCAGAATCTGTCAGCGAGAGCTTGGACTTGTTTCCATTGTCTGCTGAGAAGATCCTTGTCTGTGAAGTCTCCGTGCGGTGGGGCAACCCCAAACTTCTGGGTAAGTATCATTGCAGGAGACAATATGAATGGTGACTCTGGGTCAGTGGAGATTGGAACGAGAGGTCTGGCATTGATTATGGCAGTCACTTCCATCATGAGTGTGCACAGGACATCATGGGTGAGTTGAATGTTCTCTTGGAGCAGGATTGCATCGAGGATCCGTCTTGATAGGCCTATCATACGTTCCCATGATCCTCCCATATGGGACGCATGAGGAGGATTAAACACCCATGAACACCCTTTTTGACTCAAGAAGTTCTGCACTGTGATGTCAGGTTGTTGTCGGCTCAGTCCCAGTTCTTTTGCAGCGGCTACAAAATTTGTTCCACAGTCTGATCTTATCTGCTTCGCAGGTCCCCGTATGGCAAAGAAACGTCGTAATGCATTAATGCAACTGGACGTGTCTAGGGACTCGATGATCTCGATGTGCACAGCTCGGGAGCTCATACAGCAGAAGAGCATTGCCCATCTTTTACTTTGGGCCTGTCCACCTCGTGTACGTCTGGAGACGATTTGCCATGGTCCGAATACATCCACTCCTACATAGGTGAAGGGTGGGCAAGGGTGTAATCGTTCTGGAGGTAAGTCTGCCATAAGTTGTTCCTCTGTTCTTCGGCGCAACCTTCGGCACACTACACATTTGTGCAAGACAGAGGCAATAAGTCGTTTTCCACCTATGACCCAGAAGCCCGCTGCTCTCAGGGCTCCTTCGGTGAAGTGGCGGCCTTGATGCTTTACCTCTTCATGGTACTGTCGCACCAACAGCAGAGAAACATGGCTGGTTTTGGGCAGGATGATGGGGTTTTTTTCCTGAGTGCTCAAGTCAGCGTGTTTTAATCTGCCACCGACACAAATCAGATCACCTTCAAGAACAGGTCTGAACTTATGAAGGGCACTGTCCTTGGTTACAGCTTGTCCGAGCTCAAGAGCTCTGAGCTCTTTTGCAAAAACGTCTTCCTGTGCGGCTCTGATGATGATGTGTCTTGCCTGAGACAACTCATCTGGTGTGCGTGGGAGGTTGCAGTGGTGCCATCCTTTACATTCACTGGACTTGTCGTGTCTGTAAGCATTGGCTATGTGGATGAGTAGGGCAATAGCCCTGGTGAGGGAGCGCATGCTTGAAAAGCGCTGTAACCGTGTGGTGGTAAGTCCTCTGTTTTGAATGCGAGTAAGAAAACTACTCACTTCAGGTCGTATTTCCATGTCTGATTCTGGGTTAACAAGTTCAAATGTATGGCTTGTATCCATGTTAGATGGATCTGGTTTGTGTAAAAAGGCTGGTCCAGTGAACCACATAGTCTTTGTCAGTTGGGACGCAGGCACTGACCTGGATGCGTGGTCAGCCGGGTTGTCCTCTGTGTTGACATAGAACCATTGGTCAGGTCTTGTGGACTGACGAATTCGTCTGACTCGATTATGAACGTACACATAGAAGCGTTTTGTCTGATTGTGAATGTATCCGAGCACGACCTTGCTGTCACAAAAGAACTTGATTGCATCAAGCTTCATGTCCAGTTCATCTTGGATGAGTTCGGCGACTTCTACGGCTAATACTGCGGCACACAATTCCAACCGAGGAATGGTAGGTTCGGACTGTGGGGCCAACTTAGCTTTCCCTAAGATAAATCCTACTTCGACTTGTCCCTCAGCTTGAATGGTCCTAAGATATGCCACAACTCCAATGGCCTTTGAGGATGCATCAGAGAAGACACATAGCTCCGTGTGTAAAGCATTGGATAGTGACGTTGCTGTGTATGAACATGGGATATGCAGCTTGCTTAATTCATGCAGTGACTCACTCCATACTTCCCATTGCTTCAGCTTTTGTTCCGGAAGAGGAGCATCCCAGTCACATGTGTTGACACTGAGTTCTCTCAAGAGACTTTTGCCTTCAATAGTTACAGGTGCAACCATGCCTAAAGGATCGAAGACGCTATTCACTGTTGACAGGACTCCCCTTCGAGTGAAGGGTTTCTTGTGCTCTGAGGCTGTGAATGTGAATGTGTCTAATGCTGTCTCCCACAGCAGTCCCAAACTGCGTTGCACTGGTGTAGCTTCACCGCTAAGGTCGAGGTCTTTCTTAGCTGCTCTGTCCTCAGATGCAAGGGCCTGAAGGACGGCTTCCCTGTTTGAGGCAAACTTGTGAAGCCTCAGGTTCGACTCACTGAGAGAGGTCTGTGTTCTCTGTAAGAGACTGATGGCTTCAGCTTCAGTTGGCACACTGATGAGCCCATCATCTACGTAAAAATGACGTTCGACAAACTGGACTGTGTCTTTTCCATGTTTGTGTGCACCTTCATGGATGGCTCTCCTTAGTCCGTAGATGGCTACAGATGGTGACGGGCTGTTGCCGAAAACATGGACCCTCATCCTGTAGTCGATGATATCTTTAAAATGGACTGCATTTATATAGCGCTTTTATCCAAAGCGCTTTACATTTTTGCCTCACATTCACCCATTCACACACCGACGGCGATGTCAGCCATGTAAGGCGCCATCCAGCTCGTCGGGAGCAGCTGGGGTTAGGTGTCTTGCTCATGGACACTTCGACACTTGGTCAGGTGGAACCGGGGATTGAACCACCAACCTTCTGATTTGTAGACAACCTACATGAACCACTGAGCCACTGCCGCCCAGATCTTTAGACATATCATTGTCTCTGTACCACAAAAACCTCAGGTAGTTCCTGTGGTCTCTGCGGACAAGAAAGCAGTGGAACATCTGCTGTATGTCAGCAATCACTGCTACCTGTTCCTTGCGGAAGCGGATCAACACCCCAATGAGTGAGTTATTGAGGTCTGGGCCTGACAGAAGAACACCATTTAGGGATGTGTCAAAGTACTTTGCGCTGGAGTCAAACACCACACGGATGCTTCCAGGCTTTTGCGGGTGGTAGACTCCGAAAGTAGGCAGGTACCAACATTCTTCATTCTCCTCCAGTGGCGGAGCCACTTCTGCATGTTTGTTGTCAAATATTTTCTTCATGAATTCTAGAAACTGATCCCTCATTTCAGTTTTTCTCCACAGCGTTTTCTCCAGGGAGGTGAAGCGAATGAACACCTGTTCACGGTTGTTGGACAAACGTTGACGGGGAACTCTAAAGGGGAGAGGAGCGACCCAGTTGTTTGACGTATCTCTATGCATTTCTTGGTCCATGATTTCCAAAAAGATTGTGTCCTCCATGGAATGGGCAGGTTTGTTGTCAGACTCGGTCTCGTTGAAGACCTTTAGTCCAAGGGACTCTAACGATGCCTTGTGTGGTTTGTTCTTCTGCTCCCTGCCAAGGGACACATCCTCAATCAGCTTCATGAAGCCTTCACATGGTCTTAGAATAGAGGGTCGGCCATTCTCTAGCACACTTGTCTTGAACACGCTCACAGCTGGCTTGTGTGCATTCCCAAGGCACACGTCTCCTACCAGGACCCATCCCAAATCCAGTCTTTGTGCAAAAGGGGCGTTGTGAGGTCCGCTCACTTGCTGTCGGACTTTATGGACTCTCACAATGTCTCTGCCTAGCAAGATGAGGATTTCTGCCTTGGGGTCGAGTTCTGGTATGTGTTCTGCTACACTTCGTAAGTGTGGATGATAACGGGCTGCTTCAGGCGTTGGTATTTCAGAGCGATCATTGAGAATGTCATTACACTCAATTAGCGGTGGTAGCAATAGGCTAGTCTGCCCATCAAGCGATTCGACCTGGAAGCCCTCTGCCTTTCTGCCTGACGTCACCACCAATCCAGCACAGGTCTTCAGTGAGTAGGGGAAAGGTTGGCCCTTGATATTGAAAAGTTTGAAGAAATCTGATCGCACCAGTGAACGGTTACTTTGATCATCCAGAATAACGTACATGTTGATTGCCTTCTCATGTTGACCTTGAGGGTATATTCGTACCAGACAGATCTTTGAGCAGGATCTTGCTGTTCGCTCTGGACCACATACCTGGGTGCAGTGTGAGGAGATGGCTGTGCTGCTGCTAGCATGCTCCTCTTCCTCCCCGCCATTGTCTGGTGGGGGTGTAGACCTTCTGTAGACTTGAGGTGGTGGACCTGGATGCATGGCAGCATGATGTCGGTCGCTGTCACACTCCATGCACTTTACTGTTGCCTTACAGTCTCTTGCAAGATGACTAGCTGATGTGCAGCACTTGAAACAAATTCCATTCTCCTTGAGAATACTCTTTCTTTCTTCAAGAGACTTTCTTCTAAATACTCTGCATTTCCTTAGCGAATGTGGTTTGTTGTGAATGGGACAGTTTTTCTCTGGGCCACTGGGCTTTCTCTCAGGTGAGTTCGCAGGTGGGTCTTTACTTGAAGAGATGTTGGTCTTGTGAACCGATATTTTCCTTCCATAATTATTTGAGACTACTTTCTCTGACTTCAGTCCATTGTTGCTGGTGCATGGAAGGATGAAACTGGGATCATTCCTCCGGCGTGCTTCATGGCAGATGAAATCTGCAAAGTAATCGAATGGGGGGAAGTGGCCGTTGTTGTCCTCTTTAAATTTTGAGCCAACTGAGAGCCATTTTTCCTGTAGCCCATAAGGGAGTTTCTCCAATATGGGCCCAATGCCCCTGGCGGTATCCAGGTAGGCCAATCCTGTGAGGTAACCTTCTTCTCTGGCACTTTGGAGTTCCATAAGAAGATCGCCTAGGTCTCTCAGCTTCCCATAATCTTTGGTTGATATTCTTGGGAATTCATCCAACCTCTTAAAGAGCGACTTCTCCATTACTTCAGGAGCAGCGTAGCACTCTTGGAGGCGATCCCAGGCCTTTCTAAGTGCTACATCTGGGTTTCCGACATGCACAGAGCGAATCCTTCTGATGTGTTTCACGGACTCTGGTCCGAGCCATTTAATCAGCAAATCTAATATCAGTGGAGGTGAGTCCTAAGCCGGTAGTAGAATTGCTGAATGATGATTGCCATGCTAAATAATTTTCAGGTTTATCATCGTATTGGTAGAGACTTGTACTTACTAAATCACGTCGAGCTAGGTAACGTGCCAGGTGTTCTGTTTCAGGTGTCACGTTTGCGATGGGTGGTACATACACAGGCATGTATGATGGAGATGTTGCTTTAAGTGGTGACTTGCGAGGATGATATATTGTCTTGGGTTTTGCGGGGTATCCGCCGTCACTAGTAGGTGTTTTGTGATGTTCGTCATATCTTACCAGACCTGTATAACCTCCATTAAGTGGTGTGCTGATCTGCTTTACATCCCTGAATTTAGCATGGTCGCTGAAGAATGGCTTTTCCGGTGCTGTGTTATGCTCAGATGGTCTGTTATAAGTTTCAACCTCTCCTTGCCCTTCCTGTAACTGTAAGTTGCATTCTGGTAGAGGATTCCATGTAGCGTAGCTGCCTTCGGACAATACTGCCTCAGGTAATGTTGCATGGGCAGATGCTTGAGTTCGTGCTATACTATGTACAGCTTGCGCTTCAATATATTCATTAGTGCGTGTTACGATTTCATTTCGTAATTTAGCTTGAGAAGATACATCGGTCTTGATTGAATCTTCTAGATCTAGTTCAGCCGCTTCTAATGCCTCAGCTTGGGCGATGGCTGCGGCCGCCTCTCTTTGAAGTTCAAGTGCGCCTAGTTTAGCTTCTAGCTTCGCTTTTCCTAATTGTAGTTCTGCTTCCTTCTCTGCACTTTGTACCTTCAGCTCTGCTTCTTTCTCAGCAAACGCAGCTCGTGCCTTTGCTGCCTCTGGTTTAGCGCGCGCCCTCACTGCAGCGCTTGATGCCGATGAGTGAGAGCTCTTTGATTTTCTTGTGCGTGCAGATGCATCGTCAGTCCTTTCTAATTCCATTTTACTAACTTGCTTCTCAAGACGTTGAAACTCCAGCTGGATTACGCTTTTTCACTGTACTGTTCTCGCTGAGGTGTAGCAACTCCAACTAAACAGTGAGCTAAACTCTCTCTATTCATGAACACAAAGAAATCCTGAGTTCTTTGTATGCAGATTTATTTTCTTCACATTGTTTTGAATCCATACATATGAGATGAGTGATGAGAGAGAGAGAGTGAAACTAGGAAACAAACAGCAAGATACTGTAATTAGCTAAGCCACAGAATTTCTATTAACATTACTTTTACAGCATAAAATCAATATGCTTTAAAGTTAACTCAGTCAGAACAAAGATTATATACATACAAGCGATGCTTCTACTGGGGAATCAACAGGAAGGATGCATTTTCTCTGGAGCAATGAACATCTGCATTCATTACAGTCTGCCGTATCTAACGCGATTTCCTACTTCCGGTATTGACTCAGTAAACAAACGTCAAAATAAAAGTCTGCATGAAACTGAAAGTATATCAAAATTAAATGCATAAAAATTATACTTAGATGCCTGAAAGGCAGAACATAAATAGATTCCTTCTGATCTTTTATTAGTTCTTCAAGGATGACCCTTTGAACTTATTTTTGGCCCAAGAGTCTTTGAACTTGAACCTTCTTTACAGACTTCTGTCTTTCTGTTTTTTCTTCAGTAGATCAAACATGAGATTTTTTGACAAAAAAAAAAAAAGATTCTGACCCTGGATCCCATGAAGTTGAACTTTCTATTCATATAATCAGATTCCTTCTGATGTTTTATTAGTTCTTCAAGGATGACCTTTTGAACTTATTTATGGCCAAATAGTCTTTGAACTTGAACATTCTATACAGACTTTATGACTACCTGTTGTTTCATCAGTAAGTAAAGGAAGACATTTTTTGACAAAAATAAAAAAGATTCTGACCCTAGAATCCACGAACTTGAACTTTCTATTCATATAAATAGATTCCTTGTGCTGTTTTATTAGTTCTTCAAGGGTGACCTTTTGAACTTTTTTGTGGCCAAATAGTCTTTGAACTTGAACTTTCTATAAAGACTTTATGACTACCTGTGGTTCATCAGTAGGTAAAGGAAGACATTTTTTGACAAAAAAAAAAAAAAAAGATTGTGACCCTAGATTCCATGAACTTCAACTTTCTATTCATATAAATAGATTCCTTCTGATGTTTTATTAGTTCTTCAAGGATGACCCTTTGAACTTATTTGTGGCCAATGAGTCTTTAAACTTGGACCTTCTTTACAGACTTTTGTCTTTCTGTTTTTTCTTCAGTAGATCAAACATGAGATTTTTTGACAAAAAAAAAAGAAGGATTCTGACCCTGGATCCCATGAAGTTGAACTTTCTATTCATATAAACAGATTCCTTCTGATGTTTTATTAGTTCTTCAATGATGACCTTTTGAACTTATTTATGGCCAAATAGTCTTTGAACTTGAACATTCTATACAGACTTTATGACTACCTGTTGTTTCATCAGTAAGTAAAGGAAGACATTTTTTGACAAAAATAAATAAGATTCTGACCCTAGATTCCACAAACTTGAACTTTCTATTCATATAAAAAGATTCCTTGTGCTGTCTTATTAGTTCTTCAAGGATGACCCTTTGAACTTATTTGTGGCCAAATAGTCTTTAAACTTGGACCTTCTTTACAGACTTCTGTCTTTCTGTTTTTTCTTCAGCAGATCAAAGATGAGATTTTTTGACAACAAAAAAAAGATTCTGATCCTGGATGCCATGAAGTTGAACTTTCTATTCATATAAATAGATTCCTTCTGATGTTTTATTAGTTCTTCAAGGATGACCTTTTGAACTTATTTGTGGCCAAAGAGTCTTTGAACTTGAACATTCTATACAGACATTATGACTACCTGTTGTTTCATCAGTAGGTAAAGGAAGACATTTTTGACAAAAAAATAAATAAAAAGATTCCATGAACTTGAACTTTCTATTCATATAAATAGATTCCTTCTGATGTTTTATTAGTTCTTCAAGGATGACCCTTTGAACTTATTTTTGGCCCAAGAGTCTTTGAACTTGAACCTTCTTTACAGACTTCTGTCTTTCTGTTTTTTCTTCAGTAGATCAAACATGAGATTTTTTGACAAAAAAAAAAAAAGATTCTGACCCTGGATCCCATGAAGTTGATCTTTCTATTCATATAATAATATTCCTTGTGCTGTTTTATTAGTTCTTCAAGGGTGACCTTTTGAACTTTTTTGTGGCCAAATAGTCTTTGAACTTGAACTTTCTATAAAGACTTTATGACTACCTGTGGTTCATCAGTAGGTAAAGGAAGACATTTTTTGACAAAAAAAAAAAAAGATTGTGACCCTAGATTCCATGAACTTGAACTTTCTATTCATATAAATAGATTCCTTGTGATGTTTTATTCGTTTTTCAGGGATGACCCTTTGAACTTATTTGTGGCCAATGAGTCTTTAAACTTGAACCTTCTTTACAGACTTCTGTCTTTCTGTTTTTTCTTCAGTAGATCAAACATGAGATTTTTTGACCAAAAAAAAAGGATTCTGACCCTGGATCCCATGAAGTTGAACTTTCTATTCATATAAACAGATTCCTTCTGATGTTTTATTAGTTCTTCAATGATGACCTTTTGAACTTATTTATGGCCAAATAGTCTTTGAACTTGAACATTCTATACAGATTTTATGACTACCTGTTGTTTCATCAGTAAGTAAAGGAAGACATTTTTTGACAAAAATAAATAAGATTCTGACCCTAGATTCAACAAACATGAACTTTCTATTCATATAAAAAGATTCCTTGTGCTGTTTTATTAGTTCTTCAAGGATGACCTTTTGTACTTATTTGTGGCCAAATAGTCTTTGAACTTGAACTTTCAATACAGACTTTATGACTACCTGTGGTTCATCAGTAGGTAAAGGAAGACATTTTTTGACAAAAAAAAAAAAGATTCTGACCCTAGATTCCATGAACTTGAACTTTCTATTCATATAAATAGATTCCTTCTGATGTTTTATTAGTTCTTCAAGGATGACCCTTTGAACTTACTTGTGGCCAATGAGTCGTTAAACTTGAACCTTCTTTACAGACTTCTGTCTTTCTGTTTTTTTCTTCAGTAGATCAAACATGAGATTTTTTGCCCAAAAAAAAACAGGATTCTGACCCTGGATCCCATGAAGTTGAACTTTCTATTCATATAAACAGATTCCTTCTGATGTTTTATTAGTTCTTCAATGATGACCTTTTGAACTTATTTATGGCCAAATAGTCTTTGAACTTGAAGATTCTATACAGACTTTATGACTACCTGTTGTTTCATCAGTAAGTAAAGGAAGACATTTTTTGACAAAAATAAATAAGATTCTGACCCTAGATTCCACAAACTTGAACTTTCTATTCATATAAAAAGATTCCTTGTGCTGTCTTATTAGTTCTTCAAGGATGACCCTTTGAACTTATTTGTGGCCAATGAGTCTTTAAACTTGGACCTTCTTTACAGACTTCTGTCTTTCTGTTTTTTCTTCAGCAGATCAAAGATGAGATTTTTTGACAAAAAAAAAGATTCTGATCCTGGATGCCATGAAGTTGAACCTTCTATTCATATAAATAGATTCCTTCTGATGTTTTATTAGTTCTTCAAGGATGACCTTTTGAACTTATTTGTGGCCAAATAGTCTTTGAACTTGAACATTCTATACAGACATTATGACTACCTGTTCTTTCATCAGTAAGTATAGGAAGACATTTTTTGACCAAAAAAAATTAAAAGATTCCATGAACTTCAACTTTCTATTCATATAAATAGATTCCTTCTGATGTTTTATTGGTTCTTAAAGGATGACCCTTTGAACTTATTTTTGGCCCAAGAGTCTTTGAACTTGAACCTTCTTTACAGACTTCTGTCTTTCTGTTTTTTCTTCAGTAGATCAAACATGAGATTTTTTGACAAAAAAAAAAGATTCTGACCCTGGATCCCATGAAGTTGAACTTTGTATTCATATAAACAGATTCCTTCTGATGTTTTATTAGTTCTTCAATGATGACCTTTTGAACTTATTTATGGCCAAATAGTCTTTGAACTTGAACATTCTATACAGACTTTATGACTACCTTGTGTTTCATCAGTAAGTAAATGAAGACATTTTTTGACAAAAATAAATAAGATTCTGACCCTAGATTCCACGAACTTGAACTTTTTATTCATATAAATAGATTCCTTGTGCTGTTTTATTAGTTCTTCAAGGATGACCTTTTGAACTTATTTGTGGCCAAATAGTCTTTGAACTTGAACTTTCTATAAAGACTTTATGACTACCTGTGGTTCATCAGTAGGTAAAGGGAGACATTTTTTGACAAAAAAAAAAAAAAAAAAAGATTGTGACCCTAGATTCCATGAACTTGAACTTTCTATTCATATAAATAGATTCCTTCTGATGTTTTATTAGTTCCTCAAGGATGACCCTTTGAACTTATTTGTGGCCAATGAGTCTTTAAACTTGGACCTTCTTTACAGACTTCTGTCTTTCTGTTTTTTCTTCAGTAGATCAAAGATGAGAATTTTTGACAAAAAAAAAAAGATTCTGATCCTGGATCCCATGAAGTTGAACTTTCTATTCATATAAATAGATTCCTTCTGATGTTTTATTAGTTCTTCAAGGATGACCTTTTGAATTTATTTGTGGCCAAAGAGTCTTTGAACTTGAACTTTCTATACAGACATTATGACTACCTGTTCTTTCATCAGTAGGTAAAGGAAGACATTTTTTTGAAAGAAAAAAAAAAAAGTTTCCATGAACTTGAACTTTCTATTCATTTAAATAGATTCCTTCTGATGTTTTATTAGTTCTTCAAGGATGACCCTTTGAACATATTTTTGGCCAAAGAGTCTTTGAACATGAACCTTCTTTACAGACTTCTGTCTTTCTGTTTTTTCTTCAGTAGATCAAACATGAAATTTTTTGACAAAAATAAAAAGATTCTCATCTTGGATCCCATGAAGTTGAACTTTCTATTCATATAATCAGATTCCTTCTGATGTTATATTAGTTTTTCAATGATGACCTTTTGAACTTATTTATGGCCAAACAGTCTTTGAACTTGAACATTCTATACAGACTTTATGACTACCTGTTGTTTCATCAGTAAGTAAAGGAAGACATTTTTTGACAAAAATAAATATGATTCTGACCCTAGATTCCACGAACTTGAACTTTCTATTCATATAAATAGATTCCTTCTGATGTTTTATTAGTTCTTCAAGGATGACCTTTTGAACTTATTTATGGCCAAACAGTCTTTGAACTTGAACATTCTTTACAGACTTTATGACTACCTGTTGTTTCATCAGTAGGTAAAGGAAGACATTTTTTGACAAAAAAAAATAAAAATATTCTGACCCTAGATTCCATGAACTTGAGCTTTCTATTCATATAAATAGATTCCTTCTGATGTCTTATTAGTTCTTCAAGGATGACCCTTTGAACTTATTTGTGGCCAATGAGTCTTTAAACTTGAACCTTCTTTACAGACTTCTGTCTTTCTGTTTTTTCTTCAGTAGATCAAAGATGAGATTTTTTGACAAAAAAAAAAAAAGATTCTGATCCTGGATCCCATGAAGTTGAACTTTCTATTCATATAAATAGATTCCTTCTGATGTTTTATTAGTTCTTCAAGGATGACCTTTTGAACTTATTTGTGGCCAAAGAGTCTTTGAACTTGAACATTCTATACAGACAATATGACTACCTGTTCTTTCATCAGTAGGTAAAGGAAGACATTTTTTTGAAAAAAAAAAAAAGATTCCATGAACTTGAACTTTCTATTCATATAAATAGATTCCTTCTGATGTTTTATTAGTTCTTCAAGGATGACCTTTTGAACTTATTTGTGGCCAAAGAGTCTTTGAACTTGAACATTCTATACAGACATTATGACTACCTGTTGTTTCATCAGTAGGTAAAGGAAGACATTGTTGACAAAAAAAAAATAAAAAGATTCCATGAACTTGATCTTTCTATTCATATAAATAGATTCCTTCTGATGTTTGATTAGTTCTTCAAGGATGACCCTTTGAACTTATTTTTGGCCCAAGAGTCTTTGAACTTGAACCTTCTTTACAGACTTCTGTCTTTCTGTTTTTTCTTCAGTAGATCAAACATGAGATTTTTTGACAACAAAAAAAAAAAAAAGATTCTGACCCTGGATCCCATGAAGTTGAACTTTCTATTCATATAATCAGATTCCTTCTGATGTTTTATTAGTTCTTCAAGGATGACCTTTTGAACTTATTTATGGCCAAATAGTCTTTGAACTTGAACATTCTATACAGACTTTATGGCTACCTGTTGTTTCATCAGTTAGTAAAGGAAGACATTTTTTGACAAAAATATATAAGATTCTGACCCTAGATTCCAAGAACTTGAACTTTCTATTCATATAAATAGATTCCTTGTGCTGTTTTATTAGTTCTTCAAGGGTGACCTTTTGAACTTTTTTGTGGCCAAATAGTCTTTGAACTTGAACTTTCTATAAAGACTTTATGACTACCTGTGGTTCATCAGTAGGTAAAGGAAGACATTTTTTTACAAAAAATAAAAAAAGATTGTGACCCTAGATTCCATGAACTTGAACTTTCTATTCATATAAATAGATTCCTTCTGATGTTTTATTAGTTATTCAAGGATGACCCTTTGAACTTATTTGTGGCCAATGAGTCTTTAAACTTGAACCTTCTTTACAGACTTCTGTCCTTCTGTTTTTTCTTCAGTAGATCAAACATGAGATTTTTTGACAAAAAAAAAAAAAATTCTGACCCTGGATCCCATGAAGTTGAACTTTCTATTCATATAAACAGATTCCTTCTGATGTTTTATTAGTTCTTCAATGATGACCTTTTGAACTTATTTATGGCCAAATAGTCTTTGAACTTGAACATTCTATACAGACTTTATGACTACCTGTTGTTTCATCAGTAAGTAAAGGAAGACATTTTTTGACAAAAATAAATAAGAATCTGACCCTAGATTCCACAAACTTGAAATTTCTATTCATATAAAAAGATTCCTTGTGCTGTCTTATTAGTTCTTCAAGGATGACCTTTTGAACTTATTTGTGGCCAATGAGTCTTTAAACTTGGACCTTCTTTACAGACTTCTGTCTTTCTGTTTTTTCTTCAGCAGATCAAAGATGAGATTTTTTGACAAAAAAAAAAAAGATTCTGATCCTGGATGCCATGAAGTTGAATTTTCTATTCATATAAATAGATTCCTTCTGATGTTTTATTAAGTTCTTCAAGGATGACCTTTTGAACTTATTTGTGGCCAAAGAGTCTTTGAACTTGAACATTCTATACAGACATTATGACTACCTGTTCTTTCATCAGTAGGTATAGGAAGACATTTTTTGACCAAAAAAAATAAAAAGATTCCATGAACTTGAACTTTCTATTCATATAAATAGATTCCTTCTGATGTTTTATTGGTTCTTAAAGGATGACCCTTTGAACTTATTTTTGGCCCAAGAGTCTTTGAACTTGAACCTTCTTTACAGACTTCTGTCTTTCTGTTTTTTCTTCAGTAGATCAAACATGAGATTTTTTGACAAAAAAACGTCTCGGTTACGTATGTAACCCTCGTTCCCTGAAGGATGGAACGGAGACGTACGTCAGAACTGAACCGACGAATGGGGATCTGCCCTCAGAGACCTATCCACTTCGAGTGTATAAAAACGAGCCAATCGGGGATTGGCATGTGATCCACACATTCCACGCTCCGCCCCGCAGCGCGGGTATAAATAGGAAGTGGAATGGTAGATCAAATGCTTTTTTCAACTGAGGAGCCGAATCCGTGACTGGGCTCCTAGCTGAAGCACAGCTCCTGGCGACGGGACGTACGTCTCCGTTCCCTCCTTCAGGGAACGAGGGTTACATACGTAACCGAGACGTTCCCTTTCAGTCGGTCACGTTCGACGTACGTCAGAACTGAACCGACAGTTGGGATCCCTTTGGAAAACGCCAGGATGCTGGCCCTTCCAGCGTCCTGCTTGAGCGCACTGGACCGTCTAGTATGGTACGGAAGTCAGGGCTCCAAGCAGGGAGGTCAGTCACTGCTGTTCTGCAAGACCCACTTAGAGTGACCATAGACCGCTGGGAAGCGTGTTCTTCTCGGGAGAAGGTACGCTGCGGGGCCACGTCCTTCAGGGAAGGAGTGGTGGCGGAATACATATAAGGACTAACCTGGCAGGGTAGTGCAACATATGGCAGTCTCTGGGGTGGTTCCAACCTAATTGTAGGGGGGAAAGAACACGCCCAGAGACGACAGAGCGGGCTCTGTCGAGGGAAAGACCCGGGGCTAGCCCGAAGGGTAGCTGATACCGTGGACAAATACACATATGGGGTTGCCGTGAGGGAACCACTACATATGGAACCCAGTCTACAACCACGTTCCACAAGCATACGGGTGCAGGCCTAGCGTCAGACGGTCCGCAACGTCTGACACCGCATGGGGTGACGGAGGAGCTCGACAGGGTTAGCCGGTTTCCCGGGGAACACAACTGGAGACAATAAACGCACGTATCCGGCCCAGAGGGCGGGAGTGGCGTTGCAAGCCGACACTTAGAACGGGCACTTAGCGCTCCTGGCCACCAGGGGCGAGGATGCGGGAAGATACCGGCTCTACACGTAAGCTATAAAACCTAGCAAACGTGTTAGGTGTCGCCCAGCCCGCAGCTCTACAAATGTCTGTCAGCGAGGCGCCTTGAGCCAGCGCCCAGGAAGAAGCTACACTCCTAGTGGAGTGTGCTCTTACACCGAACGGGCAAGGCACGTCTTGGGACTGGTAAGCCAAGACTATAGCATCCACTATCCAGTGGGCTAACCTCTGCTTGGAGACAGCCTTTCCCTTCTGCTGGCCTCCGTAACAGGCGAAGAGTTGCTCTGAGGTCCGAAAGCTTTGGGTCCGGTCAACGTAAGCGCGAAGAGCGCGGACTGGACACAACAAAGCCAGGGCTGGGTCTGCCTCCTCCGAAGGCAGCGCTTGCAGGTTCACCACCTGGTCCCGGAAGGGAGTGGTATGAACCTTGGGCACGTATCCGGGCCTGGGTCTCAGGACAACGTGAGAGTTACCAGGCCCGAACTCTAGGCATGATTCGCTGACCGAAAGTGCGTGCAGGTGATTGCACCTACCCTCTTGATTGAGGCCAAAGCAGTCAAGAGCACTGTCTTCATTGACAGGATTTTAATCTCAATGGACTCCAAAGGCTCGAAGGGAGGGCTCTGGAGTGCTCTGAGCACTAGAGCCAAGTCCCAAGAGGGTATCGAGGATGGACGAGGAGGATTTAGTCTCCTCGCACCTCTGAGGAACCTGACGATTAGGTCGTGCTTTCCCACGGACTTACCTTCGACTGCGTCGTGATACGCCGCTATTGCGGCGACGTACACTTTGAGGGTGGAGGGAGACAGCCTTTGCTCCAACCCGTCTTGCAGGAAGGAAAGCACAACACCAATCGAACACCTTCGGGGGTCTTCCCGGCGGGAAGAGCACCACTCAACGAACAGGTTCCACTTCAGTACATAGAGGCGCCTCGTAGAGGGGGCTCTAGCTGAAGAGATGGTATCTACGACTGCTTGTGGTAGTCCATCTAGAACCTCGCGTCCCGTCCAGGGACCAGACATGAAGATTCCAGAGGTCTGGACGCGGGTGCCATAGAGTGCCCCGTCCCTGAGAAAGAAGGTCCTTCCTCAGGGGAATGGGCCAAGGAGGGGCTGTCGCGAGGAGAGTAAGTTCTGGGAACCAGGTCCGGTTGGGCCAATACGGCGCAACTAACAAGACCTGCTCCTCGTCCTCCCTGACTTTGCACAGGGTCTGTGCAAGAAGGCTCACTGGGGGAAACGCATACTTGCGTAGGTCCCGGGGCCAGCTGTGCGCCAGTGCATCTGTGCCGAGGGTACCCCCGGTCAGGGAATAGTACCACTGGCAATGGGTCGAGTCCGGAGAGGCAAACAGGTCTACCTGTGCGGCTCCGAACTGGTCCCATATCAGCTGGACCGCCTGGGGGTGGAGTCGCCATTCTCCCGGAGGTGCTGGCTGCCGAGAGAGCTCGTCGGCTGTCTGGTTCAGCGCACCAGGGACATGCATGGCCCGAAGCGACCTCAGATGCTTCTGACTCCACAGGAGCAGGTGGCGGGCGAGTTGGAACAGGCGACGGGAGCGTAGACCACCCTGACGGTGTATGTACGCAACGGCCACCGTGCTGTCCGTACGGACCAGTACATACTTGCCACGTAGCGGCCCCTTGAGGCGGCGCAGTGCCAAGTGTACTGCTAACAACTCGAGGCAATTGATATGCCAATGCAATTGCGGTTCCGTCCACAGACCCGCAACTGCATGCCCGCTGTATGTGGCCCCCCAACCCGTGGATGAGGCATCCGTGAACAGCACACGTGTGGCCGGCGCGCGAACTGAATCGCGTAGCCGAGTCTGATGGTACGGATGAGCCAACGGGACGGTCGAGGGAGCTGTAGCCACGCTCCCAGGGACCGTAGCAGCGGGACCAACGGCACCACAGACATGCCCGGGGTGGGGCAGCGCAACGGAAAGCTCTGGCTCGACTCGGGAGGCCCGGAGGCGGCCCGGAGTGTCGCGCGAGCACTCCTGGTGCGGGCAGGGAGCGGGTGAGAAGGCCCGGAGGCGTCCTCGGAGCCCGCTCGACTGCTCGCTGCCCGAAGGCAGAGAGGTGGGATGCTCAGACCCGACTCGGGAGGCCCGTGGGCGGCCCGGAGTGTTGTCTGAGTCTTCCCAGGAGGGGCAGAGAGTGGGTGAGAAGGCCCGGAGGCGTCCTCGAAGCTCACTCTGCTGCCTGCTGTCCGAAGGCAGGGGGATGGGGCACTCAGACCCTACTCGGGAGGCCCGAAGGCGGCCCGGAGTGTTGTCCGAGTACTCCAGGTTGGGGCAGAGTGTGGGTGAGAAGGCCCAGGGGCAGTCTCGATGCCCACACTACTGCCCCCTGGCGAGAGAGGGGAGGAAGAAAGTAGCAAGGCCCGGGGGCGTCGCACATTTCCAACCTGGCCCTCTGAGGCCCAGAGAGAGAGGAAACTGCTCTGAATTTGTGGGTACCGCTGGACTCCGGAGAGCCAGTGGCAGAACGTTAACCAGTCAGGGCCCCCCGGTCCTCCTCCGGGGGGGTGGGGGAGGGATACGAATATCACCTCCCCCCGAGCAGCTCCTGTTCTCCCCAGCCTGTCCGTCTCAGGGCCGCGTCCCCTTGCGCTTGCCTGCCGGTTAGCGGGGCCCTGGACGGGTTGGGCGCCTCCCTCGCGTCCGGCACCCTGCTCCTCCAGTGGCGGCTGCTGCTCGGCTCTAGCAGGGTGGAGGTGGACGCAGGAGGGGATGCCCTCGGCGACAAGCCGGCAGAGGCGCCGCGACCGACGACCGAGCAGCTCGTCATCGGCACCCTGGTGCAACGCCTCTGTCTGCTTCTGGGCCACCAAGAACTGCTGGGCAAAGTTCTCGATGGCGTCGCCGAGGAGGCCAGCCCGACAGACAGGCCTTCCTTACGCATATCTGCCGGGTTAGCCCCCCTAGTTCCTGGACCACTAGTGTGGACATCGCCTGACCCAGGGAGCGTGCAGTGATTTTCATCGCCCCTAGGGCGAGGTCCAACACCGCACGCAGTTCCTGCACAACCCCTGGGCTGGGACTACCCTCGTGCGTGCAGGGCATAGGGCAGTGAGAGAGGGAAAACAATGATACTTTTTTTTTTTTTGTCTCATTTTTGGCCCTTTTGACCCTCCATATTTCCCTCTCTCCGATGCAGCAATTGACATCTGTCCTCTGCCAGAGCAAAAAATGAAACGCTAAGACCTTTTCTCTTCCAGGACCAGCGATTCCATCTCTCACTACAAGCAGGCATGTGAGACAGTGAACGTGGCCGTTAGAACGGCACACAGCGCACTGAACGCTCAAGCCTCAATGAAGAAGGCAAGGCGAACAATGCCCTGACGTGGTCATATTCTCATGAGAGAATCCGTACCAGCGTCTCAGCATGCTTTTGATGCGATAGAGGAGTGGGGGCCCGAAGGGGTTTACCCGGCGGGGAATTCCCACTGTAATCCTCAGGCCACCAGCGCTTATCAGCCAAAGTAGTCCTTTTTCCAGTAACACCAGAATATGAACTAGATCGGGGGATAGGCGAAGGGACTCGACCCCATCTGAGGTTTCCTAGTCTCGGCCGCGCATCTAGAGCACCGACTGACGCGCGTCGGTTGCTGTGACAACCACCGCTGTCAGCCGGCCGCTCGACGGCACACGGCGCGCTGAACACTCAAGCCTTTTATGAGAAA
The DNA here is from genome assembly GCF_024679245.1 of Pseudorasbora parva. NCBI lineage: Eukaryota > Metazoa > Chordata > Actinopteri > Cypriniformes > Gobionidae > Pseudorasbora > Pseudorasbora parva. The sequence continues at coordinate 20,079,502 of NC_090183.1, forward strand.
GGGTGAGACGAACAACGCGCCGACGTGACCATGTTCTTCTGCGAGAACATGAATCACCCACGATCTTAATTTCACATGCGATCGTGGCCGTCAATGAGGACAGGAAACAGTTGCATTCCAGGAATGCACGGTTTGAATGACATCTTGAAAAAGACGCAGGGTCAAACCGTGTTGCTCTTTTAGAATGGAAAAACTGCTCTTTTAGATGTGCTGAAGCACTCAGGGAGATGACCGCGGTCAGCACGCAGTCCACAGTGCAAGCCTGCGTGTGACACTCAAAGGGGAAAACGCCCAGCGAACCAACAATGGAAGCTCTTTAGTGAATGCAAACGATTGCAACGATGGTCGGTCTCTCGCTGAGAAGCGCTATAACACCCGCACTGGCAGTTCCTTCCTTTCTCCAAGACTCAGTCTTAAAGGGATCCCATGGTGTTGAGACTTGTATGGCTTAATATAACATAAATGATGTCTCTTACTGAATTATGTAGTAGAAAACCCATGAAAGATCTACGTTATTTAAAAAATCGATTTTATATTTGGACCATGGGCGGCGCCATTTTGTTTGCGTTCTAGGTTGATGACGTAGAGTGGTTGAACTCCTCAATCAGCTGGCGTTACCCGTTGCTATTTTTACCACAACGCAACTCGAAAATTGTTTCAGAGTTAAACAAAACAAATGAATTGCTTTGTAATTGTACTTAAAACACACTCAAACATACATGTGCACACAAACTCACCTACACAAGTCACAAACAGATCGGCGGGCGCGCACACACACACTGACAGACTGCTCTGTCTCAATCGCATGCATCATCACCAAAACATCCTGCCTCTCTTCCTCACTTTATCCCATCGTCCTACCTAGATATTTCCCTCTGCTGGTCACATTAGGCATTACAGTTAATCTACTATCAACAGTCTATCTAGGATATCAACACAGGGAATAGATTGAGGGTTATGTATGCGCGCACGCAGTGCGTGCGTGTGTGTGTGTGTGTGTGTGTGTGTGTGTTCGCGCCGATCTGTTGGGGTGTGTGTGTGTTCGCGCCGATCTGTTGGGGTGTGTGTGTGTGTGTGTGTGTTCGCGCCGATCTGTTGGGGTGTGTGTGAGTCTGTGTGAGAGAGAGAGTTTGTGTGCACATGTATGTTTGAGTGCGTGAAGTCGGACAGCTGTTTGTAAATCGGCTTTACACTCGTTATTGCGGTGAACGTGAGACTGAATGACTGCACTCGAACATGTCCACTATGGTGTCGGACAACACTACAAATGTCCGTCCCTTCAAATAATGCGCTATTTAAGGGTATAGGGTCGATTTCAGATTCAGCCCCTGTCGTGGAGACTGAGCAGCCCAACATCTCGATTGAAACAGAGCCTGTCGTGTGAGCGCCCGCCTATCTGTTTGTGACTTGTGTAGGTGAGTTTGTGTGCACATGTATGTTTGAGTGTGTTTTAAGTATAATTACAAAGGAATTCATTGGTTTTGTTTAACTCTGAAACAATTTTCGAGTTGCGTTGTGGTAAAAATAGCTACGGGTAATGCCAGCTGATTGAGGAGTTCAACCACTCTACGTCATCAACCTAGAACGCAAACAAAATGGCGCCGCCCATGGTCCAAATATAAAATCAATTTTTAAAATAACGTAGATCTTTCATGGGTTTTCTACTACATAATTCAGTAAGAGACATCATTTATGTTATATTAAGCCATACAAGTCTCAACACCAGGGGATCCCTTTAAACACTCTTCGTGGAAACAGCAATGAACTGTTCGGCTCTGAAGTTGAAAGCATTTGATCTACCATTCCACTTCCTATTTATACCCGCGCTGCGGGGCGGAGCGTGGAATGTGTGGATCACATGCCAATCTCCGATTGGCTCGTTTTTATACACTCGAAGTGGATAGGTCTCTGAGGGCAGATCCCAATTCGTCGGTTCAGTTCTGACGTACGTCGAACGTGACCGACTGAAAGGGAAAAAAAGATTCTGACCCTGGATCCCATGAAGTTGAACTTTGTATTCATATTAACAGATTCCTTCTGATGTTTTATTTGTTCTTCAATGATGACCTTTTGAACTTATTTATGGCCAAATAGTCTTTGAACTTGAACATTCTATACAGACTTTATGACTAACTTGTGTTTCATCAGTAAGTAAAGGAAGACATTTTTTGACAAAAATAAATAAGATTCTGACCCTAGATTCCACGAACTTGAACTTTTTATTCATATAAATAGATTCCTTGTGCTGTTTTATTAGTTCTTCAAGGATGACCTTTTGAACTTATTTGTGGCCAAATAGTCTTGGAACTTGAACTTTCTATACAGACTTTATGACTACCTGTTGTTTCATCAGTAGGTAAAGGAAGACATTTTTTGACAAAAAAAAAAAAGATTGTGACCCTAGATTCCATGAACTTAAACTTTCTATTCATATAAATAGATTCCTTCAGATGTTTTATTAGTTCCTCAAGGATGACCCTTTGAACTTATTTGTGGCCAATGAGTCTTTAAACTTGGACCTTCTTTACAGACTTCTGTCTTTCTGTTTTTTCTTCAGTAGATCAAAGATGAGATTTTTTGACACAAAAAAAAGATTCTGATCCTGGATCCCATGAAGTTGAACTTTCTATTCATATAAATAGATTCCTTCTGATGTTTTATTAGTTCTTCAAGGATGACCTTTTGAACTTATTTGTGGCCAAAGAGTCTTTGAACTTGAACATTCTATACAGACATTATGACTACCTGTTGTTTTATCAGTAGGTAAAGGAAGACATTTTTGACAACAAAAAAAAAAAAAGATTCCATGAACTTGAACTTTCTATTCATATAAATAGATTCCTTCTGATGTTTTATTAGTTCTTCAAGGATGACCCTTTGAACTTATTTTTGGCCCAAAAGTCTTTGAACTTGAACCTTCTTTACAGACTTCTGTCTTTCTGTTTTTTCTTCAGTAGATCAAACATGAGATTTTTTGACAACAAAAAAAAAAATAAGATTCTGACCCTGGATCCCATGAAGTTGAACTTTCTATTCATATAATCAGATTCCTTCTGATTTTTTATTAGTTCTTCAAGGATGACCTTTTGAACTTATTTATGGCAAAATAGTCTTTGAACTTGAACATTCTATACAGACATTATGACTACCTGTTGTTTCATCAGTAGGTAAAGGAAGACATTTTTGACAAAAAAAAAAAAAAAAGATTCCATGAACTTGAACTTTTTATTCATATAAATAGATTCCCTCTGATGTTTTATTAGTTCTTCAAGGATGACCCTTTGAACTTATTTTTGGCCCAAGAGTCTTTGAACTTGAACCTTCTTTACAGACTTCTGTCTTTCTGTTTTTTCTTCAGTAGATCAAACATGAGATTTTTTGACAAAAAAAAAAAAAAAGATTCTGACCCTGGATCCCATGAAGTTTAACTTTCTATTCATATAATCAGATTCCTTCTGATTTTTTATTAGTTCTTCAAGGATGACCTTTTGAACTTATTTATGGCAAAATAGTCTTTGAACTTGAACATTCTATACAGACTTTATGACTACCTGTTGTTTCATTAGTAGGTAAAGGAAGACATTTTTTGACAAAAAAAAAAAAAAGATTCTGACCATAGATTCCATGAACTTGAACTTTCTATTCATATAAATAGATTCCTTCTGATGTTTTATTAGTTCTTCAAGGATGACCCTTTGAACTTATTTGTGGCCAATGAGTCTTTAAACTTGGACCTTCTTTACAGACTTCTGTCTTTCTGTTTTTTCTTCAGTAGATCAAAGATGAGATTTTTTGACAAAAAAAAAAAAAAAGATTCTGATCCTGGATCCCATGAAGTTGAACTTTCTATTCATATAATCAGATTCCTTCTGATTTTTTATTAGTTCTTCAAGGATGACCTTTTGAACTTATTTATGGCAAAATAGTCTTTGAACTTGAACATTCTATACAGACATTATGACTACCTGTTGTTTCATCAGTAGGTAAAGGAAGACATTTTTGACAAAAAAAAAAAAAGATTCCATGAACTTGAACTTTCTATTCATATAAATAGATTCCTTCTGATGTTTTATTAGTTCTTCAAGGATGACCCTTTGAACTTATTTTTGGCCCAAGAGTCTTTGAACTTGAACCTTCTTTACAGATTTCTGTCTTTCTGTTTTTTCTTCAGTAGATCAAACATGAGATTTTTTGACAAAAAAAAAAAAAAGATTCTGACCCTGGATCCCATGAAGTTGAACTTTCTATTCATATAATCAGATTCCTTCTGATTTTTTATTAGTTCTTCAAGGATGACCTTTTGAACTTATTTATGGCAAAATAGTCTTTGAACTTGAACATTCTATACAGACTTTATGACTACCTGTTGTTTCATTAGTAGGTAAAGGAAGACATTTTTTGACAAAAAAAAAAAAAAAGATTCTGACCCTAGATTCCATGAACTTGAACTTTCTATTCATATAAATAGATTCCTTCTGATGTCTTATTAGTTCTTCAAGGATGACCCTTTGAACTTATTTGTGGCGAATGAGTCTTTAAACTTGGACCTTCTTTACAGACTTCTGTCTTTCTGTTTTTTCTTCAGTAGATCAAAGATGAGATTTTTTGACAAAAAAAAAAGATTCTGATCCTGGATCCCATGAAGTTGAACTTTCTATTCATATAAATAGATTCCTTCTGATGTTTTATTAGTTCTTCAAGGATGACCTTTTGAACTTATTTGTGGCCAAAGAGTCTTTGAACTTGAACATTCTATACAGACATTATAACTACCTGTTGTTTCATCAGTAGGTAAAGGAAGACATTTTTGACAGAAAAATAAATAAAAAGATTCCATGAACTTGATCTTTCTATTCATATAAATAGATTCCTTCTGATGTCTTATTAATTCTTCAAGGATGACCCTTTGAACTTATTTGTGGCCAATGAGTCTATAAACTTGGACCTTCTTTACAGACTTCTGTCTTTCTGTTTTTTCTTCAGTAGATCAAAGATGAGATTTTTTGACAAAAAAAAAAAAAAAGATTCTGATCCTGGATCCCATGAAGTTGAAATTTCTATTCATATAAATAGATTCCTTCTGATGTTTTATTATTTCTTCAAGGATGACCTTTTGAACTTATATGTGGCCAAAGAGTCTTTGAACTGAACATTCTATAGAGACATTATGACTACCTGTTCTTTCTTCAGTAGGTAAAGGAAGACATTTTTTGACAAAAAAAAAATAAAAAGATTCCATGAACTTGAACTTTCTATTCATATAAATAGATTCCCTCTGATGTTTTATTGGTTCTTAAAGGATGACCCTTTGAACTTATTTTTGGCCCAAGAGTCTTTGAACTTGAACCTTCTTTACAGACTTCTGTCTTTCTGTTTTTTCTTCAGTAGATCAAACATGAGATTTTTTGACAAAAAAAAAAAGATTCTGACCCTGGATCCCATGAAGTTGAACTTTCTATTCATATAAACATATTCCTTCTGATGTTTTATTAGTTCTTCAATGATGACCTTTTGAACTTATTTATGGCCAAATAGTCTTTGAACTTGAACATTCTATACAGACTTTATGACTACCTTGTGTTTCATCAGTAAGTAAAGGAAGACATTTTTTGACAAAAAAAAAAAAAAGATTCTGACCCTAGATTCCATGAACTTGAACTTTCTTTCATATACTTTCATATAACTTTCATATAAATAGATTCCTTCTGATGTTTTATTAGTTCTTCAAGGATGACCCTTTGAACTTATTTGTGGCCAATGAGTCTTTAAACTTGGACCTTCTTTACAGACTTCTGTCTTTCTGTTTTTTCTTCAGTAGATCAAAGATGAGATTTTTTGACAAAAAAAAAAAAAAAGATTCTGATCCTGGATCCCATGAAGTTGAACTTTCTATTCATATAATCAGATTCCTTCTGATTTTTTATTAGTTCTTCAAGGATGACCTTTTGAACTTATTTATGGCAAAATAGTCTTTGAACTTGAACATTCTATACAGACATTATGACTACCTGTTGTTTCATCAGTAGGTAAAGGAAGACATTTTTGACAAAAAAAAAAAAAGATTCCATGAACTTGAACTTTCTATTCATATAAATAGATTCCTTCTGATGTTTTATTAGTTCTTCAAGGATGACCCTTTGACCTTATTTTTGGCCCAAGAGTCTTTGAACTTGAACCTTCTTTACAGATTTCTGTCTTTCTGTTTTTTCTTCAGTAGATCAAACATGAGATTTTTTGACAAAAAAAAAAAAAAAGATTCTGACCCTGGATCCCATGAAGTTGAACTTTCTATTCATATAATCAGATTCCTTCTGATTTTTTATTAGTTCTTCAAGGATGACCTTTTGAACTTATTTATGGCAAAATAGTCTTTGAACTTGAACATTCTATACAGACTTTATGACTACCTGTTGTTTCATTAGTAGGTAAAGGAAGACATTTTTTGACAAAAATAAAATAAAAAGATTCTGACCCTAGATTCCATGAACTTGAACTTTCTATTCATATAAATAGATTCCTTCTGATGTCTTATTAGTTCTTCAAGGATGACCCTTTGAACTTATTTGTGGCGAATGAGTCTTTAAACTTGGACCTTCTTTACAGACTTCTGTCTTTCTGTTTTTTCTTCAGTAGATCAAAGATGAGATTTTTTGACCAAAAAAAAGATTCTGATCCTGGATCCCATGAAGTTGAACTTTCTATTCATATAAATAGATTCCTTCTGATGTTTTATTAGTTCTTCAAGGATGACCTTTTGAACTTATTTGTGGCCAAAGAGTCTTTGAACTTGAACATTCTATACAGACATTATTACTACCTGTTGTTTCATCAGTAGGTAAAGGAAGACATTTTTGACAGAAAAATAAATAAAAAGATTCCATGAACTTGATCTTTCTATTCATATAAATAGATTCCTTCTGATGTCTTATTAATTCTTCAAGGATGACCCTTTGAACTTATTTGTGGCCAATGAGTCTATAAACTTGGACCTTCTTTACAGACTTCTGTCTTTCTGTTTTTTCTTCAGTAGATCAAAGATGAGATTTTTTGACAAAAAAAAAAAAAAGATTCTGATCCTGGATCCCATGAAGTTGAAATTTCTATTCATATAAATAGATTCCTTCTGATGTTTTATTATTTCTTCAAGGATGACCTTTTGAACTTATTTGTGGCCAAAGAGTCTTTGAACTGAACATTCTATAGAGACATTATGACTACCTGTTCTTTCTTCAGTAGGTAAAGGAAGACATTTTTTGACAAAAAAAATTAAAAGATTCCATGAACTTGAACTTTCTATTCATATAAATAGATTCCCTCTGATGTTTTATTGGTTCTTAAAGGATGACCCTTTGAACTTATTTTTGGCCCAAGAGTCTTTGAACTTCAACCTTCTTTACAGACTTCTGTCTTTCTGTTTTTTCTTCAGTAGATCAAACATGAGATTTTTTGACAAAAAAAAAAAGATTCTGACCCTGGATCCCATGAAGTTGAACTTTCTATTCATATAAACAGATTCCTTCTGATGTTTTATTAGTTCTTCAATGATGACCTTTTGAACTTATTTATGGCCAAATAGTCTTTGAACTTGAACATTCTATACAGACTTTATGACTACCTTGTGTTTCATCAGTAAGTAAAGGAAGACATTTTTTGACAAAAAAAAATAAAAAGATTGTGACCCTAGATTCCATGAACTTGAACTTTCTATTCATATAAATAGATTTCTTCTGATGTCTTATTAGTTCTTCCAGGATGACCCTTTGAACTTATTTGTGGCCAATGAGTCTTTAAACTTGGACCTTCTTTACAGACTTCTGTCTTTCTGTTTTTTCTTCAGTAGATCAAAGATGAGATTTTTTTGACAAAAAAAAAAAGATTCTGATCCTGGATCCCATGAAGTTGAACTTTCTATTCATATAAATAGATTCCTTCTGATGTTTTATTAGTTCTTCAAGGATGACCTTTTGAACTTATTTGTGGCCAAAGAGTCTTTGAACTTGAACATTCTATACAGACATTATTACTACCTGTTGTTTCATCAGTAGGTAAAGGAAGACATTTTTGACAAAAAAATAAATAAAAAGATTCCATGAACTTGATCTTTCTATTCATATAAATTGATTCCTTCTGATGTCTTATTAGTTCTTCAAGGATGACCCTTTGAACTTATTTGTGGCCAATGAGTCTTTAAACTTGGACCTTCTTTACAGACTTCTGTCTTTCTGTTTTTTCTTCAGTAGATCAAAGATGAGATTTTTTGACAAAAAAAAAAAAAAGATTCTGATCCTGGATCCCATCAAGTTGAAATTTCTATTCATATAAATAGATTCCTTCAGATGTTTTATTATTTCTTCAAAGATGACCTTTTGAACTTATTTGTGGCCAAAGAGTCTTTGAACTGAACATTCTATAGAGACATTATGACTACCTGTTTTTTCATCAGTAGGTAAAGGAAGACATTTTTTGACAAAAATAAATAAAAAGATTCCATGAACTTGAACTTTCTATTCATATAAATAGATTCCCTCTGATGTTTTACTGGTTCTTAAAGGATGACCCTTTGAACTTATTTTTGGCCCAAGAGTGTTTGAACTTGAACCTTCTTTACAGACTTCTGTCTTTCTGTTTTTTCTTCAGTAGATCAAAGATGAGATTTTTTGACAAAAAAAAAGATTCTGACCCTGGATCCCATGAAGTTGAACTTTCTATTCATATAAACATATTCCTTCTGATGTTTTATTAGTTCTTCAATGATGACCTTTTGAACTTATTTATGGCCAAATAGTCTTTGAACTTGAACATTCTATACAGACTTTATGACTACCTTGTGTTTCATCAGTAAGTAAAGGAAGACATTTTTTGACAAAAAAAAAAAAAAGATTCTGACCCTAGATTCCATGAACTTGAACTTTCTATTCATATAAATAGATTCCTTCTGATGTCTTATTAGTTCTTCCAGGATGACCCTTTGAACTTATTTGTGGCCAATGAGTCTTTAAACTTGGACCTTCTTTACAGACTTCTGTCTTTCTGTTTTTTCTTCAGTAGATCAAAGATGAGATTTTTTTGACAAAAAAAAAAAGATTCTGATCCTGGATCCCATGAAGTTGAACTTTCTATTCATATAAATAGATTCCTTCTGATGTTTTATTAGTTCTTCAAGGATGACCTTTTGAACTTATTTGTGGCCAAAGAGTCTTTGAACTTGAACATTCTATACAGACATTATTACTACCTGTTGTTTCATCAGTAGGTAAAGGAAGACATTTTTGACAAAAAAATAAATAAAAAGATTCCATGAACTTGATCTTTCTATTCATATAAATTGATTCCTTCTGATGTCTTATTAGTTCTTCAAGGATGACCCTTTGAACTTATTTGTGGCCAATGAGTCTTTAAACTTGGACCTTCTTTACAGACTTCTGTCTTTCTGTTTTTTCTTCAGTAGATCAAAGATGAGATTTTTTGACAAAAAAAAAAAAAAAAGATTCTGATCCTGGATCCCATCAAGTTGAAATTTCTATTCATATAAATAGATTCCTTCAGATGTTTTATTATTTCTTCAAAGATGACCTTTTGAACTTATTTGTGGCCAAAGAGTCTTTGAACTGAACATTCTATAGAGACATTATGACTACCTGTTTTTTCATCAGTAGGTAAAGGAAGACATTTTTTGACAAAAAAAAATAAAAAGATTCCATGAACTTGAACTTTCTATTCATATAAATAGATTCCCTCTGATGTTTTATTGGTTCTTAAAGGATGACCCTTTGAACTTATTTTTGGCCCAAGAGTCTTTGAACTTGAACCTTCTTTACAGACTTCTGTCTTTCTGTTTTTTCTTCAGTAGATCAAACATGAGATTTTTTGACAAAAAAAAAGATTCTGACCCTGGATCCCATGAAGTTGAACTTTCTATTCATTTAAACATATTCCTTCTGATGTTTTATTAGTTCTTCAATGATGACCTTTTGAACTTATTTATGGCCAAATAGTCTTTGAACTTGAACATTCTATACAGACTTTATGACTACCTTGTGTTTCATCAGTAAGTAAAGGAAGACATTTTTTGACAAAAAAAAAAAAAAGATTCTGACCCTAGATTCCATGAACTTGAACTTTCTATTCATATAAATAGATTCCTTCTGATGTCTTATTAGTTCTTCCAGGATGACCCTTTGAACTTATTTGTGGCCAATGAGTCTTTAATCTTGGACCTTCTTTACAGACTTCTGTCTTTCTGTTTTTTCTTCAGTAGATCAAACATGAGATTTTTTGACAAAAAAAAAAAGAAGGATTCTGACCCTGGATCCCATGAAGTTGAACTTTCTATTCATATAAACAGATTCCTTCTGATGTTTTATTAGTTCTTCAATGATGACCTTTTGAACTTATTTATGGCCAAATAGTCTTTGAACTTGAACATTCTATACAGACTTTATGACTACCTGTTGTTTCATCAGTAAGTAAAAGAAGACATTTTTTGACAAAACTAAATAAGATTCTGACCCTAGATTCCACGAACTTGAACTTTTTATTCATATAAATAGATTCCTTGTGCTGTTTTATTAGTTCTTCAAGGATGACCTTTTGATCTTATTTGTGGCCAAATAGTCTTTGAACTTGAACGTTCTATACAGACTTTATGACTACCTGTGGTTCATCAGTAGGTAAAGGAAGAAAATTTTTGACAACAACAAAAAAAAGATTCTGACCCTAGATTCCATGAACTTGAACTTTCTATTCATATAAATAGATTCCTTATGATGTTTTATTAGTTCTTCAAGGATGACCCTTTGAACTTATTTTTGGCCCAAGAGTCTTTGAACTTGAACCTTCTTTACAGACTTCTGTCTTTCTGATTTTTCTGTCTTTCTGATTTTTCTTCAGTAGATCAAAGATGTGATTTTTTGACAACAAAAAAAAAGATTCTGATCCTGGATCCCATGAAGTTGAACTTTCTATTCATATAAAGAGATTCCTTCTGATGTTTTATTAGTTCTTCAAGGATGACCTTTTGAACTTATTTGTGGCCAAATAGTCTTTGAACTTGAACTTTCTATACAGACTTTATGACTACCTGTGGTTCATCAGTAGGTAAAGGAAGACATTTTTTGACAAAAAATAAATAAAAAGATTCTGACCCTAGATTCCATGAACTTGAACTTTCTATTCATATAAATAGATTCCTTCTGATGTTTTATTAGTTCTTCAAGGATGACCCTTTGAACTTATTTGTGGCCAATGAGTCTTTAAACTTGGACCTTCTTTGAAGACTTCTGTCTTTCTGTTTTTTCTTCAGTAGATCAAAGATGAGATTTTTTGACAAAAAAAAAAAAAAAAGATTCTGATCCTGGATCCCATGAAGTTGAACTTTCTATTCATATAAATAGATTCCTTCTAATGTTTTATTAGTTCTTCAAGGATGACCTTTTGAACTTATTTGTGGCCAAAGAGTCTTTGAACTTGAACATTCTATACAGACATTATGACTACCTGTTCTTTCATCAGTAGGTAAAGGAAGACATTTTTTGACAAAAAAAAATAAAAAGATTCCATGAACTTGAACTTTCTATTCATATAAATAGATTCCTTCTGATGTTTTATTAGTTCTTCAAGGATGACCCTTTGAACTTATTTTTGGCCCAAGAGTCTTTGAACTTGAACCTTCTTTACAGACTTTATGACTACCTGTTTTTTCTTCAGTAGATCAAACATGAGATTTTTTGACAAAAAAAAGATTCTGACCCTGGATCCCATGAAGTTGAACTTTCTATTCATATCAACAGATTCCTTCTGATGTTTTATTAGTTCTTCAATGATGACCTTTTGAACTTATTTATGGCCAAATAGTCTTTGAACTTGAACATTCTATACTGACTTTATGACTACCTGTTGTTTCATCAGTAAGTAAAGGAAGTTATTTTTTGACAAAAATAAATAAGATTCTGACCCTAGATTCCACAAACTTGAACTTTCTATTCATATAAATAGATTCCTTGTGCTGTTTTATTAGTTCTTCAAGGATGACCTTTTGAACTTATTTGTGGCCAAATAGTCTTTGAACTTGAACTTTCTATACAGACTTTATGACTACCTGTGGTTCATCAGTAGGTAAAGGAAGACATTTTTTGACAAAAAAAAAAAAAAAAAGATTCTGACCCTAGATTCCATGAACTTGAACTTTCTATTCATATAAACATATTCCTTCTGATGTTTTATTAGTTCTTCAAGGATGACCATTTGAACTTATTTGTGGCCAATGAGTCTTTAAACTTGGACCTTCTTTACAGACTTCTGTCTTTCTGTTTTTTCTTCAGTAGATCAAAGATGAGATTTTTTTAACAAAAAAAAAAGATTCTGATCCTGGATCCCATGATGTTGAACTTTCTATTCAAATAAATAGATTCCTTCTGATGTTTTATTAGTTCTTCAAGGATGACCCTTTGAACTTATTTTTGGCCCAAGAGTCTTTGAACTTGAACCTTCTTTACAGACTTCTGTCTTTCTGTTTTTTCTTCAGTAGATCAAACGTCTCAGGTTACGTATGTAACCCTAGTTCCCTGAGGGAACGAGACGCTGCGTCGAAACGCTGTGAGAACGCCTCTGCGTTAATGCGTCGTGAAGCGCCTGTAGAACCATTCCATCGGAAAAAAGATCGATCGTCGGCGTGATGACGTCATCGACCGGAAGCTATAAAACGTCCGTGAAAACAAACAGGAACTAACTTCTGATAAAGCCTGAAGTAAGTGATCACGGACACGCCGGGAGTATGGCAGAGCGACGCAGCGTCTCGTTCCCTCAGGGAACTAGGGTTACATACGTAACCTGAGACGTTCCCTTTCGGGGAACTCGAGCTGCGTCGAAACGCTGTGAGAACGCTTATACCCACATCGCCATAGGACCAAGTGTCTCGTATGTGTGAAGCCGAAGCGCACACGGTTACGAGAGAACCTGTGCCCCTACAGTAGATGCCAGGTCTAGTTCGTAGAACCTGACGAAGGTAGAAGGAGACGACCATCCGGCCGCGTTACATATATCATGGAGGGAAGCCCCCGACAAAAGTGCTTTAGAAGCAGCCATACCCCTGGTAGAATGTGCCCGGACAGCCAAAGGAGATGGCTGCCCGGCAGCTTCATAAGCAAGTGAAATGGCCTCGGCCACCCACTTGCTCATCCTCTGCTTGGATACAGGAGCCCCCTTCTTAGGGGGTCCGAAGCAAACAAACAATTGTTCAGTTTTTCTCCACAGGGCAGCTCTGTGGACATAAGTATCCAGTGCCCTCACCGGACACAGCAGATTTAATCTTTCCTGGTCTGACGTCAAGAATGGAGGAGGACAGAAGGCTTGTAGAGTGATGGGGCCCCGTGGGCTCGTAGGAACCTTGGGGACATAACCCGGCCTGGGATGCAGAAATGCTTTCACCATCCCAGGCGCGAACTCTAGACATGAGGGCCCTACTGACAGGGATCTATCCTTTTAAGAGATGAAATGGCCAAAAGGAAGATAGTTTTCAGGGTGAGGAACTTATCCGAAACCTCCTCCAAAGGTTCGAACGGAGGTCCGGACAAGCCCCTTAAAACAATGGCCAAGTCCCATGCCGGGACCCTCGTGTGCATAACTGGCCTCAACCTTAATGTGCCACGAAGGAAGCGTGTAATTAGAGGGTGTCTTCCCAAAGACACTCCACTGCAAGGGACGTGGACAGCGCCCAAGGCCGCCACGTACACCTTAAGTGTGGAGGGGGTCAACCCTGCAGAGAACCTTTCCTGCAGGAACTCCAGCACTGTACCAACCGGGCAGTTAACTGGATCCCACTGGCGTTCTCTGCACCAAGCTGAGAAAAGTCTCCATTTCAAAGCGTACAGCTTCCTTGTGGACGGAGCTCTGGAGTGTAGGATGGTCTCTACGACCTCGGCCGAGAGACCCTCCTCTATGAGCCTAGCCCCCTCAGAGGCCAGGCCCACAGTTTCCACATCTCCGGGCGTGGGTGCAGGAATCTCCCGCCCGCCTGAGAGAGTAGATCCCTCCTGGTCGGAATCTCCATCGGAGAGCCTTCCAGGAGAGATATCAGGTCCGAAAACCATACTCGGGTCGGCCAGTTCGGGGCCACTAGGAGTACCTGGGCCCCGTCCCGGCGTACCCTCTCCAGAACTCCTGGAAGCAGAACAATCGGGGGGAAGGCGTACAGAGGCAGCCTCGGCCACTCCTGTACCATGGCATCCAGCCCCAGCGGAGCCGGATGGGTCAGAGAAAACCACCGCGGGCAGTGAGAGTTCTCTGCCGAAGCGAACAGGTCTATCTCTGCTTTCCCATAAACCTTCCATAGGAGCTCCACCACCTCTGGGTGGAGTCTCCATTCCCCGGGCCTCGGCCCCTGTCTCGACAGGTTGTCTGCTTCCTGGTTTAGGGCCCCCGGGATATATACTGCCTTGATTGACAGCAATTTCCCTTGGGCCCACAGGAGGATCCGATGTGCCAATTTGTCCAACGGACGAGACCTCAGACCCCCCTGGTGATTTATATAGGCCACCACGGACGTGTTGTCTGTTCTGACTAGTACGTGGTGGCCCCTGAGGTCGGGCAGGAACTGTTTCAATGCAAGAAACACTGCGAGCATCTCTAGCCGATTTATGTGCCAGTGCCGCTGATGTTCCTGCCATAGACCCTGGGATGAGCGACCACTCATGGTCGCCCCCCAGCCCGTGAGGGAGGCGTCTGTCGTTAGCGTTACGCGACGAACATGAGCCCCCAACACGGGACCCTGAGATAAAAACCCCGGGTTTTTCCACATGACCAGAGCACGTAGGCATCGCCGCGTGACTTTGATCGTGCGGAGCGGATTTCCCCTCGGGGAGAACCCGTGTGTTTTGAGCCACCACTGCAGTGGCCTCATGTACAGTAGGCCAAGAGGTATCACGTTGGACGCTGCTGCCATGAGACCTAACAGTTTCTGGAACTGTTTCACAGTGACGGCTCGGCCTAGCTTCTGTTCTTTGGCGGCTGCCAGGATCGACGCTATGCGTGTTGGCGATAATTGCGCCCGCATAATTATCGAGTCCCAGTTCACACCTAGAAAAGTGGTTCTCTGAGCCGGAGAAAGCACACTCTTCTTGGCGTTCAGCCTCAACCCCAGCTTCGACATATGGGCGAGAACAGCATCTCGATGCTGAACCGCCATCTGCTCTGTATTCGCTAGAATCAGCCAGTCGTCGATGTAGTTCAGTATGCGGATGCCCTGAAGACGCAGCGGCGCCAGAGCTGCATCCACACACTTGGTGAACGTGCGGGGTGACAGTGCTAGACCGAAGGGAAGTACACGATATTGGTATGCCTCTCCCCCGAAGGCAAACCTCAGGAACTTCCTGTGATGTGGACGGATGGAGACATGAAAATACGCATCTTTGAGGTCTATGGTGACAAACCAATCCTCCGATCTGACCTGCGCTACAATCTGTCTGAGTGTAAGCATCTTGAATTTGAGCTTGGCCACCGAGCGATTCAATAGCCGCAGATCTAATATCGGGCGTAAGCCCCCATCCTTCTTGGGCACGATGAAGTAACGGCTGTAAAAGCCAGACTCCCTGCTGGGAGGGGAAACCCTCTCTATAGCCCCTTTTTGCAGGAGTGTCTCTACTTCCTGTGCCATTACCAGAGCCTGCTCCGGGCCCACCACTGTAGGTAGGACACCGCAGAAAGGAGGTGGCCGACTTCTGAATTGAATGGCATACCCCTTTTCTACTATCTGCAGGACCCACTGAGATATATTTGATAGACGTTTCCATTCGTCTAGAAAATCTACTAAGGGAACCAGCCTCTCGAGGCTGGCCTCTGGTGTATTTTGAGCAACAAGCACAGTGCCCTGAAGCGGCGGACCGGCAGGGAACAACTGACTTGACTGCTCGGGGACCCCCCGAAGGGGGTGCGGACCACCCTCGGGTGGCCCGCGGAGACCGACTGCGCCCCGGCATTGCGGCAGGGTTGGCAGCGCGGCCCCCCGAGGGTGCCGTAGGGAAACGGGTACCGTAGGCAGGGGTAAGCACCGTTTCCCCACGGGGGGAACCACCCTCAGCGTCCTGACGCTTCTGGCGTCAGGAACGCTTCGACGAAGCCTTCTTGGCGATCAGGACTGTCCGCAGATCAGCCCTGCCCCTCGAAGGCTTCGTCTGAGAGCGCCGCCCCTGGTCCCCGCGCTGAGGGGGAGCCCGAGCGGCGACGCTCTGCTTTTGTTGTGCCCTGTGAGCTGAGCTCGTACTCGGCTTGGGCTGCCTGATGTCAGCGGCAGCCCCAGGGACCTGGACTCGGAGAGGGAGAAACTGCTTCAGCGCCGCAGCTTGTTTCTTTGACTCCTGGAACCTCTCGGTGACAGTGTGTACTGCGTCACCGAAGAGGCCACCAGGAGACAGCGGCGCGTCGAGCAGAAAGCTCTTCTCCCTCTCTTTGATTTCGGTGGGGTTGAGCCATAAATGTCTCTCCGTAGCCACCAATGCTGCCATCGAGCGGCCAACACATCTGGCCGTCTCTTTGGTGGCCCGGAGAGTTATATCAGCTGCTGTTCTAAGCTCATTTATGACATCACCCCCCACCTCATCGCGTCCATCTAGGTCCCTAAGCAGGTCAGCCTGATAAGCCTGCATAATTGCCATGGTGTGAAGGCATGCAGCAGCCTGACCTGCCGCCGAGTACGCTTTGCCCACCAGCGCCGACGTTGTTTTCAATGGTCTGGTGGGCAAAGTCGGGGCCTTTAGGGACGATGCCGAGGAAGGCGAGAGATGGCTCGCAAGCGTCTCTTCTACCTTTGGCATCGCCCCATAACCGTAGTGTTTCAGCCCAATGATGTTACTATAGACCGTAGTCTGAGGGCTGAACACACGGTAAGATGCCGGTCTCCTCCATGATGTTGCCACCTCGGTGTGCAAATCATGAAAGAATGGCAGGCCCCGCCGCTGAGGTTCTGAAGCGCGAGCGGGCAGGAATCTTTCGTCTAATTTACTAGAACGTCTTTTTCCTGCCTCAGATCTTTCTACGGGCCAGTCGATGTTTAATCTGGCCACGGCTCGCGTTAGAACCTCAACGAGCTCATCACTCGCAGGGGACTGAAGTGGCGAATCTTCAGTCGCGATGCTCTCAACGTCCACCTCCTCGGAGCTGGATAGTTGGAGCACCGGCGGCTCTCTCGGGGGGGAAGAAACCGCAATGCGTGCTTCCAAGCCCCGAGAAGAACCGCTGGATGGAGCGGGTGAGGGCAGAGATAAGGCAGCGCCCGTCTCAAACCCCTCCGCAACATCCAATTGTGAACCCCACGACTGCAGCCTCCGCTCTGCCTCGGCAGCAGCGGGACCAGAGCCGCGGGGAACACGAGCCGAGGCACCCTCCTCGAAGAGTGCCCGGCGGGAGCGCAGCGTTCTCAGTGGCATACGCTCACAGTGCTCGCAAGCAGCCCCCTCGAGGGCTGCCTGGGCATGCTGCGCTCCCAAGCAGGCAACACAAAGAGAGTGTGTATCCCCACTCGTGATGTAGCGTGGGCAGGGATGAACACACCTCTTAAAGTTACTGCTTTCGCTCGCCATTTCTCTATCTATTTTATTTTCTCTTTTTTGTGAAATATATATGGAATATTTAACAAAGGGTGGAAAAACTCTTTCAATAGACAGACAAAAACACCAAATAGACAGACAGGTTCACACAGATCGCTTACTGAAGGCACAGAAGCTAGTTCCTGTTTGTTTTCACGGACGTTTTATAGCTTCCGGTCGATGACGTCATCACGCCGACGATCGATCTTTTTTCCGATGGAATGGTTCTACAGGCGCTTCACGACGCATTAACGCAGAGGCGTTCTCACAGCGTTTCGACGCAGCTCGAGTTCCCCGAAAGGGAACATGAGATTTTTTGACAAAAAAAAAGATTCTGACCCTGGATCCCATGAAGTTGAACTTTCTATTCATATAGTTCCAGTTCATGGAATCCAGGGACAGAACATTTTTCCAAAAGTCATATTTGAACTTCGGATGAAACATCAGAAGGAATATATTAGTATATATAGAAAGTTCAAGTTCAAAGACTATTTGGCCACAAATAAGTTTAAAAGGTCATCCTTGAACCAGTGCATCAGAAAGAATCTATGTATATGCATACAAAGGTTAAGTTCATGGAATCCAGGGGGAGAACATAATTTCAAAAAGTCATATTTGAACTTGTGATGAAGCATCAGAAGGAATATATTAGTATATATAGAATGTTCGAGTTCAAAGTCTTTTTGGCGAAGAATAAGATCAAAAGTCATCCTTGAAGTACTAGTTCCATCAGAGGGAATCTATTTATATGTATAGAAAGTTCAAGTTCATGGAATCTAGGGGCAGAATTTTATTTTCAAAAGACATATTTGATCTTCTGATAATACAACCAAAAGCCTATATGTTTGAATTTAAATGTAAAGTTGAAAGACTCTTTGTCCAAAAAAATATTCAAAAAGCCATACTTGAACTAAAGATGAAACCGCAGCAGAAATCTGTTAGACTGCATAGAACGTTACAGTTATAGGATCCAGGGTCAGACTTTTTTCTTTTTTGTTAGAAACTAATCCTTGAACTACAGATAAAACAACAGAAAGTCATAAGTCTGTATAGAAGGTTCAAGTTGAAAGAATATTTGGCCACAAATAAGTTTAAAAGGTCATCCTTTAATATATATATATATATATATATATATATATATATATATATATATATATATATATATATATATATATATATATATATATATATATATATATATAGAACGTTCAAGTTCATGGAATCCAGGGGAAGAACATTATTTCAAAAAGTCATATTTGAACTTGTGATGAAACATCAGAAGAAATATATTAGTATATATAGAATGTTCAAGTTCAAAGACTCTTTGGCCAAGAATAATATCAAAGGTCATCCTTGAAGTACTAATTCCATCACAGGGATTCTATTTATATGTATAGAAAGTTTAAGTTCATTGGATCCAGGGTCAGATTTTTTTTTATTTTTTTTTTTGTCAAAAAATGTCATCCTTGAACTACTGATAAAACAACAGGAGTCATAAAGTCTGTATAGAAGGTTCAAGTTCAAAGAATATTTGGCCAAGAATAAGATCAAAAGGTCATCCTTGAAGTACTAATTACCATCACAGGGATTCTATTTATATGTATAGAAAGTTCAAGTTCATAGGATCCAGGGTCAGATTTTTTTTTTTTTTTTGTCAAAAAATGTCATCCTTGAACTACTGATAAAACAACAGGAGTCATAAAGTCTGTATAGAAGGTTCAAGTTCAAAGAATATTTGGCCAGAAATAAGTTCAAAAGGTCATCATTAAAGCACTGATGAAGCATCAGAAGGAATCTATTTATATGTATAGGAAGTTCAATTTCATGGAATCCAGGGTCAGAACATTTTTCCAAAAGTCATATTTGAACTTGGAATGAAACATCAGAAGGAATATATTATTATATATAGAAAGTTAAAGTTCAAAGACTATTTGGCCACAAATAAGTTTAAAAGCTCATCCTTGAACCAGTGCATAAGAAGGAATCTATTTATATGTATAGAAAAATCAAGTTCATGGAATCCAGGGGTAGAACATTATTTCAAAAAGTCATATTTGAACTTGTGATGAAGCATCAGAAGGAATATATTAGTATATAGAGAATGTTCAAGTTCAAAGACTCTTTGGCCAAGAATAAGATCAAAAGGTCATCCTTGAAGTACTAATTCCATCAGAGGGAATCTATTTATACCCTTGTGAAAAAAAAGTGCACTTTAGTGTACTTTTATAAAGTGTACTTATTACACAGATAATATACTTATACTAAATACACTTAATTGTGCAATTAAATGCAATGTTTTCGGTGTACTTAACACACATTATATGTAATTGATTTCAAATTTATCACAAATTAAGTTGAAATAAAATACAATAAGTTGCAATTAAGAGTGATTTTTTGGAACAACTTAAGTGGTACTTAAATACAACTTTATATGTACTTTCATAATCACTTCTAGTGTATTAAAATTGTAATTAAAGTGCACTGCTCAATGTACTGACAAGCAATTAATGTGAACTAAAGCATACTTTAATGTCAGCTAAATATACACTTAAGTGTGAATTAAATGCAATGTTTTCGTTGTACTTAACACACATTATATGTAATTGATTTCAAATTTATCACATATTAAGTTGAAATAAAATACAATAAGTTGCAATTAAGAGTGATTTTTTGGAACAACTTAAGTGGTACTTAAATACAACTTTATATGTACTTTCATAATCACTTCTAGTGTATTAAAATTGTAATTAAAGTGCACTGCTCAATGTACTGACATCCATTCTACTGTCTTAAAAACAAGCAATTAATATGAACTAAAATATACCTTAACGTAATTTACATGTACACTCTAATATAATGAAATACATTCATAATTACATTTTTCAAATAATACAGCTGCAATTTCGTATAATAAACACATCCAAATTTAAATCCTCTACATTTATTGACAAAACAATCTGTAAAACAAATATACAAAAAAAACTTTTTTTTGATGCCCAAGAAAAACCCAAAAAACTATTTACACAAACACAAATTCATTTAGAAAGAGTCTGGAGGACAATGAGGATTATATGCAATTATATGTAATTATATGCATTATTATATATCTCCCTCATTCAAAGGTACCTAAATCTACCCATCACAGAAAATTACCTCACACAACAGATGAATAAATACAAACAAATGGAAAGAAAAGAATCGTTTCATGTACAACACTAAGATTCAAAACTTTGGGTAACGTTTAATTAGGTAACTACTTAATTTAACATGAACTTAGAATGAATAATAATATAAACATTTATTTATCTTAGTTAATGTTAATTTCAACATTTACTAATTAGGGGTGTAACGGCACATGTATTCATACCGAACCGGTTCGGTAAAGGACTTCCGGTACAGTGCACGTGTGTACCGAGCGGTACGAATGCAATCTTTAACAGTTAACAGACGGCTTGTTTAATGAGTGGAACACACTTCAATACAAGTTTCCATAAGAACATATGTATTCTGTCAATTTTATCATTAAATTCAAGTGATGCCATATTGATGCTCTTTAATGTGACATGACAGATCACTGTAAAGACACATCAGTTCAAGCAGCAACGCGGCACGAGTGAATGTGATCACCTTGTCATAGTCAAAGAATAAACATGAATTAACATCAGAAGGTATGTTAAGGATACATTACAACTTACTAAAATGTATCACATTGTGTAATCGTTCAGTGTTTCAACAGCAGAAAGACGTCGATAAAACACGAGAGAGATGAACTCTTTCACTAAATGTATGCATTATATTAGCCTATATATTCATCATATTCTACTTAACCTGAAAACCTGAAAAAAATCTAACCTATAATTAGATTTATAAGTTAATGCAAAAACGGTCTTATGAGAAGTTTACACGTTTGCATACAATGGGAGTGCAAGTAAAGCCTCCCTATATAGTCTACACTATACAGCATTCTTTGTCGTTTGATTAAACAGAAACAACAAGGCAATTATATATTACATTCTGAATCAAATTATAATCTTTGTGTGCCCTTTGTTAGAGTTAAGCTTGGTAAAACGTCCTTCAAATATGTCGCAGCCTCAGATTGGAATTTGCTCCAGACTGAGTTGAAGCTAAAAAATCTGGTGACATTTAGTCATTTTAAAATTTTACTACATCATTTTGAGAGTAAATTAATGGTGTGTAATTGTTTTTGACTGGTTGTATGTTTTATGTTTTTTATGTGAATTTTGATGTATAACTGTACATGCAAACACAGCTGCCTATCTTGGCCAGGACAGGACATTTTAATCTCAGTGAGTTTTTCTCCTGGTTAAATAAAGGTAATAATAATAATAATTAGTAGAGATATTTTTTATATTATATTTTTAATTCTTTAAGAAACCTTTAGTTTAGGACAATTACAATTTGTTCAGTAAACCAATAAAAAAAAAGAAAGCATTTTTATATTTAGTGTTCCTCCCCGAACTGTCAGCTTTGTGTACTGTTACACCCCTATTATTAATGCAATCTTAAAATCAAAAGGTGTATATGTTAATTATTTAATGCATTGTTAACTTGCATGAACAATGACTATAAATTTAATTAACTAGCTTTGAACTATAATTTATTAAGCAAGGTCAACAACTATTAATAAACACTGTAAAAAATTAAATAAAATAAATAAATAAAAAGAAATCACTGTTAGATCATGTTGGTCAATTCATTAAATAACGTTAACAAATTAGATCTTATTGTAAAGTGTTACTGAATTTATAAGCTCTTAAACCTTTACTAGCACCAAAATTAGGACCAAAAGGTTTATTCTAAAATCTTATTCCAGCATTACAGTGAATGAAAAAAAAAAAAAAAAAAAACTGAAGAACTCCAAAGGCACACAAAATTGTTTGTCACCAACTATTTTCAAGTTGTTTGGAAAGTGCTGTTTATGTCAATGTCCCAGAAGCTCTCCATCAGTAGGAAACTGGCACACCATCTCTCCACAGTATATGTGAATGGACATGTTCCAAAGAGGCAGGAAAGCAAAAAAATATACCTTGAGGAAAGAAAAAGAAAACGCAAAGAAAAAACTTGTTTATAAAACAGATCTATCCATTATTATAATTGGCTCAATTAAATTAAAACGATAGATGTACAGTATATATTCACACAGCAGTATCTGTATGAAAAAAAGAAGAAAAAAAAGAAATAGCCATAAGAGGGATCATAAAAATGAGCATGTTGTCTCTTTTTTATCTAGTACTGCCCTGATGAAGCAGTTTAGTCTGCACGGTGTGTGTAAGCTTTTGACCACAACTGCATCCCCTATGTGATGAATTACCTCAGTCGTCAGGGTAGAATGATTGGAGAGGTTCCTTCACGTATCCCACTGAGCACATCATCTTCACTGACACTGGACTTTAAAAATAGAGAACATTTTAATAATGGTTTTTATTCCTACTTTACAGGGAATTAAACATAACTTAAATATAGATAAATAACCCAAGACCAATGTAAATTGAGAAAAGTATTCTTGCATTTTTCCTCATCTTGCCTTGCAAGTTTCAGCTTACCTCGTACCATCTCCATGAAGGATGTTCCTGTATTTACCACGCCTGGCACAGCAATGCTGCGGCTCCATTCCTTTGGGTGCGTGGCCTGTAAAATATATAATGATTAGGGGATCTGTAAATGCACAAGTGGGAATGTATTACTTACAAATGGACAAGATACAAAGCATTTAAAAGCTAAAGACTTGATAGCAATGTTTTAGCTTGTGTCATGGCTGGGCATAAATTCATAATTAACATTAACTTGACCTCATCAAGATGGCTCTGTGATTCCACACAGCTTGCACTGGATCTCCAATAACACATCTGTATTGATCCTACAAAATAAAAAATAAAAAAATAAAATAAGCACAAAATATTAAAAACACAAATAGTACTTTAACATCTTACTCTCCAAATGCAAAAAGAAAAGAACATATTAAAATCATTATTTCATTACTGGTTGTTGTTATACGTTAAGTTAATATATGGAATAAATGTATATAACGTTAAATGTCTTCTGTCCATTCAAAAAGTAGGAGTTAGATTAAAATATTGTATGTACAGCAGGCAAATTCATTGAACATGCCCACACCGGCGATCACATTCCGATTTAAGAAATTATTATAATGCAATCTTAGATAACAAGTTACATGAATAATACAATAAATACATAGGAAACATGATTAACGTTAATTCACCTCCCGAGTCCATAGTGCGTCTATCCTATCTGCGATTAAACTAAATAACTACACCGTAATAGAGAGCTACCATGTTACGGTGAAAATGTAAAATCAAGAGAGCTTATATCAAGATATACTTACTTGACTCGTTATTTGTAGCATATGACGTCTCATTTCAACTGTAATGATCCAAACGGTTCGCTCCTCCTCTGTTGTCTGTTCTCTTCAGCTTCATTTCCCTCACGCATCGCGATGACGCAATCATGGCGGACCGCGCATTTTTCAAAATCATGACGTAGTATTTTTGGCGCATGCGCATTGAAATATTAAGTATAAATATAAAATAAGATATTTCGTGCATTAAATGTTGATTATAAATCACTTATTAATTATCCATTTCTGTTCAGGTTGTTCTAACACACTGTGTAGTTGGACTGTATTTCAGAGAACTTGACTCATTCACCTAACTAAAAGTCAATCATGTTTAGAGTCTGATTAAAATTAAATGTAGCCTATTTTAACTGAATTTTAATGCAAATTAATTTGGTTTAGATTTGTTCAACTTTTTCTTGCAATTAATGCAATTAAATGTGTGTTTAATCGCCATACAACAACATAATATTGCAAATATTCTGTACACAGATGTAAAGTAGCCTACAGTACATTAGACAACTCCTCTCATAAAGATTGACAATGTCAAATTATGTAGAAAACTGACACTTGTAGTTGAGTTCAAAGGAGCTAGTTATAACATTTCAACAGTATGTTGTACTGGAGTGTAAGCGAGTGAAATTTTGAAGAAAAATACATTAACCAATGTAAATTTGGACAACTAATTTTTAAAAAAAAAGCATTTATTTTCCATGTGCTTTGTCATTAGTAAAATAAGTGTACTTTATGAAACAAACTCATAATTAAAATGGTTTAAGTAAATTTAGGTGTAGACATTATTACAAGGTGCATTTTTAAAAAGCGCACTTAAGTGTGTTTATAAATATTGTCATACAAGTGTACTTTCTTTAAGTAAAAATTAACTAGATATTATTACAAAGTACACTTATTATAAGTGTACTAAAGTGTGTTTATAAATATTGTCATGAAAGTGTACTTTTTTAAAGTACAAATTAATTATATATTATTACAAAGTACACTTATTATAAGTGTACTAAAGTGTGTTTATAAATATTGTCATGAAAGTGTACATTTTTAAAGTACAAATTAATTATATATTATTACAAAGTACACTTATTATAAGTGTACTAAAGTGTGTTTATAAATATTGTCATGAAAGTGTACTTTTTAAAGTACAAATTAATTAGATATTATTATAAAGTGCACTGATTAAAAGTGCACTAAAGTGTGTTTATAAATATCGTCATGAAAGTGTACATTTTTAAAGTACAAATTAATTATATATTATTACAAAGTACACTTATTATAAGTGTACTAAAGTGTGTTTATAAATATCGTCATGAAAGTGTACTTTTTTAAAGTACAAATTAATTATATATTATTACAAAGTACACTTATTATAAGTGTACTAAAGTGTGTTTAGAAATATTGTCATGAAAGTGTACTTTTTAAAAATACAAATTAATTAGATATTATTACAAAGTGAATTTTAAAAAAGTGTACTTAAGTGTGTTTAGAAATATTGTCATTAAAGTGTATTCTCTTTAAGTACACTTAAGTGGCACTTAATTTTAATTATATCATATTATCTACAAGTGCAGTTTTTAAAAAATATACTTTAAATATATTAAGTGCACAAAAAATACACTTTCAATACAATTAAGTACACTTCTTTTTCACAAGGGTATGTATAGAAAGTTCAAGTTCATAGGATCCAGGGTCAGAATTTTATTTATTTTTTTTTGTCAAAAAATGTCATCCTTTAACTACTGATAAGACAACAGGAGTCATAAAGTCTGTATAGAAGTTTCAAGTTCAAATTTGGCCACAAATAAGTTCAAAAGGTCATCCTTAAAGCACTGATGAAGCATCAAAAGGAATCTATTTATATGTATAGAAAGTTCAAGTTCATGGAATCCAGGGGGAGAACATCATTTCAAAAAGTCATATTTGAACTTGTGATGAAGCATCAGAAGGAATATATTAGTGTATATAGAATGTTCAAGTTCAAAGACTCTTTGGCCAAGAATAATATCAAAAGGTCATCCTTGAAGTACTAATTCCATCAGAGGGAATCTATTTATATGTATAGAAAGGTCAAGTTCATAGGATCCAGGGTCAGATTTTTTTTTTTTTTTTTTGTCAAAAAATGTCATCCTTGAACTACTGATAAAACAACAGGAGTCATAAAGTCTGTATAGAAGGTTCAAATTTAAAGAATATTTGGCCAATAATAAGAGCAAAAGTTCATCCTTGAAGAACTAATAAAACATCAGAAGGAATCTATTTATATGTATAGAAAGTTCAAGTTCATGGAATCTAGGGGCAGAATTTTATTTTCAAAATTCATATTTGAACTTCTGATAAAACATCCAAAAGCCTATACGTTTGAATTTAAATGTAAAGTTGAAAGACTCTTTGTTCAAAAATATATTCAAAAAGTCATACTTGAACCAAAGATGAAACCGAAGCAGAAATCTGTTAGTATGGATAGAACGTTTCAGTTATAGGATCCCGGGTCAGACATTTTTTTTTGTGTCAAAAACTAATCCTTGAACTACTGATAAAACAACAGAAAGTCATATGTCTGTATAGAAGGTTCAAGTTCAAAGACTATTTGGCCACAAATAAGTTTACAAGTTCATCCTTGAAACAGTCCATAAGAAGGAATCTATCTATATATATGTAAAGAAAGTTCAAGTTCATGGAATCCAGGGGAAGAACATTATTTCAAAAAGTCATATTTGAACTTGTGATGAAGCATCAGAAGGAATATATTAGTATATATAGAATGTTCAAGTTCAAAGACTCTTTGGCCAAGAATAAGATCAAAAGGTCATCCTTGAAGTACTAATTCCATCAGAGGGAATCTATTTATATGTATAGAAAGTTCAAGTTCATAGGATCCATGGTCAGATTTTTGTTGTCAAAAAATGTCATCCTTGAAGTACTGATAAAACAACAGGAGTCATAAAGTCTGTATAGAAGGTTCACGTTCAAAGAATATTTGGCCACAAATAAGTTCAAAAGGTCATCCTTAAAGCACTGATGAAGCATCAAAAGGAATATATTTATATGTATAGGAAGGTCAAGTTCATGGAATCCAGAGGCAGAACATTTTTCCAAAAGTCATATTTGAACTTGGGATGAAACATCAGAAGGAATATATTAGTATATATAGAAAGTTCAAGTTCAAAGACTATTTGGCCACAAATAAGTTTAAAAGGTCATCCTTGAACCAGTGCATCAGAAGGAATCTATATATATGTATAGAAAGTTCAAGTTCATGGAATCCAGGGGAAGAACATTATTTCAAAAAGTCATATTTAAACTTGTGATGAAGCATCAGAAGGAATATATTACACTGTAAAAAAAATGCTGTAAAAAAAAACGGCTACATTTTGACAGTAAAATGCTGTTTTCCATTAAAACAGTAATATACCGTAGAAAACAATGCATTCCGGGTAATATTTGTCATTTTCGAGAAAATAGCCAACAGTAATATACTGTGAATTAACACACTTAAAGTCGACACTCAGAGGCTGTGTTCAAAATCACTCCCTATCCCCTTATTCACTATTCCCAACACTAGTTCACTGATATAGACCACTCGACAGAGAGAGACGAAAGAAGAGAGTGAATTCAGACACTGATGAACACCTGCTGTTATCACTGAAGGAAAGAGAAACATGATTTCATCAACTGAAGATAAAAGAAGACATTAAATCTCTGAAGATCTCATCAGAGGATTAAACAACTCCACAAACAGCATTACCAGCTTCACACATTACTAACCAGACTGACTTTATTTCTGTCAGACGTCTACAGAAGCTCTTATTGAGAATTATCAGATGATGTTTGATTGGTTCTTCTGACGTTACCATTATGGTGATCAGTGTTTGCTTTAGTTGGGCTCTTGAACATTGACACAATAACATTCGTTTTTCTCAGCTGCTTTAACGGTGTGTTTTCAATACATGTGTTATAGCAAGCAAAGCTGAGAAAAAAAACATGAGTTGGTTACGTTGACTGTTTAATAATGGTTTAATTCACTAATAATTTACTAGTCTTATCTATAAACATTTAGCTGATGCCTAATCTTTTGTAAAATTGAACCCTATAATTTTATAACTTAAGTATTACAACAACCAAATAATTTGAAGAGCATGGAAACAGCTTGTGGTCAAAACATCTGAATCAATCCGACTCACATAGACATCAAGAATCGGCGTATGAATCTCAGCCGTGGTGACACTCAAAACTCCCAGCATGCATTGCGGCATGAATAAGTTATGCTGCTGAACAGCCTGGTTCTTTTCTTTAATTCTTACTATTTGCCTTTATTTTTGGTGCTGTTGTTGTGTTGACTTTAAGTAGTGTTTTGTGAGGTTCAGAGTTGATCTGTTCGTTTTTTTTTATTGATTGTCACCATTGTTGAGATTCATATGCTGATTCTTCATGTCTATGTGAGTCTAAATGACAGCAGAGCGCAAACAATTTTTTAAAATCATGACTTTATAAATCATTCATAACTAATTCCTAATCAGTGATTGATCATTTCAGAAGGGTCCCAGTTTAATAACATCAAATAAGGGTAAATGTATGTGTTTTTAAAAGAATGGGTTTGTTTAGGGAAGAAACACTGGACAAGATTAACAAACTAAACATCCTATTACAATTATAGCAAACCACAGCCAATAACTTCTGACCATTTCTTTTTCTTGGCTTTTTTGCTACAACAAATGTGTTTAAGAAACACACAGTTATAGCAGACAAAGCAAAACTATCATTATAAAGTCAAGGGTCAAGATCCCAACTGAAGCAAACACTGATCACGATAATGGTGACCAAATATTTTCAGTTAAACATCAACATCTAAAGATCTGATAATTCTCAATAAGAGCTTCTGTAGACGTCTGACAGAAATAAAGTCAGTCTGGTTAGTAATGTGTGAAGCTGGTAATGCTGTTTGTGGAGTTGTTCAATCCTCTGCTGAGATCTTCAGATATTTAATGTCTTCTTTTATCTTCAGTTGATTTCATCTAAAGCTGTGGCTGAAGTCAGTTGTAGTTCTTGTGTTTCTCTGTCCTTCAGTGATTCTTGTTAACAGGTGTTCTCAGTTATCACTTAATTCATCTCTTAATTATCTCATGAACTTCATCAATGCTTCAATTACTCTAACACTCTGTAGTGTGTACACTCTTCAGTGTTCATTTAAAACTGAAGATTTTGCTGTGGGGTAAAAAGGGTTAAAGGGGTTAGATGAAAAAACCCACAGAGGGAACCGTAAATTAACAGTAAGCAACTGTAAATTCATTTACGGAAAGTACTGTAAAAAAACGGCACTTTACTGGAACCAGAGCTGCCAGTAGATTACCGTTAAATCAAGGAAAAACAGTAATATACTGTATAACGTAACAGTCAGATTTACCAGATGAATCAAGATATTTTCACTGAAATATTAGTGAAAGTTATTAGAAAAAAGTTGTGCAAAGTCAGTAACTGATAAGGAGAGTAAATATTAAAATGACCTGTGTTTATGTGTTGTTGCACAAGATGATATAGAAGAGATCTTTCAGTTGAATTCATTAGTTTTGTGGGTTACCGTTGTGCTGAAGTCTAGAGCCTGTGCTTCAGTCCAGGATGAGCAGAGAAACACTGATGATATGCTGCCTGATGCTTTATTTAACGGCAGTGACTGTGTTTGCTGATGCAGTTATGAGCTGTTTGTTGAGTAATTTATCACATACGTGTGTTGCTCAATGAACCACAAAAAGTGAAGTTAAAGTCATGTCTCTAAATTATTTTACTTCTACACCTTACACATGTGAAAGGACTCAAATGAAGTTTTACGATACAAACACCTATAAATACTTGTTTTATAGAAAGTTCAAGTTCATAGATCCAGGGTCAGATTTTTTTTTTTTTTTTTTTTGTCCAAAAATGTCATCCTTAAACTACTACTGATAAAACAACAGGAGTCATAAAGTCTGTATAGAAGGTTCAAGTTCAAAGAATATTTGGCCAAAAATAAGATCAAAAGGTCATCCTTAAAGTACTAATTCCATCACAGGGATTCTGGGATTTGACCTTCTGATAAAACATCTGAAAGCCTATATGTGTGAATTTAAATGTAAAATTCAATCACTTCGTTGGCCAAAAATAAATTCAACAGGTCTTCCTTGAAGTACTGACCAGTAAATGATTCTTTTAATTTGTATAGATTGGTCGAGCTCATTGATTCCATGGTAAGATTTTTTTTTCTTTGTTCAAAACGTCATATTTGAACTTTGAGGTCTGTATATATAAAAAGTTTAATATTTAGGATTCCTTTTTCCAGAATTGTGTTTAAAAGGTCAAAAATTGTCTTCATTCATTTTTAAAAATACATTACAAATACATCAAAGTCTGTTTGTAAAATTTTTAAGGATTCTTATGGCAATCCTCTCTGGGCACGCCCGTTCTTGTCTGATCTCGGAAGTTCAGCAGGGTCTTCAGCAGGGTCTCTTTCCTTGGATGGGAAACCTCCATTTATCATTTAAGTTATCTAAGTCATCTAAGTTCAAAAGCACTTATCTATTTAATACAGCACGAGTTCTTGTAAAACCAGCTTTTGAATGCATTGAAAACCCACTGAAGAGATCTTCAATGTAAAAGAGTCTTAAATGCAATGCAATGCAAAAGCACTAAACTCGTCATTGCACAGAGAATCATTATATGAAAAAAGCGATAACCATCTTCAAGAGGTCAAGAGGCATTTATTTGTCATTTGCATAGTTAACACAAGGGAAAACTGGCCATTGAAATCTTTTTTCGTATGCAATGCAATGCAAAGCACTAATTTTTTCAATGCACAAACTTTTTGTATACATGCATGCAAAGTCTTCAATGCACAAGTTTTTTCGTATGCAATGCAAAACCACTAATCTTTTCATTACACCCTGAATACTTATATGCAATGCAAAAGTGCTAATATCTTGAATGCGCAACGAGTTATTTTATGCAATGCAAAGCAAAAGCACTATCTCTTCGTTTTTGCATGCTAATTCAAAAGCTTTAATCTCCTTAGTTTTTTTTTCGTAGAACAAGTTTTTTCATAAAACAAGTTTTGTTCGTATGCAATGCAAAAGCACTAATCTCCCCCTGCACATGTTTTTTTCGTATGCAATGCAAAAGCACTAATCTCCCCACTACGCAAGGTTTTTCATATGCAATGCATTGCAAAAGCGCTTATATCTTCAATGCATGATGAGTTCAATGCAGTGCAAAGCACTAATCTCCTCACTACACAAGGTTCTTCGTATGCAATGCATTGCAAAAGCGCTAATATCTTCATTGCAAGACGAGTCCAATGCAATGCAAAAGCACTAATTTCTTCATTGCACAAGTTTTTTCGTATGCAATGCAAACAAACTAATCTCTTTAATGCACCGTTAGATCTTATAGGCAATGTAATGCAATGTAAAGTTTTTTGTATGCATGCATGCAAGCCGCAAGTTTTTTCGTATGCAATGCAAAATCACTACTCTCCCCAGTGCACCGGTTTTTTCGTATGCAATGCAAAAGTGGTATATCTTCAATGCATGACGAGTTCAATGCAATGCAAAAGCACTAATCTCCCCAGTAGTGCAAAAGCACACAAGTTTTTTCGCATGCAATGCATTGCAAAAGCGCTAATATCTTCAATGCATAACGAGTTCTAGCAATGCAAAAGCATTGCATCTTCATTGCACAAGTTTTTTTGTATGCAATGCAAACGAACTAATCTCTTTAATGCACCGTGAGATCTTATATGCAATGTAAAGTTTTTTTCTATTGCATGCATACAAAAGACTTCAAGCCGCAAGTTTTTTTCGTATGCAATGCAAAAGTGCTAATATCTTCAATGCACGACGAGGTCTATGCAACGCAAAAGCACGATCTCTTCGACGCACAGTTTTTTCATATGCAATGCAAAAGCACTAATATTTAATTGCACAGCGAATTCTTATATAATAATTATATATAAGCAATACAATGGAAAAGCGCTATCTTCAATGCACAACGAGTTATTTCATGCAACGCAATGAAAAAGTACTATCTCTTCGATACACAGCAAGTTTTTGGATGCAATGCAATGCAAAAGCAATAATCTCTAGTGCACAAGTTTTTTCGACTGCAATGCAATGCAAAAGCACTAATTTTTCAATGCACAAAGGGTTTTTGTATGCATGAAAGCAAGACTTTAATGCACAAGTTTTTCGTATGCAATGCAAAAGCACTAATCTTTTCATTACACCCTGAATTATCATATGCAATGCAATGCAAAAGCACAATCTATTCGATGCACAGCAAGTTTTTGCATGCTATGTAATTAATCTCCTCAGTGCACAAGTCTTTTTCGTCCTCAATGCAAAAGCACTAATCTCCCCAGTGCACAAGTTTTTTCGCATGCAAGCAATGCCAAAGCACTCATTTCTTCAATGCACAAAGGGGTTTTTGTATGCATGCATGCAAGTCTTCAATGCACAAGTTTTTTCGTATGTAATGCAAAAGCACAATCTTTTCTTACACCCTGAATTCTTATATGCAATGCAATGCAAAAGTGCTAACATCTTCAATGCGCAACGAGTAATTTTATGCAATGCAAAGCAAAGCAAAAGCACTATCTCTTCGATCCACAGCAAGTTTTTGCATGCTATGTAATGCAAAAGCATAAATCTCCTTATTTTTTTTCGTAGAACAAGTTTTTTCGTAAAACAAGTTTTGTCGTATGCAATGCAAAAGCACTAATCTCCCCCTGCACAAATTTTTTCGTATGAAATGCAAAAGCACTAATCTCTTCATTGCACAAGTTTTTTCGATGCAATGCAATAAATGCATAACGAGTTCTAGCAATGCAAAAGCACTATCTCTTCATTGCACAAGTTTTTTCGTTAGCAATGCAAACAAACTAATCTCTTTAATGCACAGTGAGATCTTATATGCAATGTAATGCAATGTAAAGTTTTTTGTATTGCATGCATGCAAAAGACTTTAAGCCGCAAGCTTTTTCGTATGCAATACAATGCAATGCAATGCAAAAGCGAAAATATCTTAAATGCACGAGTTCTATGCAATGCAAAAGCACGATCTCTTCGATGCACAGATTTTTCGTATGCAATGCAAAAGCACTAATATTTAATTGCACAGCAAATTCTTATATGCAATGCAATGTAAAGTTTTTTGTATTGCATGCATACCAAAGTCTTCAAGCCGCAAGTTTTTTCGAATGCAATGCAAAAGCACTAATCTACCCAGTGCACAAGCTTTTTCGCATGCATTGCAATGCAAAAGCACTCATTTTTTCAATGCACAAACAAAGTTTTTGTATGCATGCATGCAGTCTCAGTGCACAAGTTTATTCGTATGTAATGCAAAAGCACTAATCTTTTCATTACACCCTGAATTCTTTTATATGCAATGCAAAAGCGCTAATATCTTCAATGCGCAACGAGTAATTTTATGCAATGCAATGCAAAAGCACTATCTCATCATGCAGAGCAAGTTTTTGTAAGCAATTCAATGCAAAACACTTTAATCTCCTTATTGCACATTTTTTTTCGTATGCAATGCAATGCAAAAGCGCTAATATTTTCAATGCATAACGAGTTCTAGCAATGCAAAAGCACTATCTCTTCATTGCACAAGTTTTGTCGTTAGCAATGCAAACGA
Source organism: Pseudorasbora parva (assembly GCF_024679245.1). Classification (NCBI taxonomy): domain Eukaryota; kingdom Metazoa; phylum Chordata; class Actinopteri; order Cypriniformes; family Gobionidae; genus Pseudorasbora; species Pseudorasbora parva. The sequence goes on from NC_090183.1 coordinate 20,113,126, forward strand.
ACAAATCTCTTTAATGCACAGTGAGATCTTATATGCAATGTAATGCAATGTAAAGTTTTTTGTATTGCATGCATGCAAAAGACTTTAAGCCGCAAGTTTTTTCGTATGCAATACAATGCAATGCAAAAGCGAAAATATCTTAAATGCACGAGTTCTATGCAATGCAAAAGCACGATCTCTTCGATGCAAAGATTTTTCGTATGCAATGCAAAAGCACTAATATTTAATTGCACAGCAATTCTTATATGCAATGCAATGCAATGTAAAGTTTTTTGTATTGCATGCATGCCAAAGCCTTCAAGCCGCAAGTTTTTTCGTAGGCAATGCAAAAGCACTACTCTCCCCAGTGCACAAGTTTTTCCGTATGCAATGCAATGCAAAAGCGCTAATATCTTCAATGCATGACGAGTTAAATGCAATGCAAAAGCACTAATCTACCCGGTGCACAAGTTTTTTCACATGCAAGGCAATGCAAAAGCACTAATCTCCCCAGTGCACAAGCTTTTTCGCATGCATTGCAATGCAAAACCACTCATTTTCTCAATGCACCAACAAAGCTTTTGTATGCATGTATGCAGTCTTCAGTGCACAAGTTTATTCGTATGTAATGCAAAAGCACTAATCTTTTCATTACACCCTGAATTCTTTTATATGCAATGCAAAAGCGCTAATATCTTCAATGCGCAACGAGTTATTTTATGCAATGCAAAAGCACTATCTCATCGATGCACAGCAAGTTTTTGTAAGCAATGCAATGCAAAACACTAATCTCCTTATTGCACATTTTTTTTCGTATGCAATGCAATGCAAAAGCGCTAATATCTTCAATGCATAACGAGTTCTAGCAATGCAAAAGAACTAATCTCTTCATTGCACAAGTTTTTTCGTATGCAATGCAATAAATGCATAACGAGTTCTAGCAATGCAAAAGCACTATCTCTTCATTGCACAAGTTTTTTCGTTAGCAATGCAAACGAAATAATCTCTTTAATGCACAGTGAGGTTTTATATGCTATGTAATGCAATGTAAAGTTTTTTGTATTGCATGCATGCAAAAGACTTTAAGCCGCAAGTTTTTTCGTATGCAAATACAATGCAATGCAAAAGCACTATCTCATCGATGCACAGCAAGTTTTTGTAAGCAATGCAATGCAAAACACTAATCTCCTTATTGCACATTTTTTTTCGTATGCAATGCAATGCAAAAGCGCTAATATCTTCAATGCATAACGAGTTCTAGCAATGCAAAAGAACTAATCTCTTCATTGCACAAGTTTTTTCGTATGCAATGCAATAAATGCATAACGAGTTCTAGCAATGCAAAAGCACTATCTCTTCATTGCACAAGTTTTTTCGTTAGCAATGCAAACGAAATAATCTCTTTAATGCACAGTGAGGTTTTATATGCTATGTAATGCAATGTAAAGTTTTTTGTATTGCATGCATGCAAAAGACTTTAAGCCGCAAGTTTTTTCGTATGCAAATACAATGCAATGCAAAAGCAATAATCTCCAGTGCACAAGTTTTTTCGCAAGCAATGCAAAAGCACTAATCTTCCACTGCACAAGTTTTTTCGTATGCAATGCAATGCAAAAGCGCTAATATCTTCAATGCACGACGAGTTCAATGCAAAGCAATGCAAAACCGCTATCTTAAATGCACAAGTTATTTCATGCAAAGCAAAAGAACTATCTCTTCGATGTACAGCAAGTTTTTGGAGGCAATGCAATGCAAAAGCACTCATTTTGTCAACGCACAAAGGGTTTTTGTATATTCATGCATCCAAAAGTCTTCAATGCACGAGTTTTTTCGTAGGCAATGCAAAAGCACTATCTCATCGATGCACAGCAAGTTTTTGTAAGCAATGCAATGCAAAACATTAATCTACTCATTGCACAAGCTTTTTCGTATGCAATGCAATGCAAAAGTACTAATCTCGTCATTGCCCGAATTTTCCCTATGCGATGCATATCAATGCAAAAGCGCTAATATATTCATTGCGCAACGAGTTCTTTGTGCAATGCAATACAAAAAATATTCAGTGCACAACGAGTTATTTCCATGCAATGCAATGAAAAAGTACTTATTTCTTAAATGTGCAACGAGTTCTTATTTCAGTGCAATGCAAATGCTCTGATTTCTTCAATGCTTTTTGCATGGGTGCAGGGTTTTTGCAGGTTTTTTTATACAATGCATGCAAAATTCTTCAGTGCACAAGTTTTTTTCGTATGCAATGCAAAGCGATGAAATGCAAAAGCCCTAAATCTCTTCAATGTACAACGCAATTGATGTGGATGAATTCTGACTAATTCCTATTCCAAAGAAGGTTCAATAAATATATATCCAATAGTTAAAAATGGAACATGTTCTGGCTAATGTATTATCTGAATGTACGAATGTTTAGACTTGTTTAGAATGTTTAGATGTTTAGAAGTTGGGACTCCCAGACTTCTTCTGATATTTCAGCAGCAGTTCAAGAATGAAATTTTGAAATACAGGCCAACAAAAACTTTCTTCTGGCCAAAGATTCTCTGAACTTGTGTCTTTCTGTTGTTTCTTCAGTAGATCAAGGATGAGATTTTTTGACAAAAAAAAAGACTCTGACTCTGGATCCCATGAACTTGAAATTTCTCTCCATATAAATAGATTCCTTCTGATGTAGTGGTTCAACCTTTTGAACTTATTTTGGGCCAAATAGTATTTGAACTGAACATTCTATACAGACTTTATGACTACCTGTTGTTTCATCAGTAGGTCAAGGAAGACATTTTTTGACAAAAAAATAAAATAAAAAAATCTGACCCTAAGTTCCATGAACTTGAATAATCAATACATATAAATAGACTCCTTCTGATCGTTTATTAGATCTTCAGTGATGACTCTTTGAACTTATTTTTGGCCAAAGAGTCTTTGAACTTGAACCTTCTTTACAGACTTATGTCTTTCTGTTGTTTCTTCAGTAGATAGAGGATGAGATTTTTGGACAAAAAAAAAAGACTCTGACCCTAGATTCCATGAACTTGAACTTTCTATGGATATAAATAGATTCCTTGTGATGTTTTATTAGTTCTTCAAGGATGACCTTTTGAACTTATTTGCGGCCAATGAGTCTTTAAACTTGAACCTTCTTTACAGACTTCTGTCTTTCTGATTTTTCTTCAGTAGATCAAACATTAGATTTTTTGACAAAAAAAAGATTCTGACCCTGGATCCCATGAAGTTGAACTTTCTATTCATATAAACAGATTCCTTCTGATGTTTTATTAGTTCTTCAATGATGACCTTTTGAACTTATTTATGGCCAAATAGTCTTTGAACTTGAACATTTTCTATACTGACTTTATGACTACCTGTTGTTTCATCAGTAAGTAATGGAAGACATTTTTTTGACAAAATTAAATAAGATTCTGACCCTAGATTCCACGAACTTGAACTTTCTATTCATATAAATAGATTCCTTGTGATGTTTTTTTAGTTCTTCAAGGATGACCTTTTGAACTTTTTTGTGGCCAAATAGTCTTGGAACTTGAACTTTCTATACAGACAGTCCTGTGGTTCATCATTAGGTAAAGGAAGACATTTTTTGACAAAACAAAAAAAAAGATTCTGACTCTAGATTCCATGAACTTGAACTTTCTATTCATATAAATAGATTCCTTCTGATGTGTTATTAGTTCTTCAAGGATGACCCTTTGAACTTATTTGTGGCCAATGAGTCTTTAAACTTGAACCTTCTTTACAGACTTCTGTCTTTCTGATTTTTCTTCAGTAGATAAATGATGAGATTTTTTGAAAAAAAAAAAAAAAAGATTCTGATCCTGGATCCCATGAAGTTGAACTTTCTATTCATATAAATAGATTCCTTGTGATGTTTTTTTAGTTCTTCAAGGATGACCTTTTGAACTTATTTGTGGCCAAATAGTCTTTGAACTTGAACATTCTATACAGACTTTATGACTACCTGTTCTTTCATCAGTAGCTTAAGGAAGACATTTTTTTGACAAAAAAAAAAAAGATTCCATGAACTTGAACTTTCTATTCATAAAAATAGATTCCTTCTGATGTTTTATTAGTTCTTCAAAGATGACCCTTTGAACTTATTTTTGGCCCAAGAGTCTTTGAACTTGAACCTTCTTTACAGACTTCTGTCTTTCTGTTTTTTCTTCAGTAGATCAAACATGAGATTTTTTTAACAAAAAAAAAAAAAAAAGATTCTGACACTGGATCCCATGAAGTTGAACTTTCTATTCATATAAATAGATTCCTTGTGCTGTTTTGTTAGTTCTTCAAGGATGACCTTTTGAACTTATTTGTGGCCAAATAGTCTTGGAACTTGAACTTTCTATACAGACAGTCCTGTGGTTCATCATTAGGTAAAGGAAGACATTTTTTGACAAAACAAAAAAAAAGATTCTGACTCTAGATTCCATGAACTTGAACTTTCTATTCATATAAATAGATTCCTTCTGATGTGTTATTAGTTCTTCAAGGATGACCCTTTGAACTTATTTGTGGCCAATGAGTCTTTAAACTTGAACCTTCTTTACAGACTTCTGTCTTTCTGATTTTTCTTCAGTAGATAAATGATGAGATTTTTTGACAACAAAAAAAAAAAAGATTCTGATCCTGGATCCCATGAAGTTGAACTTTCTATTCATATAAATAGATTCCTTGTCATGTTTTTTTTTTAGTTCTTCAAGGATGACCTTTTGAACTTATTTGTGGCCAAATAGTCTTTGAACCTGAACTTTCTATACAGACTTTATGACAGTCCTGTGGTTCATCAGTAGGGAAAGGAAGACAATTTTTGACAACAAAAAAAAGATTCTGACCCTAGATTCCATGAACTTGAACTTTCTATTCATATAAATAGATTCCTTCTGATGTGTTATTAGTTCTTCAAGGACGACCCTTTGAACTTATTTGTGGCCAATGAGTCTTTAAACTTGAACCTTCTTTACAGACTTCTGTCTTTCTGATTTTTCTTCAGTAGATCAAAGATGAGATTTTTTGACAAAAAAAAAAAGATTCTGATCCTGGATCCCATGAAGTTGAACGTTCTATTCATATAAAGAGATTCCTTCTGATGTTTTATTAGTTCTTCAAGGATGACCTTTTGAACTTATTTGTGGCCAAATAATATTTGAACTTGAACATTCTATACAGACGTTAAGTCTACCTGTTGTTTCTTCAGTAGGTAAAGGAAGACATTTTTTGACAAAAAAAAAAAAGATTCTGACCCTAGATTCCATGAACTTGAACTTTCTATTCATATAAATAGATTCCTTCTGATGTTTTATTGGTTCTTCAAGGATGACCCTGTGAACTTATTTTTGGCCCAAGAGTCTTTAACTTGAACCTTCTTTACAGACTTCTGTCTTTCTGTTTTTTCTTCAGTATGAGTATTTCTTCAAAAACATGAGATTTTTTGACAAAAAAAATGATTCTGACCCTGGAGCCCATGAAATTGAACTTTGTATTCATATAAACAGATCCCTTCTGATGTTTTATTAGTTCTTCAATGATGACCTTTTGAACTTATTTATGGCCAAATAGTCTTTGAACTTGAACATTCTATACAGACTTTATGACTACCTGTTGTTTCATCAGTAAGTAAAGGAAGACATTTTTTGACAAAAATAAAAAAGATTCTGACCCTAGATTCCACGAATTTAAACTTTCTATTCATATAAATAGATTCCTTGTGATGTTTTATTAGTTCTTCAAGGATGACCTTTTGAACTTATTTATGGCCAAATAGTCTTTGAACTTGAACATTCTATACAGACTTTATGACTACCTGTTCTTTCATCAGTAGGTTAAGGAAGACATTTTTTTGACAAAAAAAAAAAAAAAAGATTCCATGAACTTGAACTTTCTATTCATATAAACAGATTCCTTCTGAAGTTTTATTAGTTCTTCAATGATGACCTTTTGAACTTATTTATGGCCAAATAGTCTTTGAACTTGAACATTCTATACAGACTTTATGACTACCTGTTCTTTCATCAGTAGCTTAAGGAAGACATTTTTTTTGACAAAAAAAAAAAAAAGATTCCATGAACTTGAACTTTCTATTCATAAAAATAGATTCCTTCTGATGTTTTATTAGTTCTTCAAAGATGACCCTTTGAACTTATTTTTGGCCCAAGAGTCTTTGAACTTGAACCTTCTTTACAGACTTCTGTCTTTCTGTTTTTTCTTCAGTAGATCAAACATGAGATTTTTTGACAAAAAAAAAAAAAAAAAGATTCTGACACTGGATCCCATGAAGTTGAACTTTCTATTCATATAAACAGATTCCTTCTGATGTTTTATTAGTTCTTCAATGATGACCTTTTGAACTTATTTATGGCCAAATAGTCTTTGAACTTGAACATTTTATACAGACTTTATGACTACCTGTTGTTTCATCAATAAGTAAAGGAAGACATTTTTTGACAAAAATAAATAAGATTCTGACCCTAGATTCCACGAACTTGAACTTTCTATTCATATAAATAGATTCCTTGTGCTGTTTTGTTAGTTCTTCAAGGATGACCTTTTGAACTTATTTGTGGCCAATGAGTCTTGGAACTTGAACTTTCTATACAGACAGTCCTGTGGTTCATCATTAGGTAAAGGAAGACATTTTTTGACAAAACAAAAAAAAAGATTCTGACTCTAGATTCCATGAACTTGAACTTTCTATTCATATAAATAGATTCCTTCTGATGTGTTATTAGTTCTTCAAGGATGACCCTTTGAACTTATTTGTGGCCAATGAGTCTTTAAACTTGAACCTTCTTTACAGACTTCTGTCTTTCTGATTTTTCTTCAGTAGATAAATAATGAGATTTTTTGACAAAAAAAAAAAAAGATTCTGATCCTGGATCCCATTAAGTTGAACTTTCTATTCATATAAATAGATTCCTTGTGATGTTTTTTTTTAGTTCTTCAAGGATGACCTTTTGAACTTATTTGTGGCCAAATAGTCTTTGAACCTGAACTTTCTATACAGACTTTATGACAGTCCTGTGGTTCATCAGTAGGGAAAGGAAGACATTTTTTGACAAAAAAAAAAAAGATTCTGACCCTAGATTCCATGAACTTGAACTTTCTATTCATATAAATAGATTCCTTCTGATGTGTTATTAGTTCTTCAAGGATGACCCTTTGAACTTATTTGTGGCCAATGAGTCTTTAAACTTGAACCTTCTTTACAGACTTCTGTCTTTCTGATTTTTCTTCAGTAGATCAAAGATGAGATTTTTTGACAAAAAAAAAAGATTCTGATCCTGGATCCCATGAAGTTGAACGTTCTATTCATATAAAGAGATTCCTTCTGATGTTTTATTAGTTCTTCAAGGATGACCTTTTGAACTTATTTGTGGCCAAATAATATTTGAACTTGAACATTCTATACAGACGTTAAGTCTACCTGTTGTTTCATCAGTAGGTAAAGGAAGACATTTTTTGACAAAAAAAAAAAAAGATTCTGACCCTAGATTCCATGAACTTGAACTTTCTATTCATATAAATAGATTCCTTCTGATGTTTTATTGGTTCTTCAAGGATGACCCTGTGAACTTATTTTTGGCCCAAGAGTCTTTAACTTGAACCTTCTTTACAGACTTCTGTCTTTCTGTTTTTTCTTCAGTATGAGTATTTCTTCAAAAACATGAGATTTTTTGACAAAAAAAAAGATTCTGACCCTGGAGCCCATGAAATTGAACTTTGTATTCATATAAACAGATTCCTTCTGATGTTTTATAAGTTCTTCAATGATGACCTTTTGAACTTATTTATGGCCAAATAGTCTTTGAACTTGAACATTCTATACAGACTTTGTGACTACCTGTTGTTTCATCAGTAAGTAAAGGAAGACATTTTTTGACAAAAATAAAAAAGATTCTGACCCTAGATTCCACGAACTTAAACTTTCTATTCATATAAATAGATTCCTTGTGATGTTTTATTAGTTCTTCAAGGATGACCTTTTGAACTTATTTATGGCCAAATAGTCTTTGAACTTGAACATTCTATACAGACTTTATGACTACCTGTTCTTTCATCAGTAGGTTAAGGAAGACATTTTTTTGACAAAAAAAAAAAAAAAAGATTCCATGAACTTGAACTTTCTATTCATATAAATAGATTCCTTCTGAAGTTTTATTAGTTCTTCAATGATGACCTTTTGAACTTATTTATGGCCAAATAGTCTTTGAACTTGAACATTCTATACAGACTTTATGACTACCTGTTCTTTCATCAGTAGCTTAAGGAAGACAATTTTTTGACAAAAAAAAAAAAAAGATTCCATGAACTTGAACTTTCTATTCATAAAAATAGATTCCTTCTGATGTTTTATTAGTTCTTCAAAGATGACCCTTTGAACTTATTTTTGGCCCAAGAGTCTTTGAACTTGAACCTTCTTTACAGACTTCGGTCTTTCTGTTTTTTCTTCAGTAGATCAAACATGAGATTTTTTGACAAAAAAAAAAAAAAAGATTCTGACACTGGATCCCATGAAGTTGAACTTTCTATTCATATAAACAGATTCCTTCTGATGTTTTATTAGTTCTTCAATGATGACCTTTTGAACTTATTTATGGCCAAATAGTCTTTGAACTTGAACATTTTATACAGACTTTATGACTACCTGTTGTTTCATCAATAAGTAAAGGAAGACATTTTTTGACAAAAATAAATAAGATTCTGACCCTAGATTCCACGAACTTGAACTTTCTATTCATATAAATAGATTCCTTGTGCTGTTTTGTTAGTTCTTCAAGGATGACCTTTTGAACTTATTTGTGGCCAATGAGTCTTTAAACTTGGACCTTCTTTACAGACTTCTGTCTTTCTGTTTTTTCTTCAGTAGATCAAAGATGAGATTTTTTGACAAAAAAAAAAAAAAAGATTCTGATCCTGGATCCCATGAAGTTGAACTTTCTATTCATATAAATAGATTCCTTCTGATGTTTTATTAGTTCTTCAAGGATGACCTTTTGAACTTATTTGTGGACAAAGAGTCTTTGAACTTGAACATTCTATACAGACATTATGACTACCTGTTCTTTCATCAGTAGGTTAAGGAAGACATTTTTTGACAAAAAAAAAAAAGATTCCATGAACTTGAACTTTCTATTCATATAAATAGATTCCTTCTGATGTTTTATTAGTTCTTCAAAGATGACCCTTTGAACTTATTTTTGGCCCAAGAGTCTTTGAACTTGAACCTTTTTTACAGACTTCTGTCTTTCTGTTTTTTCTTCAGTATATCAAACATGAGATTTTTTGACAAAAAAAAAAAAACAAGATTCTGACCCTGGATCCCATGAAGTTGAACTTTCTATTCATATAAACAGATTCCTTCTGATGTTTTATTAGTTCTTCAATGATGACCTTTTGAACTTATTTATGGCCAAATAGTCTTTGAACTTGAACATTCTATACAGACTTTAAGTTTACCTGTTGTTTCATCAGTAGGTAAAGGAAGACATTTTTTGACAAAAAAAAAAAAAAAGATTCTGACCCTAGATTCCATGAACTTGAACTTTCTATTCATATAAATAGATTCCTTCTGATGTTTTATTAGTTCCTCAAGGATGACCCTTTGAACTTATTTTTGGCCCAAGAGTCTTTGAACTTGAACCTTCTTTACAGACTTCTGTCTTTCTGTTTTTTCTTCAGTAGATCAAAGATGAGATTTTTTGACAAAAACAAAAAAAAGATTCTGATCCTGGATCCCATGAAGTTGAACTTTCTATTCATATAAATAGATTCCTTCTGATGTCTTATTAGTTCTTCAAGGATGACCTTTTGAACTTATTTGTGGACAAAGAGTCTTTGAACTTGAACATTCTATACAGACATTATGACTACCTGTTCTTTCATCAGTAGGTTAAGGAAGACATTTTTTGACAAAAAAAAAAAGATTCCATGAACTTGAACTTTCTATTCATATAAATAGATTCCTTCTGATGTTTTATTAGTTCTTCAAAGATGACCCTTTGAACTTATTTTTGGCCCAAGAGTCTTTGAACTTGAACCTTTTTTACAGACTTCTGTCTTTCTGTTTTTTCTTCAGTAGATCAAACATGAGATTTTTTGACAAAAAAAAAAAAGATTCTGATCCTGGATCCCATGAAGTTGAACTTTCTATTCATATCAATAGATTCCTTCAGATGTTTTATTCGTTTTTCAAGGATGACCTTTTGAACTTTTTTGTGGCCAAATAGTCTTTGAACTTGACCATTCTATACAGACGTTGTGACTACCTGTTGTTTCATCAGTAGGTCAAGGAAGATCTTTTTTTACAAAAAAAAAAAAAAAAAGATTCTGATCCTGGATCCCATGAAGTTGAACTTTCTATTCATATAAATAGATTCCTTCTGATGTTTTATTAGTTCTTCAAGGATGACCTTTTGAACTTATTTGTGGCCAAAGAGTCTTTGAACTGAACATTCTATAGAGACATTATGACTACCTGTTCTTTCATCAGTAGGTAAAGGAAGACATTTTTTGAAAAAAATAAAAATAAAAAGATTCCATGAACTTGAACTTTCTATTCATATAAATAGATTCCCTCTGATGTTTTATTGCTTATTAAAGGATGACCCTTTGAACTTATTTTTGGCCCAAGAGTCTTTGAACTTGAACCTTCTTTACAGACTTCTGTCTTTCTGTTTTTTCTTCAGTAGATCAAACGTGAGATTTTTTGACAAAAAAAAAGATACTGACCCTGGATCCCATGAAGTTGAACTTTCTATTCATATAAATAGATTCCTTCTGATGTTTTATTAGTTCTTCAAGGATGACCTTTTGAACTTATTTGTGGCCAAAGAGTCTTTGAACTTGAACATTCTATACAGACATTATTACTACCTGTTGTTTCATCAGTAGGTAAAGGAAGACATTTTTGACAAAAAAAATAAATAAAAAGATTCCATGAACTTGATCTTTCTATTCATATAAATTGATTCCTTCTGATGTCTTATTAGTTCTTCAAGGATTACCCTTTGAACTTATTTGTGGCCAATGAGTCTTTAAACTTGGACCTTCTTTACAGACTTCTGTCTTTCTGTTTTTTCTTCAGTAGATCAAAGATGAGATTTTTTGACAAAAAAAAAAAAAAAAGATTCTGATCCTGGATCCCATGAAGTTGAACTTACTATTCATATAAATAGATTCCTTCTGATGTTTTATTAGTTCTTCAAGGATGACCTTTTGAACTTATTTGTGGCCAAAGAGTCTTTGAACTGAACATTCTATAGAGACATTATGACTACCTGTTTTTTCTTAAGTAGATCAAACATGAGTTTTTTTGACAAAAAAAGGATTCTGACCCTGGATCCCATGAAGTTGAACTTTCTATTCATATAAATAGATTCCTTTTGATGTTTTATTAGTTCTTCAAGGATGACCTTTTGAACTTATTTGTGGCCAAAGAGTCTTTGAACTTGAACATTCTATACAGACATTATGACTACCTGTTCTTTCATCAGTAGGTAAAGGAAGACATTTTTTGACAAAAAAAATAAAAAGATTCCATGAACATGAACTTTCTATTCATATAAATAGATTCCTTCTGATGTTTTATTAGTTCTTCAAGGATGACCCTTTGAAATTATTTTTGGCCCAAGAGTCTTTGAACTTGAACCTTCTTTACAGACTTCTGTCTTTCTGATTTTTCTTCAGTAGATCAAAGATGAGATTTTTTGACAAAAAAAAAAAAGATTCTGATCCTGGATCCCATGAAGTTGAACTTTCTATTCATATAAAGAGATTCCTTCTGATGTTTTATTAGTTCTTCAAGGATGACCTTTTGAACTTATTTGTGGCCAAATAATATTTGAACTTGAACATTCTATACAGACTTTAAGTCTACCTGTTGTTTCATCAGTAGGTAAAGGAAGACATTTTTTGACAAAAAAAATGAAAAGATTCTGACCCTAGATTCCATGAACTTGAACTTTCTAATCATATAAATAGATTCCTTCTGATGTTTTATTAGTTCTTCAAGGATGACCCTTTGAACTTATTTGTGGCCAATGAGTCTTTAAACTTGGACCTTCTTTACAGACTTCTGTCTTTCTGTTTTTTCTTCAGTAGATCAAAGATGAAATTTTTTGACAAAAAAAAAAAAAGATTCTGATCCTTGATCCCATGAAGTTGAACTTTCTATTCATATAAATAGATTCCTTCTGATGTTTTATTAGTTCTTCAAGGATGACCTTTTGAACTTATTTGTGGCCAAAGAGTCTTTGAACTGAACATTCTATAGAGACATTATGACTACCTGTTCTTTCATCAGTAGGTAAAGGAAGACATTTTTTGACAAAAAAATAAATGAAAAGATTCCATGAACTTGAACTTTCTATTCATATAAATAGATTCCTTCTGATGTTTTATTAGTTCTTCAAGGATGACCCTTTAAACATATTTGTGGCCAATGAGTCTTTAAACTTGGACCTTCTTTACAGACTTCTGTCTTTCTGTTTTTTCTTCAGTAGATCAAAGATGAGATTTTTTGACAAAAAAAAAAAAGATTCTGATCCTGGATCCCATGAAGTTGAAATTTCTATTCATATAAATAGATTCCTTCTGATGTTTTATTAGTTCTTCAAGGATGACCTTTTGAACTTATTTGTGGCCAAAGAGTCTTTGAACTGAACATTCTATAGAGACATTATGACTACCTGTTTTTTCTTAAGTAGATCAAACATGAGTTTTTTTGACAAAAAAAGGATTCTGACCCTGGATCCCATGAAGTTGAACTTTCTATTCATATAAATAGATTCCTTTTGATGTTTTATTAGTTCTTCAAGGATGACCTTTTGAACTTATTTGTGGCCAAAGAGTCTTTGAACTTGAACATTCTATACAGACATTATGACTACCTGTTCTTTCATCAGTAGGTAAAGGAAGACATTTTTTGACAAAAAAAATAAAAAGATTCCATGAACATGAACTTTCTATTCATATAAATAGATTCCTTCTGATGTTTTATTAGTTCTTCAAGGATGACCCTTTGAAATTATTTTTGGCCCAAGAGTCTTTGAACTTGAACCTTCTTTACAGACTTCTGTCTTTCTGATTTTTCTTCAGTAGATCAAAGATGAGATTTTTTGACAAAAAAAAAAAAGATTCTGATCCTGGATCCCATGAAGTTGAACTTTCTATTCATATAAAGAGATTCCTTCTGATGTTTTATTAGTTCTTCAAGGATGACCTTTTGAACTTATTTGTGGCCAAATAATATTTGAACTTGAACATTCTATACAGACTTTAAGTCTACCTGTTGTTTCATCAGTAGGTAAAGGAAGACATTTTTTGACAAAAAAAATGAAAAGATTCTGACCCTAGATTCCATGAACTTGAACTTTCTAATCATATAAATAGATTCCTTCTGATGTTTTATTAGTTCTTCAAGGATGACCCTTTGAACTTATTTGTGGCCAATGAGTCTTTAAACTTGGACCTTCTTTACAGACTTCTGTCTTTCTGTTTTTTCTTCAGTAGATCAAAGATGAAATTTTTTGACAAAAAAAAAAAAAAGATTCTGATCCTTGATCCCATGAAGTTGAACTTTCTATTCATATAAATAGATTCCTTCTGATGTTTTATTAGTTCTTCAAGGATGACCTTTTGAACTTATTTGTGGCCAAAGAGTCTTTGAACTGAACATTCTATAGAGACATTATGACTACCTGTTCTTTCATCAGTAGGTAAAGGAAGACATTTTTTGACAAAAAAATAAATGAAAAGATTCCATGAACTTGAACTTTCTATTCATATAAATAGATTCCCTCTGATGTTTTATTGGTTCTTAAAGGATGACCCTTTGAACTTATTTTTGGCCCAAGAGTCTTTGAACTTGAACCTTCTTTACAGACTTCTGTCTTTCTGTTTTTTCTTCAGTAGATCAAACATGAGTTTTTTTGACAAAAAAAAAGATTCTGACCCTGGATCCCATGAAGTTGAACTTTCTATTCATATAAACATATTCCTTCTGATGTTTTATTAGTTCTTCAATGATGACCTTTTGAACTTATTTATGGCCAAATAGTCTTTGAACTTGAATATTCTATACAGACTTTATGACTACCTTGTGTTTCATCAGTAAGTAAAGGAAGACATTTTTTGACAAAAATAAATAAGATTCTGACCCTAGATTCCACGAACTTGAACTTTCTATTCATATAAATAGATTCCTTGTGCTGTTTTATTAGTTCTTCAAGGATGACCTTTTGAACTTATTTGTGGCCAAATAGTCTTTGAACTTGAACTTTCTATGCAGACTTTATGACTACCTGTAACCAAAAGTAGGTAAAGGAAGACATTTTTTGACAACAAAAAAAAAGATTCTGACCCTAGATTCCATGAACTTGAACTTTCTATTCATATAAATTGATTCCTTCTGATTTTTATTAGTTCCTCAAGGATGACCCTTTGAACTTATTTGTGGCCAATGAGTCTTTAAACTTGGACCTTCTTTATAGACCTCTGTCTTTCTGTTTTTTCTTCAGTAGATCAAAGATGAGATTTTTGGAAAAAAAAAAAAAAAAGATTCTGATCCTGGATCCCATAAAGTTGAACTTTCTATTCATATAAATAGATTCCTTTTGAAGTTTTATTAGTTCTTCAAGGATGAACTTTTGAACTTATTTGTGGCCAAAGAGTCTTTGAACTTGAACATTCTATACAGACATTATGACTACCTGTTCTTTCATCAGTATGTAAAGGAAGACATTTTTTGACAAAAAAAATAAAATGATTCCATGAACTTGAACTTTCTATTCATATAAATAGATTCCTTCTGATGTTTTATTGGTTCTTCAAGGATGACCCTTTGAACTTATTTTTGGCACAAGAGTCTTTGAACTTGAACCTTCTTTACAGACTTCTGTCTTTCTGTTTTTTCTTCAGTAGATCAAACATGAGATTTTTTGAAAAATAAAAATAAAAAAAGAATCTGACCCTGGATCCCATGAAGTTGAACTTTCTATTCATATAATCAGATTCCTTCTGATTTTTTATTAGTTCGTCAAGGATGACCTTTTGAACTTATTTATGGCAAAATAGTCTTTGAACTTGAACATTCTATACAGACTTTATGACTACCTGTTGTTTCATTAGTAGGTAAAGGAAGACATTTTTTGACAAAAAAAAAAAAAAAGATTCTGACCCTAGATTCCATGAACTTGAACTTTCTATTCATATAAATAGATTCCTTCTGATGTCTTATTAGTTCTTCAAGGATGACCCTTTGAACTTATTTGTGGCCAATGAGTCTTTAAACTTGGACCTTCTTTACAGACTTCTGTCTTTCTGTTTTTTCTTCAGTAGATCAAAGATGAGATTTTTTGACAAAAAAAAAAAAGATTCTGATCCTGGATCCCATGAAGTTGAACTTTCTATTCATGTAAATAGATTCCTTCTGATGTTTTATTAGTTCTTCAAGGATGACCTTTTGAACTTATTTGTGGCCAAAGAGTCTTTGAACTTGAACATTCTATACAGACATTATTACTACCTGTTGTTTCATCAGTAGGTAAAGGAAGACATATTTGACAAAAAAATAAATAAAAAGATTCCATGAACTTGATCTTTCTATTCATATAAATAGATTCCTTCTGATGTCTTATTAGTTCTTCAAAGATGACCCTTTGAACTTATTTTTGGCCCAAGAGTCTTTGAACTTGAACCTTCTTTACAGACTTCTGTCTTTCTGTTTTTTCTTCAGTAGATCAAACATGAGATTTTTTGACAAAAAAAAAAAAAAAAAGATTCTGACACTGGATCCCATGAAGTTGAACTTTCTATTCATATAAACAGATTCCTTCTGATGTTTTATTAGTTCTTCAATGATGACCTTTTGAACTTATTTATGGCCAAATAGTCTTTGAACTTGAACATTTTATACAGACTTTATGACTACCTGTTGTTTCATCAATAAGTAAAGGAAGACATTTTTTGACAAAAATAAATAAGATTCTGACCCTAGATTCCACGAACTTGAACTTTCTATTCATATAAATAGATTCCTTGTGCTGTTTTGTTAGTTCTTCAAGGATGACCTTTTGAACTTATTTGTGGCCAATGAGTCTTGGAACTTGAACTTTCTATACAGACAGTCCTGTGGTTCATCATTAGGTAAAGGAAGACATTTTTTGACAAAACAAAAAAAAAGATTCTGACTCTAGATTCCATGAACTTGAACTTTCTATTCATATAAATAGATTCCTTCTGATGTGTTATTAGTTCTTCAAGGATGACCCTTTGAACTTATTTGTGGCCAATGAGTCTTTAAACTTGAACCTTCTTTACAGACTTCTGTCTTTCTGATTTTTCTTCAGTAGATAAATGATGAGATTTTTTGACAAAAAAAAAAAAAAGATTCTGATCCTGGATCCCATGAAGTTGAACTTTCTATTCATATAAATAGATTCCTTGTGATGTTTTTTTTTAGTTCTTCAAGGATGACCTTTTGAACTTATTTGTGGCCAAATAGTCTTTGAACCTGAACTTTCTATACAGACTTTATGACAGTCCTGTGGTTCATCAGTAGGGAAAGGAAGACATTTTTTGACAAAAAAAAAAAAGATTCTGACCCTAGATTCCATGAACTTGAACTTTCTATTCATATAAATAGATTCCTTCTGATGTGTTATTAGTTCTTCAAGGATGACCCTTTGAACTTATTTGTGGCCAATGAGTCTTTAAACTTGAACCTTCTTTACAGACTTCTGTCTTTCTGATTTTTCTTCAGTAGATCAAAGATGAGATTTTTTGACAAAAAAAAAAGATTCTGATCCTGGATCCCATGAAGTTGAACGTTCTATTCATATAAAGAGATTCCTTCTGATGTTTTATTAGTTCTTCAAGGATGACCTTTTGAACTTATTTGTGGCCAAATAATATTTGAACTTGAACATTCTATACAGACGTTAAGTCTACCTGTTGTTTCATCAGTAGGTAAAGGAAGACATTTTTTGACAAAAAAAAAAAAAGATTCTGACCCTAGATTCCATGAACTTGAACTTTCTATTCATATAAATAGATTCCTTCTGATGTTTTATTGGTTCTTCAAGGATGACCCTGTGAACTTATTTTTGGCCCAAGAGTCTTTAACTTGAACCTTCTTTACAGACTTCTGTCTTTCTGTTTTTTCTTCAGTATGAGTATTTCTTCAAAAACATGAGATTTTTTGACAAAAAAAAAGATTCTGACCCTGGAGCCCATGAAATTGAACTTTGTATTCATATAAACAGATTCCTTCTGATGTTTTATTAGTTCTTCAATGATGACCTTTTGAACTTATTTATGGCCAAATAGTCTTTGAACTTGAACATTCTATACAGACTTTGTGACTACCTGTTGTTTCATCAGTAAGTAAAGGAAGACATTTTTTGACAAAAATAAAAAAGATTCTGACCCTAGATTCCACGAACTTAAACTTTCTATTCATATAAATAGATTCCTTGTGATGTTTTATTAGTTCTTCAAGGATGACCTTTTGAACTTATTTATGGCCAAATAGTCTTTGAACTTGAACATTCTATACAGACTTTATGACTACCTGTTCTTTCATCAGTAGGTTAAGGAAGACATTTTTTTGACAAAAAAAAAAAAAAAAGATTCCATGAACTTGAACTTTCTATTCATATAAACAGATTCCTTCTGAAGTTTTATTAGTTCTTCAATGATGACCTTTTGAACTTATTTATGGCCAAATAGTCTTTGAACTTGAACATTCTATACAGACTTTATGACTACCTGTTCTTTCATCAGTAGCTTAAGGAAGACATTTTTTTGACAAAAAAAAAAAAAAGATTCCATGAACTTGAACTTTCTATTCATAAAAATAGATTCCTTCTGATGTTTTATTAGTTCTTCAAAGATGACCCTTTGAACTTATTTTTGGCCCAAGAGTCTTTGAACTTGAACCTTCTTTACAGACTTCTGTCTTTCTGTTTTTTCTTCAGTAGATCAAACATGAGATTTTTTGACAAAAAAAAAAAAAAAGATTCTGACACTGGATCCCATGAAGTTGAACTTTCTATTCATATAAACAGATTCCTTCTGATGTTTTATTAGTTCTTCAATGATGACCTTTTGAACTTATTTATGGCCAAATAGTCTTTGAACTTGAACATTTTATACAGACTTTATGACTACCTGTTGTTTCATCAATAAGTAAAGGAAGACATTTTTTGACAAAAATAAATAAGATTCTGACCCTAGATTCCACGAACTTGAACTTTCTATTCATATAAATAGATTCCTTGTGCTGTTTTGTTAGTTCTTCAAGGATGACCTTTTGAACTTATTTGTGGCCAATGAGTCTTTAAACTTGGACCTTCTTTACAGACTTCTGTCTTTCTGTTTTTTCTTCAGTAGATCAAAGATGAGATTTTTTGACAAAAAAAAAAAAAAGATTCTGATCCTGGATCCCATGAAGTTGAACTTTCTATTCATATAAATAGATTCCTTCTGATGTTTTATTAGTTCTTCAAGGATGACCTTTTGAACTTATTTGTGGACAAAGAGTCTTTGAACTTGAACATTCTATACAGACATTATGACTACCTGTTCTTTCATCAGTAGGTTAAGGAAGACATTTTTTGACAAAAAAAAAAAAGATTCCATGAACTTGAACTTTCTATTCATATAAATAGATTCCTTCTGATGTTTTATTAGTTCTTCAAAGATGACCCTTTGAACTTATTTTTGG
Organism: Pseudorasbora parva; assembly: GCF_024679245.1. Taxonomy (NCBI): domain Eukaryota; kingdom Metazoa; phylum Chordata; class Actinopteri; order Cypriniformes; family Gobionidae; genus Pseudorasbora; species Pseudorasbora parva. The sequence goes on from NC_090183.1 coordinate 20,131,847, forward strand.
CCCAAGAGTCTTTGAACTTGAACCTTTTTTACAGACTTCTGTCTTTCTGTTTTTTCTTCAGTAGATCAAACATGAGATTTTTTGACAAAAAAAAAAAAGATTCTGATCCTGGATCCCATGAAGTTGAACTTTCTATTCATATCAATAGATTCCTTCAGATGTTTTATTCGTTTTTCAAGGATGACCTTTTGAACTTTTTTGTGGCCAAATAGTCTTTGAACTTGACCATTCTATACAGACGTTGTGACTACCTGTTGTTTCATCAGTAGGTCAAGGAAGATCTTTTTTTACAAAAAAAAAAAAAAAAAAGATTCTGATCCTGGATCCCATGAAGTTGAACTTTCTATTCATATAAATAGATTCCTTCTGATGTTTTATTAGTTCCTCAAGGATGACCCTGTGAACTTATTTGTGGCCAATGAGTCTTTAAATTTGGACCTTCTTTACAGACTTTGTCTTTCTGTTTATTCTTCAGTAGATCAAAGATGAGATTTTTTGACAAAAAAAAAAAAAGATTCTGATCCTGGATCCCATGAAGTTGAACTTTCTATTCATATAAATAGATTCCTTCTGATGTTTTATTAGTTCTTCAAGGATGACCTTTTGAACTTATTTGTGGCCAAAGAGTCTTTGAACTGAACATTCTATAGAGACATTATGACTACCTGTTCTTTCATCAGTAGGTAAAGGAAGACATTTTTTGAAAAAAATAAAAATAAAAAGATTCCATGAACTTGAACTTTCTATTCATATAAATAGATTCCCTCTGATGTTTTATTGCTTATTAAAGGATGACCCTTTGAACTTATTTTTGGCCCAAGAGTCTTTGAACTTGAACCTTCTTTACAGACTTCTGTCTTTCTGTTTTTTCTTCAGTAGATCAAACGTGAGATTTTTTGACAAAAAAAAAGATACTGACCCTGGATCCCATGAAGTTGAACTTTCTATTCATATAAATAGATTCCTTCTGATGTTTTATTAGTTCTTCAAGGATGACCTTTTGAACTTATTTGTGGCCAAAGAGTCTTTGAACTTGAACATTCTATACAGACATTATTACTACCTGTTGTTTCATCAGTAGGTAAAGGAAGACATTTTTGACAAAAAAAATAAATAAAAAGATTCCATGAACTTGATCTTTCTATTCATATAAATTGATTCCTTCTGATGTCTTATTAGTTCTTCAAGGATTACCCTTTGAACTTATTTGTGGCCAATGAGTCTTTAAACTTGGACCTTCTTTACAGACTTCTGTCTTTCTGTTTTTTCTTCAGTAGATCAAAGATGAGATTTTTTGACAAAAAAAAAAAAAAAGATTCTGATCCTGGATCCCATGAAGTTGAACTTACTATTCATATAAATAGATTCCTTCTGATGTTTTATTAGTTCTTCAAGGATGACCTTTTGAACTTATTTGTGGCAAAAGAGTCTTTGAACTTGAACATTCTATACAGACATTATGACTACCTGTTCTTTCATCAGTAGGTAAAGGAAGACATTTTTTGACAAAAAAAATAAAAAGATTCCATGAACTTGAACTTTCTATTCATATAAATAGATTCCTTCTGATGTTTTATTAGTTCTTCAAGGATGACCCTTTGAACTTATTTTTGGCCCAAGAGTCTTTGAACTTGAACCTTCTTTACAGACTTCTGTCTTTCTGATTTTTCTTCAGTAGATCAAAGATGAGATTTTTTAACAAAAAAAAAAAGATTCTGATCCTGGATCCCATGAAGTTGAACTTTCTATTCATATAAAGAGATTCCTTCTGATGTTTTATTAGTTCTTCAAGGATGACCTTTTGAACTTATTTGTGGCCAAATAATATTTGAACTTGAACATTCTATACAGACTTTAAGTCTACCTGTTGTTTCATCAGTAGGTAAAGGAAGACATTTTTTGACAAAAAAAATGAAAAGATTCTGACCCTAGATTCCATGAACTTTAACTTTCTATTCATATAAATAGATTCCTTCTGATGTTTTATTAGTTCTTCAAGGATGACCCTTTAAACATATTTGTGGCCAATGAGTCTTTAAACTTGGACCTTCTTTACAGACTTCTGTCTTTCTGTTTTTTCTTCAGTAGATCAAAGATGAGATTTTTTGACAAAAAAAAAAAAGATTCTGATCCTGGATCCCATGAAGTTGAAATTTCTATTCATATAAATAGATTCCTTCTGATGTTTTATTAGTTCTTCAAGGATGACCTTTTGAACTTATTTGTGGCCAAAGAGTCTTTGAACTGAACATTCTATAGAGACATTATGACTACCTGTTTTTTCTTAAGTAGATCAAACATGAGTTTTTTTGACAAAAAAAGGATTCTGACCCTGGATCCCATGAAGTTGAACTTTCTATTCATATAAATAGATTCCTTTTGATGTTTTATTAGTTCTTCAAGGATGACCTTTTGAACTTATTTGTGGCCAAAGAGTCTTTGAACTTGAACATTCTATACAGACATTATGACTACCTGTTCTTTCATCAGTAGGTAAAGGAAGACATTTTTTGACAAAAAAAATAAAAAGATTCCATGAACATGAACTTTCTATTCATATAAATAGATTCCTTCTGATGTTTTATTAGTTCTTCAAGGATGACCCTTTGAAATTATTTTTGGCCCAAGAGTCTTTGAACTTGAACCTTCTTTACAGACTTCTGTCTTTCTGATTTTTCTTCAGTAGATCAAAGATGAGATTTTTTGACAAAAAAAAAAAAAGATTCTGATCCTGGATCCCATGAAGTTGAACTTTCTATTCATATAAAGAGATTCCTTCTGATGTTTTATTAGTTCTTCAAGGATGACCTTTTGAACTTATTTGTGGCCAAATAATATTTGAACTTGAACATTCTATACAGACTTTAAGTCTACCTGTTGTTTCATCAGTAGGTAAAGGAAGACATTTTTTGACAAAAAAAATGAAAAGATTCTGACCCTAGATTCCATGAACTTGAACTTTCTAATCATATAAATAGATTCCTTCTGATGTTTTATTAGTTCTTCAAGGATGACCCTTTGAACTTATTTGTGGCCAATGAGTCTTTAAACTTGGACCTTCTTTACAGACTTCTGTCTTTCTGTTTTTTCTTCAGTAGATCAAAGATGAGATTTTTTGACAAAAAAAAAAAAAAGATTCTGATCCTTGATCCCATGAAGTTGAACTTTCTATTCATATAAATAGATTCCTTCTGATGTTTTATTAGTTCTTCAAGGATGACCTTTTGAACTTATTTGTGGCCAAAGAGTCTTTGAACTGAACATTCTATAGAGACATTATGACTACCTGTTCTTTCATCAGTAGGTAAAGGAAGACATTTTTTGACAAAAAAATAAATGAAAAGATTCCATGAACTTGAACTTTCTATTCATATAAATAGATTCCCTCTGATGTTTTATTGGTTCTTAAAGGATGACCCTTTGAACTTATTTTTGGCCCAAGAGTCTTTGAACTTGAACCTTCTTTACAGACTTCTGTCTTTCTGTTTTTTCTTCAGTAGATCAAACATGAGTTTTTTTGACAAAAAAAAAGATTCTGACCCTGGATCCCATGAAGTTGAACTTTCTATTCATATAAACATATTCCTTCTGAGGTTTTATTAGTTCTTCAATGATGACCTTTTGAACTTATTTATGGCCAAATAGTCTTTGAACTTGAATATTCTATACAGACTTTATGACTACCTTGTGTTTCATCAGTAAGTAAAGGAAGACATTTTTTGACAAAAATAAATAAGATTCTGACCCTAGATTCCACGAACTTGAACTTTCTATTCATATAAATAGATTCCTTGTGCTGTTTTATTAGTTCTTCAAGGATGACCTTTTGAACTTATTTGTGGCCAAATAGTCTTTGAACTTGAACTTTCTATGCAGACTTTATGACTACCTGTAACCAAAAGTAGGTAAAGGAAGACATTTTTTGACAACAAAAAAAAAGATTCTGACCCTAGATTCCATGAACTTGAACTTTCTATTCATATAAATTGATTCCTTCTGATTTTTATTAGTTCCTCAAGGATGACCCTTTGAACTTATTTGTGGCCAAAGAGTCTTTGAACTTGAACATTCTATACAGACATTATGACTACCTGTTCTTTCATCAGTATGTAAAGGAAGACATTTTTTGACAAAAAAAATAAAATGATTCCATGAACTTGAACTTTCTATTCATATAAATAGATTCCTTCTGATGTTTTATTGGTTCTTCAAGGATGACCCTTTGAACTTATTTTTGGCACAAGAGTCTTTGAACTTGAACCTTCTTTACAGACTTCTGTCTTTCTGTTTTTTCTTCAGTAGATCAAACATGAGATTTTTTGAAAAATAAAAATAAAAAAAGAATCTGACCCTGGATCCCATGAAGTTGAACTTTCTATTCATATAATCAGATTCCTTCTGATTTTTTATTAGTTCGTCAAGGATGACCTTTTGAACTTATTTATGGCAAAATAGTCTTTGAACTTGAACATTCTATACAGACTTTATGACTACCTGTTGTTTCATTAGTAGGTAAAGGAAGACATTTTTTGACAAAAAAAAAAAAAAGATTCTGACCCTAGATTCCATGAACTTGAACTTTCTATTCATATAAATAGATTCCTTCTGATGTCTTATTAGTTCTTCAAGGATGACCCTTTGAACTTATTTGTGGCCAATGAGTCTTTAAACTTGGACCTTCTTTACAGACTTCTGTCTTTCTGTTTTTTCTTCAGTAGATCAAAGATGAGATTTTTTGACAAAAAAAAAAAAGATTCTGATCCTGGATCCCATGAAGTTGAACTTTCTATTCATGTAAATAGATTCCTTCTGATGTTTTATTAGTTCTTCAAGGATGACCTTTTGAACTTATTTGTGGCCAAAGAGTCTTTGAACTTGAACATTCTATACAGACATTATTACTACCTGTTGTTTCATCAGTAGGTAAAGGAAGACATATTTGACAAAAAAATAAATAAAAAGATTCCATGAACTTGATCTTTCTATTCATATAAATAGATTCCTTCTGATGTCTTATTAGTTCTTCAAGGATGACCCTTTGAACTTATTTGTGGCCAATGAGTCTTTAAACTTGGACCTTCTTTACAGACTTCTGTCTTTCTGTTTTTTCTTCAGTAGATCAAAGATGAGATTTTTTTGACAAAAAAAAAAAAGATTCTGATCCTGGATCCCATGAAGTTAAACTTTCTATTCATATAAATAGATTCCTTCTGATGTTTTATTAGTTCTTCAAGGATGACCTTTTGAACATATTTGTGACAAAAGAGTCTTTGAACTTGAACATTCTATACAGACATTATGACTACCTGTTCTTTCATCAGTAGGTAAAGGAAGACATTTTTTGACAAAAAAAATAAAAAGATTCCATGAACTTGAACTTTCTATTCATATAAATAGATTCCTTCTGATGTTTTATTAGTTCTTCAAGGATGACCCTTTGAACTTATGATTCATTATGATTCAACTTGTGATGAAGCATCAGAAAGAATATATTAGTATATATAGAATGTTCGAGTTCAAAGTCTTTTTGGCCAAGAATAAGATCAAAAGTCATCCTTGAAGTACTAGTTCCATCAGAGGGAATCTATTTATATGTATAGAAAGTTCAAGTTCATGGAATCTATGGGCAGAATTTTATTTTCAAAAGTCATATTTGAACTTCTGATAATACAACCAAAAGCCTATATGTTTGAATTTAAATGTAAAGTTGAAAGACTCTTTGTCCAAAAAAACATTCAAAAAGCCATACTTGAACTAAAGATGAAACCGCAGCAGAAATCTGTTAGACTGCATAGAACGTTACAGTTATAGGATCCGGGGTCAGACTTTTATCTTTTTTGTTAGAAACTAATCCTTGAACTACAGATAAAACAACAGAAAGTCTGTATAGAAGGTTCAAGTTGAAAGAATATTTGGCCACAAATAAGTTTAAAAGGTCATCCTTTAACCAGTGCATCAGAAGGAATATATATATATATACATATATATATATATATATATATATATATATATATATATATATATATATATATATATATATATATATATATATATATATATATATATATAGAACGTTCAAGTTCATGGAATCCAGGGGAAGAACATTATTTCAAAAAGTCATATTTGAACTTGTGATGAAGCATCAGAAGGAATATATTAGTATATATAGAATGTTCAAGTTCAAAGACTCTTTGGCCAAGAATAAGATCAAAAGGTCATCCTTGAAGTACTAATTCCATCAGAGGGAATCTTTTTATATGTATAGAAAGTTCAAGTTCATAGGATCCAGGGTCAGATTTTTTTTTTTTTTTGTCAAAAAATGTCATCCTTTAACTACTGATAAGACAACAGGAGTCATAAAGTCTGTATAGAATGTTCAAGTTCAAAGTCTCTTTGGCCAAGAATAAGATCAAAAGTCATCCTTTAAGTACTAGTTCCATCAGAGGGAATCTATTTATATGTATAGAAAGTTCAAGTTCATAGGATCCAGGGTCAGAATTTTTTTGGTCAAAAATGTCATCTTTGAACTACTGATAAAATAACAGGAGTCATAAAGTTTGTATAGAAGGTTCAAGTTCAAAGACTATTTGGCCACAAATAAGTTCAAAAGGCCATCCTTAAAGCACTGATGAAGCATCAGAAGGAATCTATTTATATGTATAGGAAGTTCAATTTCATGGAGTCCAGGGTCAGAAGATTTTTCCAAAAGTCATATTTGAACTTGGAATGAAACATCAGAAGGAATATATTAGTATATATAGAAAGTTCAAGTGCATGGAATCTAGGGGCAGAAAAAAATGTTCAAAAAGTCATATTTGAACTTCTGAAAGAAAAAAAAGCGGAAAGCCTATACGTGTAAATTTAAATTTAAAGTTCAAAGACTCTTTGTCCAAAAATATATTCAAAAAGCCATACTTGAACTAAAGATGAAACAAAAGAAGGAATCTATATGTATGCATAGAAAGTTCAAGTTCATGGGGTCCTGAGTCAGAAAGTATTTTTTTTTTTTGTCAAAAAATGTCATCCTTGCTCTACTGATGAAAAAACTGAAAGTCATAAGTCTGTATAGAAGATTCAAGTTCAAAGACATTTTGGCCACAAATAAGTTCAAAAGGTCATCCTTAAAGCACTGATGAAGCATCAAAAGGAATCTATTTATATGTATAGGAAGGTCAAGTTCATGGAATCCAGAGGCAGAACTTTTTTCCAAAAGTCATATTTGAACTTGGGATGAAACATCAGAAGGAATATATTAGTATACATAGAAAGTTCAAGTTCAAAGACTATTTGGCCACAAATAAGTTTAAAAGGTCATCCTTTAACCAGTGCATCAGAAGGAATCTATATATATATATATAAGAATATTTGGCCAAGAATAAGATCAAAAGGTCATCCTATAACGTTCTATATATATATATATATATATATATATATATATATATATATATATATATATGTATATATATATGTATATATGTATATATGTATATATATATATATATATATATATATATATATATATATATATATATATATATATATATATATATATATATATATATATATATATATATATATATAGAATGTTCAAGTTCATGGAATCCAGGGGAAGAACAATATTTCAAAAAGTCATATTTGAACTTGTGATGAAACATCAGAAGGAATATATTAGTATATATAGAATGTTCAAGTTCAAAGACTCTTTGGCCAAGAATAATATCAAAGGTCATCCTTGAAGTACTAATTCCATCAGAGGGAATCTATTTATATGTATAGAAAGTTCAAGTTCATAGGATCCAGGGTCAGATTTTTTTTGTCAAAAAATGTCATCCTTGAACTACTGATAAAACAACAGGAGTCATAAAGTCTGTATAGAAGGTTCAAGTTCAAATTTGGCCACAAATAAGTTCAAAACGTCATCCTTAAAGCACTGATGAAGTATCAAAAGGAATCTATTTATATGTATAGAAAGTTCAAGTTCATGGAATCCAGGGGGAGAACATTATTTCAAAAAGTCATATTTGAACTTGTGATGAAGCATCAGAAGGAATATATTAGTGTATATAGAATGTTCAAGTTCAAAGACTCTTTGGCCAAGAATAATATCAAAAGGTCATCCTTGAAGTACTAATTCCATCAGAGGGAATCTATTTATATGTATAGAAAGTTCAAGTTCATAGGATCCAGGGTCAGAATTTTTTTTTTTTTTTTTGTCAAAAAATGTCATCCTTGAACTACTGATAAAACAACAGGAGTCATAAAGTCTGTATAGAAGGTTCAAATTCAAATAATATTTGGCCAATAATAAGAGCAAAAGTTCATCCTTGAAGAACTAATAAAACATCAGAAGGAATCTATTTATATGTATAGAAAGTTCAAGTTCATGGAATCTAGGGGCAGAATTTTATTTTCAAAATTCATATTTGAACTTCTGATAAAACATCCAAAAGCCTATACGTTTTAATTTAAATGTAAAGTTGAAATATTTTTGACTCTTTGTTCAAAAATATATTTTTGACTCTTTGTTCAAAAATATATTCAAAAAGTCATACTTGAACCAAAGATGAAACCGATGCAGAAATCTGTTAGAATGGATAGAACGTTCCAGTTATAGGATCCCGGGTCAGACTTTTTTTTTTGTGTCAAAAACTAATCCTTGAACTACTGATAAAACAACAGAAAGTCATATGTCTGTATAGAAGGTTCAAGTTCAAAGACTATTTGGCCACAAATAAGTTTACAAGTTCATCCTTGAAACAGTCCATAAGAAGGAATCTATCTATATATATGTAAAGAAAGTTCAAGTTCATGGAATCCAGGGGAAGAACATTATTTCAAAAAGTCATATTTGAACTTGTGATTGAAGCATCAGAAGGAATATATTAGTAGACATAGAATGTTCAAGTTCAAAGACTCTTTGGCCAAGAATAATATCAAAAGGTCATCCTTGAAGTACTAAATACATCAGAGGGAATCTATTTATATGTATAGAAAGTTCAAGTTCATAGGATCCAGGGTCAGATTTTTTTTTGTCAAAAAATGTCATCCTTGAAGTACTGATAAAACAACAGGAGTTATAAAGTCTGTATAGAAGGTTCACGTTCAAAGAACATTTGGCCACAAATAAGTTCAAAAGGTCATCCTTAAAGCACTGATGAAGCATCAAAAGGAATCTATTTATATGTATAGGAAGGTCAAGTTCATGGAATCCAGAGGCAGAACATTTTTCCAAAAGTCATATTTGAACTTGGGATGAAACATCAGAAGGAATATATTAGTATATATAGAAAGTTCAAGTTCAAAGACTATTTGGCCACAAATAAGTTTAAAAGGTCATCCTTGAACCAGTGCATCAGAAGGAATCTATATATATGTATAGAAAGTTCAAGTTCATGGAATCCAGGGGAAGAACATTATTTCAAAAAGTCATATTTGAACTTTTGATGAAGCATCAGAAGGAATATATTAGTATTTATAGAATGTTCAAGTTCAAAGACTCTTTGGCCAAGAATAAGATCAAAAGGTCATCCTTGAAGTACTAATTCCATCACAGGGATTCTATTTATATGTATAGAAAGTTCAAGTGCATAGGATCCAGGGTCAGATTTTTTTTTGTCAAAAAATGTCATCCTTGAACTACTGATAAAACAACAGGAGTCATAAAGTCTGTATAGGAGGTTCAAGTTTAAAGAATATTTGGCCAAGAATAAGAACAAAGTTCATCCTTGAAGAACTACTCTATTTAATCAGAAGGAATCTATTTAGCATTAGAAGGAATCTATTTATATGTATAGAAAGTTCAAGTTCATGGAATCCAGGGTCAGAACATTTTTCCAAAAGTCATATTTGAACTTGGGATGAAACATCAGAAGGAATATATTAGTATATATAGAAAGTTCAATTTCAAAGTCTATTTGGCCAAGAATGAGGTCAAAAGTTCATCCTTGAAGAACTAATAAAAGATCAGAAGGAATCTATTTATATGTATTCAAGTTCATGCAATCTAGGGGGAGAAATTTTTTTTCAAAAAGTCATATTTGAACTTCTGATAAAACATCTGAAAGCCTATATGTGTGAATTTAAATGTAAAATTCAATCACTTCGTTGGCCAAAAATAAATTCAACAGGTCTTCCTTGAAGTACTGACCAGTAAATGATTCTTTTAATTTGTATAGATTGGTCGAGCTCATTGATTCCATGGTAAGATTTTTTTTTTCTTTGTTCAAAACGTCATATTTGAACTTTGAGGTCTGTATATATAAACAGTTTAATAGTTAGGATTCCTTTTTCCAGCATTGTGTTTAAAAGGTCAAAAATTGTCTACATTCATTTTTAAAAATACATTACAAATACATCAAAGTCTGTTTGTAAAATTTTTAAGGATTCTTATGGCAATTCTCTCTGGGCACGCCCGTTCTTGTCTGATCTCGCAAGTTCAGCAGGGTCTTCAGCAGGGTCTTGGATGGGAAACCTCCATTTATCATTTAAGTTATCTAAGTCATCTAAGTTCAAAAGCACTTATCTATTTAATACAGCACGAGTTCTTGTAAAACCAGCTTTTGAATGCATTGAAAACCCACTGAAGAGATCTTCAATGTAAAAGAGTCTTAAATGCAATGCAATGCAAAAGCACTAAACTCGTCATTGCACAGAGAATCATTATATGAAATAAGCGATAACCATCTTCAAGAGGTCAAGAGGCATTTATTTGTCATTTGCATAGTTAACACAAGGGAAAACTGGGCATTGAAATCTTTTTTCGTATGCAATGCAATGCAAAGCACTAATTTTTTCAATGCACAAATTTTTGGTATACATGCATGCAAAGTCTTCAATGCACAAGTTTTTTCGTATGCAATGCAAAACCACTAATCTTTTCATTACACCCTGAAGACTTATATGCAATGCAAAAGTGCTAATATCTTGAATGCGCAACGAGTTATTTTATGCAATGCAAAGCAAAAGCACTATCTCTTCGTTTTTGCATGCTAATTCAAAAGCTTTAATCTCCTTAGTTTTTTTTTTGTAGAACAAGTTTTTTCATAAAACAAGTTTTGTTCGTATGCAATGCAAAAGCACTAATCTCCCCACTACGCAAGGTTTTTCATATGCAATGCATTGCAAAAGCGCTTATATCTTCAATGCATGATGAGTTCAATGCAATGCAAAAGCACTAATCTCCACAGTGCACAAGTATTTTTGTATGCAGTGCAAAGCACTTATCTCCCCACTACACAAGGTTTTTCGTATGCAATGCATTGCAAAAGCGCTAATATCTTCATTGCAAGACGAGTCCAATGCAATGCAAAAGCACTAATTTCTTCATTGCACAAGTTTTTTCGTATGCAATGCAAACGAACTAATCTCTTTAATGCACAGTTAGATCTTATAGGCAATGTAATGCAATGTAAAGTTTTTTGTATGCATGCATGCAAGCCGCAAGTTTTTTCGTATGCAATGCAAAATCACTACTCTCCCCAGTGCACAGGTTTCTTCGTATGCAATGCAAAAGTGGTATATCTTCAATGCATGACGAGTTCAATGCAATGCAAAAGCACTAATCTCCCCAGTAGTGCAAAAGCACAAGTTTTTTCGCATGCAATGCATTGCAAAAGCGCTAATATCTTCAATGCATAACGAGTTCTAGCAATGCAAAAGCATTGCATCTTCATTGCACAAGTTTTATCGTATGCAATGCAAACGAACTAATCTCTTTAATGCACCGTGAGATCTTATATGCAATGTAAAGTTTTTTTCTATTGCATGCATACAAAAGACTTCAAGCCGTGACTTCAAGTGCTAATATCTTCAATGCACGACGAGGTCTATGCAACGCAAAAGCACGATCTCTTTGACGCACAGTTTTTTCATATGCAATGCAAAAGCACTAATATTTAATTGCACAGCGAATTCTTATATAATAATTATATATAAGCAATACAATGGAAAAGCGCTATCTTCAATGCACAACGAGTTATTTCATGCAACGCAATGAAAAAGTACTATCTCTTCGATACACAGCAAGTTTTTGGATGCAATGCAATGTAAAAGCAATAATCTCCAGTGCACAAGTTTTTTCGACTGCAATGCAATGCAAAAGCACTAATTTTTCAATGCACAAAGGGTTTTTGAATGCATGAAAGCAAGACTTTAATGCACGAGTTTTTTCGTATGCAATGCAAAAGCACTAATCTTTTCATTACACCCTGAATTCTCATATGCAATGCAATGCAAAAGCACAATCTATTCGATGCACAGCAAGTTTTTGCATGCTATGTAATTAATCTCCTCAGTGCACAAGTCTTTTTCGTGTTCAATGCAAAAGCACTAATCTTCCACTGCACAAGTTTTTTAGTAGGCAATGCAATGCACGAATATCTCCAATGCATGACGAGTTCAATGCATTGCAAAAGCACTAATCTCCCCAGTGCACAAGTTTTTTCGCATGCAAGCAATGCCAAAGCACTCATTTCTTCAATGCACAAAGGGGTTTTTGTATGCATGCACAAGTTTTTTCGTATGTAATGCAAAAGCACAATCTTTTCTTACACCCTGAATTCTTAATGCAATGCAATGCAAAAGTGCTAACATCAATGCGCAACGAGTAATTTTATGCAATGCAAAACAAAGCAAAAGCACTAATCTCTTCATTGCACAAGTTTTTTCGTATGCAATGCAATAAATGCATAACGAGTTCTAGCAATGCAAAAGCACTATCTCTTCATTGCACAAGTTTTTTCGTTAGCAATGCAAACGAACTAATCTCTTTAATGCACAATGAGATCTTATATGCAATGTAATGCAATGTAAAGTTTTTTGTATTGCATGCATGCAAAAGACTTTAAGCCGCAAGTTTTTTCGTATGCAATACAATGCAATTCAAAAGCGAAAATATCTTAAATGCAAGAGTTCTATGCAATGCAAAAGCACGATCTCTTCGATGCACAGATTTTTCGTATGCAATGCAAAAGCACTAATATTTAATTGCACAGCAAATTCTTATATGCAATGCAATGCAATGTAAAGTTTTTTGTATTGCATGCATGCCAAAGTCTTCAAGCCGCAAGTTTTTTCGAATGCAATGCAAAAGCACTACTCTCCCCAGTGCACAAGTTTTTTCGTATGCAATGCAATGCAAATGCGCTAATATCTTCAATGCATGACGAGTTAAATGCAATGCAAAAGCACTAATCTACCCAGTGCACAAGTTTTTTCACATGCAAGGCAATGCAAAAGCACTAATCTCCCCAGTGCACAAGCTTTTTCGCATGCATTGCAATGCAAAAGCACTCATTTTTTCAATGCACAAAGTTTTTGTATGCATGCATGCAGTCTTCAGTGCACAAGTTTATTCGTAGGTAATGCAAAAGCACTAATCTTTTCATTACACCCTGAATTCTTTTATATGCAATGCAAAAGCGCTAATATCTTCAATGCGCAACGAGTTATTTTATGCAATGCAAAAGCACTATCTCATCGATGCAGAGCAAGTTTTTGTAAGCAATGCAATGCAAAACACTTAATCTCCTTATTGCACATTTTTTTTCGTATGCAATGCAATGCAAAAGCGCTAATATCTTCAATGCATAACGAGTTCTAGCAATGCAAAAGCACTATCTCTTCATTGCACAAGTTTTTTCGTTAGCAATGCAAACTAACTAATCTCTTTAATGCACAGTGAGATCTTATATGCAATGTAATGCAATGTAAAGTTTTTTGTATTGCATGCATGCAAAAGACTTTAAGCCGCAAGTTTTTTCGTATGCAATACAATGCAATGCAAAAGCGAAAATATCTTAAATGCACGAGTTCTATGCAATGCAAAAGCACGATCTCTTCGATGCAAAGATTTTTCGTATGCAATGCAAAAGCACTAATATTTAATTGCACAGCAATTCTTATATGCAATGCAATGCAATGTAAAGTTTTTTGTATTGCATGCATGCCAAAGTTGTATTGCATGCATGCCAAAGTATTGCATGCATGCCAAATTCAAGCCGCAAGTTTTTCGTAGGCAATGCAAAAGCACTACTCTCCCCAGTGCACAAGTTTTTCCGTATGCAATGCAATGCAAAAGCGCTAATATCTTCAATGCATGACGAGTTAAATGCAATGCAAAAGCACTAATCTACCCGGTGCACAAGTTTTTTCACATGCAAGGCAATGCAAAAGCACTAATCTCCCCAGTGCACAAGCTTTTTCGCATGCATTGCAATGCAAAAGCACTCATTTTTTCAATGCACCAACAAAGCTTTTGTATGCATGCATGCAGTCTTCAGTGCACAAGTTTATTCGTATGTAATGCAAAAGCACTAATCTTTTCATTACACCCTGAATTCTTTTATATGCAATGCAAAAGCGCTAATATTTTCAATGCGCAACGAGTTATTTTATGCAATGCAAAAGCACTATCTCATCGATGCACAGCAAGTTTTTGTAAGCAATGCAATGCAAAACACTAATCTCCTTATTGCACATTTTTTTTCGTATGCAATGCAATGCAAAAGCGCTAATATATTCAATGCATAACGAGTTCTAGCAATGCAAAAGCACTAATCTCTTCATTGCACAAGTTTTTTCGTATGCAATGCAATTAATGCATAACGAGTTCTAGCAATGCAAAAACACTATCTCTTCATTGCACAAGTTTTTTCGTTAGCAATGCAAACGAAATAATCTCTTTAATGCACAGTCAGGTCTTATATGCTATGTAATGCAATGTAAAGTTTTTTGTATTGCATGCATGCAAAAGACTTTAAGCCGCAAGTTTTTTCGTATGCAATACAATGCAATGCAAAAGCGCTGTCTCAATGCACAACGAGTTATTTCATGCAACGCAATGCAAAAGTACTGTCTCTTCGATACACACCAATTTTTTGGATGCAATGCAATGCAAAAGCAATAATCTCCAGTGCACAAGTTTTTCGCAAGCAATGCAATGCAAAAGCATTAATCTCCTCAGTGTACAAGTTTTTTTCGTGTGCAATTGCAAAAGCACTAATCTTCCACTGCACAAGTTTTTTCGTATGCAATTCAATGCAAAAGTGCTAATATCTTCAATGCACGACGAGTTCAATGCAAAGCAATGCAAAAGCGCTATCTTAAATGCACAAGTTATTTCATGCAAAGCAAAAGAACTATCTCTTCGATGTACAGCAAGTTTTTGGAGGCAATGCAATGCAAAAGCACTCATTTTGTCAACGCACAAAGGGTTTTTGTATATTCATGCATCCAAAAGTCTTCAATGCACGAGTTTTTTCGTAGGCAATGCAAAAGCACTATCTCATCGATGCACAGCAAGTTTTTGTAAGCAATGCAATACAAAACATTAATCTACTCATTGCACAAGCTTTTTCGTATGCAATGCAATGCAAAAGTACTAATCTCGTCATTGCCCGAATTTTCCCTATGCGATGCAAATCAATGCAAAAGCGCTAATATATTCATTGCGCAACGAGTTCTTTGTGCAATGCAATACAAAATATATTCAGTGCACAACGAGTTATTTCATGCAATGCAATGAAAAAGTACTTATTTCATAAATGTGCAACGAGTTCTTATTTCATTGCAATGCAAATGCTCTGATTTCTTCAATGCTTTTTGCATGGGTGCAGGGTTTTTGCAGGTTTTTTTATACAATGCATGCAAAATTCTTCAGTGCACAAGTTTTTTTCGTATGCAATGCAAAGCGATGAAATGCAAAAGCCCTAAATCTCTTCAATGTACAACGCAATTGATGTGGATTCTGACTAATTCCTATTCCAAAGAAGGTTCAATAAATATATATCCAATAGTTAAAAATGGAACATGTTCTGGCTAATGTATTATCTGAATGTACGAATGTTTAGACAGTTAAAGTTGGGACTCCCAGACTTCTTCTGATATTTCAGCAGCAGTTCAAGAATGAAATTTTGAAATACAGGCCAACAAAAACTTTCTTCTGGCCAAAGATTCTCTGAACTTGAACTTTCTTTACAGACTTATGTCTTTCTGTTGTTTCTTCAGTAGATCAAGGATGAGATTTTTTGACAAAAAAAAAAGACTCCGACTCTGGATCTCATGAACTTGAAATTTCTCTCCATATAAATAGATTCCTTCTGATGCAGTGGTTCACCTTTTGAACTTATTTTTGGCCAAATAGTATTTGAACTGAACATTCTACACAGACTTTATGACTACCTGTTGTTTCATCAGTAGGTCAAGGAAGACATTTTTTGACAAAAAAAAAAAAAAAATCTGACCCTAAGTTCCATGAACTTGAATAATCAATACATATAAATAGATTCCTTCTGATCGTTTATTAGATCTTCAATGATGACTCTTTGAACTTATTTGTGGCCAAATAGTCTTTAAACTTGACCATTCTATACAGACTTTATGACTACCTGTTGTTTCATCAGTAGGTAAAGGAAGACATTTTTTGACAAAAATAAATAAGATCCTGACCCTAGATTCCACAAACTTGAAATTTCTATTCATATAAATAGATTCCTTCTGATGTTTTATTAGTTCTTCAAGGATGACCTTTTGAACATATTTATGGCCAAATAGTCTTTGAATTTGAACATTCTATACAGACTTTATGACTACCTGTTGTTTCATCAGTAGGTAAAGGAAGACATTTTTTGACAAAAAAAATAAAAAGATTCTGACCCTATATTCCATGAACTTGAACTTCTTTATTCATATAAATGGATTCCTTCTGATGTCTTATTAGTTCTTCAAGGATGACCCTTTGAACTTATTTGTGGCCAAATGAGTCTTTAAACTTGAATCTTCTTTACAGACTTCTGTCTTTCTGTTTTTTCTTCAGTAAATCAAAGAGGAGATTTTTTGACAAAAAAAAAAAAATTCTTATCCTGGATCCCATGAAGTTGAACTTTCTATTCATATAAATAGATTCCTTCTGATGTTTTATTAGTTCTTCAAGGATGACCTTTTGAACTTATTTGTGGCCAAATAGTCTTTGAACTTGACCATTCTATACAGACTTTATGACCACCTGTTGTTTCATCAGTAGGTCAAGGAAGATCTTTTTTTTACAAAAAAATAAAATAAGATTCTGACCCTAGATTCCATGAACTTGAACTCTCTATTCATATAAATAGATTCCTTCAGATATTTTATTAGTTCTTCAAGGATGACCTTTTGAACATATTTGTGGCCAAATAGTCTTTGAACTTGAACTTTCTATAAAGACTTTATGACTACCTGTGGGTCACCAGTAGGTAAAGGAAGACATTTTGTGACAAAAAAAAAAAAAAAAGATTGTGACCCTAGATTCCATGAACTTGAACTTTCTATTCATATAAATAGATTCCTTCTGATGTTTTATTAGTTCTTCAAGGATGACCTTTTGAACTTATTTATGGTTAAAGAGTCTTTGAACTTGAACATTCTATACAGACTTTATGACTACCTGTTGTTTCATCAGTAGGTAAAGGAAGACATTTTTGACAACAAAAAAAAAAGATTCCATGAACTTGAACTTTCTATTCATATAAATAGATTCCTTCTGATGTCTTATTAGTTCTTCAAGGATGACCCTTTGAACTTATTTGTGGCTAATGAGTCTTTAAACTTGGAACTTCTTTACAGACTTCTGTCTTTCCTGTTTTTCTTCAGTAGATCAAAGATGAGATTTTTTGACAAAAAAAAAAAAAAAAGATTCTGATCCTGGATCCCATGAAGTTGAACTTTCTATTCATATAAATAGATTCCTTCTGATGTTTTATTAGTTCTTCAAGGATGACCTTTTGAACTTATTTGTGGCCAAAGAGTCTTTGAACTTGAACATTCTATACAGACATTATGACTACCTGTTCTTTCATCAGTAGGTTAAGGAAGACATTTTTTGACAAAAAATAAATAAAAAGATTCTGACCCTAGATTCCATGAACTTGAACTTTCTATTCATATAAATAGATTCCTTGAGATGTTTTATTAGTTCTTCAAGGATGACCTTTTGAACTTATTTGTGGCCAAATAGTCTTTAAACTTGACCATTCTATACAGACTTTATGACTACCTGTTGTTTCAACAGTAGGTAAAGGAAGACATTTTTTGACAAAAATAAATAAGATCCTGACCCTAGATTCCACAAACTTGAAATTTCTATTCATATAAATAGATTCCTTCTGATGTTTTATTAGTTCTTCAAGGATGACCTTTTGAACATATTTATGGCCAAATAGTCTTTGAATTTGAACATTCTATACAGACTTTATGACTACCTGTTGTTTCATCAGTAGGTAAAGGAAGACATTTTTTGACAAAAAAAATAAAAAGATTCTGACCCTATATTCCATGAACTTGAACTTCTTTATTCATATAAATGGATTCCTTCTGATGTCTTATTAGTTCTTCAAGGATGACCCTTTGAACTTATTTGTGGCCAAATGAGTCTTTAAACTTGAATCTTCTTTACAGACTTCTGTCTTTCTGTTTATTCTTCAGTAAATCAAAGAGGAGATTTTTTGACAAAAAAAAAAAAATTCTTATCCTGGATCCCATGAAGTTGAACTTTCTATTCATATAAATAGATTCCTTCTGATGTTTTATTAGTTCTTCAAGGATGACCTTTTGAACTTATTTGTGGCCAAATAATCTTTGAACTTGACCATTCTATACAGACTTTATGACTACCTGTTGTTTCATCAGTAGGTAAAGGAAGACCTTTTTTGACAAAAAATAAATAAAAAGATTCTGACCCTAGTTTCCATGAACTTGAACTTTCTATTCATATAAATAGATTCCTTGAGATGTTTTATAGTTCTTCAAGGATGACCTTTTGAACTTATTTGTGGCCAAATAGTCTTTGAAGTTGAACATTTTATACAGACTTTATGACTACCTGTTTTTTCTTCAGTAGATCAAGGATGAGATTTTTTGACAAAAAAAAGATTATGACCCTGAATCCCATGAATTTGAACTTTCTCTGCATATAAATAGATTCCTTCTCATGCAGTGGTTCAAGGATGTCCCTTTGAACTTATTTTTGGCCAAACAGTCGTTGAACTTGAACCTTCTTTACAGACGTATGTCTTTCTCTTGTTTCTTCAGTAGATCAAGGATGAGATTTTTTGACAAAAAAACAAAACAAAAAAGATTCTGACCCTGGATCCCATGAACTTGAACATTCTATGTATATAAATATATTCCTTCTGATGCAGTGGTTCAAAGATGACCTTTTGAACTTATTTGTGGCCAAATGAGTCTTTAAACTTGAACCTTCTTTACAGACTTTATGACTACCTGTTGTTTCATCAGTAGGTCAAGGAAGATCTTTTTTTTACAAAAAATAAAATAAGATTCTGACCCTAGATTCCATGAACTTGAACTCTCTATTCATATAAATAGATTCCTTCTGATATTTTATTAGTTCTTCAAGCATGAACTTTTGAACTTATTTTTGGCCAAAGAGTCTTTGAACTTGAACCTTCTTTACAGACTTATGTCTTTCTATTGTTTCTTCAGTAGATCAAGGATGAGATTTTTTGACAAGAAAAAAAAAAGATTCTGACCCTGGATCCGAAGAACTTGAACTTTCTATGCATATATATAGATTCTGATGCAGTGGTTCAAGGATGACCTTTTGAACTCATTTGTGGCCAAATGAGTCTTTAAACTTGAACCTTCTTTACAGACTTTATGACTACCTGTGGTTCATCAGTAGGTAAAGGAAGACATTTTTTGACAAAAATAAATAAGATTCTGACCCTAGATTCCACGAACTTGAACTTTCTATTCATATAAATAGATTCCTTCTGATGTTTTATTAGTTCTTCAAGGATGACCTTTTGAACTTATTTATGGCCAAATAGTCTTTGAACTTGAACATTCTACACAGATTTTATGACTACCTGTTGTTTCATCAGTAGGTAAAGGAAGACATTTTTTGACAAAAAAAATAAAAAGATTCTGACCCTAGATTCCATGAACTTGAACTTCTTTATTCATATAAATAGATTCCTTCTGATGTCTTATTAGTTCTTCAAGGATCACCCTTTGAACTTATTTGTGGCCAAATGAGTCTTTAAACTTGAACCTTCTTTACAGACTTCTGTCTTTCTGTTTTTTCTTCAGTAAATCAAAGATGAGATTTTTTGACAAAAAAAAAAAAAATATTCTGATCCTGGATCCCATGAAGTTGAACTTTCTATTCATATAAATAGATTCCTTCTTATGTTTTATTGGTTCTTCAAGGATTACCATTTGAACTTTTTTGTGGCCAAATAGTCTTTGAACTTGAACATTCTATACAGACTTTATGACTACCTGTTGTTTCATCAGTAGGTCAAGGAAGATCTTTTTTTTTTACAAAAAAATAAAATAAGATTCTGACCCTAGATTCCATGAACTTGAACTCTCTATTCATATAAATAGATTCCTTCTGATATTTTATTAGTTCTTCAAGGATGACCTTTTGAACTTATTTTTGGCCAAAGAGTCTTTGAACTTGAACCTTCTTTACAGACTTCTGTCTTTCTGTTTATTCTTCAGTAAATCAAAGATGAGATTTTTTGACAAAAAAAAAAAGATTCTGATCCTGGATCCAAATAAAGTTGAACTTTCTATTCATATAAATAGATTCCTTCTGATGTTTTATTAGTTCTTCAAGGATGACCATTTGAACTTATTTGTGGCCAAATAGTCTTTGAACTTGAACATTCTATACAGACTTTATGACTACCTGTTGTTTCATCAGTAGGTAAAGGAAGACCTTTTTTGACAAAAAATAAATAAAAAGATTCTGACCCTAGTTTCCATGAACTTGAACTTTCTATTCATATAAATAGATTCCTTGAGATGTTTTATAGTTCTTCAAGGATGACCTTTTGAACTTATTTGTGGCCAAATAGTCTTTGAAGTTGAACATTTTATACAGACTTTATGACTACCTGTTTTTTCTTCAGTAGATCAAGGATGAGATTTTTTGACAAAAAAAAGATTATGACCCTGAATCCCATGAATTTGAACTTTCTCTGCATATAAATAGATTCCTTCTCATGCAGTGGTTCAAGGATGTCCCTTTGAACTTATTTTTGGCCAAACAGTCGTTGAACTTGAACCTTCTTTACAGACGTATGTCTTTCTCTTGTTTCTTCAGTAGATCAAGGATGAGATTTTTTGACAAAAAAACAAAACAAAAAAGATTCTGACCCTGGATCCCATGAACTTGAACATTCTATGTATATAAATATATTCCTTCTGATGCAGTGGTTCAAAGGTGACCTTTTGAACTTATTTGTGGCCAAATGAGTCTTTAAACTTGAACCTTCTTTACAGACTTTATGACTACCTGTTGTTTCATCAGTAGGTCAAGGAAGATCTTTTTTTTACAAAAAATAAAATAAGATTCTGACCCTAGATTCCATGAACTTGAACTCTCTATTCATATAAATAGATTCCTTCTGATATTTTATTAGTTCTTCAAGCATGAACTTTTGAACTTATTTTTGGCCAAAGAGTCTTTGAACTTGAACCTTCTTTACAGACTTATGTCTTTCTATTGTTTCTTCAGTAGATCAAGGATGAGATTTTTTGACAAGAAAAAAAAAAGATTCTGACCCTGGATCCGAAGAACTTGAACTTTCTATGCATATATATAGATTCTGATGCAGTGGTTCAAGGATGACCTTTTGAACTCATTTGTGGCCAAATGAGTCTTTAAACTTGAACCTTCTTTACAGACTTTATGACTACCTGTGGTTCATCAGTAGGTAAAGGAAGACATTTTTTGACAAAAATAAATAAGATTCTGACCCTAGATTCCACGAACTTGAACTTTCTATTCATATAAATAGATTCCTTCTGATGTTTTATTAGTTCTTCAAGGATGACCTTTTGAACTTATTTATGGCCAAATAGTCTTTGAACTTGAACATTCTACACAGATTTTATGACTACCTGTTGTTTCATCAGTAGGTAAAGGAAGACATTTTTTGACAAAAAAAATAAAAAGATTCTGACCCTAGATTCCATGAACTTGAACTTCTTTATTCATATAAATAGATTCCTTCTGATGTCTTATTAGTTCTTCAAGGATCACCCTTTGAACTTATTTGTGGCCAAATGAGTCTTTAAACTTGAACCTTCTTTACAGACTTCTGTCTTTCTGTTTTTTCTTCAGTAAATCAAAGATGAGATTTTTTGACAAAAAAAAAAAAATATTCTGATCCTGGATCCCATGAAGTTGAACTTTCTATTCATATAAATAGATTCCTTCTTATGTTTTATTGGTTCTTCAAGGATTACCATTTGAACTTTTTTGTGGCCAAATAGTCTTTGAACTTGAACATTCTATACAGACTTTATGACTACCTGTTGTTTCATCAGTAGGTCAAGGAAGATCTTTTTTTTTTACAAAAAAATAAAATAAGATTCTGACCCTAGATTCCATGAACTTGAACTCTCTATTCATATAAATAGATTCCTTCTGATATTTTATTAGTTCTTCAAGGATGACCTTTTGAACTTATTTTTGGCCAAAGAGTCTTTGAACTTGAACCTTCTTTACAGACTTCTGTCTTTCTGTTTATTCTTCAGTAAATCAAAGATGAGATTTTTTGACAAAAAAAAAAGATTCTGATCCTGGATCCAAATGAAGTTGAACTTTCTATTCATATAAATAGATTCCTTCTGATGTTTTATTAGTTCTTCAAGGATGACCATTTGAACTTATTTGTGGCCAAATAGTCTTTGAACTTGAACATTCTATACAGACTTTATGACTACCGTCTCGGTTACGTATGTAACCCTCGTTCCCTGAAGGAGGGAACGGAGACGTACGTCAGAACTGAACCGACGAATGGGATCTTACTTTAGAGACCAATCCTACTTCGAGCATCTAACAACGAGCCAATGAAATTTGGCATGCGATCACGCATTCCACGCTCCGCCCCGCAGCGCGGGTATAAATAGGAAGTGGAATGGTAGATCAGCGCTTTTCCTACTGAGGAGCCGAAAGGTGACCGGACTCCCAGCGGAAGCACAGCATCTGGCGACGGGACGTACGTCTCCGTTCCCTCCTTCAGGGAACGAGGGTTACATACGTAACCGAGACGTTCCCTTTCAGTCGGTCACGTTCGACGTACGTCAGAACTGAACCGACGAATGGGATCCCTATGGAAAACGCCAGGATGCTGGCCCTTCCAGCGTCCTGCTTGAGCGCACTGCACCGTCTAGTATGGTACGGAAGTCAGGGCTCCAAGCAGGGAGTACAGTCACTGCTGTTTCTGCAAGACCCACTCAGAATGACTATTGGATAACGCTGGGAAAGCGTGCCTACCTCGTACTTGAGAGAGAGGGTACGCTGCGGGGCCACGTCCTTCAGGGAAGGAGAGGTGGCAGAATACACATAAGGACTAACCTGGCAGGGTAGTGCAACATATGGCAGTCTCTGGGGTGGTTCCAGCCTGATTGAAGGGGGGAAAGAACACGCCCAGAGACGACAGAGCGGGCTCTGTCGAGGGAAAGACACGGGGCTAGCCCGAAGGGTAGCTGATACCGTGGAAGAATACACATATGGGGTTGCCGTGAGGGAACCGCTACATATGGAACCCAGCCTACAGCCACGTTTCACAAGCACACGGGTGCAGGCCTGGCGTCAGACGGTCCGCAACGTCTGACACCGGAGGGGTGACGGAGGAGCTCGACAGGGTTAGCCGGTTTCCCGGGGAACACAACTGGAGACAATAGACGCACGTATCCGGCCCAGAGGGCGGGAGTGGCGTTTCGCAAGCCGACACTTAGAACGGGCACTTAGCGCTCCTGGCCACTGGGGGCGAGGATGCGGGAAGATACCGGCTCTACACGTAAGCTATAGAATCTGGCAAACGTGTTAGGTGTCGCCCAGCCCGCAGCTCTACATATGTCTGTCAGCGAGGCGCCTTGCGCCAGCGCCCAGGAAGAAGCAACACTCCGAGTGGAGTGAGCTCTTACACCGAACGGGCAAGGCACGTCTTGGGACTGGTAGGCCAAGACTATAGCATCCACTATCCAGTGGGCTAACCTCTGCTTGGAGACAGCCTTTCCCTTCTGCTGGCCTCCGTAACAGACGAAGAGTTGCTCTGAGGTCCGAAGGCTTTGGGTCCGGTCAACGTAAGCGCGAAGAGCGCGGACCGGACACAGCAAAGCCAGGGCTGGGTCTGCCTCCTCCGAAGGCAGCGCTTGCAGGTTCACCACCTGATCCCGGAAGGGAGTGGTAGGAACCTTGGGCACATATCCGGGCCGGGGTCTCAGGACGACGTGAGAGTTACCTGGCCCGAACTCTAGGCACGATTCGTTGACCGAAAGTGCATGCAGGTCCCCTACCCTCTTGATCGAGGCCAATGCCGTCAGGAGCACTGTCTTCATTGACAAGATCTTAAGCTCACAAGACGCCAAAGGCTCGAAGGGAGGGCTCTGAAGTGCTCTGAGCACTAGAGCTAAGTCCCAAGAGGGTATCGAGGATGGACGAGGAGGATTTAGTCTCCTCGCACCTCTGAGGAACCTGACGATTAGGTCGTGCTTCCCCACGGACTTACCTTCTACTACATCATGGTACGCTGCTATTGCTGCAGCATATACCTTGAGGGTGGAGGGAGACAGCCTTCTCTCCAACCCATCTTGCAGGAAGGAAAGCACGACACTGATCGAACACCTTCGGGGGTCTTCCCGGCGGGAAGCGCACCACTCAACGAACAGGTTCCACTTCAGAGCATAGAGGCGCCTCGTAGAGGGGGCTCTAGCTGAAGCGATGGTATCTACGACAGCTTGTGGTAGTCCATCTAGAACCTCCGCGTCCCGTCCAGGGACCAGACATGAAGATTCCAGAGGTCTGGACGCGGGTGCCATAGCGTGCCCCGTCCCTGAGAAAGAAGGTCCTTCCTCAGGGGAATCGGCCAAGGAGGGGCTGTCGCGAGGAGTGTAAGTTCTGGGAACCAGGTCCGGTTGGGCCAATACGGCGCAACTAACAAGACCTGCTCCTCGTCCTCCCTGACCTTGCACAGAGTCTGTGCAAGAAGGCTCACTGGGGGAAACGCATACTTGCGTAGGTCCCGGGGCCAGCTGTGCGCCAGTGCATCTGTGCCGAGGGTACCCCCGGTCAGGGAATAGTACCACTGGCAATGGGTCGAGTCCGGAGAGGCAAACAGGTCGACCTGTGCGGCTCCGAACTGGTCCCATATCAGCTGGACCGCCTGGGGGTGGAGTCGCCACTCTCCCGGAGGTGTCGGCTGACGAGAGAGCTCGTCGGCTGTCTGGTTCAGCACACCAGGGACATGAATGGCCCGAAGCGACCTCAGCTGCTTCTGACTCCACAGGAGGAGGTGGCGGGCGAGTTGGAGCAGACGACGGGAGCGTAGACCACCCTGACGGTTGATGTACGCAACGGCCGTGGTGCTGTCCGTACGGACCAGTACATGCTTGCCACGCAGCGGCCCCTTGAGGCGGCGGAGTGCCAGATGTACTGCCAGTAACTCGAGGCAATTGATATGCCAATGCAATTGCGGCCCCGTCCACAGACCAGCAACTGCATGCCCGTTGTACGTGGCCCCCCAGCCCGTGGTGGAGGCATCCGTGAATAGCACAGCATGCCTGGACACTTGTTCTAGGGGCACCCCGGCCCGGAGAAACGAAGTGCTGGACCACGGGCTGAAGGTTTGGCGGCAGTAAGGAGTCACTGGGACCCGGTACTGACCGCTCTGCCACGCCCACCTCGGGACTCGGCCATTGAGCCAGCGTTGAAGCGGTCTCATATGAAGCAATCCGAGCGGCGTGACCGCGGCTGCAGATGCCATATGCCCCAGGAGCCTCTGAAAGAATTTCAGTGGGACCGCTGTCCTGCTCTTGAATATATTCAAGCAGTTCAACACCGACTGGACTCGCTCCTCGGTGAGGCGCGCCGTCCGGTTGACCGAGTCCAGCTCCATACCGAGATAAGAGATCCTCTGTGTGGGACAGAGTTTGCTCTTCTCTCGGTTGACCCGAAGGCCCAACTGGCTGAGGTGACTGAGCACCAGGTCCCTGTGTTCGCACAACTGGTCCTTCGACTGGGCTAGGATCAGCCAATCGTCGAGGTAGTTGAGAATCCGAACGCCGCGTTCTCTGAGTGGAACAATGGCTGCCTCCGCGACCTTCGTAAAGACGCGGGGCGACAGGGACAGCCCGAAGGGCAGGACCTTGTACTGATATGCTTTCCCCTCGAACGCAAAGCGTAGGAACGGTCTGTGTCGAGGGAGAATAGACACATGGAAGTACGCGTCCTTCAGGTCGATCGCTGCAAACCAATCCTGGGGACGGATGCATTGGAAAATGCGTTTCTGCGTCAACATCCTGAACGGGAGCTTGTGCAGGGCCCGATTCAGAACTCGCAGGTCCAGGATTGGCCGTAACCCACCCCCTTTCTTGGGCACAATGAAGTAGGGGCTGTAAAACCCCGTCTTCATATCGGCTGGAGGAACCGGCTCGATCGCGTCCTTCGCCAGTAGGACCTCGATCTCTGACCGCAAGACTTGAGCATCGCTGCTTCGCACGGAGGTGAAGAGGATGCCCTTGTACTTGGGTGGCCGGCGTGCGAACTGAATCGCGTAGCCGAGTCTGATGGTACGGATGAGCCAGCGAGACGGCCTGGGGAGACCTAGCCAGGCCCCCAGAGACCGTACAAGCGGGACCAACGGCACCACAGACGTGCCCGGGGTGGGGCAGCGAAGCGGAGTACTCTGGCCCGACTCGGGAGGCCCGGAGGCGGCCCGTAGTGTTGCCTGAGCACTCCTGGTTTGGACAGAGAGTGGGTGAGAAGGCCCGGGGGCGTCCTCGGAGCCCACTCTGCTGTCCACTGCCCGGAGGCAGGGAAGTGAAGCACTCAGCCCCGACCCGGAAGGCCCGTGGGCGGCCCGGAGTGTTGACTGAGTGCTCACAAGAGAGGCAGTGTGTGGGTGAGAAGGCCCGGGGGCGTCCTCGAGGCCCACACAGCTGCCCCCTGGCGACGGGAGGGTAGGAAAGGAGTGACAAGGCCCGTGGGCGTCGCACACTGCCAACCTGACCCTCTTGGGGCCCAGAGAGAGAGGAAATTGCTCTTTTGGTGAAAATGTGGGTACCGCTGGACTCCGGAGAGCCAGCGGCAGAGATGTTGTGACCAGTGTTGCCCCCCCGGTCCTCCTCCGGGGGGGTGGGAGGGATGCGGACATCATCTCCCTCAGAGCAGCTCCTCTTCTCCCTGGGCTGCCCGTCTCAGGGCCGCTTCCCCTTACGCTTGCCGGCAGGTTTGGCGGGCCCTTGGACGGGTTGGGCGGCCCCCTTGCGTCCGGCGCCCTGCTTCGCGGGTGGAGGCTGCTGCTTGGGCTTGGCAGGGGCGGAGGCGGACGCTGGAGGACGCCCTCGGCGACGAGCAGACTGGGGGGCTGCCCCGGGCGGCTGGGTGGAGGCAGCAGCGGGCCGCCGGGGCAGGATGTTTTTGATGGCCTCCGTCTGCTTCTTGGCCACCGAGAACTGCTGGGCAAAGTCCTCGATGGCGTCGCCGAAGAGGCCGGCCTGACAGACAGGGGCGTTTAGAAACCGAACCTTGTCCGAGTCCCGCATGTCTGTCAGGTTCAGCCACAGGTGGCGTTCCTGGACCACCAAGGTGGACATCGCCCGACCCAGGGAGCGGGCCGTGACTTTCGTCGCCCGGAGGGCGAGGTCCGTCGCGGCTCGCAGTTCCTGCATAACTGCCTGGTCGGAACCACCCTCGTGCAGTTCCATGAGCGCTTTGGCCTGGTGGACCTGCAGGAGCGCCATGGCATGCAAAGCTGATGCAGCTTCTCCGCAGGCTGTGTAAGCCTTGCCCGTCAAGCCGGACGAGAACTTACACGCCCGGGAGGGGAGACGCGGGGCGTGCCTCCAGTCCGCAGCGGTCTTAGGACACAGGTGCATCGCAACCGACCGCTCGACTGGAGGGATCCCCTCGTAGCCCTTAGCTGCACCACCATCGAGAGTGGTGAGGATGGAGGAGTCAGTCGATCGCTGGCGTACGCTATACGGCGCTACCCAGGACTTCGTGAGCTCCTGATGCACTTCCGGGAAGAAAGGCACCGGGGCGGGACGCTGAGAACCAGCGCGACCCGTCCCGAGAAACCAATCATCCAGCCGCGAAGGTTCGGGACGTGGTGGAGGGTTCCACTCAAGCCCGACACTTGCGGCGGCCCGGGCAAGCATAGCCGTAAGTTCCGGGTCAGACTCGGGCAACGCTGTCACACCCGAAGGGGGCAACGCAGCCGAGTCTTCATCCTCGGAACCCATTAGCTCATCCCCCGATGCAGCAACCGACATCTGGTCCTCCGCCGGAGCCCCAAAAGAGACGACTGGCGCTCCACGTGGGAGGTCAGCGCGCCCTTCCGGAAGCTCCACCGGTACAGTGGAGGGGGGAGGGGCCCGAGGAGCCGTGAGACCCGTCGGGTTTACCCTGACCGACACCCTCAGGTCCCCACCAAGGTCATCAGCCAAAGTAGTAGCCCTCTGCTTTGCAGCTGGAGGACCACTAGATCGGGGGATGGACGATGGTGTTCCACCTCTTCTGAGGTACTGGAGACGGGACCGCAACACTGCAATGGACATATTCCCGCAATGGGAACATGTCTCATCCACGAACGCAGCCTCAGCGTGCTGTGCGCCCAGACACGAGAGACAACGAACGTGTCCGTCAAGCGGGGACAGAAATCGACCGCACCCAGAAACACACGGCTTGAATGACATCTTGAAAAAGACGCAGGGTCAAACCGTGTTGCTCTTTTGTGAATGGAAGTTTTGCTCTTTTAGTGCTGAAGCACTCAGGGAGATGACCGCGGCTCCACGCAGTTCGATAGTGCAAGCCTGCGTGAGCTCTCAGTGATATGTATGTGTGAGCGCCCAGCGAACCAACTGTAATGTGTGTGTGTAAGGAAACGCTCAGCGAACCAAAGCTCTTTGTACACTCTATCACTGAAGTGACGGTCTCTCGCTGACGCGCCGTATCACCCGCACTGGCAAACTCTTTCACAGGATATTCAAGACTCGTAGTCAGAAAGCTCTTCGTAGAAACAGCAATGAAGACTGTTCGGCTCCGAAGTAGAAAGCGCTGATCTACCATTCCACTTCCTATTTATACCCGCGCTGCGGGGCGGAGCGTGGAATGCGTGATCGCATGCCAAATTTCATTGGCTCGTTGTTAGATGCTCGAAGTAGGATTGGTCTCTAAAGTAAGATCCCATTCGTCGGTTCAGTTCTGACGTACGTCGAACGTGACCGACTGAAAGGGAACTGTTGTTTCATCAGTAGGTCAAGGAAGATCTTTTTTTTTTACAAAAAAATAAAACAAGATTGTGACCCTAGATTCCATGAACTTGAACTCTCTATTCATATAAATACATTCCTTCTAATGTCTAATTAGTTCTTCAAGGATGACCCTTTGAACTTATTTGTGGCCAAATGAGTCTTTAAACTTGAACCTTCTTTACAGACTTTATGACTACCTAATGTTTCAAAAGTAGGTCAAGAAAGATCTTTTTTTACCAAAAAATAAAATAAGATTCTAACCCTAGATTCCATGAACTTGAACTCTCTATTCATATAAATAGATTCCTTCTGATGTTTTATTAGTTCTTCAAGCATGAACTTTTGAACTTATTTTTGGCCAAAGAGTCTTTGAACTTGAACATTCTACACAGATTTTATGACTACCTGTTGTTTCATCAGTAGGTAAAGGAAGACATTTTTTGACAAAAAAAAATAAAAAGATTCTGACCCTAGATTCCATGAACTTGAACTTCTTTATTCATATAAATAGATTCCTTCTGATGTCTTATTAGTTCTTCAAGGATCACCCTTTGAACTTATTTGTGGCCAAATGAGTCTTTAAACTTGAACCTTCTTTACAGACTTCTGTCTTTCTGTTTTTTCTTCAGTAAATCAAAGATGAGATTTTTTGACAAAAAAAAAAAAAAGATTCTGATCCTGGATCCCATGAAATTGAACTTTCTATTCATATAAATAGATTCCTTCTTATGTTTTATTGGTTCTTCAAGGATTACCATTTGAACTTTTTTGTGGCCAAATAGTCTTTGAACTTGAACATTCTATACAGACTTTATGACTACCTGTTGTTTCATCAGTAGGTCAAGGAAGATCTTTTTTTTTTACAAAAAAATAAAATAAGATTCTGACCCTAGATTCCATGAACTTGAACTCTCTATTCATATAAATAGATTCCTTCTGATATTTTATTAGTTCTTCAAGGATGACCTTTTGAACTTATTTTTGGCCAAAGAGTCTTTGAACTTGAACCTTCTTTACAGACTTCTGTCTTTCTGTTTATTCTTCAGTAAATCAAAGATGAGATTTTTTGACAAAAAAAAAAAGATTCTGATCCTGGATCCAAATGAAGTTGAACTTTCTATTCATATAAATAGATTCCTTCTGATGTTTTATTAGTTCTTCAAGGATGACCATTTGAACTTATTTGTGGCCAAATAGTCTTTGAACTTGAACATTCTATACAGACTTTATGACTACCTGTTGTTTCATCAGTAGGTCAAGGAAGATCTTTTTTTTACAAAAAAATAAAACAAGATTCTGACCCTAGATTCCATGAACTTGAACTCTCTATTCATATAAATACATTCCTTCTAATGTCTAATTAGTTCTTCAAGGATGACCCTTTGAACTTATTTGTGGCCAAATGAGTCTTTAAACTTGAACCTTCTTTACAGACTTTATGACTACCTAATGTTTCAAAAGTAGGTCAAGAAAGATCTTTTTTTACCAAAAAATAAAATAAGATTCTAACCCTAGATTCCATGAACTTGAACTCTCTATTCATATAAATAGATTCCTTCTGATATTTTATTAGTTCTTCAAGCATGAACTTTTGAACTTATTTTTGGCCAAAGAGTCTTTGAACTTGAACCTTCTTTACAGACTTATGTCTTTCTATTGTTTCTTCAGTAGATCAAGGATGAGATTTTTTGACAAGAAAAAAAAAGATTCTGACCCTGGATCCAAAGAACTTGAACTTTCTATGCATATAAATAGATTCTGATGCAGTGGTTCAAGGATGACCTTTTGAACTCATTTGTGGCAAAATGAGTCTTTAAACTTGAACCTTCTATACAGACTTTATGACTACCTGTTGTTTCATCAGTAGGTCAAGGAAGATCTTTTTTTACAAAAAAAAAAAAAAGATTCTGACCCTAGATTCCATGCACTTGAACTTTCTAGTCATATAAGTAGAATCCTTCTGATGTTTTATTAGTTCTTCAAGGATGACCCTTTGAACTTATTTGTGGCCAATGAGTCTTTAAACTTGGACCTTCTTTACAGAATTCTGTCTTTCTGTTTTTTCTTCAGTAGATCAAAGATGAGATTTTTTTGACAAAAAAAAAAAGATTCTGATCCTGGATCCCATGAAGTTGAACTTTCTATTCATATAAATAGATTCCTTCTGATGTTTTATTAGTTCTT
Source organism: Pseudorasbora parva (assembly GCF_024679245.1). NCBI lineage: Eukaryota > Metazoa > Chordata > Actinopteri > Cypriniformes > Gobionidae > Pseudorasbora > Pseudorasbora parva. The sequence goes on from NC_090183.1 coordinate 20,163,302, forward strand.
CAAGGATGACCTTTTGAACTTATTTGTGGCCAAAGAGTCTTTGAACTTGAACATTCTATACAGACATTATGACTACCTGTTGTTTCATCAGTAGGTAAAGGAAGACATTTTTTGACAAAAAGTAAATAAAAAGATTCTGACCCTAGTTTCCATGAACTTGAGCTTTCTATTCATATAAATAGATTCCTTCTGATGTCTTATTAGCTCTTCAAGGATGACCCTTTGAAATTATTTGTGGCTAATGAGTCTTTAAACTTGGAACTACTTTACAGACTTCTGTCTTTCTGTTTTTTCTTCAGTAGATCAAAGATGAGATTTTTTGACAAAAAAAAAAAAAAAGATTCTGATCCTGGATCCCATGAAGTTGAACTTTCTATTCATATAAATAGATTCCTTCTGATGTTTTATTAGTTCTTCAAGGATGACCATTTGAACTTATTTGTGGCCAAATAGTCTTTGAACTTGAACATTCTATGCAGACTTTATGACTACCTGTTGTTTCATCAGTAGGTCAAGGAAGATCTTTTTTTCCAAAAAAAATAAAACAAGATTCTGACCCTAGATTCCATGAACTTGAACTCTCTATTCATATAAATAGATTCCTTCTGATATTTTATTAGTTCTTCAAGGATGACCTTTTGAACTTATTTTTGGCCAAAGAGTCTTTTGAACTTGAACATTCTATACAGACTTTATGACTACCTGTTGTTTCATCAGTAGGTAAAGGAAGACATTTTTTGAAAAAAAAAAAAAAAAGATTCTGACCCTAGATTCCATGCACTTGAACTTTCTATTCATATAAATAGAATCCTTCTGATGTTTTATTAGTTCTTCAAGGATGACCCTTTGAACTTATTTGTGGCCAATGAGTCTTTAAACTTGGACCTTCTTTACAGAATTCTGTCTTTCTGTTTTTTCTTCAATAGATCAAAGATGAGATTTTTTGACAAAAAAAAAAAAGATTCTGATCCTGGATCCCATGAAGTTGAACTTTCTATTCATATAAATAGATTCCTTCTGATGTTTTATTAGTTCTTCATGGATGACCTTTTGAACTTATTTGTGGCCAAATAGTCTTTGAACTTGAACATTCTATACAGACTTTATGACTACCTGTTGTTTCATCAGTAGGTCAAGGAAGATCTTTTTTTCCAAAAAAATAAAACAAGATTCTGACCCTAGATTCCATGAACTTGAACTCTCTTTTCATATAAATAGATTCCTTCTGATATTTTATTAGTTTCCTCAAGGATGACCTTTTGAACTTATTTTTGGCCAAATAGTCTTTGAACTTGAACATTCTATACAGACTTTATGACTACCTGTTGTTTCATCAGTAGGTAAAGGAAGACATTTTTTGACAAAAAAAAAAAAAAAGATTCTGACCCTAGAGTGCATGCACTTGAACTTTCTATTCATATGAGTGGATTCCTTCTGATGTTTGATTAGTTCTTCAAGGATGACCCTTTGAACTTATTTGTTGCCAATGAGTCTTTAAACTTGGACCTTCTTTACAGAATTCTGTCTTTCTGTTTTTTCTTCAGTAGATCAAAGATGAGATTTTTTGACAAAAAAAAAAAAAGATTCTGATCCTGGATCCCATGAATTTGAACTTTCTATTCATATAAATAGATTCCTTCAGATATTTTATTAGTTCTTCAAGGATGACCATTTGAACTTATTTGTGGCCAAATAGTCTTTGAACTTGAACATTCTATACAGACTTTATGACTACCTTTTGTTTCATCAGTAGGTCAAGGAAGATCTTTTTTTTACAAAAAAATAAAACAAGATTCTGACCCTAGATTCCATGAACTTGAACTCTCTATTCATATAAATACATTCCTTCTAATGTCTAATTAGTTCTTCAAGGATGACCCTTTGAACTTATTTGTGGCCAAATGAGTCTTTAAACTTGAACCTTCTTTACAGACTTTATGACTACCTAATGTTTCAAAAGTAGGTCAAGAAAGATCTTTTTTTACCAAAAAATAAAATAAGATTCTAACCCTAGATTCCATGAACTTGAACTCTCTATTCATATAAATAGATTCCTTCTGATGTTTTATTAGTTCTTCAAGCATGAACTTTTGAACTTATTTTTGGCCAAAGAGTCTTTGAACTTGAACATTCTACACAGATTTTATGACTACCTGTTGTTTCATCAGTAGGTAAAGGAAGACATTTTTTGACAAAAAAAATAAAAAGATTCTGACCCTAGATTCCATGAACTTGAACTTCTTTATTCATATAAATAGATTCCTTCTGATGTCTTATTAGTTCTTCAAGGATCACCCTTTGAACTTATTTGTGGCCAAATGAGTCTTTAAACTTGAACCTTCTTTACAGACTTCTGTCTTTCTGTTTTTTCTTCAGTAAATCAAAGATGAGATTTTTTGACAAAAAAAAAAAAAAGATTCTGATCCTGGATCCCATGAAATTGAACTTTCTATTCATATAAATAGATTCCATCTTATGTTTTATTGGTTCTTCAAGGATTACCATTTGAACTTTTTTGTGGCCAAATAGTCTTTGAACTTGAACATTCTATACAGACTTTATGACTACCTGTTGTTTCATCAGAAGGTCAAGGAAGATCTTTTTTTTTTACAAAAAAATAAAATAAGATTCTGACCCTAGATTCCATGAACTTGAACTCTCTATTCATATAAATAGATTCCTTCTGATATTTTATTAGTTCTTCAAGGATGACCTTTTGAACTTATTTTTGGCCAAAGAGTCTTTGAACTTGAACATTCTATACAGACTTTGTGACTACCTGTTGTTTCATCAGTAAGTAAAGGAAGACATTTTTTGACAAAAATAAAAAAGATTCTGACCCTAGATTCCACGAACTTAAACTTTCTATTCATATAAATAGATTCCTTGTGATGTTTTATTAGTTCTTCAAGGATGACCTTTTGAACTTATTTATGGCCAAATAGTCTTTGAACTTGAACATTCTATACAGACTTTATGACTACCTGTTCTTTCATCAGTAGGTAAAGGAAGACATTTTTTTGACAAAAAAAAAAAAAAAAGATTCCATGAACTTGAACTTTCTATTCATATAAACAGATTCCTTCTGAAGTTTTATTAGTTCTTCAATGATGACCTTTTGAACTTATTTATGGCCAAATAGTCTTTGAACTTGAACATTCTATACAGACTTTATGACTACCTGTTCTTTCATCAGTAGCTTAAGGAAGACATTTTTTTGACAAAAAAAATAAAAAGATTCTGACCCTAGATTCCATGAACTTGAACTTCTTTATTCATATAAATAGATTCCTTCTGATGTCTTATTAGTTCTTCAAGGATCACCCTTTGAACTTATTTGTGGCCAAATGAGTCTTTAAACTTGAACCTTCTTTACAGACTTCTGTCTTTCTGTTTTTTCTTCAGTAAATCAAAGATGAGATTTTTTGACAAAAAAAAAAAAAGATTCTGATCCTGGATCCCATGAAATTGAACTTTCTATTCATATAAATAGATTCCATCTTATGTTTTATTGGTTCTTCAAGGATTACCATTTGAACTTTTTTGTGGCCAAATAGTCTTTGAACTTGAACATTCTATACAGACTTTATGACTACCTGTTGTTTCATCAGAAGGTCAAGGAAGATCTTTTTTTTTTACAAAAAAATAAAATAAGATTCTGTCCCTAGATTCCATGAACTTGAACTCTCTATTCATATAAATAGATTCCTTCTGATATTTTATTAGTTCTTCAATGATGACCTTTTGAACTTATTTTTGGCCAAATAGTCTTTGAACTTGAACATTCTATACAGACTTTGTGACTACCTGTTGTTTCATCAGTAAGTAAAGGAAGACATTTTTTGACAAAAATAAAAAAGATTCTGACCCTAGATTCCACGAACTTAAACTTTCTATTCATATAAATAGATTCCTTGTGATGTTTTATTAGTTCTTCAAGGATGACCTTTTGAACTTATTTATGGCCAAATAGTCTTTGAACTTGAACATTCTATACAGACTTTATGACTACCTGTTCTTTCATCAGTAGGTTAAGGAAGACATTTTTTTGACAAAAAAAAAAAAAAAGATTCCATGAACTTGAACTTTCTATTCATATAAACAGATTCCTTCTGAAGTTTTATTAGTTCTTCAATGATGACCTTTTGAACTTATTTATGGCCAAATAGTCTTTGAACTTGAACATTCTATACAGACTTTATGACTACCTGTTCTTTCATCAGTAGCTTAAGGAAGACATTTTTTTGACAAAAAAAAAAAAAAGATTCCATGAACTTGAACTTTCTATTCATAAAAATAGATTCCTTCTGATGTTTTATTAGTTCTTCAAAGATGACCCTTTGAACTTATTTTTGGCCCAAGAGTCTTTGAACTTGAACCTTCTTTACAGACTTCTGTCTTTCTGTTTTTTCTTCAGTAGATCAAACATGAGATTTTTTGACAAAAAAAAAAAAAAAGATTCTGACACTGGATCCCATGAAGTTGAACTTTCTATTCATATAAACAGATTCCTTCTGATGTTTTATTAGTTCTTCAATGATGACCTTTTGAACTTATTTATGGCCAAATAGTCTTTGAACTTGAACATTTTATACAGACTTTATGACTACCTGTTGTTTCATCAATAAGTAAAGGAAGACATTTTTTGACAAAAATAAATAAGATTCTGACCCTAGATTCCACGAACTTGAACTTTCTATTCATATAAATAGATTCCTTGTGCTGTTTTGTTAGTTCTTCAAGGATGACCTTTTGAACTTATTTGTGGCCAATGAGTCTTTAAACTTGGACCTTCTTTACAGACTTCTGTCTTTCTGTTTTTTCTTCAGTAGATCAAAGATGAGATTTTTTGACAAAAAAAAAAAAAAAGATTCTGATCCTGGATCCCATGAAGTTGAACTTTCTATTCATATAAATAGATTCCTTCTGATGTTTTATTAGTTCTTCAAGGATGACCTTTTGAACTTATTTGTGGACAAAGAGTCTTTGAACTTGAACATTCTATACAGACATTATGACTACCTGTTCTTTAATCAGTAGGTTAAGGAAGACATTTTTTGACAAAAAAAAAAAAGATTCCATGAACTTGAACTTTCTATTCATATAAATAGATTCCTTCTGATGTTTTATTAGTTCTTCAAAGATGACCCTTTGAACTTATTTTTGGCCCAAGAGTCTTTGAACTTGAACCTTTTTTACAGACTTCTGTCTTTCTGTTTTTTCTTCAGTATATCAAACATGAGATTTTTTGACAAAAAAAAAAAAAACAAGATTCTGACCCTGGATCCCATGAAGTTGAACTTTCTATTCATATAAACAGATTCCTTCTGATGTTTTATTAGTTCTTCAATGATGACCTTTTGAACTTATTTATGGCCAAATAGTCTTTGAACTTGAACATTCTATACAGACTTTAAGTTTACCTGTTGTTTCATCAGTAGGTAAAGGAAGACATTTTTTGACAAAAAAAAAAAAAAAGATTCTGACCCTAGATTCCATGAACTTGAACTTTCTATTCATATAAATAGATTCCTTCTGATGTTTTATTAGTTCCTCAAGGATGACCCTTTGAACTTATTTTTGGCCCAAGAGTCTTTGAACTTGAACCTTCTTTACAGACTTCTGTCTTTCTGTTTTTTCTTCAGTAGATCAAAGATGAGATTTTTTGACAAAAACAAAAAAAAGATTCTGATCCTGGATCCCATGAAGTTGAACTTTCTATTCATATAAATAGATTAGATTCCTTCTGATGTTTTATTAGTTCTTCAAAGATGACCCTTTGAACTTATTTTTGGCCCAAGAGTCTTTGAACTTGAACCTTTTTTACAGACTTCTGTCTTTCTGTTTTTTCTTCAGTAGATCAAACATGAGATTTTTTGACAAAAAAAAAAAAGATTCTGATCCTGGATCCCATGAAGTTGAACTTTCTATTCATATCAATAGATTCCTTCAGATGTTTTATTCGTTTTTCAAGGATGACCTTTTGAACTTTTTTGTGGCCAAATAGTCTTTGAACTTGACCATTCTATACAGACGTTGTGACTACCTGTTGTTTCATCAGTAGGTCAAGGAAGATCTTTTTTTACAAAAAAAAAAAAAAAAAAGATTCTGATCCTGGATCCCATGAAGTTGAACTTTCTATTCATATAAATAGATTCCTTCTGATGTTTTATTAGTTCCTCAAGGATGACCCTGTGAACTTATTTGTGGCCAATGAGTCTTTAAATTTGGACCTTCTTTACAGACTTTGTCTTTCTGTTTTTTCTTCAGTAGATCAAAGATGAGATTTTTTGACAAAAAAAAAAAAAGATTCTGATCCTGGATCCCATGAAGTTGAACTTTCTATTCATATAAATAGATTCCTTCTGATGTTTTATTAGTTCTTCAAGGATGACCTTTTGAACTTATTTGTGGCCAAAGAGTCTTTGAACTGAACATTCTATAGAGACATTATGACTACCTGTTCTTTCATCAGTAGGTAAAGGAAGACATTTTTTGAAAAAAATAAAAATAAAAAGATTCCATGAACTTGAACTTTCTATTCATATAAATAGATTCCCTCTGATGTTTTATTGCTTATTAAAGGATGACCCTTTGAACTTATTTTTGGCCCAAGAGTCTTTGAACTTGAACCTTCTTTACAGACTTCTGTCTTTCTGTTTTTTCTTCAGTAGATCAAACGTGAGATTTTTTGACAAAAAAAAGATACTGACCCTGGATCCCATGAAGTTGAACTTTCTATTCATATAAATAGATTCCTTCTGATGTTTTATTAGTTCTTCAAGGATGACCTTTTGAACTTATTTGTGGCCAAAGAGTCTTTGAACTTGAACATTCTATACAGACATTATTACTACCTGTTGTTTCATCAGTAGGTAAAGGAAGACATTTTTGACAAAAAAAATAAATAAAAAGATTCCATGAACTTGATCTTTCTATTCATATAAATTGATTCCTTCTGATGTCTTATTAGTTCTTCAAGGATTACCCTTTGAACTTATTTGTGGCCAATGAGTCTTTAAACTTGGACCTTCTTTACAGACTTCTGTCTTTCTGTTTTTTCTTCAGTAGATCAAAGATGAGATTTTTTGACAAAAAAAAAAAAAAAAGATTCTGATCCTGGATCCCATGAAGTTGAACTTACTATTCATATAAATAGATTCCTTCTGATGTTTTATTAGTTCTTCAAGGATGACCTTTTGAACTTATTTGTGGCAAAAGAGTCTTTGAACTTGAACATTCTATACAGACATTATGACTACCTGTTCTTTCATCAGTAGGTAAAGGAAGACATTTTTTGACAAAAAAAATAAAAAGATTCCATGAACTTGAACTTTCTATTCATATAAATAGATTCCTTCTGATGTTTTATTAGTTCTTCAAGGATGACCCTTTGAACTTATTTTTGGCCCAAGAGTCTTTGAACTTGAACCTTCTTTACAGACTTCTGTCTTTCTGATTTTTCTTCAGTAGATCAAAGATGAGATTTTTTAACAAAAAAAAAAAAATTCTGATCCTGGATCCCATGAAGTTGAACTTTCTATTCATATAAAGAGATTCCTTCTGATGTTTTATTAGTTCTTCAAGGATGACCTTTTGAACTTATTTGTGGCCAAATAATATTTGAACTTGAACATTCTATACAGACTTTAAGTCTACCTGTTGTTTCATCAGTAGGTAAAGGAAGACATTTTTTGACAAAAAAAAATGAAAAGATTCTGACCCTAGATTCCATGAACTTTAACTTTCTATTCATATAAATAGATTCCTTCTGATGTTTTATTAGTTCTTCAAGGATGACCCTTTAAACATATTTGTGGCCAATGAGTCTTTAAACTTGGACCTTCTTTACAGACTTCTGTCTTTCTGTTTTTTCTTCAGTAGATCAAAGATGAGATTTTTTGACAAAAAAAAAAAAGATTCTGATCCTGGATCCCATGAAGTTGAAATTTCTATTCATATAAATAGATTCCTTCTGATGTTTTATTAGTTCTTCAAGGATGACCTTTTGAACTTATTTGTGGCCAAAGAGTCTTTGAACTGAACATTCTATAGAGACATTATGACTACCTGTTTTTTCTTAAGTAGATCAAACATGAGTTTTTTTGACAAAAAAAGGATTCTGACCCTGGATCCCATGAAGTTGAACTTTCTATTCATATAAATAGATTCCTTTTGATGTTTTATTAGTTCTTCAAGGATGACCTTTTGAACTTATTTGTGGCCAAAGAGTCTTTGAACTTGAACATTCTATACAGACATTATGACTACCTGTTCTTTCATCAGTTGGTAAAGGAAGACATTTTTTGACAAAAAAAATAAAAAGATTCCATGAACATGAACTTTCTATTCATATAAATAGATTCCTTCTGATGTTTTATTAGTTCTTCAAGGATGACCCTTTGAAATTATTTTTGGCCCAAGAGTCTTTGAACTTGAACCTTCTTTACAGACTTCTGTCTTTCTGATTTTTCTTCAGTAGATCAAAGATGAGATTTTTTGACAAAAAAAAAAAAGATTCTGATCCTGGATCCCATGAAGTTGAACTTTCTATTCATATAAAGAGATTCCTTCTGATGTTTTATTAGTTCTTCAAGGATGACCTTTTGAACTTATTTGTGGCCAAATAATATTTGAACTTGAACATTCTATACAGACTTTAAGTCTACCTGTTGTTTCATCAGTAGGTAAAGGAAGACATTTTTTGACAAAAAAAATGAAAAGATTCTGACCCTAGATTCCATGAACTTGAACTTTCTAATCATATAAATAGATTCCTTCTGATGTTTTATTAGTTCTTCAAGGATGACCCTTTGAACTTATTTGTGGCCAATGAGTCTTTAAACTTGGACCTTCTTTACAGACTTCTGTCTTTCTGTTTTTTCTTCAGTAGATCAAAGATGAGATTTTTTGACAAAAAAAAAAAAAAGATTCTGATCCTTGATCCCATGAAGTTGAACTTTCTATTCATATAAATAGATTCCTTCTGATGTTTTATTAGTTCTTCAAGGATGACCTTTTGAACTTATTTGTGGCCAAAGAGTCTTTGAACTGAACATTCTATAGAGACATTATGACTACCTGTTCTTTCATCAGTAGGTAAAGGAAGACATTTTTTGACAAAAAAATAAATGAAAAGATTCCATGAACTTGAACTTTCTATTCATATAAATAGATTCCCTCTGATGTTTTATTGGTTCTTAAAGGATGACCCTTTGAACTTATTTTTGGCCCAAGAGTCTTTGAACTTGAACCTTCTTTACAGACTTCTGTCTTTCTGTTTTTTCTTCAGTAGATCAAACATGAGTTTTTTTGACAAAAAAAAAGATTCTGACCCTGGATCCCATGAAGTTGAACTTTCTATTCATATAAACATATTCCTTCTGATGTTTTATTAGTTCTTCAATGATGACCTTTTGAACTTATTTATGGCCAAATAGTCTTTGAACTTGAATATTCTATACAGACTTTATGACTACCTTGTGTTTCATCAGTAAGTAAAGGAAGACATTTTTTGACAAAAATAAATAAGATTCTGACCCTAGATTCCACGAACTTGAACTTTCTATTCATATAAATAGATTCCTTGTGCTGTTTTATTAGTTCTTCAAGGATGACCTTTTGAACTTATTTGTGGCCAAATAGTCTTTGAACTTGAACTTTCTATGCAGACTTTATGACTACCTGTAACCAAAAGTAGGTAAAGGAAGACATTTTTTGACAACAAAAAAAAAGATTCTGACCCTAGATTCCATGAACTTGAACTTTCTATTCATATAAATTGATTCCTTCTGATTTTTATTAGTTCCTCAAGGATGACCCTTTGAACTTATTTGTGGCCAATGAGTCTTTAAACTTGGACCTTCTTTATAGACCTCTGTCTTTCTGTTTTTTCTTCAGTAGATCAAAGATGAGATTTTTTGAAAAAAAAAAAAAAAAAAGATTCTGATCCTGGATCCCATAAAGTTGAACTTTCTATTCATATAAATAGATTCCTTTTGAAGTTTTATTAGTTCTTCAAGGATGAACTTTTGAACTTATTTGTGGCCAAAGAGTCTTTGAACTTGAACATTCTATACAGACATTATGACTACCTGTTCTTTCATCAGTATGTAAAGGAAGACATTTTTTGACAAAAAAAATAAAATGATTCCATGAACTTGAACTTTCTATTCATATAAATAGATTCCTTCTGATGTTTTATTGGTTCTTCAAGGATGACCCTTTGAACTTATTTTTGGCACAAGAGTCTTTGAACTTGAACCTTCTTTACAGACTTCTGTCTTTCTGTTTTTTCTTCAGTAGATCAAACATGAGATTTTTTGAAAAATAAAAATAAAAAAAGAATCTGACCCTGGATCCCATGAAGTTGAACTTTCTATTCATATAATCAGATTCCTTCTGATTTTTTATTAGTTCGTCAAGGATGACCTTTTGAACTTATTTATGGCAAAATAGTCTTTGAACTTGAACATTCTATACAGACTTTATGACTACCTGTTGTTTCATTAGTAGGTAAAGGAAGACATTTTTTGACAAAAAAAAAAAAAAGATTCTGACCCTAGATTCCATGAACTTGAACTTTCTATTCATATAAATAGATTCCTTCTGATGTCTTATTAGTTCTTCAAGGATGACCCTTTGAACTTATTTGTGGCCAATGAGTCTTTAAACTTGGACCTTCTTTACAGACTTCTGTCTTTCTGTTTTTTCTTCAGTAGATCAAAGATGAGATTTTTTGACAAAAAAAAAAAAAGATTCTGATCCTGGATCCCATGAAGTTGAACTTTCTATTCATGTAAATAGATTCCTTCTGATGTTTTATTAGTTCTTCAAGGATGACCTTTTGAACTTATTTGTGGCCAAAGAGTCTTTGAACTTGAACATTCTATACAGACATTATTACTACCTGTTGTTTCATCAGTAGGTAAAGGAAGACATATTTGACAAAAAAATAAATAAAAAGATTCCATGAACTTGATCTTTCTATTCATATAAATAGATTCCTTCTGATGTCTTATTAGTTCTTCAAGGATGACCCTTTGAACTTATTTGTGGCCAATGAGTCTTTAAACTTGGACCTTCTTTACAGACTTCTGTCTTTCTGTTTTTTCTTCAGTAGATCAAAGATGAGATTTTTTTGACAAAAAAAAAAAAAGATTCTGATCCTGGATCCCATGAAGTTAAACTTTCTATTCATATAAATAGATTCCTTCTGATGTTTTATTAGTTCTTCAAGGATGACCTTTTGAACATATTTGTGACAAAAGAGTCTTTGAACTTGAACATTCTATACAGACATTATGACTACCTGTTCTTTCATCAGTAGGTAAAGGAAGACATTTTTTGACAAAAAAAATAAAAAGATTCCATGAACTTGAACTTTCTATTCATATAAATAGATTCCTTCTGATGTTTTATTAGTTCTTCAAGGATGACCCTTTGAACTTATGATTCATTATGATTCAACTTGTGATGAAGCATCAGAAAGAATATATTAGTATATATAGAATGTTCGAGTTCAAAGTCTTTTTGGCCAAGAATAAGATCAAAAGTCATCCTTGAAGTACTAGTTCCATCAGAGGGAATCTATTTATATGTATAGAAAGTTCAAGTTCATGGAATCTATGGGCAGAATTTTATTTTCAAAAGTCATATTTGAACTTCTGATAATACAACCAAAAGCCTATATGTTTGAATTTAAATGTAAAGTTGAAAGACTCTTTGTCCAAAAAAACATTCAAAAAGCCATACTTGAACTAAAGATGAAACCGCAGCAGAAATCTGTTAGACTGCATAGAACGTTACAGTTATAGGATCCGGGGTCAGACTTTTATCTTTTTTGTTAGAAACTAATCCTTGAACTACAGATAAAACAACAGAAAGTCTGTATAGAAGGTTCAAGTTGAAAGAATATTTGGCCACAAATAAGTTTAAAAGGTCATCCTTTAACCAGTGCATCAGAAGGAATATATATATATATACATATATATATATATATATATATATATATATATATATATATATATATATATATATATATATATATATATATATATATATATATATATATATATATATATATATAGAACGTTCAAGTTCATGGAATCCAGGGGAAGAACATTATTTCAAAAAGTCATATTTGAACTTGTGATGAAGCATCAGAAGGAATATATTAGTATATATAGAATGTTCAAGTTCAAAGACTCTTTGGCCAAGAATAAGATCAAAAGGTCATCCTTGAAGTACTAATTCCATCAGAGGGAATCTTTTTATATGTATAGAAAGTTCAAGTTCATAGGATCCAGGGTCAGATTTTTTTTTTTTTTTGTCAAAAAATGTCATCCTTTAACTACTGATAAGACAACAGGAGTCATAAAGTCTGTATAGAATGTTCAAGTTCAAAGTCTCTTTGGCCAAGAATAAGATCAAAAGTCATCCTTTAAGTACTAGTTCCATCAGAGGGAATCTATTTATATGTATAGAAAGTTCAAGTTCATAGGATCCAGGGTCAGAATTTTTTTGGTCAAAAATGTCATCTTTGAACTACTGATAAAATAACAGGAGTCATAAAGTTTGTATAGAAGGTTCAAGTTCAAAGACTATTTGGCCACAAATAAGTTCAAAAGGCCATCCTTAAAGCACTGATGAAGCATCAGAAGGAATCTATTTATATGTATAGGAAGTTCAATTTCATGGAGTCCAGGGTCAGAAGATTTTTCCAAAAGTCATATTTGAACTTGGAATGAAACATCAGAAGGAATATATTAGTATATATAGAAAGTTCAAGTGCATGGAATCTAGGGGCAGAAAAAAATGTTCAAAAAGTCATATTTGAACTTCTGAAAGAAAAAAAAGCGGAAAGCCTATACGTGTAAATTTAAATTTAAAGTTCAAAGACTCTTTGTCCAAAAATATATTCAAAAAGCCATACTTGAACTAAAGATGAAACAAAAGAAGGAATCTATATGTATGCATAGAAAGTTCAAGTTCATGGGGTCCTGAGTCAGAAAGTATTTTTTTTTTTTGTCAAAAAATGTCATCCTTGCTCTACTGATGAAAAAACTGAAAGTCATAAGTCTGTATAGAAGATTCAAGTTCAAAGACATTTTGGCCACAAATAAGTTCAAAAGGTCATCCTTAAAGCACTGATGAAGCATCAAAAGGAATCTATTTATATGTATAGGAAGGTCAAGTTCATGGAATCCAGAGGCAGAACTTTTTTCCAAAAGTCATATTTGAACTTGGGATGAAACATCAGAAGGAATATATTAGTATACATAGAAAGTTCAAGTTCAAAGACTATTTGGCCACAAATAAGTTTAAAAGGTCATCCTTTAACCAGTGCATCAGAAGGAATCTATATATATATATAAGAATATTTGGCCAAGAATAAGATCAAAAGGTCATCCTATAACGTTCTATATATATATATATATATATATATATATATATATATATGTATATATATGTATATATGTATATATGTATATATATATATATATATATATATATATATATATATATATATATATATATATATATATATATATATATATATATATATAGAATGTTCAAGTTCATGGAATCCAGGGGAAGAACAATATTTCAAAAAGTCATATTTGAACTTGTGATGAAACATCAGAAGGAATATATTAGTATATATAGAATGTTCAAGTTCAAAGACTCTTTGGCCAAGAATAATATCAAAGGTCATCCTTGAAGTACTAATTCCATCAGAGGGAATCTATTTATATGTATAGAAAGTTCAAGTTCATAGGATCCAGGGTCAGATTTTTTTTGTCAAAAAATGTCATCCTTGAACTACTGATAAAACAACAGGAGTCATAAAGTCTGTATAGAAGGTTCAAGTTCAAATTTGGCCACAAATAAGTTCAAAACGTCATCCTTAAAGCACTGATGAAGTATCAAAAGGAATCTATTTATATGTATAGAAAGTTCAAGTTCATGGAATCCAGGGGGAGAACATTATTTCAAAAAGTCATATTTGAACTTGTGATGAAGCATCAGAAGGAATTTATTAGTGTATATAGAATGTTCAAGTTCAAAGACTCTTTGGCCAAGAATAATATCAAAAGGTCATCCTTGAAGTACTAATTCCATCAGAGGGAATCTATTTATATGTATAGAAAGTTCAAGTTCATAGGATCCAGGGTCAGAATTTTTTTTTTTTTTTGTCAAAAAATGTCATCCTTGAACTACTGATAAAACAACAGGAGTCATAAAGTCTGTATAGAAGGTTCAAATTCAAATAATATTTGGCCAATAATAAGAGCAAAAGTTCATCCTTGAAGAACTAATAAAACATCAGAAGGAATCTATTTATATGTATAGAAAGTTCAAGTTCATGGAATCTAGGGGCAGAATTTTATTTTCAAAATTCATATTTGAACTTCTGATAAAACATCCAAAAGCCTATACGTTTTAATTTAAATGTAAAGTTGAAATATTTTTGACTCTTTGTTCAAAAATATATTTTTGACTCTTTGTTCAAAAATATATTCAAAAAGTCATACTTGAACCAAAGATGAAACCGATGCAGAAATCTGTTAGAATGGATAGAACGTTCCAGTTATAGGATCCCGGGTCAGACTTTTTTTTTTGTGTCAAAAACTAATCCTTGAACTACTGATAAAACAACAGAAAGTCATATGTCTGTATAGAAGGTTCAAGTTCAAAGACTATTTGGCCACAAATAAGTTTACAAGTTCATCCTTGAAACAGTCCATAAGAAGGAATCTATCTATATATATGTAAAGAAAGTTCAAGTTCATGGAATCCAGGGGAAGAACATTATTTCAAAAAGTCATATTTGAACTTGTGATTGAAGCATCAGAAGGAATATATTAGTAGACATAGAATGTTCAAGTTCAAAGACTCTTTGGCCAAGAATAATATCAAAAGGTCATCCTTGAAGTACTAAATACATCAGAGGGAATCTATTTATATGTATAGAAAGTTCAAGTTCATAGGATCCAGGGTCAGATTTTTTTTTGTCAAAAAATGTCATCCTTGAAGTACTGATAAAACAACAGGAGTTATAAAGTCTGTATAGAAGGTTCACGTTCAAAGAACATTTGGCCACAAATAAGTTCAAAAGGTCATCCTTAAAGCACTGATGAAGCATCAAAAGGAATCTATTTATATGTATAGGAAGGTCAAGTTCATGGAATCCAGAGGCAGAACATTTTTCCAAAAGTCATATTTGAACTTGGGATGAAACATCAGAAGGAATATATTAGTATATATAGAAAGTTCAAGTTCAAAGACTATTTGGCCACAAATAAGTTTAAAAGGTCATCCTTGAACCAGTGCATCAGAAGGAATCTATATATATGTATAGAAAGTTCAAGTTCATGGAATCCAGGGGAAGAACATTATTTCAAAAAGTCATATTTGAACTTTTGATGAAGCATCAGAAGGAATATATTAGTATTTATAGAATGTTCAAGTTCAAAGACTCTTTGGCCAAGAATAAGATCAAAAGGTCATCCTTGAAGTACGAATTCCATCACAGGGATTCTATTTATATGTATAGAAAGTTCAAGTGCATAGGATCCAGGGTCAGATTTTTTTTTGTCAAAAAATGTCATCCTTGAACTACTGATAAAACAACAGGAGTCATAAAGTCTATATAGGAGGTTCAAGTTTAAAGAATATTTGGCCAAGAATAAGAACAAAGTTCATCCTTGAAGAACTACTCTATTTAATCAGAAGGAATCTATTTAGCATTAGAAGGAATCTATTTATATGTATAGAAAGTTCAAGTTCATGGAATCCAGGGTCAGAACATTTTTCCAAAAGTCATATTTGAACTTGGGATGAAACATCAGAAGGAATATATTAGTATATATAGAAAGTTCAATTTCAAAGTCTATTTGGCCAAGAATGAGGTCAAAAGTTCATCCTTGAAGAACTAATAAAAGATCAGAAGGAATCTATTTATATGTATTCAAGTTCATGCAATCTAGGGGGAGAAAAAAATGTTCAAAAAGTCATATTTGAACTTCTGATAAAACATCTGAAAGCCTATATGTGTGAATTTAAATGTAAAATTCAATCACTTCGTTGGCCAAAAATAAATTCAACAGGTCTTCCTTGAAGTACTGACCAGTAAATGATTCTTTTAATTTGTATAGATTGGTCGAGCTCATTGATTCCATGGTAAGATTTTTTTTTTCTTTGTTCAAAACGTCATATTTGAACTTTGAGGTCTGTATATATAAACAGTTTAATAGTTAGGATTCCTTTTTCCAGCATTGTGTTTAAAAGGTCAAAAATTGTCTACATTCATTTTTAAAAATACATTACAAATACATCAAAGTCTGTTTGTAAAATTTTTAAGGATTCTTATGGCAATTCTCTCTGGGCACGCCCGTTCTTGTCTGATCTCGGAAGTTCAGCAGGGTCTTCAGCAGGGTCTTGGATGGGAAACCTCCATTTATCATTTAAGTTATCTAAGTCATCTAAGTTCAAAAGCACTTATCTATTTAATACAGCACGAGTTCTTGTAAAACCAGCTTTTGAATGCATTGAAAACCCACTGAAGAGATCTTCAATGTAAAAGAGTCTTAAATGCAATGCAATGCAAAAGCACTAAACTCGTCATTGCACAGAGAATCATTATATGAAATAAGCGATAACCATCTTCAAGAGGTCAAGAGGCATTTATTTGTCATTTGCATAGTTAACACAAGGGAAAACTGGGCATTGAAATCTTTTTTCGTATGCAATGCAATGCAAAGCACTAATTTTTTCAATGCACAAATTTTTGGTATACATGCATGCAAAGTCTTCAATGCACAAGTTTTTTCGTATGCAATGCAAAACCACTAATCTTTTCATTACACCCTGAAGACTTATATGCAATGCAAAAGTGCTAATATCTTGAATGCGCAACGAGTTATTTTATGCAATGCAAAGCAAAAGCACTATCTCTTCGTTTTTGCATGCTAATTCAAAAGCTTTAATCTCCTTAGTTTTTTTTTTGTAGAACAAGTTTTTTCATAAAACAAGTTTTGTTCGTATGCAATGCAAAAGCACTAATCTCCCCACTACGCAAGGTTTTTCATATGCAATGCATTGCAAAAGCGCTTATATCTTCAATGCATGATGAGTTCAATGCAATGCAAAAGCACTAATCTCCACAGTGCACAAGTATTTTTGTATGCAGTGCAAAGCACTTATCTCCCCACTACACAAGGTTTTTCGTATGCAATGCATTGCAAAAGCGCTAATATCTTCATTGCAAGACGAGTCCAATGCAATGCAAAAGCACTAATTTCTTCATTGCACAAGTTTTTTCGTATGCAATGCAAACGAACTAATCTCTTTAATGCACAGTTAGATCTTATAGGCAATGTAATGCAATGTAAAGTTTTTTGTATGCATGCATGCAAGCCGCAAGTTTTTTCGTATGCAATGCAAAATCACTACTCTCCCCAGTGCACAGGTTTCTTCGTATGCAATGCAAAAGTGGTATATCTTCAATGCATGACGAGTTCAATGCAATGCAAAAGCACTAATCTCCCCAGTAGTGCAAAAGCACAAGTTTTTTCGCATGCAATGCATTGCAAAAGCGCTAATATCTTCAATGCATAACGAGTTCTAGCAATGCAAAAGCATTGCATCTTCATTGCACAAGTTTTATCGTATGCAATGCAAACGAACTAATCTCTTTAATGCACCGTGAGATCTTATATGCAATGTAAAGTTTTTTTCTATTGCATGCATACAAAAGACTTCAAGCCGTGACTTCAAGTGCTAATATCTTCAATGCACGACGAGGTCTATGCAACGCAAAAGCACGATCTCTTTGACGCACAGTTTTTTCATATGCAATGCAAAAGCACTAATATTTAATTGCACAGCGAATTCTTATATAATAATTATATATAAGCAATACAATGGAAAAGCGCTATCTTCAATGCACAACGAGTTATTTCATGCAACGCAATGAAAAAGTACTATCTCTTCGATACACAGCAAGTTTTTGGATGCAATGCAATGTAAAAGCAATAATCTCCAGTGCACAAGTTTTTTCGACTGCAATGCAATGCAAAAGCACTAATTTTTCAATGCACAAAGGGTTTTTGAATGCATGAAAGCAAGACTTTAATGCACGAGTTTTTTCGTATGCAATGCAAAAGCACTAATCTTTTCATTACACCCTGAATTCTCATATGCAATGCAATGCAAAAGCACAATCTATTCGATGCACAGCAAGTTTTTGCATGCTATGTAATTAATCTCCTCAGTGCACAAGTCTTTTTCGTGTTCAATGCAAAAGCACTAATCTTCCACTGCACAAGTTTTTTAGTAGGCAATGCAATGCACGAATATCTCCAATGCATGACGAGTTCAATGCATTGCAAAAGCACTAATCTCCCCAGTGCACAAGTTTTTTCGCATGCAAGCAATGCCAAAGCACTCATTTCTTCAATGCACAAAGGGGTTTTTGTATGCATGCACAAGTTTTTTCGTATGTAATGCAAAAGCACAATCTTTTCTTACACCCTGAATTCTTAATGCAATGCAATGCAAAAGTGCTAACATCAATGCGCAACGAGTAATTTTATGCAATGCAAAACAAAGCAAAAGCACTAATCTCTTCATTGCACAAGTTTTTTCGTATGCAATGCAATAAATGCATAACGAGTTCTAGCAATGCAAAAGCACTATCTCTTCATTGCACAAGTTTTTTCGTTAGCAATGCAAACGAACTAATCTCTTTAATGCACAATGAGATCTTATATGCAATGTAATGCAATGTAAAGTTTTTTGTATTGCATGCATGCAAAAGACTTTAAGCCGCAAGTTTTTTCGTATGCAATACAATGCAATTCAAAAGCGAAAATATCTTAAATGCACGAGTTCTATGCAATGCAAAAGCACGATCTCTTCGATGCACAGATTTTTCGTATGCAATGCAAAAGCACTAATTTTAATTGCACAGCAAATTCGTATATGCAATGCAATGCAATGTAAAGTTTTTTTGTATTGCATGCATGCCAAAGTCTTCAAGCCGCAAGTTTTTTCGTATGCAATGCAAAAGCACTACTCTCCCCAGTGCACAAGTTTGTCGTATGCAATGCAATGCAAAAGCAATAATATCTTCAATGCATGACGAGTTAAATGCAATGCAAAAGCACTAATCTACCCAGTGCACAAGTTTTTTCACATGCAAAGCAATGCAAAAGCACTAATTTTCCCAGTGCACAAGCTTTTTCGCATGCATTGCAATGCAAAAACACTCATTTTTCAAAGCACAAACAAAGTTTTTGTATGCATGCAAAAGAACTAATCTCTGCATTGCACAAGTTTTTTCGTTAGCAATGCAAACGAACTAATCTCTTTAATGCACAGTGAGATCTTATATGCAATGTAATGCAATGTAAAGTTTTTTGTATTGCATGCATGCAAAAGACTTTAAGCCGCAAGTTTAATCGTATGCAATACAATGCAATGCAATGCAAAAGCGAAAATATCTTAAATGCACGAGTTCTATGCAATGCAAAAGCACGATCTCTTCGATGCACAGATTTTTCGTATGCAATGCAAAAGCACTAATATTTAATTGCACAGCAAATTCTTATATGCAATGCAATGCAATGTAAAGTTTTTTGTATTGCATGCATGCCAAAGTCTTCAAGCCGCAAGTTTTTTCGAATGCAATGCAAAAGCACTACTCTCCCCAGTGCACAAGTTTTTTCGTATGCAATGCAATGCAAATGCGCTAATATCTTCAATGCATGACGAGTTAAATGCAATGCAAAAGCACTAATCTCCCCAGTGCACAAGCTTTTTCGCATGCATTGCAATGCAAAAGCACTCATTTTTTCAATGCACAAAGTTTTTGTATGCATGCATGCAGTCTTCAGTGCACAAGTTTATTCGTAGGTAATGCAAAAGCACTAATCTTTTCATTACACCCTGAATTCTTTTATATGCAATGCAAAAGCGCTAATATCTTCAATGCGCAACGAGTTATTTTATGCAATGCAAAAGCACTATCTCATCGATGCAGAGCAAGTTTTTGTAAGCAATGCAATGCAAAACACTTAATCTCCTTATTGCACATTTTTTTTCGTATGCAATGCAATGCAAAAGCGCTAATATCTTCAATGCATAACGAGTTCTAGCAATGCAAAAGCACTATCTCTTCATTGCACAAGTTTTTTCGTTAGCAATGCAAACGAACTAATCTCTTTAATGCACAGTGAGATCTTATATGCAATGTAATGCAATGTAAAGTTTTTTGTATTGCATGCATGCAAAAGACTTTAAGCCGCAAGTTTTTTCGTATGCAATACAATGCAATGCAAAAGCGAAAATATCTTAAATGCACGAGTTCTATGCAATGCAAAAGCACGATCTCTTCGATGCAAAGATTTTTCGTATGCAATGCAAAAGCACTAATATTTAATTGCACAGCAATTCTTATATGCAATGCAATGCAATGTAAAGTTTTTTGTATTGCATGCATGCCAAAGTTGTATTGCATGCATGCCAAAGTATTGCATGCATGCCAAATTCAAGCCGCAAGTTTTTCGTAGGCAATGCAAAAGCACTACTCTCCCCAGTGCACAAGTTTTTCCGTATGCAATGCAATGCAAAAGCGCTAATATCTTCAATGCATGACGAGTTAAATGCAATGCAAAAGCACTAATCTACCCGGTGCACAAGTTTTTTCACATGCAAGGCAATGCAAAAGCACTAATCTCCCCAGTGCACAAGCTTTTTCGCATGCATTGCAATGCAAAAGCACTCATTTTTTCAATGCACCAACAAAGCTTTTGTATGCATGCATGCAGTCTTCAGTGCACAAGTTTATTCGTATGTAATGCAAAAGCACTAATCTTTTCATTACACCCTGAATTCTTTTATATGCAATGCAAAAGCGCTAATATTTTCAATGCGCAACGAGTTATTTTATGCAATGCAAAAGCACTATCTCATCGATGCACAGCAAGTTTTTGTAAGCAATGCAATGCAAAACACTAATCTCCTTATTGCACATTTTTTTTCGTATGCAATGCAATGCAAAAGCGCTAATATATTCAATGCATAACGAGTTCTAGCAATGCAAAAGCACTAATCTCTTCATTGCACAAGTTTTTTCGTATGCAATGCAATTAATGCATAACGAGTTCTAGCAATGCAAAAACACTATCTCTTCATTGCACAAGTTTTTTCGTTAGCAATGCAAACGAAATAATCTCTTTAATGCACAGTCAGGTCTTATATGCTATGTAATGCAATGTAAAGTTTTTTGTATTGCATGCATGCAAAAGACTTTAAGCCGCAAGTTTTTTCGTATGCAATACAATGCAATGCAAAAGCGCTGTCTCAATGCACAACGAGTTATTTCATGCAACGCAATGCAAAAGTACTGTCTCTTCGATACACACCAATTTTTTGGATGCAATGCAATGCAAAAGCAATAATCTCCAGTGCACAAGTTTTTCGCAAGCAATGCAATGCAAAAGCATTAATCTCCTCAGTGTACAAGTTTTTTTCGTGTGCAATTGCAAAAGCACTAATCTTCCACTGCACAAGTTTTTTCGTATGCAATTCAATGCAAAAGTGCTAATATCTTCAATGCACGACGAGTTCAATGCAAAGCAATGCAAAAGCGCTATCTTAAATGCACAAGTTATTTCATGCAAAGCAAAAGAACTATCTCTTCGATGTACAGCAAGTTTTTGGAGGCAATGCAATGCAAAAGCACTCATTTTGTCAACGCACAAAGGGTTTTTGTATATTCATGCATCCAAAAGTCTTCAATGCACGAGTTTTTTCGTAGGCAATGCAAAAGCACTATCTCATCGATGCACAGCAAGTTTTTGTAAGCAATGCAATACAAAACATTAATCTACTCATTGCACAAGCTTTTTCGTATGCAATGCAATGCAAAAGTACTAATCTCGTCATTGCCCGAATTTTCCCTATGCGATGCAAATCAATGCAAAAGCGCTAATATATTCATTGCGCAACGAGTTCTTTGTGCAATGCAATACAAAATATATTCAGTGCACAACGAGTTATTTCATGCAATGCAATGAAAAAGTACTTATTTCATAAATGTGCAACGAGTTCTTATTTCATTGCAATGCAAATGCTCTGATTTCTTCAATGCTTTTTGCATGGGTGCAGGGTTTTTGCAGGTTTTTTTATACAATGCATGCAAAATTCTTCAGTGCACAAGTTTTTTTCGTATGCAATGCAAAGCGATGAAATGCAAAAGCCCTAAATCTCTTCAATGTACAACGCAATTGATGTGGATTCTGACTAATTCCTATTCCAAAGAAGGTTCAATAAATATATATCCAATAGTTAAAAATGGAACATGTTCTGGCTAATGTATTATCTGAATGTACGAATGTTTAGACAGTTAAAGTTGGGACTCCCAGACTTCTTCTGATATTTCAGCAGCAGTTCAAGAATGAAATTTTGAAATACAGGCCAACAAAAACTTTCTTCTGGCCAAAGATTCTCTGAACTTGAACTTTCTTTACAGACTTATGTCTTTCTGTTGTTTCTTCAGTAGATCAAGGATGAGATTTTTTGACAAAAAAAAAAGACTCCGACTCTGGATCTCATGAACTTGAAAATTCTCTCCATATAAATAGATTCCTTCTGATGCAGTGGTTCACCTTTTGAACTTATTTTTGGCCAAATAGTATTTGAACTGAACATTCTACACAGACTTTATGACTACCTGTTGTTTCATCAGTAGGTCAAGGAAGACATTTTTTGACAAAAAAAAAAAAAAAATCTGACCCTAAGTTCCATGAACTTGAATAATCAATACATATAAATAGATTCCTTCTGATCGTTTATTAGATCTTCAATGATGACTCTTTGAACTTATTTTTGGCCAAAGAGTCTTTGAACTTGAACCTTCTTTACAGACTTATGTCTTTTTGTTGTTTCTTCAGTAGATAGAGGATGAGATTTTTTGACAAAATTAAATAAGATTCTGACCCTAGATTCCACGAACTTGAACTTTCTATTCATATAAATAGATTCCTTGTGATGTTTTATTAGTTCTTCAAGGATGACCCTTTGAACTTATTTGTTGTGGCCAAGGAGTCTTTAAACTTGGACCTTCTTTACAGAATTCTGTCTTTCTGTTTTTTCTTCAGTAGATCAAAGATGAGATTTTTTGACAAAAAAAACAAAAAAGATTCTGACCCTAGAGTGCATGCACTTGAACTTTCTATTCATATGAGTAGAATCCTTCTGATGTTTGATTAGTTCTTCAAGGATGACCCTTTGAACTTATTTGTTGCCAATGAGTCTTTAAACTTGGACCTTCTTTACAGAAATCTGTTTTCTTTTTTTTCTTCAGTAGATCAAAGATAAGATTTTTTGACAAAAAAAAAAGATTCTGATCCTGGATCCCATGAAGTTGAACTTTCTATTCATATAAATAGATTCCTTCTGATATTTTATTAGTTCTTCAAGGATGACCTTTTGAACTTATTTGTGGCCAAATAGTCTTTGAACTTGACCATTCTATACAGAATTTATGACTACCTGTTGTTTCATCAGTAGGTAAAGGAAGACATTTTTTGACAAAAAATAAATAAAAAGATTCTGACCCTAGATTCCATGAACTTGAACTTTCTATTCATATAAATAGATTCCTTGAGATGTTTTATTAGTTCTTCAAGGATGACCTTTTGAACTTATTTGTGGCCAAATAGTCTTTAAACTTGACCATTCTATACAGACTTTATGACTACCTGTTGTTTCATCAGTAGGTAAAGGAAGACATTTTTTGACAAAAATAAATAAGATCCTGACCCTAGATTCCACAAACTTGAAATTTCTATTCATATAAATAGATTCCTTCTGATGTTTTATTAGTTCTTCAAGGATGACCTTTTGAACATATTTATGGCCAAAGAGTCTTTGAATGTGAACATTCTATACAGACTTTATGACTACCTGTTGTTTCATCAGTAGGTAAAGGAAGACATTTTTTGACAAAAAAAATAAAAAGATTCTGACCCTATATTCCATGAACTTGAACTTCTTTATTCATATAAATGGATTCCTTCTGATGTCTTATTAGTTCTTCAAGGATGACCCTTTGAACTTATTTGTGGCCAAATGAGTCTTTAAACTTGAATCTTCTTTACAGACTTCTGTCTTTCTGTTTTTTCTTCAGTAAATCAAAGAGGAGATTTTTTGACAAAAAAAAAAAAAATTCTTATCCTGGATCCCATGAAGTTGAACTTTCTATTCATATAAATAGATTCCTTCTGATGTCTTATTAGTTCTTCAAGGATGACCTTTTGAACTTATTTGTGGCCAAATAGTCTTTGAACTTGACCATTCTATACAGAATTTATGACTACCTGTTGTTTCATCAGTAGGTAAAGGAAGACATTTTTTGACAAAAAATAAATAAAAAGATTCTGACCCTAGATTCCATGAACTTGAACTTTCTATTCATATAAATAGATTCCTTGAGATGTTTTATTAGTTCTTCAAGGATGACCTTTTGAACTTATTTGTGGCCAAATAGTCTTTAAACTTGACCATTCTATACAGACTTTATGACTACCTGTTGTTTCATCAGTAGGTAAAGGAAGACATTTTTTGACAAAAATAAATAAGATCCTGACCCTAGATTCCACAAACTTGAAATTTCTATTCATATAAATAGATTCCTTCTGATGTTTTATTAGTTCTTCAAGGATGACCTTTTGAACATATTTATGGCCAAAGAGTCTTTGAATGTGAACATTCTATACAGACTTTATGACTACCTGTTGTTTCATCAGTAGGTAAAGGAAGACATTTTTTGACAAAAAAAATAAAAAGATTCTGACCCTATATTCCATGAACTTGAACTTCTTTATTCATATAAATGGATTCCTTCTGATGTCTTATTAGTTCTTCAAGGATGACCCTTTGAACTTATTTGTGGCCAAATGAGTCTTTAAACTTGAATCTTCTTTACAGACTTCTGTCTTTCTGTTTTTTCTTCAGTAAATCAAAGAGGAGATTTTTTGACAAAAAAAAAAAAAATTCTTATCCTGGATCCCATGAAGTTGAACTTTCTATTCATATAAATAGATTCCTTCTGATGTTTTATTAGTTCTTCAAGGATGACCTTTTGAACTTATTTGTGGCCAAATAGTCTTTGAACTTGACCATTCTATACAGACTTTATGACCACCTGTTGTTTCATCAGTAGGTCAAGGAAGATCTTTTTTTTACAAAAAAATAAAATAAGATTCTGACCCTAGATTCCATGAACTTGAACTCTCTATTCATATAAATAGATTCCTTCAGATATTTTATTAGTTCTTCAAGGATGACCTTTTGAACATATTTGTGGCCAAATAGTCTTTGAACTTGAACTTTCTATAAAGACTTTATGACTACCTGTGGGTCACCAGTAGGTAAAGGAAGACATTTTGTGACAAAAAAAAAAAAGATTCCATGAACTTGAACTTTCTATTCATATAAATAGATTCCTTCTGATGTTTTATTAGTTCTTCAAAGATGACCCTTTGAACTTATTTTTGGCCCAAGAGTCTTTGAACTTGAACCTTTTTTACAGACTTCTGTCTTTCTGTTTTTTCTTCAGTAGATCAAACATGAGATTTTTTGACAAAAAAAAAAAAGATTCTGATCCTGGATCCCATGAAGTTGAACTTTCTATTCATATCAATAGATTCCTTCAGATGTTTTATTCGTTTTTCAAGGATGACCTTTTGAACTTTTTTGTGGCCAAATAGTCTTTGAACTTGACCATTCTATACAGACGTTGTGACTACCTGTTGTTTCATCAGTAGGTCAAGGAAGATCTTTTTTTACAAAAAAAAAAAAAAAAAAGATTCTGATCCTGGATCCCATGAAGTTGAACTTTCTATTCATATAAATAGATTCCTTCTGATGTTTTATTAGTTCCTCAAGGATGACCCTGTGAACTTATTTGTGGCCAATGAGTCTTTAAATTTGGACCTTCTTTACAGACTTTGTCTTTCTGTTTATTCTTCAGTAGATCAAAGATGAGATTTTTTGACAAAAAAAAAAAAAGATTCTGATCCTGGATCCCATGAAGTTGAACTTTCTATTCATATAAATAGATTCCTTCTGATGTTTTATTAGTTCTTCAAGGATGACCTTTTGAACTTATTTGTGGCCAAAGAGTCTTTGAACTGAACATTCTATAGAGACATTATGACTACCTGTTCTTTCATCAGTAGGTAAAGGAAGACATTTTTTGAAAAAAATAAAAATAAAAAGATTCCATGAACTTGAACTTTCTATTCATATAAATAGATTCCCTCTGATGTTTTATTGCTTATTAAAGGATGACCCTTTGAACTTATTTTTGGCCCAAGAGTCTTTGAACTTGAACCTTCTTTACAGACTTCTGTCTTTCTGTTTTTTCTTCAGTAGATCAAACGTGAGATTTTTTGACAAAAAAAAAGATACTGACCCTGGATCCCATGAAGTTGAACTTTCTATTCATATAAATAGATTCCTTCTGATGTTTTATTAGTTCTTCAAGGATGACCTTTTGAACTTATTTGTGGCCAAAGAGTCTTTGAACTTGAACATTCTATACAGACATTATTACTACCTGTTATTTCATCAGTAGGTAAAGGAAGACATTTTTGACAAAAAAAATAAATAAAAAGATTCCATGAACTTGATCTTTCTATTCATATAAATTGATTCCTTCTGATGTCTTATTAGTTCTTCAAGGATTACCCTTTGAACTTATTTGTGGCCAATGAGTCTTTAAACTTGGACCTTCTTTACAGACTTCTGTCTTTCTGTTTTTTCTTCAGTAGATCAAAGATGAGATTTTTTGACAAAAAAAAAAAAAAAAGATTCTGATCCTGGATCCCATGAAGTTGAACTTACTATTCATATAAATAGATTCCTTCTGATGTTTTATTAGTTCTTCAAGGATGACCTTTTGAACTTATTTGTGGCAAAAGAGTCTTTGAACTTGAACATTCTATACAGACATTATGACTACCTGTTCTTTCATCAGTAGGTAAAGGAAGACATTTTTTGACAAAAAAAATAAAAAGATTCCATGAACTTGAACTTTCTATTCATATAAATAGATTCCTTCTGATGTTTTATTAGTTCTTCAAGGATGACCCTTTGAACTTATTTTTGGCCCAAGAGTCTTTGAACTTGAACCTTCTTTACAGACTTCTGTCTTTCTGATTTTTCTTCAGTAGATCAAAGATGAGATTTTTTAACAAAAAAAAAAAGATTCTGATCCTGGATCCCATGAAGTTGAACTTTCTATTCATATAAAGAGATTCCTTCTGATGTTTTATTAGTTCTTCAAGGATGACCTTTTGAACTTATTTGTGGCCAAATAATATTTGAACTTGAACATTCTATACAGACTTTAAGTCTACCTGTTGTTTCATCAGTAGGTAAAGGAAGACATTTTTTGACAAAAAAAAATGAAAAGATTCTGACCCTAGATTCCATGAACTTTAACTTTCTATTCATATAAATAGATTCCTTCTGATGTTTTATTAGTTCTTCAAGGATGACCCTTTAAACATATTTGTGGCCAATGAGTCTTTAAACTTGGACCTTCTTTACAGACTTCTGTCTTTCTGTTTTTTCTTCAGTAGATCAAAGATGAGATTTTTTGACAAAAAAAAAAAAGATTCTGATCCTGGATCCCATGAAGTTGAAATTTCTATTCATATAAATAGATTCCTTCTGATGTTTTATTAGTTCTTCAAGGATGACCTTTTGAACTTATTTGTGGCCAAAGAGTCTTTGAACTGAACATTCTATAGAGACATTATGACTACCTGTTTTTTCTTAAGTAGATCAAACATGAGTTTTTTTGACAAAAAAAGGATTCTGACCCTGGATCCCATGAAGTTGAACTTTCTATTCATATAAATAGATTCCTTTTGATGTTTTATTAGTTCTTCAAGGATGACCTTTTGAACTTATTTGTGGCCAAAGAGTCTTTGAACTTGAACATTCTATACAGACATTATGACTACCTGTTCTTTCATCAGTAGGTAAAGGAAGACATTTTTTGACAAAAAAAATAAAAAGATTCCATGAACATGAACTTTCTATTCATATAAATAGATTCCTTCTGATGTTTTATTAGTTCTTCAAGGATGACCCTTTGAAATTATTTTTGGCCCAAGAGTCTTTGAACTTGAACCTTCTTTACAGACTTCTGTCTTTCTGATTTTTCTTCAGTAGATCAAAGATGAGATTTTTTGACAAAAAAAAAAAAAGATTCTGATCCTGGATCCCATGAAGTTGAACTTTCTATTCATATAAAGAGATTCCTTCTGATGTTTTATTAGTTCTTCAAGGATGACCTTTTGAACTTATTTGTGGCCAAATAATATTTGAACTTGAACATTCTATACAGACTTTAAGTCTACCTGTTGTTTCATCAGTAGGTAAAGGAAGACATTTTTTGACAAAAAAAATGAAAAGATTCTGACCCTAGATTCCATGAACTTGAACTTTCTAATCATATAAATAGATTCCTTCTGATGTTTTATTAGTTCTTCAAGGATGACCCTTTGAACTTATTTGTGGCCAATGAGTCTTTAAACTTGGACCTTCTTTACAGACTTCTGTCTTTCTGTTTTTTCTTCAGTAGATCAAAGATGAGATTTTTTGACAAAAAAAAAAAAGATTCTGATCCTTGATCCCATGAAGTTGAACTTTCTATTCATATAAATAGATTCCTTCTGATGTTTTATTAGTTCTTCAAGGATGACCTTTTGAACTTATTTGTGGCCAAAGAGTCTTTGAACTGAACATTCTATAGAGACATTATGACTACCTGTTCTTTCATCAGTAGGTAAAGGAAGACATTTTTTGACAAAAAAATAAATGAAAAGATTCCATGAACTTGAACTTTCTATTCATATAAATAGATTCCCTCTGATGTTTTATTGGTTCTTAAAGGATGACCCTTTGAACTTATTTTTGGCCCAAGAGTCTTTGAACTTGAACCTTCTTTACAGACTTCTGTCTTTCTGTTTTTTCTTCAGTAGATCAAACATGAGTTTTTTTGACAAAAAAAAAGATTCTGACCCTGGATCCTATGAAGTTGAACTTTCTATTCATATAAACATATTCCTTCTGAGGTTTTATTAGTTCTTCAATGATGACCTTTTGAACTTATTTATGGCCAAATAGTCTTTGAACTTGAATATTCTATACAGACTTTATGACTACCTTGTGTTTCATCAGTAAGTAAAGGAAGACATTTTTTGACAAAAATAAATAAGATTCTGACCCTAGATTCCACGAACTTGAACTTTCTATTCATATAAAAAGATTCCTTGTGCTGTTTTATTAGTTCTTCAAGGATGACCTTTTGAACTTATTTGTGGCCAAATAGTCTTTGAACTTGAACTTTCTATGCAGACTTTATGACTACCTGTAACCAAAAGTAGGTAAAGGAAGACATTTTTTGACAACAAAAAAAAAGATTCTGACCCTAGATTCCATGAACTTGAACTTTCTATTCATATAAATTGATTCCTTCTGATTTTTATTAGTTCCTCAAGGATGACCCTTTGAACTTATTTGTGGCCAAAGAGTCTTTGAACTTGAACATTCTATACAGACATTATGACTACCTGTTCTTTCATCAGTATGTAAAGGAAGACATTTTTTGACAAAAAAAATAAAATGATTCCATGAACTTGAACTTTCTATTCATATAAATAGATTCCTTCTGATGTTTTATTGGTTCTTCAAGGATGACCCTTTGAACTTATTTTTGGCACAAGAGTCTTTGAACTTGAACCTTCTTTACAGACTTCTGTCTTTCTGTTTTTTCTTCAGTAGATCAAACATGAGATTTTTTGAAAAATAAAAATAAAAAAAGAATCTGACCCTGGATCCCATGAAGTTGAACTTTCTATTCATATAATCAGATTCCTTCTGATTTTTTATTAGTTCGTCAAGGATGACCTTTTGAACTTATTTATGGCAAAATAGTCTTTGAACTTGAACATTCTATACAGACTTTATGACTACCTGTTGTTTCATTAGTAGGTAAAGGAAGACATTTTTTGACAAAAAAAAAAAAAAGATTCTGACCCTAGATTCCATGAACTTGAACTTTCTATTCATATAAATAGATTCCTTCTGATGTCTTATTAGTTCTTCAAGGATGACCCTTTGAACTTATTTGTGGCCAATGAGTCTTTAAACTTGGACCTTCTTTACAGACTTCTGTCTTTCTGTTTTTTCTTCAGTAGATCAAAGATGAGATTTTTTGACAAAAAAAAAAAAAGATTCTGATCCTGGATCCCATGAAGTTGAACTTTCTATTCATGTAAATAGATTCCTTCTGATGTTTTATTAGTTCTTCAAGGATGACCTTTTGAACTTATTTGTGGCCAAAGAGTCTTTGAACTTGAACATTCTATACAGACATTATTACTACCTGTTGTTTCATCAGTAGGTAAAGGAAGACATATTTGACAAAAAAATAAATAAAAAGATTCCATGAACTTGATCTTTCTATTCATATAAATAGATTCCTTCTGATGTCTTATTAGTTCTTCAAGGATGACCCTTTGAACTTATTTGTGGCCAATGAGTCTTTAAACTTGGACCTTCTTTACAGACTTCTGTCTTTCTGTTTTTTCTTCAGTAGATCAAAGATGAGATTTTTTTGACAAAAAAAAAAAAAGATTCTGATCCTGGATCCCATGAAGTTAAACTTTCTATTCATATAAATAGATTCCTTCTGATGTTTTATTAGTTCTTCAAGGATGACCTTTTGAACATATTTGTGACAAAAGAGTCTTTGAACTTGAACATTCTATACAGACATTATGACTACCTGTTCTTTCATCAGTAGGTAAAGGAAGACATTTTTTGACAAAAAAAATAAAAAGATTCCATGAACTTGAACTTTCTATTCATATAAATAGATTCCTTCTGATGTTTTATTAGTTCTTCAAGGATGACCCTTTGAACTTATGATTCATTATGATTCAACTTGTGATGAAGCATCAGAAAGAATATATTAGTATATATAGAATGTTCGAGTTCAAAGTCTTTTTGGCCAAGAATAAGATCAAAAGTCATCCTTGAAGTACTAGTTCCATCAGAGGGAATCTATTTATATGTATAGAAAGTTCAAGTTCATGGAATCTATGGGCAGAATTTTATTTTCAAAAGTCATATTTGAACTTCTGATAATACAACCAAAAGCCTATATGTTTGAATTTAAATGTAAAGTTGAAAGACTCTTTGTCCAAAAAAACATTCAAAAAGCCATACTTGAACTAAAGATGAAACCGCAGCAGAAATCTGTTAGACTGCATAGAACGTTACAGTTATAGGATCCGGGGTCAGACTTTTATCTTTTTTGTTAGAAACTAATCCTTGAACTACAGATAAAACAACAGAAAGTCTGTATAGAAGGTTCAAGTTGAAAGAATATTTGGCCACAAATAAGTTTAAAAGGTCATCCTTTAACCAGTGCATCAGAAGGAATATATATATATATACATATATATATATATATATATATATATATATATATATATATATATATATATATATATATATATATATATATATATATATATATATATATATATATATATAGAACGTTCAAGTTCATGGAATCCAGGGGAAGAACATTATTTCAAAAAGTCATATTTGAACTTGTGATGAAGCATCAGAAGGAATATATTAGTATATATAGAATGTTCAAGTTCAAAGACTCTTTGGCCAAGAATAAGATCAAAAGGTCATCCTTGAAGTACTAATTCCATCAGAGGGAATCTTTTTATATGTATAGAAAGTTCAAGTTCATAGGATCCAGGGTCAGATTTTTTTTTTTTTTTGTCAAAAAATGTCATCCTTTAACTACTGATAAGACAACAGGAGTCATAAAGTCTGTATAGAATGTTCAAGTTCAAAGTCTCTTTGGCCAAGAATAAGATCAAAAGTCATCCTTTAAGTACTAGTTCCATCAGAGGGAATCTATTTATATGTATAGAAAGTTCAAGTTCATAGGATCCAGGGTCAGAATTTTTTTGGTCAAAAATGTCATCTTTGAACTACTGATAAAATAACAGGAGTCATAAAGTTTGTATAGAAGGTTCAAGTTCAAAGACTATTTGGCCACAAATAAGTTCAAAAGGCCATCCTTAAAGCACTGATGAAGCATCAGAAGGAATCTATTTATATGTATAGGAAGTTCAATTTCATGGAGTCCAGGGTCAGAAGATTTTTCCAAAAGTCATATTTGAACTTGGAATGAAACATCAGAAGGAATATATTAGTATATATAGAAAGTTCAAGTGCATGGAATCTAGGGGCAGAAAAAAATGTTCAAAAAGTCATATTTGAACTTCTGAAAGAAAAAAAAGCGGAAAGCCTATACGTGTAAATTTAAATTTAAAGTTCAAAGACTCTTTGTCCAAAAATATATTCAAAAAGCCATACTTGAACTAAAGATGAAACAAAAGAAGGAATCTATATGTATGCATAGAAAGTTCAAGTTCATGGGGTCCTGAGTCAGAAAGTATTTTTTTTTTTTGTCAAAAAATGTCATCCTTGCTCTACTGATGAAAAAACTGAAAGTCATAAGTCTGTATAGAAGATTCAAGTTCAAAGACATTTTGGCCACAAATAAGTTCAAAAGGTCATCCTTAAAGCACTGATGAAGCATCAAAAGGAATCTATTTATATGTATAGGAAGGTCAAGTTCATGGAATCCAGAGGCAGAACTTTTTTCCAAAAGTCATATTTGAACTTGGGATGAAACATCAGAAGGAATATATTAGTATACATAGAAAGTTCAAGTTCAAAGACTATTTGGCCACAAATAAGTTTAAAAGGTCATCCTTTAACCAGTGCATCAGAAGGAATCTATATATATATATATAAGAATATTTGGCCAAGAATAAGATCAAAAGGTCATCCTATAACGTTCTATATATATATATATATATATATATATATATATATATATATATATATATATATATATATATATATATATATATATATGTATATATATATGTATATATGTATATATGTATATATATATATATATATATATATATATATATATATATATATATATATATATATATATATATATATATATATATATATATATATATATATAGAATGTTCAAGTTCATGGAATCCAGGGGAAGAACAATATTTCAAAAAGTCATATTTGAACTTGTGATGAAACATCAGAAGGAATATATTAGTATATATAGAATGTTCAAGTTCAAAGACTCTTTGGCCAAGAATAATATCAAAGGTCATCCTTGAAGTACTAATTCCATCAGAGGGAATCTATTTATATGTATAGAAAGTTCAAGTTCATAGGATCCAGGGTCAGATTTTTTTTGTCAAAAAATGTCATCCTTGAACTACTGATAAAACAACAGGAGTCATAAAGTCTGCATAGAAGGTTCAAGTTCAAATTTGGCCACAAATAAGTTCAAAACGTCATCCTTAAAGCACTGATGAAGTATCAAAAGGAATCTATTTATATGTATAGAAAGTTCAAGTTCATGGAATCCAGGGGGAGAACATTATTTCAAAAAGTCATATTTGAACTTGTGATGAAGCATCAGAAGGAATATATTAGTGTATATAGAATGTTCAAGTTCAAAGACTCTTTGGCCAAGAATAATATCAAAAGGTCATCCTTGAAGTACTAATTCCATCAGAGGGAATCTATTTATATGTATAGAAAGTTCAAAAGTTCAAGTTCATAGGATCCAGGGTCAGAATTTTTTTTTTTTTTTTTTTGTCAAAAAATGTCATCCTTGAACTACTGATAAAACAACAGGAGTCATAAAGTCTGTATAGAAGGTTCAAATTCAAATAATATTTGGCCAATAATAAGAGCAAAAGTTCATCCTTGAAGAACTAATAAAACATCAGAAGGAATCTATTTATATGTATAGAAAGTTCAAGTTCATGGAATCTAGGGGCAGAATTTTATTTTCAAAATTCATATTTGAACTTCTGATAAAACATCCAAAAGCCTATACGTTTTAATTTAAATGTAAAGTTGAAATATTTTTGACTCTTTGTTCAAAAATATATTTTT
Organism: Pseudorasbora parva; assembly: GCF_024679245.1. Taxonomy (NCBI): domain Eukaryota; kingdom Metazoa; phylum Chordata; class Actinopteri; order Cypriniformes; family Gobionidae; genus Pseudorasbora; species Pseudorasbora parva. The sequence continues at coordinate 20,197,431 of NC_090183.1, forward strand.
GACTCTTTGTTCAAAAATATATTCAAAAAGTCATACTTGAACCAAAGATGAAACCGATGCAGAAATCTGTTAGAATGGATAGAACGTTCCAGTTATAGGATCCCGGGTCAGACTTTTTTTTTTGTGTCAAAAACTAATCCTTGAACTACTGATAAAACAACAGAAAGTCATATGTCTGTATAGAAGGTTCAAGTTCAAAGACTATTTGGCCACAAATAAGTTTACAAGTTCATCCTTGAAACAGTCCATAAGAAGGAATCTATCTATATATATGTAAAGAAAGTTCAAGTTCATGGAATCCAGGGGAAGAACATTATTTCAAAAAGTCATATTTGAACTTGTGATTGAAGCATCAGAAGGAATATATTAGTAGACATAGAATGTTCAAGTTCAAAGACTCTTTGGCCAAGAATAATATCAAAAGGTCATCCTTGAAGTACTAAATACATCAGAGGGAATCTATTTATATGTATAGAAAGTTCAAGTTCATAGGATCCAGGGTCAGATTTTTTTTTGTCAAAAAATGTCATCCTTGAAGTACTGATAAAACAACAGGAGTTATAAAGTCTGTATAGAAGGTTCACGTTCAAAGAACATTTGGCCACAAATAAGTTCAAAAGGTCATCCTTAAAGCACTGATGAAGCATCAAAAGGAATCTATTTATATGTATAGGAAGGTCAAGTTCATGGAATCCAGAGGCAGAACATTTTTCCAAAAGTCATATTTGAACTTGGGATGAAACATCAGAAGGAATATATTAGTATATATAGAAAGTTCAAGTTCAAAGACTATTTGGCCACAAATAAGTTTAAAAGGTCATCCTTGAACCAGTGCATCAGAAGGAATCTATATATATGTATAGAAAGTTCAAGTTCATGGAATCCAGGGGAAGAACATTATTTCAAAAAGTCATATTTGAACTTTTGATGAAGCATCAGAAGGAATATATTAGTATTTATAGAATGTTCAAGTTCAAAGACTCTTTGGCCAAGAATAAGATCAAAAGGTCATCCTTGAAGTACTAATTCCATCACAGGGATTCTATTTATATGTATAGAAAGTTCAAGTGCATAGGATCCAGGGTCAGATTTTTTTTTGTCAAAAAATGTCATCCTTGAACTACTGATAAAACAACAGGAGTCATAAAGTCTGTATAGGAGGTTCAAGTTTAAAGAATATTTGGCCAAGAATAAGAACAAAGTTCATCCTTGAAGAACTACTCTATTTAATCAGAAGGAATCTATTTAGCATTAGAAGGAATCTATTTATATGTATAGAAAGTTCAAGTTCATGGAATCCAGGGTCAGAACATTTTTCCAAAAGTCATATTTGAACTTGGGATGAAACATCAGAAGGAATATATTAGTATATATAGAAAGTTCAATTTCAAAGTCTATTTGGCCAAGAATGAGGTCAAAAGTTCATCCTTGAAGAACTAATAAAAGATCAGAAGGAATCTATTTATATGTATTCAAGTTCATGCAATCTAGGGGGAGAAAATTTTTTTCAAAAAGTCATATTTGAACTTCTGATAAAACATCTGAAAGCCTATATGTGTGAATTTAAATGTAAAATTCAATCACTTCGTTGGCCAAAAATAAATTCAACAGGTCTTCCTTGAAGTACTGACCAGTAAATGATTCTTTTAATTTGTATAGATTGGTCGAGCTCATTGATTCCATGGTAAGATTTTTTTTTTCTTTGTTCAAAACGTCATATTTGAACTTTGAGGTCTGTATATATAAACAGTTTAATAGTTAGGATTCCTTTTTCCAGCATTGTGTTTAAAAGGTCAAAAATTGTCTACATTCATTTTTAAAAATACATTACAAATACATCAAAGTCTGTTTGTAAAATTTTTAAGGATTCTTATGGCAATTCTCTCTGGGCACGCCCGTTCTTGTCTGATCTCGCAAGTTCAGCAGGGTCTTCAGCAGGGTCTTGGATGGGAAACCTCCATTTATCATTTAAGTTATCTAAGTCATCTAAGTTCAAAAGCACTTATCTATTTAATACAGCACGAGTTCTTGTAAAACCAGCTTTTGAATGCATTGAAAACCCACTGAAGAGATCTTCAATGTAAAAGAGTCTTAAATGCAATGCAATGCAAAAGCACTAAACTCGTCATTGCACAGAGAATCATTATATGAAATAAGCGATAACCATCTTCAAGAGGTCAAGAGGCATTTATTTGTCATTTGCATAGTTAACACAAGGGAAAACTGGGCATTGAAATCTTTTTTCGTATGCAATGCAATGCAAAGCACTAATTTTTTCAATGCACAAATTTTTGGTATACATGCATGCAAAGTCTTCAATGCACAAGTTTTTTCGTATGCAATGCAAAACCACTAATCTTTTCATTACACCCTGAAGACTTATATGCAATGCAAAAGTGCTAATATCTTGAATGCGCAACGAGTTATTTTATGCAATGCAAAGCAAAAGCACTATCTCTTCGTTTTTGCATGCTAATTCAAAAGCTTTAATCTCCTTAGTTTTTTTTTTGTAGAACAAGTTTTTTCATAAAACAAGTTTTGTTCGTATGCAATGCAAAAGCACTAATCTCCCCACTACGCAAGGTTTTTCATATGCAATGCATTGCAAAAGCGCTTATATCTTCAATGCATGATGAGTTCAATGCAATGCAAAAGCACTAATCTCCACAGTGCACAAGTATTTTTGTATGCAGTGCAAAGCACTTATCTCCCCACTACACAAGGTTTTTCGTATGCAATGCATTGCAAAAGCGCTAATATCTTCATTGCAAGACGAGTCCAATGCAATGCAAAAGCACTAATTTCTTCATTGCACAAGTTTTTTCGTATGCAATGCAAACGAACTAATCTCTTTAATGCACAGTTAGATCTTATAGGCAATGTAATGCAATGTAAAGTTTTTTGTATGCATGCATGCAAGCCGCAAGTTTTTTCGTATGCAATGCAAAATCACTACTCTCCCCAGTGCACAGGTTTCTTCGTATGCAATGCAAAAGTGGTATATCTTCAATGCATGACGAGTTCAATGCAATGCAAAAGCACTAATCTCCCCAGTAGTGCAAAAGCACAAGTTTTTTCGCATGCAATGCATTGCAAAAGCGCTAATATCTTCAATGCATAACGAGTTCTAGCAATGCAAAAGCATTGCATCTTCATTGCACAAGTTTTATCGTATGCAATGCAAACGAACTAATCTCTTTAATGCACCGTGAGATCTTATATGCAATGTAAAGTTTTTTTCTATTGCATGCATACAAAAGACTTCAAGCCGTGACTTCAAGTGCTAATATCTTCAATGCACGACGAGGTCTATGCAACGCAAAAGCACGATCTCTTTGACGCACAGTTTTTTCATATGCAATGCAAAAGCACTAATATTTAATTGCACAGCGAATTCTTATATAATAATTATATATAAGCAATACAATGGAAAAGCGCTATCTTCAATGCACAACGAGTTATTTCATGCAACGCAATGAAAAAGTACTATCTCTTCGATACACAGCAAGTTTTTGGATGCAATGCAATGTAAAAGCAATAATCTCCAGTGCACAAGTTTTTTCGACTGCAATGCAATGCAAAAGCACTAATTTTTCAATGCACAAAGGGTTTTTGAATGCATGAAAGCAAGACTTTAATGCACGAGTTTTTTCGTATGCAATGCAAAAGCACTAATCTTTTCATTACACCCTGAATTCTCATATGCAATGCAATGCAAAAGCACAATCTATTCGATGCACAGCAAGTTTTTGCATGCTATGTAATTAATCTCCTCAGTGCACAAGTCTTTTTCGTGTTCAATGCAAAAGCACTAATCTTCCACTGCACAAGTTTTTTAGTAGGCAATGCAATGCACGAATATCTCCAATGCATGACGAGTTCAATGCATTGCAAAAGCACTAATCTCCCCAGTGCACAAGTTTTTTCGCATGCAAGCAATGCCAAAGCACTCATTTCTTCAATGCACAAAGGGGTTTTTGTATGCATGCACAAGTTTTTTCGTATGTAATGCAAAAGCACAATCTTTTCTTACACCCTGAATTCTTAATGCAATGCAATGCAAAAGTGCTAACATCAATGCGCAACGAGTAATTTTATGCAATGCAAAACAAAGCAAAAGCACTAATCTCTTCATTGCACAAGTTTTTTCGTATGCAATGCAATAAATGCATAACGAGTTCTAGCAATGCAAAAGCACTATCTCTTCATTGCACAAGTTTTTTCGTTAGCAATGCAAACGAACTAATCTCTTTAATGCACAATGAGATCTTATATGCAATGTAATGCAATGTAAAGTTTTTTGTATTGCATGCATGCAAAAGACTTTAAGCCGCAAGTTTTTTCGTATGCAATACAATGCAATTCAAAAGCGAAAATATCTTAAATGCACGAGTTCTATGCAATGCAAAAGCACGATCTCTTCGATGCACAGATTTTTCGTATGCAATGCAAAAGCACTAATATTTAATTGCACAGCAAATTCTTATATGCAATGCAATGCAATGTAAAGTTTTTTGTATTGCATGCATGCCAAAGTCTTCAAGCCGCAAGTTTTTTCGAATGCAATGCAAAAGCACTACTCTCCCCAGTGCACAAGTTTTTTCGTATGCAATGCAATGCAAATGCGCTAATATCTTCAATGCATGACGAGTTAAATGCAATGCAAAAGCACTAATCTACCCAGTGCACAAGTTTTTTCACATGCAAGGCAATGCAAAAGCACTAATCTCCCCAGTGCACAAGCTTTTTCGCATGCATTGCAATGCAAAAGCACTCATTTTTTCAATGCACAAAGTTTTTGTATGCATGCATGCAGTCTTCAGTGCACAAGTTTATTCGTAGGTAATGCAAAAGCACTAATCTTTTCATTACACCCTGAATTCTTTTATATGCAATGCAAAAGCGCTAATATCTTCAATGCGCAACGAGTTATTTTATGCAATGCAAAAGCACTATCTCATCGATGCAGAGCAAGTTTTTGTAAGCAATGCAATGCAAAACACTTAATCTCCTTATTGCACATTTTTTTTCGTATGCAATGCAATGCAAAAGCGCTAATATCTTCAATGCATAACGAGTTCTAGCAATGCAAAAGCACTATCTCTTCATTGCACAAGTTTTTTCGTTAGCAATGCAAACTAACTAATCTCTTTAATGCACAGTGAGATCTTATATGCAATGTAATGCAATGTAAAGTTTTTTGTATTGCATGCATGCAAAAGACTTTAAGCCGCAAGTTTTTTCGTATGCAATACAATGCAATGCAAAAGCGAAAATATCTTAAATGCACGAGTTCTATGCAATGCAAAAGCACGATCTCTTCGATGCAAAGATTTTTCGTATGCAATGCAAAAGCACTAATATTTAATTGCACAGCAATTCTTATATGCAATGCAATGCAATGTAAAGTTTTTTGTATTGCATGCATGCCAAAGTTGTATTGCATGCATGCCAAAGTATTGCATGCATGCCAAATTCAAGCCGCAAGTTTTTCGTAGGCAATGCAAAAGCACTACTCTCCCCAGTGCACAAGTTTTTCCGTATGCAATGCAATGCAAAAGCGCTAATATCTTCAATGCATGACGAGTTAAATGCAATGCAAAAGCACTAATCTACCCGGTGCACAAGTTTTTTCACATGCAAGGCAATGCAAAAGCACTAATCTCCCCAGTGCACAAGCTTTTTCGCATGCATTGCAATGCAAAAGCACTCATTTTTTCAATGCACCAACAAAGCTTTTGTATGCATGCATGCAGTCTTCAGTGCACAAGTTTATTCGTATGTAATGCAAAAGCACTAATCTTTTCATTACACCCTGAATTCTTTTATATGCAATGCAAAAGCGCTAATATTTTCAATGCGCAACGAGTTATTTTATGCAATGCAAAAGCACTATCTCATCGATGCACAGCAAGTTTTTGTAAGCAATGCAATGCAAAACACTAATCTCCTTATTGCACATTTTTTTTCGTATGCAATGCAATGCAAAAGCGCTAATATATTCAATGCATAACGAGTTCTAGCAATGCAAAAGCACTAATCTCTTCATTGCACAAGTTTTTTCGTATGCAATGCAATTAATGCATAACGAGTTCTAGCAATGCAAAAACACTATCTCTTCATTGCACAAGTTTTTTCGTTAGCAATGCAAACGAAATAATCTCTTTAATGCACAGTCAGGTCTTATATGCTATGTAATGCAATGTAAAGTTTTTTGTATTGCATGCATGCAAAAGACTTTAAGCCGCAAGTTTTTTCGTATGCAATACAATGCAATGCAAAAGCGCTGTCTCAATGCACAACGAGTTATTTCATGCAACGCAATGCAAAAGTACTGTCTCTTCGATACACACCAATTTTTTGGATGCAATGCAATGCAAAAGCAATAATCTCCAGTGCACAAGTTTTTCGCAAGCAATGCAATGCAAAAGCATTAATCTCCTCAGTGTACAAGTTTTTTTCGTGTGCAATTGCAAAAGCACTAATCTTCCACTGCACAAGTTTTTTCGTATGCAATTCAATGCAAAAGTGCTAATATCTTCAATGCACGACGAGTTCAATGCAAAGCAATGCAAAAGCGCTATCTTAAATGCACAAGTTATTTCATGCAAAGCAAAAGAACTATCTCTTCGATGTACAGCAAGTTTTTGGAGGCAATGCAATGCAAAAGCACTCATTTTGTCAACGCACAAAGGGTTTTTGTATATTCATGCATCCAAAAGTCTTCAATGCACGAGTTTTTTCGTAGGCAATGCAAAAGCACTATCTCATCGATGCACAGCAAGTTTTTGTAAGCAATGCAATACAAAACATTAATCTACTCATTGCACAAGCTTTTTCGTATGCAATGCAATGCAAAAGTACTAATCTCGTCATTGCCCGAATTTTCCCTATGCGATGCAAATCAATGCAAAAGCGCTAATATATTCATTGCGCAACGAGTTCTTTGTGCAATGCAATACAAAATATATTCAGTGCACAACGAGTTATTTCATGCAATGCAATGAAAAAGTACTTATTTCATAAATGTGCAACGAGTTCTTATTTCATTGCAATGCAAATGCTCTGATTTCTTCAATGCTTTTTGCATGGGTGCAGGGTTTTTGCAGGTTTTTTTATACAATGCATGCAAAATTCTTCAGTGCACAAGTTTTTTTCGTATGCAATGCAAAGCGATGAAATGCAAAAGCCCTAAATCTCTTCAATGTACAACGCAATTGATGTGGATTCTGACTAATTCCTATTCCAAAGAAGGTTCAATAAATATATATCCAATAGTTAAAAATGGAACATGTTCTGGCTAATGTATTATCTGAATGTACGAATGTTTAGACAGTTAAAGTTGGGACTCCCAGACTTCTTCTGATATTTCAGCAGCAGTTCAAGAATGAAATTTTGAAATACAGGCCAACAAAAACTTTCTTCTGGCCAAAGATTCTCTGAACTTGAACTTTCTTTACAGACTTATGTCTTTCTGTTGTTTCTTCAGTAGATCAAGGATGAGATTTTTTGACAAAAAAAAAAGACTCCGACTCTGGATCTCATGAACTTGAAATTTCTCTCCATATAAATAGATTCCTTCTGATGCAGTGGTTCACCTTTTGAACTTATTTTTGGCCAAATAGTATTTGAACTGAACATTCTACACAGACTTTATGACTACCTGTTGTTTCATCAGTAGGTCAAGGAAGACATTTTTTGACAAAAAAAAAAAAAAAAATCTGACCCTAAGTTCCATGAACTTGAATAATCAATACATATAAATAGATTCCTTCTGATCGTTTATTAGATCTTCAATGATGACTCTTTGAACTTATTTGTGGCCAAATAGTCTTTAAACTTGACCATTCTATACAGACTTTATGACTACCTGTTGTTTCATCAGTAGGTAAAGGAAGACATTTTTTGACAAAAATAAATAAGATCCTGACCCTAGATTCCACAAACTTGAAATTTCTATTCATATAAATAGATTCCTTCTGATGTTTTATTAGTTCTTCAAGGATGACCTTTTGAACATATTTATGGCCAAATAGTCTTTGAATTTGAACATTCTATACAGACTTTATGACTACCTGTTGTTTCATCAGTAGGTAAAGGAAGACATTTTAAAAAAAAAAAAAAAAAAAGATTCTGACCCTATATTCCATGAACTTGAACTTCTTTATTCATATAAATGGATTCCTTCTGATGTCTTATTAGTTCTTCAAGGATGACCCTTTGAACTTATTTGTGGCCAAATGAGTCTTTAAACTTGAATCTTCTTTACAGACTTCTGTCTTTCTGTTTTTTCTTCAGTAAATCAAAGAGGAGATTTTTTGACAAAAAAAAAAAAATTCTTATCCTGGATCCCATGAAGTTGAACTTTCTATTCATATAAATAGATTCCTTCTGATGTTTTATTAGTTCTTCAAGGATGACCTTTTGAACTTATTTGTGGCCAAATAGTCTTTGAACTTGACCATTCTATACAGACTTTATGACCACCTGTTGTTTCATCAGTAGGTCAAGGAAGATCTTTTTTTTACAAAAAAATAAAATAAGATTCTGACCCTAGATTCCATGAACTTGAACTCTCTATTCATATAAATAGATTCCTTCAGATATTTTATTAGTTCTTCAAGGATGACCTTTTGAACATATTTGTGGCCAAATAGTCTTTGAACTTGAACTTTCTATAAAGACTTTATGACTACCTGTGGGTCACCAGTAGGTAAAGGAAGACATTTTGTGACAAAAAAAAAAAAAAAAGATTGTGACCCTAGATTCCATGAACTTGAACTTTCTATTCATATAAATAGATTCCTTCTGATGTTTTATTAGTTCTTCAAGGATGACCTTTTGAACTTATTTATGGTTAAAGAGTCTTTGAACTTGAACATTCTATACAGACTTTATGACTACCTGTTGTTTCATCAGTAGGTAAAGGAAGACATTTTTGACAACAAAAAAAAAAGATTCCATGAACTTGAACTTTCTATTCATATAAATAGATTCCTTCTGATGTCTTATTAGTTCTTCAAGGATGACCCTTTGAACTTATTTGTGGCTAATGAGTCTTTAAACTTGGAACTTCTTTACAGACTTCTGTCTTTCCTGTTTTTCTTCAGTAGATCAAAGATGAGATTTTTTGACAAAAAAAAAAAAAAAGATTCTGATCCTGGATCCCATGAAGTTGAACTTTCTATTCATATAAATAGATTCCTTCTGATGTTTTATTAGTTCTTCAAGGATGACCTTTTGAACTTATTTGTGGCCAAAGAGTCTTTGAACTTGAACATTCTATACAGACATTATGACTACCTGTTCTTTCATCAGTAGGTTAAGGAAGACATTTTTTGACAAAAAATAAATAAAAAGATTCTGACCCTAGATTCCATGAACTTGAACTTTCTATTCATATAAATAGATTCCTTGAGATGTTTTATTAGTTCTTCAAGGATGACCTTTTGAACTTATTTGTGGCCAAATAGTCTTTAAACTTGACCATTCTATACAGACTTTATGACTACCTGTTGTTTCAACAGTAGGTAAAGGAAGACATTTTTTGACAAAAATAAATAAGATCCTGACCCTAGATTCCACAAACTTGAAATTTCTATTCATATAAATAGATTCCTTCTGATGTTTTATTAGTTCTTCAAGGATGACCTTTTGAACATATTTATGGCCAAATAGTCTTTGAATTTTAACATTCTATACAGACTTTATGACTACCTGTTGTTTCATCAGTAGGTAAAGGAAGACATTTTTTGACAAAAAAAATAAAAAGATTCTGACCCTATATTCCATGAACTTGAACTTCTTTATTCATATAAATGGATTCCTTCTGATGTCTTATTAGTTCTTCAAGGATGACCCTTTGAACTTATTTGTGGCCAAATGAGTCTTTAAACTTGAATCTTCTTTACAGACTTCTGTCTTTCTGTTTATTCTTCAGTAAATCAAAGAGGAGATTTTTTGACAAAAAAAAAAAAATTCTTATCCTGGATCCCATGAAGTTGAACTTTCTATTCATATAAATAGATTCCTTCTGATGTTTTATTAGTTCTTCAAGGATGACCTTTTGAACTTATTTGTGGCCAAATAATCTTTGAACTTGACCATTCTATACAGACTTTATGACTACCTGTTGTTTCATCAGTAGGTAAAGGAAGACCTTTTTTGACAAAAAATAAATAAAAAGATTCTGACCCTAGTTTCCATGAACTTGAACTTTCTATTCATATAAATAGATTCCTTGAGATGTTTTATAGTTCTTCAAGGATGACCTTTTGAACTTATTTGTGGCCAAATAGTCTTTGAAGTTGAACATTTTATACAGACTTTATGACTACCTGTTTTTTCTTCAGTAGATCAAGGATGAGATTTTTTGACAAAAAAAAGATTATGACCCTGAATCCCATGAATTTGAACTTTCTCTGCATATAAATAGATTCCTTCTCATGCAGTGGTTCAAGGATGTCCCTTTGAACTTATTTTTGGCCAAACAGTCGTTGAACTTGAACCTTCTTTACAGACGTATGTCTTTCTCTTGTTTCTTCAGTAGATCAAGGATGAGATTTTTTGACAAAAAAACAAAACAAAAAAGATTCTGACCCTGGATCCCATGAACTTGAACATTCTATGTATATAAATATATTCCTTCTGATGCAGTGGTTCAAAGATGACCTTTTGAACTTATTTGTGGCCAAATGAGTCTTTAAACTTGAACCTTCTTTACAGACTTTATGACTACCTGTTGTTTCATCAGTAGGTCAAGGAAGATCTTTTTTTTACAAAAAATAAAATAAGATTCTGACCCTAGATTCCATGAACTTGAACTCTCTATTCATATAAATAGATTCCTTCTGATATTTTATTAGTTCTTCAAGCATGAACTTTTGAACTTATTTTTGGCCAAAGAGTCTTTGAACTTGAACCTTCTTTACAGACTTATGTCTTTCTATTGTTTCTTCAGTAGATCAAGGATGAGATTTTTTGACAAGAAAAAAAAAAGATTCTGACCCTGGATCCGAAGAACTTGAACTTTCTATGCATATATATAGATTCTGATGCAGTGGTTCAAGGATGACCTTTTGAACTCATTTGTGGCCAAATGAGTCTTTAAACTTGAACCTTCTTTACAGACTTTATGACTACCTGTGGTTCATCAGTAGGTAAAGGAAGACATTTTTTGACAAAAATAAATAAGATTCTGACCCTAGATTCCACGAACTTGAACTTTCTATTCATATAAATAGATTCCTTCTGATGTTTTATTAGTTCTTCAAGGATGACCTTTTGAACTTATTTATGGCCAAATAGTCTTTGAACTTGAACATTCTACACAGATTTTATGACTACCTGTTGTTTCATCAGTAGGTAAAGGAAGACATTTTTTGACAAAAAAAATAAAAAGATTCTGACCCTAGATTCCATGAACTTGAACTTCTTTATTCATATAAATAGATTCCTTCTGATGTCTTATTAGTTCTTCAAGGATCACCCTTTGAACTTATTTGTGGCCAAATGAGTCTTTAAACTTGAACCTTCTTTACAGACTTCTGTCTTTCTGTTTTTTCTTCAGTAAATCAAAGATGAGATTTTTTGACAAAAAAAAAAAAAATTCTGATCCTGGATCCCATGAAGTTGAACTTTCTATTCATATAAATAGATTCCTTCTTATGTTTTATTGGTTCTTCAAGGATTACCATTTGAACTTTTTTGTGGCCAAATAGTCTTTGAACTTGAACATTCTATACAGACTTTATGACTACCTGTTGTTTCATCAGTAGGTCAAGGAAGATCTTTTTTTTTTACAAAAAAATAAAATAAGATTCTGACCCTAGATTCCATGAACTTGAACTCTCTATTCATATAAATAGATTCCTTCTGATATTTTATTAGTTCTTCAAGGATGACCTTTTGAACTTATTTTTGGCCAAAGAGTCTTTGAACTTGAACCTTCTTTACAGACTTCTGTCTTTCTGTTTATTCTTCAGTAAATCAAAGATGAGATTTTTTGACAAAAAAAAAAAGATTCTGATCCTGGATCCAAATGAAGTTGAACTTTCTATTCATATAAATAGATTCCTTCTGATGTTTTATTAGTTCTTCAAGGATGACCATTTGAACTTATTTGTGGCCAAATAGTCTTTGAACTTGAACATTCTATACAGACTTTATGACTACCTGTTGTTTCATCAGTAGGTAAAGGAAGACCTTTTTTGACAAAAAATAAATAAAAAGATTCTGACCCTAGTTTCCATGAACTTGAACTTTCTATTCATATAAATAGATTCCTTGAGATGTTTTATAGTTCTTCAAGGATGACCTTTTGAACTTATTTGTGGCCAAATAGTCTTTGAAGTTGAACATTTTATACAGACTTTATGACTACCTGTTTTTTCTTCAGTAGATCAAGGATGAGATTTTTTGACAAAAAAAAGATTATGACCCTGAATCCCATGAATTTGAACTTTCTCTGCATATAAATAGATTCCTTCTCATGCAGTGGTTCAAGGATGTCCCTTTGAACTTATTTTTGGCCAAACAGTCGTTGAACTTGAACCTTCTTTACAGACGTATGTCTTTCTCTTGTTTCTTCAGTAGATCAAGGATGAGATTTTTTGACAAAAAAACAAAACAAAAAAGATTCTGACCCTGGATCCCATGAACTTGAACATTCTATGTATATAAATATATTCCTTCTGATGCAGTGGTTCAAAGGTGACCTTTTGAACTTATTTGTGGCCAAATGAGTCTTTAAACTTGAACCTTCTTTACAGACTTTATGACTACCTGTTGTTTCATCAGTAGGTCAAGGAAGATCTTTTTTTTACAAAAAATAAAATAAGATTCTGACCCTAGATTCCATGAACTTGAACTCTCTATTCATATAAATAGATTCCTTCTGATATTTTATTAGTTCTTCAAGCATGAACTTTTGAACTTATTTTTGGCCAAAGAGTCTTTGAACTTGAACCTTCTTTACAGACTTATGTCTTTCTATTGTTTCTTCAGTAGATCAAGGATGAGATTTTTTGACAAGAAAAAAAAAAGATTCTGACCCTGGATCCGAAGAACTTGAACTTTCTATGCATATATATAGATTCTGATGCAGTGGTTCAAGGATGACCTTTTGAACTCATTTGTGGCCAAATGAGTCTTTAAACTTGAACCTTCTTTACAGACTTTATGACTACCTGTGGTTCATCAGTAGGTAAAGGAAGACATTTTTTGACAAAAATAAATAAGATTCTGACCCTAGATTCCACGAACTTGAACTTTCTATTCATATAAATAGATTCCTTCTGATGTTTTATTAGTTCTTCAAGGATGACCTTTTGAACTTATTTATGGCCAAATAGTCTTTGAACTTGAACATTCTACACAGATTTTATGACTACCTGTTGTTTCATCAGTAAGTAAAGGAAGACATTTTTTGACAAAAAAAATAAAAAGATTCTGACCCTAGATTCCATGAACTTGAACTTCTTTATTCATATAAATAGATTCCTTCTGATGTCTTATTAGTTCTTCAAGGATCACCCTTTGAACTTATTTGTGGCCAAATGAGTCTTTAAACTTGAACCTTCTTTACAGACTTCTGTCTTTCTGTTTTTTCTTCAGTAAATCAAAGATGAGATTTTTTGACAAAAAAAAAAAAATATTCTGATCCTGGATCCCATGAAGTTGAACTTTCTATTCATATAAATAGATTCCTTCTTATGTTTTATTGGTTCTTCAAGGATTACCATTTGAACTTTTTTGTGGCCAAATAGTCTTTGAACTTGAACATTCTATACAGACTTTATGACTACCTGTTGTTTCATCAGTAGGTCAAGGAAGATCTTTTTTTTTTACAAAAAAATAAAATAAGATTCTGACCCTAGATTCCATGAACTTGAACTCTCTATTCATATAAATAGATTCCTTCTGATATTTTATTAGTTCTTCAAGGATGACCTTTTGAACTTATTTTTGGCCAAAGAGTCTTTGAACTTGAACCTTCTTTACAGACTTCTGTCTTTCTGTTTATTCTTCAGTAAATCAAAGATGAGATTTTTTGACAAAAAAAAAAGATTCTGATCCTGGATCCAAATGAAGTTGAACTTTCTATTCATATAAATAGATTCCTTCTGATGTTTTATTAGTTCTTCAAGGATGACCATTTGAACTTATTTGTGGCCAAATAGTCTTTGAACTTGAACATTCTATACAGACTTTATGACTACCTGTTGTTTCATCAGTAGGTCAAGGAAGATCTTTTTTTTTTACAAAAAAATAAAACAAGATTGTGACCCTAGATTCCATGAACTTGAACTCTCTATTCATATAAATACATTCCTTCTAATGTCTAATTAGTTCTTCAAGGATGACCCTTTGAACTTATTTGTGGCCAAATGAGTCTTTAAACTTGAACCTTCTTTACAGACTTTATGACTACCTAATGTTTCAAAAGTAGGTCAAGAAAGATCTTTTTTTACCAAAAAATAAAATAAGATTCTAACCCTAGATTCCATGAACTTGAACTCTCTATTCATATAAATAGATTCCTTCTGATGTTTTATTAGTTCTTCAAGCATGAACTTTTGAACTTATTTTTGGCCAAAGAGTCTTTGAACTTGAACATTCTACACAGATTTTATGACTACCTGTTGTTTCATCAGTAGGTAAAGGAAGACATTTTTTGACAAAAAAAAATAAAAAGATTCTGACCCTAGATTCCATGAACTTGAACTTCTTTATTCATATAAATAGATTCCTTCTGATGTCTTATTAGTTCTTCAAGGATCACCCTTTGAACTTATTTGTGGCCAAATGAGTCTTTAAACTTGAACCTTCTTTACAGACTTCTGTCTTTCTGTTTTTTCTTCAGTAAATCAAAGATGAGATTTTTTGACAAAAAAAAAAAAAGATTCTGATCCTGGATCCCATGAAATTGAACTTTCTATTCATATAAATAGATTCCTTCTTATGTTTTATTGGTTCTTCAAGGATTACCATTTGAACTTTTTTGTGGCCAAATAGTCTTTGAACTTGAACATTCTATACAGACTTTATGACTACCTGTTGTTTCATCAGTAGGTCAAGGAAGATCTTTTTTTTTTACAAAAAAATAAAATAAGATTCTGACCCTAGATTCCATGAACTTGAACTCTCTATTCATATAAATAGATTCCTTCTGATATTTTATTAGTTCTTCAAGGATGACCTTTTGAACTTATTTTTGGCCAAAGAGTCTTTGAACTTGAACCTTCTTTACAGACTTCTGTCTTTCTGTTTATTCTTCAGTAAATCAAAGATGAGATTTTTTGACAAAAAAAAAAAGATTCTGATCCTGGATCCAAATGAAGTTGAACTTTCTATTCATATAAATAGATTCCTTCTGATGTTTTATTAGTTCTTCAAGGATGACCATTTGAACTTATTTGTGGCCAAATAGTCTTTGAACTTGAACATTCTATACAGACTTTATGACTACCTGTTGTTTCATCAGTAGGTCAAGGAAGATCTTTTTTTTACAAAAAAATAAAACAAGATTCTGACCCTAGATTCCATGAACTTGAACTCTCTATTCATATAAATACATTCCTTCTAATGTCTAATTAGTTCTTCAAGGATGACCCTTTGAACTTATTTGTGGCCAAATGAGTCTTTAAACTTGAACCTTCTTTACAGACTTTATGACTACCTAATGTTTCAAAAGTAGGTCAAGAAAGATCTTTTTTTACCAAAAAATAAAATAAGATTCTAACCCTAGATTCCATGAACTTGAACTCTCTATTCATATAAATAGATTCCTTCTGATATTTTATTAGTTCTTCAAGCATGAACTTTTGAACTTATTTTTGGCCAAAGAGTCTTTGAACTTGAACCTTCTTTACAGACTTATGTCTTTCTATTGTTTCTTCAGTAGATCAAGGATGAGATTTTTTGACAAGAAAAAAAAAGATTCTGACCCTGGATCCAAAGAACTTGAACTTTCTATGCATATAAATAGATTCTGATGCAGTGGTTCAAGGATGACCTTTTGAACTCATTTGTGGCAAAATGAGTCTTTAAACTTGAACCTTCTATACAGACTTTATGACTACCTGTTGTTTCATCAGTAGGTCAAGGAAGATCTTTTTTTACAAAAAAAAAAAAAAGATTCTGACCCTAGATTCCATGCACTTGAACTTTCTAGTCATATAAGTAGAATCCTTCTGATGTTTTATTAGTTCTTCAAGGATGACCCTTTGAACTTATTTGTGGCCAATGAGTCTTTAAACTTGGACCTTCTTTACAGAATTCTGTCTTTCTGTTTTTTCTTCAGTAGATCAAAGATGAGATTTTTTTGACAAAAAAAAAAAGATTCTGATCCTGGATCCCATGAAGTTGAACTTTCTATTCATATAAATAGATTCCTTCTGATGTTTTATTAGTTCTTCAAGGATGACCTTTTGAACTTATTTGTGGCCAAAGAGTCTTTGAACTTGAACATTCTATACAGACATTATGACTACCTGTTGTTTCATCAGTAGGTAAAGGAAGACATTTTTTGACAAAAAGTAAATAAAGAGATTCTGACCCTAGTTTCCATGAACTTGAGCTTTCTATTCATATAAATAGATTCCTTCTGATGTCTTATTAGCTCTTCAAGGATGACCCTTTGAAATTATTTGTGGCTAATGAGTCTTTAAACTTGGAACTTCTTTACAGACTTCTGTCTTTCTGTTTTTTCTTCAGTAGATCAAAGATGAGATTTTTTGACAAAAAAAAAAAAAAAGATTCTGATCCTGGATCCCATGAAGTTGAACTTTCTATTCATATAAATAGATTCCTTCTGATGTTTTATTAGTTCTTCAAGGATGACCATTTGAACTTATTTGTGGCCAAATAGTCTTTGAACTTGAACATTCTATGCAGACTTTATGACTACCTGTTGTTTCATCAGTAGGTCAAGGAAGATCTTTTTTTCCAAAAAAAATAAAACAAGATTCTGACCCTAGATTCCATGAACTTGAACTCTCTATTCATATAAATAGATTCCTTCTGATATTTTATTAGTTCTTCAAGGATGACCTTTTGAACTTATTTTTGGCCAAAGAGTCTTTTGAACTTGAACATTCTATACAGACTTTATGACTACCTGTTGTTTCATCAGTAGGTAAAGGAAGACATTTTTTGAAAAAAAAAAAAAAAAGATTCTGACCCTAGATTCCATGCACTTGAACTTTCTATTCATATAAATAGAATCCTTCTGATGTTTTATTAGTTCTTCAAGGATGACCCTTTGAACTTATTTGTGGCCAATGAGTCTTTAAACTTGGACCTTCTTTACAGAATTCTGTCTTTCTGTTTTTTCTTCAATAGATCAAAGATGAGATTTTTTGACAAAAAAAAAAAAGATTCTGATCCTGGATCCCATGAAGTTGAACTTTCTATTCATATAAATAGATTCCTTCTGATGTTTTATTAGTTCTTCATGGATGACCTTTTGAACTTATTTGTGGCCAAATAGTCTTTGAACTTGAACATTCTATACAGACTTTATGACTACCTGTTGTTTCATCAGTAGGTCAAGGAAGATCTTTTTTTCCAAAAAAATAAAACAAGATTCTGACCCTAGATTCCATGAACTTGAACTCTCTTTTCATATAAATAGATTCCTTCTGATATTTTATTAGTTTCCTCAAGGATGACCTTTTGAACTTATTTTTGGCCAAATAGTCTTTGAACTTGAACATTCTATACAGACTTTATGACTACCTGTTGTTTCATCAGTAGGTAAAGGAAGACATTTTTTGACAAAAAAAAAAAAAAAGATTCTGACCCTAGAGTGCATGCACTTGAACTTTCTATTCATATGAGTGGATTCCTTCTGATGTTTGATTAGTTCTTCAAGGATGACCCTTTGAACTTATTTGTTGCCAATGAGTCTTTAAACTTGGACCTTCTTTACAGAATTCTGTCTTTCTGTTTTTTCTTCAGTAGATCAAAGATGAGATTTTTTGACAAAAAAAAAAAAAGATTCTGATCCTGGATCCCATGAATTTGAACTTTCTATTCATATAAATAGATTCCTTCAGATATTTTATTAGTTCTTCAAGGATGACCATTTGAACTTATTTGTGGCCAAATAGTCTTTGAACTTGAACATTCTATACAGACTTTATGACTACCTTTTGTTTCATCAGTAGGTCAAGGAAGATCTTTTTTTTACAAAAAAATAAAACAAGATTCTGACCCTAGATTCCATGAACTTGAACTCTCTATTCATATAAATACATTCCTTCTAATGTCTAATTAGTTCTTCAAGGATGACCCTTTGAACTTATTTGTGGCCAAATGAGTCTTTAAACTTGAACCTTCTTTACAGACTTTATGACTACCTAATGTTTCAAAAGTAGGTCAAGAAAGATCTTTTTTTACCAAAAAATAAAATAAGATTCTAACCCTAGATTCCATGAACTTGAACTCTCTATTCATATAAATAGATTCCTTCTGATGTTTTATTAGTTCTTCAAGCATGAACTTTTGAACTTATTTTTGGCCAAAGAGTCTTTGAACTTGAACATTCTACACAGATTTTATGACTACCTGTTGTTTCATCAGTAGGTAAAGGAAGACATTTTTTGACAAAAAAAATAAAAAGATTCTGACCCTAGATTCCATGAACTTGAACTTCTTTATTCATATAAATAGATTCCTTCTGATGTCTTATTAGTTCTTCAAGGATCACCCTTTGAACTTATTTGTGGCCAAATGAGTCTTTAAACTTGAACCTTCTTTACAGACTTCTGTCTTTCTGTTTTTTCTTCAGTAAATCAAAGATGAGATTTTTTGACAAAAAAAAAAAAAAGATTCTGATCCTGGATCCCATGAAATTGAACTTTCTATTCATATAAATAGATTCCATCTTATGTTTTATTGGTTCTTCAAGGATTACCATTTGAACTTTTTTGTGGCCAAATAGTCTTTGAACTTGAACATTCTATACAGACTTTATGACTACCTGTTGTTTCATCAGAAGGTCAAGGAAGATCTTTTTTTTTTACAAAAAAATAAAATAAGATTCTGACCCTAGATTCCATGAACTTGAACTCTCTATTCATATAAATAGATTCCTTCTGATATTTTATTAGTTCTTCAAGGATGACCTTTTGAACTTATTTTTGGCCAAAGAGTCTTTGAACTTGAACATTCTATACAGACTTTGTGACTACCTGTTGTTTCATCAGTAAGTAAAGGAAGACATTTTTTGACAAAAATAAAAAAGATTCTGACCCTAGATTCCACGAACTTAAACTTTCTATTCATATAAATAGATTCCTTGTGATGTTTTATTAGTTCTTCAAGGATGACCTTTTGAACTTATTTATGGCCAAATAGTCTTTGAACTTGAACATTCTATACAGACTTTATGACTACCTGTTCTTTCATCAGTAGGTAAAGGAAGACATTTTTTTGACAAAAAAAAAAAAAAAAGATTCCATGAACTTGAACTTTCTATTCATATAAACAGATTCCTTCTGAAGTTTTATTAGTTCTTCAATGATGACCTTTTGAACTTATTTATGGCCAAATAGTCTTTGAACTTGAACATTCTATACAGACTTTATGACTACCTGTTCTTTCATCAGTAGCTTAAGGAAGACATTTTTTTGACAAAAAAAATAAAAAGATTCTGACCCTAGATTCCATGAACTTGAACTTCTTTATTCATATAAATAGATTCCTTCTGATGTCTTATTAGTTCTTCAAGGATCACCCTTTGAACTTATTTGTGGCCAAATGAGTCTTTAAACTTGAACCTTCTTTACAGACTTCTGTCTTTCTGTTTTTTCTTCAGTAAATCAAAGATGAGATTTTTTGACAAAAAAAAAAAAAGATTCTGATCCTGGATCCCATGAAATTGAACTTTCTATTCATATAAATAGATTCCATCTTATGTTTTATTGGTTCTTCAAGGATTACCATTTGAACTTTTTTGTGGCCAAATAGTCTTTGAACTTGAACATTCTATACAGACTTTATGACTACCTGTTGTTTCATCAGAAGGTCAAGGAAGATCTTTTTTTTTTACAAAAAAATAAAATAAGATTCTGACCCTAGATTCCATGAACTTGAACTCTCTATTCATATAAATAGATTCCTTCTGATATTTTATTAGTTCTTCAATGATGACCTTTTGAACTTATTTTTGGCCAAATAGTCTTTGAACTTGAACATTCTATACAGACTTTGTGACTACCTGTTGTTTCATCAGTAAGTAAAGGAAGACATTTTTTGACAAAAATAAAAAAGATTCTGACCCTAGATTCCACGAACTTAAACTTTCTATTCATATAAATAGATTCCTTGTGATGTTTTATTAGTTCTTCAAGGATGACCTTTTGAACTTATTTATGGCCAAATAGTCTTTGAACTTGAACATTCTATACAGACTTTATGACTACCTGTTCTTTCATCAGTAGGTTAAGGAAGACATTTTTTTGACAAAAAAAAAAAAAAAGATTCCATGAACTTGAACTTTCTATTCATATAAACAGATTCCTTCTGAAGTTTTATTAGTTCTTCAATGATGACCTTTTGAACTTATTTATGGCCAAATAGTCTTTGAACTTGAACATTCTATACAGACTTTATGACTACCTGTTCTTTCATCAGTAGCTTAAGGAAGACATTTTTTTGACAAAAAAAAAAAAAAGATTCCATGAACTTGAACTTTCTATTCATAAAAATAGATTCCTTCTGATGTTTTATTAGTTCTTCAAAGATGACCCTTTGAACTTATTTTTGGCCCAAGAGTCTTTGAACTTGAACCTTCTTTACAGACTTCTGTCTTTCTGTTTTTTCTTCAGTAGATCAAACATGAGATTTTTTGACAAAAAAAAAAAAAAAGATTCTGACACTGGATCCCATGAAGTTGAACTTTCTATTCATATAAACAGATTCCTTCTGATGTTTTATTAGTTCTTCAATGATGACCTTTTGAACTTATTTATGGCCAAATAGTCTTTGAACTTGAACATTTTATACAGACTTTATGACTACCTGTTGTTTCATCAATAAGTAAAGGAAGACATTTTTTGACAAAAATAAATAAGATTCTGACCCTAGATTCCACGAACTTGAACTTTCTATTCATATAAATAGATTCCTTGTGCTGTTTTGTTAGTTCTTCAAGGATGACCTTTTGAACTTATTTGTGGCCAATGAGTCTTTAAACTTGGACCTTCTTTACAGACTTCTGTCTTTCTGTTTTTTCTTCAGTAGATCAAAGATGAGATTTTTTGACAAAAAAAAAAAAAAAGATTCTGATCCTGGATCCCATGAAGTTGAACTTTCTATTCATATAAATAGATTCCTTCTGATGTTTTATTAGTTCTTCAAGGATGACCTTTTGAACTTATTTGTGGACAAAGAGTCTTTGAACTTGAACATTCTATACAGACATTATGACTACCTGTTCTTTAATCAGTAGGTTAAGGAAGACATTTTTTGACAAAAAAAAAAAAGATTCCATGAACTTGAACTTTCTATTCATATAAATAGATTCCTTCTGATGTTTTATTAGTTCTTCAAAGATGACCCTTTGAACTTATTTTTGGCCCAAGAGTCTTTGAACTTGAACCTTTTTTACAGACTTCTGTCTTTCTGTTTTTTCTTCAGTATATCAAACATGAGATTTTTTGACAAAAAAAAAAAAAACAAGATTCTGACCCTGGATCCCATGAAGTTGAACTTTCTATTCATATAAACAGATTCCTTCTGATGTTTTATTAGTTCTTCAATGATGACCTTTTGAACTTATTTATGGCCAAATAGTCTTTGAACTTGAACATTCTATACAGACTTTAAGTTTACCTGTTGTTTCATCAGTAGGTAAAGGAAGACATTTTTTGACAAAAAAAAAAAAAAAGATTCTGACCCTAGATTCCATGAACTTGAACTTTCTATTCATATAAATAGATTCCTTCTGATGTTTTATTAGTTCCTCAAGGATGACCCTTTGAACTTATTTTTGGCCCAAGAGTCTTTGAACTTGAACCTTCTTTACAGACTTCTGTCTTTCTGATTTTTCTTCAGTAGATCAAAGATGAGATTTTTTAACAAAAAAAAAAAGATTCTGATCCTGGATCCCATGAAGTTGAACTTTCTATTCATATAAAGAGATTCCTTCTGATGTTTTATTAGTTCTTCAAGGATGACCTTTTGAACTTATTTGTGGCCAAATAATATTTGAACTTGAACATTCTATACAGACTTTAAGTCTACCTGTTGTTTCATCAGTAGGTAAAGGAAGACATTTTTTGACAAAAAAAAATGAAAAGATTCTGACCCTAGATTCCATGAACTTTAACTTTCTATTCATATAAATAGATTCCTTCTGATGTTTTATTAGTTCTTCAAGGATGACCCTTTAAACATATTTGTGGCCAATGAGTCTTTAAACTTGGACCTTCTTTACAGACTTCTGTCTTTCTGTTTTTTCTTCAGTAGATCAAAGATGAGATTTTTTGACAAAAAAAAAAAAGATTCTGATCCTGGATCCCATGAAGTTGAAATTTCTATTCATATAAATAGATTCCTTCTGATGTTTTATTAGTTCTTCAAGGATGACCTTTTGAACTTATTTGTGGCCAAAGAGTCTTTGAACTGAACATTCTATAGAGACATTATGACTACCTGTTTTTTCTTAAGTAGATCAAACATGAGTTTTTTTGACAAAAAAAGGATTCTGACCCTGGATCCCATGAAGTTGAACTTTCTATTCATATAAATAGATTCCTTTTGATGTTTTATTAGTTCTTCAAGGATGACCTTTTGAACTTATTTGTGGCCAAAGAGTCTTTGAACTTGAACATTCTATACAGACATTATGACTACCTGTTCTTTCATCAGTTGGTAAAGGAAGACATTTTTTGACAAAAAAAATAAAAAGATTCCATGAACATGAACTTTCTATTCATATAAATAGATTCCTTCTGATGTTTTATTAGTTCTTCAAGGATGACCCTTTGAAATTATTTTTGGCCCAAGAGTCTTTGAACTTGAACCTTCTTTACAGACTTCTGTCTTTCTGATTTTTCTTCAGTAGATCAAAGATGAGATTTTTTGACAAAAAAAAAAAAGATTCTGATCCTGGATCCCATGAAGTTGAACTTTCTATTCATATAAAGAGATTCCTTCTGATGTTTTATTAGTTCTTCAAGGATGACCTTTTGAACTTATTTGTGGCCAAATAATATTTGAACTTGAACATTCTATACAGACTTTAAGTCTACCTGTTGTTTCATCAGTAGGTAAAGGAAGACATTTTTTGACAAAAAAAATGAAAAGATTCTGACCCTAGATTCCATGAACTTGAACTTTCTAATCATATAAATAGATTCCTTCTGATGTTTTATTAGTTCTTCAAGGATGACCCTTTGAACTTATTTGTGGCCAATGAGTCTTTAAACTTGGACCTTCTTTACAGACTTCTGTCTTTCTGTTTTTTCTTCAGTAGATCAAAGATGAGATTTTTTGACAAAAAAAAAAAAAAAGATTCTGATCCTTGATCCCATGAAGTTGAACTTTCTATTCATATAAATAGATTCCTTCTGATGTTTTATTAGTTCTTCAAGGATGACCTTTTGAACTTATTTGTGGCCAAAGAGTCTTTGAACTGAACATTCTATAGAGACATTATGACTACCTGTTCTTTCATCAGTAGGTAAAGGAAGACATTTTTTGACAAAAAAATAAATGAAAAGATTCCATGAACTTGAACTTTCTATTCATATAAATAGATTCCCTCTGATGTTTTATTGGTTCTTAAAGGATGACCCTTTGAACTTATTTTTGGCCCAAGAGTCTTTGAACTTGAACCTTCTTTACAGACTTCTGTCTTTCTGTTTTTTCTTCAGTAGATCAAACATGAGTTTTTTTGACAAAAAAAAAGATTCTGACCCTGGATCCCATGAAGTTGAACTTTCTATTCATATAAACATATTCCTTCTGATGTTTTATTAGTTCTTCAATGATGACCTTTTGAACTTATTTATGGCCAAATAGTCTTTGAACTTGAATATTCTATACAGACTTTATGACTACCTTGTGTTTCATCAGTAAGTAAAGGAAGACATTTTTTGACAAAAATAAATAAGATTCTGACCCTAGATTCCACGAACTTGAACTTTCTATTCATATAAATAGATTCCTTGTGCTGTTTTATTAGTTCTTCAAGGATGACCTTTTGAACTTATTTGTGGCCAAATAGTCTTTGAACTTGGACCTTCTTTACAGACTTCTGTCTTTCTGTTTTTTCTTCAGTAGATCAAAGATGAGATTTTTTGACAAAAAAAAAAAAAAAGATTCTGATCCTGGATCCCATGAAGTTGAACTTTCTATTCATATAAATAGATTCCTTCTGATGTTTTATTAGTTCTTCAAGGATGACCTTTTGAACTTATTTGTGGACAAAGAGTCTTTGAACTTGAACATTCTATACAGACATTATGACTACCTGTTCTTTAATCAGTAGGTTAAGGAAGACATTTTTTGACAAAAAAAAAAAAGATTCCATGAACTTGAACTTTCTATTCATATAAATAGATTCCTTCTGATGTTTTATTAGTTCTTCAAAGATGACCCTTTGAACTTATTTTTGGCCCAAGAGTCTTTGAACTTGAACCTTTTTTACAGACTTCTGTCTTTCTGTTTTTTCTTCAGTATATCAAACATGAGATTTTTTGACAAAAAAAAAAAAAACAAGATTCTGACCCTGGATCCCATGAAGTTGAACTTTCTATTCATATAAACAGATTCCTTCTGATGTTTTATTAGTTCTTCAATGATGACCTTTTGAACTTATTTATGGCCAAATAGTCTTTGAACTTGAACATTCTATACAGACTTTAAGTTTACCTGTTGTTTCATCAGTAGGTAAAGGAAGACATTTTTTGACAAAAAAAAAAAAAAAGATTCTGACCCTAGATTCCATGAACTTGAACTTTCTATTCATATAAATAGATTCCTTCTGATGTTTTATTAGTTCCTCAAGGATGACCCTTTGAACTTATTTTTGGCCCAAGAGTCTTTGAACTTGAACCTTCTTTACAGACTTCTGTCTTTCTGATTTTTCTTCAGTAGATCAAAGATGAGATTTTTTAACAAAAAAAAAAAGATTCTGATCCTGGATCCCATGAAGTTGAACTTTCTATTCATATAAAGAGATTCCTTCTGATGTTTTATTAGTTCTTCAAGGATGACCTTTTGAACTTATTTGTGGCCAAATAATATTTGAACTTGAACATTCTATACAGACTTTAAGTCTACCTGTTGTTTCATCAGTAGGTAAAGGAAGACATTTTTTGACAAAAAAAAATGAAAAGATTCTGACCCTAGATTCCATGAACTTTAACTTTCTATTCATATAAATAGATTCCTTCTGATGTTTTATTAGTTCTTCAAGGATGACCCTTTAAACATATTTGTGGCCAATGAGTCTTTAAACTTGGACCTTCTTTACAGACTTCTGTCTTTCTGTTTTTTCTTCAGTAGATCAAAGATGAGATTTTTTGACAAAAAAAAAAAAGATTCTGATCCTGGATCCCATGAAGTTGAAATTTCTATTCATATAAATAGATTCCTTCTGATGTTTTATTAGTTCTTCAAGGATGACCTTTTGAACTTATTTGTGGCCAAAGAGTCTTTGAACTGAACATTCTATAGAGACATTATGACTACCTGTTTTTTCTTAAGTAGATCAAACATGAGTTTTTTTGACAAAAAAAGGATTCTGACCCTGGATCCCATGAAGTTGAACTTTCTATTCATATAAATAGATTCCTTTTGATGTTTTATTAGTTCTTCAAGGATGACCTTTTGAACTTATTTGTGGCCAAAGAGTCTTTGAACTTGAACATTCTATACAGACATTATGACTACCTGTTCTTTCATCAGTTGGTAAAGGAAGACATTTTTTGACAAAAAAAATAAAAAGATTCCATGAACATGAACTTTCTATTCATATAAATAGATTCCTTCTGATGTTTTATTAGTTCTTCAAGGATGACCCTTTGAAATTATTTTTGGCCCAAGAGTCTTTGAACTTGAACCTTCTTTACAGACTTCTGTCTTTCTGATTTTTCTTCAGTAGATCAAAGATGAGATTTTTTGACAAAAAAAAAAAAGATTCTGATCCTGGATCCCATGAAGTTGAACTTTCTATTCATATAAAGAGATTCCTTCTGATGTTTTATTAGTTCTTCAAGGATGACCTTTTGAACTTATTTGTGGCCAAATAATATTTGAACTTGAACATTCTATACAGACTTTAAGTCTACCTGTTGTTTCATCAGTAGGTAAAGGAAGACATTTTTTGACAAAAAAAATGAAAAGATTCTGACCCTAGATTCCATGAACTTGAACTTTCTAATCATATAAATAGATTCCTTCTGATGTTTTATTAGTTCTTCAAGGATGACCCTTTGAACTTATTTGTGGCCAATGAGTCTTTAAACTTGGACCTTCTTTACAGACTTCTGTCTTTCTGTTTTTTCTTCAGTAGATCAAAGATGAGATTTTTTGACAAAAAAAAAAAAAAAGATTCTGATCCTTGATCCCATGAAGTTGAACTTTCTATTCATATAAATAGATTCCTTCTGATGTTTTATTAGTTCTTCAAGGATGACCTTTTGAACTTATTTGTGGCCAAAGAGTCTTTGAACTGAACATTCTATAGAGACATTATGACTACCTGTTCTTTCATCAGTAGGTAAAGGAAGACATTTTTTGACAAAAAAATAAATGAAAAGATTCCATGAACTTGAACTTTCTATTCATATAAATAGATTCCCTCTGATGTTTTATTGGTTCTTAAAGGATGACCCTTTGAACTTATTTTTGGCCCAAGAGTCTTTGAACTTGAACCTTCTTTACAGACTTCTGTCTTTCTGTTTTTTCTTCAGTAGATCAAACATGAGTTTTTTTGACAAAAAAAAAGATTCTGACCCTGGATCCCATGAAGTTGAACTTTCTATTCATATAAACATATTCCTTCTGATGTTTTATTAGTTCTTCAATGATGACCTTTTGAACTTATTTATGGCCAAATAGTCTTTGAACTTGAATATTCTATACAGACTTTATGACTACCTTGTGTTTCATCAGTAAGTAAAGGAAGACATTTTTTGACAAAAATAAATAAGATTCTGACCCTAGATTCCACGAACTTGAACTTTCTATTCATATAAATAGATTCCTTGTGCTGTTTTATTAGTTCTTCAAGGATGACCTTTTGAACTTATTTGTGGCCAAATAGTCTTTGAACTTGAACTTTCTATGCAGACTTTATGACTACCTGTAACCAAAAGTAGGTAAAGGAAGACATTTTTTGACAACAAAAAAAAAGATTCTGACCCTAGATTCCATGAACTTGAACTTTCTATTCATATAAATTGATTCCTTCTGATTTTTATTAGTTCCTCAAGGATGACCCTTTGAACTTATTTGTGGCCAATGAGTCTTTAAACTTGGACCTTCTTTATAGACCTCTGTCTTTCTGTTTTTTCTTCAGTAGATCAAAGATGAGATTTTTTGAAAAAAAAAAAAAAAAAAGATTCTGATCCTGGATCCCATAAAGTTGAACTTTCTATTCATATAAATAGATTCCTTTTGAAGTTTTATTAGTTCTTCAAGGATGAACTTTTGAACTTATTTGTGGCCAAAGAGTCTTTGAACTTGAACATTCTATACAGACATTATGACTACCTGTTCTTTCATCAGTATGTAAAGGAAGACATTTTTTGACAAAAAAAATAAAATGATTCCATGAACTTGAACTTTCTATTCATATAAATAGATTCCTTCTGATGTTTTATTGGTTCTTCAAGGATGACCCTTTGAACTTATTTTTGGCACAAGAGTCTTTGAACTTGAACCTTCTTTACAGACTTCTGTCTTTCTGTTTTTTCTTCAGTAGATCAAACATGAGATTTTTTGAAAAATAAAAATAAAAAAAGAATCTGACCCTGGATCCCATGAAGTTGAACTTTCTATTCATATAATCAGATTCCTTCTGATTTTTTATTAGTTCGTCAAGGATGACCTTTTGAACTTATTTATGGCAAAATAGTCTTTGAACTTGAACATTCTATACAGACTTTATGACTACCTGTTGTTTCATTAGTAGGTAAAGGAAGACATTTTTTGACAAAAAAAAAAAAAAGATTCTGACCCTAGATTCCATGAACTTGAACTTTCTATTCATATAAATAGATTCCTTCTGATGTCTTATTAGTTCTTCAAGGATGACCCTTTGAACTTATTTGTGGCCAATGAGTCTTTAAACTTGGACCTTCTTTACAGACTTCTGTCTTTCTGTTTTTTCTTCAGTAGATCAAAGATGAGATTTTTTAACAAAAAAAAAAAAGATTCTGGTCCTGGATCCCATGAAGTTGAACTTTCTATTCATGTAAATAGATTCCTTCTGATGTTTTATTAGTTCTTCAAGGATGACCTTTTGAACTTATTTGTGGCCAAAGAGTCTTTGAACTTGAACATTCTATACAGACATTATTACTACCTGTTGTTTCATCAGTAGGTAAAGGAAGACATATTTGACAAAAAAATAAATAAAAAGATTCCATGAACTTGAACTTCTTTATTCATATAAATAGATTCCTTCTGATGTCTTATTAGTTCTTCAAGGATCACCCTTTGAACTTATTTGTGGCCAAATGAGTCTTTAAACTTGAACCTTCTTTACAGACTTCTGTCTTTCTGTTTTTTCTTCAGTAAATCAAAGATGAGATTTTTTGACAAAAAAAAAAAAAATTCTGATCCTGGATCCCATGAAGTTGAACTTTCTATTCATATAAATAGATTCCTTCTTATGTTTTATTGGTTCTTCAAGGATTACCATTTGAACTTTTTTGTGGCCAAATAGTCTTTGAACTTGAACATTCTATACAGACTTTATGACTACCTGTTGTTTCATCAGTAGGTCAAGGAAGATCTTTTTTTTTTACAAAAAAATAAAATAAGATTCTGACCCTAGATTCCATGAACTTGAACTCTCTATTCATATAAATAGATTCCTTCTGATATTTTATTAGTTCTTCAAGGATGACCTTTTGAACTTATTTTTGGCCAAAGAGTCTTTGAACTTGAACCTTCTTTACAGACTTCTGTCTTTCTGTTTATTCTTCAGTAAATCAAAGATGAGATTTTTTGACAAAAAAAAAAAGATTCTGATCCTGGATCCAAATGAAGTTGAACTTTCTATTCATATAAATAGATTCCTTCTGATGTTTTATTAGTTCTTCAAGGATGACCATTTGAACTTATTTGTGGCCAAATAGTCTTTGAACTTGAACATTCTATACAGACTTTATGACTACCTGTTGTTTCATCAGTAGGTAAAGGAAGACCTTTTTTGACAAAAAATAAATAAAAAGATTCTGACCCTAGTTTCCATGAACTTGAACTTTCTATTCATATAAATAGATTCCTTGAGATGTTTTATAGTTCTTCAAGGATGACCTTTTGAACTTATTTGTGGCCAAATAGTCTTTGAAGTTGAACATTTTATACAGACTTTATGACTACCTGTTTTTTCTTCAGTAGATCAAGGATGAGATTTTTTGACAAAAAAAAGATTATGACCCTGAATCCCATGAATTTGAACTTTCTCTGCATATAAATAGATTCCTTCTCATGCAGTGGTTCAAGGATGTCCCTTTGAACTTATTTTTGGCCAAACAGTCGTTGAACTTGAACCTTCTTTACAGACGTATGTCTTTCTCTTGTTTCTTCAGTAGATCAAGGATGAGATTTTTTGACAAAAAAACAAAACAAAAAAGATTCTGACCCTGGATCCCATGAACTTGAACATTCTATGTATATAAATATATTCCTTCTGATGCAGTGGTTCAAAGGTGACCTTTTGAACTTATTTGTGGCCAAATGAGTCTTTAAACTTGAACCTTCTTTACAGACTTTATGACTACCTGTTGTTTCATCAGTAGGTCAAGGAAGATCTTTTTTTTACAAAAAATAAAATAAGATTCTGACCCTAGATTCCATGAACTTGAACTCTCTATTCATATAAATAGATTCCTTCTGATATTTTATTAGTTCTTCAAGCATGAACTTTTGAACTTATTTTTGGCCAAAGAGTCTTTGAACTTGAACCTTCTTTACAGACTTATGTCTTTCTATTGTTTCTTCAGTAGATCAAGGATGAGATTTTTTGACAAGAAAAAAAAAAGATTCTGACCCTGGATCCGAAGAACTTGAACTTTCTATGCATATATATAGATTCTGATGCAGTGGTTCAAGGATGACCTTTTGAACTCATTTGTGGCCAAATGAGTCTTTAAACTTGAACCTTCTTTACAGACTTTATGACTACCTGTGGTTCATCAGTAGGTAAAGGAAGACATTTTTTGACAAAAATAAATAAGATTCTGACCCTAGATTCCACGAACTTGAACTTTCTATTCATATAAATAGATTCCTTCTGATGTTTTATTAGTTCTTCAAGGATGACCTTTTGAACTTATTTATGGCCAAATAGTCTTTGAACTTGAACATTCTACACAGATTTTATGACTACCTGTTGTTTCATCAGTAAGTAAAGGAAGACATTTTTTGACAAAAAAAATAAAAAGATTCTGACCCTAGATTCCATGAACTTGAACTTCTTTATTCATATAAATAGATTCCTTCTGATGTCTTATTAGTTCTTCAAGGATCACCCTTTGAACTTATTTGTGGCCAAATGAGTCTTTAAACTTGAACCTTCTTTACAGACTTCTGTCTTTCTGTTTTTTCTTCAGTAAATCAAAGATGAGATTTTTTGACAAAAAAAAAAAAATATTCTGATCCTGGATCCCATGAAGTTGAACTTTCTATTCATATAAATAGATTCCTTCTTATGTTTTATTGGTTCTTCAAGGATTACCATTTGAACTTTTTTGTGGCCAAATAGTCTTTGAACTTGAACATTCTATACAGACTTTATGACTACCTGTTGTTTCATCAGTAGGTCAAGGAAGATCTTTTTTTTTTACAAAAAAATAAAATAAGATTCTGACCCTAGATTCCATGAACTTGAACTCTCTATTCATATAAATAGATTCCTTCTGATATTTTATTAGTTCTTCAAGGATGACCTTTTGAACTTATTTTTGGCCAAAGAGTCTTTGAACTTGAACCTTCTTTACAGACTTCTGTCTTTCTGTTTATTCTTCAGTAAATCAAAGATGAGATTTTTTGACAAAAAAAAAAGATTCTGATCCTGGATCCAAATGAAGTTGAACTTTCTATTCATATAAATAGATTCCTTCTGATGTTTTATTAGTTCTTCAAGGATGACCATTTGAACTTATTTGTGGCCAAATAGTCTTTGAACTTGAACATTCTATACAGACTTTATGACTACCTGTTGTTTCATCAGTAGGTCAAGGAAGATCTTTTTTTTTTACAAAAAAATAAAACAAGATTGTGACCCTAGATTCCATGAACTTGAACTCTCTATTCATATAAATACATTCCTTCTAATGTCTAATTAGTTCTTCAAGGATGACCCTTTGAACTTATTTGTGGCCAAATGAGTCTTTAAACTTGAACCTTCTTTACAGACTTTATGACTACCTAATGTTTCAAAAGTAGGTCAAGAAAGATCTTTTTTTACCAAAAAATAAAATAAGATTCTAACCCTAGATTCCATGAACTTGAACTCTCTATTCATATAAATAGATTCCTTCTGATGTTTTATTAGTTCTTCAAGCATGAACTTTTGAACTTATTTTTGGCCAAAGAGTCTTTGAACTTGAACATTCTACACAGATTTTATGACTACCTGTTGTTTCATCAGTAGGTAAAGGAAGACATTTTTTGACAAAAAAAAATAAAAAGATTCTGACCCTAGATTCCATGAACTTGAACTTCTTTATTCATATAAATAGATTCCTTCTGATGTCTTATTAGTTCTTCAAGGATCACCCTTTGAACTTATTTGTGGCCAAATGAGTCTTTAAACTTGAACCTTCTTTACAGACTTCTGTCTTTCTGTTTTTTCTTCAGTAAATCAAAGATGAGATTTTTTGACAAAAAAAAAAAAAAGATTCTGATCCTGGATCCCATGAAATTGAACTTTCTATTCATATAAATAGATTCCTTCTTATGTTTTATTGGTTCTTCAAGGATTACCATTTGAACTTTTTTGTGGCCAAATAGTCTTTGAACTTGAACATTCTATACAGACTTTATGACTACCTGTTGTTTCATCAGTAGGTCAAGGAAGATCTTTTTTTTTTACAAAAAAATAAAATAAGATTCTGACCCTAGATTCCATGAACTTGAACTCTCTATTCATATAAATAGATTCCTTCTGATATTTTATTAGTTCTTCAAGGATGACCTTTTGAACTTATTTTTGGCCAAAGAGTCTTTGAACTTGAACCTTCTTTACAGACTTCTGTCTTTCTGTTTATTCTTCAGTAAATCAAAGATGAGATTTTTTGACAAAAAAAAAAAGATTCTGATCCTGGATCCAAATGAAGTTGAACTTTCTATTCATATAAATAGATTCCTTCTGATGTTTTATTAGTTCTTCAAGGATGACCATTTGAACTTATTTGTGGCCAAATAGTCTTTGAACTTGAACATTCTATACAGACTTTATGACTACCTGTTGTTTCATCAGTAGGTCAAGGAAGATCTTTTTTTTACAAAAAAATAAAACAAGATTCTGACCCTAGATTCCATGAACTTGAACTCTCTATTCATATAAATACATTCCTTCTAATGTCTAATTAGTTCTTCAAGGATGACCCTTTGAACTTATTTGTGGCCAAATGAGTCTTTAAACTTGAACCTTCTTTACAGACTTTATGACTACCTAATGTTTCAAAAGTAGGTCAAGAAAGATCTTTTTTTACCAAAAAATAAAATAAGATTCTAACCCTAGATTCCATGAACTTGAACTCTCTATTCATATAAATAGATTCCTTCTGATATTTTATTAGTTCTTCAAGCATGAACTTTTGAACTTATTTTTGGCCAAAGAGTCTTTGAACTTGAACCTTCTTTACAGACTTATGTCTTTCTATTGTTTCTTCAGTAGATCAAGGATGAGATTTTTTGACAAGAAAAAAAAAGATTCTGACCCTGGATCCAAAGAACTTGAACTTTCTATGCATATAAATAGATTCTGATGCAGTGGTTCAAGGATGACCTTTTGAACTCATTTGTGGCAAAATGAGTCTTTAAACTTGAACCTTCTATACAGACTTTATGACTACCTGTTGTTTCATCAGTAGGTCAAGGAAGATCTTTTTTTACAAAAAAAAAAAAAAGATT
This sequence comes from Pseudorasbora parva, assembly GCF_024679245.1. NCBI lineage: Eukaryota > Metazoa > Chordata > Actinopteri > Cypriniformes > Gobionidae > Pseudorasbora > Pseudorasbora parva. The sequence continues at coordinate 20,230,761 of NC_090183.1, forward strand.
CTGACCCTAGATTCCATGCACTTGAACTTTCTAGTCATATAAGTAGAATCCTTCTGATGTTTTATTAGTTCTTCAAGGATGACCCTTTGAACTTATTTGTGGCCAATGAGTCTTTAAACTTGGACCTTCTTTACAGAATTCTGTCTTTCTGTTTTTTCTTCAGTAGATCAAAGATGAGATTTTTTTGACAAAAAAAAAAAGATTCTGATCCTGGATCCCATGAAGTTGAACTTTCTATTCATATAAATAGATTCCTTCTGATGTTTTATTAGTTCTTCAAGGATGACCTTTTGAACTTATTTGTGGCCAAAGAGTCTTTGAACTTGAACATTCTATACAGACATTATGACTACCTGTTGTTTCATCAGTAGGTAAAGGAAGACATTTTTTGACAAAAAGTAAATAAAGAGATTCTGACCCTAGTTTCCATGAACTTGAGCTTTCTATTCATATAAATAGATTCCTTCTGATGTCTTATTAGCTCTTCAAGGATGACCCTTTGAAATTATTTGTGGCTAATGAGTCTTTAAACTTGGAACTTCTTTACAGACTTCTGTCTTTCTGTTTTTTCTTCAGTAGATCAAAGATGAGATTTTTTGACAAAAAAAAAAAAAAAGATTCTGATCCTGGATCCCATGAAGTTGAACTTTCTATTCATATAAATAGATTCCTTCTGATGTTTTATTAGTTCTTCAAGGATGACCATTTGAACTTATTTGTGGCCAAATAGTCTTTGAACTTGAACATTCTATGCAGACTTTATGACTACCTGTTGTTTCATCAGTAGGTCAAGGAAGATCTTTTTTTCCAAAAAAAATAAAACAAGATTCTGACCCTAGATTCCATGAACTTGAACTCTCTATTCATATAAATAGATTCCTTCTGATATTTTATTAGTTCTTCAAGGATGACCTTTTGAACTTATTTTTGGCCAAAGAGTCTTTTGAACTTGAACATTCTATACAGACTTTATGACTACCTGTTGTTTCATCAGTAGGTAAAGGAAGACATTTTTTGAAAAAAAAAAAAAAAGATTCTGACCCTAGATTCCATGCACTTGAACTTTCTATTCATATAAATAGAATCCTTCTGATGTTTTATTAGTTCTTCAAGGATGACCCTTTGAACTTATTTGTGGCCAATGAGTCTTTAAACTTGGACCTTCTTTACAGAATTCTGTCTTTCTGTTTTTTCTTCAATAGATCAAAGATGAGATTTTTTGACAAAAAAAAAAAAGATTCTGATCCTGGATCCCATGAAGTTGAACTTTCTATTCATATAAATAGATTCCTTCTGATGTTTTATTAGTTCTTCATGGATGACCTTTTGAACTTATTTGTGGCCAAATAGTCTTTGAACTTGAACATTCTATACAGACTTTATGACTACCTGTTGTTTCATCAGTAGGTCAAGGAAGATCTTTTTTTCCAAAAAAATAAAACAAGATTCTGACCCTAGATTCCATGAACTTGAACTCTCTTTTCATATAAATAGATTCCTTCTGATATTTTATTAGTTTCCTCAAGGATGACCTTTTGAACTTATTTTTGGCCAAATAGTCTTTGAACTTGAACATTCTATACAGACTTTATGACTACCTGTTGTTTCATCAGTAGGTAAAGGAAGACATTTTTTGACAAAAAAAAAAAAAAAGATTCTGACCCTAGAGTGCATGCACTTGAACTTTCTATTCATATGAGTGGATTCCTTCTGATGTTTGATTAGTTCTTCAAGGATGACCCTTTGAACTTATTTGTTGCCAATGAGTCTTTAAACTTGGACCTTCTTTACAGAATTCTGTCTTTCTGTTTTTTCTTCAGTAGATCAAAGATGAGATTTTTTGACAAAAAAAAAAAAAGATTCTGATCCTGGATCCCATGAATTTGAACTTTCTATTCATATAAATAGATTCCTTCAGATATTTTATTAGTTCTTCAAGGATGACCATTTGAACTTATTTGTGGCCAAATAGTCTTTGAACTTGAACATTCTATACAGACTTTATGACTACCTTTTGTTTCATCAGTAGGTCAAGGAAGATCTTTTTTTTACAAAAAAATAAAACAAGATTCTGACCCTAGATTCCATGAACTTGAACTCTCTATTCATATAAATACATTCCTTCTAATGTCTAATTAGTTCTTCAAGGATGACCCTTTGAACTTATTTGTGGCCAAATGAGTCTTTAAACTTGAACCTTCTTTACAGACTTTATGACTACCTAATGTTTCAAAAGTAGGTCAAGAAAGATCTTTTTTTACCAAAAAATAAAATAAGATTCTAACCCTAGATTCCATGAACTTGAACTCTCTATTCATATAAATAGATTCCTTCTGATGTTTTATTAGTTCTTCAAGCATGAACTTTTGAACTTATTTTTGGCCAAAGAGTCTTTGAACTTGAACATTCTACACAGATTTTATGACTACCTGTTGTTTCATCAGTAGGTAAAGGAAGACATTTTTTGACAAAAAAAATAAAAAGATTCTGACCCTAGATTCCATGAACTTGAACTTCTTTATTCATATAAATAGATTCCTTCTGATGTCTTATTAGTTCTTCAAGGATCACCCTTTGAACTTATTTGTGGCCAAATGAGTCTTTAAACTTGAACCTTCTTTACAGACTTCTGTCTTTCTGTTTTTTCTTCAGTAAATCAAAGATGAGATTTTTTGACAAAAAAAAAAAAAAGATTCTGATCCTGGATCCCATGAAATTGAACTTTCTATTCATATAAATAGATTCCATCTTATGTTTTATTGGTTCTTCAAGGATTACCATTTGAACTTTTTTGTGGCCAAATAGTCTTTGAACTTGAACATTCTATACAGACTTTATGACTACCTGTTGTTTCATCAGAAGGTCAAGGAAGATCTTTTTTTTTTACAAAAAAATAAAATAAGATTCTGACCCTAGATTCCATGAACTTGAACTCTCTATTCATATAAATAGATTCCTTCTGATATTTTATTAGTTCTTCAAGGATGACCTTTTGAACTTATTTTTGGCCAAAGAGTCTTTGAACTTGAACATTCTATACAGACTTTGTGACTACCTGTTGTTTCATCAGTAAGTAAAGGAAGACATTTTTTGACAAAAATAAAAAAGATTCTGACCCTAGATTCCACGAACTTAAACTTTCTATTCATATAAATAGATTCCTTGTGATGTTTTATTAGTTCTTCAAGGATGACCTTTTGAACTTATTTATGGCCAAATAGTCTTTGAACTTGAACATTCTATACAGACTTTATGACTACCTGTTCTTTCATCAGTAGGTAAAGGAAGACATTTTTTTGACAAAAAAAAAAAAAAAAGATTCCATGAACTTGAACTTTCTATTCATATAAACAGATTCCTTCTGAAGTTTTATTAGTTCTTCAATGATGACCTTTTGAACTTATTTATGGCCAAATAGTCTTTGAACTTGAACATTCTATACAGACTTTATGACTACCTGTTCTTTCATCAGTAGCTTAAGGAAGACATTTTTTTGACAAAAAAAATAAAAAGATTCTGACCCTAGATTCCATGAACTTGAACTTCTTTATTCATATAAATAGATTCCTTCTGATGTCTTATTAGTTCTTCAAGGATCACCCTTTGAACTTATTTGTGGCCAAATGAGTCTTTAAACTTGAACCTTCTTTACAGACTTCTGTCTTTCTGTTTTTTCTTCAGTAAATCAAAGATGAGATTTTTTGACAAAAAAAAAAAAAGATTCTGATCCTGGATCCCATGAAATTGAACTTTCTATTCATATAAATAGATTCCATCTTATGTTTTATTGGTTCTTCAAGGATTACCATTTGAACTTTTTTGTGGCCAAATAGTCTTTGAACTTGAACATTCTATACAGACTTTATGACTACCTGTTGTTTCATCAGAAGGTCAAGGAAGATCTTTTTTTTTTACAAAAAAATAAAATAAGATTCTGACCCTAGATTCCATGAACTTGAACTCTCTATTCATATAAATAGATTCCTTCTGATATTTTATTAGTTCTTCAATGATGACCTTTTGAACTTATTTTTGGCCAAATAGTCTTTGAACTTGAACATTCTATACAGACTTTGTGACTACCTGTTGTTTCATCAGTAAGTAAAGGAAGACATTTTTTGACAAAAATAAAAAAGATTCTGACCCTAGATTCCACGAACTTAAACTTTCTATTCATATAAATAGATTCCTTGTGATGTTTTATTAGTTCTTCAAGGATGACCTTTTGAACTTATTTATGGCCAAATAGTCTTTGAACTTGAACATTCTATACAGACTTTATGACTACCTGTTCTTTCATCAGTAGGTTAAGGAAGACATTTTTTTGACAAAAAAAAAAAAAAAGATTCCATGAACTTGAACTTTCTATTCATATAAACAGATTCCTTCTGAAGTTTTATTAGTTCTTCAATGATGACCTTTTGAACTTATTTATGGCCAAATAGTCTTTGAACTTGAACATTCTATACAGACTTTATGACTACCTGTTCTTTCATCAGTAGCTTAAGGAAGACATTTTTTTGACAAAAAAAAAAAAAAGATTCCATGAACTTGAACTTTCTATTCATAAAAATAGATTCCTTCTGATGTTTTATTAGTTCTTCAAAGATGACCCTTTGAACTTATTTTTGGCCCAAGAGTCTTTGAACTTGAACCTTCTTTACAGACTTCTGTCTTTCTGTTTTTTCTTCAGTAGATCAAACATGAGATTTTTTGACAAAAAAAAAAAAAAAGATTCTGACACTGGATCCCATGAAGTTGAACTTTCTATTCATATAAACAGATTCCTTCTGATGTTTTATTAGTTCTTCAATGATGACCTTTTGAACTTATTTATGGCCAAATAGTCTTTGAACTTGAACATTTTATACAGACTTTATGACTACCTGTTGTTTCATCAATAAGTAAAGGAAGACATTTTTTGACAAAAATAAATAAGATTCTGACCCTAGATTCCACGAACTTGAACTTTCTATTCATATAAATAGATTCCTTGTGCTGTTTTGTTAGTTCTTCAAGGATGACCTTTTGAACTTATTTGTGGCCAATGAGTCTTTAAACTTGGACCTTCTTTACAGACTTCTGTCTTTCTGTTTTTTCTTCAGTAGATCAAAGATGAGATTTTTTGACAAAAAAAAAAAAAAAGATTCTGATCCTGGATCCCATGAAGTTGAACTTTCTATTCATATAAATAGATTCCTTCTGATGTTTTATTAGTTCTTCAAGGATGACCTTTTGAACTTATTTGTGGACAAAGAGTCTTTGAACTTGAACATTCTATACAGACATTATGACTACCTGTTCTTTAATCAGTAGGTTAAGGAAGACATTTTTTGACAAAAAAAAAAAAGATTCCATGAACTTGAACTTTCTATTCATATAAATAGATTCCTTCTGATGTTTTATTAGTTCTTCAAAGATGACCCTTTGAACTTATTTTTGGCCCAAGAGTCTTTGAACTTGAACCTTTTTTACAGACTTCTGTCTTTCTGTTTTTTCTTCAGTATATCAAACATGAGATTTTTTGACAAAAAAAAAAAAAACAAGATTCTGACCCTGGATCCCATGAAGTTGAACTTTCTATTCATATAAACAGATTCCTTCTGATGTTTTATTAGTTCTTCAATGATGACCTTTTGAACTTATTTATGGCCAAATAGTCTTTGAACTTGAACATTCTATACAGACTTTAAGTTTACCTGTTGTTTCATCAGTAGGTAAAGGAAGACATTTTTTGACAAAAAAAAAAAAAAAGATTCTGACCCTAGATTCCATGAACTTGAACTTTCTATTCATATAAATAGATTCCTTCTGATGTTTTATTAGTTCCTCAAGGATGACCCTTTGAACTTATTTTTGGCCCAAGAGTCTTTGAACTTGAACCTTCTTTACAGACTTCTGTCTTTCTGATTTTTCTTCAGTAGATCAAAGATGAGATTTTTTAACAAAAAAAAAAAGATTCTGATCCTGGATCCCATGAAGTTGAACTTTCTATTCATATAAAGAGATTCCTTCTGATGTTTTATTAGTTCTTCAAGGATGACCTTTTGAACTTATTTGTGGCCAAATAATATTTGAACTTGAACATTCTATACAGACTTTAAGTCTACCTGTTGTTTCATCAGTAGGTAAAGGAAGACATTTTTTGACAAAAAAAAATGAAAAGATTCTGACCCTAGATTCCATGAACTTTAACTTTCTATTCATATAAATAGATTCCTTCTGATGTTTTATTAGTTCTTCAAGGATGACCCTTTAAACATATTTGTGGCCAATGAGTCTTTAAACTTGGACCTTCTTTACAGACTTCTGTCTTTCTGTTTTTTCTTCAGTAGATCAAAGATGAGATTTTTTGACAAAAAAAAAAAAGATTCTGATCCTGGATCCCATGAAGTTGAAATTTCTATTCATATAAATAGATTCCTTCTGATGTTTTATTAGTTCTTCAAGGATGACCTTTTGAACTTATTTGTGGCCAAAGAGTCTTTGAACTGAACATTCTATAGAGACATTATGACTACCTGTTTTTTCTTAAGTAGATCAAACATGAGTTTTTTTGACAAAAAAAGGATTCTGACCCTGGATCCCATGAAGTTGAACTTTCTATTCATATAAATAGATTCCTTTTGATGTTTTATTAGTTCTTCAAGGATGACCTTTTGAACTTATTTGTGGCCAAAGAGTCTTTGAACTTGAACATTCTATACAGACATTATGACTACCTGTTCTTTCATCAGTTGGTAAAGGAAGACATTTTTTGACAAAAAAAATAAAAAGATTCCATGAACATGAACTTTCTATTCATATAAATAGATTCCTTCTGATGTTTTATTAGTTCTTCAAGGATGACCCTTTGAAATTATTTTTGGCCCAAGAGTCTTTGAACTTGAACCTTCTTTACAGACTTCTGTCTTTCTGATTTTTCTTCAGTAGATCAAAGATGAGATTTTTTGACAAAAAAAAAAAAGATTCTGATCCTGGATCCCATGAAGTTGAACTTTCTATTCATATAAAGAGATTCCTTCTGATGTTTTATTAGTTCTTCAAGGATGACCTTTTGAACTTATTTGTGGCCAAATAATATTTGAACTTGAACATTCTATACAGACTTTAAGTCTACCTGTTGTTTCATCAGTAGGTAAAGGAAGACATTTTTTGACAAAAAAAATGAAAAGATTCTGACCCTAGATTCCATGAACTTGAACTTTCTAATCATATAAATAGATTCCTTCTGATGTTTTATTAGTTCTTCAAGGATGACCCTTTGAACTTATTTGTGGCCAATGAGTCTTTAAACTTGGACCTTCTTTACAGACTTCTGTCTTTCTGTTTTTTCTTCAGTAGATCAAAGATGAGATTTTTTGACAAAAAAAAAAAAAAAGATTCTGATCCTTGATCCCATGAAGTTGAACTTTCTATTCATATAAATAGATTCCTTCTGATGTTTTATTAGTTCTTCAAGGATGACCTTTTGAACTTATTTGTGGCCAAAGAGTCTTTGAACTGAACATTCTATAGAGACATTATGACTACCTGTTCTTTCATCAGTAGGTAAAGGAAGACATTTTTTGACAAAAAAATAAATGAAAAGATTCCATGAACTTGAACTTTCTATTCATATAAATAGATTCCCTCTGATGTTTTATTGGTTCTTAAAGGATGACCCTTTGAACTTATTTTTGGCCCAAGAGTCTTTGAACTTGAACCTTCTTTACAGACTTCTGTCTTTCTGTTTTTTCTTCAGTAGATCAAACATGAGTTTTTTTGACAAAAAAAAAGATTCTGACCCTGGATCCCATGAAGTTGAACTTTCTATTCATATAAACATATTCCTTCTGATGTTTTATTAGTTCTTCAATGATGACCTTTTGAACTTATTTATGGCCAAATAGTCTTTGAACTTGAATATTCTATACAGACTTTATGACTACCTTGTGTTTCATCAGTAAGTAAAGGAAGACATTTTTTGACAAAAATAAATAAGATTCTGACCCTAGATTCCACGAACTTGAACTTTCTATTCATATAAATAGATTCCTTGTGCTGTTTTATTAGTTCTTCAAGGATGACCTTTTGAACTTATTTGTGGCCAAATAGTCTTTGAACTTGGACCTTCTTTACAGACTTCTGTCTTTCTGTTTTTTCTTCAGTAGATCAAAGATGAGATTTTTTGACAAAAAAAAAAAAAAAGATTCTGATCCTGGATCCCATGAAGTTGAACTTTCTATTCATATAAATAGATTCCTTCTGATGTTTTATTAGTTCTTCAAGGATGACCTTTTGAACTTATTTGTGGACAAAGAGTCTTTGAACTTGAACATTCTATACAGACATTATGACTACCTGTTCTTTAATCAGTAGGTTAAGGAAGACATTTTTTGACAAAAAAAAAAAAGATTCCATGAACTTGAACTTTCTATTCATATAAATAGATTCCTTCTGATGTTTTATTAGTTCTTCAAAGATGACCCTTTGAACTTATTTTTGGCCCAAGAGTCTTTGAACTTGAACCTTTTTTACAGACTTCTGTCTTTCTGTTTTTTCTTCAGTATATCAAACATGAGATTTTTTGACAAAAAAAAAAAAAACAAGATTCTGACCCTGGATCCCATGAAGTTGAACTTTCTATTCATATAAACAGATTCCTTCTGATGTTTTATTAGTTCTTCAATGATGACCTTTTGAACTTATTTATGGCCAAATAGTCTTTGAACTTGAACATTCTATACAGACTTTAAGTTTACCTGTTGTTTCATCAGTAGGTAAAGGAAGACATTTTTTGACAAAAAAAAAAAAAAAGATTCTGACCCTAGATTCCATGAACTTGAACTTTCTATTCATATAAATAGATTCCTTCTGATGTTTTATTAGTTCCTCAAGGATGACCCTTTGAACTTATTTTTGGCCCAAGAGTCTTTGAACTTGAACCTTCTTTACAGACTTCTGTCTTTCTGATTTTTCTTCAGTAGATCAAAGATGAGATTTTTTAACAAAAAAAAAAAGATTCTGATCCTGGATCCCATGAAGTTGAACTTTCTATTCATATAAAGAGATTCCTTCTGATGTTTTATTAGTTCTTCAAGGATGACCTTTTGAACTTATTTGTGGCCAAATAATATTTGAACTTGAACATTCTATACAGACTTTAAGTCTACCTGTTGTTTCATCAGTAGGTAAAGGAAGACATTTTTTGACAAAAAAAAATGAAAAGATTCTGACCCTAGATTCCATGAACTTTAACTTTCTATTCATATAAATAGATTCCTTCTGATGTTTTATTAGTTCTTCAAGGATGACCCTTTAAACATATTTGTGGCCAATGAGTCTTTAAACTTGGACCTTCTTTACAGACTTCTGTCTTTCTGTTTTTTCTTCAGTAGATCAAAGATGAGATTTTTTGACAAAAAAAAAAAAGATTCTGATCCTGGATCCCATGAAGTTGAAATTTCTATTCATATAAATAGATTCCTTCTGATGTTTTATTAGTTCTTCAAGGATGACCTTTTGAACTTATTTGTGGCCAAAGAGTCTTTGAACTGAACATTCTATAGAGACATTATGACTACCTGTTTTTTCTTAAGTAGATCAAACATGAGTTTTTTTGACAAAAAAAGGATTCTGACCCTGGATCCCATGAAGTTGAACTTTCTATTCATATAAATAGATTCCTTTTGATGTTTTATTAGTTCTTCAAGGATGACCTTTTGAACTTATTTGTGGCCAAAGAGTCTTTGAACTTGAACATTCTATACAGACATTATGACTACCTGTTCTTTCATCAGTTGGTAAAGGAAGACATTTTTTGACAAAAAAAATAAAAAGATTCCATGAACATGAACTTTCTATTCATATAAATAGATTCCTTCTGATGTTTTATTAGTTCTTCAAGGATGACCCTTTGAAATTATTTTTGGCCCAAGAGTCTTTGAACTTGAACCTTCTTTACAGACTTCTGTCTTTCTGATTTTTCTTCAGTAGATCAAAGATGAGATTTTTTGACAAAAAAAAAAAAGATTCTGATCCTGGATCCCATGAAGTTGAACTTTCTATTCATATAAAGAGATTCCTTCTGATGTTTTATTAGTTCTTCAAGGATGACCTTTTGAACTTATTTGTGGCCAAATAATATTTGAACTTGAACATTCTATACAGACTTTAAGTCTACCTGTTGTTTCATCAGTAGGTAAAGGAAGACATTTTTTGACAAAAAAAATGAAAAGATTCTGACCCTAGATTCCATGAACTTGAACTTTCTAATCATATAAATAGATTCCTTCTGATGTTTTATTAGTTCTTCAAGGATGACCCTTTGAACTTATTTGTGGCCAATGAGTCTTTAAACTTGGACCTTCTTTACAGACTTCTGTCTTTCTGTTTTTTCTTCAGTAGATCAAAGATGAGATTTTTTGACAAAAAAAAAAAAAAAGATTCTGATCCTTGATCCCATGAAGTTGAACTTTCTATTCATATAAATAGATTCCTTCTGATGTTTTATTAGTTCTTCAAGGATGACCTTTTGAACTTATTTGTGGCCAAAGAGTCTTTGAACTGAACATTCTATAGAGACATTATGACTACCTGTTCTTTCATCAGTAGGTAAAGGAAGACATTTTTTGACAAAAAAATAAATGAAAAGATTCCATGAACTTGAACTTTCTATTCATATAAATAGATTCCCTCTGATGTTTTATTGGTTCTTAAAGGATGACCCTTTGAACTTATTTTTGGCCCAAGAGTCTTTGAACTTGAACCTTCTTTACAGACTTCTGTCTTTCTGTTTTTTCTTCAGTAGATCAAACATGAGTTTTTTTGACAAAAAAAAAGATTCTGACCCTGGATCCCATGAAGTTGAACTTTCTATTCATATAAACATATTCCTTCTGATGTTTTATTAGTTCTTCAATGATGACCTTTTGAACTTATTTATGGCCAAATAGTCTTTGAACTTGAATATTCTATACAGACTTTATGACTACCTTGTGTTTCATCAGTAAGTAAAGGAAGACATTTTTTGACAAAAATAAATAAGATTCTGACCCTAGATTCCACGAACTTGAACTTTCTATTCATATAAATAGATTCCTTGTGCTGTTTTATTAGTTCTTCAAGGATGACCTTTTGAACTTATTTGTGGCCAAATAGTCTTTGAACTTGAACTTTCTATGCAGACTTTATGACTACCTGTAACCAAAAGTAGGTAAAGGAAGACATTTTTTGACAACAAAAAAAAAGATTCTGACCCTAGATTCCATGAACTTGAACTTTCTATTCATATAAATTGATTCCTTCTGATTTTTATTAGTTCCTCAAGGATGACCCTTTGAACTTATTTGTGGCCAATGAGTCTTTAAACTTGGACCTTCTTTATAGACCTCTGTCTTTCTGTTTTTTCTTCAGTAGATCAAAGATGAGATTTTTTGAAAAAAAAAAAAAAAAAAGATTCTGATCCTGGATCCCATAAAGTTGAACTTTCTATTCATATAAATAGATTCCTTTTGAAGTTTTATTAGTTCTTCAAGGATGAACTTTTGAACTTATTTGTGGCCAAAGAGTCTTTGAACTTGAACATTCTATACAGACATTATGACTACCTGTTCTTTCATCAGTATGTAAAGGAAGACATTTTTTGACAAAAAAAATAAAATGATTCCATGAACTTGAACTTTCTATTCATATAAATAGATTCCTTCTGATGTTTTATTGGTTCTTCAAGGATGACCCTTTGAACTTATTTTTGGCACAAGAGTCTTTGAACTTGAACCTTCTTTACAGACTTCTGTCTTTCTGTTTTTTCTTCAGTAGATCAAACATGAGATTTTTTGAAAAATAAAAATAAAAAAAGAATCTGACCCTGGATCCCATGAAGTTGAACTTTCTATTCATATAATCAGATTCCTTCTGATTTTTTATTAGTTCGTCAAGGATGACCTTTTGAACTTATTTATGGCAAAATAGTCTTTGAACTTGAACATTCTATACAGACTTTATGACTACCTGTTGTTTCATTAGTAGGTAAAGGAAGACATTTTTTGACAAAAAAAAAAAAAAGATTCTGACCCTAGATTCCATGAACTTGAACTTTCTATTCATATAAATAGATTCCTTCTGATGTCTTATTAGTTCTTCAAGGATGACCCTTTGAACTTATTTGTGGCCAATGAGTCTTTAAACTTGGACCTTCTTTACAGACTTCTGTCTTTCTGTTTTTTCTTCAGTAGATCAAAGATGAGATTTTTTAACAAAAAAAAAAAAGATTCTGGTCCTGGATCCCATGAAGTTGAACTTTCTATTCATGTAAATAGATTCCTTCTGATGTTTTATTAGTTCTTCAAGGATGACCTTTTGAACTTATTTGTGGCCAAAGAGTCTTTGAACTTGAACATTCTATACAGACATTATTACTACCTGTTGTTTCATCAGTAGGTAAAGGAAGACATATTTGACAAAAAAATAAATAAAAAGATTCCATGAACTTGATCTTTCTATTCATATAAATAGATTCCTTCTGATGTCTTATTAGTTCTTCAAGGATGACCCTTTGAACTTATTTGTGGCCAATGAGTCTTTAAACTTGGACCTTCTTTACAGACTTCTGTCTTTCTGTTTTTTCTTCAGTAGATCAAAGATGAGATTTTTTTGACAAAAAAAAAAAAAGATTCTGATCCTGGATCCCATGAAGTTAAACTTTCTATTCATATAAATAGATTCCTTCTGATGTTTTATTAGTTCTTCAAGGATGACCTTTTGAACATATTTGTGACAAAAGAGTCTTTGAACTTGAACATTCTATACAGACATTATGACTACCTGTTCTTTCATCAGTAGGTAAAGGAAGACATTTTTTGACAAAAAAAATAAAAAGATTCCATGAACTTGAACTTTCTATTCATATAAATAGATTCCTTCTGATGTTTTATTAGTTCTTCAAGGATGACCCTTTGAACTTATGATTCATTATGATTCAACTTGTGATGAAGCATCAGAAAGAATATATTAGTATATATAGAATGTTCGAGTTCAAAGTCTTTTTGGCCAAGAATAAGATCAAAAGTCATCCTTGAAGTACTAGTTCCATCAGAGGGAATCTATTTATATGTATAGAAAGTTCAAGTTCATGGAATCTATGGGCAGAATTTTATTTTCAAAAGTCATATTTGAACTTCTGATAATACAACCAAAAGCCTATATGTTTGAATTTAAATGTAAAGTTGAAAGACTCTTTGTCCAAAAAAACATTCAAAAAGCCATACTTGAACTAAAGATGAAACCGCAGCAGAAATCTGTTAGACTGCATAGAACGTTACAGTTATAGGATCCGGGGTCAGACTTTTATCTTTTTTGTTAGAAACTAATCCTTGAACTACAGATAAAACAACAGAAAGTCTGTATAGAAGGTTCAAGTTGAAAGAATATTTGGCCACAAATAAGTTTAAAAGGTCATCCTTTAACCAGTGCATCAGAAGGAATATATACATATATATATATATATATATATATATATATATATATATATATATATATATATATATATATATATATATATATATATATATATATATATATATATATATATATATATATATATATATATATATATATATATATATAAAACGTTCAAGTTCATGGAATCCAGGGGAAGAACATTATTTCAAAAAGTCATATTTGAACTTGTGATGAAGCATCAGAAGGAATATATTAGTATATATAGAATGTTCAAGTTCAAAGACTCTTTGGCCAAGAATAAGATCAAAAGGTCATCCTTGAAGTACTAATTCCATCAGAGGGAATCTTTTTATATGTATAGAAAGTTCAAGTTCATAGGATCCAGGGTCAGATTTTTTTTTTTTTTGTCAAAAAATGTCATCCTTTAACTACTGATAAGACAACAGGAGTCATAAAGTCTGTATAGAATGTTCAAGTTCAAAGTCTCTTTGGCCAAGAATAAGATCAAAAGTCATCCTTTAAGTACTAGTTCCATCAGAGGGAATCTATTTATATGTATAGAAAGTTCAAGTTCATAGGATCCAGGGTCAGAATTTTTTTGGTCAAAAATGTCATCTTTGAACTACTGATAAAATAACAGGAGTCATAAAGTTTGTATAGAAGGTTCAAGTTCAAAGACTATTTGGCCACAAATAAGTTCAAAAGGCCATCCTTAAAGCACTGATGAAGCATCAGAAGGAATCTATTTATATGTATAGGAAGTTCAATTTCATGGAGTCCAGGGTCAGAAGATTTTTCCAAAAGTCATATTTGAACTTGGAATGAAACATCAGAAGGAATATATTAGTATATATAGAAAGTTCAAGTGCATGGAATCTAGGGGCAGAAAAAAATGTTCAAAAAGTCATATTTGAACTTCTGAAAGAAAAAAAAGCGGAAAGCCTATACGTGTAAATTTAAATTTAAAGTTCAAAGACTCTTTGTCCAAAAATATATTCAAAAAGCCATACTTGAACTAAAGATGAAACAAAAGAAGGAATCTATATGTATGCATAGAAAGTTCAAGTTCATGGGGTCCTGAGTCAGAAAGTATTTTTTTTTTTTGTCAAAAAATGTCATCCTTGCTCTACTGATGAAAAAACTGAAAGTCATAAGTCTGTATAGAAGATTCAAGTTCAAAGACATTTTGGCCACAAATAAGTTCAAAAGGTCATCCTTAAAGCACTGATGAAGCATCAAAAGGAATCTATTTATATGTATAGGAAGGTCAAGTTCATGGAATCCAGAGGCAGAACTTTTTTCCAAAAGTCATATTTGAACTTGGGATGAAACATCAGAAGGAATATATTAGTATACATAGAAAGTTCAAGTTCAAAGACTATTTGGCCACAAATAAGTTTAAAAGGTCATCCTTTAACCAGTGCATCAGAAGGAATCTATATATATATATAAGAATATTTGGCCAAGAATAAGATCAAAAGGTCATCCTATAACGTTCTATATATATATATATATATATATATATATATATATATGTATATATATGTATATATGTATATATGTATATATATATATATATATATATATATATATATATATATATATATATATATATATATATATATATATATATATATATATATATATATATATATATATATATATATATATATATATATATATATATATATATATATATATATATATATATATATATATATATATAGAATGTTCAAGTTCATGGAATCCAGGGGAAGAACAATATTTCAAAAAGTCATATTTGAACTTGTGATGAAACATCAGAAGGAATATATTAGTATATATAGAATGTTCAAGTTCAAAGACTCTTTGGCCAAGAATAATATCAAAGGTCATCCTTGAAGTACTAATTCCATCAGAGGGAATCTATTTATATGTATAGAAAGTTCAAGTTCATAGGATCCAGGGTCAGATTTTTTTTGTCAAAAAATGTCATCCTTGAACTACTGATAAAACAACAGGAGTCATAAAGTCTGTATAGAAGGTTCAAGTTCAAATTTGGCCACAAATAAGTTCAAAACGTCATCCTTAAAGCACTGATGAAGTATCAAAAGGAATCTATTTATATGTATAGAAAGTTCAAGTTCATGGAATCCAGGGGGAGAACATTATTTCAAAAAGTCATATTTGAACTTGTGATGAAGCATCAGAAGGAATTTATTAGTGTATATAGAATGTTCAAGTTCAAAGACTCTTTGGCCAAGAATAATATCAAAAGGTCATCCTTGAAGTACTAATTCCATCAGAGGGAATCTATTTATATGTATAGAAAGTTCAAGTTCATAGGATCCAGGGTCAGAATTTTTTTTTTTTTTTGTCAAAAAATGTCATCCTTGAACTACTGATAAAACAACAGGAGTCATAAAGTCTGTATAGAAGGTTCAAATTCAAATAATATTTGGCCAATAATAAGAGCAAAAGTTCATCCTTGAAGAACTAATAAAACATCAGAAGGAATCTATTTATATGTATAGAAAGTTCAAGTTCATGGAATCTAGGGGCAGAATTTTATTTTCAAAATTCATATTTGAACTTCTGATAAAACATCCAAAAGCCTATACGTTTTAATTTAAATGTAAAGTTGAAATATTTTTGACTCTTTGTTCAAAAATATATTTTTGACTCTTTGTTCAAAAATATATTCAAAAAGTCATACTTGAACCAAAGATGAAACCGATGCAGAAATCTGTTAGAATGGATAGAACGTTCCAGTTATAGGATCCCGGGTCAGACTTTTTTTTTTGTGTCAAAAACTAATCCTTGAACTACTGATAAAACAACAGAAAGTCATATGTCTGTATAGAAGGTTCAAGTTCAAAGACTATTTGGCCACAAATAAGTTTACAAGTTCATCCTTGAAACAGTCCATAAGAAGGAATCTATCTATATATATGTAAAGAAAGTTCAAGTTCATGGAATCCAGGGGAAGAACATTATTTCAAAAAGTCATATTTGAACTTGTGATTGAAGCATCAGAAGGAATATATTAGTAGACATAGAATGTTCAAGTTCAAAGACTCTTTGGCCAAGAATAATATCAAAAGGTCATCCTTGAAGTACTAAATACATCAGAGGGAATCTATTTATATGTATAGAAAGTTCAAGTTCATAGGATCCAGGGTCAGATTTTTTTTTGTCAAAAAATGTCATCCTTGAAGTACTGATAAAACAACAGGAGTTATAAAGTCTGTATAGAAGGTTCACGTTCAAAGAACATTTGGCCACAAATAAGTTCAAAAGGTCATCCTTAAAGCACTGATGAAGCATCAAAAGGAATCTATTTATATGTATAGGAAGGTCAAGTTCATGGAATCCAGAGGCAGAACATTTTTCCAAAAGTCATATTTGAACTTGGGATGAAACATCAGAAGGAATATATTAGTATATATAGAAAGTTCAAGTTCAAAGACTATTTGGCCACAAATAAGTTTAAAAGGTCATCCTTGAACCAGTGCATCAGAAGGAATCTATATATATGTATAGAAAGTTCAAGTTCATGGAATCCAGGGGAAGAACATTATTTCAAAAAGTCATATTTGAACTTTTGATGAAGCATCAGAAGGAATATATTAGTATTTATAGAATGTTCAAGTTCAAAGACTCTTTGGCCAAGAATAAGATCAAAAGGTCATCCTTGAAGTACGAATTCCATCACAGGGATTCTATTTATATGTATAGAAAGTTCAAGTGCATAGGATCCAGGGTCAGATTTTTTTTTGTCAAAAAATGTCATCCTTGAACTACTGATAAAACAACAGGAGTCATAAAGTCTGTATAGGAGGTTCAAGTTTAAAGAATATTTGGCCAAGAATAAGAACAAAGTTCATCCTTGAAGAACTACTCTATTTAATCAGAAGGAATCTATTTAGCATTAGAAGGAATCTATTTATATGTATAGAAAGTTCAAGTTCATGGAATCCAGGGTCAGAACATTTTTCCAAAAGTCATATTTGAACTTGGGATGAAACATCAGAAGGAATATATTAGTATATATAGAAAGTTCAATTTCAAAGTCTATTTGGCCAAGAATGAGGTCAAAAGTTCATCCTTGAAGAACTAATAAAAGATCAGAAGGAATCTATTTATATGTATTCAAGTTCATGCAATCTAGGGGGAGAAAAAAATGTTCAAAAAGTCATATTTGAACTTCTGATAAAACATCTGAAAGCCTATATGTGTGAATTTAAATGTAAAATTCAATCACTTCGTTGGCCAAAAATAAATTCAACAGGTCTTCCTTGAAGTACTGACCAGTAAATGATTCTTTTAATTTGTATAGATTGGTCGAGCTCATTGATTCCATGGTAAGATTTTTTTTTTCTTTGTTCAAAACGTCATATTTGAACTTTGAGGTCTGTATATATAAACAGTTTAATAGTTAGGATTCCTTTTTCCAGCATTGTGTTTAAAAGGTCAAAAATTGTCTACATTCATTTTTAAAAATACATTACAAATACATCAAAGTCTGTTTGTAAAATTTTTAAGGATTCTTATGGCAATTCTCTCTGGGCACGCCCGTTCTTGTCTGATCTCGGAAGTTCAGCAGGGTCTTCAGCAGGGTCTTGGATGGGAAACCTCCATTTATCATTTAAGTTATCTAAGTCATCTAAGTTCAAAAGCACTTATCTATTTAATACAGCACGAGTTCTTGTAAAACCAGCTTTTGAATGCATTGAAAACCCACTGAAGAGATCTTCAATGTAAAAGAGTCTTAAATGCAATGCAATGCAAAAGCACTAAACTCGTCATTGCACAGAGAATCATTATATGAAATAAGCGATAACCATCTTCAAGAGGTCAAGAGGCATTTATTTGTCATTTGCATAGTTAACACAAGGGAAAACTGGGCATTGAAATCTTTTTTCGTATGCAATGCAATGCAAAGCACTAATTTTTTCAATGCACAAATTTTTGGTATACATGCATGCAAAGTCTTCAATGCACAAGTTTTTTCGTATGCAATGCAAAACCACTAATCTTTTCATTACACCCTGAAGACTTATATGCAATGCAAAAGTGCTAATATCTTGAATGCGCAACGAGTTATTTTATGCAATGCAAAGCAAAAGCACTATCTCTTCGTTTTTGCATGCTAATTCAAAAGCTTTAATCTCCTTAGTTTTTTTTTTGTAGAACAAGTTTTTTCATAAAACAAGTTTTGTTCGTATGCAATGCAAAAGCACTAATCTCCCCACTACGCAAGGTTTTTCATATGCAATGCATTGCAAAAGCGCTTATATCTTCAATGCATGATGAGTTCAATGCAATGCAAAAGCACTAATCTCCACAGTGCACAAGTATTTTTGTATGCAGTGCAAAGCACTTATCTCCCCACTACACAAGGTTTTTCGTATGCAATGCATTGCAAAAGCGCTAATATCTTCATTGCAAGACGAGTCCAATGCAATGCAAAAGCACTAATTTCTTCATTGCACAAGTTTTTTCGTATGCAATGCAAACGAACTAATCTCTTTAATGCACAGTTAGATCTTATAGGCAATGTAATGCAATGTAAAGTTTTTTGTATGCATGCATGCAAGCCGCAAGTTTTTTCGTATGCAATGCAAAATCACTACTCTCCCCAGTGCACAGGTTTCTTCGTATGCAATGCAAAAGTGGTATATCTTCAATGCATGACGAGTTCAATGCAATGCAAAAGCACTAATCTCCCCAGTAGTGCAAAAGCACAAGTTTTTTCGCATGCAATGCATTGCAAAAGCGCTAATATCTTCAATGCATAACGAGTTCTAGCAATGCAAAAGCATTGCATCTTCATTGCACAAGTTTTATCGTATGCAATGCAAACGAACTAATCTCTTTAATGCACCGTGAGATCTTATATGCAATGTAAAGTTTTTTTCTATTGCATGCATACAAAAGACTTCAAGCCGTGACTTCAAGTGCTAATATCTTCAATGCACGACGAGGTCTATGCAACGCAAAAGCACGATCTCTTTGACGCACAGTTTTTTCATATGCAATGCAAAAGCACTAATATTTAATTGCACAGCGAATTCTTATATAATAATTATATATAAGCAATACAATGGAAAAGCGCTATCTTCAATGCACAACGAGTTATTTCATGCAACGCAATGAAAAAGTACTATCTCTTCGATACACAGCAAGTTTTTGGATGCAATGCAATGTAAAAGCAATAATCTCCAGTGCACAAGTTTTTTCGACTGCAATGCAATGCAAAAGCACTAATTTTTCAATGCACAAAGGGTTTTTGAATGCACGAAAGCAAGACTTTAATGCACGAGTTTTTTCGTATGCAATGCAAAAGCACTAATCTTTTCATTACACCCTGAATTCTCATATGCAATGCAATGCAAAAGCACAATCTATTCGATGCACAGCAAGTTTTTGCATGCTATGTAATTAATCTCCTCAGTGCACAAGTCTTTTTCGTGTTCAATGCAAAAGCACTTATCTTCCACTGCACAAGTTTTTTAGTAGGCAATGCAATGCACGAATATCTCCAATGCATGACGAGTTCAATGCATTGCAAAAGCACTAATCTCCCCAGTGCACAAGTTTTTTCGCATGCAAGCAATGCCAAAGCACTCATTTCTTCAATGCACAAAGGGGTTTTTGTATGCATGCACAAGTTTTTTCGTATGTAATGCAAAAGCACAATCTTTTCTTACACCCTGAATTCTTAATGCAATGCAATGCAAAAGTGCTAACATCAATGCGCAACGAGTAATTTTATGCAATGCAAAACAAAGCAAAAGCACTAATCTCTTCATTGCACAAGTTTTTTCGTATGCAATGCAATAAATGCATAACGAGTTCTAGCAATGCAAAAGCACTATCTCTTCATTGCACAAGTTTTTTCGTTAGCAATGCAAACGAACTAATCTCTTTAATGCACAATGAGATCTTATATGCAATGTAATGCAATGTAAAGTTTTTTGTATTGCATGCATGCAAAAGACTTTAAGCCGCAAGTTTTTTCGTATGCAATACAATGCAATTCAAAAGCGAAAATATCTTAAATGCACGAGTTCTATGCAATGCAAAAGCACGATCTCTTCGATGCACAGATTTTTCGTATGCAATGCAAAAGCACTAATTTTAATTGCACAGCAAATTCGTATATGCAATGCAATGCAATGTAAAGTTTTTTTGTATTGCATGCATGCCAAAGTCTTCAAGCCGCAAGTTTTTTCGTATGCAATGCAAAAGCACTACTCTCCCCAGTGCACAAGTTTGTCGTATGCAATGCAATGCAAAAGCAATAATATCTTCAATGCATGACGAGTTAAATGCAATGCAAAAGCACTAATCTACCCAGTGCACAAGTTTTTTCACATGCAAAGCAATGCAAAAGCACTAATTTTCCCAGTGCACAAGCTTTTTCGCATGCATTGCAATGCAAAAACACTCATTTTTCAAAGCACAAACAAAGTTTTTGTATGCATGCAAAAGAACTAATCTCTGCATTGCACAAGTTTTTTCGTTAGCAATGCAAACGAACTAATCTCTTTAATGCACAGTGAGATCTTATATGCAATGTAATGCAATGTAAAGTTTTTTGTATTGCATGCATGCAAAAGACTTTAAGCCGCAAGTTTTATCGTATGCAATACAATGCAATGCAATGCAAAAGCGAAAATATCTTAAATGCACGAGTTCTATGCAATGCAAAAGCACGATCTCTTCGATGCACAGATTTTTCGTATGCAATGCAAAAGCACTAATATTTAATTGCACAGCAAATTCTTATATGCAATGCAATGCAATGTAAAGTTTTTTGTATTGCATGCATGCCAAAGTCTTCAAGCCGCAAGTTTTTTCGAATGCAATGCAAAAGCACTACTCTCCCCAGTGCACAAGTTTTTTCGTATGCAATGCAATGCAAATGCGCTAATATCTTCAATGCATGACGAGTTAAATGCAATGCAAAAGCACTAATCTCCCCAGTGCACAAGCTTTTTCGCATGCATTGCAATGCAAAAGCACTCATTTTTTCAATGCACAAAGTTTTTGTATGCATGCATGCAGTCTTCAGTGCACAAGTTTATTCGTAGGTAATGCAAAAGCACTAATCTTTTCATTACACCCTGAATTCTTTTATATGCAATGCAAAAGCGCTAATATCTTCAATGCGCAACGAGTTATTTTATGCAATGCAAAAGCACTATCTCATCGATGCAGAGCAAGTTTTTGTAAGCAATGCAATGCAAAACACTTAATCTCCTTATTGCACATTTTTTTTCGTATGCAATGCAATGCAAAAGCGCTAATATCTTCAATGCATAACGAGTTCTAGCAATGCAAAAGCACTATCTCTTCATTGCACAAGTTTTTTCGTTAGCAATGCAAACGAACTAATCTCTTTAATGCACAGTGAGATCTTATATGCAATGTAATGCAATGTAAAGTTTTTTGTATTGCATGCATGCAAAAGACTTTAAGCCGCAAGTTTTTTCGTATGCAATACAATGCAATGCAAAAGCGAAAATATCTTAAATGCACGAGTTCTATGCAATGCAAAAGCACGATCTCTTCGATGCAAAGATTTTTCGTATGCAATGCAAAAGCACTAATATTTAATTGCACAGCAATTCTTATATGCAATGCAATGCAATGTAAAGTTTTTTGTATTGCATGCATGCCAAAGTTGTATTGCATGCATGCCAAAGTATTGCATGCATGCCAAATTCAAGCCGCAAGTTTTTCGTAGGCAATGCAAAAGCACTACTCTCCCCAGTGCACAAGTTTTTCCGTATGCAATGCAATGCAAAAGCGCTAATATCTTCAATGCATGACGAGTTAAATGCAATGCAAAAGCACTAATCTACCCGGTGCACAAGTTTTTTCACATGCAAGGCAATGCAAAAGCACTAATCTCCCCAGTGCACAAGCTTTTTCGCATGCATTGCAATGCAAAAGCACTCATTTTTTCAATGCACCAACAAAGCTTTTGTATGCATGCATGCAGTCTTCAGTGCACAAGTTTATTCGTATGTAATGCAAAAGCACTAATCTTTTCATTACACCCTGAATTCTTTTATATGCAATGCAAAAGCGCTAATATTTTCAATGCGCAACGAGTTATTTTATGCAATGCAAAAGCACTATCTCATCGATGCACAGCAAGTTTTTGTAAGCAATGCAATGCAAAACACTAATCTCCTTATTGCACATTTTTTTTCGTATGCAATGCAATGCAAAAGCGCTAATATATTCAATGCATAACGAGTTCTAGCAATGCAAAAGCACTAATCTCTTCATTGCACAAGTTTTTTCGTATGCAATGCAATTAATGCATAACGAGTTCTAGCAATGCAAAAACACTATCTCTTCATTGCACAAGTTTTTTCGTTAGCAATGCAAACGAAATAATCTCTTTAATGCACAGTCAGGTCTTATATGCTATGTAATGCAATGTAAAGTTTTTTGTATTGCATGCATGCAAAAGACTTTAAGCCGCAAGTTTTTTCGTATGCAATACAATGCAATGCAAAAGCGCTGTCTCAATGCACAACGAGTTATTTCATGCAACGCAATGCAAAAGTACTGTCTCTTCGATACACACCAATTTTTTGGATGCAATGCAATGCAAAAGCAATAATCTCCAGTGCACAAGTTTTTCGCAAGCAATGCAATGCAAAAGCATTAATCTCCTCAGTGTACAAGTTTTTTTCGTGTGCAATTGCAAAAGCACTAATCTTCCACTGCACAAGTTTTTTCGTATGCAATTCAATGCAAAAGTGCTAATATCTTCAATGCACGACGAGTTCAATGCAAAGCAATGCAAAAGCGCTATCTTAAATGCACAAGTTATTTCATGCAAAGCAAAAGAACTATCTCTTCGATGTACAGCAAGTTTTTGGAGGCAATGCAATGCAAAAGCACTCATTTTGTCAACGCACAAAGGGTTTTTGTATATTCATGCATCCAAAAGTCTTCAATGCACGAGTTTTTTCGTAGGCAATGCAAAAGCACTATCTCATCGATGCACAGCAAGTTTTTGTAAGCAATGCAATACAAAACATTAATCTACTCATTGCACAAGCTTTTTCGTATGCAATGCAATGCAAAAGTACTAATCTCGTCATTGCCCGAATTTTCCCTATGCGATGCAAATCAATGCAAAAGCGCTAATATATTCATTGCGCAACGAGTTCTTTGTGCAATGCAATACAAAATATATTCAGTGCACAACGAGTTATTTCATGCAATGCAATGAAAAAGTACTTATTTCATAAATGTGCAACGAGTTCTTATTTCATTGCAATGCAAATGCTCTGATTTCTTCAATGCTTTTTGCATGGGTGCAGGGTTTTTGCAGGTTTTTTTATACAATGCATGCAAAATTCTTCAGTGCACAAGTTTTTTTCGTATGCAATGCAAAGCGATGAAATGCAAAAGCCCTAAATCTCTTCAATGTACAACGCAATTGATGTGGATTCTGACTAATTCCTATTCCAAAGAAGGTTCAATAAATATATATCCAATAGTTAAAAATGGAACATGTTCTGGCTAATGTATTATCTGAATGTACGAATGTTTAGACAGTTAAAGTTGGGACTCCCAGACTTCTTCTGATATTTCAGCAGCAGTTCAAGAATGAAATTTTGAAATACAGGCCAACAAAAACTTTCTTCTGGCCAAAGATTCTCTGAACTTGAACTTTCTTTACAGACTTATGTCTTTCTGTTGTTTCTTCAGTAGATCAAGGATGAGATTTTTTGACAAAAAAAAAAGACTCCGACTCTGGATCTCATGAACTTGAAAATTCTCTCCATATAAATAGATTCCTTCTGATGCAGTGGTTCACCTTTTGAACTTATTTTTGGCCAAATAGTATTTGAACTGAACATTCTACACAGACTTTATGACTACCTGTTGTTTCATCAGTAGGTCAAGGAAGACATTTTTTGACAAAAAAAAAAAAAAAATCTGACCCTAAGTTCCATGAACTTGAATAATCAATACATATAAATAGATTCCTTCTGATCGTTTATTAGATCTTCAATGATGACTCTTTGAACTTATTTTTGGCCAAAGAGTCTTTGAACTTGAACCTTCTTTACAGACTTATGTCTTTTTGTTGTTTCTTCAGTAGATAGAGGATGAGATTTTTTGACAAAATTAAATAAGATTCTGACCCTAGATTCCACGAACTTGAACTTTCTATTCATATAAATAGATTCCTTGTGATGTTTTATTAGTTCTTCAAGGATGACCCTTTGAACTTATTTGTTGTGGCCAAGGAGTCTTTAAACTTGGACCTTCTTTACAGAATTCTGTCTTTCTGTTTTTTCTTCAGTAGATCAAAGATGAGATTTTTTGACAAAAAAAACAAAAAAGATTCTGACCCTAGAGTGCATGCACTTGAACTTTCTATTCATATGAGTAGAATCCTTCTGATGTTTGATTAGTTCTTCAAGGATGACCCTTTGAACTTATTTGTTGCCAATGAGTCTTTAAACTTGGACCTTCTTTACAGAAATCTGTTTTCTTTTTTTTCTTCAGTAGATCAAAGATAAGATTTTTTGACAAAAAAAAAAGATTCTGATCCTGGATCCCATGAAGTTGAACTTTCTATTCATATAAATAGATTCCTTCTGATATTTTATTAGTTCTTCAAGGATGACCTTTTGAACTTATTTGTGGCCAAATAGTCTTTGAACTTGACCATTCTATACAGAATTTATGACTACCTGTTGTTTCATCAGTAGGTAAAGGAAGACATTTTTTGACAAAAAATAAATAAAAAGATTCTGACCCTAGATTCCATGAACTTGAACTTTCT
This sequence comes from Pseudorasbora parva, assembly GCF_024679245.1. NCBI lineage: Eukaryota > Metazoa > Chordata > Actinopteri > Cypriniformes > Gobionidae > Pseudorasbora > Pseudorasbora parva. Next base: position 20,256,016 of record NC_090183.1, read on the forward strand.
ATTCATATAAATAGATTCCTTGAGATGTTTTATTAGTTCTTCAAGGATGACCTTTTGAACTTATTTGTGGCCAAATAGTCTTTAAACTTGACCATTCTATACAGACTTTATGACTACCTGTTGTTTCATCAGTAGGTAAAGGAAGACATTTTTTGACAAAAATAAATAAGATCCTGACCCTAGATTCCACAAACTTGAAATTTCTATTCATATAAATAGATTCCTTCTGATGTTTTATTAGTTCTTCAAGGATGACCTTTTGAACATATTTATGGCCAAAGAGTCTTTGAATGTGAACATTCTATACAGACTTTATGACTACCTGTTGTTTCATCAGTAGGTAAAGGAAGACATTTTTTGACAAAAAAAATAAAAAGATTCTGACCCTATATTCCATGAACTTGAACTTCTTTATTCATATAAATGGATTCCTTCTGATGTCTTATTAGTTCTTCAAGGATGACCCTTTGAACTTATTTGTGGCCAAATGAGTCTTTAAACTTGAATCTTCTTTACAGACTTCTGTCTTTCTGTTTTTTCTTCAGTAAATCAAAGAGGAGATTTTTTGACAAAAAAAAAAAAAAATTCTTATCCTGGATCCCATGAAGTTGAACTTTCTATTCATATAAATAGATTCCTTCTGATGTTTTATTAGTTCTTCAAGGATGACCTTTTGAACTTATTTGTGGCCAAATAGTCTTTGAACTTGACCATTCTATACAGACTTTATGACCACCTGTTGTTTCATCAGTAGGTCAAGGAAGATCTTTTTTTTACAAAAAAATAAAATAAGATTCTGACCCTAGATTCCATGAACTTGAACTCTCTATTCATATAAATAGATTCCTTCAGATATTTTATTAGTTCTTCAAGGATGACCTTTTGAACATATTTGTGGCCAAATAGTCTTTGAACTTGAACTTTCTATAAAGACTTTATGACTACCTGTGGGTCACCAGTAGGTAAAGGAAGACATTTTGTGACAAAAAAAAAAAAAAAAGATTGTGACCCTAGATTCCATGAACTTGAACTTTCTATTCATATAAATAGATTCCTTCTGATGTTTTATTAGTTCTTCAAGGATGACCTTTTGAACTTATTTATGGTTAAAGAGTCTTTGAACTTGAACATTCTATACAGACTTTATGACTACCTGTTGTTTCATCAGTAGGTAAAGGCAGACATTTTTGACAACAAAAAAAAAAGATTCCATGAACTTGAACTTTCTATTCATATAAATAGATTCCTTCTGATGTCTTATTAGTTCTTCAAGGATGACCCTTTGAACTTATTTGTGGCTAATGAGTCTTTAAACTTGGAACTTCTTTACAGACTTCTGTCTTTCCTGTTTTTCTTCAGTAGATCAAAGATGAGATTTTTTGACAAAAAAAAAAAAAAAAGATTCTGATCCTGGATCCCATGAAGTTGAACTTTCTATTAATATAAATAGATTCCTTCTGATGTTTTATTAGTTCTTCAAGGATGACCTTTTGAACTTATTTGTGGCCAAAGAGTCTTTGAACTTGAACATTCTATACAGACATTATGACTACCTGTTCTTTCATCAGTAGGTAAAGGAAGACATTTTTTGACAAAAAATAAATAAAAAGATTCTGACCCTAGATTCCATGAACTTGAACTTTCTATTCATATAAATAGATTCCTTGAGATGTTTTATTAGTTCTTCAAGGATGACCTTTTGAACTTATTTGTGGCCAAATAGTCTTTAAACTTGACCATTCTATACAGACTTTATGACTACCTGTTGTTTCATCAGTAGGTAAAGGAAGACATTTTTTGACAAAAATAAATAAGATCCTGACCCTAGATTCCACAAACTTGAAATTTCTATTCATATAAATAGATTCCTTCTGATGTTTTATTAGTTCTTCAAGGATGACCTTTTGAACATATTTATGGCCAAATAGTCTTTGAATTTGAACATTCTATACAGACTTTATGACTACCTGTTGTTTCATCAGTAGGTAAAGGAAGACATTTTTTGACAAAAAAAATAAAAAGATTCTGACCCTATATTCCATGAACTTGAACTTCTTTATTCATATAAATGGATTCCTTCTGATGTCTTATTAGTTCTTCAAGGATGACCCTTTGAACTTATTTGTGGCCAAATGAGTCTTTAAACTTGAATCTTCTTTACAGACTTCTGTCTTTCTGTTTATTCTTCAGTAAATCAAAGAGGAGATTTTTTGACAAAAAAAAAAAATTCTTATCCTGGATCCCATGAAGTTGAACTTTCTATTCATATAAATAGATTCCTTCTGATGTTTTATTAGTTCTTCAAGGATGACCTTTTGAACTTATTTGTGGCCAAATAGTCTTTGAACTTGACCATTCTATACAGACTTTATGACTACCTGTTGTTTCATCAGTAGGTAAAGGAAGACCTTTTTTGACAAAAAATAAATAAAAAGATTCTGACCCTAGTTTCCATGAACTTGAACTTTCTATTCATATAAATAGATTCCTTGAGATGTTTTAAAGTTCTTCAAGGATGACCTTTTGAACTTATTTGTGGCCAAATAGTCTTTGAAGTTGAACATTTTATACAGACTTTATGACTACCTGTTTTTTCTTCAGTAGATCAAGGATGAGATTTTTTGACAAAAAAAAGATTATGACCCTGAATCCCATGAATTTGAACTTTCTCTGCATATAAATAGATTCCTTCTCATGCAGTGGTTCAAGGATGTCCCTTTGAACTTATTTTTGGCCAAACAGTCGTTGAACTTGAACCTTCTTTACAGACGTATGTCTTTCTCTTGTTTCTTCAGTAGATCAAGGATGAGATTTTTTGACAAAAAAACAAAACAAAAAAGATTCTGACCCTGGATCCCATGAACTTGAACATTCTATGTATATAAATATATTCCTTCTGATGCAGTGGTTCAAAGATGACCTTTTGAACTTATTTGTGGCCAAATGAGTCTTTAAACTTGAACCTTCTTTACAGACTTTATGACTACCTGTTGTTTCATCAGTAGGTCAAGGAAGATCTTTTTTTTACAAAAAATAAAATAAGATTCTGACCCTAGATTCCATGAACTTGAACTCTCTATTCATATAAATAGATTCCTTCTGATATTTTATTAGTTCTTCAAGCATGAACTTTTGAACTTATTTTTGGCCAAAGAGTCTTTGAACTTGAACCTTCTTTACAGACTTATGTCTTTCTATTGTTTCTTCAGTAGATCAAGGATGAGATTTTTTGACAAGAAAAAAAAAAGATTCTGACCCTGGATCCGAAGAACTTGAACTTTCTATGCATATATATAGATTCTGATGCAGTGGTTCAAGGATGACCTTTTGAACTCATTTGTGGCCAAATGAGTCTTTAAACTTGAACCTTCTTTACAGACTTTATGACTACCTGTGGTTCATCAGTAGGTAAAGGAAGACATTTTTTGACAAAAATAAATAAGATTCTGACCCTAGATTCCACGAACTTGAACTTTCTATTCATATAAATAGATTCCTTCTGATGTTTTATTAGTTCTTCAAGGATGACCTTTTGAACTTATTTATGGCCAAATAGTCTTTGAACTTGAACATTCTACACAGATTTTATGACTACCTGTTGTTTCATCAGTAGGTAAAGGAAGACATTTTTTGACAAAAAAAATAAAAAGATTCTGACCCTAGATTCCATGAACTTGAACTTCTTTATTCATATAAATAGATTCCTTCTGATGTCTTATTAGTTCTTCAAGGATCACCCTTTGAACTTATTTGTGGCCAAATGAGTCTTTAAACTTGAACCTTCTTTACAGACTTCTGTCTTTCTGTTTTTTCTTCAGTAAATCAAAGATGAGATTTTTTGACAAAAAAAAAAAAATATTCTGATCCTGGATCCCATGAAGTTGAACTTTCTATTCATATAAATAGATTCCTTCTTATGTTTTATTGGTTCTTCAAGGATTACCATTTGAACTTTTTTGTGGCCAAATAGTCTTTGAACTTGAACATTCTATACAGACTTTATGACTACCTGTTGTTTCATCAGTAGGTCAAGGAAGATCTTTTTTTTTTACAAAAAAATAAAATAAGATTCTGACCCTAGATTCCATGAACTTGAACTCTCTATTCATATAAATAGATTCCTTTTGATATTTTATTAGTTCTTCAAGGATGACCTTTTGAACTTATTTTTGGCCAAAGAGTCTTTGAACTTGAACCTTCTTTACAGACTTCTGTCTTTCTGTTTATTCTTCAGTAAATCAAAGATGAGATTTTTTGACAAAAAAAAAAGATTCTGATCCTGGATCCAAATGAAGTTGAACTTTCTATTCATATAAATAGATTCCTTCTGATGTTTTATTAGTTCTTTAAGGATGACCATTTGAACTTATTTGTGGCCAAATAGTCTTTGAACTTGAACATTCTATACAGACTTTATGACTACCTGTTGTTTCATCAGTAGGTCAAGGAAGATCTTTTTTTTACAAAAAAATAAAACAAGATTCTGACCCTAGATTCCATGAACTTGAACTCTCTATTCATATAAATACATTCCTTCTAATGTCTAATTAGTTCTTCAAGGATGACCCTTTGAACTTATTTGTGGCCAAATGAGTCTTTAAACTTGAACCTTCTTTACAGACTTTATGACTACCTAATGTTTCAAAAGTAGGTCAAGAAAGATATTTTTTTACCAAAAAATAAAATAAGATTCTAACCCTAGATTCCATGAACTTGAACTCTCTATTCATATAAATAGATTCCTTCTGATATTTTATTAGTTCTTCAAGCATGAACTTTTGAACTTATTTTTGGCCAAAGAGTCTTTGAACTTGAACCTTCTTTACAGACTTCTGTCTTTCTGTTTATTCTTCAGTAAATCAAAGATGAGATTTTTTGACAAAAAAAAAAGATTCTGATCCTGGATCCAAATGAAGTTGAACTTTCTATTCATATAAATAGATTCCTTCTGATGTTTTATTAGTTCTTCAAGGATGACCATTTGAACTTATTTGTGGCCAAATAGTCTTTGAACTTGAACATTCTATACAGACTTTATGACTACCTGTTGTTTCATCAGTAGGTCAAGGAAGATCTTTTTTTTACAAAAAAATAAAACAAGATTCTGACCCTAGATTCCATGAACTTGAACTCTCTATTCATATAAATACATTCCTTCTAATGTCTAATTAGTTCTTCAAGGATGACCCTTTGAACTTATTTGTGGCCAAATGAGTCTTTAAACTTGAACCTTCTTTACAGACTTTATGACTACCTAATGTTTCAAAAGTAGGTCAAGAAAGATCTTTTTTTACCAAAAAATAAAATAAGATTCTAACCCTAGATTCCATGAACTTGAACTCTCTATTCATATAAATAGATTCCTTCTGATATTTTATTAGTTCTTCAAGCATGAACTTTTGAACTTATTTTTGGCCAAAGAGTCTTTGAACTTGAACCTTCTTTACAGACTTATGTCTTTCTATTGTTTCTTCAGTAGATCAAGGATGAGATTTTTTGACAAGAAAAAAAAAGATTCTGACCCTGGATCCAAAGAACTTGAACTTTCTATGCATATAAATAGATTCTGATGCAGTGGTTCAAGGATGACCTTTTGAACTCATTTGTGGCCAAATGAGTCTTTAAACTTGAACCTTCTATACAGACTTTATGACTACCTGTTGTTTCATCAGTAGGTCAAGGAAGATCTTTTTTTACAAAAAAAAAAAAAGATTCTGACCCTAGATTCCATGCACTTGAACTTTCTAGTCATATAAGTAGAATCCTTCTGATGTTTTATTAGTTCTTCAAGGATGACCCTTTGAACTTATTTGTGGCCAATGAGTCTTTAAACTTGGACCTTCTTTACAGAATTCTGTCTTTCTGTTTTTTCTTCAGTAGATCAAAGATGAGATTTTTTTGACAAAAAAAAAAAGATTCTGATCCTGGATCCCATGAAGTTGAACTTTCTATTCATATAAATAGATTCCTTCTGATGTTTTATTAGTTCTTCAAGGATGACCTTTTGAACTTATTTGTGGCCAAAGAGTCTTTGAACTTGAACATTCTATACAGACATTATGACTACCTGTTGTTTCATCAGTAGGTAAAGGAAGACATTTTTTGACAAAAAGTAAATAAAAAGATTCTGACCCTAGTTTCCATGAACTTGAGCTTTCTATTCATATAAATAGATTCCTTCTGATGTCTTATTAGCTCTTCAAGGATGACCCTTTGAAATTATTTGTGGCTAATGAGTCTTTAAACTTGGAACTTCTTTACAGACTTCTGTCTTTCTGTTTTTTCTTCAGTAGATCAAAGATGAGATTTTTTGACAAAAAAAAAAAAAAAGATTCTGATCCTGGATCCCATGAAGTTGAACTTTCTATTCATATAAATAGATTCCTTCTGATGTTTTATTAGTTCTTCAAGGATGACCATTTGAACTTATTTGTGGCCAAATAGTCTTTGAACTTGAACATTCTATGCAGACTTTATGACTACCTGTTGTTTCATCAGTAGGTCAAGGAAGATCTTTTTTTCCAAAAAAAATAAAACAAGATTCTGACCCTAGATTCCATGAACTTGAACTCTCTATTCATATAAATAGATTCCTTCTGATATTTTATTAGTTCTTCAAGGATGACCTTTTGAACTTATTTTTGGCCAAAGAGTCTTTTGAACTTGAACATTCTATACAGACTTTATGACTACCTGTTGTTTCATCAGTAGGTAAAGGAAGACATTTTTTGAAAAAAAAAAAAAAAAGATTCTGACCCTAGATTCCATGCACTTGAACTTTCTATTCATATAAATAGAATCCTTCTGATGTTTTATTAGTTCTTCAAGGATGACCCTTTGAACTTATTTGTGGCCAATGAGTCTTTAAACTTGGACCTTCTTTACAGAATTCTGTCTTTCTGTTTTTTCTTCAGTAGATCAAAGATGAGATTTTTTGACAAAAAAAAAAAAGATTCTGATCCTGGATCCCATGAAGTTGAACTTTCTATTCATATAAATAGATTCCTTCTGATGTTTTATTAGTTCTTCATGGATGACCTTTTGAACTTATTTGTGGCCAAATAGTCTTTGAACTTGAACATTCTATACAGACTTTATGACTACCTGTTGTTTCATCAGTAGGTCAAGGAAGATCTTTTTTTCCAAAAAAATAAAACAAGATTCTGACCCTAGATTCCATGAACTTGAACTCTCTTTTCATATAAATAGATTCCTTCTGATATTTTATTAGTTTCCTCAAGGATGACCTTTTGAACTTATTTTTGGCCAAATAGTCTTTGAACTTGAACATTTTATACAGACTTTATGACTACCTGTTGTTTCATCAGTAGGTAAAGGAAGACATTTTTTGACAAAAAAAAAAAAAAAGATTCTGACCCTAGAGTGCATGCACTTGAACTTTCTATTCATATGAGTGGATTCCTTCTGATGTTTGATTAGTTCTTCAAGGATGACCCTTTGAACTTATTTGTTGCCAATGAGTCTTTAAACTTGGACCTTCTTTACAGAATTCTGTCTTTCTGTTTTTTCTTCAGTAGATCAAAGATGAGATTTTTTGACAAAAAAAAAAAAAGATTCTGATCCTGGATCCCATGAATTTGAACTTTCTATTCATATAAATAGATTCCTTCAGATATTTTATTAGTTCTTCAAGGATGACCATTTGAACTTATTTGTGGCCAAATAGTCTTTGAACTTGAACATTCTATACAGACTTTATGACTACCTTTTGTTTCATCAGTAGGTCAAGGAAGATCTTTTTTTTACAAAAAAATAAAACAAGATTCTGACCCTAGATTCCATGAACTTGAACTCTCTATTCATATAAATACATTCCTTCTAATGTCTAATTAGTTCTTCAAGGATGACCCTTTGAACTTATTTGTGGCCAAATGAGTCTTTAAACTTGAACCTTCTTTACAGACTTTATGACTACCTAATGTTTCAAAAGAAGGTCAAGAAAGATCTTTTTTTACCAAAAAATAAAATAAGATTCTAACCCTAGATTCCATGAACTTGAACTCTCTATTCATATAAATAGATTCCTTCTGATGTTTTATTAGTTCTTCAAGCATGAACTTTTGAACTTATTTTTGGCCAAAGAGTCTTTGAACTTGAACATTCTACACAGATTTTATGACTACCTGTTGTTTCATCAGTAGGTAAAGGAAGACATTTTTTGACAAAAAAAATAAAAAGATTCTGACCCTAGATTCCATGAACTTGAACTTCTTTATTCATATAAATAGATTCCTTCTGATGTCTTATTAGTTCTTCAAGGATCACCCTTTGAACTTATTTGTGGCCAAATGAGTCTTTAAACTTGAACCTTCTTTACAGACTTCTGTCTTTCTGTTTTTTCTTCAGTAAATCAAAGATGAGATTTTTTGACAAAAAAAAAAAAAGATTCTGATCCTGGATCCAAATGAAGTTGAACTTTCTATTCATATAAATAGATTCCTTCTGATGTTTTATTAGTTCTTCAAGGATGACCATTTGAACTTATTTGTGGCCAAATAGTCTTTGAACTTGAACATTCTATACAGACTTTATGACTACCTGTTGTTTCATCAGTAGGTCAAGGAAGATCTTTTTTTTACAAAAAAATAAAACAAGATTCTGACCCTAGATTCCATGAACTTGAACTCTCTATTCATATAAATACATTCCTTCTAATGTCTAATTAGTTCTTCAAGGATGACCCTTTGAACTTATTTGTGGCCAAATGAGTCTTTAAACTTGAACCTTCTTTACAGACTTTATGACTACCTAATGTTTCAAAAGTAGGTCAAGAAAGATCTTTTTTTACCAAAAAATAAAATAAGATTCTAACCCTAGATTCCATGAACTTGAACTCTCTATTCATATAAATAGATTCCTTCTGATATTTTATTAGTTCTTCAAGCATGAACTTTTGAACTTATTTTTGGCCAAAGAGTCTTTGAACTTGAACCTTCTTTACAGACTTATGTCTTTCTATTGTTTCTTCAGTAGATCAAGGATGAGATTTTTTGACAAGAAAAAAAAAGATTCTGACCCTGGATCCAAAGAACTTGAACTTTCTATGCATATAAATAGATTCTGATGCAGTGGTTCAAGGATGATCTTTTGAACTCATTTGTGGCCAAATGAGTCTTTAAACTTGAACCTTCTATACAGACTTTATGACTACCTGTTGTTTCATCAGTAGGTCAAGGAAGATCTTTTTTTACAAAAAAAAAAAAAAGATTCTGACCCTAGATTCCATGCACTTGAACTTTCTAGTCATATAAGTAGAATCCTTCTGATGTTTTATTAGTTCTTCAAGGATGACCCTTTGAACTTATTTGTGGCCAATGAGTCTTTAAACTTGGACCTTCTTTACAGAATTCTGTCTTTCTGTTTTTTCTTCAGTAGATCAAAGATGAGATTTTTTTGACAAAAAAAAAAGATTCTGATCCTGGATCCCATGAAGTTGAACTTTCTATTCATATAAATAGATTCCTTCTGATGTTTTATTAGTTCTTCAAGGATGACCTTTTGAACTTATTTGTGGCCAAAGAGTCTTTGAACTTGAACATTCTATACAGACATTATGACTACCTGTTGTTTCATCAGTAGGTAAAGGAAGACATTTTTTGACAAAAAGTAAATAAAAAGATTCTGACCCTAGATTCCATGAACTTGAGCTTTCTATTCATATAAATAGATTCCTTCTGATGTCTTATTAGCTCTTCAAGGATGACCCTTTGAAATTATTTGTGGCTAATGAGTCTTTAAACTTGGAACTTCTTTACAGACTTCTGTCTTTCTGTTTTTTCTTCAGTAGATCAAAGATGAGATTTTTTGACAAAAAAAAAAAAAAGGTTTTTATCCTGGATCCCATGAAGTTGAACTTTCTATTCATATAAATAGATTCCTTCTGATGTTTTATTAGTTCTTCAAGGATGACCATTTGAACTTATTTGTGGCCAAATAGTCTTTGAACTTGAACATTCTATGCAGACTTTATGACTACCTGTTGTTTCATCAGTAGGTCAAGGAAGATCTTTTTTTCCAAAAAAAATAAAACAAGATTCTGACCCTAGATTCCATGAACTTGAACTCTCTATTCATATAAATAGATTCCTTCTGATATTTTATTAGTTCTTCAAGGATGACCTTTTGAACTTATTTTTGGCCAAAGAGTCTTTTGAACTTGAACATTCTATACAGACTTTATGACTACCTGTTGTTTCATCAGTAGGTAAAGGAAGACATTTTTTGAAAAAAAAAAAAAAAAAATTCTGACCCTAGATTCCATGCACTTGAACTTTCTATTCATATAAATAGAATCCTTCTGATGTTTTATTAGTTCTTCAAGGATGACCCTTTGAACTTATTTGTGGCCAATGAGTCTTTAAACTTGGACCTTCTTTACAGAATTCTGTCTTTCTGTTTTTTCTTCAGTAGATCAAAGATGAGATTTTTTGACAAAAAAAAAAAAGATTCTGATCCTGGATCCCATGAAGTTGAACTTTCTATTCATATAAATAGATTCCTTCTGATGTTTTATTAGTTCTTCATGGATGACCTTTTGAACTTATTTGTGGCCAAATAGTCTTTGAACTTGAACATTCTATACAGACTTTATGACTACCTGTTGTTTCATCAGTAGGTCAAGGAAGATCTTTTTTTCCAAAAAAATAAAACAAGATTCTGACCCTAGATTCCATGAACTTGAACTCTCTTTTCATATAAATAGATTCCTTCTGATATTTTATTAGTTTCCTCAAGGATGACCTTTTGAACTTATTTTTGGCCAAATAGTCTTTGAACTTGAACATTCTATACAGACTTTATGACTACCTGTTGTTTCATCAGTAGGTAAAGGAAGACATTTTTTGACAAAAAAAAAAAAAAAGATTCTGACCCTAGAGTGCATGCACTTGAACTTTCTATTCATATGAGTGGATTCCTTCTGATGTTTGATTAGTTCTTCAAGGATGACCCTTTGAACTTATTTGTTGCCAATGAGTCTTTAAACTTGGACCTTCTTTACAGAATTCTGTCTTTCTGTTTTTTCTTCAGTAGATCAAAGATGAGATTTTTTGACAAAAAAAAAAAAAGATTCTGATCCTGGATCCCATGAATTTGAACTTTCTATTCATATAAATAGATTCCTTCAGATATTTTATTAGTTCTTCAAGGATGACCATTTGAACTTATTTGTGGCCAAATAGTCTTTGAACTTGAACATTCTATACAGACTTTATGACTACCTTTTGTTTCATCAGTAGGTCAAGGAAGATCTTTTTTTTACAAAAAAATAAAACAAGATTCTGACCCTAGATTCCATGAACTTGAACTCTCTATTCATATAAATACATTCCTTCTAATGTCTAATTAGTTCTTCAAGGATGACCCTTTGAACTTATTTGTGGCCAAATGAGTCTTTAAACTTGAACCTTCTTTACAGACTTTATGACTACCTAATGTTTCAAAAGTAGGTCAAGAAAGATCTTTTTTTACCAAAAAATAAAATAAGATTCTAACCCTAGATTCCATGAACTTGAACTCTCTATTCATATAAATAGATTCCTTCTGATGTTTTATTAGTTCTTCAAGCATGAACTTTTGAACTTATTTTTGGCCAAAGAGTCTTTGAACTTGAACATTCTACACAGATTTTATGACTACCTGTTGTTTCATCAGTAGGTAAAGGAAGACATTTTTTGACAAAAAAAATAAAAAGATTCTGACCCTAGATTCCATGAACTTGAACTTCTTTATTCATATAAATAGATTCCTTCTGATGTCTTATTAGTTCTTCAAGGATCACCCTTTGAACTTATTTGTGGCCAAATGAGTCTTTAAACTTGAACCTTCTTTACAGACTTCTGTCTTTCTGTTTTTTCTTCAGTAAATCAAAGATGAGATTTTTTGACAAAAAAAAAAAAAGATTCTGATCCTGGATCCCATGAAATTGAACTTTCTATCCATATAAATAGATTCCATCTTATGTTTTATTGGTTCTTCAAGGATTACCATTTGAACTTTTTTGTGGCCAAATAGTCTTTGAACTTGAACATTCTATGCAGACTTTATGACTACCTGTTGTTTCATCAGTAGGTCAAGGAAGATCTTTTTTTTTTACAAAAAAATAAAATAAGATTCTGACCCTAGATTCCATGAACTTGAACTCTCTATTCATATAAATAGATTCCTTCTGATATTTTATTAGTTCTTCAAGGATGACCTTTTGAACTTATTTTTGGCCAAAGAGTCTTTGAACTTGAACCTTCTTTACAGACTTCTTTCTTTCTGTTTATTCTTCAGTAAATCAAAGATGAGATTTTTTGACAAAAAAAAAAAAGATTCTGATCCTGGATCCAAATGAAGTTGAACTTTCTATTCATATAAATAGATTCCTTCTGATGTTTTATTAGTTCTTCAAGGATGACCATTTGAACTTATTTGTGGCCAAATAGTCTTTGAACTTGAACATTCTATACAGACTTTATGACTACCTGTTGTTTCATCAGTAGGTCAAGGAAGATCTTTTTTTTACAAAAAAATAAAACAAGATTCTGACCCTAGATTCCATGAACTTGAACTCTCTATTCATATAAATACATTCCTTCTAATGTCTAATTAGTTCTTCAAGGATGACCCTTTGAACTTATTTGTGGCCAAATGAGTCTTTAAACTTGAACCTTCTTTACAGACTTTATGACTACCTAATGTTTCAAAAGTAGGTCAAGAAAGATCTTTTTTTACCAAAAAATAAAATAAGATTCTAACCCTAGATTCCATGAACTTGAACTCTCTATTCATATAAATAGATTCCTTCTGATATTTTATTAGTTCTTCAAGCATGAACTTTTGAACTTATTTTTGGCCAAAGAGTCTTTGAACTTGAACCTTCTTTACAGACTTATGTCTTTCTATTGTTTCTTCAGTAGATCAAGGATGAGATTTTTTGACAAGAAAAAAAAAGATTCTGACCCTGGATCCAAAGAACTTGAACTTTCTATGCATATAAATAGATTCTGATGCAGTGGTTCAAGGATGATCTTTTGAACTCATTTGTGGCCAAATGAGTCTTTAAACTTGAACCTTCTATACAGACTTTATGACTACCTGTTGTTTCATCAGTAGGTCAAGGAAGATCTTTTTTTACAAAAAAAAAAAAAAGATTCTGACCCTAGATTCCATGCACTTGAACTTTCTAGTCATATAAGTAGAATCCTTCTGATGTTTTATTAGTTCTTCAAGGATGACCCTTTGAACTTATTTGTGGCCAATGAGCCTTTAAACTTGGACCTTCTTTACAGAATTCTGTCTTTCTGTTTTTTCTTCAGTAGATCAAAGATGAGTTTTTTTTGAAAAAAAAAAAAGATTCTGATCCTGGATCCCATGAAGTTGAACTTTCTATTCATATAAATAGATTCCTTCTGATGTTTTATTAGTTCTTCAAGGATGACCTTTTGAACTTATTTGTGGCCAAAGAGTCTTTGAACTTGAACATTCTATACAGACATTATGACTACCTGTTGTTTCATCAGTAGGTAAAGGAAGACATTTTTTGACAAAAAGTAAATAAAAAGATTCTGACCCTAGATTCCATGAACTTGAGCTTTCTATTCATATAAATAGATTCCTTCTGATGTCTTATTAGCTCTTCAAGGATGACCCTTTGAAATTATTTGTGGCTAATGAGTCTTTAAACTTGGAACTTCTTTACAGACTTCTGTCTTTCTGTTTTTTCTTCAGTAGATCAAAGATGAGATTTTTTGACAAAAAAAAAAAAAAAAGGTTTTTATCCTGGATCCCATGAAGTTGAACTTTCTATTCATATAAATAGATTCCTTCTGATGTTTTATTAGTTCTTCAAGGATGACCATTTGAACTTATTTGTGGCCAAATAGTCTTTGAACTTGAACATTCTATGCAGACTTTATGACTACCTGTTGTTTCATCAGTAGGTCAAGGAAGATCTTTTTTTCCAAAAAAAATAAAACAAGATTCTGACCCTAGATTCCATGAACTTGAACTCTCTATTCATATAAATAGATTCCTTCTGATATTTTATTAGTTCTTCAAGGATGACCTTTTGAACTTATTTTTGGCCAAAGAGTCTTTTGAACTTGAACATTCTATACAGACTTTATGACTACCTGTTGTTTCATCAGTAGGTAAAGGAAGACATTTTTTGAAAAAAAAAAAAAAAAAATTCTGACCCTAGATTCCATGCACTTGAACTTTCTATTCATATAAATAGAATCCTTCTGATGTTTTATTAGTTCTTCAAGGATGACCCTTTGAACTTATTTGTGGCCAATGAGTCTTTAAACTTGGACCTTCTTTACAGAATTCTGTCTTTCTGTTTTTTCTTCAGTAGATCAAAGATGAGATTTTTTGACAAAAAAAAAAAAGATTCTGATCCTGGATCCCATGAAGTTGAACTTTCTATTCATATAAATAGATTCCTTCTGATGTTTTATTAGTTCTTCATGGATGACCTTTTGAACTTATTTGTGGCCAAATAGTCTTTGAACTTGAACATTCTATACAGACTTTATGACTACCTGTTGTTTCATCAGTAGGTCAAGGAAGATCTTTTTTTCCAAAAAAATAAAACAAGATTCTGACCCTAGATTCCATGAACTTGAACTCTCTTTTCATATAAATAGATTCCTTCTGATATTTTATTAGTTTCCTCAAGGATGACCTTTTGAACTTATTTTTGGCCAAATAGTCTTTGAACTTGAACATTCTATACAGACTTTATGACTATCTGTTGTTTCATCAGTAGGTAAAGGAAGACATTTTTTGACAAAAAAAAAAAAAAAGATTCTGACCCTAGAGTGCATGCACTTGAACTTTCTATTCATATGAGTGGAATCCTTCTGATGTTTGATTAGTTCTTCAAGGATGACCCTTTGAACTTATTTGTTGCCAATGAGTCTTTAAACTTGGACCTTCTTTACAGAATTCTGTCTTTCTGTTTTTTCTTCAGTAGATCAAAGATGAGATTTTTTGACAAAAAAAAAAAAAGATTCTGATCCTGGATCCCATGAATTTGAACTTTCTATTCATATAAATAGATTCCTTCTGATATTTTATTAGTTCTTCAAGGATGACCATTTGAACTTATTTGTGGCCAAATAGTCTTTGAACTTGAACATTCTATACAGACTTTATGACTACCTTTTGTTTCATCAGTAGGTCAAGGAAGATCTTTTTTTCCAAAAAAAATAAAACAAGATTCTGCGCCTAGATTCCATGAACTTGAACTCTTTATTCATATAAATAGATTCCTTCTGATATTTTATTAGTTCTTCAAGGATGACCTTTTGAACTTGTTTTTGGCCAAAGAGTCTTTGAACTTGAACATTCTATACAGAATTCTGTCTTTCTGTTTTTTCTTGAGTAGATCAAAGATGAGATTTTTTGACAAAAAAAACCAAAAAAGATTCTGACCCTAGAGTGCATGCACTTGAACTTTCTATTCATATGAGTAGAATCCTTCTGATGTTTGATTAGTTCTTTAAGGATGACCCTTTGAACTTATTTGTTGCCAATGAGTCTTTAAACTTGGACCTTCTTTACAGAATTCTGTTTTCTGTTTTTTCTTCAGTAGATCAAAGATGAGATTTTTTGACAAAAAAAAAAGATTCTGATCCTGGATCCCATGAAGTTGAACTTTCTATTCATATAAATAGATTCCTTCTGATATTTTATTAGTTCTTCAAGGATGACCTTTTGAACTTATTTGTGGCCAAATAGTCTTTGAACTTGACCATTCTATACAGAATATATGACTACCTGTTGTTTCATCAGTAGGTAAAGGAAGACATTTTTTGACAAAAAATAAATAAAAAGATTCTGACCCTAGATTCCATGAACTTGAACTTTCTATTCATATAAATAGATTCCTTGAGATGTTTTATTAGTTCTTCAAGGATGACCTTTTGAACTTATTTGTGGCCAAATAGTCTTTAAACTTGACCATTCTATACAGACTTTATGACTACCTGTTGTTTCATCAGTAGGTAAAGGAAGACATTTTTTGACAAAAATAAATAAGATCCTGACCCTAGATTCCACAAACTTGAAATTTCTATTCATATAAATAGATTCCTTCTGATGTTTTATTAGTTCTTCAAGGATGACCTTTTGAACATATTTATGGCCAAATAGTCTTTGAATTTGAACATTCTATACAGACTTTATGACTACCTGTTGTTTCATCAGTAGGTAAAGGAAGACATTTTTTGACAAAAAAAATAAAAAGATTCTGACCCTATATTCCATGAACTTGAACTTCTTTATTCATATAAATGGATTCCTTCTGATGTCTTATTAGTTCTTCAAGGATGACCCTTTGAACTTATTTGTGGCCAAATGAGTCTTTAAACTTGAATCTTCTTTACAGACTTCTGTCTTTCTGTTTTTTCTTCAGTAAATCAAAGAGGAGATTTTTTGACAAAAAAAAAAAAAAAAATTCTTATCCTGGATCCCATGAAGTTGAACTTTCTATTCATATAAATAGATTCCTTCTGATGTTTTATTAGTTCTTCAAGGATGACCTTTTGAACTTATTTGTGGCCAAATAGTCTTTGAACTTGACCATTCTATACAGACTTTATGACCACCTGTTGTTTCATCAGTAGGTCAAGGAAGATCTTTTTTTTACAAAAAAATAAAATAAGATTCTGACCCTAGATTCCATGAACTTGAACTCTCTATTCATATAAATAGATTCCTTCTGATATTTTATTAGTTCTTCAAGGATGACCTTTTGAACATATTTGTGGCCAAATAGTCTTTGAACTTGAACTTTCTATAAAGACTTTATGACTACCTGTGGGTCACCAGTAGGTAAAGGAAGACATTTTGTGACAAAAAAAAAAAAAAAAGATTGTGACCCTAGATTCCATGAACTTGAACTTTCTATTCATATAAATAGATTCCTTCTGATGTTTTATTAGTTCTTCAAGGATGACCTTTTGAACTTATTTATGGTTAAAGAGTCTTTGAACTTGAACATTCTATACAGACTTTATGACTACCTGTTGTTTCATCAGTAGGTAAAGGAAGACATTTTTGACAACAAAAAAAAAAGATTCCATGAACTTGAACTTTCTATTCATATAAATAGATTCCTTCTGATGTCTTATTAGTTCTTCAAGGATGACCCTTTGAACTTATTTGTGGCTAATGAGTCTTTAAACTTGGAACTTCTTTACAGACTTCTGTCTTTCCTGTTTTTCTTCAGTAGATCAAAGATGAGATTTTTTGACAAAAAAAAAAAAAAAAGATTCTGATCCTGGATCCCATGAAGTTGAACTTTCTATTCATATAAATAGATTCCTTCTGATGTTTTATTAGTTCTTCAAGGATGACCTTTTGAACTTATTTGTGGCCAAAGAGTCTTTGAACTTGAACATTCTATACAGACATTATGACTACCTGTTCTTTCATCAGTAGGTAAAGGAAGACATTTTTTGACAAAAATAAAATAAAAAGATTCCATGAACTTCAACTTTCTATTCATATAAATAGATTCCTTCTGATGTTTTATTAGTTCTTCAAGGATGACCCTTTGAACTTATTTTTGGCCCAAGAGTCTTTGAACTTGAACCTTCTTTACAGACTTCTGTCTTTCTGTTTTTTCTTCAGTAGATCAGTAAAACATGAGATTTTTTGACAAAAAAAAAGATTCTGACCCTGGATCCCATGAAGTTGAACTTTCTATTCATATAAACAGATTCCTTCTGATGTTTTATTAGTTCTTCAATGATGACCTTTTGAACTTATTTATGGCCAAATAGTCTTTGAACTTGAACATTCTATACAGACTTTATGACTACCTGTTGTTTCATCAGTACTGACCCTAAATCCCATGAACTTGAACGTTCTATGCATATAAATAGACAACATTCTACCTGACTACCTGTTGTTTCATCAGTAGGTAAAGGAAGACATTTTTGACAACAAAAAAAAAGATTCTGACCCTAGATTCCATGAACTTGAACTTTCTATTGGATATAAATAGATTCCTTGTGATGCTTTATTAGTTCTTCAAGGATGACCTTTTGAACTTATTTGTGGCCAATAGTCTTTGAAGTTGAACATTTTATACAGACTTTATGACTACCTGTTTTTTCTTCAGTAGATCAAGGATGAGATTTTTTGACAAAAAAAAGATTATGACCCTGAATCCCATGAACTTGAACTTTCTCTGCATATAAATAGATTCCTTCTCATGCAGTGGTTCAAGGATGTCCCTTTGAACTTATTTTTGGCCAAACAGTCGTTGAACTTGAACCTTCTTTACAGACTTATGTCTTTCTCTTGTTTCTTCAGTAGATCAAGGATGAGATTTTTTGACAACAAAACAAAACAAAAAAGATTCTGACCCTGGATCCCATGGACTTGAACATTCTATGTATATAAATATATTCCTTCTGATGCAGTGGTTCAAAGATGACCTTTTGAACTTATTTGTGGCCAAATAGTCTTTGAACTTGCATATATGAACTTGGGATGAAACATCAGAGGGAATATATTATTATATATAGAAAGTTCAAGTTCAAAGACTATTTGGCCACAAATAAGTTTAAAAGGTCATCCTTGAACCAGTGCATCAGAAGGAATCTATATATATGTATAGAAAGTTCAAGTTCATGGAATCCAGGGGAAGAACATTATTTCAAAAAGTCATATTTGAACTTGTGAGGAAGCATCAGAAGGAATATTTTAGTATATATAGAATGTTCAAGTTCAAAGACTCTTTGGCCAAGAATAAGATCAAAAGTTCATCCTTAAATTACTAATTCCATCAGAGGGAATCTATTTATATGTATAGAAAGTTCAAGTTCATAGGATCCAGGGTCAGATTTTTTTTGTCAAAAAATGTCATCCTTGAACTACTGATAAAACTACAGGAGTCATAAAGTCTGTATAGAAGGTTCAAGTTCAAAGAGTATTTGGCCACAAATAAGTTCAAAAGGTCATCCTTAAAGCACTGATGAAGCATCAAAAGGAATCTATTTATATGTATAGAAAGTTCAATTTCATGGAATCCAGGGTCAGAACATTTTTCCAAAAGTCATATTTGAACTTGGAATGAAACATCAGACGGAATATATTAGTATATATAGAAAGTTCAAGTTCAAAGACTATTTGGCCACAAATAAGTTTAAAAGGTCATCCATTAGCCAGTGCATCAGAAGGAATCTATTTATATGTATAGAAAGTTCAAGTTCATGGAATCCAAGGGAACTACATTATTTCAAAAAGTCATATTTGAACTTGTGATGAAGCATCAGAAGGAATATATTAGTATATATAGAAAGTTCAAGTTCAAAGACTATTTGGCCAAGAATAAGAACAAAAGTTCATCCTTGAAGAACTAATAAAACATCAGAAGGAATCTATTTATATGTATAGAAATTCAAGTTCATGGAATCTAGGGGCAGAATTTTATTTTCAAAATTCATATTTGAACTTCTGAAAAAACCTCCAAAAGCCTATACGTTTGAATTGAAATGTAAAGTTGAAAGACTCTTTGTCCAAAAATATATTCAAAAAGTCAAAATTGAACTAAAGATGAAACCGCAGCAGAAATCTGCTAGTATGCATAGAACGTTCCAGTTATAGGATCTAGGGTCAGACTTTTTTTTGTTGTTGTCAAAAACTAATCCTTGAACTACTGATAAAACAACAGCAAGTCATAAGTCTGTATAGAAGGTTCAAGTTCAAAGACTATTTGGCCACGAATAAGTTTAAATGGTCATACTTTGAACCAGTGCATCAGAAGGAGTCTATTTATATGCATAGAAAGTTCAAGTTCAAAGACTATTTGGCCAAAAAGAAGTTCAAAAGGTCATCCTTAAAGCACTGATGAAGCATCAGAAGGAATCTAATTATATGTATAGAAAGTTCCAGTTCATGGAATCCAGGGTCAGAACATTTTTCCAAAAGTCATATTTGAACTTCGGATGAAACATCAGAAGGAATATATTAGTATATATAGAAAGTTCAAGTTCAAAGACTATTTGGCCACAAATAAGTTTAAAAGGTCATCCTTGAACCAGTGCATCAGAAGGAATCTATATATATGTATAGAAAGTTCAATTTCATGGAATCCAGGGTCAGAACATTTTTCCAAAAGTCATATTTGAACTTGGAATGAAACATCAGAAGGAATATATTAGTATATATAGAAAGTTCAAGTTCATGGAATCTAGGGGCAGAAAAAAATGTTCAAAAAGTCATATTTGAACTTCTGAAAGAAAAAAAAGCGGAAAGCCTATACGTGTACATTTAAATTTAAAGTTCAAAGACTCTTTGTCCAAAAATATATTCAAAAAGCCATACTTGAACTAAAGATGAAGCAGAAGAAGGAATATATATGTATGCATAGAAAGTTCAAGTTCATGGGATCCTGAGTCAGAAAGTATTTTTTTTTTTGTCAAAAAATGTCATCCTTGCTCTACTGATGAAAAAACTGAAAGTCATAAGTCTTTATAGAAGATTCAAGTTCAAAGACATTGTGGCCAAAAATAAGTTCAAAAGGTCATCCTTAAAGAACTAATAAAACATCAGAAGGAATATATTAGTATATATAGAAAGTTCAAGTTCAAAGACTATTTGGCCAAGAATAAGAACAAAAGTTCATCCATGAAGAACTAATAAAACATCAGAAGGAATCTATTTATATGTATAGAAATTCAAGTTCATGGAATCTAGGGGCAGAATTTTATTTTCAAAATTCATATTTGAACTTCTGAAAAAACCTCCAAAAGCCTATATGTTTGAATTGAAATGTAAAGTTGAAAGACTCTTTGTCCAAAAATATATTCAAAAAGTCATAATTGAACTAAAGATGAAACCGCAGCAGAAATCTGCTAGTATGCATAGAACGTTCCAGTTATAGGATCTAGGGTCAGACATTTTTTTTGTTGTTGTCAAAAATTAATCCTTGAACTACTGATAAAACAACAGCAAGTCATAAGTCTGTATAGAAGGTTCAAGTTCAAAGACTATTTGGCCACGAATAAGTTTAAATGGTCATACTTTGAACCAGTGCATCAGAAGGAGTCTATTTATATGCATAGAAAGTTCAAGTTCAAAGACTATTTGGCCAAAAAGAAGTTCAAAAGGTCATCCTTAAAGCACTGATGAAGCATCAGAAGGAATCTAATTATATGTATAGAAAGTTCCAGTTCATGGAATCCAGGGTCAGAACATTTTTCTAAAAGTCATATTTGAACTTCGGATGAAACATCAGAAGGAATATATTAGTATATATAGAAAGTTCAAGTTCAAAGACTATTTGGCCACAAATAAGTTTAAAAGGTCATCCTTGAACCAGTGCATCAGAAGGAATCTATATATATATGTATAGAAAGTTCAATTTCATGGAATCCAGGGTCAGAACATTTTTCCAAAAGTCATATTTGAACTTGGAATGAAACATCAGAAGGAATATATTAGTATATATAGAAAGTTCAAGTTCATGGAATCTAGGGGCAGATTTTTTTTTTCAAAAAGTCATATTTGAACTTCTGAAAGAAAAAAAAGCGGAAAGCCTATACGTGTACATTTAAATTTAAAGTTCAAAGACTCTTTGTCCAAAAATATATTCAAAAAGCCATACTTGAACTAAAGATGAAGCAGAAGAAGGAATATATATGTATGCATAGAAAGTTCAAGTTCATGGGATCCTGAGTCAGAAAGTATTATTTTTTTTGTCAAAAAATGTCATCCTTGCTCTACTGATGAAAAAACTGAAAGTCATAAGTCTTTATAGAAGATTCAAGTTCAAAGACATTGTGGCCACAAATAAGGTCAAAAGGTCATCCTTAAAGAACTAATAAAACATCAGAAGGAATCTATTTAAATGTATAGAAAGTTCAAGTTCATGGAATCCATGGGCAGAGTTTTTTTTTTTTTCAAAAGTCATATTTGAATATCCGATAAAACATCTGAAAGCCTATACGTGTGAATTTAAATGTAAAGTTCAAAGACTCTTTGTCGAAAAATATATTCAAAAAGTCATACTTCAACTAAAGATGAAACCGCAGCAGAAATCTATTAGTATGCATAGAACGTTCCAGTTATAGGATCCAGGGTCAGACATTTTTTTTTTTGGTCAAAAACTCATCCTTGATCTACTTATAAAACAACAGAAAGTCATAAGTCTGTATAGAAGGTTCAAGTTCAAAGACTATTTGGCCACAAAAAAGTTTAAAAGGTCATCCTTTAACCAGTGCATCAGAAGGAATCAATTTATATGTATAGAAACTTCATGTTCATGGAATCTAGGGGCAGAATTTTATTTTCAAAATTCATATTTGAACTTCTGATAAAACAACCAAAAGCCTATACGTTTGAATTTAAATGTAAAGTTGAAAGACTCTTTGTCCAAAAATATATTCAAAAAGTCATACTTGAACTAAAGATGAAACCACAGCAGAAATCTGTCAGTATGGATAGAATGTTCCAGTTATAGGATCCAGGGCCAGACATTTTTTTTTGTGTCAAAAATTAATCCTTGAACTACTGATAAAACAACAGAAAGTCATATGTCTGTATAGAAGGTTTAAGTTCAAAGACTATTTGGCCACAAATAAGTTTACAAGTTCATCCTTTAAATAGTCCATAAGAAGGAATCTATCTATATATATGTAAAGAAAGTTCAAGTTCATGGAATCCAGGGGAAGAACATTATTTCAAAAAGTCATATTTGAACTTGTGATGAAGCATCAGAAGAAATATATTAGTATATATAGAATGTTCAAGTTCAAAGACTCTTTGGCCAAGAACGAGATCAAAATTCATCTTTGAAGTACTAATTCCATCAGAGGGAATCTATTTATATGTATAGAAAGTTCAAGTTCTTAGGATCCAGGGTCAGAATTTTTTTTTGTCAAAGAATGACAACCTTGAACTACTGATAAAATAACAGGAGTCATAAAGTCTGTATAGAAGGTTCAAGTTCAAACACTCTTTGGCCAAAAATAAGTTCAAAGGTCATCCTTAGAGCACTGATGAAGCATCAGAAGGAATCTATTTATATGTATAGAAAGTTCAAGTTCATGGAATCCAGGGTCAGAACATTTTTCCAAAAGTCTTATTTGAATTTGGAATGAAACATCAGAAGGAATATATTAGTATATATAGAAAGTTCAAGTTCAAAGACTATTTGGCCACAAATAAGTTTAAAAGGTCATCCAGAATGAATCTATGTATATGCATACAAAGTTCAAGTTCATGGAATCCAGGGGGAGAACATTATTTCAAAAAGTTATATTTGAACTTGTGATGAAGCATCAGAAGGAATATATTAGTATATATAGAATGTTCAAGTTCAAAGACTCTTTGGCCAAGAATAAGATCAAAAGGTCATCCTTGAAGTACTAATTCCATCAGAGGGAATCTATTTATATGTATAGAAAGTTCAAGTTCATGGAATCTAGGGGCAGAATTTTATTTTCAAAATTCAAATTTGAACTTCTGATAAAAAATCCAAAAAGCCTATACGTTTGAATTTAAATGTAAAGTTGAAAGACTCTTTGTCCAAAAATATATTCAAAAAGTCATACTTGAACTAAAGATGAAACCGCAACAGAAATCTGTCAGTATGGATAGAACGTTCCAGTTATAGGATCCAGGGTCAGACATTTTTTTTTTTGTGTCAAAAATTAATCCTTGAACTACTGATAAAACAACAGGAGTCATAAAGTCTGTATAGAAGGTTCAAGTTCAAAGAATATTTGAACAAGAATAAGATCAAAAGCTCATCCTTGAAGTACTAATTCCATCAGAGGTAATCTATTTATGAGTATAGAAAGTTCAAGTTCATAGGATCCAGGGTCAGATTTTTTTTTTTTTGTCAAAAAATGTCATCCTTGAACTACTGATAAAACAACAGGAGTCTAAAGTCTGTATAGAAGGTTCAAGTTCAAAGAATCTTTGGCCAGAAATAATTTCAAAAGGTCATCCTTAAAGCACTGATGAAGCATCAAAAGGAATCTATTTATATGTATAGAAAGTTCAAGTTCATGGAATCCAGGGTCAGAATATTTTTCCAAAAGTCATATTTGAACTTGGGATGAAACATCAGAAGGAATACATTAGTATATATTGAAAGTTCAAGTTCAAAGGCTATTTGGCCACAAAATAAGTTTAAAAGTCATCCTTTAACCAGTGCATCAGAAGGAATCAATTTATATATATAGAAAGTTCAAGTTCATGGAATCCAGGGGGAGAACATTATTTCAAAAAGTCATATTTGAACTTGTGATGAAGCATCAGAAGGAATATATTAGTATATATAGAATGTTCAAGTTCAAAGACTCTTTGGCCAAGAATGAGATCAAAATTCATCTTCGAAGTACTAATTCCATCAGAGGGAATCTATTTATATGTATAGAAAGTTCAAGTTCATAGGATCCAGGGTCAGATTTTTTTTTTTTTGTCAAAAAATGTCATCCTTGAACTACTGATAAACAACAGGAGTCATAAAGTTTGTATAGAAGGTTCAAGTTCAAAGGCTCTTTGGCCAAGAATAAAATCAAAAGGTCATCCTTGAAGTACTAATTCCATCAGATGGAATCATTTATATGTATAGAAAGTTCAAGTTCATAGGATCCAGGGTCAGATTTTTTTTTTGTCAAAAAATGTCTTTCTTGAACTACTGATAAAACAACAGGAGTCATAAAGTCTGTATAGGAGGTTCAAGTTTAAAGAATATTTGGCCAAGAATAAGAACAAAAGTTCATCCTTGAAGAACTAATAAAACATCAGAAGGAATCTATTTATATGTATTCAAGTTCATGCAATCTAGGGGGAGAAAAAAATGTTCAAAAAGTCATATTTGAACTTCTGATAAAACATCTGAAAGCCTATATGTGTGAATTTAAATGTAAAATTCAATCACTTCGTTGGCCAAAAATAAATTCAACAGGTCTTCCTTGAAGTACTGACCAGTATATGATTCTTTTAATTTGTATAGATTGGTCGATCTCATTGATTCCATGGTAAGATTTTTTTTCTTTGTTCAAAACGTCATATTTGAACTTTGAGGTCTGTAAATATAAAAAGTTTAATATTTAGGATTCCTTTTTTCCAGAATTGTGTTTAATAGGTCAAAAATTGTCTACATTCATTTTTAAAAATACATAACAAATACATCAAATTCTGTTTGTAAAATTTTTAAGGATTCTTATGGCAATCCTCTCTGGGCACGCCCGTTCTTGTCTGATCTCGGAAGTTCAGCAGGGTCTTCAGCAGGGTCTCTTTCCTTGGATGGGAAACCTCCATTTATCATTTAAGTTATCTAAGTCATCTAAGTTCAAAAGCACTTATCTATTTAATACAGCACGAGTTCTTGTAAAACCAGCTTTTGAATGCATTGAAAACCCACTGAAGAGATCTTCAATGTAAAAGAGTCTTAAATGCAATGCAATGCAAAAGCACTAAACTCGTCATTGCACAGAAAATTATTATATGAAAAAAGCGATAACCATCTTCAAGAGGTCAAGAGGCATTTATTTGTCATTTGCATAGTTAACACAAGGGAAAACTGGGCATTGAAATGTTTTTTCGTATGCAATGCAATGCAAAGCACTAATTTTTTCAATGCACAATTTTTTTGTATACATGCATGCAAGTCTTCAATGCACAAGTTTTTTCGTATGCAATGCAAAACCACTAATCTTTTCATTACACTCTGAATACTTATATGCAATGCAAAAGTGCTAATATCTTGAATGCGCAACGAGTTATTTTATGCAATGCAAAGCAAAAGCACTATCTCTTCGTTTTTGCATGCTAATTCAAAAGCTTTAATCTCCTTAGTTTTTTTTCGTAGAACAAGTTTTTTCATAAAACAAGTTTTGTTCGTATGCAATGCAAAAGCACTAATCTCCCCCTGCACATGTTTTCTTCGTATGCAATGCAAACGCACTAATCTCCCCACTACGCAAGGTTTTTCGTATGCAATGCATTGCAAAAGCGCTTATATCTTCAATGCATGATGAGTTCAATGCAATGCAAAAGCACTAATCTCCACAGTGCACAAGTATTTTTGTATGCAGTGCAAAGCACTAATCTCCCCACTACACAAGGTTTTTCGTATGCAATGTACGAAAAGCACTAATATCTTCAATGCAAGACGAGTCCAATGCAATGCAAAAGCACTAATTTCTTATTTGCACAAGTTTTTTCGTTAGCAATGCAAACGAACTAATCTCTTAATGCACAGTGAGATCTTGTATGCAATGTAATGCAATGTAAAGTTTTTTGTATTGCATGCATGCCAAAGTCTTCAAGCCGCAAGTTTTTTCGTATGCAATGCAAAAGCACTACTCTCCCCAGTGCACAAGTTTTTTCGTATGCAATGCAATGCAAAAGCGCTAATATCTTCAATGCATGACGAGTTAAATGCAATGCAAAATCACTAATCTCCCCAGTGCACAAGCTTTTTCGCATGCATTGCAATGCAAAAGCACTCATTTTTTCAATGCACAAAGTTTTTGTATGCATGCATGCAGTCTTCAGTGCACAAGTTTATTCGTATGTAATGCAAAAGCACTAATCTTTTCATTACACCCTGAATTCTTTTATATGCAATGCAATGCAAAAGCGCTAATATCTTCAATGCGCAACGAGTTCTAGCAATGCAAAAGCACTAATTTCTTCTTTGCTTAACTTTTTTCGTTAGCAATGCAAACGAACTAATCTCTTTAATGCACAGTGAGATCTTATATGCAATGTAATGCATTGTAAAGTTTTTTGTATTGCATGCATGCAAAAAACTTTAAGCCGCAAGTTTTTTCGTATGCAATACAATGCAATGCAAAAGCGAAAATATCTTAAATGCACGAGTTCTATGCAATGCAAAAGCACGATCTCTTCGATGCACAGATTTTTGGTATGCAATGCAAAAGCACTAATATTTAATTGCACAGCAAATTCTTATATGCAATGCAATGCAATGTAAAGTTTTATGTATTGCATGCATGCCAAAGTCTTCAAGCCGCAAGTTTTTTCGTATGCAATGCAAAAGCACTACTCTCCCCAGTGCACAAGTTTTTTCGGATGCAATGCAATGCAAAAGCGCTAACATCTTCAATGCATGACGAGTTAAATGCAATGCAAAAGCACTAATCTACCCAGTGCACAAGTTTTTTCACATGCAAGGCAATGCAAAAGCACTACTCTCCCCAGTGCACAAGCTTTTTCGCATGCATTGCAATGCAAAAGCACTCATTTTTTCAATGCACAAACAAAGTTTTTGTATGCATGCATGCAGTCTTCAGTGCACAAGTTTATTCGTATGTAATGCAAAAGCACTAATCTTTTCATTACACCCTGAAATCTTTTATATGCAATGCAATGCAAAAGCGCCAATATCTTCAATGCATAACGAGTTCTAGCAATGCAAAAGCACTAATCTCTTCATTGCACAAGTTTTTTCGTATGCATTGCAAAAATGCATAACGAGTTCTAGCAATGCAAAAGCACTGTCTCTTCATTGCACAAGTTTTTTCGTTAGCAATGCAAACGAACTAATCTCTTTAATGCACAGTGAGATCTTATATGCAATGTAATGCAATGTAAAGTTTTTTTGTACATGCAAAATACTTTAAGCCGCAAGTTTTTTCGTATGCAATTCAAAGCAAAAGAACTATCTCTTCGATGTACAGCAAGTTATTGGAGGCAATGCAATGCAATGCAATGCAAAAGCACTCATTTTTTCAATGCACAAACAAAGTTTTTGTATGCATGCATGCAGTCTTCAGTGCACAAGTTTATTCGTATGTAATGCAAAAGCACTAATCTTTTCATTACACCCTGAATTCTTTTATATGCAATGCAATGCAAAAGCGCTAATATCTTCAATGCGCAACGAGTTATTTTATGCAATGCAATCTCATCGATGCACAGCAAGTTTTTGTAACCAATGCAATGCAAAACACTAAACTCCTTATAGCAAATTTTTTTTCGTATGCAATGCAATGCAAAAGCGCTAATATCTTCAATGCATAACGAGTTCTAGCAATGCAAAAGCACTAATCTCTTCATTGCACAAGTTTTTTCGTATGCATTGCAAAAATGCATAACGAGTTCTAGCAATGCAAAAGCACAATCTCTTCATTGCACAAGTTTTTTCGTTAGCAATGCAAACGAACTAATCTCTTTAATGCACAGTGAGATCTTATATGCAATGTAATGCAATGTAAAGTTTTTTTGTACATGCAAAAGACTTTAGCCGCAAGTTTTTTCGTATGCAATTCAAAGCAAAAGAACTATCTCTTCGATGTACAGCAAGTTATTGGAGGCAATGCAATGCAAAAGCACTCATTTTGTCAACGCACAAAGGGTTTTTGTATATTCATGCATCTAAAAGTCTTCAATGCACGAGTTTTTTCGTAGGCAATGCAAAATCATTATCTCATCCGATGCACAGCAAGTTTTTGTAAGGAATGCAAAAACACTAATCTACTCATTGCACAAGCTTTTTCGTATGCAATGCAATGCAAAAGCACTAATCACGTCATTGCCCGAAATTTTCCCTATGCGATGCAAATAAATGCAAATGCGCTAATATATTCATTCCACAACGACTTATTTCATGCAATGCAATGAAAAAGTACTTATTTCTTAAATGTGCAACGAGTTCTTATTTCAGTGCAATGCAAATGCTCTGATTTCTTCAATGCTTTTTGCATGGGTGCAGGGTTTTTGCAGGGTTTTTTATACAATGCAAAATTCTTCAGTGCCCAAGTTTTTTTCGTATGCAATGCAAAGCGATGAAATGCAAAAGCCCTAATCTCTTCAATGTACAACGCAATTGATGTGGATTCTGACTAATTCCTATTCCAAAGAAGGTTCAATAAATATATATCCAATAGTTAAATATGGAACATGTTCTGGCTAATGTATTATCTGAATGTACGAATGTACGAGACAGTTACAGTTGGGACTCCCAGACTTCTTCTGATATTTCAGCAGCAGTTCAAGAATGAAATTTTGAAATATAGGCCAACAAAAACTTTCTTCTTGCCAAAGATTCTCTGAACTTGAACTTTCTTTACAGACGTATGTCTTTCTGTTGTTTCTTCAGTAGATCAAGGATGAGATTTTTTGACAAAAAAAAATAGACTCTGACTCTGGATCCCATTAACTTGAAATTTCTCTCCATATAAATAGATTCCTTCTGATTCTCTGAACTTGAACTTTCATTACAGACGTATGTCTTTCTGTTGTTTCTTCAGTAGATCAAGGATGAGATTTTTTGACAAAAAAAAAAGACTCTGACTCTGGATCCCATGAACTTGAAATTTCTCTCCATATAAATAGATTCCTTCTGATGCAGTGGTTCAACCTTTTGAACTTACTTTTGGCGAAATAGTCTTTGAACTGAACATTCTATACAGACTTTAAGACTACCTATTGTTTCATCAGTAGGTCAAGGAAGACATTTTTTGACAAAAAAATAAATAAAAAAATCTAACCCTAAGTTCCATGAACTTGCATAATCAATACATATAAATAGATTCCTTCTGATCGTTTATTAGATCTTCAATGATGACTCTTTGAACTTATTTTTGGCCAAAGAGTCTTTGAACTTGAACCTTCTTTACAGACTTATGTCTTTCTGTTGTTTCTTCAGTAGATAGAGGATGAGATTTTTGGACAAAAAAAAAAAAGACTCTGACCCTAGATTCCATGAACTTGAACTTTCTATGGATATAAATAGATTCCTTGTGATGTCTTATTAGTTCTTCAAGGATGACCCTTTGAACTTATTTGTGGCCAAATGAGTCTTTAAACTTGAACCTTCTTTACAGACTTCTGTCTTTCTGTTTTTTCTTCAGTAAATCAAAGATGAGATTTTTTGACAAAAAAAAAAAAAAGATTCTGATCCTGGATCCCATGAAGTTGAACTTTCTATTCATATCAATAGATTCCTTCAGATGTTTTATTAGTTTTTCAAGGATGACCTTTTGAACTTATTTGTGGCCAAATAGTCTTTGAACTTGACCATTCTATACAGACTTTGTGACTACCTATTGTTTCATCAGTAGGTCAAGGAAGACTTTTTTTATAAAAAAAAAAAAAAAGATTCTGACCCTAGATTCCATGCACTTGAACTTTCTATTCATATAAATATAAATCCTTCTGATGTCTTATTAGTTCTTCAAGGATGACCCTTTGAACTTATTTGTGGCCAAATGAGTCTTTAAACTTGAACCTTCTTTACAGACTTCTGTCTTTCTGTTTTTACTACAGTAAATCAAAGATGAGATTTTTTGACAAAAAAAAAAGATTCTGATCCTGGATCGCATGAAGTTGAACTTTCTATTCATATCAATAGATTCCTTCATATGTTTTATTAGTTTTTCAACGATGACCTTTTGAACTTATTTGTGGCCAAATAGTCTTTGAACCTTGACCATTCTATACAGACTTTGTGACTACCTGTTGTTTCATCAGTAGGTCAAGGAAGATCTTTTTTTACAAAAAAAAAAAAAAAAAGATTCTGATCCTGGATCCCATGAAGTTGAACTCTCTATTCATATCAATAGATTCCTTCATATGTTTTATTAGTTTTTCAAGGATGACCTTTTGAACTTATTTGTGGCCAAATAGTCTTTGAACCTTGACCATTCTATACAGACTTTGTGACTACCTGTTGTTTCATCAGTAGGTAAAGGAAGACATTTTTTGACAAAAAAAATAAAAAGATTCTGACCCTAGATTCCATGAACTTGAACTTCTTTATTCACATAAATACATTCCTTCTGATGTCTTATTAGCTTTTCAAGGATTACCCTTTGAACTTATTTGTGGCCAAATGAATCTTTAAACTTGAACCTTCTTTACAGACTTCTGTCTTTCTGTTTTTTCTTCAGTAAATCAAAGATGAGATTTTTTGACAACAAAAAAAAAAACAGATTCTGATCCTGGATCCCATGAAGTTGAACTTTCTATTCATATAAATAGATTCCTTCTGATATTTTATTAGTTCTTCCAGGATGACCTTTTGAACTTATTTTTGGCCAAAGAGTCTTTGAACTTGAACATTCCATACAGACTTTATGACTACCTGTTGTTTCATCAGTAGGTCAAGGAAGATCTTTTTTTACAAAAAAAATAAAACAAGATTCTGACCCTAGATTCCATGAACTTGAACTCTCTATTCATATAAATAGATTCCTTCTGATGTCTTATTAGTTCTTCAAGGATGACCCTTTGAACTTATTTGTGGCCAAATGAGTCTTTAAACTTGAACCTTCTTTACAGACTTCTGTCTTTCTGTTTTTTCTTCAGTAAATCAAAGATGAGATTTTTTGACAAAAAAAAAAGATTCTCATCCTGGATCCCATGAAGTTGAACTTTCTATTCATATCAATAGATTCCTTCAGATGTTTTATTAGTTTTTCAAGGATGACCTTTTGAACTTATTTGTGGCCAAATAGTCTTTGAACTTGACCATTCTATACAGACTTTGTGACTACCTGTTGTTTCATCAGTAGGTCAAGGAAGACATTTTTTGAAAAAAAAAAAAAAAAAAAAAAAAGATTCTGACCCTAGATTCCATGAACTTGAACTCTCTATTCATATAAATAGATTCCATCTGATATTTTATTAGTTCTTCAAGGATGACCTTTTGAACTTATTTTTGGCCAAAGAGTCTTTGAACTTGAACTTTCTATACAGACTTTATGACTACCTGTTGTTCCATCAGTAGGTCAAGGAAGATCTTTTTTTTTACTAAAAATAAAATAAGATTCTGACCCTAGATTCCATGAACTTGAACTCTCTATTCATATAAATAGATTCCTTCTGATATTTTATTAGTTCTTCAAGGATGACCTTTTGAACTTATTTATGGCCAAATAGTCTTTGAACTTGAACATTCTATACAGATTTTATGACTACCTGTTGTTTCATCAGTAGGTAAAGGAAGACATTTTTTGACAAAAAAAATAAAAAGATTCTGACCCTAGATTCCATGAACTTGAACTTCTTTATTCATATAAATAGATTCCTTCTGATGTCTTAATAGTTCTTCAAGGATCACCCTTTGAACTTATTTGTGGCCAAATAGTCTTTGAACTTGACCATTCTATACAGACTTTATGACTACCTGTTGTTTCATCAGTAGGTCAAGGAAGACATTTTTTTATAAAAATAAAAAAAAAAGATTCTGACCCTAGATTCCATGCACTTGAACTTTCTATTCATATAAATATAAATCCTTCTGATGTCTTATTAGTTCTTCAAGGATGACCCTTTGAACTTATTTGTGGCCAAATGAGTCTTTAAACTTGAACCTTCTTTACAGACTTCTGTCTTTCTGTTTTTACTTCAGTAAATCAAAGATGAGATTTTTTGACAAAAAAAAAAGATTCTGATCCTGGATCGCATGAAGTTGAACTTTCTATTCATATCAATAGATTCCTTCATATGTTTTATTAGTTTTTCAACGATGACCTTTTGAACTTATTTGTGGCCAAATAGTCTTTGAACCTTGACCATTCTATACAGACTTTGTGACTACCTGTTGTTTCATCAGTAGGTCAAGGAAGATCTTTTTTTACAAAAAAAAAAAAAAAAAAGATTCTGATCCTGGATCCCATGAAGTTGAACTCTCTATTCATATCAATAGATTCCTTCATATGTTTTATTAGTTTTTCAAGGATGACCTTTTGAACTTATTTGTGGCCAAATAGTCTTTGAACCTTGACCATTCTATACAGACTTTGTGACTACCTGTTGTTTCATCAGTAGGTAAAGGAAGACATTTTTTGACAAAAAAAATAAAAAGATTCTGACCCTAGATTCCATGAACTTGAACTTCTTTATTCACATAAATACATTGATTCTGATGTCTTATTAGCTTTTCAAGGATTACCCTTTGAACTTATTTGTGGCCAAATGAATCTTTAAACTTGAACCTTCTTTACAGACTTCTGTCTTTCTGTTTTTTCTTCAGTAAATCAAAGATGAGATTTTTTGACAACAAAAAAAAAAACAGATTCTGATCCTGGATCCCATGAAGTTGAACTACCTATTCATATAAATAGATTCCTTCTGATATTTTATTAGTTCTTCAAGGATGACCTTTTGAACTTATTTTTGGCCAAAGAGTCTTTGAACTTGAACATTCCATACAGACTTTATGACTACCTGTTGTTTCATCAGTAGGTCAAGGAAGATCTTTTTTTACAAAAAAAATAAAACAAGATTCTGACCCTAGATTCCATGAACTTGAACTCTCTATTCATATAAATAGATTCCTTCTGATGTCTTATTAGTTCTTCAAGGATGACCCTTTGAACTTATTTGTGGCCAAATGAGTCTTTAAACTTGAACCTTCTTTACAGACTTTATGACTACCTGTTGTTTCATCAGTAGGTCAAGGAAGATCTTTTTTTTTACAAAAAAATAAAATAAGATTCTGACCCTAGATTCCATGAACTTGAACTCTCTATTCATATAAATAGATTCCTTCTGATGTCTTATTAGTTCTTCAAGGATGACCCTTTGAACTTATTTGTGGCCAAATGAGTCTTTAAACTTGAACCTTCTTTACAGACTTTATGACTACCTGTTGTTTCATCAGTAGGTCAAGGAAGATCTTTTTTTTTACAAAAAAATAAAATAAGATTCTGACCCTAGATTCCATGAACTTGAACTTTCTATGGCTATAAATAGATTCCTTGTGATGTCTTATTAGTTCTTCAAGGATGACCCTTTGAACTTATTTGTGGCCAAATGAGTCTTTAAACTTGAACCTTCTTTACAGACTTCTGTCTTTCTGTTTTTTCTTCAGTAAATCAAAGATGAGATTTTTTGACAAAAAAAAAAAAAGATTCTGATCCTGGATCCCATGAAGTTGAACTTTCTATTCATATCAATAGATTCCTTCAGATGTTTTATTAGTTTTTCAAGGATGACCTTTTGAACTTATTTGTGGCCAAATAGTCTTTGAACTTGACCATTCTATACAGACTTTGTGACTACCTATTGTTTCATCAGTAGGTCAAGGAAGACTTTTTTTATAAAAAAAAAAAAAAAAGATTCTGACCCTAGATTCCATGCACTTGAACTTTCTATTCATATAAATATAAATCCTTCTGATGTCTTATTAGTTCTTCAAGGATGACCCTTTGAACTTATTTGTGGCCAAATGAGTCTTTAAACTTGAACCTTCTTTACAGACTTCTGTCTTTCTGTTTTTACTTCAGTAAATCAAAGATGAGATTTTTTGACAAAAAAAAAAGATTCTGATCCTGGATCGCATGAAGTTGAACTTTCTATTCATATCAATAGATTCCTTCATATGTTTTATTAGTTTTTCAACGATGACCTTTTGAACTTATTTGTGGCCAAATAGTCTTTGAACTTGACCATTCTATACAGACTTTGTGACTACCTGTTGTTTCATCAGTAGGTCAAGGAAGACATTTTTTGAAAAAAAAAAAAAAAAAAAAAAAGATTCTGACCCTAGATTCCATGAACTTGAACTCTCTATTCATATAAATAGATTCCATCTGATATTTTATTAGTTCTTCAAGGATGACCTTTTGAACTTATTTTTGGCCAAAGAGTCTTTGAACTTGAACTTTCTATACAGACTTTATGACTACCTGTTGTTCCATCAGTAGGTCAAGGAAGATCTTTTTTTTTACTAAAAATAAAATAAGATTCTGACCCTAGATTCCATGAACTTGAACTCTCTATTCATATAAATAGATTCCTTCTGATATTTTATTAGTTCTTCAAGGATGACCTTTTGAACTTATTTATGGCCAAATAGTCTTTGAACTTGAACATTCTATACAGATTTTATGACTACCTGTTGTTTCATCAGTAGGTAAAGGAAGACATTTTTTGACAAAAAAAATAAAAAGATTCTGACCCTAGATTCCATGAACTTGAACTTCTTTATTCATATAAATAGATTCCTTCTGATGTCTTAACAGTTCTTCAAGGATCACCCTTTGAACTTATTTGTGGCCAAATAGTCTTTGAACTTGAACATTCTATACAGACTTTATGACTACCTGTTGTTTCATCAGTAGGTCAAGGAAGATCTTTTTTTTACAAAAAAATAAAACAAGATTCTGACCCTAGATTCCATGAACTTGAACTCTCTATTCATATAAATACATTCCTTCTGATGTCTTATTAGTTCTTCAAGGATGACCCTTTGAACTTATTTGTGGCCAAATGAGTCTTTAAACTTGAACCTTCTTTACAGACTTTATGACTACCTGTTGTTTCAAAAGTAGGTCAAGGAAGATCTTTTTTTTTTACAAAAAATAAAACAAGATTCTGACCCTAGATTCCATGAACTTGAACTCTCTATTCATATAAATAGATTCCTTCTGATATTTTATTAGTTCTTCAAGCATGAACTTTTGAACTTATTTTTGGCCAAAGAGTCTTTGAACTTGAACCTTCTTTACAGACTTATGTCTTTCTATTGTTTCTTCAGTAGATCAAGGATGAGATTTTTTGACAAGAAAAAAAAAAGATTCTGACCCTGGATCCGAAGAACTTGAACTTTCTATGCATATAAATAGATTCTGTTGCAGTGGTTCAAGGATGACCTTTTGAACTCATTTTTTGCCAAATGAGTCTTTAAACTTGAACCTTCTTTACAGACTTTATGACTACCTGTGGTTCATCAGTAGGTAAAGGAAGACATTTTTTTTTACAAAAAATAAAATAAGATTCTGACCCTAGATTCCATGAACTTGAACTCTCTATTCATATAAATAGATTCCTTCTGATATTTTATTAGTTCTTCAAGGATGACCTTTTGAACTTATTTATGGCCAAATAGTCTTTGAACTTGAACATTCTATACAGATTTTATGACTACCTGTTGTTTCATCAGTAGGTAAAGGAAGACATTTTTTGACAAAAAAAATAAAAAGATTCTGACCCTAGATTCCATGAACTTGAACTTCTTTATTCATATAAATAGATTCCTTCTGATGTCTTAATAGTTCTTCAAGGATCACCCTTTGAACTTATTTGTGGCCAAATAGTCTTTGAACTTGAACATTCTATACAGACTTTAGGACTACCTGTTGTTTCATCAGTAGGTCAACGAAGATCTTTTTTTTACAAAAAAATAAAACAAGATTCTGACCCTAGATTCCATGAACTTGAACTCTCTATTCATATAAATACATTCCTTCTGATGTCTTATTAGTTCTTCAAGGATGACCCTTTGAACTTATTTGTGGCCAAATGAGTCTTTAAACTTGAACCTTCTTTACAGACTTTATGACTACCTGTTGTTTCAAAAGTAGGTCAAGGAAGATCTTTTTTTTTTTTACAAAAAATAAAACAAGATTCTGACCCTAGATTCCATGAACTTGAACTCTCTATTCATATAAATAGATTCCTTCTGATATTTTATTAGTTCTTCAAGCATGAACTTTTGAACTTATTTTTGGCCAAAGAGTCTTTGAACTTGAACCTTCTTTACAGACTTATGTCTTTCTATTGTTTCTTCAGTAGATCAAGGATGAGATTTTTTGACAAGAAAAAAAAAGATTCTGACCCTGGATCCGAAGAACTTGAACTTTCTATGCATATAAATAGATTCTGTTGCAGTGGTTCAAGGATGACCTTTTGAACTCATTTGTGGCCAAATGAGTCTTTAAACTTGAACCTTCTTTACAGACTTTATGACTACCTGTGGTTCATCAGTAGGTAAAGGAAGACATTTTTTTTACAAAAAATAAAATAAGATTCTGACCCTAGATTCCATGAACTTGAACTCTCTATTCATATAAATAGATTCCTTCTGATATTTTATTAGTTCTTCAAGGATGACCTTTTGAACTTATTTATGGCCAAATAGTCTTTGAACTTGAACATTCTGTACAGATTTTATGACTACCTATTGTTTCATCAGTAGGTAAAGGAAGACATTTTTTGACAAAAAAAAAATAAAAAGATTCTGACCCTAGATTCCATGAACTTGAACTTCTTTATTCATATAAATAAATTCCTTCTGATGTCTTAATAGTTCTTCAAGGATCACCCTTTGAACTTATTTGTGGCCAAATAGTCTTTGAACTTGAACATTCTATACAGACTTTATGACTACCTGTTGTTTCATCAGTAGGTCAAGGAAGATCTTTTTTTTACAAAAAAATAAAACAAGATTCTGACCCTAGATTCCATGAACTTGAACTCTCTATTCATATAAATACATTCCTTCTGATGTCTTATTAGTTCTTCAAGGATGACCCTTTGAACTTATTTGTGGCCAAATGAGTCTTTAAACTTGAACCTTCTTTACAGACTTTATGACTACCTGTTGTTTCAAAAGTAGGTCAAGGAAGATCTTTTTTTTTTACAAAAAATAAAACAAGATTCTGACCCTAGATTCCATGAACTTGAACTCTCTATTCATATAAATAGATTCCTTCTGATATTTTATTAGTTCTTCAAGCATGAACTTTTGAACTTATTTTTGGCCAAAGAGTCTTTGAACTTGAACCTTCTTTACAGACTTATGTCTTTCTATTGTTTCTTCAGTAGATCAAGGATGAGATTTTTTGACAAGAAAAAAAAAGATTCTGACCCTGGATCCGAAGAACTTGAACTTTCTATGCATATAAATAGATTCTGTTGCAGTGGTTCAAGGATGACCTTTTGAACTCATTTGTGGCCAAATGAGTCTTTAAACTTGAACCTTCTTTACAGACTTTATGACTACCTGTGGTTCATCAGTAGGTAAAGGAAGACATTTTTTGACAAAAAAAAAAAAGATTCTGACCCTAGTTTCCATGAACTTGAACTTCTTTATTCATATAAATAGATTCCTTCTGATGTTTTATTAGTTCTTCAAGGATGACCTTTTGAACTTATTTTTGGCCAAAGAGTCTTTGAACTTGAACATTCTATACAGACTTTTTGACTACCTGTTGTTTCATCAGTAGGTAAAGGATGACATTTTTTGACAAAAAAAAAAAAAAAAGATTCTGACCCTGGATCCCATGAAGTTGAACTTTCTATTCATATAAGTAGAATCCTTCTGATGTTTTATTAGTTCTTCGAGGATGACCTTTGAACTTATTTGTGGCCAAATGAATCTTTAAACTTGAACCTTCTTTACAGACTTCTGTCTTTCTGTTTTTTCTTCAGTAAATCAAAGATGAGATTTTTTGACAACAAAAAAAAAAAACAGATTCTGATCCTGGATCCCATGAAGTTGAACTTTCTATTCATATAAATAGATTCCTTCTGATGTTTTATTAGTTCTTCATGGATGACCTTTTGAACTTATTTGTGGCCAAATAGTCTTTGTACTTGAACATTCTATACAGACTTTATGACTACCTGTTGTTTCATCAGTAGGTCAAGGAAGATCTTTTTTTCCAAAAAAATAAAACAAGATTCTGACCCTAGATTCCATGAACTTGAACTCTCTATTCATATAAATAGATTCCTTCTGATATTTTATTAGTTCTTCAAGGATGACCTTTTGAACTTATTTTTAGCCAAATAGTCTTTGAACTTGAACATTCTATACAGACTTTATGACTACCTGTTGTTTCATCAGTAGGTAAAGGGACATTTTTTGACAAAAAAAAGAAAAAAAGATTCTGACCCTAGAGTGCATGCACTTGAACTTTCTATTCATATGAGTAGAATCCTTCTGATGTTTTATTAGTTCTTCAAGGATGACCCTTTGAACTTATTTGTTGCCAATGAGTCTTTAAACTTGGACCTTCTTTACAGAATTCTGTCTTTCTGTTTTTTCTTCAGTAAATCAAAGATGAGATTTTTTGACAAAAAAAAAAGATTCTGATCCTGGATCGCATGAAGTTGAACTTTCTATTCATATCAATAGATTCCTTCATATGTTTTATTAGTTTTTCAAGGATGACCTTTTGAACTTATTTGTGGCCAAATAGTCTTTGAACCTTGACCATTCTATACAGACTTTGTGACTACCTGTTGTTTCATCAGTAGGTCAAGGAAGATCTTTTTTTTACAAAAAAAAAAAAAAAAGATTCTGATCCTGGATCCCATGAAGTTGAACTCTCTATTCATATCAATAGATTCCTTCATATGTTTTATTAGTTTTTCAAGGATGACCTTTTGAACTTATTTGTGGCCAAATAGTCTTTGAACCTTGACCATTCTATACAGACTATGTGACTACCTGTTGTTTCATCAGTAGGTAAAGGAAGACATTTTTTGACAAAAAAAATAAAAAGATTCTGACCCTAGATTCCATGAACTTGAACTTCTTTATTCATATAAATACATTCCTTCTGATGTCTTATTAGCTCTTCAAGGATTACCCTTTGAACTTATTTGTGGCCAAATGAATCTTTAAACTTGAACCTTCTTTACAGACTTCTGTCTTTCTGTTTTTTCTTCAGTAAATCAAAGATGAGATTTTTTGACAAAAAAAAAAAAACAGATTCTGATCCTGGATCCCATGAAGTTGAACTTTCTATTCATATAAATAGATTCCTTCTGATATTTTATTAGTTCTTCAAGGATGACCTTTTGAACTTATTTTTGGCCAAAGAGTCTTTGAACTTGAACATTCCATACAGACTTTATGACTACCAGTTGTTTCATCAGTAGGTCAAGGAAGATCTTTTTTTACAAAAAAAATAAAACAAGATTCTGACCCTAGATTCCATGAACTTGAACTCTCTATTCATATAAATATATTCCTTCTGATGTCTTATTAGTTCTTCAAGGATGACCCTTTGAACTTATTTGTGGCCAAATGAGTCTTTAAACTTGAACCTTCTTTACAGACTTTATGACTACCTGTTGTTTCATCAGTAGGTCAAGGAAGATCTTTTTTTTTTACAAAAAAATAAAATAAGATTCTGACCCTAGATTCCATGAACTTGAACTTTCTATGGATATAAATAGATTCCTTGTGATGTCTTATTAGTTCTTCAAGGATGACCCTTTGAACTTATTTGTGGCCAAATGAGTCTTTAAACTTGAACCTTCTTTACAGACTTCTGTCTTTCTGTTTTTTCTTCAGTAAATCAAAGATGAGATTTTTTTGACAAAAAAAAAAGATTCTGATCCTGGATCCCATGAAGTTGAACTTTCTATTCATATCAATAGATTCCTTCAGATGTTTTATTAGTTTTTCAAGGATGACCTTTTGAACTTATTTGTGGCCAAATAGTCTTTGAACTTGACCATTCTATACAGACTTTGTGACTACCTGTTGTTTCATCAGTAGGTCAAGGAAGACATTTTTTGACAAAAAAAAAAAAAAAAAAAAAAGATTCTGACCCTAGATTCCATGAACTTGAACTCTCTATTCATATAAATAGATTCCTTCTGATATTTTATTAGTTCTTCAAGCATGAACTTTTGAACTTATTTTTGGCCAAAGAGTCTTTGAACTTGAACCTTCTTTACAGACTTATGTCTTTCTATTGTTTCTTCAGTAGATCAAGGATGAGATTTTTTGACAAGAAAAAAAAAAAAGATTCTGACCCTGGATCCGAAGAACTTGAACTTTCTATGCATATAAATAGACTCTGATGCAGTGGTTCAAGGATGACCTTTTGAACTCATTTG
Source organism: Pseudorasbora parva (assembly GCF_024679245.1). Taxonomy (NCBI): domain Eukaryota; kingdom Metazoa; phylum Chordata; class Actinopteri; order Cypriniformes; family Gobionidae; genus Pseudorasbora; species Pseudorasbora parva. Next base: position 20,296,612 of record NC_090183.1, read on the forward strand.
TGGCCAAATGAGTCTTTAAACTTGAACCTTCTTTACAGACTTTATGACTACCTGTGGTTCATCAGTAGGTAAAGGAAGAGATTTTTTGACAAAAATAAATAAGATTCTGACCCTAGATTCCACGAATTTGAACTCTCTATTCATATAAATAGATTCCTTCTGATGTTTTATTAGTTCTTCAAGGATCACCCTTTGAACTTATTTGTGGCCAAATGAGTCTTTAAACTTGAACCTTCTTTACAGACTTATGTCTTTCTATTGTTTCTTCAGTAGATCAAGGATGAGATTTTTTGACAAGAAAAAAAAAAAGATTCTGACCCTGGATCCGAAGAACTTGAACTTTCTATGCATATAAATAGACTCTGATGCAGTGCTTCAAGGATGACCTTTTGAACTCATTTGTGGCCAAATGAGTCTTTAAACTTGAACCTTCTTTACAGACTTTATGACTACCTGTGGTTCATCAGTAGGTAAAGGAAGACATTTTTTGACAAAAATAAATAAGATTCTGACCCTAGATTCCACGAATTTGAACTTTCTATTCATATAAACTGATTCCTTCTGATGTTTTATTAGTTCTTCAAGGATGACCTTTTGAACTTATTTATGGCCAAATAGTCTTTGAACTTGAACATTCTATACAGATTTTATGACTACCTGTTGTTTCATCAGTAGGTAAAGGAAGACATTTTTTGACAAAAAAAATAAAAAGATTCTGACCCTAGATTCCATGAACTTGAACTTCTTTATTCATATAATTAGATTCCTTCTGATGTCTTATTAGTTCTTCAAGGATCACCCTTTGAACTTATTTGTGGCCAAATGAGTCTTTAAACTTGAACCTTCTTTACAGACTTCTGTCTTTCTGTTTTTACTTCAGTAAATCAAAGATGAGAGTTTTTGACAAAAGAAAAAAAAGATTCTGATCCTGGATCCCATGAAGTTGAACTTTCTATTCATATAAATAGATTCCTTCTTATGTTTTATTAGTTCTTCAAGGATTACCATTTGAACTTTTTTGTGGCCAAATAGTCTTTGAACTTGAACATTCTATACAGACTTTATGACTACCTGTTGTTTCATCAGTAGGTCAAGGAAGATCCTTTTTTACAAAAAAATAAAATAAGATTCTGACCCTAGATTCCATGAACTTGAACTCTCTATTCATATAAATAGATTCCTTCTGATATCTTATTAGTTCTTCAAGGATGACCCTTTGAACTTTTTTGTGGCCAAATGAGTCTTTAAACTTGAACCTTCTTTACAGACTTTATGACTACCTGTTGTTTCATCAGTAGGTCAAGGAAGATCTTTTTTTTTTTTACAAAAAAATAAAATAAGATTCTGACCCTAGATTCCATGAACTTGAACTCTCTATTCATATAAATAGATTCCTTCTGATATTTTATTAGTTCTTCAAGCATGAACTTTTGAACTTATTTTTGGCCAAAGAGTCTTTGAACTTGAACCTTCTTTACAGACTTATGTCTTTCTATTGTTTCTTCAGTAGATCAAGGATGAGATTTTTTGACAAGAAAAAAAAAGATTCTGACCCTGGATCCGAAGAACTTGAACTTTCTATGCATATAAATAGATTCTGTTGCAGTGGTTCAAGGATGACCTTTTGAACTCACTTGTGGCCAAATGAGTCTTTAAACTTGAACCTTCTTTACAGACTTTATGACTACCTGTGGTTCATCAGTAGGTAAAGGAAGACATTTTTTGACAAAAAAAAAAAGATTCTGACCCTAGATTCCATGAACTTGAACTTCTTTATTCATATACATAGATTCCTTCTGATGTTTTATTAGTTCTTCAAGGATGACCTTTTGAACTTATTTTTGGCCAAAGAGTCTTTGAACTTGAACATTCTGTACAGACTTTTTGACTACCTGTTGTTTCATCAGTAGGTAAAGGATGACATTTTTTGACAAAAAAAAAAAAGATTCTGACCCTAGATTCCATGCACTTGAACTTTCTATTCATATAAGTAGAATCCTTCTGATGTTTTATTAGTTCTTCAAGGATGACCCTTTGAACTTATTTGTGGCCAATGAGTCTTTAAACTTGGACCTTCTTTACAGAATTCTGTCTTTCTGTTTTTTCTTCAGTAGATCAAAGATGAGATTTTTTGACAAAAAAAAAAAAAAGATTCTGATCCTGGATCCCATGAAGTTGAACTTTCTATTCATATAAATAGATTCCTTCTGATGTTTTATTAGTTCTTCATGGATGACCTTTTGAACTTATTTGTGGCCAAATAGTCTTTGTACTTGAACATTCTATACAGACTTTATGACTACCTGTTGTTTCATCAGTAGGTCAAGGAAGATCTTTTTTTCCAAAAAAATAAAACAAGATTCTGACCCTAGATTCCATGAACTTGAACTCTCTATTCATATAAATAGATTCCTTCTGATATTTTATTAGTTCTTCAAGGATGACCCTTTGAACTTATTTTTGGCCAAATAGTCTTTGAACTTGAACATTCTATACAGACTTTATGACTACCTGTTGTTTCATCAGTAGGTAAAGGAAGACATTTTTTGACAAAAAAAAAAAAAAGATTCTGACCCTAGAGTGCATGCACTTGAACTTTCTATTCATATGAGTAGACTCCTTCTGATGTTTTATTAGTTCTTCAAGGATGACCCTTTGAACTTATTTGTTGCCAATGAGTCTTTAAACTTGGACCTTCTTTACAGAATTCTGTCTTTCTGTTTTTTCTTCAGTAGATCAAAGATGAGATTTTTTGACAAAAAAAAAAGATTCTGATCCTGGATCCCATTAAGTTGTACTTTCTATTCATATAAATAGATTCCTTCTGATATTTTATTAGTTCTTCAAGGATGACCTTTTGAACTTATTTGTGGCCAAATAGTCTTTGAACTTGACCATTCTATACGGAATTTATGACTACCTGTTGTTTCATCAGTAGGTAAAGGAAGACATTTTTTGACAAAAAATAAATAAAAAGATTCTGACCCTAGATTCCATGAACTTGAACTTTCTATTCATATAAATAGATTCCTTGAGATGTTTTATTAGTTCTTCAAGGATGACCTTTTGAACTTATTTGTGGCCAAATAGTCTTTAAACTTGAACATTCTATACAGACTTTATGACTTACTGTCGTTTCATCAGTAGGTAAAGGAAGACATTTTTTGACAAAAATAAATAAGATCCTGACCCTAGATTCCACGAACTTGAACTTTCTATTCATATAAATAGATTCCTTGAGATGTTTTATTAGTTCTTCAAGGATGACCTTTTGAACATATTTATGGCCAAATAGTCTTTGAACTTGAACATTCTATACAGACTTTATGACTACCTGTTGTTTCATCAGTAGGTAAAGGAAGACATTTTTTGACAAAAATAAATAAGATTCTGACCCTATATTCCATGAACTTGAACTTCTTTATTCATATAAATAGATTCCTTCTGATGTCTTATTAGTTCTTCAAGGATGACCCTTTGAACTTATTTGTGGCCAAATGAGTCTTTAAACTTGAACCTTCTTTACAGACTTCTGTCTTTTTTTTTTTCTTCAGTAAATCAAAGATGAGATTTTTTGACAAAAAAAAAAAAAGATTCTGATCCTGGATCGCATGAAGTTGAACTTTCTATTCATATCAATAGATTCCTTCATATGTTTTATTAGTTTTTCAAGGATGACCTTTTGAACTTATTTGTGGCCAAATAGTCTTTGAACCTTGACCATTCTATACAGTCTTTGTGACTACCTATTGTTTCATCAGTAGGTCAAGGAAGATCTTTTTTTACAAAAAAAAAAAAAAAGATTCTGATCCTGGATCCCATGAAGTTGAACTTTCTATTCATATAAATAGATTCCTTCTGATATTTTATTAGTTCTTCAAGGATGACCTTTTGAACTTATTTTTGGCCAAATAGTCTTTGTACTTGAACATTCTATACAGACTTTATGACTACCTGTTGTTTCATCAGTAGGTCAAGGAAGATCTTTTTTTCCAAAAAAATAAAACAAGATTCTGACCCTAGATTCCATGAACTTGAACTCTCTATTCATATAAATAGATTCCTTCTGATATTTTATTAGTTCTTCAAGGATGACCTTTTGAACTTATTTTTGGCCAAATAGTCTTTGAACTTGAACATTCTATACAGACTTTATGACTACCTGTTGTTTCATCAGTAGGTAAAGGAAGACATTTTTTGACAAAAAAAAAAAAAAAGATTCTGACCCTAGAGTGCATGCACTTGAACTTTCTATTCATATGAGTAGACTCCTTCTGATGTTTTATTAGTTCTTCAAGGATGACCCTTTGAACTTATTTGTTGCCAATGAGTCTTTAAACTTGGACCTTCTTTACAGAATTCTGTCTTTCTGTTTTTTCTTCAGTAGATCAAAGATGAGATTTTTTGACAAAAAAAAAAGATTCTGATCCTGGATCCCATTAAGTTGTACTTTCTATTCATATAAATAGATTCCTTCTGATATTTTATTAGTTCTTCAAGGATGACCTTTTGAACTTATTTGTGGCCAAATAGTCTTTGAACTTGACCATTCTATACGGAATTTATGACTACCTGTTGTTTCATCAGTAGGTAAAGGAAGACATTTTTTGACAAAAAATAAATAAAAAGATTCTGACCCTAGATTCCATGAACTTGAACTTTCTATTCATATAAATAGATTCCTTGAGATGTTTTATTAGTTCTTCAAGGATGACCTTTTGAACTTATTTGTGGCCAAATAGTCTTTAAACTTGAACATTCTATACAGACTTTATGACTAACTGTCGTTTCATCAGTAGGTAAAGGAAGACATTTTTTGACAAAAATAAATAAGATCCTGACCCTAGATTCCACGAACTTGAACTTTCTATTCATATAAATAGATTCCTTGAGATGTTTTATTAGTTCTTCAAGGATGACCTTTTGAACATATTTATGGCCAAATAGTCTTTGAACTTGAACATTCTATACAGACTTTATGACTACCTGTTGTTTCATCAGTAGGTAAAGGAAGACATTTTTTGACAAAAATAAATAAGATTCTGACCCTATATTCCATGAACTTGAACTTCTTTATTCATATAAATAGATTCCTTCTGATGTCTTATTAGTTCTTCAAGGATGACCCTTTGAACTTATTTGTGGCCAAATGAGTCTTTAAACTTGAACCTTCTTTACAGACTTCTGTCTTTTTTTTTTCTTCAGTAAATCAAAGATGAGATTTTTTGACAAAAAAAAAAAAAGATTCTGATCCTGGATCGCATGAAGTTGAACTTTCTATTCATATCAATAGATTCCTTCATATGTTTTATTAGTTTTTCAAGGATGACCTTTTGAACTTATTTGTGGCCAAATAGTCTTTGAACCTTGACCATTCTATACAGTCTTTGTGACTACCTATTGTTTCATCAGTAGGTCAAGGAAGATCTTTTTTTACAAAAAAAAAAAAAAAGATTCTGATCCTGGATCCCATGAAGTTGAACTTTCTATTCATATAAATAGATTCCTTCTGATATTTTATTAGTTCTTCAAGGATGACCTTTTGAACTTATTTTTGGCCAAAGAGTCTTTGAACTTGAACATTCCATACAGACTTTATGACTACCTGTTGTTTCATCAGTAGGTAAAGGAAGATCTTTTTTTCCAAAAAAATAAAACAAGATTCTGACCCTAGATTCCATGAACTTGAACTCTCTATTCATATAAATAGATTCCTTCTGATATTTTATTAGTTCTTCAAGGATGACCTTTTGAACTTATTTTTGGCCAAATAGTCTTTGAACTTGAACATTCTATACAGACTTTATGACTACCTGTTGTTTCATCAGTAGGTAAAGGAAGACATTTTTTGACAAAAAAAATAAAAAGATTCTGACCCTAGATTCCATGAACTTGAACTTCTTTATTCATATAAATACATTCCTTCTGATGTCTTATTAGTTCTTCAAGGATTACCCTTTGAACTTATTTGTGGCCAAATGAATCTTTAAACTTGAACCTTCTTTACAGACTTCTGTCTTTCTGTTTTTTCTTCAGTAAATCAAAGATGAGATTTTTTGACAAAAAAAAAACAGATTCTGATCCTGGATCCCATGAAGTTGAACTTTCTATTCATATAAATAGATTCCTTCTTATGTTTTATTAGTTCTTCAAGGATTACCATTTGAACTTTTTTGTGGCCAAAGTCTTTGAACTTGAACATTCTATACAGACTTTATGACTACCTGTTGTTTCATCAGTAGGTCAAGGAAGATCTTTTTTTTACAAAAAATAAAACAAGATTCTGACCCTAGATTCCATGAACTTGAGCTCTCTATTCATATAAATACATTCCTTCTGATGTCTTATTAGTTCTTCAAGGATGACCCTTTGAACTTATTTTTGGCCAAAGAGTCTTTGAACTTGAACATTCCATACAGACTTTATGACTACCTGTTGTTTCATCAGTAGGTAAAGGAAGACATTTTTTGACAAAAAAATAAAAAGATTCTGACCCTAGATTCCATGAACTTGAACTTCTTTATTCATATAAATACATTCCTTCTGATGTCTTATTAGTTCTTCAAGGATAACCCTTTGAACTTATTTGTGGCCAAATGAGTCTTTAAACTTGAACCTTCTTTACAGGCTTCTGTCTTTCTGTTTTTTCTTCAGTAAATCAAAGATGAGAGTTTTTGACAAAAGAAAAAAAAATTCTGATCCTGGATCCCATGAAGTTGAACTTTCTATTCATATAAATAGATTCCTTCTTATGTTTTATTAGTTCTTCAAGGATTACCATTTGAACTTTTTTGTGGCCAAATAGTCTTTGAACTTGAACATTCTATACAGACTTTATGACTACCTGTTGTTTCATCAGTAGGTCAAGGAAGATCCTTTTTTACGAAAAAATAAAACAAGATTCTGACCCTAGATTCCATGAACTTGAACTCTCTATTCATATAAATAGATTCCTTCTGATATCTTATTAGTTCTTCAAGGATGACCCTTTGAACTTTTTTGTGGCCAAATGAGTCTTTAAACTTGAACCTTCTTTACAGACTTCTGTCTTTCTGTTTTTTCTTCAGTAAATCAAAGATGAGAGTTTTTGACAAAAGAAAAAAAAGATTCTGATCCTGGATCCCATGAAGTTGTACTTTCTATTCATATAAATAGATTCCTTCTTATGTTTTATTAGTTCTTCAAGGATTACCATTTGAACTTTTTTGTGGCCAAATAGTCTTTGAACTTGAACATTCTATACAGACTTTATGACTACCTGTTGTTTCATCAGTAGGTCAAGGAAGATCTTTTTTTTACAAAAAATAAAACAAGATTCTGACCCTAGATTCCATGAACTTGAACTCTCTATTCATATAAATAGATTCCTTCTGATATCTTATTAGTTCTTCAAGGATGACCCTTTGAACTTTTTTGTGGCCAAATGAGTCTTTAAACTTGAACCTTCTTTACAGACTTTATGACTACCTGTTGTTTCATTAGTAGGTCAAGGAAGATCTTTTTTTTTTTTACAAAAAAATGAAATAAGATTCTGACCCTAGATTCCATGAACTTGAACTCTCTATTCATATAAATAGATTCCTTCTGATGTTTTATTAGTTCTTCAAGGATGACCTTTTGAACTTATTTTTGGCCAAAGAGTGTTTGAACTTGAACCTTCTTTACAGACTTCTGTCTTTCTGTTTATTCTTCAGTAAATCAAAGATGAGATTTTTTGACAAAAAAAAAAAAAGATTCTGATCCTGGATCCAATGAAGTTGAACTTTCTATTCATATAAATAGATTCCTTCTGATGTTTTATTAGTTCTTCAAGGATGACCATTTGAACTTATTTGTGGCCAAATAGTCTTTGAACTTGAACATTCTATACAGATTTTATGACTACCTGTTGTTTCATCAGTAGGTCAAGGAAGATCTTTTTTTTACAAAAAAATAAAACAAGATTCTGACCCTAGATTCCATGAACTTGAACTCTCTATTCATATAAATACATTCCTTCTGATGTCTTATTAGTTCTTCAAGGATGACCCTTTGAACTTATTTGTGGCCAAATGAGTCTTTAAACTTGAACCTTCTTTACAGACTTTATGACTACCTGTTGTTTCAAAAGTAGGTCAAGGAAGATCTTTTTTTTTTTACAAAAAATAAAACAAGATTCTGACCCTAGATTCCATGAACTTGAACTCTCTATTCATATAAATAGATTCCTTCTGATATTTTATTAGTTCTTCAAGCATGAACTTTTGAACTTATTTTTGGCCAAAGAGTCTTTGAACTTGAACCTTCTTTACAGACTTATGTCTTTCTATTGTTTCTTCAGTAGATCAAGGATGAGATTTTTTGACAAGAAAAAAAAAGATTCTGACCCTAGATTCCATGAACTTGAACTCTCTATTCATATAAATAGATTCCTTCTGATATTTTATTAGTTCTTCAAGCATGAACTTTTGAACTTATTTTTGGCCAAAGAGTCTTTGAACTTGAACCTTCTTTACAGACTTATGTCTTTCTATTGTTTCTTCAGTAGATCAAGGATGAGATTTTTTGACAAGAAAAAAAAAAGATTCTGACCCTGGATCCGAAGAACTTGAACTTTCTATGCATATAAATAGACTCTGATGCAGTGGTTCAAGGATGACCTTTTGAACTCATTTGTGGCCAAATGAGTCTTTAAACTTGAACCTTCTTTACAGACTTTATGACTACCTGTGGTTCATCAGTAGGTAAAGGAAGAGATTTTTTGACAAAAATAAATAAGATTCTGACCCTAGATTCCACGAATTTGAACTCTCTATTCATATAAATAGATTCCTTCTGATGTTTTATTAGTTCTTCAAGGATCACCCTTTGAACTTATTTGTGGCCAAATGAGTCTTTAAACTTGAACCTTCTTTACAGACTTATGTCTTTCTATTGTTTCTTCAGTAGATCAAGGATGAGATTTTTTGACAAGAAAAAAAAAAAGATTCTGACCCTGGATCCGAAGAACTTGAACTTTCTATGCATATAAATAGACTCTGATGCAGTGCTTCAAGGATGACCTTTTGAACTCATTTGTGGCCAAATGAGTCTTTAAACTTGAACCTTCTTTACAGACTTTATGACTACCTGTGGTTCATCAGTAGGTAAAGGAAGACATTTTTTGACAAAAATAAATAAGATTCTGACCCTAGATTCCACGAATTTGAACTTTCTATTCATATAAATAGATTCCTTCTGATGTTTTATTAGTTCTTCAAGGATGACCTTTTGAACTTATTTATGGCCAAATAGTCTTTGAACTTGAACATTCTATACAGATTTTATGACTACCTGTTGTTTCATCAGTAGGTAAAGGAAGACATTTTTTGACAAAAAAAATAAAAAGATTCTGACCCTAGATTCCATGAACTTGAACTTCTTTATTCATATAATTAGATTCCTTCTGATGTCTTATTAGTTCTTCAAGGATCACCCTTTGAACTTATTTGTGGCCAAATGAGTCTTTAAACTTGAACCTTCTTTACAGACTTCTGTCTTTCTGTTTTTTCTTCAGTAAATCAAAGATGAGAGTTTTTGACAAAAGAAAAAAAAGATTCTGATCCTGGATCCCATGAAGTTGAACTTTCTATTCATATAAATAGATTCCTTCTTATGTTTTATTAGTTCTTCAAGGATTACCATTTGAACTTTTTTGTGGCCAAATAGTCTTTGAACTTGAACATTCTATACAGACTTTATGACTACCTGTTGTTTCATCAGTAGGTCAAGGAAGATCCTTTTTTACAAAAAAATAAAACAAGATTCTGACCCTAGATTCCATGAACTTGAACTCTCTATTCATATAAATAGATTCCTTCTGATATCTTATTAGTTCTTCAAGGATGACCCTTTGAACTTTTTTGTGGCCAAATGAGTCTTTAAACTTGAACCTTCTTTACAGACTTTATGACTACCTGTTGTTTCATCAGTAGGTCAAGGAAGATCTTTTTTTTTTTACAAAAAAATAAAATAAGATTCTGACCCTAGATTCCATGAACTTGAACTCTCTATTCATATAAATAGATTCCTTCTGATGTTTTATTAGTTCTTCAAGGATGACCTTTTGAACTTATTTTTGGCCAAAGAGTGTTTGAACTTGAACCTTCTTTACAGACTTCTGTCTTTCTGTTTATTCTTCAGTAAATCAAAGATGAGATTTTTTGACAAAAAAAAAAAAAAGATTCTGATCCTGGATCCAATGAAGTTGAACTTTCTATTCATATAAATAGATTCCTTCTGATGTTTTATTAGTTCTTCAATTATGACCATTTGAACTTATTTGTGGCCAAATAGTCTTTGAACTTGAACATTCTATACAGACTTTATGACTACCTGTTGTTTCATCAGTAGGTCAAGGAAGATCTTTTTTTTACAAAAAAATAAAACAAGATTCTGACCCTAGATTCCATGAACTTGAACTCTCTATTCATATAAATACATTCCTTCTGATGTCTTATTAGTTCTTCAAGGATGACCCTTTGAACTTATTTGTGGCCAAATGAGTCTTTAAACTTGAACCTTCTTTACAGACTTTATGACTACCTGTTGTTTCAAAAGTAGATCAAGGAAGATCTTTTTTTTACAAAAAATAAAACAAGATTCTGACCCTAGATTCCATGAACTTGAACTCTCTATTCATATAAATAGATTCCTTCTGATATTTTATTAGTTCTTCAAGCATGAACTTTTGAACTTATTTTTGGCCAAAGAGTCTTTGAACTTGAACCTTCTTTACAGACTTATGTCTTTCTATTGTTTCTTCAGTAGATCAAGGATGAGATTTTTTGACAAGAAAAAAAAAGATTCTGACCCTGGATCCGAAGAACTTGAACTTTCTATGCATATAAATAGATTCTGTTGCAGTGGTTCAAGGATGACCTTTTGAACTCACTTGTGGCCAAATGAGTCTTTAAACTTGAACCTTCTTTACAGACTTTATGACTACCTGTGGTTCATCAGTAGGTAAAGGAAGACATTTTTTGACAAAAAAAAAAAGATTCTGACCCTAGATTCCATGAACTTGAACTTCTTTATTCATATACATAGATTCCTTCTGATGTTTTATTAGTTCTTCAAGGATGACCTTTTGAACTTATTTTTGGCCAAAGAGTCTTTGAACTTGAACATTCTGTACAGACTTTTTGACTACCTGTTGTTTCATCAGTAGGTAAAGGATGACATTTTTTGACAAAAAAAAAAAAAAAGATTCTGACCCTAGATTCCATGCACTTGAACTTTCTATTCATATAAGTAGAATCCTTCTGATGTTTTATTAGTTCTTCAAGGATGACCCTTTGAACTTATTTGTGGCCAATTGAGTCTTTAAACTTGGACCTTCTTTACAGAATTCTGTCTTTCTGTTTTTTCTTCAGTAGATCACAGATGAGATTTTTTGACAAAAAAAAAAAAAGATTCTGATCCTGGATCCCATGAAGTTGAACTTTCTATTCATATAAATAGATTCCTTCTGATGTTTTATTAGTTCTTCATGGATGACCTTTTGAACTTATTTGTGGCCAAATAGTCTTTGTACTTGAACATTCTATACAGACTTTATGACTACCTGTTGTTTCATAAGTAGGTCAAGGAAGATCTTTTTTTCCAAAAAAATAAAACAAGATTCTGACCCTAGATTCCATGAACTTGAACTCTCTATTCATATAAATAGATTCCTTCTGATATTTTATTAGTTCTTCAAGGATGACCCTTTGAACTTATTTTTGGCCAAATAGTCTTTGAACTTGAACATTCTATACAGACTTTATGACTACCTGTTGTTTCATCAGTAGGTAAAGGAAGACATTTTTTGACAAAAAAAAAAAAAAAAAGATTCTGACCCTAGAGTGCATGCACTTGAACTTTCTATTCATATGAGTAGAATCCTTCTGATGTTTTATTAGTTCTTCAAGGATGACCCTTTGAACTTATTTGTTGCCAATGAGTCTTTAAACTTGGACCTTCTTTACAGAATTCTGTCTTTCTGTTTTTTCTTCAGTAGATCAAAGATGAGATTTTTTGACAAAAAAAAAAGATTCTGATCCTGGATCCCATTAAGTTGTACTTTCTATTCATATAAATAGATTCCTTCTGATATTTTATTAGTTCTTCAAGGATGACCTTTTGAACTTATTTGTGGCCAAATAGTCTTTGAACTTGACCATTCTATACGGAATTTATGACTACCTGTTGTTTCATCAGTAGGTAAAGGAAGACATTTTTTGACAAAAAATAAATAAAAAGATTCTGACCCTAGATTCCATGAACTTGAACTTTCTATTCATATAAATAGATTCCTTGAGATGTTTTATTAGTTCTTCAAGGATTACCATTTGAACTTTTTTGTGGCCAAAGTCTTTGAACTTGAACATTCTATACAGACTTTATGACTACCTGTTGTTTCATCAGTAGGTCAAGGAAGATCTTTTTTTTACAAAAAATAAAACAAGATTCTGACCCTAGATTCCATGAACTTGAGCTCTCTATTCATATAAATAGATTCCTTCTGATGTTTTATTAGGTCTTCAAGGATGACCTTTTGAACTTATTTGTGGCCAAAGAGTCTTTGAACTTGAACATTCTATACAGATATTATGACCACCTGTTGTTTCATCAGTAGGTAAAGGAAGACATTTTTTGACAACAAAAAAAAAAAGATTCTGACCCTAGATTCCATGAACTTGAACTTCTTTATTCATATAAATAGATTCCTTCTGATGTCTTATTAGTTCTTCAAGGATGACCCTTTGAACTTATTTGTGGCCAAATGAGTCTTTAAACTTGAACCTTCTTTACAGACTTCTGTCTTTCTGTTTTTTCTTTAGTAAATCAAAGATGAGATTTTTTGACAAAAAAAAAAAAAGATTCTGATCCTGGATCCTAAAAAGTTGAACTTTCTATTCATATCAATAGATTCCTTCAGATGTTTTATTCGTTTTTCAAGGATGACCTTTTGAACTTTTTTGTGGCCAAATAGTCTTTGAACTTGACCATTCTATACAGACTTTGTGACTACCTGTTGTTTCATCAGTAGGTCAAGGAAGATCTTTTTTTACAAAAAAAAAAAAAAAAAAGATTCTGATCCTGGATCCCATGAAGTTGAACTTTCTATTCATATAAATAGATTCCTTCTGATATTTTATTAGTTCTTCAAGGATGACCTTTTGAACTTATTTTTGGCCAAAGAGTCTTTGAACTTGAACATTCCATACAGACTTTATGACTACCTGTTGTTTCATCAGTAGGTAAAGGAAGACATTTTTTGACAAAAAAATAAAAAGATTCTGACCCTAGATTCCATGAACTTGAACTTCTTTATTCATATAAATACATTCCTTCTGATGTCTTATTAGTTCTTCAAGGATAACCCTTTGAACTTATTTGTGGCCAAATGAGTCTTTAAACTTGAACCTTCTTTACAGGCTTCTGTCTTTCTGTTTTTTCTTCAGTAAATCAAAGATGAGATTTTTTGACAAAAAAAAAAAAACAGATTCTGATCCTGGATCCCATGAAGTTGAACTTTCTATTCATATCAATAGATTCCTTCAGATGTTTTATTAGTTCTTCAAGGATGACCTTTTGAACTTATTTGTGGCCAAATGGTCTTTGAACTTGACCATTCTATACAGACTTTGTGACTACCTGTTGTTTCATCAGTAGGTCAAGGAAGACATTTTTTGACAAAAAAAAAAAAAAAGACTCTGACCCTAGATTCCATGCACTTGAACTTTCTATTCATATAAATAGAAATCCTTCTGATGTTTTATTAGTTCTTCGAGGATGACCCTTTGAACTTATTTGTGGCCAATGAGTCTTTAAACTTGGACCTTCTTTACAGAATTCTGTCTTTCTGTTTTTTCTTCACTAGATCAAAGATGAGATTTTTTGACAAAAAAAAAAAAAAAGATTCTGATCCTGGATCCCATGAAGTTGAACTTTCTATTCATATCAATAGATTCCTTCAGATGTTTTATTAGTTTTTCAAGGATGACCTTTTGAACTTATTTGTGGCTAAATAGTCTTTGAACTTGACCATTCTATACAGACTTTGTGACTACCTGTTGTTTCATCAGTAGGTCAAGGAAGACATTTTTTGACAAAAAAAAAAAAAAAAAAGATTCTGACCCTAGATTCCATGCACTTGAACTTTATATTCATATAAATAGAAATCCTTCTGATGTTTTATTAGTTCGTCGAGGATGACCCTTTGAACTTATTTGTGGCCAATGAGTCTTTAAACTTTGACCTTCTTTACAGAATTCTGTCTTTCTGTTTTTTCTTCAGTAGATCAAAGATGACATTTTTTGACAAAAAAAAAAAAAATTCTGATCCTGGATCCCATGAAGTTGAACTTTCTATTCATATAAATAGATTCCTTCTGATGTTTTATTAGTTCTTCAAGGATGACCTTTTGAACTTATTTGTGGCCAAAGAGTCTTTGAACTTGAACATTCTATACAGACATTAGACCACCTGTTGTTTCATCAGTAGGTAAAGGAAGACATTTTTTGACAAAAAAAAAAAAAGATTCTGACCCTAGATTCCATGATCTTGAACTTCTTTATTCATATAAATAGATTCCTTCTGATGTCTTATTAGTTCTTCAAGGATGACCTTTTGAACTTATTTGTGGCCAAATAGTCTTTAAACTTGACCATTCTATACAGACTTTATGACTACCTGTTGTTTCATAAGTAGGTAAAGGAAGACATTTTTTGACAAAAATAAATAAGATCCTGACCCTAGATTCCACGAACTTGAAATTTCTATTCATATAAATAGATTCCTTCTGATGTTTTATTAGTTCTTCAAGGATGACCTTTTGAACATATTTATTGCCAAATAGTCTTTGAACTTGAACATTCTATACAGACTTTATGACTACCTGTTGTTTCATCAGTAGGTAAAGGAAGACATTTTTTGACAAAAAAAAAAAAAAAGATTCTGACCCGATATTCCATGAACTTGAACTTCTTTATTCATATAAATAGATTCCTTCTGATGTCTTATTAGTTCTTCAAGGATGACCCTTTGAACTTATTTGTGGCCTAATGAGTCTTTAAACTTGAATCTTCTTTACAGACTTCTGTCTTTCTGTTTTTTCTTCAGTAAATCAAAGAGGAGATTTTTTGACAAAAAAAAAAAAAATTCTTATCCTGGATCCCATGAAGTTGAACTTTCTATTCATATAAATAGATTCTTTCTGATGTTTTATTAGTTCTTCAAGGATGACCTTTTGAACTTATTTGTGGCCAAATAGTCTTTGAACTTGACCATTCTATACAGACTTTATGACTACCTGTTGTTTCATCAGTAGGTAATGGAAGACATTTTTTGACAAAAAATAAATAAAAAGAATCTGACCCAAGATTCCATGAACTTGAACTTTCTATTCATATAAATAAATTCCTTGAGATGTTTTATAGTTCTTCAAGGATGACCTTTTGAACTTATTTGTGGCCAAATAGTCTTTAAACTTGACCATTCTATACAGACTTTATGACTACCTGTTGTTTCATCAGTAGGTCAAGGAAGACCTTTTTTTTACAAAAAAATAAAATAAGATTCTGACCCTAGATTCCATGAACTTGAACTTTCTATGGATATAAATAGATTCCTTGTGATGCTTTATTAGTTCTTCAAGGATGACCTTTTGAACTTATTTGTGGCCAAATAGTCTTTGAAGTTGAACATTTTATACAGACTTTATGACTACCTGTTTTTTCTTCAGTAGATCAAGGATGAGATTTTTTGACAAAAAAAAGATTATGACCCTGAATCCCATGAACTTGAACTTTCTCTGCATATAAACAGATTCCTTCTCATGCAGTGGTTCAAGGATGTCCCTTTGAACTTATTTTTGGCCAAACAGTCGTTGAACTTGAACCTTCTTTACAGACTTATGTCTTTCTCTTGTTTCTTCAGTAGATCAAGGATGAGATTTTTTGACAAAAAAACAAAACAAAAAAGATTCTGACCCTGGATCCCATGAACTTGAACATTCTATGTATATAAATATATTCCTTCTGATGCAGTGGTTCAAAGATGACCTTTTGAACTTATTTGTGGCCAAATAGTCTTTGAACTTGCATATTTGAACTTGGGATGAAACATCAGAGGGAATATATTATTATATATAGAAAGTTCAAGTTCAAAGACTATTTGGCCACAAATAAGTTTAAAAGGTCATCCTTGAACCAGTGCATCAGAAGGAATCTATATATATGTATAGAAAGTTCAAGTTCATGGAATCCAGGGGACGAACATTATTTCAAAAAGTCATATTTGAACTTGTGAGGAAGCATCAGAAGGAATATTTTAGTATATATAGAATGTTCAAGTTCAAAGACTCTTTGGCCAAGAATAAGATCAAAAGTTCATCCTTAAATTACTAATTCCATCAGAGGGAATCTATTTATATGTATAGAAAGTTCAAGTTCATAGGATCCAGGGTCAGATTTTTTATGTCAAAAAATGTCATCCTTGAACTACTGATAAAACTACAGGAGTCATAAAGTCTGTATAGAAGGTTCAAGTTCAAAGAGTATTTGGCCACAAATAAGTTCAAAAGGTCATCCTTTAGCCAGTGCATCAGAAGGAATCTATTTTTATATGTATAGAAAGTTCAAGTTCATGGAATCCAAGGGAACTACATTATTTCAAAAAGTCATATTTGAACTTGTGATGAAGCATCAGAAGGAATATATTAGTATATATAGAAAGTTCAAGTTCAAAGACTATTTGGCCAAGAATTAGAACAAAAGTTCATCCTTGAAGAACTAATAAAACATCCGAAGGAATCTATTTATATGTATAGAAATTCAAGTTCATGGAATCTAGGGGCAGAATTTTATTTTCAAAATTCATATTTGAACTTCTGAAAAAACCTCCAAAAGCCTATACGTTTGAATTTAAATGTAAAGTTGAAAGACTCTTTGTCCAAAAATATATTCAAAAAGTCATACTTGAACTAAAGATGAAACCGCAGCAGAAATCTGCTAGTATGCATAGAACGTTCCAGTTATAGGATCTAGGGTCAGACATTTTTTTTGTTGTTGTCAAAAACTAATCCTTGAACTACTGATAAAACAACAGCAAGTCATAAGTCTGTATAGAAGGTTCAAGTTCAAAGACATTTTGGCCACAAATAAGTTTAAATGGTCATACTTGAACCAGTGCATCAGAAGGAATCTATTTACATGTATAGAAAGTTCAAGTTCATGGAATCCAGGGGACGAACATTATTTCAAAAATCATATTTGAACTTGGGATGAAACATCAGAAGGAATATATTAGTATATATAGAATGGTCAAGTTCAAAGACTCTTTGGTCAAGAATAAGATCAAAAGGACATCCTTGAAGAACTAATTCCATCAGAGGTAATCTATTTATGAGTATAGAAAGTTCAAGTTCATAGGATCCAGGGTCAGATTTTTTTTTTTTTTTGTCAAAAAATGTCATCCTTGAACTACTGATAAAACAACAGGAGTCATAAAGTCTGTATAGAAGGTTCAAGTTCAAAGAATATTTGGCCAAGAATAAGATCAAAAGGTCATCCTTAAAGCACTGATGTAGCATCAAAAGGAATCTATTTATATGTATAGAAAGTTCAAGTTCATGGAATCCAGGGTCAGAATATTTTTCCAAAAGTCATATTTGAACTTGGGATGAAACATCAGAAGGAATACATTAGTATATATTGAAAGTTCAAGTTCAAAGGCTATTTGGCCACAAAATACGTTTAAAAGTCATCCTTTAACCAGTGCATCAGAAGGAATTAATTTATATATATAGAAAGTTCAAGTTCATGGAATCCAGGGGGAGAACATTATTTCAAAAAGTCATATTTGAACTTGTGATGAAGCATCAGAAGGAATATATTAGTATATATAGAATGTTCAAGTTCAAAGACTCTTTGGCCAAGAATGAGATCAAAATTCATCTTTGAAGTACTAATTACATCAGAGGGAATCTATTTATATGTATAGAAAGTTCAAGTTCTTGGGATCCAGGGTCAGATTTTTTTCTGTCAAAGAATGTCGTCCTTGAACTACTGATAAACAACAGGAGTCATAAAGTCTGTATAGGAGGTTCAAGTTTAAAGAATATTTGGCCAAGAATAAGAACGAAAGTTCATCCTTGAAGAACTAATAAAATATCAGAAGGAATCTATTTATATGTATTCAAGTTCATGCAATCTAGGGGGAGAAAAAAATGTTCAAAAAGTCATATTTGAACTTCTGATAAAACATCTGAAAGCCTATATGTGTGAATTTAAATGTAAAATTCAATCACTTCGTTGGCCAAAAATAAATTCAACAGGTCTTCCTTGAAGTACTAACCAGTATATGATTCTTTTAATTTGTATAGATTGGTCGAGCTCATTGATTCCATGGTAAGATTTTTTTTTCTTTGTTCAAAACGTCATATTTGAACTTTGAGGTCTGTAAATATAAAAAGTTTAATATTTAGGATTCCTTTTTCCAGAATTGTGTTTAATAGGTCAAAAATTGTCTACATTCATTTCTAAAAATACATAACAAATACATCAAATTCTGTTTGTAAAATTTTTAAGGATTCTTATGGCAATCCTCTCTGGGCACGCCCGTTCTTGTCTGATCTCGGAAGTTCAGCAGGGTCTTCCGCAGGGTCTCTTTCCTTGGATGGGAAACCTCCATTTATCATTTAAGTTATCTAAGTCATCTAAGTTCAAAAGCACTTATCTATTTAATACAGCACGAGTTCTTGTAAAACCAGCTTTTGGATGCATTGAAAACCCACTGAAGAGATCTTCAATGTAAAAGAGTCTTAAATGCAATGCAATGCAAAAGCACTAAACTCGTCATTGCACAGAGAATTATTATATGAAAAAAGCGATAACCATCTTCAAGAGGTCAAGAGGCATTTATTTGTCATTTGCATAGTTAACACAAGGGAAAACTGGGCATTGAAATCTTTTTTCGTATGCAATGCAATGCAAAGCACTAATGTTTTCAATGCACAAACTTTTTGTATACATGCATGCAAGTCTTCAATGCACAAGTTTTTTCGTATGCAATGCAAAACCACTAATCTTTTCATTACACTCTGAATACTTATATGCAATGCAAAAGTGCTAATATCTTGAATGCGCAACGAGTTATTTTATGCAATGCAAAGCAAAAGCACTATCTCTTCGTTTTTGCATGCTAATTCAAAAGCTTTAATCTCCTTAGTTTTTTTTCGTAGAACAAGTTTTTTCATAAAACAAGTTTTGTTCGTATGCAATGCAAAAGCACTAATCTCCCCCTGCACATGTTTTCTTCGTATGCAATGCAAACGCACTAATCTCCCCACTACGCAAGGTTTTTCGTATGCAATGCATTGCAAAAGCGCTTATATCTTCAATGCATGATGAGTTCAATGCAATGCAAAAGCACTAATCTCCACAGTGCACAAGTATTTTTGTATGCAGTGCAAAGCACTAATCTCCCCACTACACAAGGTTTTTCGTATGCAATGTACGAAAAGCGCTAATATCTTCAATGCAAGACGAGTCCAATGCAATGCAAAAGCACTAATTTCTTCATTGCACAAGTTTTTTTCGTTAGCAATGCAAACGAACTAATCTCTTAATGCACAGTGAGATCTTATATGCAATGTAATGCAATGTAAAGTTTTTTGTATTGCATGCATGCCAAAGTCTTCAAGCCGCAAGTTTTTTCGTATGCAATGCAAAAGCACTACTCTCCCCAGTGCACAAGTTTTTTCGTATGCAATGCAATGCAAAAGCGCTAATATCTTCAATGCATGACGAGTTAAATGCAATGCAAAATCACTAATCTCCCCAGTGCACAAGCTTTTTCGCATGCATTGCAATGCAAAAGCACTCATTTTTTCAATGCACAAAGTTTTTGTATGCATGCATGCAGTCTTCAGTGCACAAGTTTATTCGTATGTAATGCAAAAGCACTAATCTTTTCATTACACCCTGAATTCTTTTATATGCAATGCAATGCAAAAGCGCTAATATCTTCAATGCGCAACGAGTTCTAGCAATGCAAAAGCACTAATCTCTTCTTTGCTTAACTTTTTTCGTTAGCAATGCAAACGAACTAATCTCTTTAATGCACAGTGAGATCTTATATGCAATGTAATGCATTGTAAAGTTTTTTGTATTGCATGCATGCAAAAAACTTTAAGCCGCAAGTTTTTTCGTATGCAATACAATGCAATGCAAAAGCGAAAATATCTTAAATGCACGAGTTCTATGCAATGCAAAAGCACGATCTCTTCGATGCACAGATTTTTGGTATGCAATGCAAAAGCACTAATATTTAATTGCACAGCAAATTCTTATATGCAATGCAATGCAATGTAAAGTTTTATGAATTGCATGCATGCCAAAGTCTTCAAGCCGCAAGTTTTTTCGTATGCAATGCAAAAGCACTACTCTCCCCAGTGCAGTTTTTCGTATGCAATGTACGAAAAGCGCTAATATCTTCAATGCAAGACGAGTCCAATGCAATGCAAAAGCACTAATTTCTTCATTGCACAAGTTTTTTTCGTTAGCAATGCAAACGAACTAATCTCTTAATGCACAGTGAGATCTTATATGCAATGTAATGCAATGTAAAGTTTTTTGTATTGCATGCATGCCAAAGTCTTCAAGCCGCAAGTTTTTTCGTATGCAATGCAAAAGCACTACTCTCCCCAGTGCACAAGTTTTTTCGTATGCAATGCAATGCAAAAGCGCTAATATCTTCAATGCATGACGAGTTAAATGCAATGCAAAATCACTAATCTCCCCAGTGCACAAGCTTTTTCGCATGCATTGCAATGCAAAAGCACTCATTTTTTCAATGCACAAAGTTTTTGTATGCATGCATGCAGTCTTCAGTGCACAAGTTTATTCGTATGTAATGCAAAAGCACTAATCTTTTCATTACACCCTGAATTCTTTTATATGCAATGCAATGCAAAAGCGCTAATATCTTCAATGCGCAACGAGTTCTAGCAATGCAAAAGCACTAATCTCTTCTTTGCTTAACTTTTTTCGTTAGCAATGCAAACGAACTAATCTCTTTAATGCACAGTGAGATCTTATATGCAATGTAATGCATTGTAAAGTTTTTTGTATTGCATGCATGCAAAAAACTTTAAGCCGCAAGTTTTTTCGTATGCAATACAATGCAATGCAAAAGCGAAAATATCTTAAATGCACGAGTTCTATGCAATGCAAAAGCACGATCTCTTCGATGCACAGATTTTTGGTATGCAATGCAAAAGCACTAATATTTAATTGCACAGCAAATTCTTATATGCAATGCAATGCAATGTAAAGTTTTATGAATTGCATGCATGCCAAAGTCTTCAAGCCGCAAGTTTTTTCGTATGCAATGCAAAAGCACTACTCTCCCCAGTGCACAAGTTTTTTCGTATGCAATGCAATGCAAAAGCGCTAATATCTTCAATGCATGACGAGTTAAATGCAATGCAAAAGCACTAATCTACCCAGTGCACAAGTTTTTTCACATGCAAGGCAATGCAAAAGCACTACTCTCCCCAGTGCACAAGCTTTTTCGCATGCATTGCAATGCAAAAGCACTCATTTTTTCAATGCACAAACAAAGTTTTTGTATGCATGCATGCAGTCTTCAGTGCACAAGTTTATTCGTATGTAATGCAAAAGCACTAATCTTTTCATTACACCCTGAAATCTTTTATATGCAATGCAATGCAAAAGCGCTAATATCTTCAATGCATAACGAGTTCTAGCAATGCAAAAGCACTAATCTCTTCATTGCACAAGTTTTTTCGTATGCATTGCAAAAATGCATAACGAGTTCTAGCAATGCAAAAGCACTATCTCTTCATTGCACAAGTTTTTTCGCTAGCAATGCAAACGAACTAATCTCTTTAATGAACAGTGAGATCTTATATGCAATGTAATGCAATGTAAAGTTTTTTTGTACATGCAAAATACTTTAAGCCGCAAGTTTTTTCGTATGCAATTCAAAGCAAAAGAACTATCTCTTCGATGTACAGCAAGTTATTGGAGGCAATGCAATGCAATGCAAAAGCACTCATTTTTTCAATGCACAAACAAAGTTTTTGTATGCATGCATGCAGTCTTCAGTGCACAAGTTTATTCGTATGTAATGCAAAAGCACTAATCTTTTCATTACACCCTGAATTCTTTTATATGCAATGCAATGCAAAAGCGCTAATATCTTCAATGCGCAACGAGTTATTTTATGCAATGCAATCTCTTTGATGCACAGCAAGTTTTTGTAACCAATGCAATGCAAAACACTAAACTCCTTATTGCAATTTTTTTTTCGTATGCAATGCAATGCAAAAGCGCTAATATCTTCAATGCATAACGAGTTCTAGCAATGCAAAAGCACTAATCTCTTCATTGCACAAGTTTTTTCGTATGCATTGCAAAAATGCATAACGAGTTCTAGCAATGCAAAAGCACTGTCTCTTCATTGCACAAGTTTTTTCGTTAGCAATGCAAACGAACTAATCTCTTTAATGCACAGTGAGATCTTATATGCAATGTAATGCAATGTAAAGTTTTTTTGTACATGCAAAATACTTTAAGCCGCAAGTTTTTTCGTATGCAATTCAAAGCAAAAGAACTATCTCTTCGATGTACAGCAAGTTATTGGAGGCAATGCAATGCAATGCAATGCAAAAGCACTCATTTTTTCAATGCACAAACAAAGTTTTTGTATGCATGCATGCAGTCTTCAGTGCACAAGTTTATTCGTATGTAATGCAAAAGCACTAATCTTTTCATTACACCCTGAATTCTTTTATATGCAATGCAATGCAAAAGCGCTAATATCTTCAATGCGCAACGAGTTATTTTATGCAATGCAATCTCATCGATGCACAGCAAGTTTTTGTAACCAATGCAATGCAAAACACTAAACTCCTTATAGCAAATTTTTTTTCGTATGCAATGCAATGCAAAAGCGCTAATATCTTCAATGCATAACGAGTTCTAGCAATGCAAAAGCACTAATCTCTTCATTGCACAAGTTTTTTCGTATGCATTGCAAAAATGCATAACGAGTTCTAGCAATGCAAAAGCACAATCTCTTCATTGCACAAGTTTTTTCGTTAGCAATGCAAACGAACTAATCTCTTTAATGCACAGTGAGATCTTATATGCAATGTAATGCAATGTAAAGTTTTTTTGTACATGCAAAAGACTTTAGCCGCAAGTTTTTTCGTATGCAATTCAAAGCAAAAGAACTATCTCTTCGATGTACAGCAAGTTATTGGAGGCAATGCAATGCAAAAGCA
Organism: Pseudorasbora parva; assembly: GCF_024679245.1. Taxonomy (NCBI): domain Eukaryota; kingdom Metazoa; phylum Chordata; class Actinopteri; order Cypriniformes; family Gobionidae; genus Pseudorasbora; species Pseudorasbora parva. The sequence continues at coordinate 20,319,929 of NC_090183.1, forward strand.
CTCATTTTGTCAACGCACAAAGGGTTTTTGTATATTCATGCATCTAAAAGTCTTCAATGCACGAGTTTTTTCGTAGGCAATGCAAAATCATTATCTCATCCGATGCACAGCAAGTTTTTGTAAGGAATGCAACAACACTAATCTACTCATTGCACAAGCTTTTTCGTATGCAATGCAATGCAAAAGCACTAATCACGTCATTGCCCGAAATTTTCCCTATGCGATGCAAATCAATGCAAATGCGCTAACATATTCATTCCACAACGACTTATTTCATGCAATGCAATGAAAAAGTACTTATTTCTTAAATGTGCAACGAGTTCTTATTTCAGTGCAATGCAAATGCTCTGATTTCTTCAATGCTTTTTGCATGGGTGCAGGGTTTTTGCAGGGTTTTTTATACAATGCAAAATTCTTCAGTGCCCAAGTTTTTTTCGTATGCAATGCAAAGCGATGAAATGCAAAAGCCCTAATCTCTTCAATGTACAACGCAATTGATGTGGATTCTGACTAATTCCTATTCCAAAGAAGGTTCAATAATTATATATCCAATAGTTAAATATGGAACATGTTCTGGCTAATGTATTATCTGAATGTACGAATGTACGAGACAGTTACAGTTGGGACTCCCAGACTTCTTCTGATATTTCAGCAGCAGTTCAAGAATGAAATTTTGAAATATAGGCCAACAAAAACTTTCTTCTTGCCAAAGATTCTCTGAACTTGAACTTTCTTTACAGACGTATGTCTTTCTGTTGTTTCTTCAGTAGATCAAGGATGAGATTTTTTGACAAAAAAAAAAAAGACTCTGACTCTGGATCCCATTAACTTGAAATTTCTCTCCATATAAATAGATTCCTTCTGATTCTCTGAACTTGAACTTTCTTTACAGACGTATGTCTTTCTGTTGTTTCTTCAGTAGATCAAGGATGAGATTTTTTGACAAAAAAAAAAGACTCTGACTCTGGATCCCATGAACTTGAAATTTCTCTCCATATAAATAGATTCCTTCTGATGCAGTGGTTCAACCTTTTGAACTTACTTTTGGCGAAATAGTCTTTGAACTGAACATTCTATACAGACTTTAAGACTACCTATTGTTTCATCAGTAGGTCAAGGAAGACATTTTTTGACAAAAAAATAAATAAAAAAATCTAACCCTAAGTTCCATGAACTTGCATAATCAATACATATAAATAGATTCCTTCTGATCGTTTATTAGATCTTCAATGATGACTCTTTGAACTTATTTTTGGCCAAAGAGTCTTTAAACTTGAACCTTCTTTACAGACTTATGTCTTTCTGTTGTTTCTTCAGTAGATAGAGGATGAGATTTTTGGACAAAAAAAAAAAAGACTCTGACCCTAGATTCCATGAACTTGAACTTTCTATGGATATAAATAGATTCCTTGTGATGTCTTATTAGTTCTTCAAGGATGACCCTTTGAACTTATTTGTGGCCAAATGAGTCTTTAAACTTGAACCTTCTTTACAGACTTCTGTCTTTCTGTTTTTTCTTCAGTAAATCAAAGATGAGATTTTTTGACACAAAAAAAAAAAAGATTCTGATCCTGGATCCCATGAAGTTGAACTTTCTATTCATATCAATAGATTCCTTCAGATGTTTTATTAGTTTTTCAAGGATGACCTTTTGAACTTATTTGTGGCCAAATAGTCTTTGAACTTGACCATTCTATACAGACTTTGTGACTACCTATTGTTTCATCAGTAGGTCAAGGAAGACATTTTTTTATAAATAAAAAAAAAAAAGATTCTGACCCTAGATTCCATGCACTTGAACTTTCTATTCATATAAATATAAATCCTTCTGATGTCTTATTAGTTCTTCAAGGATGACCCTTTGAACTTATTTGTGGCCAAATGAGTCTTTAAACTTGAACCTTCTTTACAGACTTCTGTCTTTCTGTTTTTTCTTCAGTAAATCAAAGATGAGATTTTTTGACAAAAAAAAAAGATTCTGATCCTGGATCGCATGAAGTTGAACTTTCTATTCATATCAATAGATTCCTTCATATGTTTTATTAGTTTTTCAACGATGACCTTTTGAACTTATTTGTGGCCAAATAGTCTTTGAACCTTGACCATTCTATACAGACTTTGTGACTACCTGTTGTTTCATCAGTAGGTCAAGGAAGATCTTTTTTTACAAAAAAAAAAAAAAAAAGATTCTGATCCTGGATCCCATGAAGTTGAACTCTCTATTCATATCAATAGATTCCTTCATATGTTTTATTAGTTTTTCAAGGATGACCTTTTGAACTTATTTGTGGCCAAATAGTCTTTGAACTTGACCATTCTATACAGACTTTGTGACTACCTGTTGTTTCATCAGTAGGTCAAGGAAGACATTTTTTGACAAAAAAAAAAAAAAAAAAAAAAAAGATTCTGACCCTAGATTCCATGAACTTGAACTCTCTATTCATATAAATAGATTCCTTCTGATATTTTATTAGTTCTTCAAGGATGACCTTTTGAACTTATTTTTGGCCAAAGAGTCTTTGAACTTGAACATTCCATACAGACTTTATGACTACCTGTTGTTTCATCAGTAGGTCAAGGAAGATCTTTTTTTACAAAAAAAATAAAACAAGATTCTGACCCTAGATTCCATGAACTTGAACTCTCTATTCATATAAATATATTCCTTCTGATGTCTTATTAGTTCTTCAAGGATGACCCTTTGAACTTATTTGTGGCCAAATGAGTCTTTAAACTTGAACCTTCTTTACAGACTTTATGACTACCTGTTGTTTCATCAGTAGGTCAAGGAAGATCTTTTTTTTTACAAAAAAATAAAATAAGATTCTGACCCTAGATTCCATGAACTTGAACTTTCTATGGCTATAAATAGATTCCTTGTGATGAATTATTAGTTTTTCAAGGATGACCTTTTGAACTTATTTGTGGCCAAATAGTCTTTGAACTTGACCATTCTATACAGACTTTGTGACTACCTGTTGTTTCATCAGTAGGTCAAGGAAGACATTTTTTGAAAAAAAAAAAAAAAAAAAAAAGATTCTGACCCTAGATTCCATGAACTTGAACTCTCTATTCATATAAATAGATTCCATCTGATATTTTATTAGTTCTTCAAGGATGACCTTTTGAACTTATTTTTGGCCAAAGAGTCTTTGAACTTGAACTTTCTATACAGACTTTATGACTACCTGTTGTTCCATCAGTAGGTCAAGGAAGATCTTTTTTTTTACTAAAAATAAAATAAGATTCTGACCCTAGATTCCATGAACTTGAACTCTCTATTCATATAAATAGATTCCTTCTGATATTTTATTCGTTCTTCAAGGATGACCTTTTGAACTTATTTATGGCCAAATAGTCTTTGAACTTGAACATTCTATACAGATTTTATGACTACCTGTTGTTTCATCAGTAGGTAAAGGAAGACATTTTTTGACAAAAAAAATAAAAAGATCCTGACCCTAGATTCCATGAACTTGAACTTCTTTATTCATATAAATAGATTCCTTCTGATGTCTTAATAGTTCTTCAAGGATCACCCTTTGAACTTATTTGTGGCCAAATAGTCTTTGAACTTGAACATTCTATACAGACTTTATGACTACCTGTTGTTTCATCAGTAGGTCAAGGAAGATCTTTTTTTTACAAAAAAATAAAACAAGATTCTGACCCTAGATTCCATGAACTTGAACTCTCTATTCATATAAATACATTCCTTCTGATGTCTTATTAGTTCTTCAAGGATGACCCTTTGAACTTATTTGTGGCCAAATGAGTCTTTAAACTTGAACCTTCTTTACAGACTTTATGACTACCTGTTGTTTCAAAAGTAGGTCAAGGAAGATCTTTTTTTTATACAAAAAATAAAACAAGATTCTGACCCTAGATTCCATGAACTTGAACTCTCTATTCATATAAATAGATTCCTTCTGATATTTTATTAGTTCTTCAAGCATGAACTTTTGAACTTATTTTTGGCCAAAGAGTCTTTGAACTTGAACCTTCTTTACAGACTTATGTCTTTCTATTGTTTCTTCAGTAGATCAAGGATGAGATTTTTTGACAAGAAAAAAAAAGATTCTGACCCTGGATCCGAAGAACTTGAACTTTCTATGCATATAAATAGATTCTGTTGCAGTGGTTCAAGGATGACCTTTTGAACTCATTTGTGGCCAAATGAGTCTTTAAACTTGAACCTTCTTTACAGACTTTATGACTACCTGTGGTTCATCAGTAGGTAAAGGAAGACATTTTTTTTACAAAAAATAAAATAAGATTCTGACCCTAGATTCCATGAACTTGAACTCTCTATTCATATAAATAGATTCCTTCTGATATTTTATTAGTTCTTCAAGGATGACCTTTTGAACTTATTTATGGCCAAATAGTCTTTGAACTTGAACATTCTATACAGATTTTATGACTACCTGTTGTTTCATCAGTAGGTAAAGGAAGACATTTTTTGACAAAAAAAATAAAAAGATTCTGACCCTAGATTCCATGAACTTGAACTTCTTTATTCATATAAATAGATTCCTTCTGATGTCTTAATAGTTCTTCAAGGATCACCCTTTGAACTTATTTGTGGCCAAATAGTCTTTGAACTTGAACATTCTATACAGACTTTATGACTACCTGTTGTTTCATCAGTAGGTCAAGGAAGATCTTTTTTTTACAAAAAAATAAAACAAGATTCTGACCCTAGATTCCATGAACTTGAACTCTCTATTCATATAAATACATTCCTTCTGATGTCTTATTAGTTCTTCAAGGATGACCCTTTGAACTTATTTGTGGCCAAATGAGTCTTTAAACTTGAACCTTCTTTACAGACTTTATGACTACCTGTTGTTTCAAAAGTAGGTCAAGGAAGATCTTTTTTTTTTTTACAAAAAATAAAACAAGATTCTGACCCTAGATTCCATGAACTTGAACTCTCTATTCATATAAATAGATTCCTTCTGATATTTTATTAGTTCTTCAAGCATGAACTTTTGAACTTATTTTTGGCCAAAGAGTCTTTGAACTTGAACCTTCTTTACAGACTTATGTCTTTCTATTATTTCTTCAGTAGATCAAGGATGAGATTTTTTGACAAGAAAAAAAAAGATTCTGACCCTGGATCCGAAGAACTTGAACTTTCTATGCATATAAATAGATTCTGTTGCAGTGGTTCAAGGATGACCTTTTGAACTCATTTGTGGCCAAATGAGTCTTTAAACTTGAACCTTCTTTACAGACTTTATGACTACCTGTGGTTCATCAGTAGGTAAAGGAAGACATTTTTTTTACAAAAAATAAAATAAGATTCTGACCCTAGATTCCATGAACTTGAACTCTCTATTCATATAAATAGATTCCTTCTGATATTTTATTAGTTCTTCAAGGATGACCTTTTGAACTTATTTATGGCCAAATAGTCTTTGAACTTGAACATTCTATACAGATTTTATGACTACCTATTGTTTCATCAGTAGGTAAAGGAAGACATTTTTTGACAAAAAAAAAAAAAAAGATTCTGACCCTAGATTCCATGAACTTGAACTTCTTTATTCATATAAATAAATTCCTTCTGATGTCTTAATAGTTCTTCAAGGATCACCCTTTGAACTTATTTGTGGCCAAATAGTCTTTGAACTTGAACATTCTATACAGACTTTATGACTACCTGTTGTTTCATCAGTAGGTCAAGGAAGATCTTTTTTTTACAAAAAAATAAAACAAGATTCTGACCCTAGATTCCATGAACTTGAACTCTCTATTCATATAAATACATTCCTTCTGATGTCTTATTAGTTCTTCAAGGATGACCCTTTGAACTTATTTGTGGCCAAATGAGTCTTTAAACTTGAACCTTCTTTACAGACTTTATGACTACCTGTGGTTCATCAGTAGGTAAAGGAAGACATTTTTTTTACAAAAAATAAAATAAGATTCTGACCCTAGATTCCATGAACTTGAACTCTCTATTCATATAAATAGATTCCTTCTGATATTTTATTAGTTCTTCAAGGATGACCTTTTGAACTTATTTATGGCCAAATAGTCTTTGAACTTGAACATTCTATACAGATTTTATGACTACCTGTTGTTTCATCAGTAGGTAAAGGAAGACATTTTTTGACAAAAAAAATAAAAAGATTCTGACCCTAGATTCCATGAACTTGAACTTCTTTATTCATATAAATAGATTCCTTCTGATGTCTTAATAGTTCTTCAAGGATCACCCTTTGAACTTATTTGTGGCCAAATAGTCTTTGAACTTGAACATTCTATACAGACTTTATGACTACCTGTTGTTTCATCAGTAGGTCAAGGAAGATCTTTTTTTTACTAAAAAATAAAACAAGATTCTGACCCTAGATTCCATGAACTTGAACTCTCTATTCATATAAATACATTCCTTCTGATGTCTTATTAGTTCTTCAAGGATGACCCTTTGAACTTATTTGTGGCCAAATGAGTCTTTAAACTTAAACCTTCTTTACAGACTTTATGACTACCTGTTGTTTCAAAAGTAGGTCAAGGAAGATCTTTTTTTTTTTTACAAAAAATAAAACAAGATTCTGACCCTAGATTCCATGAACTTGAACTCTCTATTCATATAAATAGATTCCTTCTGATATTTTATTAGTTCTTCAAGCATGAACTTTTGAACTTATTTTTGGCCAAAGAGTCTTTGAACTTGAACCTTCTTTACAGACTTATGTCTTTCTATTGTTTCTTCAGTAGATCAAGGATGAGATTTTTTGACAAGAAAAAAAAAGATTCTGACCCTGGATCCGAAGAACTTGAACTTTCTATGCATATAAATAGATTCTGTTGCAGTGGTTCAAGGATGACCTTTTGAACTCATTTGTGGCCAAATGAGTCTTTAAACTTGAACCTTCTTTACAGACTTTATGACTACCTGTGGTTCATCAGTAGGTAAAGGAAGACATTTTTTTTACAAAAAATAAAATAAGATTCTGACCCTAGATTCCATGAACTTGAACTCTCTATTCATATAAATAGATTCCTTCTGATATTTTATTAGTTCTTCAAGGATGACCTTTTGAACTTATTTATGGCCAAATAGTCTTTGAACTTGAACATTCTATACAGATTTTATGACTACCTATTGTTTCATCAGTAGGTAAAGGAAGACATTTTTTGACAAAAAAAAATAAAAAGATTCTGACCCTAGATTCCATGAACTTGAACTTCTTTATTCATATAAATAAATTCCTTCTGATGTCTTAATAGTTCTTCAAGGATCACCCTTTGAACTTATTTGTGGCCAAATAGTCTTTGAACTTGAACATTCTATACAGACTTTATGACTACCTGTTGTTTCATCAGTAGGTCAAGGAAGATCTTTTTTTTACAAAAAAATAAAACAAGATTCTGACCCTAGATTCCATGAACTTGAACTCTCTATTCATATAAATACATTCCTTCTGATGTCTTATTAGTTCTTCAAGGATGACCCTTTGAACTTATTTGTGGCCAAATGAGTCTTTAAACTTGAACCTTCTTTACAGACTTTATGACTACCTGTTGTTTCTTCAGTAGATCAAGGATGAGATTTTTTGACAAGAAAAAAAAAGATTCTGACCCTGGATCCGAAGAACTTGAACTTTCTATGCATATAAATAGATTCTGTTGCAGTGGTTCAAGGATGACCTTTTGAACTCATTTGTGGCCAAATGAGTCTTTAAACTTGAACCTTCTTTACAGACTTTATGACTACCTGTGGTTCATCAGTAGGTAAAGGAAGACATTTTTTGACAAAAAAAAAAAAGATTCTGACCCTAGTTTCCATGAACTTGAACTTCTTTATTCATATAAATAGATTCCTTCTGATGTTTTATTAGTTCTTCAAGGATGACCTTTTGAACTTATTTTTGGCCAAAGAGTCTTTGAACTTGAACATTCTATACAGACTTTTTGACTACCTGTTGTTTCATCAGTAGGTAAAGGATGACATTTTTTGACAAAAAAAAAAAAAAAAGATTCTGACCCTGGATCCCATGAAGTTGAACTTTCTATTCATATAAGTAGAATCCTTCTGATGTTTTATTAGTTCTTCGAGGATGACCTTTGAACTTATTTGTGGCCAAATGAATCTTTAAACTTGAACCTTCTTTACAGACTTCTGTCTTTCTGTTTTTTCTTCAGTAAATCAAAGATGAGATTTTTTGACAACAAAAAAAAAAACAGATTCTGATCCTGGATCCCATGAAGTTGAACTTTCTATTCATATAAATAGATTCCTTCTGATGTTTTATTAGTTCTTCATGGATGACCTTTTGAACTTATTTGTGGCCAAATAGTCTTTGTACTTGAACATTCTATACAGACTTTATGACTACCTGTTGTTTCATCAGTAGGTCAAGGAAGATCTTTTTTTCCAAAAAAATAAAACAAGATTCTGACCCTAGATTCCATGAACTTGAACTCTCTATTCATATAAATAGATTCCTTCTGATATTTTATTAGTTCTTCAAGGATGACCTTTTGAACTTATTTTTAGCCAAATAGTCTTTGAACTTGAACATTCTATACAGACTTTATGACTACCTGTTGTTTCATCAGTAGGTAAAGGGACATTTTTTGACAAAAAAAAGAAAAAAAGATTCTGACCCTAGAGTGCATGCACTTGAACTTTCTATTCATATGAGTAGAATCCTTCTGATGTTTTATTAGTTCTTCAAGGATGACCCTTTGAACTTATTTGTTGCCAATGAGTCTTTAAACTTGGACCTTCTTTACAGAATTCTGTCTTTCTGTTTTTTCTTCAGTAAATCAAAGATGAGATTTTTTGACAAAAAAAAAAAGATTCTGATCCTGGATCGCATGAAGTTGAACTTTCTATTCATATCAATAGATTCCTTCATATGTTTTATTAGTTTTTCAAGGATGACCTTTTGAACTTATTTGTGGCCAAATAGTCTTTGAACCTTGACCATTCTATACAGACTTTGTGACTACCTGTTGTTTCATCAGTAGGTCAAGGAAGATCTTTTTTTTACAAAAAAAAAAAAAAAAGATTCTGATCCTGGATCCCATGAAGTTGAACTCTCTATTCATATCAATAGATTCCTTCATATGTTTTATTAGTTTTTCAAGGATGACCTTTTGAACTTATTTGTGGCCAAATAGTCTTTGAACCTTGACCATTCTATACAGACTTTGTGACTACCTGTTGTTTCATCAGTAGGTAAAGGAAGACATTTTTTGACAAAAAAAATAAAAAGATTCTGACCCTAGATTCCATGAACTTGAACTTCTTTATTCATATAAATACATTCCTTCTGATGTCTTATTAGCTCTTCAAGGATTACCCTTTGAACTTATTTGTGGCCAAATGAATCTTTAAACTTGAACCTTCTTTACAGACTTCTGTCTTTCTGTTTTTTCTTCAGTAAATCAAAGATGAGATTTTTTGACAAAAAAAAAAAAAAAACAGATTCTGATCCTGGATCCCATGAAGTTGAACTTTCTATTCATATAAATAGATTCCTTCTGATATTTTATTAGTTCTTCAAGGATGACCTTTTGAACTTATTTTTGGCCAAAGAGTCTTTGAACTTGAACATTCCATACAGACTTTATGACTACCTGTTGTTTCATCAGTAGGTCAAGGAAGATCTTTTTTTACAAAAAAAATAAAACAAGATTCTGACCCTAGATTCCATGAACTTGAACTCTCTATTCATATAAATATATTCCTTCTGATGTCTTATTAGTTCTTCAAGGATGACCCTTTGAACTTATTTGTGGCCAAATGAGTCTTTAAACTTGAACCTTCTTTACAGACTTTATGACTACCTGTTGTTTCATCAGTAGGTCAAGGAAGATCTTTTTTTTTACACAAAAATAAAATAAGATTCTGACCCTAGATTCCATGAACTTGAACTTTCTATGGATATAAATAGATTCCTTGTGATGTCTTATTAGTTCTTCAAGGATGACCCTTTGAACTTATTTGTGGCCAAATGAGTCTTTAAACTTGAACCTTCTTTACAGACTTCTGTCTTTCTGTTTTTTCTTCAGTAAATCAAAGATGAGATTTTTTTGACAAAAAAAAAAGATTCTGATCCTGGATCCCATGAAGTTGAACTTTCTATTCATATCAATAGATTCCTTCAGATGTTTTATTAGTTTTTCAAGGATGACCTTTTGAACTTATTTGTGGCCAAATAGTCTTTGAACTTGACCATTCTATACAGACTTTGTGACTACCTGTTGTTTCATCAGTAGGTCAAGGAAGACATTTTTTGACAAAAAAAAAAAAAAAAAAAAAGATTCTGACCCTAGATTCCATGAACTTGAACTCTCTATTCATATAAATAGATTCCTTCTGATATTTTATTAGTTCTTCAAGGATGACCTTTTGAACTTATTTTTGGCCAAACAGTCTTTGAACTTGAACTTTCTATACAGACTTTATGACTACCTGTTGTTCCATCAGTAGGTCAAGGAAGATCTTTTTTTTTTACAAAAAATAAAACAAGATTCTGACCCTAGATTTCATGAACTTGAACTCTCTATTCATATAAATAGATTCCTTCTGATATTTTATTAGTTCTTCAAGCATGAACTTTTGAACTTATTTTTGGCCAAAGAGTCTTTGAACTTGAACCTTCTTTACAGACTTATGTCTTTCTATTGTTTCTTCAGTAGATCAAGGATGAGATTTTTTGACAAGAAAAAAAAAGATTCTGACCCTAGATTCCATGAACTTGAACTCTCTATTCATATAAATAGATTCCTTCTGATATTTTATTAGTTCTTCAAGCATGAACTTTTGAACTTATTTTTGGCCAAAGAGTCTTTGAACTTGAACCTTCTTTACAGACTTATGTCTTTCTATTGTTTCTTCAGTAGATCAAGGATGAGATTTTTTGACAAGAAAAAAAAAAAGATTCTGACCCTGGATCCGAAGAACTTGAACTTTCTATGCATATAAATAGACTCTGATGCAGTGGTTCAAGGATGACCTTTTGAACTCATTTGTGGCCAAATGAGTCTTTAAACTTGAACCTTCTTTACAGACTTTATGACTACCTGTGGTTCATCAGTAGGTAAAGGAAGACATTTTTTTTACAAAAAATAAAATAAGATTCTGACCCTAGATTCCATGAACTTGAACTCTCTATTCATATAAATAGATTCCTTCTGATATTTTATTAGTTCTTCAAGGATGACCTTTTGAACTTATTTATGGCCAAATAGTCTTTGAACTTGAACATTCTATACAGATTTTATGACTACCTGTTGTTTCATCAGTAGGTAAAGGAAGACATTTTTTGACAAAAAAAATAAAAAGATTCTGACCCTAGATTCCATGAACTTGAACTTCTTTATTCATATAAATAGATTCCTTCTGATGTCTTAATAGTTCTTCAAGGATCACCCTTTGAACTTATTTGTGGCCAAATAGTCTTTGAACTTGAACATTCTATACAGACTTTATGACTACCTGTTGTTTCATCAGTAGGTCAAGGAAGATCTTTTTTTTACAAAAAAATAAAACAAGATTCTGACCCTAGATTCCATGAACTTGAACTCTCTATTCATATAAATACATTCCTTCTGATGTCTTATTAGTTCTTCAAGGATGACCCTTTGAACTTATTTGTGGCCAAATGAGTCTTTAAACTTGAACCTTCTTTACAGACTTTATGACTACCTGTTGTTTCAAAAGTAGGTCAAGGAAGATCTTTTTTTTTTTACAAAAAATAAAACAAGATTCTGACCCTAGATTCCATGAACTTGAACTCTCTATTCATATAAATAGATTCCTTCTGATATTTTATTAGTTCTTCAAGCATGAACTTTTGAACTTATTTTTGGCCAAAGAGTCTTTGAACTTGAACCTTCTTTACAGACTTATGTCTTTCTATTGTTTCTTCAGTAGATCAAGGATGAGATTTTTTGACAAGAAAAAAAAAGATTCTGACCCTGGATCCGAAGAACTTGAACTTTCTATGCATATAAATAGATTCTGTTGCAGTGGTTCAAGGATGACCTTTTGAACTCATTTGTGGCCAAATGAGTCTTTAAACTTGAACCTTCTTTACAGACTTTATGACTACCTGTGGTTCATCAGTAGGTAAAGGAAGACATTTTTTTTACAAAAAATAAAATAAGATTCTGACCCTAGATTCCATGAACTTGAACTCTCTATTCATATAAATAGATTCCTTCTGATATTTTATTAGTTCTTCAAGGATGACCTTTTGAACTTATTTATGGCCAAATAGTCTTTGAACTTGAACATTCTATACAGATTTTATGACTACCTATTGTTTCATCAGTAGGTAAAGGAAGACATTTTTTGACAAAAAAAAATAAAAAGATTCTGACCCTAGATTCCATGAACTTGAACTTCTTTATTCATATAAATAAATTCCTTCTGATGTCTTAATAGTTCTTCAAGGATCACCCTTTGAACTTATTTGTGGCCAAATAGTCTTTGAACTTGAACATTCTATACAGACTTTATGACTACCTGTTGTTTCATCAGTAGGTCAAGGAAGATCTTTTTTTTACAAAAAAATAAAACAAGATTCTGACCCTAGATTCCATGAACTTGAACTCTCTATTCATATAAATACATTCCTTCTGATGTCTTATTAGTTCTTCAAGGATGACCCTTTGAACTTATTTGTGGCCAAATGAGTCTTTAAACTTGAACCTTCTTTACAGACTTTATGACTACCTGTGGTTCATCAGTAGGTAAAGGAAGACATTTTTTTTACAAAAAATAAAATAAGATTCTGACCCTAGATTCCATGAACTTGAACTCTCTATTCATATAAATAGATTCCTTCTGATATTTTATTAGTTCTTCAAGGATGACCTTTTGAACTTATTTATGGCCAAATAGTCTTTGAACTTGAACATTCTATACAGATTTTATGACTACCTGTTGTTTCATCAGTAGGTAAAGGAAGACATTTTTTGACAAAAAAAATAAAAAGATTCTGACCCTAGATTCCATGAACTTGAACTTCTTTATTCATATAAATAGATTCCTTCTGATGTCTTAATAGTTCTTCAAGGATCACCCTTTGAACTTATTTGTGGCCAAATAGTCTTTGAACTTGAACATTCTATACAGACTTTATGACTACCTGTTGTTTCATCAGTAGGTCAAGGAAGATCTTTTTTTTACAAAAAAATAAAACAAGATTCTGACCCTAGATTCCATGAACTTGAACTCTCTATTCATATAAATACATTCCTTCTGATGTCTTATTAGTTCTTCAAGGATGACCCTTTGAACTTATTTGTGGCCAAATGAGTCTTTAAACTTGAACCTTCTTTACAGACTTTATGACTACCTGTTGTTTCAAAAGTAGGTCAAGGAAGATCTTTTTTTTTTTTTACAAAAAATAAAACAAGATTCTGACCCTAGATTCCATGAACTTGAACTCTCTATTCATATAAATAGATTCCTTCTGATATTTTATTAGTTCTTCAAGCATGAACTTTTGAACTTATTTTTGGCCAAAGAGTCTTTGAACTTGAACCTTCTTTACAGACTTATGTCTTTCTATTGTTTTTTCAGTAGATCAAGGATGAGATTTTTTGACAAGAAAAAAAAAGATTCTGACCCTGGATCCGAAGAACTTGAACTTTCTATGCATATAAATAGATTCTGTTGCAGTGGTTCAAGGATGACCTTTTGAACTCATTTGTGGCCAAATGAGTCTTTAAACTTGAACCTTCTTTACAGACTTTATGACTACCTGTGGTTCATCAGTAGGTAAAGGAAGACATTTTTTTTACAAAAAATAAAATAAGATTCTGACCCTAGATTCCATGAACTTGAACTCTCTATTCATATAAATAGATTCCTTCTGATATTTTATTAGTTCTTCAAGGATGACCTTTTGAACTTATTTATGGCCAAATAGTCTTTGAACTTGAACATTCTATACAGATTTTATGACTACCTATTGTTTCATCAGTAGGTAAAGGAAGACATTTTTTGACAAAAAAAAATAAAAAGATTCTGACCCTAGATTCCATGAACTTGAACTTCTTTATTCATATAAATAAATTCCTTCTGATGTCTTAATAGTTCTTCAAGGATCACCCTTTGAACTTATTTGTGGCCAAATAGTCTTTGAACTTGAACATTCTATACAGACTTTATGACTACCTGTTGTTTCATCAGTAGGTCAAGGAAGATCTTTTTTTTACAAAAAAATAAAACAAGATTCTGACCCTAGATTCCATGAACTTGAACTCTCTATTCATATAAATACATTCCTTCTGATGTCTTATTAGTTCTTCAAGGATGACCCTTTGAACTTATTTGTGGCCAAATGAGTCTTTAAACTTGAACCTTCTTTACAGACTTTATGACTACCTGTTGTTTCTTCAGTAGATCAAGGATGAGATTTTTTGACAAGAAAAAAAAAGATTCTGACCCTGGATCCGAAGAACTTGAACTTTCTATGCATATAAATAGATTCTGTTGCAGTGGTTCAAGGATGACCTTTTGAACTCATTTGTGGCCAAATGAGTCTTTAAACTTGAACCTTCTTTACAGACTTTATGACTACCTGTGGTTCATCAGTAGGTAAAGGAAGACATTTTTTGACAAAAAAAAAAAGATTCTGACCCTAGTTTCCATGAACTTGAACTTCTTTATTCATATAAATAGATTCCTTCTGATGTTTTATTAGTTCTTCAAGGATGACCTTTTGAACTTATTTTTGGCCAAAGAGTGTTTGAACTTGAACCTTCTTTACAGACTTCTGTCTTTCTGTTTATTCTTCAGTAAATCAAAGATGAGATTTTTTGACAAAAAAAAAAAAAGATTCTGATCCTGGATCCAATGAAGTTGAACTTTCTATTCATATAAATAGATTCCTTCTGATGTTTTATTAGTTCTTCAAGGATGACCATTTGAACTTATTTGTGGCCAAATAGTCTTTGAACTTGAACATTCTATACAGACTTTATGACTACCTGTTGTTTCATCAGTAGGTCAAGGAAGATCTTTTTTTTACAAAAAAATAAAACAAGATTCTGACCCTAGATTCCATGAACTTGAACTCTCTATTCATATAAATACATTCCTTCTGATGTCTTATTAGTTCTTCAAGGATGACCCTTTGAACTTATTTGTGGCCAAATGAGTCTTTAAACTTGAACCTTCTTTACAGACTTTATGACTACCTGTTGTTTCAAAAGTAGGTCAAGGAAGATCTTTTTTTTTTTTACAAAAAATAAAACAAGATTCTGACCCTAGATTCCATGAACTTGAACTCTCTATTCATATAAATAGATTCCTTCTGATATTTTATTAGTTCTTCAAGCATGAACTTTTGAACTTATTTTTGGCCAAAGAGTCTTTGAACTTGAACCTTCTTTACAGACTTATGTCTTTCTATTGTTTCTTCAGTAGATCAAGGATGAGATTTTTTGACAAGAAAAAAAAAGATTCTGACCCTAGATTCCATGAACTTGAACTCTCTATTCATATAAATAGATTCCTTCTGATATTTTATTAGTTCTTCAAGCATGAACTTTTGAACTTATTTTTGGCCAAAGAGTCTTTGAACTTGAACCTTCTTTACAGACTTATGTCTTTCTATTGTTTCTTCAGTAGATCAAGGATGAGATTTTTTGACAAGAAAAAAAAAAGATTCTGACCCTGGATCCGAAGAACTTGAACTTTCTATGCATATAAATAGACTCTGATGCAGTGGTTCAAGGATGACCTTTTGAGCTCATTTGTGGCCAAATGAGTCTTTAAACTTGAACCTTCTTTACAGACTTTATGACTACCTGTGGTTCATCAGTAGGTAAAGGAAGAGATTTTTTGACAAAAATAAATAAGATTCTGACCCTAGATTCCACGAATTTGAACTCTCTATTCATATAAATAGATTCCTTCTGATGTTTTATTAGTTCTTCAAGGATCACCCTTTGAACTTATTTGTGGCTAAATGAGTCTTTAAACTTGAACCTTCTTTACAGACTTATGTCTTTCTATTGTTTCTTCAGTAGATCAAGGATGAGATTTTTTGACAAGAAAAAAAAAAAGATTCTGACCCTGGATCCGAAGAACTTGAACTTTCTATGCATATAAATAGACTCTGATGCAGTGCTTCAAGGATGACCTTTTGAACTCATTTGTGGCCAAATGAGTCTTTAAACTTGAACCTTCTTTACAGACTTTATGACTACCTGTGGTTCATCAGTAGGTAAAGGAAGACATTTTTTGACAAAAATAAATAAGATTCTGACCCTAGATTCCACGAATTTGAACTTTCTATTCATATAAATAGATTCCTTCTGATGTTTTATTAGTTCTTCAAGGATGACCTTTTGAACTTATTTTTGGCCAAAGAGTCTTTGAACTTGAACATTCCATACAGACTTTATGACTACCTGTTGTTTCATAAGTAGGTAAAGGAAGACATTTTTTGACAAAAAAAAAAAAAAAAAGATTCTGACCCTAGAGTGCATGCACTTGAACTTTCTATTCATATGAGTAGAATCCTTCTGATGTTTTATTAGTTCTTCAAGGATGACCCTTTGAACTTATTTGTTGCCAATGAGTCTTTAAACTTGGACCTTCTTTACAGAATTCTGTCTTTCTGTTTTTTCTTCAGTAGATCAAAGATGAGATTTTTTGACAAAAAAAAAAAGATTCTGATCCTGGATCCCATTAAGTTGTACTTTCTATTCATATAAATAGATTCCTTCTGATATTTTATTAGTTCTTCAAGGATGACCTTTTGAACTTATTTGTGGCCAAATAGTCTTTGAACTTGACCATTCTATACCGAATTTATGACTACCTGTTGTTTCATCAGTAGGTAAAGGAAGACATTTTTTGACAAAAAATAAATAAAAAGATTCTGACCCTAGATTCCATGAACTTGAACTTTCTATTCATATAAATAGATTCCTTGAGATGTTTTATTAGTTCTTCAAGGATGACCTTTTGAACTTATTTGTGGCCAAATAGTCTTTAAACTTGAACATTCTATACAGACTTTATGACTAACTGTTGTTTCATCAGTAGGTAAAGGAAGACATTTTTTGACAAAAATAAATAAGATCCTGACCCTAGATTCCACGAACTTGAACTTTCTATTCATATAAATAGATTCCTTGAGATGTTTTATTAGTTCTTCAAGGATGACCTTTTGAACATTTTTATGGCCAAATAGTCTTTGAACTTGAACATTCTATACAGACTTTATGACTACCTGTTGTTTCATCAGTAGGTAAAGGAAGACATTTTTTGACAAAAATAAATAAGATTCTGACCCTATATTCCATGAACTTGAACTTCTTTATTCATATAAATAGATTCCTTCTGATGTCTTATTAGTTCTTCAAGGATGACCCTTTGAACTTATTTGTGGCCAAATGAGTCTTTAAACTTGAACCTTCTTTACAGACTTCTGTCTTTTTTTTTTTCTTCAGTAAATCAAAGATGAGATTTTTTGACAAAAAAAAAAAAGATTCTGATCCTGGATCGCATGAAGTTGAACTTTCTATTCATATCAATAGATTCCTTCATATGTTTTATTAGTTTTTCAAGGATGACCTTTTGAACTTATTTGTGGCCAAATAGTCTTTGAACCTTGACCATTCTATACAGACTTTGTGACTACCTATTGTTTCATCAGTAGGTCAAGGAAGATCTTTTTTTACAAAAAAAAAAAAAAAGATTCTGATCCTGGATCCCATGAAGTTGAACTTTCTATTCATATAAATAGATTCCTTCTGATATTTTATTAGTTCTTCAAGGATGACCTTTTGAACTTATTTTTGGCCAAAGAGTCTTTGAACTTGAACATTCCATACAGACTTTATGACTACCTGTTGTTTCATCAGTAGGTAAAGGAAGACATTTTTTGACAAAAAAAATAAAAAGATTCTGACCCTAGATTCCATGAACTTGAACTTCTTTATTCATATAAATACATTCCTTCTGATGTCTTATTAGTTCTTCAAGGATTACCCTTTGAACTTATTTGTGGCCAAATGAATCTTTAAACTTGAACCTTCTTTACAGACTTCTGTCTTTCTGTTTTTTCTTCAGTAAATCAAAGATGAGATTTTTTGACAAAAAAAAAAACAGATTCTGATCCTGGATCCCATGAAGTTGAACTTTCTATTCATATAAATAGATTCCTTCTTATGTTTTATTAGTTCTTCAAGGATTACCATTTGAACTTTTTTGTGGCCAAAGTCTTTGAACTTGAACATTCTATACAGACTTTATGACTACCTGTTGTTTCATCAGTAGGTCAAGGAAGATCTTTTTTTTACAAAAAATAAAACAAGATTCTGACCCTAGATTCCATGAACTTGAGCTCTCTATTCATATAAATACATTCCTTCTGATGTCTTATTAGTTCTTCAAGGATGACCCTTTGAACTTATTTTTGGCCAAAGAGTCTTTGAACTTGAACATTCCATACAGACTTTATGAATACCTGTTGTTTCATCAGTAGGTAAAGGAAGACATTTTTTGACAAAAAAATAAAAAGATTCTGACCCTAGATTCCATGAACTTAAACTTCTTTATTCATATAAATACATTCCTTCTGATGTCTTATTAGTTCTTCAAGGATAACCCTTTGAACTTATTTGTGGCCAAATGAGTCTTTAAACTTGAACCTTCTTTACAGGCTTCTGTCTTTCTGTTTTTTCTTCAGTAAATCAAAGATGAGATTTTTTGACAAAAAAAAAAAAAAAACAGATTCTGATCCTGAATCCCATGAAGTTGAACTTTCTATTCATATCAATAGATTCCTTCAGATGTTTTATTCGTTTTTTAAGGATGACCTTTTGAACTTTTTTGTGGCCAAATAGTCTTTGAACTTGACCATTCTATACAGACTTTGTGACTACCTGTTGTTTCATCAGTAGGTCAAGGAAGATCTTTTTTTACAAAAAAAAAAAAAAAAGATTCTGATCCTGGATCCCATGATATGAACTTTCTATTCATATAAATAGATTCCTTCTGATATTTAATAGTTCTTCAAGGATGACCTTTTGAACTTATTTTTGGCCAAAGAGTCTTTGAACTTGAACATTCCATACAGACTTTATGACTACCTGTTGTTTCATCAGTAGGTAAAGGAAGACATTTTTTGACAAAAAAATAAAAAGATTCTGACCCTAGATTCCATGAACTTGAACTTCTTTATTCATATAAATACATTCCTTCTGATGTCTTATTAGTTCTTCAAAGATAACCCTTTGAACTTATTTGTGGCCAAATGAGTCTTTAAACTTGAACCTTCTTTACAGACTTCTGTCTTTTTTTTTTTCTTCAGTAAATCAAAGATGAGATTTTTTGACAAAAAAAAAAAAGATTCTGATCCTGGATCGCATGAAGTTGAACTTTCTATTCATATCAATAGATTCCTTCATATGTTTTATTAGTTTTTCAAGGATGACCTTTTGAACTTATTTGTGGCCAAATAGTCTTTGAACCTTGACCATTCTATACAGACTTTGTGACTACCTATTGTTTCATCAGTAGGTCAAGGAAGATCTTTTTTTACAAAAAAAAAAAAAAAGATTCTGATCCTGGATCCCATGAAGTTGAACTTTCTATTCATATAAATAGATTCCTTCTGATATTTTATTAGTTCTTCAAGGATGACCTTTTGAACTTATTTTTGGCCAAAGAGTCTTTGAACTTGAACATTCCATACAGACTTTATGACTACCTGTTGTTTCATCAGTAGGTAAAGGAAGACATTTTTTGACAAAAAAAATAAAAAGATTCTGACCCTAGATTCCATGAACTTGAACTTCTTTATTCATATAAATACATTCCTTCTGATGTCTTATTAGTTCTTCAAGGATTACCCTTTGAACTTATTTGTGGCCAAATGAATCTTTAAACTTGAACCTTCTTTACAGACTTCTGTCTTTCTGTTTTTTCTTCAGTAAATCAAAGATGAGATTTTTTGACAAAAAAAAAAACAGATTCTGATCCTGGATCCCATGAAGTTGAACTTTCTATTCATATAAATAGATTCCTTCTTATGTTTTATTAGTTCTTCAAGGATTACCATTTGAACTTTTTTGTGGCCAAAGTCTTTGAACTTGAACATTCTATACAGACTTTATGACTACCTGTTGTTTCATCAGTAGGTCAAGGAAGATCTTTTTTTTACAAAAAATAAAACAAGATTCTGACCCTAGATTCCATGAACTTGAGCTCTCTATTCATATAAATACATTCCTTCTGATGTCTTATTAGTTCTTCAAGGATGACCCTTTGAACTTATTTTTGGCCAAAGAGTCTTTGAACTTGAACATTCCATACAGACTTTATGAATACCTGTTGTTTCATCAGTAGGTAAAGGAAGACATTTTTTGACAAAAAAATAAAAAGATTCTGACCCTAGATTCCATGAACTTAAACTTCTTTATTCATATAAATACATTCCTTCTGATGTCTTATTAGTTCTTCAAGGATAACCCTTTGAACTTATTTGTGGCCAAATGAGTCTTTAAACTTGAACCTTCTTTACAGGCTTCTGTCTTTCTGTTTTTTCTTCAGTAAATCAAAGATGAGATTTTTTGACAAAAAAAAAAAAAAACAGATTCTGATCCTGAATCCCATGAAGTTGAACTTTCTATTCATATCAATAGATTCCTTCAGATGTTTTATTCGTTTTTTAAGGATGACCTTTTGAACTTTTTTGTGGCCAAATAGTCTTTGAACTTGACCATTCTATACAGACTTTGTGACTACCTGTTGTTTCATCAGTAGGTCAAGGAAGATCTTTTTTTACAAAAAAAAAAAAAAAAGATTCTGATCCTGGATCCCATGATATGAACTTTCTATTCATATAAATAGATTCCTTCTGATATTTAATAGTTCTTCAAGGATGACCTTTTGAACTTATTTTTGGCCAAAGAGTCTTTGAACTTGAACATTCCATACAGACTTTATGACTACCTGTTGTTTCATCAGTAGGTAAAGGAAGACATTTTTTGACAAAAAAATAAAAAGATTCTGACCCTAGATTCCATGAACTTGAACTTCTTTATTCATATAAATACATTCCTTCTGATGTCTTATTAGTTCTTCAAAGATAACCCTTTGAACTTATTTGTGGCCAAATGAGTCTTTAAACTTGAACCTTCTTTACAGGCTTCTGTCTTTCTGTTTTTTCTTCAGTAAATCAAAGATGAGATTTTTTGACAAAAAAAAAAAAACAGATTCTGATCCTGGATCCCATGAAGTTGAACTTTCTATTCATATCAATAGATTCCTTCAGATGTTTTATTCGTTTTTTAAGAATGACTGTGGCAAGGGGGGCGTGGTTCAGCGAGGTCTGCAGCGGGAGAGAGAGCCGCGGGACAAGCGGTAAGTGAGTGGGTTGGAAGCAGATTAATAACACCTGTCTCTTGTTCTAGTAATGAGCGCGGAGAGGGGATAAAACATCAGTGGAACCGGAGATCGGGAAGAGAGAGAGCCCGGACGGTTGATGCCAAACCCCCCCTCACAGAGACTGAGTAACCGGAAGCCGGAAGTGCCGACCCGGAAGTGATCGAGAGATCGTTGTTTATGAGAATCCACACCGCAGTGTGTGTTGTTGAAGTTTTGAGTTATAATAAAGAGACAAGCATCAACCGTCCAGCCGACCCCCGTGTCCTCTTCCTTCCTCCTTACATCGAACATTGTTACAATGACCTTTTGAACTTTTTTGTGGCCAAATAGTCTTTGAACTTGACCATTCTATACAGACTTTGTGACTACCTGTTGTTTCATCAGTAGGTCAAGGAAGATCTTTTTTTCCAAAAAAAAAAAAAAAAAAGATTCTGATCCTGGATCCCATGAAGTTGAACTTTCTATTCATATAAATAGATTCCTTCTGATATTTTATTAGTTCTTCAAGGATGACCTTTTGAACTTATTTTTGGCCAAAGAGTCTTTGAACTTGAACATTCCATACAGACTTTATGACTACCTGTTGTTTCATCAGTAGGTAAAGGAAGACATTTTTTGACAAAAAAATAAAAAGATTCTGACCCTAGATTCCATGAACTTGAACTTCTTTATTCATATAAATACATTCCTTCTGATGTCTTATTAGTTCTTCAAGGATAACCCTTTGAACTTATTTGTGGCCAAATGAGTCTTTAAAATTGTACCTTCTTTACAGACTTCTGTCTTTCTGTTTTTTCTTCAGTAAATCAAAGATGAGATTTTTTGACAAAAAAAAAAACAGATTCTGATCCTGGATCCCATGAAGATGAACTTTCTATTCATATCAATAGATTCCTTCAGATGTTTTATTAGTTTTTCAAGGATGACCTTTTGAACTTATTTGTGGCCAAATAGTCTTTGAACTTGACCATTCTATACAGACTTTGTGACTACCTGTTGTTTCATCAGTAGGTCAAGGAAGACATTTTTTGACAAAAAAAAAAAAAAAAAAGATTCTGATCCTAGATTCCATGCACTTGAACTTTCTATTCATATAAATAGAAATCCTTCTGATGTTTTATTAGTTCTTCGAGGATGACCCTTTGAACTTATTTGTGGCCAATGAGTCTTTAAACTTGGACCTTCTTTACAGAATTCTGTCTTTCTGTTTTTTCTTCAGTAGATCAAAGATGAGATTTTTTGACAAAAAAAAAAAAAGATTCTGATCCTGGATCCCATGAAGTTGAACTTTCTATTCATATAAATAGATTCCTTCTGATGTTTTATTAGTTCTTCAAGGATGACCTTTTGAACTTATTTGTGGCCAAAGAGTCTTTGAACTTGAACATTCTATACAGACATTATGACCACCTGTTGTTTCATCAGTAGGTAAAGGAAGACATTTTTTGACAAAAAAAAAAAAAGATTCTGACCCTAGATTCCATGATCTTGAACTTCTTTATTCCTATAAACAGATTCCTTCTGATGTCTTATTAGTTCTTCAAGGATGACCCTTTGAACTTATTTGTGGCCAAATGAGTCTTTAAACTTGAACCTTCTTTACAGACTTCTGTCTTTCTGTTTTTTCTTCAGTAAATCAAAGATGAGATTTTTTGACAAAACAAAAAAAGATTCTGATCCTGGATCCCATGAAGTTGAACTTTCTATTCATATCAATAGATTCCTTCAGATGTTTTATTAGTTTTTTCAAGGATGACCTTTTGAACTTATTTGTGGCCAAATAGTCTTTGAACTTGACCATTCTATACAGACTTTGTGACTACCTGTTGTTTCATCAGTAGGTCAAGGAAGACATTTTTTGACAAAAAAAAAAAAAAATATAGATTCTGACCCTAGATTCCATGCACTTGAACTTTCTATTCATATAAATAGAAATCCTTCTGATGTTTTATTAGTTCTTCGAGGATGACCCTTTGAACTTATTTGTGGCCAATGAGTCTTTAAACTTGGACCTTCTTTACAGAATTCTGTCTTTCTGTTTTTTCTTCAGTAGATCAAAGATGAGATTTTTTGACAAAAAAAAAAAAAGATTCTAAACCTGGATCCCATGAAGTTGAACTTTCTATTCATATAAATAGATTCCTTCTGATGTTTTATTAGGTCTTCAAGGATGACCTTTTGAACTTATTTGTGGCCAAAGAGTCTTTGAACTTGAACATTCTATACAGATATTATGACCACCTGTTGTTTCATCAGTAGGTAAAGGAAGACATTTTTTGACAACAAAAAAAAAAAGATTCTGACCCTAGATTCCATGAACTTGAACTTCTTTATTCATATAAATAGATTCCTTCTGATGTCTTATTAGTTCTTCAAGGATGACCCTTTGAACTTATTTGTGGCCAAATGAGTCTTTAAACTTGAACCTTCTTTACAGAATTCTGTCTTTCTGTTTTTTCTTCAGTAAATCAAAGATGAGATTTTTTGACAAAAAAAAAAAGATTCTGATCCTGGATCCCATGAAGTTGAACTTTCTATTCATATCAATAGATTCCTTCAGATGTTTTATTCGTTTTTCAAGGATGACCTTTTGGACTTTTTTGTGGCCAAATAGTCTTTGAACTTGACCATTCTATACAGACTTTGTGACTACCTGTTGTTTCCTCAGTAGGTCAAGGAAGATCTTTTTTTACAAAAAAAAAAAAAAAAAAGATTCTGATCCTGGATCCCATGAAGTTGAACTTTCTATTCATATAAATAGATTCCTTCTGATATTTTATTAGTTCTTCAAGGATGACCTTTTGAACTTATTTTTGGCCAAAGAGTCTTTGAACTTGAACATTCCATACAGACTTTATGACTACCTGTTGTTTCATCAGTAGGTAAAGGAAGACATTTTTTGACAAAAAAATAAAAAGATTCTGACCCTAGATTCCATGAACTTGAACTTCTTTATTCATATAAATACATTCCTTCTGATGTCTTATTAGTTCTTCAAGGATAACCCTTTGAACTTATTTGTGGCCAAATGAGTCTTTAAACTTGGACCTTCTTTACAGAATTCTGTCTTTCTGTTTTTTCTTCAGTAGATCAAAGATGAGATTTTTTGACAAAAAAAAAAAAGAATCTGATCCTGGATCCCATGAAGTTGAACTTTCTATTCATATAAATAGATTCCTTCTGATGTTTTATTAGTTCTTCAAGGATGACCTTTTGAACTTATTTGTGGCCAAAGAGTCTTTGAACTTGAACATTCTATACAGACATTATGACCACCTGTTGTTTCATCAGTAGGTAAAGGAAGACATTTTTTGACAAAAAAAAAAAAAAGATTCTGACCCTAGATTCCATGATCTTGAACTTCTTTATTCATATAAACAGATTCCTTCTGATGTCTTATTAGTTCTTCAAGGATGACCCTTTGAACTTATTTGTGGCCAAATGAGTCTTTAAACTTGAACCTTCTTTACAGACTTCTGTCTTTCTGTTTTTTCTTCAGTAAATCAAAGATGAGATTTTTTGACAAAACAAAAAAAGATTCTGATCCTGGATCCCATGAAGTTGAACTTTCTATTCATATAAATAGATTCCTTCTGATGTTTTATTAGTTCTTCAAGGATGACCTTTTGAACTTATTTGTGGCCAAAGAGTCTTTGAACTTGACCATTCTATACAGACTTTGTGACTACCTGTTGTTTCATCAGTAGGTCAAGGAAGACATTTTTTGACAAAAAAAAAAAAAAAAAGACTCTGACCCTAGATTCCATGCACTTGAACTTTCTATTCATATAAATAGAAATCCTTCTGATGTTTTATTAGTTCTTCGAGGATGACCCTTTGAACTTATTTGTGGCCAATGAGTCTTTAAACTTTGACCTTCTTTACAGAATTCTGTCTTTCTGTTTTTTCTTCAGTAGATCAAAGATGAGATTTTTTGACAAAAAAAAATTCTGATCCTGGATCCCATGAAGTTGAACTTTCTATTCATATAAATAGATTCCTTCTGATGTTTTATTAGTTCTTCAAGGATGACCTTTTGAACTTATTTGTGGCCAAAGAGTCTTTGAACTTGAACATTCTATACAGACATTAGACCACCTGTTGTTTCATCAGTAGGTAAAGGAAGACATTTTTTGACAAAAAAAAAAAAAGATTCTGACCCTAGATTCCATGATCTTGAACTTCTTTATTCATATAAATAGATTCCTTCTGATGTCTTATTAGTTCTTCAAGGATGACCTTTTGAACTTATTTGTGGCCAAATAGTCTTTAAACTTGACCATTCTATACAGACTTTATGACTACCTGTTGTTTCATAAGTAGGTAAAGGAAGACATTTTTTGACAAAAATAAATAAGATCCTGACCCTAGATTCCACGAACTTGAAATTTCTATTCATATAAATAGATTCCTTCTGATGTTTTATTAGTTCTTCAAGGATGACCTTTTGAACATATTTATTGCCAAATAGTCTTTGAACTTGAACATTCTATACAGACTTTATGACTACCTGTTGTTTCATCAGTAGGTAAAGGAAGACATTTTTTGACAAAAAAAATTTAAAAAGATTCTGACCCGATATTCCATGAACTTGAACTTCTTTATTCATATAAATAGATTCCTTCTGATGTCTTATTAGTTCTTCAAGGATGACCCTTTGAACTTATTTGTGGCCTAATGAGTCTTTAAACTTGAATCTTCTTTACAGACTTCTGTCTTTCTGTTTTTTCTTCAGTAAATCAAAGAGGAGATTTTTTGACAAAAAAAAAAAAAATTCTTATCCTGGATCCCATGAAGTTGAACTTTCTATTCATATCAATAGATTCCTTCTGATGTTTTATTAGTTCTTCAAGGATGACCTTTTGAACTTATTTGTGGCCAAATAGTCTTTGAACTTGACCATTCTATACAGACTTTGTGACTACCTGTTGTTTCATCAGTAGGTCAAGGAAGACATTTTTTGACAAAAAAAAAAAAAAAAGATTCTGACCCTAGATTCCATGCACTTGAACTTTCTATTCATATAAATAGAAATCCTTCTGATGTTTTATTAGTTCTTCGAGGATGACCCTTTGAACTTATTTGTGGCCAATGAGTCTTTAAACTTTGACCTTCTTTACAGAATTCTGTCTTTCTGTTTTTTCTTCAGTAGATCAAAGATGAGATTTTTTGACAAAAAAAAAAAAAAAATTCTGATCCTGGATCCCATGAAGTTGAACTTTCTATTCATATAAATAGATTCCTTCTGATGTTTTATTAGTTCTTCAAGGATGACCTTTTGAACTTATTTGTGGCCAAAGAGTCTTTGAACTTGAACATTCTATACAGACATTAGACCACCTGTTGTTTCATCAGTAGGTAAAGGAAGACATTTTTTGACAAAAAAAAAAAAAGATTCTGACCCTAGATTCCATGATCTTGAACTTCTTTATTCATATAAATAGATTCCTTCTGATGTCTTATTAGTTCTTCAAGGATGACCTTTTGAACTTATTTGTGGCCAAATAGTCTTTAAACTTGACCATTCTATACAGACTTTATGACTACCTGTTGTTTCATAAGTAGGTAAAGGAAGACATTTTTTGACAAAAATAAATAAGATCCTGACCCTAGATTCCACGAACTTGAAATTTCTATTCATATAAATAGATTCCTTCTGATGTTTTATTAGTTCTTCAAGGATGACCTTTTGAACATATTTATTGCCAAATAGTCTTTGAACTTGAACATTCTATACAGACTTTATGACTACCTGTTGTTTCATCAGTAGGTAAAGGAAGACATTTTTTGACAAAAAAAAAATAAAAAGATTCTGACCCGATATTCCATGAACTTGAACTTCTTTATTCATATAAATAGATTCCTTCTGATGTCTTATTAGTTCTTCAAGGATGACCCTTTGAACTTATTTGTGGCCTAATGAGTCTTTAAACTTGAATCTTCTTTACAGACTTCTGTCTTTCTGTTTTTTCTTCAGTAAATCAAAGAGGAGATTTTTTGACAAAAAAAAAAAAAAAATTCTTATCCTGGATCCCATGAAGTTGAACTTTCTATTCATATCAATAGATTCCTTCTGATGTTTTATTAGTTCTTCAAGGATGACCTTTTGAACTTATTTGTGGCCAAATAGTCTTTGAACTTGACCATTCTATACAGACTTTATGACTACCTGTTGTTTCATCAGTAGGTAATGGAAGACATTTTTTGACAAAAAATAAATAAAAAGAATCTGACCCAAGATTCCATGAACTTGAACTTTCTATTCATATAAATAAATTCCTTGAGATGTTTTATAGTTCTTCAAGGATGACCTTTTGAACTTATTTGTGGCCAAATAGTCTTTAAACTTGACCATTCTATAAAGACTTTATCACTACCTGTTGTTTCATCAGTAGGTAAAGGAAGACATTTTTTGACAAAAAAAAATAAAAAGATTCTGACCCGATATTCCATGAACTTGAACTTCTTTATTCATATAAATAGATTCCTTCTGATGTCTTATTAGTTCTTCAAGGATGACCCTTTGAACTTATTTGTGGCCTAATGAGTCTATAAACTTGAATCTTCTTTACAGACTTCTGTCTTTCTGTTTTTTCTTCAGTAAATCAAAGAGGAGATTTTTTGACAAAAAAAAAAATAAATTCTTATCCTGGATCCCATGAAGTTGAACTTTCTATTCATATAAATAGATTCCTTCTGATGTTTTATTAGTTCTTCAAGGATGACCTTTTGAACTTATTTGTGGCCAAATAGTCTTTGAACTTGACCATTCTATACAGACTTTTTGACTACCTGTTGTTTCATCAGTAGGTAATGGAAGACATTTTTTTACAAAAAATAAATAAAAAGAATCTGACCCAAGATTCCATGAACTTGAACTTTCTATTCATATAAATAAATTCCTTGAGATGTTTTATAGTTCTTCAAGGATGACCTTTTGAACTTATTTGTGGCCAAATAGTCTTTAAACTTGACCATTCTATACAGACTTTATGACTACCTGTTGTTTCATCAGTAGGTCAAGGAAGATCTTTTTTTTACAAAAAAATAAAATAAGATTCTGACCCTAGATTCCATGAACTTGAACTTTCTATGGATATAAATAGATTCCTTGTGATGCTTTATTAGTTCTTCAAGGATGACCTTTTGAACTTATTTGTGGCCAAATAGTCTTTGAAGTTGAACATTTTATACAGACTTTATGACTACCTGTTTTTTCTTCAGTAGATCAAGGATGAGATTTTTTGACAAAAAAAAGATTATGACCCTGAATCCCATGAACTTGAACTTTCTCTGCATATAAACAGATTCCTTCTCATGCAGTGGTTCAAGGATGTCCCTTTGAACTTATTTTTGGCCAAACAGTCGTTGAACTTGAACCTTCTTTACAGACTTATGTCTTTCTCTTGTTTCTTCAGTAGATCAAGGATGAGATTTTTTGACAAAAAAACAAAACAAAAAAGATTCTGACCCTGGATCCCATGAACTTGAACATTCTATGTATATAAAAATATTCCTTCTGATGCAGTGGTTCAAAGATGACCTTTTGAACTTATTTGTGGACAAATAGTCTTTGAACTTGCATATTTGAACTTGGGATGAAACATCAGAGGGAATATATTATTATATATAGAAAGTTCAAGTTCAAAGACTATTTGGCCACAAATAAGTTTAAAAGGTCATCCTTGAACCAGTGCATCAGAAGGAATCTATATATATGTATAGAAAGTTCAAGTTCATGGAATCCAGGGGACGAACATTATTTCAAAAAGTCATATTTGAACTTGTGAGGAAGCATCAGAAGGAATATTTTAGTATATATAGAATGTTCAAGTTCAAAGACTCTTTGGCCAAGAATAAGATCAAAAGTTCATCCTTAAATTACTAATTCCATCAGAGGGAATCTATTTATATGTATAGAAAGTTCAAGTTCATAGGATCCAGGGTCAGATTTTTTATGTCAAAAAATGTCATCCTTGAACTACTGATAAAACTACAGGAGTCATAAAGTCTGTATAGAAGGTTCAAGTTCAAAGAGTATTTGGCCACAAATAAGTTCAAAAGGTCATCCTTAAAGCACTGATGAAGCATCAAAAGGAATCTATTTATATGTATAGAAAGTTCAATTTCATGGAATCCAGGGTTAGAACATTTTTCCAAAAGTCATATTTGAACTTGGAATGAAACATCAGACGGAATATATTATTATATATAGAAAGTTCAAGTTCAAAGACTATTTGGCCACAAATAAGTTTAAAACTCATCCTTTAGCCAGTGCATCAGAAGGAATCTATTTATATGTATAGAAAGTTCAAGTTCATGGAATCCAAGGGAATCTACATTATTTCAAAAAGTCATATTTGAACTTGTGATGAAGCATCAGAAGGAATATATTAGTATATATAGAAAGTTCAAGTTCAAAGACTATTTGGCCAAGAATTAGAACAAAAGTTCATCCTTGAAGAACTAATAAAACATCCGAAGGAATCTATTTATATGTATAGAAATTCAAGTTCATGGAATCTAGGGGCAGAATTTTATTTTCAAAATTCATATTTGAACTTCTGAAAAAACCTCCAAAAGCCTATACGTTTGAATTTAAATGTAAAGTTGAAAGACTCTTTGTCCAAAAATATATTCAAAAAGTCATACTTGAACTAAAGATGAAACCGCAGCAGAAATGTGCTAGTATGCATAGAACGTTCCAGTTATAGGATCTAGGGTCAGACATTTTTTTTGTTGTTGTCAAAAACTAATCCTTGAACTACTGATAAAACAACAGCAAGTCATAAGTCTGTATAGAAGGTTCAAGTTCAAAGACTTTTTGGCCACAAATAAGTTTAAATGGTCATACTTGAACCAGTGCATCAGAAGGAATCTATTTACATGTATAGAAAGTTCAAGTTCAAAGACTATTTGGCCACAAATAAGTTTAAAAGGTCATCCTTGAACCAGTGCATCAGAAGGAATCTATATATATATGTATAGAAAGTTCAAGTTCATGGAATCCAGGGGAAGAACATTATTTCAAAAAGTCATATTTGAACTTGGGATGAAACATCAGAAGGAATATATTAGTATATATAGAATGGTCAAGTTCAAAGACTCTTTGGTCAAGAATAAGATCAAAAGGACATCCTTGAAGAACTAATTCCATCAGAGGTAATCTATTTATGAGTATAGAAAGTTCAAGTTCATAGGATCCAGGGTCAGATTTTTTTTTTTTTTTGTCAAAAAATGTCATCCTTGAACTACTGATAAAACAACAGGAGTCATAAAGTCTGTATAGAAGGTTCAAGTTCAAAGAATATTTGGCCAAGAATAAGATCAAAAGGTCATCCTTGAAGTACTAATTCCATCACAGGGATTCTATTTATATGTATAGAAAGTTCAAGTTCATAGGATCCAGGGTCAGATTTTTTTTTGTCAAAAAATGTCATCCTTGAACTGCTGATGAAACAACAGGAGTCATAAAGTCTGTATAGAAGGTTCAAGTTCAAAGAATATTTGGCCAGAAATAATTTCAAAAGGTCATCCTTAAAGCACTGATGTAGCATCAAAAGGAATCTATTTATATGTATAGAAAGTTCAAGTTCATGGAATCCAGGGTCAGAATATTTTTCCAAAAGTCATATTTGAACTTGGGATGAAACATCAGAAGGAATACATTAGTATATATTGAAAGTTCAAGTTCAAAGGCTATTGGCCACAAAATACGTTTAAAAGTCATCCTTTAACCAGTGCATCAGAAGGAATCAATTTATATATATAGAAAGTTCAAGTTCATGGAATCCAGGGGGAGAACATTATTTCAAAAAGTCATATTTGAACTTGTGATGAAGCATCAGAAGGAATATATTAGTATATATAGAATGTTCAAGTTCAAAGACTCTTTGGCCAAGAATGAGATCAAAATTCATCTTTGAAGTACTAATTACATCAGAGGGAATCTATTTATATGTATAGAAAGTTCAAGTTCTTGGGATCCAGGGTCAGATTTTTTTCTGTCAAAGAATGACATCCTTGAACTACTGATAAAATAACAGGAGTCATAAAGTCTGTATAGAAGATTCAAGTTCAAACACTCTTTGGCCAAAAATAAGTTCAAAGGTCATCCTTAGAGCACTGATGAAGCATCAGAAGGAATCTATTTATATGTATAGAATGTTCAAGTTCATGGAATCCAGGGTCAGAACATTTTTCCAAAAGTCATATTTGAATTTGGAATGAAACATCAGAAGGAATATATTAGTATATATAGAAAGTTCAAGTTCAAAGACTATTTGGCCACAAATAAGTTTAAAAGGTCATCCTTGAACCAGTGCATCAGAAGGAATCTATGTATATGCATACAAAGTTCAAGTTCATAGGATCCAGGGGGAGAACATTATTTCAAAAAGTCATATTTGAACTTGTGATGAAACATCAGAAGGAATATATTAGTATATATAGAATGTTCAAGTTCAAAGACTCTTTGGCCAAGAATAAGATCAAAAGGTCATCCTTGAAGTACTAATTCCATCAGAGGGAATCTATTTATATGTATAGAAAGTTCAAGTTCATAGGATCCAGGGTCAGATTTTTTTTTTTTTTGTCAAAAAAATGTCGTCCTTGAACTACTGATAAACAACAGGAGTCATAAAGTCTGTATAGGAGGTTCAAGTTTAAAGAATATTTGGCCAAGAATAAGAACGAAAGTTCATCCTTGAAGAACTAATAAAATATCAGAAGGAATCTATTTTTATGTATTCAAGTTCATGCAATCTAGGGGGAGAAAAAATATTCAAAAAGTCATATTTGAACTTCTGATAAAACATCTGAAAGCCTATATGTGTGAATTTAAATGTAAAATTCAATCACTTCGTTGGCCAAAAATAAATTCAACAGGTCTTCCTTGAAGTACTAACCAGTATATGATTCTTTTAATTTGTATAGATTGGTCGAGCTCATTGATTCCATGGTAAGATTTTTTTTTCTTTGTTCAAAACGTCATATTTGAACTTTGAGGTCTGTAAATATAAAAAGTTTAATATTTAGGATTCCTTTTTCCAGAATTGTGTTTAATAGGTCAAAAACTGTCTACATTCATTTTTAATAATACATAACAAATACATCAAATTCTGTTTGTAAAATTTTTAAGGATTCTTATGGCAATCCTCTCTGGGCACGCCCGTTCTTGTCTGATCTCGGAAGTTCAGCAGGGTCTTCCGCAGGGTCTCTTTCCTTGGATGGGAAACCTCCATTTATCATTTAAGTTATCTAAGTCATCTAAGTTCAAAAGCACTTATCTATTTAATACAGCACGAGTTCTTGTAAAACCAGCTTTTGGATGCATTGAAAACCCACTGAAGAGATCTTCAATGTAAAAGAGTCTTAAATGCAATGCAATGCAAAAGCACTAAACTCGTCATTGCACAGAGAATTATTATATGAAAAAAGCGATAACCATCTTCAAGAGGTCAAGAGGCATTTATTTGTCATTTGCATAGTTAACACAAGGGAAAACTGGGCATTGAAATCTTTTTTCGTATGCAATGCAATGCAAAGCACTAATTTTTTCAATGCACAATTTTTTTGTATATATGCATGCAAGTCTTCAATGCACAAGTTTTTTCGTATGCAATGCAAAACCACTAATCTTTTCATTACACTCTGAATACTTATATGCAATGCAAAAGTGCTAATATCTTGAATGGGCAACGAGTTATTTTATGCAATGCAAAGCAAAAGCACTATCTCTTCGTTTTTGCATGCTAATTCAAAAGCTTTAATCTCCTTAGTTTTTTTTCGTAGAACAAGTTTTTTCATAAAACAAGTTTTGTTCGTATGCAATGCAAAAGCACTAATCTCCCCCTGCACATGTTTTCTTTGTATGCAATGCAAACGCACTAATCTCCCCACTACGCAAGGTTTTTCGTATGCAATGCATTGCAAAAGCGCTTATATCTTCAATGCATGATGAGTTCAATGCAATGCAAAAGCACTAATCTCCACAGTGCACAAGTATTTTTGTATGCAGTGCAAAGCACTAATCTCCCCACTACACAAGGTTTTTCGTATGCAATGTACGAAAAGCGCTAATATCTTCAATGCAAGACGAGTCCAATGCAATGCAAAAGCACTAATTTCTTCATTGCACAAGTTTTTTCGTTAGCAATGCAAACGAACTAATCTCTTAATGCACAGTGAGATCTTATATGCAATGTAATGCAATGTAAAGTTTTTTGTATTGCATGCATGCCAAAGTCTTCAAGCCGCAATTTTTTTCGTATGCAATGCAAAAGCACTACTCTCCCCAGTGCACAAGTTTTTTCGTATGCAATGCAATTGCAAAAGCGCTAATATCTTCAATGCATGACGAGTTAAATGCAATGCAAAATCACTAATCTCCCCAGTGCACAAGCTTTTTCGCATGCATTGCAATGCAAAAGCACTCATTTTTTCAATGCACAAAGTTTTTGTATGCATGCATGCAGTCTTCAGTGCACAAGTTTATTCGTATGTAATGCAAAAGCACTAATCTTTTCATTACACCCTGAATTCTTTTATATGCAATGCAATGCAAAAGCGCTAATATCTTCAATGCGCAACGAGTTCTAGCAATGCAAAAGCACTAATCTCTTCTTTGCTTAACTTTTTTCGTTAGCAATGCAAACGAACTAATCTCTTTAATGCACAGTGAGATCTTATATGCAATGTAATGCATTGTAAAGTTTTTTGTATTGCATGCATGCAAAAAACTTTAAGGCGCAAGTTTTTTCGTATGCAATACAATGCAATGCAAAAGCGAAAATATCTTAAATGCACGAGTTCTATGCAATGCAAAAGCACGATCTCTTCGATGCACAGATTTTTGGTATGCAATGCAAAAGCACTAATATTTAATTGCACAGCAAATTCTTATATGCAATGCAATGCAATGTAAAGTTTTATGTATTGCATGCATGCCAAAGTCTTCAAGCCGCAAGTTTTTTCGTATGCAATGCAAAAGCGCTAATATCTTCAATGCATAACGAGTTCTAGCAATGCAAAAGCACTAATCTCTTCATTGCACAAGTTTTTTCGTATGCATTGCAAAAATGCATAACGAGTTCTAGCAATGCAAAAGCACTATCTCTTCATTGCACAAGTTTTTTCGTTAGCAATGCAAACGAACTAATCTCTTTAATGCACAAGCGCTAATATCTTCAATGCATGACGAGTTAAATGCAATGCAAAAGCACTAATCTACCCAGTGCACAAGTTTTTTCACATGCAAGGCAATGCAAAAGCACTACTCTCCCCAGTGCACAAGCTTTTTCGCATGCATTGCAATGCAAAACCACTCATTTTTTCAATGCACAAACAAAGTTTTTGTATGCATGCATGCAGTCTTCAGTGCACAAGTTTATTCGTATGTAATGCAAAAGCACTAATCTTTTCATTACACCCTGAAATCTTTTATATGCAATGCAATGCAAAAGCGCTAATATCTTCAATGCATAACGAGTTCTAGCAATGCAAAAGCACTAATCTCTTCATTGCACGAGTTTTTTCGTATGCATTGCAAAAATGCATAACGAGTTCTAGCAATGTAAAAGCACTATCTCTTCATTGCACAAGTTTTTTCGCTAGCAATGCAAACGAACTAATCTCTTTAATGCACAGTGAGATCTTATATGCAATGTAATGCAATGTAAAGTTTTTTTGTACATGCAAAATACTTTAAGCCGCAAGTTTTTTCGTATGCAATTCAAAGCAAAAGAACTATCTCTTCGATGTACAGCAAGTTATTGGAGGCAATGCAATGCAATGCAAAAGCACTCATTTTTTCAATGCACAAACAAAGTTTTTGTATGCATGCATGCAGTCTTCAGTGCACAAGTTTATTCGTATGTAATGCAAAAGCACAAATCTTTTCATTACACCCTGAATTCTTTTATATGCAATGCAATGCAAAAGCGCTAATATCTTCAATGCGCAACGAGTTATTTTATGCAATGCAATCTCTTTGATGCACAGCAAGTTTTTGTAACCAATGCAATGCAAAACACTAAACTCCTTATTGCAAATTTTTTTTCGTATGCAATGCAATG
Organism: Pseudorasbora parva; assembly: GCF_024679245.1. Taxonomy (NCBI): domain Eukaryota; kingdom Metazoa; phylum Chordata; class Actinopteri; order Cypriniformes; family Gobionidae; genus Pseudorasbora; species Pseudorasbora parva. The sequence goes on from NC_090183.1 coordinate 20,355,395, forward strand.
CAAAAGCGCTAATATCTTCAATGCATAACGAGTTCTAGCAATGCAAAAGCACTAATCTCTTCATTGCACAAGTTTTTTCGTATGCATTGCAAAAATGCATAACGAGTTCTAGCAATGCAAAAGCACTATCTCTTCATTGCACAAGTTTTTTCGCTAGCAATGCAAACGAACTAATCTCTTTAATGCACAGTGAGATCTTATATGCAATGTAATGCAATGTAAAGTTTTTTTGTACATGCAAAATACTTTAAGCCGCAAGTTTTTTCGTATGCAATTCAAAGCAAAAGAACTATCTCTTCGATGTACAGCAAGTTATTGGAGGCAATGCAATGCAATGCAATGCAAAAGCACTCATTTTTTCAATGCACAAACAAAGTTTTTGTATGCATGCATGCAGTCTTCAGTGCACAAGTTTATTCGTATGTAATGCAAAAGCACTAATCTTTTCATTACACCCTGAATTCTTTTATATGCAATGCAATGCAAAAGCGCTAATATCTTCAATGCGCAACGAGTTATTTTATGCAATGCAATCTCTTTGATGCACAGCAAGTTTTTGTAACCAATGCAATGCAAAACACTTAACTCCTTATTGCAAATTTTTTTTCGTATGCAATGCAATGCAAAAGCGCTAATATCTTCAATGCATAACGAGTTCTAGCAATGCAAAAGCACTAATCTCTTCATTGCACAAGTTTTTTCGTATGCATTGCAAAAATGCATAACGAGTTCTAGCAATGCAAAAGCACTATCTCTTCATTGCACAAGTTTTTTCGCTAGCAATGCAAACGAACTAATCTCTTTAATGCACAGTGAGATCTTATATGCAATGTAATGCAATGTAAAGTTTTTTTGTACATGCAAAATACTTTAAGCCGCAAGTTTTTTCGTATGCAATTCAAAGCAAAAGAACTATCTCTTCGATGTACAGCAAGTTATTGGAGGCAATGCAATGCAATGCAATGCAAAAGCACTCATTTTTTCAATGCACAAACAAAGTTTTTGTATGCATGCATGCAGTCTTCAGTGCACAAGTTTATTCGTATGTAATGCAAAAGCACAAATCTTTTCATTACACCCTGAATTCTTTTATATGCAATGCAATGCAAAAGTGCTAATATCTTCAATGCGCAACGAGTTATTTTATGCAATGCAATCTCATCGATGCACAGCAAGTTTTTGTAACCAATCCAATGCAAAACACTAAACTCCTTATTGCAAATTTTTTTCGTATGCAATGCAATGCAAAAGCGCTAATATCTTCAATGCATAACGAGTTCTAGCAATGCAAAAGCACTAATCTCTTCATTGCACAAGTTTTTTCGTATGCATTGCAAAAATGCATAACGAGTTCTAGCAATGCAAAAGCACAATCTCTTCATTGCACAAGTTTTTTCGTTAGCAATGCAAACGAACTAATCTCTTTAATGCACAGTGAGATCTTATATGCAATGTAATGCAATGTAAAGTTTTTTTGTACATGCAAAAGACTTTAGCCGCAAGTTTTTTCGTATGCAATTCAAAGCAAAAGAACTATCTCTTCGATGTACAGCAAGTTATTGGAGGCAATGCAATGCAATGCAATGCAAAAGCACTCATTTTTTCAATGCACAAACAAAGTTTTTGTATGCATGCATGCAGTCTTCAGTGCACAAGTTTATTCGTATGTAATGCAAAAGCACTAATCTTTTCATTACACCCTGAATTCTTTTATATGCAATGCAATGCAAAAGCGCTAATATCTTCAATGCGCAACGAGTTATTTTATGCAATGCAATCTCATCGATGCACAGCAAGTTTTTGTAACCAATCCAATGCAAAACACTAAACTCCTTATTGCAAATTTTTTTCGTATGCAATGCAATGCAAAAGCGCTAATATCTTCAATGCATAACGAGTTCTAGCAATGCAAAAGCACTAATCTCTTCATTGCACAAGTTTTTTCGTATGCATTGTCAAAATGCATAACGAGTTCTAGCAATGCAAAAGCACAATCTCTTCATTGCACAAGTTTTTTCGTTAGCAATGCAGACGAACTAATCTCTTTAATGCACAGTGAGATCTTATATGCAATGTAATGCAATGTAAAGTTTTTTTGTACATGCAAAAGACTTTAGCCGCAAGTTTTTTCGTATGCAATTCAAAGCAAAAGAACTATCTCTTCGATGTACAGCAAGTTATTGGAGGCAATGCAATGCAAAAGCACTCATTTTGTCAACGCACAAAGGGTTTTTGTATATTCATGCATCTAAAAGTCTTCAATCCACGAGTTTTTTCGTAGGCAATGCAAAATCATTATCTCATCTGATGCACAGCAAGTTTTTGTAAGGAATGCAAAAACACTAATCTACTCATTGCACAAGCTTTTTCGTATGCAATGCAATGCAAAAGCACTAATCACGTCATTGCCCGAAATTTTGCCTATGCGATGCAAATCAATGCAAATGCGCTAATATATTCATTCCACAACGACTTATTTCATGCAATGCAATGAAAAAGTACTTATTTCTTAAATGTGCAACGAGTTCTTATTTCAGTGCAATGCAAATGCTCTGATTTCTTCAATGCTTTTTGCATGGGTGCAGGGTTTTTGCAGGGTTTTTTATACAATGCAAAATTCTTCAGTGCACAAGTTTTTTTCGTATGCAATACAAAGCGATGAAATGCAAAAGCCCTAATCTCTTCAATGTACAACGCAATTGATGTGGATTCTGACTAATTCCTATTCCAAAGAAGGTTCAATAAATATATATCCAATAGTTAAATATGGAACATGTTCTGGCTAATGTATTATCTGAATGTACGAGACAGTTACAGTTGGGACTCCCAGACTTCTTCTGATATTTCAGCAGCAGTTCAAGAATGAAATTTTGAAATATAGGCCAACAAAAACTTTCTTCTGGCCAAAGATTCTCTGAACTTGAACTTTCTTTACAGACGTATGTCTTTCTGTTGTTTCTTCAGTAGATCAAGGATGAGATTTTTTGACAAAAAAAAAAAGACACTGACTCTGGATCCCATTAACTTGAAATTTCTCTCCATGTAAATAGATTCCTTCTGATTCTCTGAACTTGAACTTTCTTTACAGACGTATGTCTTTCTGTTGTTTCTTCAGTAGATCAAGGATGAGATTTTTTGACAAAAAAAAAAAGACTCTGACTCTGGATCCCATGAACTTGAAATTTCTCTCCATATAAATAGATTCCTTCTGATAAAGTGGTTCAACATTTTGAACTTACTTTTGGCCAAATAGTCTTTGAACTGAACATTCTATACAGACTTTATGACTACCTATTGTTTCATCAGTAGGTCAAGGAAGACATTTTTTGACAAAAAATAAAATAAAAAAATCTAACCCTAAGTTCCATGAACTTGCATAATCAATACATATAAATAGATTCCTTCTGATCGTTTATTAGATCTTCAATGATGACTCTTTGAACTTATTTTTGGCCAAAGAGTCTTTGAACTTGAACCTTCTTTACAGACTTATGTCTTTCTGTTGTTTCTTCAGTAGATAGAGGATGAGATTTTTGGACAAAAAAAAAAAAGACTCTGACCCTAGATTCCATGAACTTGAACTTTCTATGGATATAAATAGATTCCTTGTGATGTCTTATTAGTTCTTCAAGGATGACCCTTTGAACTTATTTGTGGCCAAATGAGTCTTTAAACTTGAACCTTCTTTACAGACTTCTGTCTTTCTGTTTTTTCTTCAGTAAATCAAAGATGAGATTTTTTGACAAAAAAAAAAGATTCTGATCCTGGATCCCATGAAGTTGAACTTTCTATTCATATCAATAGATTCCTTCAGATGTTTTATTAGTTTTTCAAGGATGACCTTTTGAACTTATTTGTGGCCAAATAGTCTTTGAACTTGACCATTCTATACAGACTTTGTGACTACCTATTGTTTCATCAGTAGGTCAAGGAAGACATTTTTTTACAAAAAAAAAAAAAAAAGATTCTGACCCTAGATTCCATGCACTTGAACTTTCTATTCATATAAATATAAATCCTTCTGATGTCTTATTAGTTCTTCAAGGATGACCCTTTGAACTTATTTGTGGCCAAATGAGTCTTTAAACTTGAACCTTCTTTACAGACTTCTGTCTTTCTGTTTTTTCTTCAGTAAATCAAAGATGAGATTTTTTGACAAAAAAAAAAGATTCTGATCCTGGATCGCATGAAGTTGAACTTTCTATTCATATCAATAGATTCCTTCATATGTTTTATTAGTTTTTCAAGGATGACCTTTTGAACTTATTTGTGGCCAAATAGTCTTTGAACCTTGACCATTCTATAAAGACTTTGTGACTACCTGTTGTTTCATCAGTAGGTCAAGGAAGATCTTTTTTTACAAAAAAAAAAAAAAAAAGATTCTGATCCTGGATCCCATGAAGTTGAACTCTCTATTCATATCAATAGATTCCTTCATATGTTTTATTAGTTTTTCAAGGATGACCTTTTGAACTTATTTGTGGCCAAATAGTCTTTGAACCTTGACCATTCTATACAGACTTTGTGACTACCTGTTGTTTCATCAGTAGGTAAAGGAAGACATTTTTTGACAAAAAAAATAAAAAGATTCTGACCCTAGATTCCATGAACTTGAACTTCTTTATTCATATAAATACATTCCTTCTGATGTCTTATTAGCTCTTCAAGGATTACCCTTTGAACTTATTTGTGGCCAAATGAATCTTTAAACTTGAACCTTCTTTACAGACTTCTGTCTTTCTGTTTTTTCTTCAGTAAATCAAAGATGAGATTTTTTGACAAAAAAAAAAAAAACAGATTCTGATCCTGGATCCCATGAAGTTGAACTTTCTATTCATATAAATAGATTCCTTCTGATATTTTATTAGTTCTTCAAGGATGACCTTTTGAACTTATTTTTGGCCAAAGAGTCTTTGAACTTGAACATTCCATACAGACTTTATGACTACCTGTTGTTTCATCAGTAGGTCAAGGAAGATCTTTTTTTACAAAAAAAATAAAACAAGATTCTGACCCTAGATTCCATGAACTTGAACTCTCTATTCATATAAATATATTCCTTCTGATGTCTTATTAGTTCTTCAAGGATGACCCTTTGAACTTATTTGTGGCCAAATGAGTCTTTAAACTTGAACCTTCTTTACAGACTTTATGACTACCTGTTGTTTCATCAGTAGGTCAAGGAAGATCTTTTTTTTTACAAAAAAATAAAATAAGATTCTGACCCTAGATTCCATGAACTTGAACTTTCTATGGATATAAATAGATTCCTTGTGATGTCTTTTTAGTTCTTCAAGGATGACCCTTTGAACTTATTTGTGGCCAAATGAGTCTTTAAACTTGAACCTTCTTTACAGACTTCTGTCTTTCTGTTTTTTCTTCAGTAAATCAAAGATGAGATTTTTTGACAAAAAAAAAAAAGATTCTGATCCTGGATCCCATGAAGTTGAACTTTCTATTCATATCAATAGATTCCTTCAGATGTTTTATTAGTTTTTCAAGGATGACCTTTTGAACTTATTTGTGGCCAAATAGTCTTTGAACTTGACCATTCTATACAGACTTTGTGACTACCTGTTGTTTCATCAGTAGGTCAAGGAAGACATTTTTTGACAAAAAAAAAAAAAAAAAAAAGATTCTGACCCTAGATTCCATGAAGTTGAACTTTCTATTCATATCAATAGATTCCTTCAGATGTTTTATTAGTTTTTCAAGGATGACCTTTTGAACTTATTTGTGGCCAAAGAGTCTTTGAACTTGAACCTTCTTTACAGACTTCTGTCTTTCTGTTTATTCTTCAGTAAATCAAAGATGAGATTTTTTGACAACAAAAAAAAAGATTCTGATCCTGGATCCAATGAAGTTGAACTTTCTATTCATATAAATAGATTCCTTCTGATGTTTTATTAGTTCTTCAAGGATGACCATTTGAACTTATTTGTGGCCAAATAGTCTTTGAACTTGAACTTTCTATACAGACTTTATGACTACCTGTTGTTCCATCAGTAGGTCAAGGAAGATCTTTTTTTTACAAAAAATAAAATAAGATTCTGACCCTAGATTCCATGAACTTGAACTCTCTATTCATATAAATAGATTCCTTCTGATATTTTATTAGTTCTTCAAGGATGACCTTTTGAACTTATTTATGGCCAAATAGTCTTTGAACTTGAACATTCTATACAGATTTTATGACTACCTGTTGTTTCATCAGTAGGTAAAGGAAGACATTTTTTGACAAAAAAAATAAAAAGATTCTGACCCTAGATTCCATGAACTTGAACTTCTTTATTCATATAAATAGATTCCTTCTGATGTCTTAATAGTTCTTCAAGGATCACCCTTTGAACTTATTTGTGGCCAAATAGTCTTTGAACTTGAACATTCTATACAGACTTTATGACTACCTGTTGTTTCATCAGTAGGTCAAGGAAGATCTTTTTTTTACAAAAAAATAAAACAAGATTCTGACCCTAGATTCCATGAACTTGAACTCTCTATTCATATAAATACATTCCTTCTGATGTCTTATTAGTTCTTCAAGGATGACCCTTTGAACTTATTTGTGGCCAAATGAGTCTTTAAACTTGAACCTTCTTTACAGACTTTATGACTACCTGTTGTTTCAAAAGTAGGTAAAGGAAGATCTTTTTTTTTTTTACAAAAAATAAAACAAGATTCTGACCCTAGATTCCATGAACTTGAACTCTCTATTCATATAAATAGATTCCTTCTGATATTTTATTAGTTCTTCAAGCATGAACTTTTGAACTTATTTTTGGCCAAAGAGTCTTTGAACTTGAACCTTCTTTACAGACTTATGTCTTTCTATTGTTTCTTCAGTAGATCAAGGATGAGATTTTTTGACAAGAAAAAAAAAGATTCTGACCCTGGATCCGAAGAACTTGAACTTTCTATGCATATAAATAGATTCTGTTGCAGTGGTTCAAGGATGACCTTTTGAACTCATTTGTGGCCAAATGAGTCTTTAAACTTGAACCTTCTTTACAGACTTTATGACTACCTGTGGTTCATCAGTAGGTAAAGGAAGACATTTTTTGACAAAAAAAAAAAAGATTCTGACCCTAGATTCCATGAACTTGAACTTCTTTATTCATATAAATAGATTCCTTCTGATGTTTTATTAGTTCTTCAAGGATGACCTTTTGAACTTATTTTTGGCCAAAGAGTCTTTGAACTTGAACATTCTATACAGACTTTTTGACTACCTGTTGTTTCATCAGTAGGTAAAGGATGACATTTTTTGACAAAAAAAAAAAAAAAAAAGATTCTGACCCTGGATTCCATGAAGTTGAACTTTCTATTCATATAAGTAGAATCCTTCTGATGTTTTATTAGTTCTTCGAGGATGACCTTTGAACTTATTTGTGGCCAAATGAATCTTTAAACTTGAACCTTCTTTACAGACTTCTGTCTTTCTGTTTTTTCTTCAGTAAATCAAAGATGAGATTTTTTGACAACAAAAAAAAAAACAGATTCTGATCCTGGATCCCATGAAGTTGAACTTTCTATTCATATAAATAGATTCCTTCTGATGTTTTATTAGTTCTTCATGGATGACCTTTTGAACTTATTTATGGCCAAATAGTCTTTGTACTTGAACATTCTATACAGACTTTATGACTACCTGTTGTTTTATCAGTAGGTCAAGGAAGATCTTTTTTTCCAAAAAAATAAAACAAGATTCTGACCCTAGATTCCATGAACTTGAACTCTCTATTCATATAAATAGATTCCTTCTGATATTTTATTAGTTCTTCAAGGATGACCTTTTGAACTTATTTTTAGCCAAATAGTCTTTGAACTTGAACATTCTATACAGACTTTATGACTACCTGTTGTTTCATCAGTAGGTAAAGGAAGACATTTTTTGACAAAAAAAAGAAAAAAAGATTCTGACCCTAGATAGCATGCACTTGAACTTTCTATTCATATGAGTAGAATCCTTCTGATGTTTTATTAGTTCTTCAAGGATGACCCTTTGAACTTATTTGTTGCCAATGAGTCTTTAAACTTGGACCTTCTTTACAGAATTCTGTCTTTCTGTTTTTTCTTCAGTAGATCAAAGATGAGATTTTTTGACAAAAAAAAAAGATTCTGATCCTGGATCCCATGAAGTTGTACTTTCTATTCATATAAATAAATTCCTTCTGATATTTTATTAGTTCTTCAAGGATGACCTTTTGAACTTATTTGTGGCCAAATAGTCTTTGAACTTGACCATTCTATATGGAATTTATGACTACCTGTTGTTTCATCAGTAGGTAAAGGAAGACATTTTTTGACAAAAAATAAATAAAAAGATTCTGACCCTAGATTCCATGAACTTGAACTTTCTATTCATATAAATAGATTCCTTGAGATGTTTTATTAGTTCTTCAAGGATGACCTTTTGAACTTATTTGTGGCCAAATAGTCTTTAAACTTGAACATTCTATACAGACTTTATGACTACCTGTTGTTTCATCAGTAGGTAAAGGAAGACATTTTTTGACAAAAATAAATAAGATCCTGACCCTAGATTCCACGAACTTGAACTTTCTATTCATATAAATAGATTCCTTGAGATGTTTTATTAGTTCTTCAAGGATGACCTTTTGAACATATTTATGGCCAAAAAGTCTTTGAACTTGAACATTCTATACAGACTTTATGACTACCTGTTGTTTCATCAGTAGGTAAAGGAAGACATTTTTTGACAAAAAAAAAAAAAAACAGATTCTGATCCTGGATCCCATGAAGTTGAACTTTCTATTCATATAAATAGATTCCTTCTTATGTTTTATTAGTTCTTCAAGGATTACCATTTGAACTTTTTTGTGGCCAAATAGTCTTTGAACTTGAACATTCTATACAGACTTTATGACTACCTGTTGTTTCATCAGTAGGTCAAGGAAGATCCTTTTTTACAAAAAAAATAAAACAAGATTCTGACCCTAGATTCCATGAACTTGAACTCTCTATTCATATAAATAGATTCCTTCTGATATTTTATTAGTTCTTCAAGCATGAACTTTTGAACTTATTTTTGGCCAAAGAGTCTTTGAACTTGAACCTTCTTTACAGACTTATGTCTTTCTATTGTTTCTTCAGTAGATCAAGGATGAGATTTTTTGACAAGAAAAAAAAAGATTCTGACCCTGGATCCGAAGAACTTGAACTTTCTATGCATATAAATAGACTCTGATGCAGTGGTTCAAGGATGACCTTTTGAACTCATTTGTGGCCAAATGAGTCTTTAAACTTGAACCTTCTTTACAGACTTTATGACAACCTGTGGTTCATCAGTAGGTAAAGGAAGACATTTTTTGACAAAAATAAATAAGATTCTGACCCTAGATTCCACGAATTTGAACTTTCTATTCATATAAATAGATTCCTTCTGATGTTTTATTAGTTCTTCAAGGATCACCCTTTGAACTTATTTGTGGCCAAATGAGTCTTTAAACTTGAACCTTCTTTACAGACTTCTGTCTTTCTGTTTTTTCTTCAGTAAATCAAAGATGAGAGTTTTTGACAAAAGAAAAAAAGATTCTGACCCTGGATCCGAAGAACTTGAACTTTCTATTCATATAAGTAGAATCCTTCTGATGTTTTATTAGTTCTTCAAGGATGACCCTTTGAACTTATTTGTGGCCAATGAGTCTTTAAACTTGGACCTTCTTTACAGAATTCTGTCTTTCTGTTTTTTCTTCAGTAGATCAAAGATGAGATTTTTTGACAAAAAAAAAAAAAAGATTCTGATCCTGGATCCCATGAAGTTGAACTTTCTATTCATATAAATAGATTCCTTCTGATGTCTTATTAGTTCTTCAAGGATGACCCTTTGAACTTATTTGTGGCCAAATGAATCTTTAAACTTGAACCTTCTTTACAGACTTCTGTCTTTCTGTTTTTTCTTCTGTAAATCAAAGATGAGATTTTTTGACAAAAAAAAAAACACAGATTATGATCCTGGATCCCATGAAGTTGAACTTTCTATTCATATAAATAGATTCCTTCTGATATTTTATTAGGTCTTTAAGGATGACCTTTTGAACTTATTTTTGGCCAAAGAGTCTTTGAACTTGAACATTCCATACAGACTTTATGACTACCTGTTGTTTCATCAGTAGGTCAAGGAAGATCTCTTTTTACAAAAAAAATAAAACAAGATTCTGACCCTAGATTCCATGAACTTGAACTCTCTATTCATATAAATATATTCCTTCTGATGTCTTATTAGTTCTTCAAGGATGACCCTTTGAACTTATTTGTGGCCAAATGAGTCTTTAAACTTGAACCTTCTTTACAGACTTCTGTCTTTCTGTTTTTTCTTCAGTAAATCAAAGATGAGATTTTTTGACAAAAAAAAAAAAGATTCTGATCCTGGATCGCATGAAGTTGAACTTTCTATTCATATCAATAGATTCCTTCAGATGTTTTATTAGTTTTTCAAGGATGACCTTTTGAACTTATTTGTGGCCAAATAGTCTTTGAACTTGACCATTCTATACAGACTTTGTGACTACCTGTTGTTTCATCAGTAGGTCAAGGAAGACATTTTTTGACAAAAAAAAAAAAAAAGATTCTGACCCTAGATTCCATGAACTTGAACTCTCTATTCATATAAATAGATTCCTTCTGATATTTTATTAGTTCTTCAAGGATGACCTTTTGAACTTATTTTTGGCCAAAGAGTCTTTGAACTTGAACCTTCTTTACAGACTTCTGTCTTTCTGTTTATTCTTCAGTAAATCAAAGATGAGATTTTTTGACAACAAAAAAAAAGATTCTGATCCTGGATCCAATGAAGTTGAACTTTCTATTCATATAAATAGATTCCTTCTGATGTTTTATTAGTTCTTCAAGGATGACCATTTGAACTTATTTGTGGCCAAATAGTCTTTGAACTTGAACTTTCTATACAGACTTTATGACTACCTGTTGTTCCATCAGTAGGTCAAGGAAGATCTTTTTTTTACAAAAAATAAAACAAGATTCTGACCCTAGATTCCATGAACTTGAACTCTCTATTCATATAAATACATTCCTTCTGATGTCTTATTAGTTCTTCAAGGATGACCCTTTGAACTTATTTGTGGCCAAATGAGTCTTTAAACTTGAACCTTCTTTACAGACTTTATGACTACCTGTTGTTTCTTCAGTAGGTCAAAGAAGATCTTTTTTTTACAAAAAATAAAATAAGATTCTGACCCTAGATTCCATGAACTTGAACTCTCTATTCATATAAACAGATTCCTTCTGATATTTTATTAGTTCTTCAAGGATGACCTTTTGAACTTATTTATGGCCAAATAGTCTTTGAACTTGAACATTCTATACAGATTTTATGACTACCTGTTGTTTCATCAGTAGGTAAAGGAAGACATTTTTTGACAAAAAAAATAAAAATATTCTGACCCTTGATTCCATGAACTTGAACTTCTTTATTCATATAAATAGATTCCTTCTGATGTCTTAATAGTTCTTCAAGGATCACCCTTTGAACTTATTTGTGGCCAAATAGTCTTTGAACTTGAACATTCTATACAGACTTTATGACTACCTGTTGTTTCATCAGTAGGTCAAGGAAGATCTTTTTTTTACAAAAAAATAAAACAAGATTCTGACCCTAGATTCCATGAACTTGAACTCTCTATTCATATAAATACATTCCTTCTGATGTCTTATTAGTTCTTCAAGGATGACCCTTTGAACTTATTTGTGGCCAAATGAGTCTTTAAACTTGAACCTTCTTTACAGACTTTATGACTACCTGTTGTTTCAAAAGTAGGTAAAGGAAGATCTTTTTTTTTTTTACAAAAAATAAAACAAGATTCTGACCCTAGATTCCATGAACTTGAACTCTCTATTCATATAAATAGATTCCTTCTGATATTTTATTAGTTCTTCAAGCATGAACTTTTGAACTTATTTTTGGCCAATGAGTCTTTAAACTTGGACCTTCTTTACAGAATTATGTCTTTCTGTTTTTTCTTCAGTAGATCAAAGATGAGATTTTTTGACAAAAAAAAAAAGATTCTGATCCTGGATCCCATGAAGTTGAACTTTCTATTCATATAAATAGATTCCTTCTGATGTTTTATTAGTTCTTCATGGATGACCTTTTGAACTTATTTGTGGCCAAATAGTCTTTGTACTTGAGCATTCTATACAGACTTTATGACTACCTGTTGTTTCATCAGTAGGTCAAGGAAGATCTTTTTTTCCAAAAAAATAAAACAAGATTCTGACCCTAGATTCCATGAACTTGAACTCTCTATTCATATAAATAGATTCCTTCTGATATTTTATTAGTTCTTCAAGGATGACCTTTTGAACTTATTTTTAGCCAAATAGTCTTTGAACTTGAACATTCTATACAGACTTTATGAATACCTGTTGTTTCATCAGTAGGTAAAGGAAGACATTTTTTGACAAAAAAAAGAAAAAAAGATTCTGACCCTAGAGTGCATGCACTTGAACTTTCTATTCATATGAGTAGAATCCTTCTGATGTTTTATTAGTTCTTCAAGGATGACCCTTTGAACTTATTTGTTGCCAATGAGTCTTTAAACTTGGACCTTCTTTACAGAATTCTGTCTTTCTGTTTTTTCTTCAGTAGATCAAAGATGAGATTTTTTGACAAAAAAAAAAAGATTCTGATCCTGGATCCCATGAAGTTGTACTTTCTATTCATATAAATAGATTCCTTCTGATATTTTATTAGTTCTTCAAGGATGACCTTTTGAACTTATTTGTGGCCAAATAGTCTTTGAACTTGACCATTCTATATGGAATTTATGACTACCTGTTGTTTCATCAGTAGGTAAAGGAAGACATTTTTTGACAAAAAATAAATAAAAAGATTCTGACGCTAGATTCCATGAACTTGAACTTTCTATTCATATAAATAGATTCCTTGAGATGTTTTATTAGTTCTTCAAGGATGACCTTTTGAACATATTTATGGCCAAATAGTCTTTGAACTTGAACATTCTATACAGACTTTATGACTACCTGTTGTTTCATCAGTAGGTAAAGGAAGACATTTTTTGACAAAAAAATAAAAAGATTCTGACCCTATATTCCATGAACTTGAACTTCTTTATTCACATAAATAGATTCCTTCTGATGTCTTATTAGTTCTTCAAGGATGACCCTTTGAACTTATTTGTGGCCAAATGAGTCTTTAAACTTGAACCTTCTTTACAGACTTCTGTCTTTTTTTTTCTTCTTCAGTAAATCAAAGATGAGATTTTTTGACAAAAAAAAAAAAGATTCTGATCCTGGATCGCATAAAGTTGAACTTTCTATTCATATCAATAGATTCCTTCATATGTTTTATTAGTTTTTCAAGGATGACCTTTTGAAGTTATTTGTGGCCAAATAGTCTTTGAACCTTGACCATTCTATACAGACTTTGTGACTACCTATTGTTTCATCAGTAGGTCAAGGAAGATCTTTTTTTACAAAAAAAAAAAAAAAAAGATTCTGATCCTGGATCCCATGAAGTTGAACTTTCTATTCATATAAATAGATTCCTTCTGATATTTTATTAGTTCTTCAAGGATGACCTTTTGAACTTATTTTTGGCCAAAGAGTCTTTGAACTTGAACATTCCATACATACTTTATGACTACCTGTTGTTTCATCAGTAGGTAAAGGAAGACATTTTTTGACAAAAAAAATAAAAAGATTCTGACCCTAGATTCCATGAACTTGAACTTCTTTATTCATATAAATACATTCCTTCTGATGTCTTATTAGTTCTTCAAGGATTACCCTTTGAACTTATTTGTGGCCAAATGAATCTTTAAACTTGAACCTTCTTTACAGACTTCTGTCTTTCTGTTTTTTCTTCAGTAAATCAAAGATGAGATTTTTTGACAAAAAAAAAAACAGATTCTGATCCTGGATCCCATGAAGTTGAACTTTCTATTCATATAAATAGATTCCTTCTTATGTTTTATTAGTTCTTCAAGGATTACCATTTGAACTTTTTTGTGGCCAAAGTCTTTGAACTTGAACATTCTATACAGACTTTATGACTACCTGTTGTTTCATCAGTAGGTCAAGGAAGATCTTTTTTTTACAAAAAATAAAACAAGATTCTGACCCTAGATTCCATGAACTTGAGCTCTCTATTCATATAAATACATTCCTTCTGATGTCTTATTAGTTCTTCAAGGATGACCCTTTGAACTTATTTGTGGCCAAATGAGTCTTTAAACTTGAACCTTCTTTACAGACTTTATGACTACCTGTTGTTTCATCAGTAGGTCAAGGAAGATCTTTTTTTTTTACAAAAAATAAAATAAGATTCTGACCCTAGATTCCATGAACTTGAACTCTCTATTCATATAAATAGATTCCTTCTGATATTTTATTAGTTCTTCAAGCATGAACTTTTGAACTTATTTTTGGCCAAAGAGTCTTTGAACTTGAACCTTCTTTACAGACTTATGTCTTTCTATTGTTTCTTCAGTAGATCAAGGATGAGATTTTTTGACAAGAAAAAAAAAAGATTCTGACCCTGGATCCGAAGAACTTGAACTTTCTATGCATATCTCTGCAGACTCTGATGCAGTGGTTTAAGGATGACCTTTTGAACTCATTTGTGGCCAAATGAGTCTTTAAACTTGAACCTTCTTTACAGACTTTATGACTACCTGTGGTTCATCAGTAGGTAAAGGAAGACATTTTTTGACAAAAATAAATAAGATTCTGAGCCCAGATTCCACGAATTTGAACTTTCTATTCATATAAATAGATTCCTTCTGATGTTTTATTAGTTCTTCAAGGATCACCCTTTGAACTTATTTGTGGCCAAATGAGTCTTTAAACTTGAACCTTCTTTACAGACTTCTGTCTTTCTGTTTTTTCTTCAGTAAATCAAATATGAGAGTTTTTGACAAAAGAAAAAAAAGATTCTGATCCTGGATCCCATGAAGTTGAACTTTCTATTCATATAAATAGATTCCTTCTTATGTTTTATTAGTTCTTCAAGGATTACAATTTGAACTTTTTTGTGGCCAAATAGTCTTTGAACTTGAACATTCTATACAGACTTTATGACTACCTGTTGTTTCATCAGTAGGTCAAGGAAGATCCTTTTTTACAAAAAAAATAAAACAAGATTCTGACCCTAGATTCCATGAACTTGAACTCTCTATTCATATAAATAGATTCCTTCTGATATTTTATTAGTTCTTCAAGCATGAACTTTTGAACTTATTTTTGGCCAAAGAGTCTTTGAACTTGAACCTTCTTTACAGACTTATGTCTTTCTATTGTTTCTTCAGTAGATCAAGGATGAGATTTTTTGACAAGAAAAAAAAAAGATTCTGACCCTGGATCCGAAGAACTTGAACTTTCTATGCATATAAATAGACTCTGATGCAGTGGTTCAAGGATGACCTTTTGAACTCATTTGTGGCCAAATGAGTCTTTAAACTTGAACCTTCTTTACAGACTTTATGACAACCTGTGGTTCATCAGTAGGTAAAGGAAGACATTTTTTGACAAAAATAAATAAGATTCTGACCCTAGATTCCACGAATTTGAACTTTCTATTCATATAAATAGATTCCTTCTGATGTTTTATTAGTTCTTCAAGGATCACCCTTTGAACTTATTTGTGGCCAAATGAGTCTTTAAACTTGAACCTTCTTTACAGACTTCTGTCTTTCTGTTTTTTCTTCAGTAAATCAAAGATGAGAGTTTTTGACAAAAGAAAAAAAAGATTCTGATCCTGGATCCCATGAAGTTGAACTTTCTATTCATATAAATAGATTCCTTCTGATGTTTTATTAGTTCTTCAAGGATTACCATTTGAACTTTTTTGTGGCCAAATAGTCTTTGAACTTGAACATTCTATACAGACTTTATGACTACCTGTTGTTTCATCAGTAGGTCAAGGAAGATCCTTTTTTACAAAAAAATAAAACAAGATTCTGACCCTAGATTCCATGAACTTGAACTCTCTATTCATATAAATAGATTCCTTCTGATATTTTATTAGTTCTTCAAGCATGAACTTTTGAACTTATTTTTGGCCAAAGAGTCTTTGAACTTGAACCTTCTTTACAGACTTATGTGTTTCTATTGTTTCTTCAGTAGATCAAGGATGAGATTTTTTGACAAGAAAAAAAAAGATTCTGACCCTGGATCCGAAGAACTTGAACTTTCTATGCATATAAATAGATTCTGTTGCAGTGGTTCAAGGATGACCTTTTGAACTCATTTGTGGCCAAATGAGTCTTTAAACTTGAACCTTCTTTACAGACTTTATGACTACCTGTGGTTCATCAGTAGGTAAAGGAAGACATTTTTTGACAAAAAAAAAAGATTCTGACCCTAGATTCCATGAACTTGAACTTCTTTATTCATATAAATAGATTCCTTCTGATGTTTTATTAGTTCTTCAAGGATGACCTTTTGAACTTATTTTTGGCCAAAGAGTCTTTGAACTTGAACATTCTATACAGACTTTTTGACTACCTGTTGTTTCATCAGTAGGTAAAGGATGACATTTTTTGACAAAAAAAAAAAAAAACGATTCTGAACCTAGATTCCATGCACTTGAACTTTCTATTCATATAAGTAGAATCCTTCTGATGTTTTATTAGTTCTTCAAGGATGACCCTTTGAACTTATTTGTGGCCAATGAGTCTTTAAACTTGGACCTTCTTTACAGAATTCTGTCTTTCTGTTTTTTCTTCAGTAGATCAAAGATGAGATTTTTTGACAAAAAAAAAAAAGATTCTGATCCTGGATCCCATGAAGTTGAACTTTCTATTCATATAAATAGATTCCTTCTGATGTCTTATTAGTTCTTCAAGGATGACCCTTTGAACTTATTTGTGGCCAAATGAATCTTTAAACTTGAACCTTCTTTACAGACTTCTGTCTTTCTGTTTTTTCTTCAGTAAATCAAAGATGAGATTTTTTGACAACAAAAAAAAAAAACAGATTATGATCCTGGATCCCATGAAGTTGAACTTTCTATTCATATAAATAGATTCCTTCTGATATTTTATTAGGTCTTTAAGGATGACCTTTTGAACTTATTTTTGGCCAAAGAGTCTTTGAACTTGAACATTCCATACAGACTTTATGACTACCTGTTGTTTCATCAGTAGGTCAAGGAAGATCTTTTTTTACAAAAAAAATAAAACAAGATTCTGACCCTAGATTCCATGAACTTGAACTCTCTATTCATATAAATATATTCCTTCTGATGTCTTATTAGTTCTTCAAGGATGACCCTTTGAACTTATTTGTGGCCAAATGAGTCTTTAAACTTGAACCCTCTTTACAGACTTCTGTCTTTCTGTTTTTTCTTCAGTAAATCAAAGATGAGATTTTTTGACAAAAAAAAAAAAGATTCTGATCCTGGATCCCATGAAGTTGAACTTTCTATTCATATCAATAGATTCCTTCAGATGTTTTATTAGTTTTTCAAGGATGACCTTTTGAACTTATTTGTGGCCAAATAGTCTTTGAACTTGACCATTCTATACAGACTTTGTGACTACCTGTTGTTTCATCAGTAGGTCAAGGAAGACATTTTTTGACAAAAAAAAAAAAAAAGATTCTGACCCTAGATTCCATGAACTTGAACTCTCTATTCATATAAATAGATTCCTTCTGATATTTTATTAGTTCTTCAAGGATGACCTTTTGAACTTATTTTTGGCCAAAGAGTCTTTGAACTTGAACCTTCTTTACAGACTTCTGTCTTTCTGTTTATTCTTCAGTAAATCAAAGATGAGATTTTTTGACAACAAAAAAAAAGATTCTGATCCTGGATCCAATGAAGTTGAACTTTCTATTCATATAAATAGATTCCTTCTGATGTTTTATTAGTTCTTCAAGGATGACCATTTGAACTTATTTGTGGCCAAATAGTCTTTGAACTTGAACTTTCTATACAGACTTTATGACTACCTGTTGTTCCATCAGTAGGTCAAGGAAGATCTTTTTTTTACAAAAAATAAAACAAGATTCTGACCCTAGATTCCATGAACTTGAACTCTCTATTCATATAAATACATTCCTTCTGATGTCTTATTAGTTCTTCAAGGATGACCCTTTGAACTTATTTGTGGCCAAATGAGTCTTTAAACTTGAACCTTCTTTACAGACTTTATGACTACCTGTTGTTTCATCAGTAGGTAAAGGAAGACATTTTTTGACAAAAAAAATAAAAAGATTCTGACCCTAGATTCCATGAACTTGAACTTCTTTATTCATATAAATAGATTCCTTCTGATGTCTTAATAGTTCTTCAAGGATCACCCTTTGAACTTATTTGTGGCCAAATAGTCTTTGAACTTGAACATTCTATACAGACTTTATGACTACCTGTTGTTTCATCAGTAGGTCAAGGAAGATCTTTTTTTTACAAAAAAATAAAACAAGATTCTGACCCTAGATTCCATGAACTTGAACTCTCTATTCATATAAATACATTCCTTCTGATGTCTTATTAGTTCTTCAAGGATGACCCTTTGAACTTATTTGTGGCCAAATGAGTCTTTAAACTTGAACCTTCTTTACAGACTTTATGACTACCTGTTGTTTCAAAAGTAGGTCAAGGAAGATCTTTTTTTTTTACAAAAAATAAAACAAGATTCTGACCCTAGATTCCATGAACTTGAACTCTCTATTCATATAAATAGAATCCTTCTGATATTTTATTAGTTCTTCAAGCATGAACTTTTGAACTTATTTTTGGCCAAAGAGTCTTTGAACTTGAACCTTCTTTACAGACTTATGTCTTTCTATTGTTTCTTCAGTAGATCAAGGATGAGATTTTTTGACAAGAAAAAAAAAGATTCTGACCCTGGATCCGAAGAACTTGAACTTTCTATGCATATAAATAGATTCTGTTGCAGTGGTTCAAGGATGACCTTTTGAACTCATTTGTGGCCAAATGAGTCTTTAAACTTGAACCTTCTTTACAGACTTTATGACTACCTGTGGTTCATCAGTAGGTAAAGGAAGACATTTTTTGACAAAAAAAAAAAGATTCTGACCCTAGATTCCATGAACTTGAACTTCTTTATTCATATAAATAGATTCCTTCTGATGTTTTATTAGTTCTTCAAGGATGACCTTTTGAACTTATTTTTGGCCAAAGAGTCTTTGAACTTGAACATTCTATACAGACTTTTTGACTACCTGTTGTTTCATCAGTAGGTAAAGGATGACATTTTTTGACAAAAAAAAAAAAATTCTGACCCTACATTCCATGCACTTGAACTTTCTAATCATATAAGTAGAATCCTTCTGATGTTTTATTAGTTCTTCAAGGATGACCCTTTGAACTTATTTGTGGCCAATGAGTCTTTAAACTTGGACCTTCTTTACAGAATTTTGTCTTTCTGTTTTTTCTTCAGTAGATCAAAGATGAGATTTTTTGACAAAAAAAAAAAGATTCTGATCCTGGATCCCATGAAGTTGAACTTTCTATTCATATAAATAGATTCCTTCTGATGTTTTATTAGTTCTTCATGGATGACCTTTTGAACTTATTTGTGGCCAAATAGTCTTTGAACTTGAACATTCTATACAGACTTTATGACTACCTGTTGTTTCATCATTAGGTCAAGGAAGATCTTTTTTTCCAAAAAAATAAAACAAGATTCTGACCCTAGATTCCATGAACTTGAACTCTCTATTCATATAAATAGATTCCTTCTGATATTTTATTAGTTCTTCAAGGATGACCTTTTGAACTTATTTTTAGCCAAATAGTCTTTGAACTTGAACATTCTATACAGACTTTATGACTACCTGTTGTTTCATCAGTAGGTAAAGGAAGACATTTTTTGACAAAAAAAAAAAAAAAAAATTCTGACCCTACAGTGCATGCACTTGAACTTTCTATTCATATGAGTAGAATCCTTCTGATGTTTTATTAGTTCTTCAAGGATGACCCTTTGAACTTATTTGTTGCCAATGAGTCTTTAAACTTGGACCTTCTTTACAGAATTCTGTCTTTCTGTTTTTTCTTCAGTAGATCAAAGATGAGATTTTTTGACAAAAAAAAAAGATTCTGATCCTGGATCCCATGAAGTTGTACTTTCTATTCATATAAATAGATTCCTTCTGATATTTTATTAGTTCTTCAAGGATGACCTTTTGAACTTATTTGTGGCCAAATAGTCTTTGAACTTGACCATTCTATATGGAATTTATGACTACCTGTTGTTTCATCAGTAGGTAAAGGAAGACATTTTTTGACAAAAAATAAATAAAAAGATTCTGACCCTAGATTCCATGAACTTGAACTTTCTATTCATATAAATAGATTCCTTGAGATGTTTTATTAGTTCTTCAAGGATGACCTTTTGAACTTATTTGTGGCCAAATAGTCTTTAAACTTAACCATTCTATACAGACTTTATGACTACCTGTTGTTTCATCAGTAGGTAAAGGAAGACATTTTTTGACAAAAATAAATAAGATCCTGACCCTAGATTCCACGAACTTGAAATTTCTATTCATATAAATAGATTCCTTCTGATGTTTTATTAGTTCTTCAAGGATGACCTTTTGAACATATTTATGGCCAAATAGTCTTTGAACTTGAACATTCTATACAGACTTTATGACTACCTGTTGTTTCATCAGTAGGTAAAGGAAGACATTTTTTGACAAAAAAATAAAAAGATTCCGACCCTATATTCCATGAACTTGAACTTCTTTATTCATATAAATAGATTCCTTCTGATGTCTTATTAGTTCTTCAAGGATGACCCTTTGAACTTATTTGTGGCCAAATGAGTCTTTAAACTTGAACCTTCTTTACAGACTTCTGTCTTTTTTTTTTTTCTTCAGTAAATCAAAGATGAGATTTTTTGACAAAAAAAAAAGATTCTGATCCTGGATCGCATGAAGTTGAACTTTCTATTCATATCAATAGATTCCTTCATATGTTTTATTAGTTTTTCAAGGATGACCTTTTGAACTTATTTGTGGCCAAATAGTCTTTGAACCTTGACCATTCTATACAGACTTTGTGACTACCTGTTGTTTCATCAGTAGGTCAAGGAAGATCTTTTTTTACAAAAAAAAAAAAAAAAAAAGATTCTGATCCTGGATCCCATGAAGTTGAACTTTCTATTCATATAAATAGATTCCTTCTGATATTTTGTTAGTTCTTCAAGGATGACCTTTTGAACTTATTTTTGGCCAAAGAGTCTTTGAACTTGAACATTCCATACAGACTTTATGTCTACCTGTTGTTTCATCAGTAGGTAAAGGAAGACATTTTTTGACAAAAAAAATAAAAAGATTCTGACCCTAGATTCCATGAACTTGAACTTCTTTATTCATATAAATACATTCCTTCTGATGTCTTATTAGTTCTTCAAGGATTACCCTTTGAACTTATTTGTGGCCAAATGAATCTTTAAACTTGAACCTTCTTTACAGACTTCTGTCTTTCTGTTTTTTCTTCAGTAAATCAAAGATGAGATTTTTTGACAAAAAAAAAAAACAGATTCTGATCCTGGATCCCATGAAGTTGAACTTTCTATTCATATAAATAGATTCCTTCTTATGTTTTATTAGTTCTTCAAGGATTACCATTTGAACTTTTTTGTGGCCAAAGTCTTTGAACTTGAACATTCTATACAGACTTTATGACTACCTGTTGTTTCATCAGTAGGTCAAGGAAGATCTTTTTTTTACAAAAAATAAAACAAGATTCTGACCCTAGATTCCATGAACTTGAGCTCTCTATTCATATAAATACATTCCTTCTGATGTCTTATTAGTTCTTCAAGGATGACCCTTTGAACTTATTTGTGGCCAAATGAGTCTTTAAACTTGAACCTTCTTTACAGACTTTATGACTACCTGTTGTTTCATCAGTAGGTCAAGGAAGATCTTTTTTTTTTACAAAAAATAAAATAAGATTCTGACGCTAGATTCCATGAACTTGAACTCTCTATTCATATAAATAGATTCCTTCTGATATTTTATTAGTTCTTCAAGCATGAACTTTTGAACTTATTTTTGGCCAAAGAGTCTTTGAACTTGAACCTTCTTTACAGACTTATGTCTTTCTATTGTTTCTTCAGTAGATCAAGGATGAGATTTTTTGACAAGAAAAAAAAAAGATTCTGACCCTGGATCCGAAGAACTTGAACTTTCTATGCATATCTCTGCAGACTCTGATGCAGTGGTTTAAGGATGACCTTTTGAACTCATTTGTGGCCAAATGAGTCTTTAAACTTGAACCTTCTTTACAGACTTTATGACTACCTGTGGTTCATCAGTAGGTAAAGGAAGACATTTTTTGACAAAAATAAATAAGATTCTGAGCCCAGATTCCACGAATTTGAACTTTCTATTCATATAAATAGATTCCTTCTGATGTTTTATTAGTTCTTCAAGGATCACCCTTTGAACTTATTTGTGGCCAAATGAGTCTTTAAACTTGAACCTTCTTTACAGACTTCTGTCTTTCTGTTTTTTCTTCAGTAAATCAAATATGAGAGTTTTTGACAAAAGAAAAAAAAGATTCTGATCCTGGATCCCATGAAGTTGAACTTTCTATTCATATAAATAGATTCCTTCTTATGTTTTATTAGTTCTTCAAGGATTACAATTTGAACTTTTTTGTGGCCAAATAGTCTTTGAACTTGAACATTCTATACAGACTTTATGACTACCTGTTGTTTCATCAGTAGGTCAAGGAAGATCCTTTTTTACAAAAAAAATAAAACAAGATTCTGACCCTAGATTCCATGAACTTGAACTCTCTATTCATATAAATAGATTCCTTCTGATATTTTATTAGTTCTTCAAGCATGAACTTTTGAACTTATTTTTGGCCAAAGAGTCTTTGAACTTGAACCTTCTTTACAGACTTATGTCTTTCTATTGTTTCTTCAGTAGATCAAGGATGAGATTTTTTGACAAGAAAAAAAAAAGATTCTGACCCTGGATCCGAAGAACTTGAACTTTCTATGCATATAAATAGACTCTGATGCAGTGGTTCAAGGATGACCTTTTGAACTCATTTGTGGCCAAATGAGTCTTTAAACTTGAACCTTCTTTACAGACTTTATGACAACCTGTGGTTCATCAGTAGGTAAAGGAAGACATTTTTTGACAAAAATAAATAAGATTCTGACCCTAGATTCCACGAATTTGAACTTTCTATTCATATAAATAGATTCCTTCTGATGTTTTATTAGTTCTTCAAGGATCACCCTTTGAACTTATTTGTGGCCAAATGAGTCTTTAAACTTGAACCTTCTTTACAGACTTCTGTCTTTCTGTTTTTTCTTCAGTAAATCAAAGATGAGAGTTTTTGACAAAAGAAAAAAAAGATTCTGATCCTGGATCCCATGAAGTTGAACTTTCTATTCATATAAATAGATTCCTTCTGATGTTTTATTAGTTCTTCAAGGATTACCATTTGAACTTTTTTGTGGCCAAATAGTCTTTGAACTTGAACATTCTATACAGACTTTATGACTACCTGTTGTTTCATCAGTAGGTCAAGGAAGATCCTTTTTTACAAAAAAATAAAACAAGATTCTGACCCTAGATTCCATGAACTTGAACTCTCTATTCATATAAATAGATTCCTTCTGATATTTTATTAGTTCTTCAAGCATGAACTTTTGAACTTATTTTTGGCCAAAGAGTCTTTGAACTTGAACCTTCTTTACAGACTTATGTGTTTCTATTGTTTCTTCAGTAGATCAAGGATGAGATTTTTTGACAAGAAAAAAAAAGATTCTGACCCTGGATCCGAAGAACTTGAACTTTCTATGCATATAAATAGATTCTGTTGCAGTGGTTCAAGGATGACCTTTTGAACTCATTTGTGGCCAAATGAGTCTTTAAACTTGAACCTTCTTTACAGACTTTATGACTACCTGTGGTTCATCAGTAGGTAAAGGAAGACATTTTTTGACAAAAAAAAAAGATTCTGACCCTAGATTCCATGAACTTGAACTTCTTTATTCATATAAATAGATTCCTTCTGATGTTTTATTAGTTCTTCAAGGATGACCTTTTGAACTTATTTTTGGCCAAAGAGTCTTTGAACTTGAACATTCTATACAGACTTTTTGACTACCTGTTGTTTCATCAGTAGGTAAAGGATGACATTTTTTGACAAAAAAAAAAAAAAACGATTCTGAACCTAGATTCCATGCACTTGAACTTTCTATTCATATAAGTAGAATCCTTCTGATGTTTTATTAGTTCTTCAAGGATGACCCTTTGAACTTATTTGTGGCCAATGAGTCTTTAAACTTGGACCTTCTTTACAGAATTCTGTCTTTCTGTTTTTTCTTCAGTAGATCAAAGATGAGATTTTTTGACAAAAAAAAAAAAGATTCTGATCCTGGATCCCATGAAGTTGAACTTTCTATTCATATAAATAGATTCCTTCTGATGTCTTATTAGTTCTTCAAGGATGACCCTTTGAACTTATTTGTGGCCAAATGAATCTTTAAACTTGAACCTTCTTTACAGACTTCTGTCTTTCTGTTTTTTCTTCAGTAAATCAAAGATGAGATTTTTTGACAACAAAAAAAAAAAACAGATTATGATCCTGGATCCCATGAAGTTGAACTTTCTATTCATATAAATAGATTCCTTCTGATATTTTATTAGGTCTTTAAGGATGACCTTTTGAACTTATTTTTGGCCAAAGAGTCTTTGAACTTGAACATTCCATACAGACTTTATGACTACCTGTTGTTTCATCAGTAGGTCAAGGAAGATCTTTTTTTACAAAAAAAATAAAACAAGATTCTGACCCTAGATTCCATGAACTTGAACTCTCTATTCATATAAATATATTCCTTCTGATGTCTTATTAGTTCTTCAAGGATGACCCTTTGAACTTATTTGTGGCCAAATGAGTCTTTAAACTTGAACCCTCTTTACAGACTTCTGTCTTTCTGTTTTTTCTTCAGTAAATCAAAGATGAGATTTTTTGACAAAAAAAAAAAAGATTCTGATCCTGGATCCCATGAAGTTGAACTTTCTATTCATATCAATAGATTCCTTCAGATGTTTTATTAGTTTTTCAAGGATGACCTTTTGAACTTATTTGTGGCCAAATAGTCTTTGAACTTGACCATTCTATACAGACTTTGTGACTACCTGTTGTTTCATCAGTAGGTCAAGGAAGACATTTTTTGACAAAAAAAAAAAAAAAAGATTCTGACCCTAGATTCCATGAACTTGAACTCTCTATTCATATAAATAGATTCCTTCTGATATTTTATTAGTTCTTCAAGGATGACCTTTTGAACTTATTTTTGGCCAAAGAGTCTTTGAACTTGAACCTTCTTTACAGACTTCTGTCTTTCTGTTTATTCTTCAGTAAATCAAAGATGAGATTTTTTGACAACAAAAAAAAAGATTCTGATCCTGGATCCAATGAAGTTGAACTTTCTATTCATATAAATAGATTCCTTCTGATGTTTTATTAGTTCTTCAAGGATGACCATTTGAACTTATTTGTGGCCAAATAGTCTTTGAACTTGAACTTTCTATACAGACTTTATGACTACCTGTTGTTCCATCAGTAGGTCAAGGAAGATCTTTTTTTTACAAAAAATAAAACAAGATTCTGACCCTAGATTCCATGAACTTGAACTCTCTATTCATATAAATACATTCCTTCTGATGTCTTATTAGTTCTTCAAGGATGACCCTTTGAACTTATTTGTGGCCAAATGAGTCTTTAAACTTGAACCTTCTTTACAGACTTTATGACTACCTGTTGTTTCATCAGTAGGTAAAGGAAGACATTTTTTGACAAAAAAAATAAAAAGATTCTGACCCTAGATTCCATGAACTTGAACTTCTTTATTCATATAAATAGATTCCTTCTGATGTCTTAATAGTTCTTCAAGGATCACCCTTTGAACTTATTTGTGGCCAAATAGTCTTTGAACTTGAACATTCTATACAGACTTTATGACTACCTGTTGTTTCATCAGTAGGTCAAGGAAGATCTTTTTTTTACAAAAAAATAAAACAAGATTCTGACCCTAGATTCCATGAACTTGAACTCTCTATTCATATAAATACATTCCTTCTGATGTCTTATTAGTTCTTCAAGGATGACCCTTTGAACTTATTTGTGGCCAAATGAGTCTTTAAACTTGAACCTTCTTTACAGACTTTATGACTACCTGTTGTTTCAAAAGTAGGTCAAGGAAGATCTTTTTTTTTTACAAAAAATAAAACAAGATTCTGACCCTAGATTCCATGAACTTGAACTCTCTATTCATATAAATAGAATCCTTCTGATATTTTATTAGTTCTTCAAGCATGAACTTTTGAACTTATTTTTGGCCAAAGAGTCTTTGAACTTGAACCTTCTTTACAGACTTATGTCTTTCTATTGTTTCTTCAGTAGATCAAGGATGAGATTTTTTGACAAGAAAAAAAAAGATTCTGACCCTGGATCCGAAGAACTTGAACTTTCTATGCATATAAATAGATTCTGTTGCAGTGGTTCAAGGATGACCTTTTGAACTCATTTGTGGCCAAATGAGTCTTTAAACTTGAACCTTCTTTACAGACTTTATGACTACCTGTGGTTCATCAGTAGGTAAAGGAAGACATTTTTTGACAAAAAAAAAAAGATTCTGACCCTAGATTCCATGAACTTGAACTTCTTTATTCATATAAATAGATTCCTTCTGATGTTTTATTAGTTCTTCAAGGATGACCTTTTGAACTTATTTTTGGCCAAAGAGTCTTTGAACTTGAACATTCTATACAGACTTTTTGACTACCTGTTGTTTCATCAGTAGGTAAAGGATGACATTTTTTGACAAAAAAAAAAAAAATTCTGACCCTACATTCCATGCACTTGAACTTTCTAATCATATAAGTAGAATCCTTCTGATGTTTTATTAGTTCTTCAAGGATGACCCTTTGAACTTATTTGTGGCCAATGAGTCTTTAAACTTGGACCTTCTTTACAGAATTTTGTCTTTCTGTTTTTTCTTCAGTAGATCAAAGATGAGATTTTTTGACAAAAAAAAAAAGATTCTGATCCTGGATCCCATGAAGTTGAACTTTCTATTCATATAAATAGATTCCTTCTGATGTTTTATTAGTTCTTCATGGATGACCTTTTGAACTTATTTGTGGCCAAATAGTCTTTGAACTTGAACATTCTATACAGACTTTATGACTACCTGTTGTTTCATCATTAGGTCAAGGAAGATCTTTTTTTCCAAAAAAATAAAACAAGATTCTGACCCTAGATTCCATGAACTTGAACTCTCTATTCATATAAATAGATTCCTTCTGATATTTTATTAGTTCTTCAAGGATGACCTTTTGAACTTATTTTTAGCCAAATAGTCTTTGAACTTGAACATTCTATACAGACTTTATGACTACCTGTTGTTTCATCAGTAGGTAAAGGAAGACATTTTTTGACAAAAAAAAAAAAAAAAAATTCTGACCCTACAGTGCATGCACTTGAACTTTCTATTCATATGAGTAGAATCCTTCTGATGTTTTATTAGTTCTTCAAGGATGACCCTTTGAACTTATTTGTTGCCAATGAGTCTTTAAACTTGGACCTTCTTTACAGAATTCTGTCTTTCTGTTTTTTCTTCAGTAGATCAAAGATGAGATTTTTTGACAAAAAAAAAAGATTCTGATCCTGGATCCCATGAAGTTGTACTTTCTATTCATATAAATAGATTCCTTCTGATATTTTATTAGTTCTTCAAGGATGACCTTTTGAACTTATTTGTGGCCAAATAGTCTTTGAACTTGACCATTCTATATGGAATTTATGACTACCTGTTGTTTCATCAGTAGGTAAAGGAAGACATTTTTTGACAAAAAATAAATAAAAAGATTCTGACCCTAGATTCCATGAACTTGAACTTTCTATTCATATAAATAGATTCCTTGAGATGTTTTATTAGTTCTTCAAGGATGACCTTTTGAACTTATTTGTGGCCAAATAGTCTTTAAACTTAACCATTCTATACAGACTTTATGACTACCTGTTGTTTCATCAGTAGGTAAAGGAAGACATTTTTTGACAAAAATAAATAAGATCCTGACCCTAGATTCCACGAACTTGAAATTTCTATTCATATAAATAGATTCCTTCTGATGTTTTATTAGTTCTTCAAGGATGACCTTTTGAACATATTTATGGCCAAATAGTCTTTGAACTTGAACATTCTATACAGACTTTATGACTACCTGTTGTTTCATCAGTAGGTAAAGGAAGACATTTTTTGACAAAAAAATAAAAAGATTCCGACCCTATATTCCATGAACTTGAACTTCTTTATTCATATAAATAGATTCCTTCTGATGTCTTATTAGTTCTTCAAGGATGACCCTTTGAACTTATTTGTGGCCAAATGAGTCTTTAAACTTGAACCTTCTTTACAGACTTCTGTCTTTTTTTTTTTTTCTTCAGTAAATCAAAGATGAGATTTTTTGACAAAAAAAAAAGATTCTGATCCTGGATCGCATGAAGTTGAACTTTCTATTCATATCAATAGATTCCTTCATATGTTTTATTAGTTTTTCAAGGATGACCTTTTGAACTTATTTGTGGCCAAATAGTCTTTGAACCTTGACCATTCTATACAGACTTTGTGACTACCTGTTGTTTCATCAGTAGGTCAAGGAAGATCTTTTTTTACAAAAAAAAAAAAAAAAAAAGATTCTGATCCTGGATCCCATGAAGTTGAACTTTCTATTCATATAAATAGATTCCTTCTGATATTTTGTTAGTTCTTCAAGGATGACCTTTTGAACTTATTTTTGGCCAAAGAGTCTTTGAACTTGAACATTCCATACAGACTTTATGTCTACCTGTTGTTTCATCAGTAGGTAAAGGAAGACATTTTTTGACAAAAAAAATAAAAAGATTCTGACCCTAGATTCCATGAACTTGAACTTCTTTATTCATATAAATACATTCCTTCTGATGTCTTATTAGTTCTTCAAGGATTACCCTTTGAACTTATTTGTGGCCAAATGAATCTTTAAACTTGAACCTTCTTTACAGACTTCTGTCTTTCTGTTTTTTCTTCAGTAAATCAAAGATGAGATTTTTTGACAAAAAAAAAAAACAGATTCTGATCCTGGATCCCATGAAGTTGAACTTTCTATTCATATAAATAGATTCCTTCTTATGTTTTATTAGTTCTTCAAGGATTACCATTTGAACTTTTTTGTGGCCAAAGTCTTTGAACTTGAACATTCTATACAGACTTTATGACTACCTGTTGTTTCATCAGTAGGTCAAGGAAGATCTTTTTTTTACAAAAAATAAAACAAGATTCTGACCCTAGATTCCATGAACTTGAGCTCTCTATTCATATAAATACATTCCTTCTGATGTCTTATTAGTTCTTCAAGGATGACCCTTTGAACTTATTTGTGGCCAAATGAGTCTTTAAACTTGAACCTTCTTTACAGACTTTATGACTACCTGTTGTTTCATCAGTAGGTCAAGGAAGATCTTTTTTTTTTACAAAAAATAAAATAAGATTCTGACCCTAGATTCCATGAACTTGAACTCTCTATTCATATAAATAGATTCCTTCTGATATTTTATTAGTTCTTCAAGCATGAACTTTTGAACTTATTTTTGGCCAAAGAGTCTTTGAACTTGAACCTTCTTTACAGACTTATGTCTTTCTATTGTTTCTTCAGTAGATCAAGGATGAGATTTTTTGACAAGAAAAAAAAAAGATTCTGACCCTGGATCCGAAGAACTTGAACTTTCTATGCATATCTCTGCAGACTCTGATGCAGTGGTTTAAGGATGACCTTTTGAACTCATTTGTGGCCAAATGAGTCTTTAAACTTGAACCTTCTTTACAGACTTTATGACTACCTGTGGTTCATCAGTAGGTAAAGGAAGACATTTTTTGACAAAAATAAATAAGATTCTGACCCCAGATTCCACGAATTTGAACTTTCTATTCATATAAATAGATTCCTTCTGATGTTTTATTAGTTCTTCAAGGATCACCCTTTGAACTTATTTGTGGCCAAATGAGTCTTTAAACTTGAACCTTCTTTACAGACTTCTGTCTTTCTGTTTTTTCTTCAGTAAATCAAATATGAGAGTTTTTGACAAAAGAAAAAAAAGATTCTGATCCTGGATCCCATGAAGTTGAACTTTCTATTCATATAAATAGATTCCTTCTTATGTTTTATTAGTTCTTCAAGGATTACAATTTGAACTTTTTTGTGGCCAAATAGTCTTTGAACTTGAACATTCTATACAGACTTTATGACTACCTGTTGTTTCATCAGTAGGTCAAGGAAGATCCTTTTTTACAAAAAAAATAAAACAAGATTCTGACCCTAGATTCCATGAACTTGAACTCTCTATTCATATAAATAGATTCCTTCTGATATTTTATTAGTTCTTCAAGCATGAACTTTTGAACTTATTTTTGGCCAAAGAGTCTTTGAACTTGAACCTTCTTTACAGACTTATGTCTTTCTATTGTTTCTTCAGTAGATCAAGGATGAGATTTTTTGACAAGAAAAAAAAAAGATTCTGACCCTGGATCCGAAGAACTTGAACTTTCTATGCATATAAATAGACTCTGATGCAGTGGTTCAAGGATGACCTTTTGAACTCATTTGTGGCCAAATGAGTCTTTAAACTTGAACCTTCTTTACAGACTTTATGACAACCTGTGGTTCATCAGTAGGTAAAGGAAGACATTTTTTGACAAAAATAAATAAGATTCTGACCCTAGATTCCACGAATTTGAACTTTCTATTCATATAAATAGATTCCTTCTGATGTTTTATTAGTTCTTCAAGGATCACCCTTTGAACTTATTTGTGGCCAAATGAGTCTTTAAACTTGAACCTTCTTTACAGACTTCTGTCTTTCTGTTTTTTCTTCAGTAAATCAAAGATGAGAGTTTTTGACAAAAGAAAAAAAAGATTCTGATCCTGGATCCCATGAAGTTGAACTTTCTATTCATATAAATAGATTCCTTCTGATGTTTTATTAGTTCTTCAAGGATTACCATTTGAACTTTTTTGTGGCCAAATAGTCTTTGAACTTGAACATTCTATACAGACTTTATGACTACCTGTTGTTTCATCAGTAGGTCAAGGAAGATCCTTTTTTACAAAAAAATAAAACAAGATTCTGACCCTAGATTCCATGAACTTGAACTCTCTATTCATATAAATAGATTCCTTCTGATATTTTATTAGTTCTTCAAGCATGAACTTTTGAACTTATTTTTGGCCAAAGAGTCTTTGAACTTGAACCTTCTTTACAGACTTATGTGTTTCTATTGTTTCTTCAGTAGATCAAGGATGAGATTTTTTGACAAGAAAAAAAAAGATTCTGACCCTGGATCCGAAGAACTTGAACTTTCTATGCATATAAATAGATTCTGTTGCAGTGGTTCAAGGATGACCTTTTGAACTCATTTGTGGCCAAATGAGTCTTTAAACTTGAACCTTCTTTACAGACTTTATGACTACCTGTGGTTCATCAGTAGGTAAAGGAAGACATTTTTTGACAAAAAAAAAAAGATTCTGACCCTAGATTCCATGAACTTGAACTTCTTTATTCATATAAATAGATTCCTTCTGATGTTTTATTAGTTCTTCAAGGATGACCTTTTGAACTTATTTTTGGCCAAAGAGTCTTTGAACTTGAACATTCTATACAGACTTTTTGACTACCTGTTGTTTCATCAGTAGGTAAAGGATGACATTTTTTGACAAAAAAAAAAAAAAAAGATTCTGACCCTAGATTCCATGCACTTGAACTTTCTATTCATATAAGTAGAATCCTTCTGATGTTTTATTAGTTCTTCAAGGATGACCCTTTGAACTTATTTGTTGCCAATGAGTCTTTAAACTTGGACCTTCTTTACAGAATTCTGTCTTTCTGTTTTTTCTTCAGTAGATCAAAGATGAGATTTTTTGACAAAAAAAAAAAAGATTCTGATCCTGGATCCCATGAAGTTGAACTTTCTATTCATATAAATAGATTCCTTCTGATGTCTTATTAGTTCTTCAAGGATGACACTTTGAACTTATTTGTGGCCAAATGAATCTTTAAACTTGAACCTTCTTTACAGACTTCTGTCTTTCTGTTTTTTCTTCAGTAAATCAAAGATGAGATTTTTTGACAACAAAAAAAAAAACAGATTATGATCCTGGATCCCATGAAGTTGAACTTTCTATTCATATAAATAGATTCCTTCTGATATTTTATTAGGTCTTTAAGGATGACCTTTTGAACTTATTTTTGGCCAAAGAGTCTTTGAACTTGAACATTCCATACAGACTTTATGACTACCTGTTGTTTCATCAGTAGGTCAAGGAAGATCTTTTTTTACAAAAAAAATAAAACAAGATTCTGACCCTAGATTCCATGAACTTGAACTCTCTATTCATATAAATATATTCCTTCTGATGTCTTATTAGTTCTTCAAGGATGACCCTTTGAACTTATTTGTGGCCAAATGAGTCTTTAAACTTGAACCTTCTTTACAGACTTCTGTCTTTCTGTTTTTTCTTCAGTAAATCAAAGATGAGATTTTTTGACAAAAAAAAAAAAGATTCTGATCCTGGATCCCATGAAGTTGAACTTTCTATTCATATCAATAGATTCCTTCAGATGTTTTATTAGTTTTTCAAGGATGACCTTTTGAACTTATTTGTGGCCAAATAGTCTTTGAACTTGACCATTCTATACAGACTTTGTGACTACCTGTTGTTTCATCAGTAGGTCAAGGAAGACATTTTTTGACAAAAAAAAAAAAAAAAAAAAAAGATTCTGACCCTAGATTCCATGAACTTGAACTCTCTATTCATATAAATAGATTCCTTCTGATATTTTATTAGTTCTTCAAGGATGACCTTTTGAACTTATTTTTGGCCAAAGAGTCTTTGAACTTGAACCTTCTTTACAGACTTCTGTCTTTCTGTTTATTCTTCAGTAAATCAAAGATGAGATTTTTTGACAACAAAAAAAAAGATTCTGATCCTGGATCCAATGAAGTTGAACTTTCTATTCATATAAATAGATTCCTTCTGATGTTTTATTAGTTCTTCAAGGATGACCATTTGAACTTATTTGTGGCCAAATAGTCTTTGAACTTGAACTTTCTATACAGACTTTATGACTACCTGTTGTTCCATCAGTAGGTCAAGGAAGATCTTTTTTTTACAAAAAATAAAACAAGATTCTGACCCTAGATTCCATGAACTTGAACTCTCTATTCATATAAATACATTCCTTCTGATGTCTTATTAGTTCTTCAAGGATGACCCTTTGAACTTATTTGTGGCCAAATGAGTCTTTAAACTTGAACCTTCTTTACAGACTTTATGACTACCTGTTGTTTCATCAGTAGGTCAAGGAAGATCTTTTTTTTACAAAAAATAAAATAAGATTCTGACCCTAGATTCCATGAACTTGAACTCTCTATTCATATAAATAGATTCCTTCTGATATTTTATTAGTTCTTCAAGGATGACCTTTTGAACTTATTTTTGGCCAAATAGTCTTTGAACTTGAACATTCTATACAGACTTTATGACTACCTGTTGTTTCATCAGTAGGTAAAGGAAGACATTTTTTGACAAAAAAAATAAAAAGATTCTGACCCTAGATTCCATGAACTTGAACTTCTTTATTCATATAAATAGATTCCTTCTGATGTCTTAATAGTTCTTCAAGGATCACCCTTTGAACTTATTTGTGGCCAAATAGTCTTTGAACTTGAACATTCTATACAGACTTTATGACTACCTGTTGTTTCATCAGTAGGTCAAGGAAGATCTTTTTTTTACAAAAAAATAAAACAAGATTCTGACCCTAGATTCCATGAACTTGAACTCTCTATTCATATAAATACATTCCTTCTGATGTCTTATTAGTTCTTCAAGGATGACCCTTTGAACTTATTTGTGGCCAAATGAGTCTTTAAACTTGAACCTTCTTTACAGACTTTATGACTACCTGTTGTTTCAAAAGTAGGTCAAGGAAGATCTTTTTTTTTTACAAAAAATAAAACAAGATTCTGACCCTAGATTCCATGAACTTGAACTCTCTATTCATATAAATAGAATCCTTCTGATATTTTATTAGTTCTTCAAGCATGAACTTTTGAACTTATTTTTGGCCAAAGAGTCTTTGAACTTGAACCTTCTTTACAGACTTATGTCTTTCTATTGTTTCTTCAGTAGATCAAGGATGAGATTTTTTGACAAGAAAAAAAAAGATTCTGACCCTGGATCCGAAGAACTTGAACTTTCTATGCATATAAATAGATTCTGTTGCAGTGGTTCAAGGATGACCTTTTGAACTCATTTGTGGCCAAATGAGTCTTTAAACTTGAACCTTCTTTACAGACTTTATGACTACCTGTGGTTCATCAGTAGGTAAAGGAAGACATTTTTTGACAAAAAAAAAAAAGATTCTGACCCTAGATTCCATGAACTTGAACTTCTTTATTCATATAAATAGATTCCTTCTGATGTTTTATTAGTTCTTCAAGGATGACCTTTTGAACTTATTCGGGATCTTCCTTATCCCGTTAAAAAACATATTACAATGTAACCATATTCCGTCCGTTTGGAAAAAAAGTTGCACTTACTGTTCGTTACAAGCAGCATTTGCCATCAGACAGGTAACGTAAGCTAACATAAACATATTTTTGCTAGCCTACCTGCTGCAAAATTACACCATTTTTGTACAAATAGAGTTATTTTATATAGTGTAATTTATCACTTACCACTATCTTGTTTTTTCTCTTTTTTCTTTTCTGGATTCCTAAAGCATAATTCCACTTCATGAGGAGGTTTTGTATTTGCCGGCAGCAGAGATCGCGTGGATGGGTGGCTGCTGTCAGCGACGACTGAGAGGGCCCCCTTGAGGGGGATTCCGATAACAGTGTCATTGCACTTTACTGCATTGACTATGAAAGGGGCTCTCAAGCAGTTTGTCGTTGCATTTTATTCTTAACCTGTCGTTGTCTTGAGGCCCCAGGCCAGCTCGGGGCCCCAAGCAATTGCTTGACTTTCACTTTCGGACGGGTACCCGAATATGGAAGTGAATGAGGCTTTGCGATTTTTTTATTTTATTTATTTATTTATTTATTTTTTTGTATCTAGGCCTACGTGAAATTCTGCATCCATTGTACGATTTTTTTATTTTATTTTTTTCCACCTCGGAAGGGCAACGTGAGTCGAAAAGGGCATATGGGCAGTTGCCCGGGCAACCTGAGCAACCCCCCTGTGCACGTCCCTGATTCTGACCCTACATTCCATGCACTTGAACTTTCTAATCATATAAGTAGAATCCTTCTGATGTTTTATTAGTTCTTCAAGGATGACCCTTTGAACTTATTTGTGGCCAATGAGTCTTTAAACTTGGACCTTCTTTACAGAATTTTGTCTTTCTGTTTTTTCTTCAGTAGATCAAAGATGAGATTTTTTGACAAAAAAAAAAGATTCTGATCCTGGATCCCATGAAGTTGAACTTTCTATTCATATAAATAGATTCCTTCTGATGTTTTATTAGTTCTTCATGGATGACCTTTTGAACTTATTTGTGGCCAAATAGTCTTTGAACTTGAACATTCTATACAGACTTTATGACTACCTGTTGTTTCATCATTAGGTCAAGGAAGATCTTTTTTTCCAAAAAAATAAAACAAGATTCTGACCCTAGATTCCATGAACTTGAACTCTCTATTCATATAAATAGATTCCTTCTGATATTTTATTAGTTCTTCAAGGATGACCTTTTGAACTTATTTTTAGCCAAATAGTCTTTGAACTTGAACATTCTATACAGACTTTATGACTACCTGTTGTTTCATCAGTAGGTAAAGGAAGACATTTTTTGACAAAAAAAAAAAAAAAAAATTCTGACCCTACAGTGCATGCACTTGAACTTTCTAATCATATAAGTAGAATCCTTCTGATGTTTTATTAGTTCTTCAAGGATGACCCTTTGAACTTATTTGTTGCCAATGAGTCTTTAAACTTGGACCTTCTTTACAGAATTCTGTCTTTCTGTTTTTTCTTCAGTAGATCAAAGATGAGATTTTTTGACAAAAAAAAAAGATTCTGATCCTGGATCCCATGAAGTTGTACTTTCTATTCATATAAATAGATTCCTTCTGATATTTTATTAGTTCTTCAAGGATGACCTTTTGAACTTATTTGTGGCCAAATAGTCTTTGAACTTGACCATTCTATATGGAATTTATGACTACCTGTTGTTTCATCAGTAGGTAAAGGAAGACATTTTTTGACAAAAAATAAATAAAAAGATTCTGACCCTAGATTCCATGAACTTGAACTTTCTATTCATATAAATAGATTCCTTGAGATGTTTTATTAGTTCTTCAAGGATGACCTTTTGAACTTATTTGTGGCCAAATAGTCTTTAAACTTAACCATTCTATACAGACTTTATGACTACCTGTTGTTTCATCAGTAGGTAAAGGAAGACATTTTTTGACAAAAAATAAATAAGATCCTGACCCTAGATTCCACGAACTTGAAATTTCTATTCATATAAATAGATTCCTTCTGATGTTTTATTAGTTCTTCA
This sequence comes from Pseudorasbora parva, assembly GCF_024679245.1. Lineage (NCBI taxonomy): Eukaryota > Metazoa > Chordata > Actinopteri > Cypriniformes > Gobionidae > Pseudorasbora > Pseudorasbora parva. The sequence continues at coordinate 20,392,017 of NC_090183.1, forward strand.
AGGATGACCTTTTGAACATATTTATGGCCAAATAGTCTTTGAACTTGAACATTCTATACAGACTTTATGACTACCTGTTGTTTCATCAGTAGGTAAAGGAAGACATTTTTTGACAAAAAAATAAAAAGATTCCGACCCTATATTCCATGAACTTGAACTTCTTTATTCATATAAATAGATTCCTTCTGATGTCTTATTAGTTCTTCAAGGATGACCCTTTGAACTTATTTGTGGCCAAATGAGTCTTTAAACTTGAACCTTCTTTACAGACTTCTGTCTTTTTTTTTTTTCTTCAGTAAATCAAAGATGAGATTTTTTGACAAAAAAAAAAGATTCTGATCCTGGATCGCATGAAGTTGAACTTTCTATTCATATCAATAGATTCCTTCATATGTTTTATTAGTTTTTCAAGGATGACCTTTTGAACTTATTTGTGGCCAAATAGTCTTTGAACCTTGACCATTCTATACAGACTTTGTGACTACCTGTTGTTTCATCAGTAGGTCAAGGAAGATCTTTTTTTACAAAAAAAAAAAAAAAAAAAGATTCTGATCCTGGATCCCATGAAGTTGAACTTTCTATTCATATAAATAGATTCCTTCTGATATTTTGTTAGTTCTTCAAGGATGACCTTTTGAACTTATTTTTGGCCAAAGAGTCTTTGAACTTGAACATTCCATACAGACTTTATGTCTACCTGTTGTTTCATCAGTAGGTAAAGGAAGACATTTTTTGACAAAAAAAATAAAAAGATTCTGACCCTAGATTCCATGAACTTGAACTTCTTTATTCATATAAATACATTTCTTCTGATGTCTTATTAGTTCTTCAAGGATTACCCTTTGAACTTATTTGTGGCCAAATGAATCTTTTAAACTTGAACCTTCTTTACAGACTTCTGCTTTCTGTTTTTTCTTCAGTAAATCAAAGATGAGATTTTTTGACAAAAAAAAAAAGATTCTGATCCTGGATCCCACGAAGTTGAACTTTCTATTCATATAAATAGATTCCTTCTTATGTTTTATTAGTTCTTCAAGGATTACCATTTGAACTTTTTTGTGGCCAAAGTCTTTGAACTTGAACATTCTATACAGACTTTATGACTACCTGTTGTTTCATCAGTAGGTCAAGGAAGATCTTTTTTTTACAAAAAATAAAACAAGATTCTGACCCTAGATTCCATGAACTTGAGCTCTCTATTCATATAAATACATTCCTTCTGATGTCTTATTAGTTCTTCAAGGATGACCCTTTGAACTTATTTGTGGCCAAATGAGTCTTTAAACTTGAACCTTCTTTACAGACTTTATGACTACCTGTTGTTTCATCAGTAGGTCAAGGAAGATCTTTTTTTTTTACAAAAAATAAAATAAGATTCTGACCCTAGATTCCATGAACTTGAACTCTCTATTCATATAAATAGATTCCTTCATATGTTTTATTAGTTTTTCAAGGATGACCTTTTGAACTTATTTGTGGCCAAATAGTCTTTGAACCTTGACCATTCTATACAGACTTTGTGACTACCTGTTGTTTCATCAGTAGGTCAAGGAAGATCTTTTTTTACAAAAAAAAAAAAAAAAAAAGATTCTGATCCTGGATCCCATGAAGTTGAACTTTCTATTCATATAAATAGATTCCTTCTGATATTTTGTTAGTTCTTCAAGGATGACCTTTTGAACTTATTTTTGGCCAAAGAGTCTTTGAACTTGAACATTCCATACAGACTTTATGTCTACCTGTTGTTTCATCAGTAGGTAAAGGAAGACATTTTTTGACAAAAAAAATAAAAAGATTCTGACCCTAGATTCCATGAACTTGAACTTCTTTATTCATATAAATACATTTCTTCTGATGTCTTATTAGTTCTTCAAGGATTACCCTTTGAACTTATTTGTGGCCAAATGAATCTTTTAAACTTGAACCTTCTTTACAGACTTCTGCTTTCTGTTTTTTCTTCAGTAAATCAAAGATGAGATTTTTTGACAAAAAAAAAAAGATTCTGATCCTGGATCCCACGAAGTTGAACTTTCTATTCATATAAATAGATTCCTTCTTATGTTTTATTAGTTCTTCAAGGATTACCATTTGAACTTTTTTGTGGCCAAAGTCTTTGAACTTGAACATTCTATACAGACTTTATGACTACCTGTTGTTTCATCAGTAGGTCAAGGAAGATCTTTTTTTTACAAAAAATAAAACAAGATTCTGACCCTAGATTCCATGAACTTGAGCTCTCTATTCATATAAATACATTCCTTCTGATGTCTTATTAGTTCTTCAAGGATGACCCTTTGAACTTATTTGTGGCCAAATGAGTCTTTAAACTTGAACCTTCTTTACAGACTTTATGACTACCTGTTGTTTCATCAGTAGGTCAAGGAAGATCTTTTTTTTTTACAAAAAATAAAATAAGATTCTGACCCTAGATTCCATGAACTTGAACTCTCTATTCATATAAATAGATTCCTTCTGATATTTTATTAGTTCTTCAAGCATGAACTTTTGAACTTATTTTTGGCCAAAGAGTCTTTGAACTTGAACCTTCTTTACAGACTTATGTCTTTCTATTGTTTCTTCAGTAGATCAAGGATGAGATTTTTTGACAAGAAAAAAAAAAGATTCTGACCCTGGATCCGAAGAACTTGAACTTTCTATGCATATCTCTGCAGACTCTGATGCAGTGGTTTAAGGATGACCTTTTGAACTCATTTGTGGCCAAATGAGTCTTTAAACTTGAACCTTCTTTACAGACTTTATGACTACCTGTGGTTCATCAGTAGGTAAAGGAAGACATTTTTTGACAAAAATAAATAAGATTCTGAGCCCAGATTCCACGAATTTGAACTTTCTATTCATATAAATAGATTCCTTCTGATGTTTTATTAGTTCTTCAAGGATCACCCTTTGAACTTATTTGTGGCCAAATGAGTCTTTAAACTTGAACCTTCTTTACAGACTTCTGTCTTTCTGTTTTTTCTTCAGTAAATCAAATATGAGAGTTTTTGACAAAAGAAAAAAAAGATTCTGATCCTGGATCCCATGAAGTTGAACTTTCTATTCATATAAATAGATTCCTTCTTATGTTTTATTAGTTCTTCAAGGATTACCATTTGAACTTTTTTGTGGCCAAATAGTCTTTGAACTTGAACATTCTATACAGACTTTATGACTACCTGTTGTTTCATCAGTAGGTCAAGGAAGATCCTTTTTTACAAAAAAAATAAAACAAGATTCTGACCCTAGATTCCATGAACTTGAACTCTCTATTCATATAAATAGATTCCTTCTGATATTTTATTAGTTCTTCAAGCATGAACTTTTGAACTTATTTTTGGCCAAAGAGTCTTTGAACTTGAACCTTCTTTACAGACTTATGTCTTTCTATTGTTTCTTCAGTAGATCAAGGATGAGATTTTTTGACAAGAAAAAAAAAAGATTCTGACCCTGGATCCGAAGAACTTGAACTTTCTATGCATATAAATAGACTCTGATGCAGTGGTTCAAGGATGACCTTTTGAACTCATTTGTGGCCAAATGAGTCTTTAAACTTGAACCTTCTTTACAGACTTTATGACAACCTGTGGTTCATCAGTAGGTAAAGGAAGACATTTTTTGACAAAAATAAATAAGATTCTGACCCTAGATTCCACGAATTTGAACTTTCTATTCATATAAATAGATTCCTTCTGATGTTTTATTAGTTCTTCAAGGATCACCCTTTGAACTTATTTGTGGCCAAATGAGTCTTTAAACTTGAACCTTCTTTACAGACTTCTGTCTTTCTGTTTTTTCTTCAGTAGATCAAAGATGAGATTTTTTGACAAAAAAAAAAGATTCTGATCCTGGATCCCATGAAGTTGTACTTTCTATTCATATAAATAGATTCCTTCTGATATTTTATTAGTTCTTCAAGGATGACCTTTTGAACTTATTTGTGGCCAAATAGTCTTTGAACTTGACCATTCTATATGGAATTTATGACTACCTGTTGTTTCATCAGTAGGTAAAGGAAGACATTTTTTGACAAAAAATAAATAAAAAGATTCTGACCCTAGATTCCATGAACTTGAACTTTCTATTCATATAAATAGATTCCTTGAGATGTTTTATTAGTTCTTCAAGGATGACCTTTTGAACTTATTTGTGGCCAAATAGTCTTTAAACTTAACCATTCTATACAGACTTTATGACTAAATGTTGTTTCATCAGTAGGTAAAGGAAGACATTTTTTGACAAAAATAAATAAGATCCTGACCCTAGATTCCACGAACTTGAAATTTCTATTCATATAAATAGATTCCTTCTGATGTTTTATTAGTTCTTCAAGGATGACCTTTTGAACATATTTATGGCCAAATAGTCTTTGAACATTTGAACATTCTATACAGACTTTATGACTACCTGTTGTTTCATCAGTAGGTAAAGGAAGACATTTTTTGACAAAAAAATAAAAAGATTCCGACCCTATATTCCATGAACTTGAACTTCTTTATTCATATAAATAGATTCCTTCTGATGTCTTATTAGTTCTTCAAGGATGACCCTTTGAACTTATTTGTGGCCAAATGAGTCTTTAAACTTGAACCTTCTTTACAGACTTCTGTCTTTTTTTTTTTTCTTCAGTAAATCAAAGATGAGATTTTTTGACAAAAAAAAAAGATTCTGATCCTGGATCGCATGAAGTTGAACTTTCTATTCATATCAATAGATTCCTTCATATGTTTTATTAGTTTTTCAAGGATGACCTTTTGAACTTATTTGTGGCCAAATAGTCTTTGAACCTTGACCATTCTATACAGACTTTGTGACTACCTGTTGTTTCATCAGTAGGTCAAGGAAGATCTTTTTTTACAAAAAAAAAAAAAAAAAAAGATTCTGATCCTGGATCCCATGAAGTTGAACTTTCTATTCATATAAATAGATTCCTTCTGATATTTTGTTAGTTCTTCAAGGATGACCTTTTGAACTTATTTTTGGCCAAAGAGTCTTTGAACTTGAACATTCCATACAGACTTTATGTCTACCTGTTGTTTCATCAGTAGGTAAAGGAAGACATTTTTTGACAAAAAAAATAAAAAGATTCTGACCCTAGATTCCATGAACTTGAACTTCTTTATTCATATAAATACATTTCTTCTGATGTCTTATTAGTTCTTCAAGGATTACCCTTTGAACTTATTTGTGGCCAAATGAATCTTTTAAACTTGAACCTTCTTTACAGACTTCTGCTTTCTGTTTTTTCTTCAGTAAATCAAAGATGAGATTTTTTGACAAAAAAAAAAAGATTCTGATCCTGGATCCCACGAAGTTGAACTTTCTATTCATATAAATAGATTCCTTCTTATGTTTTATTAGTTCTTCAAGGATTACCATTTGAACTTTTTTGTGGCCAAAGTCTTTGAACTTGAACATTCTATACAGACTTTATGACTACCTGTTGTTTCATCAGTAGGTCAAGGAAGATCTTTTTTTTTACAAAAAATAAAATAAGATTCTGACCCTAGATTCCATGAACTTGAACTCTCTATTCATATAAATAGATTCCTTCTGATATTTTATTAGTTCTTCAAGCATGAACTTTTGAACTTATTTTTGGCCAAAGAGTCTTTGAACTTGAACCTTCTTTACAGACTTATGTCTTTCTATTGTTTCTTCAGAAGATCAAGGATGAGATTTTTTGACAAGAAAAAAAAAAAGATTCTGACCCTGGATCCGAAGAACTTGACCTTTCTATGCATATAAATAGACTCTGATGCAGTGGTTCAAGGATGACCTTTTGAACTCATTTGTGGCTAAATGAGTCTTTAAACTTGAACCTTCTTTACAGACTTTATGACTACCTGTGGTTCATCAGTAGGTAAAGGAAGACATTTTTTGACAAAAATAAATAAGATTCTGACCCTAGATTCCACGAATTTAAACTTTCTATTCATATAAATAGATTCCTTCTGATATGTTATTAGTTCTTCAAGGATGACCTTTTGAACTTATTTTTGGCCAAAGAGTCTTTGAACTTGAACATTCTATACAGACTTTATGACTACCTGTTGTTTCATCAGTAGGTAAAGGAAGACATTTTTTGACAAAAAAAATAAAAAGATTCTGACAATAGATTCCATGAACTTGAACTTCTTTATTCATATAAATACATTCCTTCTGATGTCTTATTAGTTCTTCAAGGATTACCCTTTGAACTTATTTGTGGCCAAATGAATCTTTAAACTTGAACCTTCTTTACAGACTTCTGTCTTTCTGTTTTTTCTTCAGTAAATCAAAGATGAGATTTTTTGACAACAAAAAAAAAAAACAGATTCTGAACTTGGATCCCATGAAGTTGAACTTTCTATTCATATAAATAGATTCCTTCTGATATTTTATTAGTTCTTCAAGGATGACCTTTTGAACTTATTTTTGGCCAAAGAGTCTTTGAACTTGAACATTCCATACAGACTTATGTCTTTTTATTGTTTCTTCAGTAGATCAAGGATGAGATTTTTTGACAAGAAAAAAAAAAGATTCTGACCCTGGATCCGAAGAACTTGACCTTTCTATGCATATAAATAGACTCTGATGCAGTGGTTCAAGGATGACCTTTTGAACTCATTTGTGGCTAAATGAGTCTTTAAACTTGAACCTTCTTTACAGACTTTATGACTACCTGTGGTTCATCAGTAGGTAAAGGAAGACATTTTTTGACAAAAATAAATAAGATTCTGACCCTAGATTCCACGAATTTGAACTTTCTATTCATATAAATAGATTCCTTCTGATATGTTATTAGTTCTTCAAGGATGACCTTTTGAACTTATTTTTGGCCAAAGAGTCTTTGAACTTGAACATTCTATACAGACTTTATGACTACCTGTTGTTTCATCAGTAGGTCAAGGAAGATCTTTTTTTACAAAAAAAATAAAACAAGATTCTGACCCTAGATTCCATGAACTTGAACTCTCTATTCATATAAATATATTCCTTCTGATGTCTTATTAGTTCTTCAAGGATGACCCTTTGAACTTATTTGTGGCCAAATGAGTCCTTAAACTTGAACCTTCTTTACGACTTTATGACTCCCTGTTGTTTCATCAGTAGGTAAAGGAAGACATTTTTTGACAAAAAAATAAAAAGATTCCGACCCTATATTCCATGAACTTGAACTTCTTTATTCATATATATAGATTCCTTCTGATGTCTTATTAGTTCTTCAAGGATGACCCTTTGAACTTATTTGTGGCCAAATGAGTCTTTAAACTTGAATCTTCTTTACAGACTTCTGTCTTTCTGTTTTTTCTTCAGTAATCAAAGAGGAGATTTTTTGACAAAAAAAAATATTCTTATCCTGGATCCCATGAAGTTGAACTTTCTATTCATATAAATAGATTCCTTCTGATGTTTTATTAGTTCTTCAAGGATGACCTTTTGAACTTATTTGTGGCCAAATAGTCTTTGAACTTGACCATTCTATACAGACTTTATGACTACCTGTTGTTTCATCAGTAGGTCAAGGAAGATCTTTTTTTTTACAAAAAAATAAAATAAGATTCTGACCCTAGATTCCATGAACTTGAACTCTCTATTCATATAAATAGATTCCTTCTGATATTTTATTAGTTCTTCAAGGATGACCTTTTGAACTTATTTGTGGCCAAATAGTCTTTGAACTTGAACTTTCTATAAAGACTTTATGACTACCTGTGGTTCATCAGTAGGTAAAGGAAGACATTTTGTGACAAAAAAAAAATAAGATTGTGACCCTAGATTCCATGAACTTGAACTTTCTATTCATATAAATAGATTCCTTCTGATGTTTTATTAGTTCTTCAAGGATGACCTTTTGAAATTATTTATGGTTAAAGAGTCTTTGAACTTGAACATTCTATACAGACTTTATGACTACCTGTTGTTTCATCAGTAGGTAAAGGAAGACATTTTTGACGAAAAAAAAAAAAAAAAGATTCCATTAACTTGAACTTTCTATTCATATAAATAGATTCCTTCTGATGTCTTATTAGTTCTTCAAGGATGACCCTTTGAACTTATTTGTGGCTAATGAGTCTTTAAACTTGGACCTTCTTTACAGACTTCTGTCTTTCTGTTTTTTCTTCAGTAGATCAAAGATGAGATTTTTTGACAAAAAAAAAAAAAAAATTCTGATCCTGGATCCCATGAAGTTGAACTTTCTATTCATATAAATAGATTCCTTCTGATGTTTTATTAGTTCTTCAAGGATGACCTTTTGAACTTATTTGTGGCCAAAGAGTCTTTGAACTTGAACATTCTATACAGACATTATGACTACCTGTTCTTTCATCAGTAGGTAAAGGAAGACATTTTTTGACAAAAATAAAATAAAAAGATTCCATGAACTTGAACTTTCTATTCATATAAATAGATTCCTTCTGATGTTTTATTAGTTCTTCAAGGATGACCCTTTGAACTTATTTTTGGCCCAAGAGTCTTTGAACTTAAACCTTCTTTACAGACTTCTGTCTTTCTGTTTTTTCTTCAGTAGATCAGTAGAACATGAGATTTTTTGACAAAAAAAAAGATTCTGACCCTGGATCCCATGAAGTTGAACTTTCTATTCATATAAACAGATTCCTTCTGATGTTTTATTAGTTCTTCAATGATGACCTTTTGAACTTATTTATGGCCAAATAGTCTTTGAACTTGAACATTCTTTACAGACTTTATGACTACCTGTTGTTTCATCAGTACTGACCCTAAATCCCATGAACTTGAACGTTCTATGCATATAAATAGACAACATTCTACCTGACTACCTGTTGTTTCATCAGTAGGTCAAGGAAGACATTTTTTGACAAAAAAAAAAAAAAAAAAAAAAAAGATTCTGACCCTAGATTCCATGCACTTGAACTTTCTATTCATATAAATAGAAATCCTTCTGATGTTTTATTAGTTCTTCGAGGATGACCCTTTGAACTTATTTGTGGCCAATGAGTCTTTAAACTTTGACCTTCTTTACAGAATTCTGTCTTTCTGTTTTTTCTTTAGTAGATCAAAGATGAGATTTTTTGACAAAAAAAAAAAAAAAAAATTCTGATCCTGGATCCCATGAAGTTGAACTTTCTATTCATATAAATAGATTCCTTCTGATGTTTTATTAGTTCTTCAAGGATGACCTTTTGAACTTATTTGTGGCCAAAGAGTCTTTGAACTTGAACATTCTATACAGACATTAGACCACCTGTTGTTTCATCAGTAGGTAAAGGAAGACATTTTTTGACAAAAAAAAAAAGATTCTGACCCTAGATTCCATGATCTTGAACTTCTTTATTCATATAAATAGATTCCTTCTGATGTCTTATTAGTTCTTCAAGGATGACCTTTTGAACTTATTTGTGGCCAAATAGTCTTTAAACTTGACCATTCTATACAGACTTTATGACTACCTGTTGTTTCATAAGTAGGTAAAGGAAGACATTTTTTGACAAAAATAAATAAGATTCTGACCCTAGATTCCACGAACTTGAAATTTCTATTCATATAAATAGATTCCTTCTGATGTTTTATTAGTTCTTCAAGGATGACCTTTTGAACATATTTATTGCCAAATAGTCTTTGAACTTGAACATTCTATACAGACTTTATGACTACCTGTTGTTTCATCAGTAGGTAAAGGAAGACATTTTTTGACAAAAAAAAAAAAAAAAAGATTCTGACCCGATATTCCATGAACTTGAACTTCTTTATTCATATAAATAGATTCCTTCTGATGTCTTATTAGTTCTTCAAGGATGACCCTTTGAACTTATTTGTGGCCTAATGAGTCTTTAAACTTGAATCTTCTTTACAGACTTCTGTCTTTCTGTTTTTTCTTCAGTAAATCAAAGAGGAGATTTTTTGACAAAAAAAAAAAAATCTTATCCTGGATCCCATGAAGTTGAACTTTCTATTCATATAAATAGATTCCTTCTGATGTTTTATTAGTTCTTCAAGGATGACCTTTTGAACTTATTTGTGGCCAAATAGTCTTTGAACTTGACCATTCTATACAGACTTTATGACTACCTGTTGTTTCATCAGTAGGTAATGGAAGACATTTTTTGACAAAAAATAAATAAAAAGAATCTGACCCAAGATTCCATGAACTTGAACTTTCTATTCATATAAATAAATTCCTTGAGATGTTTTATAGTTCTTCAAGGATGACCTTTTGAACTTATTTGTGGCCAAATAGTCTTTAAACTTGACCATTCTATACAGACTTTATGACTACCTGTTGTTTCATCAGTAGGTAAAGGAAGACATTTTTTGACAAAAAAAAATAAAAAGATTCTGACCCGATATTCCATGAACTTGAACTTCTTTATTCATATAAATAGATTCCTTCTGATGTCTTATTAGTTCTTCAAGGATGACCCTTTGAACTTATTTGTGGCCTAATGAGTCTTTAAACTTGAATCTTCTTTACAGACTTCTGTCTTTCTGTTTTTTCTTCAGTAAATCAAAGAGGAGATTTTTTGACAAAAAAAAAAAATTCTTATCCTGGATCCCATGAAGTTGAACTTTCTATTCATATAAATAGATTCCTTCTGATGTTTTATTAGTTCTTCAAGGATGACCTTTTGAACTTATTTGTGGCCAAATAGTCTTTGAACTTGACCATTCTATAAAGACTTTATGACTACCTGTTGTTTCATCAGTAGGTAATGGAAGACATTTTTTGACAAAAAATAAATAAAAAGAATCTGACCCAAGATTCCATGAACTTGAACTTTCTATTCATATAAATAAATTCCTTGTGATGCTTTATTAGTTCTTCAAGGATGACCTTTTGAACTTATTTGTGGCCAAATAGTCTTTGAAGTTGAACATTTTATACAGACTTTATGACTACCTGTTTTTTCTTCAGTAGATCAAGGATGAGATATTTGGCCACAAATAAGTTTAAAAGGTCATCCTTGAACCAGTGCATCAGAAGGAATCTATATATATGTATAGAAAGTTCAAGTTCATGGAATCCAGGGGACGAACATTATTTCAAAAAGTCATATTTGAACTTGTGAGGAAGCATCAGAAGGAATATTTTAGTATATATAGAATGTTCAAGTTCAAAGACTCTTTGGCCAAGAATAAGATCAAAAGTTCATCCTTAAATTACTAATTCCATCAGAGGGAATCTATTTATATGTATAGAAAGTTCAAGTTCATAGGATCCAGGGTCAGATTTTTTATGTCAAAAAATGTCATCCTTGAACTACTGATAAAACTACAGGAGTCATAAAGTCTGTATAGAAGGTTCAAGTTCAAAGAGTATTTGGCCACAAATAAGTTCAAAAGGTCATCCTTAAAGCACTGATGAAGCATCAAAAGGAATCTATTTATATGTATAGAAAGTTCAATTTCATGGAATCCAGGGTTAGAACATTTTTCCAAAAGTCATATTTGAACTTGGAATGAAACATCAGACGGAATATATTATTATATATAGAAAGTTCAAGTTCAAAGACTATTTGGCCACAAATAAGTTTAAAACTCATCCTTTAGCCAGTGCATCAGAAGGAATCTATTTATATGTATAGAAAGTTCAAGTTCATGGAATCCAAGGAAACTACATTATTTCAAAAAGTCATATTTGAACTTGTGATGAAGCATCAGAAGGAATATATTAGTATATATAGAAAGTTCAAGTTCAAAGACTATTTGGCCAAGAATTAGAACAAAAGTTCATCCTTGAAGAACTAATAAAACATCCGAAGGAATCTATTTATATGTATAGAAATTCAAGTTCATGGAATCTAGGGGCAGAATTTTATTTTCAAAATTCATATTTGAACTTCTGAAAAAACCTCCAAAAGCCTATACGTTTGAATTTAAATGTAAAGTTGAAAGACTCTTTGTCCAAAAATATATTCAAAAAGTCATACTTGAACTAAAGATGAAACCGCAGCAGAAATCTGCTAGTATGCATAGAACGTTCCAGTTATAGGATCTAGGGTCAGACATTTTTTTTGTTGTTGTCAAAAACTAATCCTTGAACTACTGATAAAACAACAGCAAGTCATAAGTCTGTATAGAAGGTTCAAGTTCAAAGACTTTTTGGCCACAAATAAGTTTAAATGGTCATACTTGAACCGGAATCTATTTACATGTATAGAAAGTTCAAGTTCAAAGACTATTTGGCCACAAATAAGTTTAAAAGGTCATCCTTGAACCAGTGCATCAGAAGGAATCTATATATATATGTATAGAAAGTTCAAGTTCATGGAATCCAGGGGAAGAACATTATTTCAAAAAGTCATATTTGAACTTGGGATGAAACATCAGAAGGAATATATTAGTATATATAGAATGGTCAAGTTCAAAGACTCTTTGGTCAAGAATAAAATCAAAAGGACATCCTTGAAGAACTAATTCCATCAGAGGTAATCTATTTATGAGTATAGAAAGTTCAAGTTCATAGGATCCAGGGTCAGATTTTTTTTTTTTTTTGTCAAAAAATGTCATCCTTGAACTACTGATAAAACAACAGGAGTCATAAAGTCTGTATAGAAGGTTCAAGTTCAAAGAATATTTGGCCAAGAATAAGATCAAAAGGTCATCCTTGAAGTACTAATTCCATCACAGGGATTCTATTTATATGTATAGAAAGTTCAAGTTCATAGGATCCAGGGTCAGATTTTTTTTTGTCAAAAAATGTCATCCTTGAACTGCTGATGAAACAACAGGAGTCATAAAGTCTGTATAGAAGGTTCAAGTTCAAAGAATATTTGGCCAGAAATAATTTCAAAAGGTCATCCTTAAAGCACTGATGTAGCATCAAAAGGAATCTATTTATATGTATAGAAAGTTAAAGTTCATGGAATCCAGGGTCAGAATATTTTTCCAAAAGTCATATTTGAACTTGGGATGAAACATCAGAAGGAATACATTAGTATATATTGAAAGTTCAAGTTCAAAGGCTATTTGGCCACAAAATACGTTTAAAAGTCATCCTTTAACCAGTGCATCAGAAGGAATCAATTTATATATATAGAAAGTTCAAGTTCATGGAATCCAGGGGGAGAACATTATTTCAAAAAGTCATATTTGAACTTGTGATGAAGCATCAGAAGGAATATATTAGTATATATAGAATGTTCAAGTTCAAAGACTCTTTGGCCAAGAATGAGATCAAAATTCATCTTTGAAGTACTAATTACATCAGAGGGAATCTATTTATATGTATAGAAAGTTCAAGTTCTTGGGATCCAGGGTCAGATTTTTTTCTGTCAAAGAATGACATCCTTGAACTACTGATAAAATAACAGGAGTCATAAAGTCTGTATAGAAGATTCAAGTTCAAACACTCTTTGGCCAAAAATAAGTTCAAAGGTCATCCTTAGAGCACTGATGAAGCATCAGAAGGAATCTATTTATATGTATAGAAAGTTCAAGTTCATGGAATCCAGGGTCAGAACATTTTTCCAAAAGTCATATTTGAATTTGGAATGAAACATCAGAAGGAATATATTAGTATATATAGAAAGTTCAAGTTCAAAGACTATTTGGCCACAAATAAGTTTAAAAGGTCATCCTTGAACCAGTGCATCAGAAGGAATCTATGTATATGCATACAAAGTTCAAGTTCATGGAATCCAGGGGGAGAACATTATTTCAAAAAGTCATATTTGAACTTGTGATGAAACATCAGAAGGAATATATTAGTATATATAGAATGTTCAAGTTCAAAGACTCTTTGGCCAAGAATAAGATCAAAAGGTCATCCTTGAAGTACTAATTCCATCAGAGGGAATCTATTTATATGTATAGAAAGTTCAAGTTCATAGGATCCAGGGTCAGATTTTTTTTTTGTCAAAAAATGTCGTCCTTGAACTACTGATAAACAACAGGAGTCATAAAGTCTGTATAGGAGGTTCAAGTTTAAAGAATATTTGGCCAAGAATAAGAACGAAAGTTCATCCTTGAAGAACTAATAAAATATCAGAAGGAATCTATTTATATGTATTCAAGTTCATGCAATCTAGGGGGAGAAAAAAATGTTCAAAAAGTCATATTTGAACTTCTGATAAAACATCTGAAAGCCTATATGTGTGAATTTAAATGTAAAATTCAATCACTTCGTTGGCCAAAAATAAATTCAACAGGTCTTCCTTGAAGTACTAACCAGTATATGATTCTTTTAATTTGTATAGATTGGTCGAGCTCATTGATTCCATGGTAAGATTTTTTTTTCTTTGTTCAAAACGTCATATTTGAACTTTGAGGTCTGTAAATATAAAAAGTTTAATATTTAGGATTCCTTTTTCCAGAATTGTGTTTAATAGGTCAAAAATTGTCTACATTCATTTCTAAAAATACATAACAAATACATCAAATTCTGTTTGTAAAATTTTTAAGGATTCTTATGGCAATCCTCTCTGGGCACGCCCGTTCTTGTCTGATCTCGGAAGTTCAGCAGGGTCTTCCGCAGGGTCTCTTTCCTTGGATGGGAAACCTCCATTTATCATTTAAGTTATCTAAGTCATCTAAGTTCAAAAGCACTTATCTATTTAATACAGCACGAGTTCTTGTAAAACCAGCTTTTGGATGCATTGAAAACCCACTGAAGAGATCTTCAATGTAAAAGAGTCTTAAATGCAATGCAATGCAAAAGCACTAAACTCGTCATTGCACAGAGAATTATTATATGAAAAAAGCGATAACCATCTTCAAGAGGTCAAGAGGCATTTATTTGTCATTTGCATAGTTAACACAAGGGAAAACTGGGCATTGAAATCTTTTTTCGTATGCAATGCAATGCAAAGCACTAATTTTTTCAATGCACAATTTTTTTGTATATATGCATGCAAGTCTTCAATGCACAAGTTTTTTCGTATGCAATGCAAAACCACTAATCTTTTCATTACACTCTGAATACTTATATGCAATGCAAAATTGCTAATAGCTTGAATGCGCAGAGAGTTATTTTATGCAATGCAAAGCAAAGCAAAAGCACTATCTCTTCGTTTTTGCATGCTAATTCAAAAGCTTTAATCTCCTTAGTTTTTTTTCGTAGAACAAGTTTTTTCATAAAACAAGTTTTGTTCGTATGCAATGCAAAAGCACTAATCTCCCCCTGCACATGTTTTCTTCGTATGCAATGCAAACGCACTAATCTCCCCACTACGCAAGGTTTTTCGTATGCAATGCATTGCAAAAGCGCTTATATCTTCAATGCATGATGAGTTCAATGCAAAACCACTAATCTTTTCATTACACTCTGAATACTTATATGCAATGCAAAAGTGCTAATATCTTGAATGCGCAACGAGTTATTTTATGCAATGCAAAGCAAAAGCACTATCTCTTCGTTTTTGCATGCTAATTCAAAAGCTTTAATCTCCTTAGTTTTTTTTCGTAGAACAAGTTTTTTCATAAAACAAGTTTTGTTCGTATGCAATGCAAAAGCACTAATCTCCCCCTGCACATGTTTTCTTCGTATGCAATGCAAACGCACTAATCTCCCCACTACGCAAGGTTTTTCGTATGCAATGCATTGCAAAAGCGCTTATATCTTCAATGCATGATGAGTTCAATGCAATGCAAAAGCACTAATCTCCACAGTGCACAAGTATTTTTGTATGCAGTGCAAAGCACTAATCTCCCTTGCATTCGTCTTGCATTGAAGATATTAGCGCTTTTCGTACATTGCATACGAAAAACCTTGTGTAGTGACACAAGGTTTTTCGTATGCAATGTACGAAAAGCGCTAATATCTTCAATGCAAGACGAGTCCAATGCAATGCAAAAGCACTAATTTCTTCATTGCACAAGTTTTTTCGTTAGCAATGCAAACGAACTAATCTCTTAATGCACAGTGAGATCTTATATGCAATGCAATGCAATGTAAAGTTTTTTGTATTGCATGCATGCCAAAGTCTTCAAGCCGCAAGTTTTTTCGTATGCAATGCAAAAGCACTACTCTCCCCAGTGCACAAGTTATTTCGTATGCAATGCACTGCAAAAGCGCTAATATCTTCAATGCATGACGAGTTAAATGCAATGCAAAATCACTAATCTCCCCAGTGCACAAGCTTTTTCGCATGCATTGCAATGCAAAAGCACTCATTTTTTCAATGCACAAAGTTTTTGTATGCATGCATGCAGTCTTCAGTGCACAAGTTTATTCGTATGTAATGCAAAAGCACTAATCTTTTCATTACACCCTGAATTCTTTTATATGCAATGCAATGCAAAAGCGCTAATATCTTCAATGCGCAACGAGTTCTAGCAATGCAAAAGCACTAATCTCTTCTTTGCTTAAACTTTTTTCGTTAGCAATGCAAACGAACTAATCTCTTTAATGCACAGTGAGATCTTATATGCAATGTAAATGCATTGTAAAGTTTTTTGTATTGCATGCATGCAAAAAACTTTAAGCCGCAAGTTTTTTCGTATGCAATACAATGCAATGCAAAAGCGAAAATATCTTAAATGCACGAGTTCTATGCAATGCAAAAGCACGATCTCTTCGATGCACAGATTTTTGGTATGCAATGCAAAAGCACTAATATTTAATTGCACAGCAAATTCTTATATGCAATGCAATGCAATGTAAAGTTTTATGTATTGCATGCATGCCAAAGTCTTCAAGCCGCAAGTTTTTTCGTATGCAATGCAAAAGCACTACTCTCCCCAGTGCACAAGTTTTTTCGTATGCAATGCAATGCAAAAGCGCTAATATCTTCAATGCATGACGAGTTAAATGCAATGCAAAAGCACTAATCTACCCAGTGCACAAGTTTTTTCACATGCAAGGCAATGCAAAAGCACTACTCTCCCCAGTGCACAAGCTTTTTCGCATGCATTGCAATGCAAAAGCACTCATTTTTTCAATGCACAAACAAAGTTTTTGTATGCATGCATGCAGTCTTCAGTGCACAAGTTTATTCGTATGTAATGCAAAAGCACTAATCTTTTCATTACACCCTGAAATCTTTTATATGCAATGCAATGCAAAAGCGCTAATATCTTCAATGCATAACGAGTTCTAGCAATGCAAAAGCACTAATCTCTTCATTGCACAAGTTTTTTCGTATGCATTGCAAAAATGCATAACGAGTTCTAGCAATGCAAAAGCACTATCTCTTCATTGCACAAGTTTTTTCGTTAGCAATGCAAACGAACTAATCTCTTTAATGCACAGTGAGATCTTATATGCAATGTAATGCAATGTAAAGTTTTTTTGTACATGCAAAATACTTTAAGCCGCAAGTTTTTTCGTATGCAATTCAAAGCAAAAGAACTATCTCTTCGATGTACAGCAAGTTATTGGAGGCAATGCAATGCAATGCAATGCAAAAGCACTCATTTTTTCAATGCACAAACAAAGTTTTTGTATGCATGCATGCAGTCTTCAGTGCACAAGTTTATTCGTATGTAATGCAAAAGCACTAATCTTTTCATTACACCCTGAATTCTTTTATATGCAATGCAATGCAAAAGCGCTAATATCTTCAATGCGCAACGAGTTATTTTATGCAATGCAATCTCATCGATGCACAGCAAGTATTTGTAACCAATGCAATGCAAAACACTAAACTCCTTATTGCAAAAATTTTTTCGTATTCAATGCAATGCAAAAGCGCTAATATCTTCAATGCATAACGAGTTCTAGCAATGCAAAAGCACTAATCTCTTCATTGCACAAGTTTTTTCGTATGCATTGCAAAAATGCATAACGAGTTCTAGCAATGCAAAAGCACTATCTCTTCATTGCACAAGTTTTTTCGTTAGCAATGCAAACGAACTAATCTCTTTAATGCACAGTGAGATCTTATATGCAATGTAATGCAATGTAAAGTTTTTTTGTACATGCAAAATACTTTAAGCCGCAAGTTTTTTCGTATGCAATGCAAAGCAAAAGAACTATCTCTTCGATGTACAGCAAGTTATTGAAGGCAATGCAATGCAATGCAAAAGCACTCATTTTTTCAATGCACAAACAAAGTTTTTGTATGCATGCATGCAGTCTTCAGTGCACAAGTTTATTCGTATGTAATGCAAAAGCACTAATCTTTTCATTACACCCTGAATTCTTTTATATGCAATGCAATGCAAAAGCGCTAATATCTTCAATGCGCAACGAGTTATTTTATGCAATGCAATCTCTTTGATGCACAGCAAGTTTTTGTAACCAATGCAATGCAAAACACTAAACTCCTTATTGCAAATTTTTTTTCGTATGCAATGCAATGCAAAAGCGCTAATATCTTCAATGCATAACGAGTTCTAGCAATGCAAAAGCACTAATCTCTTCATTGCACAAGTTTTTTCGTATGCATTGCAAAAATGCATAACGAGTTCTAGCAATGCAAAAGCACTATCTCTTCATTGCACAAGTTTTTTCGTTAGCAATGCAAACGAACTAATCTCTTTAATGCACAGTGAGATCTTATATGCAATGTAATGCAATGTAAAGTTTTTTTGTACATGCAAAATACTTTAAGCCGCAAGTTTTTTCGTATGCAATTCAAAGCAAAAGAACTATCTCTTCGATGTACAGCAAGTTATTGGAGGCAATGCAATGCAATGCAATGCAAAAGCACTCATTTTTTCAATGCACAAACAAAGTTTTTGTATGCATGCATGCAGTCTTCAGTGCACAAGTTTATTCGTATGTAATGCAAAAGCACTAATCTTTTCATTACACCCTGAATTCTTTTATATGCAATGCAATGCAAAAGCGCTAATATCTTCAATGCGCAACGAGTTATTTTATGCAATGCAATCTCATCGATGCACAGCAAGTATTTGTAACCAATGCAATGCAAAACACTAAACTCCTTATTGCAAAAATTTTTTCGTATTCAATGCAATGCAAAAGCGCTAATATCTTCAATGCATAACGAGTTCTAGCAATGCAAAAGCACTATCTCTTCATTGCACAAGTTTTTTCGTTAGCAATGCAAACGAACTAATCTCTTTAATGCACAGTGAGATCTTATATGCAATGTAATGCAATGTAAAGTTTTTTTGTACATGCAAAAGACTTTAGCCGCAAGTTTTTTCGTATGCAATTCAAAGCAAAAGAACTATCTCTTCGATGTACAGCAAGTTATTGGAGGCAATGCAATGCAAAAGCACTCATTTTGTCAACGCACAAAGGGTTTTTGTATATTCATGCATCTAAAAGTCTTCAATCCACGAGTTTTTTCGTAGGCAATGCAAAATCATTATCTCATCCGATGCACAGCAAGTTTTTGTAAGGAATGCAAAAACACTAATCTACTCATTGCACAAGCTTTTTCGTATGCAATGCAATGCAAAAGCACTAATCACGTCATTGCCCGAAATTTTCCCTATGCGATGCAAATCAATGCAAATGCGCTAATATATTCATTCCACAACGACTTATTTCATGCAATGCAATGAAAAAGTACTTATTTCTTAAATGTGCAACGAGTTCTTATTTCAGGGCAATGCAAATGCTCTGATTTCTTCAATGCTTTTTGCATGGGTGCAGGGTTTTTGCAGGGTTTTTTATACAATGCAAAATTCTTCAGTGCACAAGTTTTTTTCGTATGCAATACAAAGCGATGAAATGCAAAAGCCCTAATCTCTTCAATGTACAACGCAATTGATGTGGATTCTGACTAATTCCTATTCCAAAGAAGGTTCAATAAATATATATCCAATAGTTAAATATGGAACATGTTCTGGCTAATGTATTATCTGAATGTACGAATGTACGAGACAGTTACAGTTGGGACTCCCAGACTTCTTCTGATATTTCAGCAGCAGTTCAAGAATGAAATTTTGAAATATAGGCCAACAAAAACTTTCTTCTGGCCAAAGATTCTCTGAACTTGAACTTTCTTTACAGACGTATGTCTTTCTGTTGTTTCTTCAGTAGATCAAGGATATGATTTTTTGACAAAAAAAAAAAGACTCTGACTCTGGATCCCATTAACTTGAAATTTCTCTCCATATAAATAGATTCCTTCTGATTCTCTGAACTTGAACTTTCTTTACAGACGTATGTCTTTCTGTTGTTTCTTCAGTAGATCAAGGATGAGATTTTTTGACAAAAAAAAAAAGACTCTGACTCTGGATCCCATGAACTTGAAATTTCTCTCCATATAAATAGATTCCTTCTGATGCAGTGGTTCAACATTTTGAACTTACTTTTGGCCAAATAGTCTTTGAACTGAACATTCTATACAGACTTTATGACTACCTATTGTTTCATCAGTAGGTCAAGGAAGACATTTTTTGACAAAAATAAAAATAAAAAAATCTAACCCTAAGTTCCATGAACTTGCATAATCAATACATATAAATAGATTCCTTCTGATCGTTTATTAGATCTTCAATGATGACTCTTTGAACTTATTTTTGGCCAAAGAGTCTTTGAACTTGAACCTTCTTTACAGACTTATGTCTTTCTGTTGTTTCTTCAGTAGATAGAGGATGAGATTTTTGGACAAAAAAAAAAAAGACTCTGACCCTAGATTCCATGAACTTGAACTTTCTATGGATATAAATAGATTCCTTGTGATCTCTTATTAGTTCTTCAAGGATGACCCTTTGAACTTATTTGTGGCCAAATGAGTCTTTAAACTTGAACCTTCTTTACAGACTTCTGTCTTTCTGTTTTTTCTTCAGTAAATCAAAGATGAGATTTTTTGACAAAAAAAAAAAGATTCTGATCCTGGATCCCATGAAGTTGAACTTTCTATTCATATCAATAGATTCCTTCAGATGTTTTATTAGTTTTTCAAGGATGACCTTTTGAACTTATTTGTGGCCAAATAGTCTTTGAACTTGACCATTCTATACAGACTTTGTGACTACCTATTGTTTCATCAGTAGGTCAAGGAAGACATTTTTTTACAAAAAAAAAAAAAAAAGATTCTGACCCTAGATTCCATGCACTTGAACTTTCTATTCATATAAATATAAATCCTTCTGATGTCTTATTAGTTCTTCAAGGATGACCCTTTGAACTTATTTGTGGCCAAATGAGTCTTTAAACTTGAACCTTCTTTACAGACTTCTGTCTTTCTGTTTTTTCTTCAGTAAATCAAAGATGAGATTTTTTGACAAAAAAAAAAGATTCTGATTCTGGATCCCATGAAGTTGAACTTTCTATTCATATCAATAGATTCCTTCAGATGTTTTATTAGTTTTTCAAGGATGACCTTTTGAACTTATTTGTGGCCAAATAGTCTTTGAACTTGACCATTCTATAAAGACTTTGTGACTACCTATTGTTTCATCAGTAGGTCAAGGAAGACATTTTTTTACAAAAAAAAAAAAAAAAGATTCTGACCCTAGATTCCATGCACTTGAACTTTCTATTCATATAAATATAAATCCTTCTGATGTCTTATTAGTTCTTCAAGGATGACCCTTTGAACTTATTTGTGGCCAAATGAGTCTTTAAACTTGAACCTTCTTTACAGACTTCTGTCTTTCTGTTTTTTCTTCAGTAAATCAAAGATGAGATTTTTTGACAAAAAAAAAAGATTCTGATCCTGGATCGCATGAAGTTGAACTTTCTATTCATATCAATAGATTCCTTCATATGTTTTATTAGTTTTTCAAGGATGACCTTTTGAACTTATTTGTGGCCAAATAGTCTTTGAACCTTGACCATTCTATAAAGACTTTGTGACTACCTGTTGTTTCATCAGTAGGTCAAGGAAGATCTTTTTTTACAAAAAAAAAAAAAAAAAGATTCTGATCCTGGATCCCATGAAGTTGAACTCTCTATTCATATCAATAGATTCCTTCATATGTTTTATTAGTTCTTCAAGGATGACCTTTTGAACTTATTTGTGGCCAAATAGTCTTTGAACCTTGACTATTCTATACAGACTTTGTGACTACCTGTTGTTTCATCAGTAGGTAAAGGAAGACATTTTTTGACAAAAAAAATAAAAAGATTCTGACCCTAGATTCCATGAACTTGAACTTCTTTATTCATATAAATACATTCCTTCTGATGTCTTATTAGCTCTTCAAGGATTACCCTTTGAACTTATTTGTGGCCAAATGAATCTTTAAACTTGAACCTTCTTTACAGACTTCTGTCTTTCTGTTTTTTCTTCAGTAAATCAAAGATGAGATTTTTTGACAACAAAAAAAAAAACAGATTCTGATCCTGGATCCCATGAAGTTGAACTTTCTATTCATATAAATAGATTCCTTCTGATATTTTATTAGTTCTTCAAGGATGACCTTTTGAACTTATTTTTGGCCAAAGAGTCTTTGAACTTGAACATTCCATACAGACTTTATGACTACCTGTTGTTTCATCAGTAGGTCAAGGAAGATCTTTTTTTACAAAAAAAATAAAACAAGATTCTGACCCTAGATTCCATGAACTTGAACTCTCTATTCATATAAATATATTCCTTCTGATGTCTTATTAGTTCTTCAAGGATGACCCTTTGAACTTATTTGTGGCCAAATGAGTCTTTAAACTTGAACCTTTTTTACAGACTTTATGACTACCTGTTGTTTCATCAGTAGGTCAAGGAAGATCTTTTTTTTTTTACAAAAAAAATAAAATAAGATTCTGACCCTAGATTCCATGAACTTAAACTTTCTATGGATATAAATAGATTCCTTGTGATGTCTTATTAGTTCTTCAAGGATGACCCTTTGAACTTATTTGTGGCCAAATGAGTCTTTAAACTTGAACCTTCTTTACAGACTTCTGTCTTTCTGTTTTTTCTTCAGTAAATCAAAGATGAGATTTTTTGACAAAAAAAAAAAGATTCGGATCCTGGTTCCCATGAAGTTGAACTTTCTATTCATATCAATAGATTCCTTCAGATGTTTTATTAGTTTTTCAAGGATGACCTTTTGAACTTATTTGTGGCCAAATAGTCTTTGAACTTGACCATTCTATACAGACTTTGTGACTACCTGTTGTTTCATCAGTAGGTCAAGGAAGACATTTTTTGACAAAAAAAAAAAAAAAAAAAAAAAGATTCTGACCCTAGATTCCATGAACTTGAACTCTCTATTCATATAAATAGATTCCTTCTGATATTTTATTAGTTCTTCAAGGATGACCTTTTGAACTTATTTTTGGCCAAAGAGTCTTTGAACTTGAACCTTCTTTACAGACTTCTGTCTTTCTGTTTATTCTTCAGTAAATCAAAGATGAGATTTTTTGACAACAAAAAAAAAGATTCTGATCCTGGATCCAATGAAGTTGAACTTTCTATTCATATAAATAGATTCCTTCTGATGTTTTATTAGTTCTTCAAGGATGACCATTTGAACTTATTTGTGGCCAAATAGTCTTTGAACTTGAACTTTCTATACAGACTTTATGACTACCTGTTGTTCCATCAGTAGGTCAAGGAAGATCTTTTTTTTACAAAAAATAAAATAAGATTCTGACCCTAGATTCCATGAACTTGAACTCTCTATTCATATAAATAGATTCCTTCTGATATTTTATTAGTTCTTCAAGGATGACCTTTTGAACTTATTTATGGCCATATAGTCTTTGAACTTGAACATTCTATACAGATTTTATGACTACCTGTTGTTTCATCAGTAGGTAAAGGAAGACATTTTTTGACAAAAAAAATAAAAAGATTCTGACCCTAGATTCCATGAACTTGAACTTCTTTATTCATTTAAATAGATTCCTTCTGATGTCTTAATAGTTCTTCAAGGATCACCCTTTGAACTTATTTGTGGCCAAATAGTCTTTGAACTTGAACATTCTATACAGACTTTATGACTACCTGTTGTTTCATCAGTAGGTCAAGGAAGATCTTTTTTTTACAAAAAAATAAAACAAGATTCTGACCCTAGATTCCATGAACTTGAACTCTCTATTCATATAAATACATTCCTTCTGATATCTTATTAGTTCTTCAAGGATGACCCTTTGAACTTATTTGTGGCCAAATGAGTCTTTAAACTTGAACCTTCTTTACACCCTTTATGACTACCTGTTGTTTCAAAAGTAGGTCAAGGAAGATTTTTTTTTTTTTTTTTACAAAAAATAAAACAAGATTCTGACCCTAGATTCCATGAACTTGAACTCTCTATTCATATAAATAGATTCCTTCTGATATTTTATTAGTTCTTCAAGCATGAACTTTTGAACTTATTTTTGGCCAAAGAGTCTTTGAACTTGAACCTTCTTTACAGACTTATGTGTTTCTATTGTTTCTTCAGTAGATCAAGGATGAGATTTTTTGACAAGAAAAAAAAAGATTCTGACCCTGGATCCGAAGAACTTGAACTTTCTATGCATATAAATAGATTCTGTTGCAGTGGTTCAAGGATGACCTTTTGAACTCATTTGTGGCCAAATGAGTCTTTAAACTTGAACCTTCTTTACAGACTTTATGACTACCTGTGGTTCATCAGTAGGTAAAGGAAGACATTTTTTGACAAAAAAAAAAAGATTCTGACCCTAGATTCCATGAACTTGAACTTCTTTATTCATATAAATAGATTCCTTCTGATGTTTTATTAGTTCTTCAAGGATGACCTTTTGAACTTATTTTTGGCCAAAGAGTCTTTGAACTTGAACATTCTATACAGACTTTTTGACTACCTGTTGTTTCATCAGTAGGTAAAGGATGACATTTTTTGACAAAAAAAAAAAAAAGATTCTGACCCTGGATCCCATGAAGTTGAACTTTCTATTCATATAAGTAGAATCCTTCTGATGTTTTATTAGTTCTTCGAGGATGACCTTTGAACTTATTTGTGGCCAAATGAATCTTTAAACTTGAACCTTCTTTACAGACTTCTGTCTTTCTGTTTTTTCTTCAGTAAATCAAAGATGAGATTTTTTGACAACAAAAAAAAAAACAGATTCTGATCCTGGATCCCATGAAGTTGAACTTTCTATTCATATAAATAGATTCCTTCTGATGTTTTATTAGTTCTTCATGGATGACCTTTTGAACTTATTTGTGGCCAAATAGTCTTTGTACTTGAACATTCTATACAGACTTTATGACTACCTGTTGTTTCATCAGTAGGTCAAGGAAGATCTTTTTTTCCAAAAAAATAAAACAAGATTCTGACCCTAGATTCCATGAACTTGAACTCTCTATTCATATAAATAGATTCCTTCTGATATTTTATTAGTTCTTCAAGGATGACCTTTTGAACTTATTTTTAGCCAAATAGTCTTTGAACTTGAACATTCTATACAGACTTTATGACTACCTGTTGTTTCATCAGTAGGTAAAGGAAGACATTTTTTGACAAAAAAAAGAAAAAAAGATTCTGACCCTAGAGTGCATGCACTTGAACTTTCTATTCATATGAGTAGAATCCTTCTGATGTTTTATTAGTTCTTCAAGGATGACCCTTTGAACTTATTTGTTGCCAATGAGTCTTTAAACTTGGACCTTCTTTACAGAATTCTGTCTTTCTGTTTTTTCTTCAGTAGATCAAAGATGAGATTTTTTGACAAAAAAAAAGATTCTGATCCTGGATCCCATGAAGTTGTACTTTCTATTCATATAAATAGATTCCTTCTGATATTTTATTAGTTCTTCAAGGATGACCTTTTGAACTTATTTGTGGCCAAATAGTCTTTGAACTTGACCATTCTATATGGAATTTATGACTAACTGTTGTTTCATCAGTAGGTAAAGGAAGACATTTTTTGACAAAAAATAAATAAAAAGATTCTGACCCTAGATTCCATGAACTTGAACTTTCTATTCATATAAATAGATTCCTTGAGATGTTTTATTAGTTCTTCAAGGATGACCTTTTGAACTTATTTGTGGCCAAATAGTCTTTAAACTTGAACATTCTATACAGACTTTATGACTACCTGTTGTTTCATCAGTAGGTAAAGGAAGACATTTTTTGACAAAAATAAATAAGATCCTGACCCTAGATTCCACGAACTTGAACTTTCTATTCATATAAATAGATTCCTTGAGATGTTTTATTAGTTCTTCAAGGATGACCTTTTGAACATATTTATGGCCAAATAGTCTTTGAACTTGAACATTCTATACAGACTTTATGACTACCTGTTGTTTCATCAGTAGGTAAAGGAAGACATTTTTTGACAAAAAAATAAAAAGATTCTGACCCTATATTCCATGAACTTGAACTTCTTTATTCATATAAATAGATTCCTTCTGATGTCTTATTAGTTCTTCAAGGATGACCCTTTGAACTTATTTGTGGCCAAATGAGTCTTTAAACTTGAACCTTCTTTACAGACTTCTGTCTTTTTTTTTTTTCTTCAGTAAATCAAAGATGAGATTTTTTGACAAAAAAAAAAAAGATTCTGATCCTGGATCGCATGAAGTTGAACTTTCTATTCATATCAATAGATCCCTTCATATGTTTTATTAGTTTTTCAAGGATGACCTTTTGAACTTATTTGTGGCCAAATAGTCTTTGAACCTTGACCATTCTATACAGACATTGTGACTACCTATTGTTTCATCAGTAGGTCAAGGAAGATCTTTTTTTACAAAAAAAAAAAAAAGATTCTGATCCTGGATCCCATGAAGTTGAACTTTCTATTCATATAAATAGATTCCTTCTGATATTTTATTAGTTCTTCAAGGATGACCTTTTGAACTTATTTTTAGCCAAATAGTCTTTGAACTTGAACATTCTATACAGACTTTATGACTACCTGTTGTTTCATCAGTAGGTAAAGGAAGACATTTTTTGACAAAAAATAAATAAAAAGATTCTGACCCTAGATTCCATGAACTTGAACTTTCTATTCATATAAATAGATTCCTTGAGATGTTTTATTAGTTCTTCAAGGATGACCTTTTGAACTTATTTGTGGCCAAATAGTCTTTAAACTTGAACATTCTATACAGACTTTATGACTACCTGTTGTTTCATCAGTAGGTAAAGGAAGACATTTTTTGACAAAAATAAATAAGATCCTGACCCTAGATTCCACGAACTTGAACTTTCTATTCATATAAATAGATTCCTTGAGATGTTTTATTAGTTCTTCAAGGATGACCTTTTGAACATATTTATGGCCAAATAGTCTTTGAACTTGAACATTCTATACAGACTTTATGACTACCTGTTGTTTCATCAGTAGGTAAAGGAAGACATTTTTTGACAAAAAAATAAAAAGATTCTGACCCTATATTCCATGAACTTGAACTTCTTTATTCATATAAATAGATTCCTTCTGATGTCTTATTAGTTCTTCAAGGATGACCCTTTGCACTTATTTGTGGCCAAATGAGTCTTTAAACTTGAACCTTCTTTACAGACTTCTGTCTTTTTTTTTTTTCTTCAGTAAATCAAAGATGAGATTTTTTGACAAAAAAAAAAAAAAGATTCTGATCCTGGATCGCATGAAGTTGAACTTTCTATTCATATCAATAGATTCCTTCATATGTTTTATTAGTTTTTCAAGGATGACCTTTTGAACTTATTTGTGGCCAAATAGTCTTTGAACCTTGACCATTCTATACAGACATTGTGACTACCTATTGTTTCATCAGTAGGTCAAGGAAGATCTTTTTTTACAAAAAAAAAAAAAAAAGATTCTGATCCTGGATCCCATGAAGTTGAACTTTCTATTCATATAAATAGATTCCTTCTTATGTTTTATTAGTTCTTCAAGGATTACCATTTGAACTTTTTTGTGGCCAAAGTCTTTGAACTTGAACATTCTATACAGACTTTATGACTACCTGTTGTTTCATCAGTAGGTCAAGGAAGATCTTTTTTTTACAAAAAATAAAACAAGATTCTGACCCTAGATTCCATGAACTTGAGCTCTCTATTCATATAAATAGATTCCTTCTGATGTCTTATTAGTTCTTCAAGGATGACCCTTTGAACTTATTTGTGGCCAAATGAGTCTTTAAACTTGAACCTTCTTTACAGACTTATGTCTTTCTATTGTTTCTTCAGTAGATCAAGGATGAGATTTTTTGACAAGAAAAAAAAAAGATTCTGACCCTGGATCCGAAGAACTTGAACTTTCTATGCATATCTCTGCAGACTCTGATGCAGTGGTTCAAGGATGACCTTTTGAACTCATTTGTGGCCAAATGAGTCTTTAAACTTGAACCTTCTTTACAGACTTTATGACTACCTGTGGTTCATCAGTAGGTAAAGGAAGACATTTTTTGACAAAAATAAATAAGATTCTGACCCTAGATTCCACGAATTTGAACTTTCTATTCATATAAATAGATTCCTTCTGATGTTTTATTAGTTCTTCAAGGATCACCCTTTGAACTTATTTGTGGCCAAATGAGTCTTTAAACTTGAACCTTCTTTACAGACTTCTGTCTTTCTGTTTTTTCTTCAGTAAATCAAATATGAGAGTTTTTGACAAAAGAAAAAAAAGATTCTGATCCTGGATCCCATGAAGTTGAACTTTCTATTCATATAAATAGATTCCTTCTTATGTTTTATTAGTTCTTCAAGGATTACCATTTGAACTTTTTTGTGGCCAAATAGTCTTTGAACTTGAACATTCTATACAGACTTTATGACTACCTGTTGTTTCATCAGTAGGTCAAGGAAGATCCTTTTTTACAAAAAAAATAAAACAAGATTCTGACCCTAGATTCCATGAACTTGAACTCTCTATTCATATAAATAGATTCCTTCTGATATTTTATTAGTTCTTCAAGCATGAACTTTTGAACTTATTTTTGGCGAAAGAGTCTTTGAACTTGAACCTTCTTTACAGACTTATGTCTTTCTATTGTTTCTTCAGTAGATCAAGGATGAGATTTTTTGACAAGAAAAAAAAAAAAGATTCTGACCCTGGATCCGAAGAACTTTAACTTTCTATGCATATAAATAGACTCTGATGCAGTGGTTCAAGGATGACCTTTTGAACTCATTTGTGGCCAAATGAGTCTTTAAACTTGAACCTTCTTTACAGACTTTATGACAACCTGTGGTTCATCAGTAGGTAAAGGAAGACATTTTTTGACAAAAATAAATAAGATTCTGACCCTAGATTCCACGAATTTGAACTTTCTATTCATATAAATAGATTCCTTCTGATGTCTTATTAGTTCTTCAAGGATGACCCTTTGAACTTATTTGTGGCCAAATGAGTCTTTAAACTTGAACCTTCTTTACAGACTTCTGTCTTTCTGTTTTTTCTTCAGTAAATCAAAGATGAGATTTTTTGACAAAAAAAAAAAGATTCTGATCCTGGATCCCATGAAGTTGAACTTTCTATTCATATCAATAGATTCCTTCAGATGTTTTATTAGTTTTTCAAGGATGACCTTTTGAACTTATTTGTGGCCAAATAGTCTTTGAACTTGACCATTCTATACAGACTTTGTGACTACCTGTGGTTCATCAGTAGGTCAAGGAAGACATTTTTTGACAAAAAAAAAAAAAAAAAAAAAGATTCTGACCCTAGATTCCATGAACTTGAACTCTCTATTCATATAAATAGATTCCTTCTGATATTTTATTAGTTCTTCAAGGATGACCTTTTGAACTTATTTTTGGCCAAAGAGTCTTTGAACTTGAACCTTCTTTACAGACTTCTGTCTTTCTGTTTATTCTTCAGTAAATCAAAGATGAGATTTTTTGACAACAAAAAAAAAGATTCTGATCCTGGATCCAATGAAGTTGAACTTTCTATTCATATAAATAGATTCCTTCTGATGTTTTATTAGTTCTTCAAGGATGACCATTTGAACTTATTTGTGGCCAAATAGTCTTTGAACTTGAACTTTCTATACAGACTTTATGACTACCTGTTGTTCCATCAGTAGGTCAAGGAAGATCTTTTTTTTTACAAAAAATAAAACAAGATTCTGACCCTAGATTCCATGAACTTGAACTCTCTATTCATATAAATACATTCCTTCTGATGTCTTATTAGTTCTTCAAGGATGACCCTTTGAACTTATTTGTGGCCAAATGAGTCTTTAAACTTGAACCTTCTTTACAGACTTTATGACTACCTGTTGTTTCATCAGTAGGTCAAGAAAGATCTTTTTTTTACAAAAAATAAAATAAGATTCTGACCCTAGATTCCATGAACTTGAACTCTCTATTCATATAAATAGATTCCTTCTGATATTTTATTAGTTCTTCAAGGATGACCTTTTGAACTTATTTATGGCCAAATAGTCTTTGAACTTGAACATTCTATACAGATTTTATGACTACCTGTTGTTTCATCAGTAGGTAAAGGAAGACATTTTTTGACAAAAAAAATAAAAATATTCTGACCCTAGATTCCATGAACTTGAACTTCTTTATTCATATAAATAGATTCCTTCTGATGTCTTAATAGTTCTTCAAGGATCACCCTTTGAACTTATTTGTGGCCAAATAGTCTTTGAACTTGAACATTCTATACAGACTTTATGACTACCTGTTGTTTCATCAGTAGGTAAAGGAAGACATTTTTTGACAAAAAATAAATAAAAAGATTCTGACCCTAGATTCCATGAACTTGAACTTTCTATTCATATAAATAGATTCCTTGAGATGTTTTATTAGTTCTTCAAGGATGACCTTTTGAACTTATTTGTGGCCAAATAGTCTTTAAACTTGAACATTCTATACAGACTTTATAAAATACCTGTTGTTTCATCAGTAGGTAAAGGAAGACATTTTTTGACAAAAATAAATAAGATCCTGACCCTAGATTCCACGAACTTGAACTTTCTATTCATATAAATAGATTCCTTGAGATGTTTTATTAGTTCTTCAAGGATGACCTTTTGAACATATTTATGGCCAAATAGTCTTTGAACTTGAACATTCTATACAGACTTTATGACTACCTGTTGTTTCATCAGTAGGTAAAGGAAGACATTTTTTGACAAAAAAATAAAAAGATTCTGACCCTATATTCCATGAACTTGAACTTCTTTATTCATATAAATAGATTCCTTCTGATGTCTTATTAGTTCTTCAAGGATGACCCTTTGAACTTATTTGTGGCCAAATGAGTCTTTAAACTTGAACCTTCTTTACAGACTTCTGTCTTTTTTTTTTTTCTTCAGTAAATCAAAGATGAGATTTTTTGACAAAAAAAAAAAAAGATTCTGATCCTGGATCGCATGAAGTTGAACTTTCTATTCATATCAATAGATTCCTTCATATGTTTTATTAGTTTTTCAAGGATGACCTTTTGAACTTATTTGTGGCCAAATAGTCTTTGAACCTTGACCATTCTATACAGACATTGTGACTACCTATTGTTTCATCAGTAGGTCAAGGAAGATCTTTTTTTACAAAAAAAAAAAAAAAGATTCTGATCCTGGATCCCATGAAGTTGAACTTTCTATTCATATAAATAGATTCCTTCTTATGTTTTATTAGTTCTTCAAGGATTACCATTTGAACTTTTTTGTGGCCAAAGTCTTTGAACTTGAACATTCTATACAGACTTTATGACTACCTGTTGTTTCATCAGTAGGTCAAGGAAGATCTTTTTTTTACAAAAAATAAAACAAGATTCTGACCCTAGATTCCATGAACTTGAGCTCTCTATTCATATAAATACATTCCTTCTGATGTCTTATTAGTTCTTCAAGGATGACCCTTTGAACTTATTTGTGGCCAAATGAGTCTTTAAACTTGAACCTTCTTTACAGACTTTATGACTACCTGTTGTTTCATCAGTAGGTCAAGGAAGATCTTTTTTTTTTACAAAAAATAAAATAAGATTCTGACCCTAGATTCCATGAACTTGAACTCTCTATTCATATAAATAGATTCCTTCTGATATTTTATTAGTTCTTCAAGCATGAACTTTTGAACTTATTTTTGGCCAAAGAGTCTTTGAACTTGAACCTTCTTTACAGACTTATGTCTTTCTATTGTTTCTTCAGTAGATCAAGGATGAGATTTTTTGACAAGAAAAAAAAAAGATTCTGACCCTGGATCCGAAGAACTTGAACTTTCTATGCATATCTCTGCAGACTCTGATGCAGTGGTTCAAGGATGACCTTTTGAACTCATTTGTGGCCAAATGAGTCTTTAAACTTGAACCTTCTTTACAGACTTTATGACTACCTGTGGTTCATCAGTAGGTAAAGGAAGACATTTTTTGACAAAAATAAATAAGATTCTGACCCTAGATTCCACGAATTTGAACTTTCTATTCATATAAATAGATTCCTTCTGATGTTTTATTAGTTCTTCAAGGATCACCCTTTGAACTTATTTGTGGCCAAATGAGTCTTTAAACTTGAACCTTCTTTACAGACTTCTGTCTTTCTGTTTTTTCTTCAGTAAATCAAATATGAGAGTTTTTGACAAAAGAAAAAAAAGATTCTGATCCTGGATCCCATGAAGTTGAACTTTCTATTCATATAAATAGATTCCTTCTTATGTTTTATTAGTTCTTCAAGGATTACCATTTGAACTTTTTTGTGGCCAAATAGTCTTTGAACTTGAACATTCTATACAGACTTTATGACTACCTGTTGTTTCATCAGTAGGTCAAGGAAGATCCTTTTTTACAAAAAAAATAAAACAAGATTCTGACCCTAGATTCCATGAACTTGAACTCTCTATTCATATAAATAGATTCCTTCTGATATTTTATTAGTTCTTCAAGCATGAACTTTTGAACTTATTTTTGGCGAAAGAGTCTTTGAACTTGAACCTTCTTTACAGACTTATGTCTTTCTATTGTTTCTTCAGTAGATCAAGGATGAGATTTTTTGACAAGAAAAAAAAAAAAGATTCTGACCCTGGATCCGAAGAACTTTAACTTTCTATGCATATAAATAGACTCTAATGCAGTGGTTCAAGGATGACCTTTTGAACTCATTTGTGGCCAAATGAGTCTTTAAACTTGAACCTTCTTTACAGACTTTATGACAACCTGTGGTTCATCAGTAGGTAAAGGAAGACATTTTTTGACAAAAATAAATAAGATTCTGACCCTAGATTCCACGAATTTGAACTTTCTATTCATATAAATAGATTCCTTCTGATGTCTTATTAGTTCTTCAAGGATGACCCTTTGAACTTATTTGTGGCCAAATGAGTCTTTAAACTTGAACCTTCTTTACAGACTTCTGTCTTTCTGTTTTTTCTTCAGTAAATCAAAGATGAGATTTTTTGACAAAAAAAAAAAGATTCTGATCCTGGATCCCATGAAGTTGAACTTTCTATTCATATCAATAGATTCCTTCAGATGTTTTATTAGTTTTTCAAGGATGACCTTTTGAACTTATTTGTGGCCAAATAGTCTTTGAACTTGACCATTCTATACAGACTTTGTGACTACCTGTGGTTCATCAGTAGGTCAAGGAAGACATTTTTTGACAAAAAAAAAAAAAAAAAAAAAGATTCTGACCCTAGATTCCATGAACTTGAACTCTCTATTCATATAAATAGATTCCTTCTGATATTTTATTAGTTCTTCAAGGATGACCTTTTGAACTTATTTTTGGCCAAAGAGTCTTTGAACTTGAACCTTCTTTACAGACTTCTGTCTTTCTGTTTATTCTTCAGTAAATCAAAGATGAGATTTTTTGACAACAAAAAAAAAGATTCTGATCCTGGATCCAATGAAGTTGAACTTTCTATTCATATAAATAGATTCCTTCTGATGTTTTATTAGTTCTTCAAGGATGACCATTTGAACTTATTTGTGGCCAAATAGTCTTTGAACTTGAACTTTCTATACAGACTTTATGACTACCTGTTGTTCCATCAGTAGGTCAAGGAAGATCTTTTTTTTTTACAAAAAATAAAACAAGATTCTGACCCTAGATTCCATGAACTTGAACTCTCTATTCATATAAATACATTCCTTCTGATGTCTTATTAGTTCTTCAAGGATGACCCTTTGAACTTATTTGTGGCCAAATGAGTCTTTAAACTTGAACCTTCTTTACAGACTTTATGACTACCTGTTGTTTCATCAGTAGGTCAAGAAAGATCTTTTTTTTACAAAAAATAAAATAAGATTCTGACCCTAGATTCCATGAACTTGAACTCTCTATTCATATAAATAGATTCCTTCTGATATTTTATTAGTTCTTCAAGGATGACCTTTTGAACTTATTTATGGCCAAATAGTCTTTGAACTTGAACATTCTATACAGATTTTATGACTACCTGTTGTTTCATCAGTAGGTAAAGGAAGACATTTTTTGACAAAAAAAATAAAAATATTCTGACCCTAGATTCCATGAACTTGAACTTCTTTATTCATATAAATAGATTCCTTCTGATGTCTTAATAGTTCTTCAAGGATCACCCTTTGAACTTATTTGTGGCCAAATAGTCTTTGAACTTGAACATTCTATACAGACTTTATGACTACCTGTTGTTTCATCAGTAGGTAAAGGAAGACATTTTTTGACAAAAAATAAATAAAAAGATTCTGACCCTAGATTCCATGAACTTGAACTTTCTATTCATATAAATAGATTCCTTGAGATGTTTTATTAGTTCTTCAAGGATGACCTTTTGAACTTATTTGTGGCCAAATAGTCTTTAAACTTGAACATTCTATACAGACTTTATGACTACCTGTTGTTTCATCAGTAGGTAAAGGAAGACATTTTTTGACAAAAATAAATAAGATCCTGACCCTAGATTCCACGAACTTGAACTTTCTATTCATATAAATAGATTCCTTGAGATGTTTTATTAGTTCTTCAAGGATGACCTTTTGAACATATTTATGGCCAAATAGTCTTTGAACTTGAACATTCTATACAGACTTTATGACTACCTGTTGTTTCATCAGTAGGTAAAGGAAGACATTTTTTGACAAAAAAATAAAAAGATTCTGACCCTATATTCCATGAACTTGAACTTCTTTATTCATATAAATAGATTCCTTCTGATGTCTTATTAGTTCTTCAAGGATGACCCTTTGAACTTATTTGTGGCCAAATGAGTCTTTAAACTTGAACCTTCTTTACAGACTTCTGTCTTTTTTTTTTTTCTTCAGTAAATCAAAGATGAGATTTTTTGACAAAAAAAAAAAAAAGATTCTGATCCTGGATCGCATGAAGTTGAACTTTCTATTCATATCAATAGATTCCTTCATATGTTTTATTAGTTTTTCAAGGATGACCTTTTGAACTTATTTGTGGCCAAATAGTCTTTGAACCTTGACCATTCTATACAGACATTGTGACTACCTATTGTTTCATCAGTAGGTCAAGGAAGATCTTTTTTTACAAAAAAAAAAAAAAAAAGATTCTGATCCTGGATCCCATGAAGTTGAACTTTCTATTCATATAAATAGATTCCTTCTTATGTTTTATTAGTTCTTCAAGGATTACCATTTGAACTTTTTTGTGGCCAAAGTCTTTGAACTTGAACATTCTATACAGACTTTATGACTACCTGTTGTTTCATCAGTAGGTCAAGGAAGATCTTTTTTTTACAAAAAATAAAACAAGATTCTGACCCTAGATTCCATGAACTTGAGCTCTCTATTCATATAAATACATTCCTTCTGATGTCTTATTAGTTCTTCAAGGATGACCCTTTGAACTTATTTGTGGCCAAATGAGTCTTTAAACTTGAACCTTCTTTACAGACTTTATGACTACCTGTTGTTTCATCAGTAGGTCAAGGAAGATCTTTTTTTTTACAAAAAATAAAATAAGATTCTGACCCTAGATTCCATGAACTTGAACTCTCTATTCATATAAATAGATTCCTTCTGATATTTTATTAGTTCTTCAAGCATGAACTTTTGAACTTATTTTTGGCCAAAGAGTCTTTGAACTTGAACCTTCTTTACAGACTTATGTCTTTCTATTGTTTCTTCAGTAGATCAAGGATGAGATTTTTTGACAAGAAAAAAAAAAGATTCTGACCCTGGATCCGAAGAACTTGAACTTTCTATGCATATCTCTGCAGACTCTGATGCAGTGGTTCAAGGATGACCTTTTGAATTCATTTGTGGCCAAATGAGTCTTTAAACTTGAACCTTCTTTACAGACTTTATGACTACCTGTGGTTCATCAGTAGGTAAAGGAAGACATTTTTTGACAAAAATAAATAAGATTCTGACCCTAGATTCCACGAATTTGAACTTTCTATTCATATAAATAGATTCCTTCTGATGTTTTATTAGTTCTTCAAGGATCACCCTTTGAACTTATTTGTGGCCAAATGAGTCTTTAAACTTGAACCTTCTTTACAGACTTCTGTCTTTCTGTTTTTTCTTCAGTAAATCAAATATGAGAGTTTTTGACAAAAGAAAAAAAAGATTCTGATCCTGGATCCCATGAAGTTGAACTTTCTATTCATATAAATAGATTCCTTCTTATGTTTTATTAGTTCTTCAAGGATTACCATTTGAACTTTTTTGTGGCCAAATAGTCTTTGAACTTGAACATTCTATACAGACTTTATGACTACCTGTTGTTTCATCAGTAGGTCAAGGAAGATCCTTTTTTACAAAAAAAATAAAACAAGATTCTGACCCTAGATTCCATGAACTTGAACTCTCTATTCATATAAATAGATTCCTTCTGATATTTTATTAGTTCTTCAAGCATGAACTTTTGAACTTATTTTTGGCGAAAGAGTCTTTGAACTTGAACCTTCTTTACAGACTTATGTCTTTCTATTGTTTCTTCAGTAGATCAAGGATGAGATTTTTTGACAAGAAAAAAAAAAAAGATTCTGACCCTGGATCCGAAGAACTTTAACTTTCTATGCATATAAATAGACTCTGATGCAGTGGTTCAAGGATGACCTTTTGAACTCATTTGTGGCCAAATGAGTCTTTAAACTTGAACCTTCTTTACAGACTTTATGACAACCTGTGGTTCATCAGTAGGTAAAGGAAGACATTTTTTGACAAAAATAAATAAGATTCTGACCCTAGATTCCACGAATTTGAACTTTCTATTCATATAAATAGATTCCTTCTGATGTCTTATTAGTTCTTCAAGGATGACCCTTTGAACTTATTTGTGGCCAAATGAGTCTTTAAACTTGAACCTTCTTTACAGACTTCTGTCTTTCTGTTTTTTCTTCAGTAAATCAAAGATGAGATTTTTTGACAAAAAAAAAAAGATTCTGATCCTGGATCCCATGAAGTTGAACTTTCTATTCATATCAATAGATTCCTTCAGATGTTTTATTAGTTTTTCAAGGATGACCTTTTGAACTTATTTGTGGCCAAATAGTCTTTGAACTTGACCATTCTATACAGACTTTGTGACTACCTGTGGTTCATCAGTAGGTCAAGGAAGACATTTTTTGACAAAAAAAAAAAAAAAAAAAAAAGATTCTGACCCTAGATTCCATGAACTTGAACTCTCTATTCATATAAATAGATTCCTTCTGATATTTTATTAGTTCTTCAAGGATGACCTTTTGAACTTATTTTTGGCCAAAGAGTCTTTGAACTTGAACCTTCTTTACAGACTTCTGTCTTTCTGTTTATTCTTCAGTAAATCAAAGATGAGATTTTTTGACAACAAAAAAAAAAGATTCTGATCCTGGATCCAATGAAGTTGAACTTTCTATTCATATAAATAGATTCCTTCTGATGTTTTATTAGTTCTTCAAGGATGACCATTTGAACTTATTTGTGGCCAAATAGTCTTTGAACTTGAACTTTCTATACAGACTTTATGACTACCTGTTGTTCCATCAGTAGGTCAAGGAAGATCTTTTTTTTACAAAAAATAAAACAAGATTCTGACCCTAGATTCCATGAACTTGAACTCTCTATTCATATAAATACATTCCTTCTGATGTCTTATTAGTTCTTCAAGGATGACCCTTTGAACTTATTTGTGGCCAAATGAGTCTTTAAACTTGAACCTTCTTTACAGACTTTATGACTACCTGTTGTTTCATCAGTAGGTCAAGAAAGATCTTTTTTTTACAAAAAATAAAATAAGATTCTGACCCTAGATTCCATGAACTTGAACTCTCTATTCATATAAATAGATTCCTTCTGATATTTTATTAGTTCTTCAAGGATGACCTTTTGAACTTATTTATGGCCAAA
Source organism: Pseudorasbora parva (assembly GCF_024679245.1). NCBI lineage: Eukaryota > Metazoa > Chordata > Actinopteri > Cypriniformes > Gobionidae > Pseudorasbora > Pseudorasbora parva. Next base: position 20,429,932 of record NC_090183.1, read on the forward strand.
TAGTCTTTGAACTTGAACATTCTATACAGACTTTATGACTACCTGTTGTTTCATCAGTAGGTCAAGGAAGATCTTTTTTTTACAAAAAATAAAATAAGATTCTGACCCTAGATTCCATGAACTTGAACTCTCTATTCATATAAATAGATTCCTTCTGATATTTTATTAGTTCTTCAAGCATGAACTTTTGAACTTATTTTTGGCCAAAGAGTCTTTGAACTTGAACCTTCTTTACAGACTTATGTCTTTCTATTGTTTCTTCAGTAGATCAAGGATGAGATTTTTTGACAAGAAAAAAAAAAAGATTCTGACCCTGGATCCGAAGAACTTGACCTTTCTATGCATATAAATAGACTCTGATGCAGTGGTTCAAGGATGACCTTTTGAACTCATTTGTGGCTAAATGAGTCTTTAAACTTGAACCTTCTTTACAGACTTTATGACTACCTGTGGTTCATCAGTAGGTAAAGGAAGACATTTTTTGACAAAAATAAATAAGATTCTGACCCTAGATTCCACGAATTTGAACTTTCTATTCATATAAATAGATTCCTTCTGATATGTTATTAGTTCTTCAAGGATGACCTTTTGAACTTATTTTTGGCCAAAGAGTCTTTGAACTTGAACATTCTATACAGACTTTATGACTACCTGTTGTTTCATCAGTAGGTAAAGGAAGACATTTTTTGACAAAAAAAATAAAAAGATTCTGACCCTAGATTCCATGAACTTGAACTTCTTTATTCATATAAATACATTCCTTCTGATGTCTTTAAACTTGAATCTTCTTTACAGACTTCTGTCTTTCTGTTTTTTCTTCAGTAAATCAAAGAGGAGATTTTTTGACAAAAAAAAATATTCTTATCCTGGATCCCATGAAGTTGAACTTTCTATTCATATAAATAGATTCCTTCTGATGTTTTATTAGTTCTTCAAGGATGACCTTTTGAACTTATTTGTGGCCAAATAGTCTTTGAACTTGACCATTCTATACAGACTTTATGACTACCTGTTGTTTCATCAGTAGGTCAAGGAAGATCTTTTTTTTTTACAAAAAAATAAAATAAGATTCTGACCCTAGATTCCATGAACTTGAACTCTCTATTCATATAAATAGATTCCTTCTGATGTTTTATTAGTTCTTCAAGGATGACCTTTTGAAATTATTTATGGTTAAAGAGTCTTTGAACTTGAACATTCTATACAGACTTTATGACTACCTGTTGTTTCATCAGTACTGACCCTAAATCCCATGAACTTGAACGTTCTATGCATATAAATAGACAACATTCTACCTGACTACCTGTTGTTTCATCAGTAGGTAAAGGAAGACATTTTTGACAACAAAAAAAAAGATTCTGCCCCTAGATTCCATGAACTTGAACTTTCTATGGATATAAATAGATTCCTTGTGATGCTTTATTAGTTCTTCAAGGATGACCTTTTGAACTTATTTGTGGCCAATAGTCTTTGAAGTTGAACATTTTATACAGACTTTATGACTACCTGTTTTTTCTTCAGTAGATCAAGGATGAGATTTTTTGACAAAAAAAAGATTATGACCCTGAATCCCATGAACTTGAACTTTCTCTGCATATAAATAGATTCCTTCTCATGCAGTGGTTCAAGGATGTCCCTTTGAACTTATTTTTGGCCAAACAGTCGTTGAACTTGAACCTTCTTTACAGACTTATGTCTTTCTCTTGTTTCTTCAGTAGATCAAGGATGAGATTTTTTGTCAACAAAACAAAACAAAAAAGATTCTGACCCTGGATCCCATGGACTTGAACATTCTATGTATATAAATATATTCCTTCTGATGCAGTGGTTCAAAGATGACCTTTTGAACTTATTTGTGGCCAAATAGTCTTTGAACTTGCATATTTGAACTTGGGATGAAACATCAGAGGGAATATATTATTATATATAGAAAGTTCAAGTTCAAAGACTATTTGGCCACAAATAAGTTTAAAAGGTCATCCTTGAACCAGTGCATCAGAAGGAATCTATATATATGTATAGAAAGTTCAAGTTCATGGAATCCAGGGGAAGAACATTATTTCAAAAAGTCATATTTGAACTTGTGAGGAAGCATCAGAAGGAATATTTTAGTATATATAGAATGTTCAAGTTCAAAGACTCTTTGGCCAAGAATAAGATCAAAAGTTCATCCTTAAATTACTAATTCTATCAGAGGGAATCTATTTATATGTATAGAAAGTTCAAGTTCGTAGGATCCAGTGTCAGATTTTTTTTGTCAAAAAATGTCATTCTTGAACTACTGATAAAACTACAGGAGTCATAAAGTCTGTATAGAAGGTTCAAGTTCAAAGAGTATTTGGCCACAAATAAGTTCAAAAGGTCATCCTTAAAGCACTGATGAAGCATCAAAAGGAATCTATTTATATGTATAGAAAGTTCAATTTCATGGAATCCAGGGTCAGAACATTTTTCCAAAAGTCATATTTGAACTTGGAATGAAACATCATACGGAATATATTAGTATATATAGAAAGTTCAAGTTCAAAGACTATTTGGCCACAAATAAGTTTAAAAGGTCATCCTTTAGCCAGTACATCAGAAGGAATCTATTTATATGTATAGAAAGTTCAAGTTCATGGAATCCAAGGGAACTACATTATTTCAAAAAGTCATATTTGAACTTGTGATGAAGCATCAGAAGGAATATATTAGTATATATAGAAAGTTCAAGTTCAAAGACTATTTGGCCAAGAATAAGAACAAAAGTTCATCCTTGAAGAACTAATAAAACATCAGAAGGAATCTATTTATATGTATAGAAATTCAAGTTCATGGAATCTAGGGGCAGAATTTTATTTTCAAAATTCATATTTGAACTTCTGAAAAAACCTCCAAAAGCCTATACGTTTGAATTGAAATGTAAAGTTGAAAGACTCTTTGTCCAAAAATATATTCAAAAAGTCATAATTGAACTAAAGATGAAACCGCAGCAGAAATCTGCTAGTATGCATAGAACGTTCCAGTTATAGGATCTAGGGTCAGACATTTTTTTTGTTGTTGTCAAAAACTAATCCTTGAACTACTGATAAAACAACAGCAAGTCATAAGTCTGTATAGAAGGTTCAAGTTCAAAGACTATTTGGCCACGAATAAGTTTAAATGGTCATACTTGAACCAGTGCATCAGAAGGAGTCTATTTATATGCATAGAAAGTTCAACTTCAAAGACTATTTGGCCAAAAAGAAGTTCAAAAGGTCATCCTTAAAGCACTGATGAAGCATCAGAAGGAATCTAATTATATGTATAGAAAGTTCCAGTTCATGGAATCCAGGGTCAGAATATTTTTCCAAAAGTCATATTTGAACTTCGGTTTGGAGCCTATACGGAGCCTATACGTTTGAATTGAAATGTAAAGTTGAAAGACTCTTTGTCCAAAAATATATTCAAAAAGTCATACTTGAACTAAAGATGAAACCGCAGCAGAAATCTGTCAGTATGGATAGAATGTTCCAGTTATAGGATCCAGGGTCAGACATTTTTTGTGTCAAAAATTAATCCTTGAACTACTGATAAAACAACAGAAAGTCATATGTCTGTATAGAAGGTTCAAGTTCAAAGACTATTTGGCCACAAATAAGTTTACAAGTTCATCCTTGAAACAGTCCATAAGAAGGAATCTATCTATATATATGTAAAGAAAGTTCAAGTTCATGGAATCCAGGGGAAGAACATTATTTCAAAAAGTCATATTTGAACTTGTGATGAAGCATCAGAAGGAATATATTATTACATATAGAATGGTCAAGTTCAAAGACTCTTTGGTCAAGAATAAGATCAAAATGTCATCCTTGAAGTACTAATTCCATCAGAGGGATTCTATTTACATGTATAGAAAGTTCAAGTTCATAGCATCCAGGGTCAGAATTTTTTTGTCAAAAAATGTCATCCTTGAACTACTGATAAAACAACAGGAGTCATAAAGTCTGTATAGAAGGTTCAAGTTCAAAGATTATTTGGCCACAAATAAGTTCAAAAGGTCATCCTTAAAGCACTGATGAATCATCAAAAGGAATCTATTTATATGTATAGGAAGGTCAAGTTCATGGAATTTTTATGTATAGAAAGTTCAAGTTCATGGCAGAACATTTTTTCAAAAGTCATATTTGAACTTGGGATGAAACAGAAGGAATATATTAGTATATATAGAAAGTTCAAGTTCAAAGACTTTTTGGCCACAAATAAGTTTAAAAGGTCATCGTTGAACCAGTGCATCAGAAGGAATCTATATATATGTATAGAAAGTTCAAGTTCATGGAATCCAGGGGAAGAACATTATTTCAAAAAGTCATATTTGAACTTGGGATGAAACATCAGAAGGAATATATTAGTATATATAGAATGGTCAAGTTCAAAGACTCTTTGGTCAAGAATAAGATCAAAAGGACATCCTTGAAGAACTAATTCCATCAGAGGTAATCTATTTATGAGTATAGAAAGTTCAAGTTCATAGGATCCAGGGTCAGATTTTTTTTTTTTTGTCAAAAAATGTCATCCTTGAACTACTGATAAAACAACAGGAGTCATAAAGTCTGTATATAAGGTTCAAGTTCAAAGAATATTTGAACAAGAATAAGATCAAAAGGTCATACTTGAAGTACTAATTCCATCACAGGGATTCTATTTATATGTATAGAAAGTTCAATTTCATAGGATCCAGGGTCAGATTTTTTTTGTCAAAAAATGTCATCCTTGAACTGCTGATAAAACAACAGGAGTCATAAAGTCTGTATAGAAGGTTCAAGTTCAAAGAATATTTGGCCAAGAATAAGATCAAAAGGTCATCCTTGAAGTACTAAATCCATCACAGGGATTCTATTTATATGTATAGAAAGTTCAAGTTCATAGGATCCAGGGTCAGATTTTTTTTTGTCAAAAAATGTCATCCTTGAACTGCTGATGAAACAACAGGAGTCATAAATTCTGTATAGAAGGTTCAAGTTCAAAGAATATTTGGCCAGAAATAATTTCAAAAGTTCATCCTTAAAGCACTGATGTAGCATCAAAAGGAATCTATTTATATGTATAGAAAGTTCAAGTTCATGGAATCCAGGGTCAGAATATTTTTCCAAAAGTCATATTTGAACTTGGGATGAAACATCAGAAGGAATACATTAGTATATATTGAAAGTTCAAGTTCAAAGGATATTTGGCCACAAAATACGTTTAAAAGGTCATCCTTTAACCAGTGCATCAGAAGGAATCTATGTATATGCATACAAAGTTCAAGTTCATGGAATCCAGGGGGAGAACATTATTTCAAAAAGTCATATTTGAACTTGTGATGAAGCATCAGAAGGAATATATTAGTATATATAGAATGTTCAAGTTCTAAGACTCTTTGGCCAAGAATAAGATCAAAAGGTCATCCTTGAAGTACTAATTCCATCAGAGGGAATCTATTTATATGTATAGAAAGTTCAAGTTCATGGAATCTAGGGGCAGAATTTTATTTTCAAAATTCATATTTGAACTTCTGATAAAAAATCCAAAAAGCCTATACGTTTGAATTTAAATGTAAAGTTGAAAGACTCTTTGTCCAAAAATATATTCAAAAGTCATACTTGAACTAAAGATGAAACCGCAGCAGAAATCTGTCAGTATGGATAGAACGTTCCAGTTATAGGATCCAGGGTCAGACATTTTTTTTTGTGTCAAAAATTAATCCTTGAACTACTGATAAAACAACAGAAAGTCATATGTCTGTATAGAAGGTTCAAGTTCAAAGACTATTTGGCCACAAATAAGTTTACAAGTTCATCCTTGAAACAGTCCATAAGAAGGAATCTATCTATATATATGTAAAGAAAGTTCAAGTTCATGGAATCCAGGGGAAGAAAATTATTTCAAAAAGTCATATTTGAACTTGTGATGAAGCATCAGAAGGAATATATTATTATATATAGAATGTTCAAGTTCAAAGACTCTTTGGCCAAGAATAAGATCAAAATGTCATCCTTGAAGTACTAATTCCATCAGAGGGATTCTATTTACATGTATAGAAAGTTCAAGTTCATAGCATCCAGGGTCAGATTTTTTTTTTTGTCAAAAAATGTCATCCTTGATCTACTGATAAAACAACAGGAGTCATAAAGTCTGTGTAGAAGGTTCAAGTTCAAAGATTATTTGGCCACAAATAAGTTCAAAAGGTCATCCTTAAAGCACCGATGAATCATCAAAAGGAATCTATTTATATGTATAGGAAGGTCAAGTTCATGGAATTTTTATGTATAGAAAGTTCAAGTTCATGGCAGAACATTTTTCCAAAAGTCAAATTTGAACTTGGGATGAAACATCAGAAGGAATATATTAGTATATATAGAAAGTTCAAGTTCAAAGACTATTTGGCCACAAATAAATTTAAAAGGTCATCCTTGAACCAGTGCATCAGAAGGAATCTATATATATGTATAGAAAGTTCAAGTTCATGGAATCCAGGGGAAGAACATTATTTCAAAAAGTCATATTTGAAATTGGGATGAAACATCAGAAGGAATATATTAGTATATGTAGAATGGTCAAGTTCAAAGACTCTTTGGTCAAGAATAAGATCAAAAGGTCATCCTTGAAGTACTAATTCCATCAGAGGTAATCTATTTATGAGTATAGAAAGTTCAAGTTCATAGGATCCAGGGTCAGATTTTTTTTTTTTTGTCAAAAAATGTCATCCTTGAACTACTGATAAAACAACAGGAGTCATAAAGTCTGTATAGAAGGTTCAAGTTCAAAGAATATTTGAACAAGAATAAGATCAAAAGGTCATACTTGAAGTACTAATTCCATCACAGGGATTCTATTTATATGTATAGAAAGTTCAAGTTCATAGGATCCAGGGTCAGATTTTTTTTTGTCAAAAAATGTCATCCTTGAATTGCTGATAAAACAACAGGAGTCATAAATTCTGTATAGTAGGTTCAAGTTCAAAGGATATTTGGCCAAGAATAAGATCAAAAGGTCATCCTTGAAGTACTAATTCCATCAGAGGTAATCTATTTATGAGTATAGAAAGTTCAAGTTCATAGGATCCAGGGTCAGATTTTTTTTTTTTGTCAAAAAATGTCATCCTTGAACTACTGATAAAACAACAGGAGTCAAAAAGTCTGTATAGAAGGTTCAAGTTCAAAGAATATTTGGCCAGAAATAATTTCAAAAGGTCATCCTTAAAGCACTGATGAAGCATCAAAAGGAATCTATTTATATGTATAGAAAGTTCAAGTTCATGGAATCCAGGGTCAGAATATTTTTCCAAAAGTCATATTTGAACTTGGGATGAAACATCAGAAGGAATACATTAGTATATATTGAAAGTTCAAGTTCAAAGGCTATTTGGCCACAAAATACGTTTAAAAGTCATCCTTTAACCAGTGCATCAGAAGGAATCAATTTATATATATAGAAAGTTCAAGTTCATGGAATCCAGGGGGAGAACATTATTTCAAAAAGTCATATTTGAACTTGTGATGAAGCATCAGAAGGAATATATTAGTATATATAGAATGTTCAAGTTCAAAGACTCTTTGGCCAAGAATGAGATCAAAATTCATCTTTGAAGTACTAATTCCATCAGAGGGAATCTATTTATATGTATAGAAAGTTCAAGTTCTTAGGATCCAGGGTCAGATTTTTTTCTGTCAAAGAATGACATCCTTGAACTACTGATAAAATAACAGGAGTCATAAAGTCTGTATAGAAGATTCAAGTTCAAACACTCTTTGGCCAAAAATAAGTTCAAAGGTCATCCTTAGAGCACTGATGAAGCATCAGAAGGAATCTATTTATATGTATAGAAAGTTCAAGTTCATGGAATCCAGGGTCAGAACATTTGTCCAAAAGTCATATTTGAATTTGGAATGAAACATCAGAAGGAATATATTAGTATATATAGAAAGTTCAAGTTCAAAGACTATTTGGCCACAAATAAGTTTAAAAGGTCATCCTTGAACCAGTGCATCAGAAGGAATCTATGTATAAGCATACAAAGTTCAAGTTCATGGAATCCAGGGGGAGAACATTATTTCAAAAAGTCATATTTGAACTTGTGATGAAGCATCAGAAGGAATATATTAGTATATATTAGAATGTTCAAGTTCAAAGACTCTTTGGCCAAGAATAAGATCAAAAGGTCATCCTTGAAGTACTTATTCCATCAGAGGGAATCTATTTATATGTATAGAAAGTTCAAGTTCATAGGATCCAGGGTCAGATTTTTTTTTTTTGTCAAAAAATGTCATCCTTGAACTACTGATAAACAACAGGAGTCATAAAGTTTGTATAGAAGGTTCAAGTTCAAAGGCTCTTTGGCCAAGAATAATATCAAAAGGTCATCCTTGAAGTACTAATTCCATCAGATGGAATCATTTATATGTATAGAAAGTTCAAGTTCATAGGATCCAGGGTCAGATTTTTTTTTTGTCAAAAAATGTCCTCCTTGAACTACTGATAAAACAACAGGAGTCATAAAGTCTGTATAGGAGGTTCAAGTTTAAAGAATATTTGGCCAAGAATAAGAACAAAAGTTCATCCTTGAAGAACTAATAAAACATCAGAAGGAATCTATTTATATGTATTCAAGTTCATGCAATCTAGGGGGAGAAAAAAATGTTCAAAAAGTCATATTTGAACTTCTGATAAAACATCTGAAAGCCTATATGTGTGAATTTAAATGTAAAATTCAATCACTTCTCGTTAGCCAAAAATAAATTCAACAGGTCTTCCCTGAAGTACTGACCAGTATATGATTCTTTTAATTTGTATAGTTTGGTCGATCTCATTGATTCCATGGTAAGATTTTTTTTCTTTGTTCAAAACGTCATATTTGAACTTTGAGGTCTGTAAATATAAAAAGTTTAATATTTAGGATTCCTTTTTTCCAGAATTGTGTTTAATAGGTCAAAAATTGTCTACATTCATTTTTAAAAATACATAACAAATACATCAAATTCTGTTTGTAAAATGTTTAAGGATTCTAATGGCAATCCTCTCTGGGCACGCCCGTTCTTGTCTGATCTCGGAAGTTCAGCAGGGTCTTCAGCAGGGTCTCTTTCCTTGGATGGGAAACCTCCATTTATCATTTAAGTTATCTAAGTCATCTAAGTTCAAAAGCACTTATCTCTTTAATACAGCACGAGTTCTTGTAAAACCAGCTTTTGAATGCATTGAAAACCCACTGAAGAGATCTTCAATGTAAAAGAGTCTTAAATGCAATGCAATGCAAAAGCACTAAACTCGTCATTGCACAGAGAATTATTATACGAAAAAAGCGATAACCATCTTCAAGAGGTCAAGAGGCATTTATTTGTCATTTGCATAGTTAACACAAGGGAAAACTGGGCATTGAAATGTTTTTCGTATGCAATGCAATGCAAAGCACACATTTTTTCAATGCGCAAATTTTTTGTATACATGCATGCAAGTTTTCAATGCACAAGTTTTTTCGTATGCAATGCAAAACCACTAATCTTTTCATTACACCCTGAATACTTATATGCAATGCAATGCAAAAGTGCTAATATCTTGAATGCGCAACGAGTTATTTTATGCAATGCAAAGCAAAAGCACTATCTCTTCGTTTTTGAATGCTAATTCAAAAGCTTTAATCTCCTTAGTTTTTTTTCGTAGAACAAGTTGTTTCATAAAACAAGTTTTGTTTGTATGCAATGCAAAAGCACTAATCTCCCCCTGCACATGTTTTTTTCGTATGCAATGCAAAAGCACTAATCTCCCCACTACGCAAGGTTTTTCGTATGCAATGCATTTGCAAAAGCGCTTATATCTTCAATGCATGATGAGTTCAACGCAATGCAAAAGCACTAATCTCCACAGTGCACAAGTATTTTTGTATGCAGTGCAAAGCACTAATCTCCCCACTACACAAGGTTTTTCGTATGCAATGCATTGCAAAATCGATGCAATCTTCAATGCAAGACGAGTCCAATGCAATGCAAAAGCACTAATTTCTTCATTGCACAAGTTTTTTCGTATGCAATGCAAAAGTGGTATATCTTAAATGCATGACGAGTTCAATGCAATGCAAAAGCACTAATCTTTTGCATTTAACTTTACACTAAAACTTTTTATCAGTAGTTCAAGGAGGAAATTTTTTGACAAAAAAAAAAAAAAACATCTGACGAGTTCAATGCATTGCAAAAGCACTAATCTCCCCAGTGCACAAGTTTTTTCGCATGCAAGCAATGCCAAAGCACTAATTTCTCAATGCACAAAGGGGTTTTTGTATGCATATGCATGCAAGTCTTCAATGCACAAGCTTTTTCGTATGTAATGCAAAAGCACAATCTTTTCTTACTCCCTGAATTCTTATATGCAATGCAATGCAAAAGAGCTAACATCTTCAATGCGCAACGAGTTATTTTATGCAATGCAAAGCAAAGCAAAAGCACTATCTCTTCGATGCACATCAAGTTTTGGCATGCTATGTAATGCAAAAGCATAAATCTCCTTATTTCCCCAGTAGTGCAAAAGCACACAAGTTTTTCGCATGCAATGCATTGCAAAAGCGCTAATATCTTCAATGCATAATGAGTTCTAGCAATGCAAACGCATTGCATCTTCATTGCACAAGTTTTTTCGTATGCAATCCAAACGAACTAATCTCTTTAATGCACCGTGAGATCTTATATGCAATGTAAAGTTTTTTTCTATTGCATGCATACAAAAGACTTCAAGCCGCAAGTTTTTTTCGTATGCAATGCAAAAGCGCTAATATCTTCAATGCACGACGAGTTCTATGCAAAGCAAAAGCACTATCTCTTCGATACACAGCAAGTTTTTGCATGCTATGTAATGCAAAAGCATAAATCTCCTTATTTTTTTCGTAGAACAAGTTTTTTCGTAAAACAAGTTTTGTCGTGTGCAATGCACTAATCTCCCCCTGCACATTTTTTTTCGAATGAAATGCAAAAGCACTAATCTCTTCATTGCACACGTTTTTTCGTATGCAATGCAAACGAACTAATCTCTTAATGCACAGTGAGATCTTATATGCAATGTAATGCAATGTAAAGTTTTTTGTATTGCATGCATGCCAAAGTCTTCAAGCCGCAAGTTTTTTCGTATGCAATGCGAAAAACTACTGCAATGCAACAATGCAATGCAACAATGCAACTACTCTCCCCAGTGCACACGTTTTTTCGTATGCAATGCAATGCAAAAGCGCTAATATCTTCAATGCATGACGAGTTAAATGCAATGCAAAAGCACTAATCTCCCCAGTGCACAAGTTTTTTCACATGCAAGGCAATGCAAAAGTACTAACTCCCCAGTGCACAAGCTTTTTTGCATGCATTGCAATGCAAAAGCACTCATTTTTTCAATGCACAAAGTTTTTGTATGCATGGGTGCAGTCTTCAGTGCACAAGTTTCTGAATTCTTTTATATGCAATGCAATGCAAAAGCGCTAATATCTTCAATGCGCAACGAGTTCTAGCAATGGAAAAGCACTAATCTCTTCATTGCACAAGTTTTTTCGTATGCAATGCAATAAATGCATAACGAGTTATAGCAATGAAAAAGCACTATCTCTTCATTGCACAAGTTTTTTCGTTAGCAATGCAAACGAACTAATCTCTTTAATGCACAGTGAGATCTTATATGCAATGTAATGCAATGTAAAGTTTTTTGTATTGCATGCATGCAAAAGACTTTAAGCCGCAAGTTTTTTCGTATGCAATACAATGCAATGCAAAAGCGAAAATATCTTAAATGCACGAGTGCTATGCAATGCAAAAGCACGATCTCTTCGATGCACAGATATTTCGTATGCAATGCAAAAGCACTAATATTTAATTGCACAGCAATTTCTTATATGCAATGCAATGCAATGTAAAGTTTTTTGTATTGCATGCATGCCAAAGTCTTCAAGCCGCAAGTTTTTTCGTATGCAATGCAAAAGCACTACTCTCCCAAGTGCACAAGTTTTTTCGTATGCACTGCAATGCAAAAGCGCTAATATCTTCAATGCATGATGAGTTATATGCAATGCAAAAGCACTAATCTACCCAGTGCACATGTTTTTTTCACATGCAAGGCAATGCAAAAGCACTAATCTCCCCAGTGCACAAGCTTTTACACATGCATTGCAATGCAAAAGCATTCATTTTTTCAATGCACAAACAAAGTTTTTGTATGCATGCATGCAGTGCACAAGTTTATTCCTATGTAATGCAAAAGCACTAATCTTTTCATTACACCCTGAATTCTTTTATATGCAATGTAATGCAAAAGCGCTAATATCTTCAATGCGCAACGAGTTCTAGCAATGGAAAAGCACTAATCTCTTCATTGCACAAGTTTTTTCGTATGCAATGCAATAAATGCATAAGGAGTTCTAGCAATGAAAAAGCACTATCTCTTCATTGCACAAGTTTTTTCGTTAGCAATGCAAACGAACTAATCTCTTTAATGCACAGTGAGATCTTATATGCAATGTAATGCAATGTAAAGTTTTTTGTATTGCATGCATGCAAAAGACTTTAAGCCGCAAGTTTTTTCGTATGCAATACAATGCAATGCAAAAGCGAAAATATCTTAAATGCACGAGTTCTATGCAATGCAAAACACGATCTCTTCGATGCACAGATATTTCGTATGCAATGCAAAAGCACTAATATTTAATTGCTCAGCAATTTCTTATATGCAATGCAATGCAATGTAAAGTTTTTTGTATTGCATGCATGCCAAAGTCTTCAAGCCGCAAGTTTTTTCGTATGCAATGCAAAAGCACTACTCTCCCCAGTGCACAAGTTTTTTCGTATGCAATGCAATGCAAAAGCGCTAATATCTTCAATGCATGATGAGTTATATGCAATGCAAAAGCACTAATCTACCCAGTGCACATGTTTTTTTCACATGCAAGGCAATGCAAAAGCACTAATCTCCCCAGTGCACAAGCTTTTTTGCATGCATTGCAATGCAAAAGCACTCATTTTTTCAATGCACAAAGTTTTTGTATGCATGCGTGCAGTCTTCAGTGCACAAGTTTCTGAATTCTTTTATATGCAATGCAATGCAAAAGCGCTAATATCTTCAATGCGCAACGAGTTCTAGCAATGGAAAAGCACTAATCTCTTCATTGCACAAGTTTTTTCGTATGCAATGCAATAAATGCATAACGAGTTCTAGCAATGAAAAAGCACTATCTCTTCATTGCACAAGTTTTTTCGTTAGCAATGCAAACGAACTAATCTCTTTAATGCACAGTGAGATCTTATATGCAATGTAATGCAATGTAAAGTTTTTTGTATTGCATGCATGCAAAAGACTTTAAGCCGCAAGTTTTTTCGTATGCAATACAATGCAATGCAAAAGCGAAAATATCTTAAATGCACGAGTTCTATGCAATGCAAAAGCACGATCTCTTCGATGCACAGATATTTCGTATGCAATGCAAAAGCACTAATATTTAATTGCACAGCAATTTCTTATATGCAATGCAATGCAATGTAAAGTTTTTTGTATTGCATGCATGCCAAAGTCTTCAAGCCGCAAGTTTTTTCGTATGCAATGCAAAAGCACTACTCTCCCAAGTGCACAAGTTTTTTCGTATGCAATGCAATGCAAAAGCGCTAATATCTTCAATGCATGATGAGTTATATGCAATGCAAAAGCACTAATCTACCCAGTGCACATGTTTTTTTCACATGCAAGGCAATGCAAAAGCACTAATCTCCCCAGTGCACAAGCTTTTACGCATGCATTGCAATGCAAAAGCACTCATTTTTTCAATGCACAAACAAAAACAAAAAAAGTTTTTGTATGCATGCATGCAGTGCACTAGTTTATTCCTATGTAATGCAAAGCACTAATCTTTTCATTACACCCTGAATTCTTGTATATGCAATATAATGCAAAAGCGCTAATATCTTCAATGCGCAACGAGTTCTAGCAATGGAAAAGCACTAATCTCTTCATTGCACAAGTTTTTTCGTATGCAATGCAATAAATGCATGAGGAGTTCTAGCAATGAAAAAGCACTATCTCTTCATTGCACAAGTTTTTTCGTTAGCAATGCAAACGAACTAATCTCTTTAATGCACAGTGAGATCTTATATGCAATGTAATGCAATGTAAAGTGTTTTGTATTGCATGCATGCAAAAGACTTTAAGCCGCAAGTTTTTTTTGTATGCAATACAATGCAATGCAAAAGCGAAAATATCTTAAATGCACGAGTTCTATGCAATGCAAAAGCACGATCTCTTCGATGCACAGATATTTCGTATGCAATGCAAAAGCACTAATATTTAATTGCACAGAAATTTCTTATATGCAATGCAATGCAATGTAACGTTTTTTTATTGCATGCATGCCAAAGTCTTCAAGCCGCAAGTTTTTTCGTATGCAATGCAAAAGCACTAATCTTTTCATTACACCCTGAATTCTTTTATATGCAATGTAATGCAAAAGCGCTAATATCTTCAATGCATGATGAGTTATATGCAATGCAAAAGCACTAATCTACCCAGTGCACATGTTTTTTTCACATGCAAGGCAATGCAAAAGCACTAATCTCCCCAGTGCACAAGCTTTTACGCATGCATTGCAATGCAAAAGCACTCATTTTTTCAATGCACAAACAAAGTTTTTGTATGCATGCATGCAGTGCACAAGTTTATTCCTATGTAATGCAAAAGCACTAATCTTTTCATTACACCCTGAATTCTTTTATATGCAATGTAATGCAAAAGCGCTAATATTTTCAATGCGCAACGATTTATTTTATGCAATGCAATGCAAAAGCACTATCTCATCGATGCACAGCAAGTTTTTGTAAGCAATGCAATGCAAAACACTAATCTCCTTATTGCACTTTTTTTTTCGTATGCAATGCAATGCAAAAGCGCTAATATCTTCAATGCATAACGAGTTCTAGCAATGCAAAAGCACTAATCTCTTCATTGCACAAGTTTTTTTCGTATGCAATGCAATAAATGCATAACGAGTTCTAGCAATGCAAAAGCACTATCTCTTCATTGCACAAGTTTTTTCGTTAGCAATGCAAACGAACTAATCTCTTTAATGCACAGTGAGATCTTATATGCAATGTAATGCAATGTAAAGTTTTTTGTACATGCAAAAGACTTTAAGCCGCAAGTTTTTTCGTATGCAATTCAAAGCAAAAGAACTATCTCTTCGATGTACAGCACGTTTTTGGAGGCAATGCAATGCAAAAGCACTCATTTTGTCAACGCACAAAGGGTTTTTGAATATTCATGCATCCAAAAGTCTTCAAAGCACGAGTTTTTTCGTAGGCAATGCAAAAACATTATCTCATCGATGCACAGCAAGTTTTCGTAAGCAATGCAATGCAAAACACTAATCTACTCATTGCACAAGCTTTTTCGTATGCAATGCAAAAGCACTAATCTCGTCATTGCCCGAAATTTTCCCTATGCGATGCAAATCAATGCAAATGCGCTAATATATTCATTGCGCAACGAGTTATTTGTGCAATGCAATGCAAAATATATTCATTCCACAACGAGTTATTTCATGCAATGCAATGAAAAAGTACTTATTTCTTAAATGTGCAACGAGTTCTTATTTCAGTGCAATGCAAATGCTCTGATTTCTTCAATGCTTTTTGCATGGGTGCAGGGTTTTTGCAGGGTTTTTTATACAATGCATGCAAAATTCTTCAGTGCACAATTTTTTTCGTATGCAATGCAAAGCGATGAAATGCAAAAGCCCTAATCTCTTCAATGTACAACGCAATTGATGTGGATTCTGACTAATTCCTATTCCAAAGAAGGTTCAATAAATATATATCCAATAGTTAAATATGGAACATGTTCTGGCTAATGTATTATCTGAATGTACGAATGTTTAGACAGTTACAGTTGGGGCTCCCAGACTTCTTCTGATATTTCCGCAGCAGTTCAAGAATGAAATTTTGAAATACAGGCCAACAAAAACTTTCTTCTGGCCAAAGATTCTCTGAACTTGAACTTTCTTTACAGACCTATGTCTTTCTGTTGTTTCTTCAGTAGATCAAGGATGAGATTTTTTGACAAAAAAAAAAAAAAGACTCTGACTCTGGATCCCATGAACTTGAAATTTCTCTCCATATAAATAGATTCCTTCTGATGCAGTGGTTCAACCTTTTGAACTTATTTTTGGCCAAATAGTCTTTGAACTGAACATTCAATACAGACTTTATGACTACCTGTTGTTTCATCAGTAGGTCAAGGAAGACATTTTTTGACAAAAATAAATAAATAAAAAAATCCGACCCTAAGTTCCATGAACTTGAATAATCAATACATATAAATAGATTCATTCTGATCGTTTATTAGATCTTCAATGATGACTCTTTGAACTTATTTTTGGCCAAAGAGTCTTTAAACTTGAACCTTCTTTACAGACTTATGTCTTTCTGTTGTTTCTTCAGTAGATAGAGGATGAGATTTTTGGACAAAAAAAAAAAGACTCTGACCCTAGATTCCATGACCTTGAACTTTCTATGGATATAAATAGATTCCTTGTGATGTTTTATTAGTTCTTCAAGGATGACCTTTTGAACTTATTTGCGGCCAATGAGTCTTTAAACTTCAACCTTCTTTAGAGACTTCTGTCTTTCTGATTTTTCTTCAGTAGATCAAAGATGAGATTTTTTGACAAAAAAAAAAAAAAAAAAGATTCTGATCCTGGATCCCATGAAGTTGAACTTTCTATTCATATAAATAGATTCCTTCTGATGTTTTATTAGTTCTTCAAGGATGACCTTTTAAACTTATTTGTGGCCAAATGAGTCTTTAAACTTGAACCTTCTTTACAGACTTCTGTCTTTCTGTTTTTTCTTCAGTAAATCAAAGATGAGATTTTTTGACAAAAAAAAAGATTCTGATCCTGGATCCCATGAAGTTGACCTTTCTATTCATATAAAAATATTCCTTCTTATGTTTTATTAGTTCTTCAAGGATGACCTTTTGAACTTATTTGTGGCCAAATAGTCTTTGAACTTGAACATTCTATACAGACTTTATGACTACCTGTTGTTTCATCAGTAGGTCAAGGAAGATCTTTTTTTTTTACAAAAAAATAAAACAAGATTCTGAACCTAGATTCCATGAACTTGAACTCTCTATTCATATAAATAGATTCCTTTTGATATTTTATTAGTTCTTCAAGGATGACCTTTTGAACTTATTTTTGGCCAAAGAGTCTTTGAACTTGAACATTCTATACAGACTTTATGACTACCTGTTGTTTCATCAGTAGGTAAAGGAAGACATTTTTTTGACAAAAAAAAAAAAAAAAGATTCTGACCCTAGATTCCATGAACTTGAACTTCTTTATTCATATAAATAGATTCCTTCTGATGTCTTATTAGTTCTTCAAGGATGACCCTTTGAACTTATTTGTGGCCAAATGAGTCTTTAAACTTGAACCTTCTTTACAGACTTCTGTCTTTCTGTTTTTTCTTCAGTAAATCAAAGATGAGATTTTTTGACAAAAAAAAAAAAAAGATTCTGATCCTGGATCCCATGAAGTTGAACTTTCTATTCATATAAATATATTCCTTCTTATGTTTTATTAGTTCTTCAAGGATTACCATTTGAACTTATTTTTGGCCAAAGAGTCTTTGAACTTGAACATTCTATACAGACTTTATGACTACCTGTTGTTTCATCAGTAGGTAAAGGAAGACATTTTTTGTACAAAAAAAAAAAAAAAAAAAGATTCTGGCCCTAGATTCCATGAACTTGAACTTTCTATTCATATAAATAGATTCCTTCTGATGTTTTATTAGTTCTTCAAGGATGACCTTTTGAACTTATTTGTGGCCAAAGAGTCTTTGAACTTGAATATTCTATACAGACATTATGACTACCTGTTCTTTCATCAGTAGGTAAAGGAAGTCATTTTTTGACAAAAAAAAAAAAAAAAAAGATTCCATGAACTTGAACTTTCTATTCATATAAACAGATTCCTTCTGATGTTTTATTAGTTCTTCAATGATGACCTTTTGAACTTATTTATGGCCAAATAGTCGTTGAACTTGAACATTCTATACTGACTTTATGACTACCTGTTGTTTCATCAGTAGGTAAAGGAAGATCTTTTTTTACAAAAAAATAAAACAAGATTCTGACCCTAGATTCCATGAACTTGAACTCTCTATTCATATAAATAGATTCCTTCTGATGTCTTATTAGTTCTTCAAGGATGACCCTTTGAACTTATTTGTGGCCAATAAGTCTTTAAACTTGGACAATCTTTACAGACTTCTGTCTTTCTGTTTTTTCTTCAGTAGATCAAAGATGAGATTTTTTGACCAAAAAAAAAAAAAAAAAATTCTTATTTTGGATCCCATGAAGTTGAACTTTCTATTCATATAAATAGATTCCTTCTGATGTTTTATTAGTTCTTCAAGGATGACCTTTTGAACTTATTTGTGGCCAAAGAGTCTTTGAACTTGAACATTCTATACAGACTTTAAGACTAGCTGTTGTTTCATCAGTAGTTAAAGGAAGACATTTTTTTGAAAATAAAAAATAAAAAGATTCTGACCCTAGATTCCATGAACTTGAACTTTCTATTCATATAAATAGATTCCTTCTGATGTTTTTTTAGTTCTTCAAGGATGACCCTTTGAAATTATTTGTGGCCAATGAGTCTTTAAACTTGGACCTACTTTACAGACTTCTGTCTTTCTGTTTTATCTTCAGTAGATTAAAGATAAGATTTTTTGACAAAAAAAAAAAAAAAGATTCTGATCCTGGATCCCATGAAGTTGAACTTTCTTTTCATATAAATAGATTCCTTCTGATGTTTTATTAGTTCTTCAAGGATGACCTTTTGAACTTATTTGTGGCCAAAGAGTCTTTGAACTTGAACATTCTATACAGACATTATGACTACCTGTTCTTTCATCAGTAGGTAAAGGAAGACATTTTTTGACAAAAAATAAATAAAAAGATTCCATGAACTTGAACTTTCTATTCATATAAACAGATTCCTTCTGATGTTTTAATAGTTCTTCAATGATGACCTTTTGAACTTATTTATGGCCAAATAGTCTTTGAACTTGAACATTCTATACAGACTTTATGACTACCTGTTGTTTCATCAGTAAGTAAAGGAAGACATTTTTGGACAAAAATAAATAAGATTCTGACCCTAGATTCCACGAACTTGAACTTTCTATTCATATAAATATATTCCTTCTGATGTTTTATTAGTTCTTCAAGGATGACCCTTTGAACTTATTTATGGCCAAATAGTCTTTGAACTTGAACATTCTATACAGACTTTATGACTACCTGTTGTTTCATCAGTAGGTAAAGGAAGACATTTTTTGACAAAAAAAAAAAAAAGATTCTGACCCTAGATTCCATGAACTTGAACTTTCTATTCATATAAATAGATTCCTTCTGATGTCTTATTAGTTTTTCAAGGATGACCCTTTGAGCTTATTTGTGGCCAATGAGTCTTTAAACTTGGACAATCTTTACAGACTTCTGTCTTTCTGTTTTTTCTTCAGTAGATCAAAGATGAGATTTTTTGACCAAAAAAAAAAAAAAAGATTCTGATCCTGGATCCCATGAAGTTGAACTTTCTATTCATATAAATAGATTCCTTCTGATGTTTTATTAGTTCTTCAAGGATGACCTTTTGAACTTATTTGTGGCCAAAGAGTCTTTGAACTTGAACATTCTATACAGACTTTAAGACTAGCTGTTGTTTCATCAGTAGTTAAAGGAAGACATTTTTTTGAAAATAAAAAATAAAAAGATTCTGACCCTAGATTCCATGAACTTGAACTTTCTATTCATATAAATAGATTCCTTCTGATGTTTTTTTAGTTCTTCAAGGATGACCCTTTGAAATTATTTGTGCCCAATGAGTCTTTAAACTTGGACCTTCTTTACAGACTTCTGTCTTTCTGTTTTATCTTCAGTAGATTAAAGATGAGATTTTTTGACAAAAAAAAAAAAAAAGATTCTGATCCTGGATCCCATGAAGTTGAACTTTCTTTTCATATAAATAGATTCCTTCTGATGTTTTATTAGTTCTTCAAGGATGACCTTTTGAACTTATTTGTGGCCAAAGAGTCTTTGAACTTGAACATTCTATACAAACATTATGACTACCTGTTCTTTCATCAGTAGGTAAAGGAAGACATTTTTTGACAAAAAATAAATAAAAAGATTCCATGAACTTGAACTTTCTATTCATATAAACAGATTCCTTCTGATGTTTTATTAGTTCTTCAATGATGACCTTTTGAACTTTTTTATGGCCAAATAGTCTTTGAACTTGAACATTCTATACAGACTTTATGACTACCTGTTGTTTCATCAGTAAGTAAAGGAAGACATTTTTGGACTAAAATAAATAAGATTCTGACCCTAGATTCCATGAACGTCTCGGTTACGTATGTAACCCTCGTTCCCTGAAGGAGGGAACGGAGACGTACGTCAGAACTGAACCGACGAATGGGATCTTACTTTAGAGACCAATCCTACTTCGAGCATCTAACAACGAGCCAATGAAATTTGGCATGCGATCACGCATTCCACGCTCCGCCCCGCAGCGCGGGTATAAAACAGGAAGTGGAATGATAGATCAGCGCTTTTCCTGCTGAGGAGCCGAAAGGTGACCGGATTCCCAGCGGAAGCACAGCATCTGGCGACGGGACGTACGTCTCCGTTCCCTCCTTCAGGGAACGAGGGTTACATACGTAACCGAGACGTTCCCTTTCAGTCGGTCACGTTCGACGTACGTCAGAACTGAACCGACGAATGGGATCCCTATGGAAAACGCCAGGATGCTGGCCCTTCCAGCGTCCTGCTTGAGCACACTGTACCGTCTAGTATGGTACGGAAGTCAGGGCTCCAAGCAGGGAGTACAGTCACTGCTGTTTCTGCAAGACCCACTCAGAATGACTATTGGATAACGCTGGGAAGCGTGCCTACCTCGAGAGAGAGGGTACGCTGCGGGGCCACGTCCTTCAGGGAAGGAGAGGTGGCAGAATACACATAAGGACTAACCTGGCAGGGTAGTGCAACATATGGCAGTCTCTGGGGTGGTTCCAGCCTGATTGAAGGGGGGAAAGAACACGCCCAGAGACGACAGAGCGGGCTCTGTCAAGGGAAAGACATGGGGCTAGCCCAAAGGGTAGCTGGTACCGTGGAAGAATACACATATGGGGTTGCCGTGAGGGAACCGCTACATATGGAACCCAGCCTACAGCCACGTTTCACAAGCATACGGGTGCAGGCCTAGCGTCAGACGGTCCGCAACGTCTGACACCGGAGGGGTGACGGAGGAGCTCGACAGGGTTAGCCGGTTTCCCGGGGAACACAACTGGAGACAATAGACGCACGTATCCGGCCCAGAGGGCGGGAGTGGCGTTTCGCAAGCCGACACTTAGAACGGGCACTTAACGCTCCTGGCCACTGGGGGCGAGGATGCGGGAAGATACCGGCTCTACACGTAAGCTATAGAATCTAGCAAACGTGTTAGGTGTCGCCCAGCCCGCAGCTCTACATATGTCTGTCAGCGAGGCGCCTTGAGCCAGCGCCCAGGAAGAAGCAACGCTCCGAGTGGAGTGTGCTCTTACACCGAACGGGCAAGGCACGTCTTGGGACTGGTAGGCCAAGACTATAGCATCCACTATCCAGTGGGCTAACCTCTGCTTGGAGACAGCCTTTCCCTTCTGCTGGCCTCCGTAACAGACGAAGAGTTGCTCTGAGGTCCGAAGGCTTCGGGTCCGGTCAACGTAAGCGCGAAGGGCGCAGACCGGACACAGCAAAGCCAGGGCTGGGTCTGCCTCCTCCGAAGGCAGCGCTTGCAGGTTCACCACCTGATCCCGGAAGGGAGTGGTAGGAACCTTGGGCACATATCCGGGCCGGGGTCTCAGGACAACGTGAGAGTTACCTGGCCCGAACTCTAGGCACGATTCGTTGACCGAAAGTGCATGCAGGTCCCCTACCCTCTTGATCGAGGCCAATGCCGTCAGGAGCACTGTCTTCATTGACAAGATCTTAAGCTCACAAGACGCCAAAGGCTCGAAGGGAGGGCTCTGAAGTGCTCTGAGCACTAGAGCTAAGTCCCAAGAAGGTATCGAGGATGGACGAGGAGGATTTAGTCTCCTCGCACCTCTGAGGAACCTGACGATTAGGTCGTGCTTCCCCACGGACTTACCTTCTACTACATCATGGTACGCTGCTATTGCCGCAGCATATACCTTCAGGGTGGAGGGAGACAGCCTTCTCTCCAACCCATCTTGCAGGAAGGAAAGCTCGACACTGATCGAACACCTTCGGGCGTCTTCCCGGCGGGAAGCGCACCACTCAACGAACAGGTTCCACTTCAGAGCATTGAGGCGCCTCGTAGAGGGGGCTCTAGCTGAAGCGATGGTATCTACGACAGCTTGTGGTAGTCCATCTAGAACCTTCGCGTCCCGTCCAGGGACCAGACATTAAGATTCCAGAGGTCTGGACGCGGGTGCCATAGCGTGCCCCGTCCCTGAGAAAGAAGGTCCTTCCTCAGGGGAATCGGCCAAGGAGGAGCTGTCGCGAGGAGTGTGAGTTCCGGGAACCAGGTCCGGTTGGGCCAATACGGCGCAACTAACAAGACCTGCTCCTCGTCCGCGTAGGTCCCGGGGCCAGCTGTGCGCCAGTGCATCTGTGCCAAGGGTACCCCCGGTCAGGGAATAGTACCACTGGCAATGGGTCGAGTCCGGAGAGGCAAACAGGTCGACCTGTGCGGCTCCGAACTGGTCCCATATCAGCTGGACCGCCTGGGGGTGGAGTCGCCACTCTCCCGGAGGTGTCGGCTGACGAGAGAGCTCGTCGGCTGTCTGGTTCAGCACACCAGGGACATGAATGGCCCGAAGCGACCTCAGCTGCTTCTGACTCCACAGGAGGAGGTGGCGGGCGAGTTGGAGCAAACGACGGGAGCGTAGACCACCCTGACGGTTGATGTACGCAACGGCCGTGTTGCTGTCCGTAAGGACCAGTACATGCTTGCCACGCAGCGGCCCCTTGAGGAGGCGGAGTGCCAAGTGTACTGCCAGTAACTCGAGGCAATTGATATGCCAATGCAATTGCGGCCCCCTCCACAGACCAGCAACTGCATGCCCGTTGTACGTGGCCCCCCAGCCGGTGGCGGAGGCATCCGTGAATAGCACAGCATGCCTGGACACTTGTTCTAGGGGCACCCCGGCCCGGAGAAACGAAGTGTTGGACCACGGGCTGAAGGTTTGGCGGTAGTAAGGAGTCACTGGGACCCGGTACTGACCGCTCTGCCACGCCCACCTCGGGACTCGGCCATTGAGCCAGTGTTGAAGCGGTCTCATATGAAGCAATCCGAGCGGCGTGACCGCGGCTGCAGATGCCATATGCCCCAGGAGCCTCTGAAAGAATTTCAGTGGGACCGCTGTCCTGCTCTTGAACATATTCAAGCAGTTCAACACCGACTGGACTTGGTCCTCGGAGAGGCGCGCAGTCCGGTTGACCGAGTCCAGCTCCATACCGAGATAAGAGATCCTCTGTGTAGGACAGAGTTTGCTCTTCTCTCGGTTGACCTGAAGGCCCAACTGGCTGAGGTGACTGAGCACCAAGTCCCTGTGTTCGCACAACTGGTCCTTCGACTGGGCTAGGATCAGCCAATCATCGAGGTAGTTGAGAATCCGAACACCGCGTTCTCTGAGCGGAACAATGGCTGCCTCCGCGACCTTCGTAAAGACGCGGGGCGACAGGGACAGCCCGAAGGGCAGGACCTTGTACTGATATGCTTTCCCCTCGAACGCCAAACGTAGGAACGGTCTGTGTTGAGGGAGAAAGACACACGGAAGTACGCATCCTTCAGGTCGATCGCTGCAAACCAATCCTGGGGACGGATGCATTGGAAATGCGTTTCTGCATCAACATCCTGAACAGGAGCTTGTGCAGGGCCCGATTCAGAACTCGCAGGTCCAGGATTGGTCGTAACCCACCCCCTTCTTGGGCACAATGAAGTAGGGGCTGTAGAACCCCGTCTTCATATCGGCTGGAGGAACCGGCTCGATCGCGTCCTTCGCCAGTAGGACCTCGATCTCTGACCTCAAGACCTGAGCATCGCTGCTTCGCACGGAGGTGAAGAGGATGCCCCTGTACTTGGGCGGCCGGTGCGCGAACTGAATCGCGTAGCCGAGTCTGATGGTACGGATGAGCCAGCGAGACGGCCCGGGGAGACCTAGCCAGGCCCCCTGAGACCGTGCAAGCGGGACAAACCGCACCACAGACGTGCCCGGGGTGGGGCAGCGAAGCGGAGTACTCTGGCCCGACTCGGGAGGCCCGGAGGCGGCCCGAAGTGTTGCCTGAGCACTCCTGGTTTGGACAGAGAGTGGGTGAGAAGGCCCGGAGGCGTCCTCGGAGCCCACTCTGCTGCCCACTGCCCGGAGGCAGGGAAGTGAAGCACTCAGCCCCGACCCGGGAGGCCCGTGGGCGGCCTGGAGTGTTGACTGAGGGCTCACGAGAGAGGAAGTGTGTGGGTGAGAAGGCCCGGGGGCGTCCTCGAGGCCCACACAACTGCCCCCTGGCGACGGGAGGGTAGGAAAGGAGTGACAAGGCCCGTGGGCGTCGCACACTGCCAACCTGACCCTCTTGGGGCCCAGAGAGAGAGGAAACTGCTCTTAAAATGTGGGTACCGCTGGACTCTGGAGAGCCAGTGGCAGAACCGAAACCAGTCAGGGCCCCCCGGTCCTCCTCCGGGGGGGTGGGGGAGGGATGCGAACATCGTCTCCCCCGAGCAGCTCCTGTTCTCCCTAGCCGGCCCGTCTCAGGGCCGCGTCCCCTTGCGCTTGCCTGCCGGTTAGCGGGCCCTGGACGGGTTGGGCGTCCCTCGCGTCCGGCACCCTGCTCCTCCAGTGGAGGCTGCTGCTCGGCTCTAGCAGGGTGGAGGCGGACGCAGGAGGGGATGCCCTCGGTGACGAGCCGGCAGAGGCGCTGCGACCGACGACCGAGCAGCTGGTCGTCGGCACCCTGGTGCAACGCCTCCGTCTGCTCTTGGGCCACCAAGAACTGCTGGGCAAAGTTCTCGATGGTGCCGCCGAGGAGGCCAGCCCGACAGACAGGCTTTTCTTGCGCATATCTGCCAGGTTAGCCCCCTATTCCTGGACCACTAGTGTGGACATCGCCTGACCCAGGGAGCGTGCAGTGATTTTCGTCGCCCATAGGGCGAGGTCCAACACCGCACGCAGTTCCTGCACAACCCCTGGGCTGGGACTACCCTCGTGCGTGCAGGGCAGAGGGCAGTGAGAGAGGGAAAACAATGATACTTTTTTTTTTTTTTTTTGTCTCATTTTTGGCCCTTTTGACCCTCCATATTTCCCTCTCTCCGATGCAGCAATTGACATCTGTCCTCTGCCAGAGCCAAAAATGAAACGCTAAGCCCTTTTCTCTTTAGGATCAGCGATTCCACCTTCAACTACCAGCAGGCATGCGAGACAGTGAACGTGGCCGTCAGAACGGCACACAGCGCACTGAGCGCTCAAGCCTCTATGAAGAAGGCAAGGCGAACAATGCCCTGACGTGGTCGTGTTCTCATGAGAGAATCCGTACCACCCACGAACAGAGTCTCTGCATGCTTTTGATGCGATAGAGGAGTGGGGGCCCGAGGGGATTTACCCGGCGGGGAATCCCCACTGTAATCCTCAGGCCACCAGCGCTTATCAGCCAAAGTAGCCCTTTTCCAGTAACACTAGAAATGAACTAGATCGGGGGATAGGCGAAGGGACTCGACCCCATCTGAGGTTTCATATTCTCGACCGCGCATCTAGAGCGCCGACTGACGCGCTGAACACTCGAGCCCTTTATGAGAAGGGGGAGACGAACAACGCGCCGACGTGACCATGTTCTTTTACCAGAACATGAATCACCCACGATCGCAATCTCACATGCGCTCGTGGCCGTCAAAGAGGACAGGAAACAGTTGCATACCAGGAATACACGGTTTGAATGACATCTTGAAAAAGACGCAGGGTCAAACCGTGTTGCTCTTTTGTGAATGGAAAGCTGCTCTTTTAGTGTGCTGAAGCACTCAGGGAGATGACCGCGGCTCCACACAGTTCGTTCTGCAAGCCTGTGTGAGCTCTCAGTGATGTGTATTTGTGTGTGTGTAACGCCCAGCGAACCAACAGTTTGTATGGGAAACGCTCAGCGAACCAACAGTTTGTATGGGAAACGCTCAGCGAACCAACAAGCTCCTTTAGATCGCTTGATCACTGATCAGACGGTCTCTCACTGACGCGCCGTATCACCCGCACTGGCAGACTCTCTCACTCAACACTCTTTGACTCGTAGTCAGACACTCTTCGTAGGAAACAGTAAGCACTGCTCGGCTCCGAAGTAGAAAGCGCTGATCTATCATTCCACTTCCTGTTTTATACCCGCGCTGCGGGGCGGAGCGTGGAATGCGTGATCGCATGCCAAATTTCATTGGCTCGTTGTTAGATGCTCGAAGTAGGATTGGTCTCTAAAGTAAGATCCCATTCGTCGGTTCAGTTCTGACGTACGTCGAACGTGACCGACTGAAAGGGAACTTGAACTTTCTATTCATATAAATATATTCCTTCTGATGTTTTATTAGTTCTTCAAGGATGACCCTTTGAACTTATTTATGGCCAAATAGTCTTTGAACTTGAACATTCTATACAGACTTTATGACTACCTGTTGTTTCATCAGTAGGTAAAGGAAGACATTTTTTGACAAAAAAAATAAAAAGATTCTGACCCTAGATTCCATGAACTTGAACTTTCTATTCATATAAATAGATTCCTTCTGATGTCTTATTAGTTCTTCAAGGATGACCCTTTGAACTTATTTGTGGCCAATGAGTCTTTAAACTTGGACAATCTTTACAGACTTCTGTCTTTCTGTTTTTTCTTCAGTAGATCAAAGATGAGATTTTTTGACCAAAAAAAAAGAAAAAAAGATTCTGATCCTGGATCCCATGAAGTTGAACTTTCTATTCATAGAAATAGATTCCTTCTGATGTTTTATTAGTTCTTCAAGGATGACCTTTTGAACTTATTTGTGGCCAAAGATTCTTTGAACTTGAACATTCTATACAGACTTTAAGACTAGCTGTTGTTTCATCAGTAGTTAAAGGAATACATTTTTGACAAAAAAAATAAAAAGATTCTGACCCTAGATTCCATGAACTTGAACTTTCTATTCATATAAATAGATTCCTTCTGATGTTTTATTAGTTCTTCAAGGATGACCTTTTGAACTTATTTTTGGCCAAAGAGTCTTTGAACTTGAACATTCTATACAGACTTTATGACTACCTGTTGTTTCATCAGTAGGAAAAGGAAGACATTTTTTGACAAAAAAAAAAAAAAAATCTGACCCTAGATTCCATGCACTTGAACTTTCTATTCATATAAGTAGAATCCTTCTGATGTTTTATTACTTCTTCAAGGATGACCCTTTGAACTTATTTGTGGCCAAAGAGTCTTTAAACTTGGACCTTCTTTACAGAATTCTGTCTTTCTGTTTTTTTCTTCAGTAGATCAAAGATGTGATTTTTTGAGAAAAAAAAAAAAAGATTCTGATCCTGGATCCCATGAAGTTGAACTTTCTATTCATATAAATAGATTCCTTCTGATGTTTTATTAGTTCTTCAAGGATGACCTTTTGAACTTATTTGTGGCCAAAGAGTCTTTGATCTTGAACATTCTAAACAGACTTTATGACTACCTGTTGTTTCATCAGTAGGTAAAGGAAGACATTTTTTGACAAAAAAAATAAAAAGATTCTGACCCTATATTCCATTAACTTGAACTCTCTATTCATATAAATAGATTCCTTCTGATGTCTTATTAGTTCTTCAAGGATGACCCTTTGAACTTTTTTGTGGCCAAATGAGTCTTTAAACTTGAACCTTCTTTACAGACTTTATGACTACCTGTTGTTTCATCAGTAGGTCAAGGAAGATCTTTTTTTTTTTACAAAAAAATAAAATAAGATTCTGACACTAGATTCCATGAACTTGAACTCTCTATTCATGTAAATAGATTCCTTCTGATATTTTATTAGTTCTTCAAGCATGAACTTTTGAACTTATTTTTGGCCAAAGAGTCTTTGAACTTGAACCTTCTTTACAGACTTATGTCTTTCTATTGTTTCTTCAGTAGATCAAGGATGAGATTTTTTGACAAGAAAAAAAAAGATTCTGACCCTGGATCTGAAGAACTTAAACTTTCTATGCATATAAATAGATTCTGATGCAGTGGTTCAATGATGACCTTTTGAACTCATTTGTGGCCAAATGAGTCTTTAAACTTGAACCTTCTTTACAGACTTTATGACTACCTGTTGTTTCATCAGTAGGTAAAGGAAGACATTTTTTGACACACAAAAAAAAGATTCTGACCCTAGATTCCATGCACTTGAACTTTCTATTCATATAAGTAGAATCCTTCTGATGTTTTATTAGTTCTTCAAGGATGACCCTTTGAACTTATTTGTTGCCAATGAGTCTTTAAACTTGGACCTTCTTTACAGAATTCTGTCTTTCTGTTTTTTCTTCAGTAGATCAAAGATGAGATTTTTTGATAAAAAAAAAAAAAAGATTTTGATCCTGGATCCCATGAAGTTGAACTTTCTATTCATATAAATAGATTCCTTCTGATGTTTTATTAGTTCTTCAAGGATGACCTTTTGAACTTATTTGTGGCCAAATAGTCTTTGAACTTGACCATTCTATACAGACTTTATGACTACCTGTTGTTTCATTAGTAGGTAAAGGAAGACATTTTTTGACAAAAAATACATAAAAAGATTCTGACCCTAGATTCCATGAACTTGAACTTTCTATTCATATAAATAGATTCCTTGAGATGTTTTATTAGTTCTTCAAGGATGACCTTTTGAACTTATTTGTGGCCAAATAGTCTTTAAACTTGACCATTCTATACAGACTTTTTGACTACCTGTTGTTTCATCAGTAGGTAAAGGAAGACATTTTTTGACAAAAATAAATAAGATCCTGACCCTAGATTCCACGAACTTGAACTTTCTATTCATATAAATAGATTCCTTCTGATGTTTTATTAGTTCTTCAAGGATGACCTTTTGAACTTATTTATGGCCAAATAGTCTTTGAACTTGAACATTCTATACAGATTTTATGACTACCTGTTGTTTCATCAGTAGGTAAAGGAAGACATTTTTTGACAAAAAAAAAAAAAGATTCTGACCCTAGATTCCATGAACTTGAACTTCTTTATTCATATAAATAGATTCCTTCTGATGTCTTATTAGTTCTTCAAGGATGACTCTTCGAACTTATTTGTGGCCAAATGAGTCTTTAAAGTTGAACCTTCTTTACAGACTTCTGTCTTTCTGTTTTTTCTTCAGTAAATCAAAGATGAGAATTTTTGACAAAAAAAAGATTCTGATCCTGGATCCCATGAAGTTGAACTTTCTATTCATATAAATAGATTCCTTCTGATGTTTTATTAGTTCTTCAAGGGTTACCATTTGAACTTATTTGTGGCCAAAGAGTCTTTAAACTTGAACCTTCTTTACAGACTTTATGACTACCTGTTGTTTCATCAGTAGGTCAAGGAAGATCTTTTTTTTTTTTTTACAAAAAAATAAAATAAGATTCTGACCCTAGATTCCATGAACTTGAACTCTCTATTCATATAAATAGATTCCTTCTGATATTTTATTAGTTCTTCAAGCATGAACTTTTGAACTTATTTTTGGCCAAAGAGTCTTTGAACTTGAACCTTCTTTACAGACTTATGTATTTCTATTGTTTCTTCAGTAGATCAAGGATGAGATTTTTTGACAAGAAAAAAAAAAAGATTCTGACCCTGGATCCGAAGAACTTGAACTTTCTATGCATATCAATAGATTCTGATGCAGTGGTTCAAGGATGACATTTTGAACTCATTTGGGGCCAAATGAGTCTTTAAACTTGAACCTTCTTTACAGACTTTATGACTACCTGTTGTTTCATCAGTAGGTCAAGGAAGATCTTTTTTTTTACAAAAAAATAAAATAAGATTCTGACCCTAGATTCCATGAACTTGAGCTCTCTATTCATATAAATAGATTCCTTCTGATATTTTATTAGTTCTTCAAGGATGACCTTTTGAACTTATTTTTGGCCAAATAGTCTTTGAACTTGAACATTCTATACAGACTTTATGACTACCTGTTGTTTCATCAGTAGGTAAAGGAAGACATTTTTTGACAAAAAAAATTAAAAAGATTCTGACCCTAGATTCCATGAACTTGGACTTCTTTATTCATATAAATAGATTCCTTCTGATGTCTTATTAGTTCTTCAAGGATGACCCTTTGAACTTATTTGTGGCCAAATGAGTCTTTAAACTTGAACCTTCTTTACAGACTTCTGTCTTTCTGTTTTTTCTTCAGTAAATCAAAGATGAGATTTTTTGACAAAAAAAAAAAAAAGATTCTGATCCTGGATCCCATGTAGTTGAACTTTCTATTCATATAAATAGATTCCTTCTTATGTTTTATTAGTTCTTCAAGGATGACCATTTGAACTTATTTGTGGCCAAATAGTCTTTGAACTTGAACATTCTATACAGACTTTATGACTACCTGTTGTTTCATCAGTAGGTCAAGGAAGATCTTTTTTTACAAAAAAATAAAACAAGATTCTGACCCTAGATTCCATGAACTTGAACTCTCTATTCATATAAATAGATTCCTTCTGATATTTTATTAGTTCTTCAAGGATGACCTTTTGAACTTATTTTTGGCCAAAGAGTCTTTGAACTTGAACATTCTATACAGACTTTATGACTACCTGTTGTTTCATCAGTAGGTAAAGGAAGACATTTTTTGACAAAAATAAATAAGATCCTGACCCTAGATTCCACAAACTTGAACTTTCTATTCATATAAATAGATTCCTTCTCATGTCTTATTAGTTCCCATTCAGTCGGTCACTCTCGACGCCACGTCGGAGTACCGACAAATAGGAATCTCGCTAGCGAGAGCCAATCTACTTCGAGTGTAACTAAACGAGCCAATGCACATTGGCATGCAATGATTGCACCAGCTGCCCATGCCACGCAGAGCGGGTATATATGAGGCACAGGTGCTTGCATTAAATTAGCCTTTTGCTTCGGAGCCGAGTGGTGAATGGATCGTCCTGAAATCACTCTCTACAAGCGTGTGTTAACATTATAACGAGTCAAGCTCTTCGGGTGAATCTCTCCTCGTTTGGTGTTGGAGTGACGGCATTGCAGCGGGGTCGAATTTCTCTCTTTCACTTTCGATTGTTTTATTGAGCAAAAACAAAGGCTGTTCTCACAGCTGGTTTGGTGCGCTGTTTTAGAGCGCTGAAAGGCCGTTTTCACGGCTGGTAAGAGATCGCCTTCTATGAGAAAGAGAGCGCGCATGACAGGCTGCACGAATTCCCTGTCTGTGTCGCCGCGACTATCCCCTGTGTGCTTCAGCACCCCAGAGAGCATTTTCCCTAAAAGAGCTACACAGGTAGAGCTTGCGTCTTTTTAAAGATGACAATTTACCTGTGTGTTTCTGGTTGCGGTTGTTCCCTGTCCTCACTGACGGCCACGAGCACTGTTTCACATGTCTGGGCTGCATGCTGAGACTGCGTTCGTGGGTGGTTCATGTTTTCAAATGGGAACATGACCACGTCGGCACGCCGGTCGCGACTCTTCTTTCTCCGGGAAGCTTGAGTCCCCTTTGTTGTTGGCCAGCCGCGGCTCGTGTGTAAAAGCACAGCCGCGGGTCTGCTCGACACTGCGGAGACCGTGGAGATCAGCGAGAGCTGCCGCCGGGGGAAAACCGGGCGGACCTCTCGCTTCTCTGCGTGTCGTGTGCCGTCGAGCGGCTAAGCTGCAGCGCGCGTTGTCACGGCAACCCAGCGCTCGCTCGCCGCTCTATGTGCGCTGTCCCCGGGCCGATTTCCCGTTGTAGCGCCCTCCCTGGTGGCCACAGGAGAGGTCTACTTTGGTGTAATGGCTGGGGTGACCTGAGGTGGGTGGGGCTTCTTCGGGGATCCAACCCCCTGGGGCCCCTCCCCCTCTAGCGCACTGCAAGCTGTGCAGCTTTTGGATGGAGTTGCTGGTCCTTCTTAGGGGGGAACTTAGCATTTCATTCAGGGCTCCAGCTGAGGATCAGATGTCAATCGCTACATCGGAGAGAGGGCTGTTGTGCTCTGGGAATGAAGATGATGCTGAGCCCACTGTAATGGTGTGTGCTTTGCTGAATCAGATTCAGAGTCAATAGCCATGCTTTCCTGGGATCTATCCCAGATGTGCATGTAAAACTTGGCAGTATGGAACTCCAGAGGGGCCAGCACTGCATAAGTTTTTCCTCCCTCACTACCCTCCTTGGTGGGGTGGCTGTACGCAGACCACCTCCGCCCTGCACTCTTAATGCACGAGGGTAGTTCTGAGTCGGGGTTGAGCTGCGCACGTTGACTAACCGTGATCAGGTCATGGCGCAGGCCCTCGGCCAGACGATGTCCACCTCTGTGGTCCAGAAACGCCCCCTGGCTTGCCTTGCTGAGATGCGAGTGGTCGTCAAAGTACGCTTCACGATGCTTCCATCTCACAAGGTGGCCATTTCGGCGACACTGTTGAGAACTGAGCCCAGCAGTTCTTTGCAGTCGGTAGCGGGCTGAGGAAATCAAGCTTCAGAGCGCCTTATGGGCCGCCCCTCAGTCTGCTTGTCGCCAAAGACGTCGCCCCTGCAAAAAAAAAAAAAAAAAGGGACCCTCGACACAGTCTGCTCTACTGTGTTCACGGCAGGAGGACGACGCCACCCGTCTCTACTGCTGTTTAAGCGGTCGGTGAAACATCACCTCTGAGACGGGTGACCTGGAGATGGGCGGGGCTGCTTTTCCCCGGAAGAGGGCCGGGGAATGTTTTGAGTCTAAATTCTGTTCTGCCGCTGGTCACAACCAGTGGTACCCAAACTCTCAAAAAAAAAAAAAAAAAAAGTAGTTCCTCTATCTCTGGGTCCTCAGGGGGCTTGGAGAGTTGTGGCTGGTCAAACGCCGGACCACACTCATCCTCCTCCTGTTTCGCCAGCAGGCAGCAGCGGATGACGCAGGGATGCACCACAGCCTCCTCGCGGACCCTCTGCCCTCCGTGGAATCAGGTATGTGTTGCACAGCACATTCACACCTCACTGCGGGCCACCTCCACGAGACAGCCGCCCCAGGCCGGTGCCTGTATTCCACCTCGCTGCCCCATGGTGGGTACGCCGGTGGTCCTGATGTTCCCGCTTGTTCGGTCTCTGTGAGCCTGGTTAGAGCTCCCCAGTCCGTCTCGCTGGCTCATTCAGGCCATCAGGCTCGGCTATGCGATTCAGTTCGCCCGGCGTTCCCCCTCCCAGGTTCACGGACGTCCGCTTCACTTCGGTGAAAGCTGCAGACGTCCGTGTCCTGCGTGCGGAAATCGCAGTCCTACTGGCGAAGGATGCGATAGAGCCGGTCCCTCCAGCCGATATGAGGACAGGCTTCTACAGCCCGTACTTCATTGTACCCAAGAAAACCGGTGGGTTACGGCCAATCTTGGACCTGCGAGTACTGAATCAGAGCCTTCACAAGCTACCGTTCAAGATGCTCACGCAGAAACGCATTTTCGAGTGCATCCGTCCCCAAGATTGGTTTGCAGCGATCGACCTGAAGGACGCGTACTTTCATGTCTCGTTTCTCCCCCGACACAGGCCGTTCCTGCGCTTTGCGTTCGAGGGGCGAGCATATCAGTATAAAGTCCTACCCTTCAGGCTGGCCCTTCCCCCCGTGTCTTTACGAAGGTCACGGAGGGGGCCCTTGTGCCCATGAGAGAACAGGGCGTTCGCATCCTAAACTATCTCGACGACTGGCTCATCCTTGCACAGTCCCGGGAGCAGTTGTGCGAACACAGGGACTTGGTGCTCAGACACCTCAGCCAGTTGGGTCTTCAGGTCAACTGGGAAAAGAGTAACTCGCCCCCGTGCAGAGGATCTCTTTTCTCGGTATGGAGTTGGATTCGGTCAAGCGGACTGCGCGTCTCACGAAGGAGCGCGTCCAGTCGATGCTGAACTGCCTGAACACGTTTCAGGGCAGGATGGCGGTTCCACTGAAACATTTTCAGAGGCTCCTGGGGCATATGGCGGCTGCGGCGGCAGTTACACCGCTCGGCCTGCTTCATATGAGACCGCTTCAGCATTGGCTTCACGGCCGAGTCCCGAGATGGGCGTGGACACGCGGCACGTATCGGGTGAGCATCACTCCGTCCTGCCGCAAAACCTTCAGCCCGTGGTCAGATCCCGGGTTCCTTCGGGCCGGAGTGCCGTTGGAACAGGTATCCAGGCATGCTGTGGTCTTCACGGATGCCTCGTCCATGGGCTGGGGTGCCACGTACAACGGGCATGCAGTGTCAGGGGTTTGGACGGGCCCGCACCTGCAGTGGCATATCAATTGCCTCGAGTTGCTAGCAGTACATCGTGCACTGAGCCGCCTCAAGGGCCGGTTACGGGGCAAAGATGTACTGGTCCATACGGACAACACAGCGACCGTTGCGTACATCAACCGTCAAGGTGGTCTACGCTCACGTCGCATGTCGCAACTCGCCCGCCATCTCCTCCTCTGGAGTCAGAAGTGTCTGAGGTCGCTTCGGGCCATTCATGTCCCTGGGGTGCGCAACCGGGCGGCCGACGAGCTGTCACGAGCTGCGCTTCCGGGAGAATGGCGGCTCCACCCCCAGGTGGTCCGGCTGATCTGGGTTCAGTTCGGGGTGGCACAGGTCGACCTGTTGCCTCCCCTGAAACGTCCCACTGCCAGTGGTTTTATTCGCTGACCGAGGGCACACTCGGCACGGATGCACTTGCGCACAGCTGGCCCCAGGGTCTACGCAAATATGCGTTTCCCCCAGTGAGCCTACTTGCACAGACACTGTGCAAGGTCAGGGAGGACAAGGAGCAGGTCCTGTTGGTGGCCCCGTATTGGCCCCACCGGACTTGGTTCCCAGAACTCATGCTCCTCGCAACAGCCCCTCCTTGGCCGATTCCTCTGAGGAAGGATCTTCTAACTCAGAGACGGGGCACCCTCTGGCACCCGCGTCCAGACCTCTGGAAACTTCATGTCTGGTCCCTGGACGGGACGCGGAGGTTCTAGGTGACTTACCTCAAGAGGTAGTTAACACCATCACTTCAGCTAGAGCACCGTCTACGAGACGGGCCTATGCCTTGAAGTGGAACCTGTTCGTCGATTGGTGTTCTCTCCGCCGGGAGGACCCCCGAAGATGTTCGATCGCGTCAGTGCTTTCCTTCCTGCAGCAGGGGTTGGAGCGGAGGCTGTCGCCCTCCACCATCAGTTTGCGTTGCTGCTATTTCTGCCATGTAGAGGTAAGTCGGTGGGGAAGCACGACCTGGTCGTCAGGTTCCTTAGGGGGCGAGACGGTTAAATCCTCCTCGACCTCCCTCCATACCCTCTTGGGATCTTGCTCTGGTGCTCCGAGCACTTCAGAATGCCCCATGTGAGCCCTTGCAGTCAGCAGAGCTTAAGATTCTGTCCATGAAGACTTTACTGTTGGCTGCATTGGCCTCCATCTAGAGGGTAGGGGACCTGCAGGCATTTTCGGTCGACGATTCGTGCCTGGAGTTCGGGCCGGGTGACGCCCACGTGGTACTGAGACCCCGGCCTGGCTATGTGCCCAAGGTTCCCACCACTCCCTTCAGGGACTAGGTGGTGAACCTGCAAGCGCTGCCCCTGGAGGAGGCAGACCCAGCCCTAGCTTTGCTCTGTCCCATCCACTTAGGTACATGGACAGAACTCAAGCTTCAGGACCTCAGTTCAGCTCTTGGTCTGTCACGGAGGCCAGCAGAAGGGAAAGGCTGTCTCCAAGCAGAGGATGGCCCACTGTTTAGTGGATGCCATCACCTTGGCTTACCAAGCACAAGGTGTGCCCTGTCCACTCAGGGTACGAGCACACTCTACTAGATGTGGTGCATCCCCCTGGGCGCTGACATGTGGCGCCTCACTGCCAGACATCTGTAGAGCTGCGGGCTGGGCGACACCCAAACACGTTCGTTAGGTTCTATAGCTTACGTGTGGAGCCGGTTTCCTCCTGTGTTCTCACCTCAAACAGGTAGAAGCACTGAGAGGCCCGGCTCCTGTCGGCTTGCTGCGCCTTGGCGCTTACTTCTCCAGAAGCAAACTCTGTGAGTCCTCCACCGCCCTCGGTGCCGGGCGTGGCGGAGCGTCCGGCATCAGGCCTCCTACCGCTGAATCCTTGAGAACCGGTATTGGCTTGGGCCATGTGAGTGACCCTGCTGGGATCCCACATATTTTTCCATGGTTGCTCCTCTCGGAAGCCCGTGTCTTTCCCTTGGGAGAGCCCTCCTTTTAGGGATGGGGCCCCCTCACGGCGGCGGGCTACGGCTCAGCTCTGTGTCCACATAACTCTCCTTGGTATGATGTGGTTCCGCAGCGGCCCCCCATTAGGGCATGCTTCCCAGTGTTATCCAATAGTCACTGAGCGGGTCATGCAGAACAGCAGTGATGGACTTCTCTGTGTGAGCCCCGTCTCGTCAGGTAAGAGAGGTCAGGAGGCTCACACAGGGCACTGGAGGGGGGCACAGGCCATGGCGCTTTAGTAGGGATTCCTATTCGTCGGTACTCCGACGTGGCGTCGAGAGTGACCGACTGAATGGGAACGTCTCGGTTACGTATGTAACCCTCGTTCCCTGAAGGAGGGAACGGAGACGCCACGTCCCGTCGCCATGTCCTCTGTACCCTGCTGGGGTGCCATTTCTCCTACTCGGCTCCTCAGCAAAAGACTAATTTAATGCAAGCACCTGTGCCTCATTTATACCCGCTCTGCGTGGCATGGGCAGCTGGTGCAATCATTGCATGCCAATGTGCATTGGCTCGTTTAGTTACACTCGAAGTAGATTGGCTCTCGCTAGCGAGATTCCTATTCGTCGGTACTCCGACGTGGCGTCTCCGTTCCCTCCTTCAGGGAACGAGGGTTACATACGTAACCGAGACGTTCTTCAAGGATGACCTTTTGAACTTATTTATGGCCAAATAGTATTTAAACTTGAACATTCTATACAGATTTTATGACTACCTGTTGTTTCATCAGTAGGTAAAGGAAGACATTTTTTGACAAAAAAAATAAAAAGATTCTGACCCTAGATTCCATGCACTTGAACTTTCTATTCATATAAGTAGAATCCTTCTGATGTTTTATTACTTCTTCAAGGATGACCCTTAGAACTTATTTGTGGCCAAAGAGTCTTTAAACTTGGACCTTCTTTACAGAATTCTGTCTTTCTGTTTTTTTCTTCAGTAGATCAAAGATGTGATTTTTTGAGAAAAAAAAAAAAGATTCTGATCCTGGATCCCATGAAGTTGAACTTTCTATTCATATAAATAGATTCCTTCTGATGTTTTATTAGTTCTTCAAGGATGACCTTTTGAACTTATTTGTGGCCAAAGAGTCTTTGATCTTGAACATTCTAAACAGACTTTATGACTACCTGTTGTTTCATCAGTAGGTAAAGGAAGACATTTTTTGACAAAAAAAAAAAAAAAGATTCTGACCCTATATTCCATTAACTTGAACTCTCTATTCATATAAATAGATTCCTTCTGATGTCTTATTAGTTCTTCAAGGATGACCCTTTGAACTTTTTTGTGGCCAAATGAGTCTTTAAACTTGAACCTTCTTTACAGACTTTATGACTACCTGTTGTTTCATCAGTAGGTCAAGGAAGATCTTTTTTTTTTTTTTACAAAAAAATAAAATAAGATTCTGACACTAGATTCCATGAACTTGAACTCTCTATTCATGTAAATAGATTCCTTCTGATATTTTATTAGTTCTTCAAGCATGAACTTTTGAACTTATTTTTGGCCAAAGAGTCTTTGAACTTGAACCTTCTTTACAGACTTATGTCTTTCTATTGTTTCTTCAGTAGATCAAGGATGAGATTTTTTGACAAGAAAAAAAAAAAGATTCTGACCCTGGATCTGACGAACTTAAACTTTCTATGCATATAAATAGATTCTGATGCAGTGGTTCAATGATGACCTTTTGAACTCATTTGTGGCCAAATGAGTCTTTAAACTTGAACCTTCTTTACAGACTTTATGACTACCTGTTGTTTCATCAGTAGGTAAAGGAAGACATTTTTTGACACACAAAAAAAAAGATTCTGACCCTAGATTCCATGCACTTGAACTTTCTATTCATATAAGTAGAATCCTTCTGATGTTTTATTAGTTCTTCAAGGATGACCCTTTGAACTTATTTGTTGCCAATGAGTCTTTAAACTTGAACCTTCTTTACAGAATTCTGTCTTTCTGTTTTTTCTTCAGTAGATCAAAGATGAGATTTTTTGATAAAAAAAAAAAAAAAGATTCTGATCCTGGATCCCATGAAGTTGAACTTTCTATTCATATAAATAGATTCCTTCTGATGTTTTATTAGTTCTTCAAGGATGACCTTTTGAACTTATTTGTGGCCAAATAGTCTTTGAACTTGACCATTCTATACAGACTTTATGACTACCTGTTGTTTCATTAGTAGGTAAAGGAAGACATTTTTTGACAAAAAATAAATAAAAAGATTCTGACCCTAGATTCCATGAACTTGAACTTTCTATTCATATAAATAGATTCCTTGAGATGTTTTATTAGTTCTTCAAGGATGACCTTTTGAACTTATTTGTGGCCAAATAGTCTTTAAACTTGACCATTCTATACAGACTTTATGACTACCTGTTGTTTCATCAGTAGGTAAAGGAAGACATTTTTTGACAAAAATAAATAAGATCCTGACCCTAGATTCCACGAACTTGAACTTTCTATTCATATAAATAGATTCCTTCTGATGTTTTATTAGTTCTTCAAGGATGACCTTTTGAACTTATTTATGGCCAAATAGTCTTTGAACTTGAACATTCTATACAGATTTTATGACTACCTGTTGTTTCATCAGTAGGTAAAGGAAGACATTTTTTGACAAAAAAAAAAAAAAGATTCTGACCCTAGATTCCATGAACTTGAACTTCTTTATTCATATAAATAGATTCCTTCTGATGTCTTATTAGTTCTTCAAGGATGACTCTTCGAACTTATTTGTGGCCAAATGAGTCTTTAAAGTTGAACCTTCTTTACAGACTTCTGTCTTTCTGTTTTTTCTTCAGTAAATCAAAGATGAGAATTTTTGACAAAAAAAAGATTCTGATCCTGGATCCCATGAAGTTGAACTTTCTATTCATATAAATAGATTCCTTCTGATGTTTTATTAGTTCTTCAAGGGTTACCATTTGAACTTATTTGTGGCCAAAGAGTCTTTAAACTTGAACCTTCTTTACAGACTTTATGACTACCTGTTGTTTCATCAGTAGGTCAAGGAAGATCTTTTTTTTTTTTTTTACAAAAAAATAAAATAAGATTCTGACCCTAGATTCCATGAACTTGAACTCTCTATTCATATAAATAGATTCCTTCTGATATTTTATTAGTTCTTCAAGCATGAACTTTTGAACTTATTTTTGGCCAAAGAGTCTTTGAACTTGAACCTTCTTTACAGACTTATGTCTTTCTATTGTTTCTTCAGTAGATCAAGGATGAGATTTTTTGACAAGAAAAAAAAAAGATTCTGACCCTGGA
This sequence comes from Pseudorasbora parva, assembly GCF_024679245.1. Lineage (NCBI taxonomy): Eukaryota > Metazoa > Chordata > Actinopteri > Cypriniformes > Gobionidae > Pseudorasbora > Pseudorasbora parva. The sequence goes on from NC_090183.1 coordinate 20,469,612, forward strand.
TCCGAAGAACTTGAACTTTCTATGCATATCAATAGATTCTGATGCAGTGGTTCAAGGATGACATTTTGAACTCATTTGGGGCCAAATGAGTCTTTAAACTTGAACCTTCTTTACAGACTTTATGACTACCTGTTGTTTCATCAGTAGGTCAAGGAAGATCTTTTTTTTTTACAAAAAAATAAAATAAGATTCTGACCCTAGATTCCATGAACTTGAGCTCTCTATTCATATAAATAGATTCCTTCTGATATTTTATTAGTTCTTCAAGGATGACCTTTTGAACTTATTTTTGGCCAAATAGTCTTTGAACTTGAACATTCTATACAGACTTTATGACTACCTGTTGTTTCATCAGTAGGTAAAGGAAGACATTTTTTGACAAAAAAATAAATAAAAAGATTCTGACCCTAGATTCCATGAACTTGGACTTCTTTATTCATATAAATAGATTCCTTCTGATGTCTTATTAGTTCTTCAAGGATGACCCTTTGAACTTATTTGTGGCCAAATGAGTCTTTAAACTTGAACCTTCTTTACAGACTTCTGTCTTTCTGTTTTTTCTTCAGTAAATCAAAGATGAGATTTTTTGACAAAAAAAAAAAAGATTCTGATCCTGGATCCCATGTAGTTGAACTTTCTATTCATATAAATAGATTCCTTCTTATGTTTTATTAGTTCTTCAAGGATGACCATTTGAACTTATTTGTGGCCAAATAGTCTTTGAACTTGAACATTCTATACAGACTTTATGACTACCTGTTGTTTCATCAGTAGGTCAAGGAAGATCTTTTTTTACAAAAAAATAAAACAAGATTCTGACCCTAGATTCCATGAACTTGAACTCTCTATTCATATAAATAGATTCCTTCTGATATTTTATTAGTTCTTCAAGGATGACCTTTTGAACTTATTTTTGGCCAAAGAGTCTTTGAACTTGAACATTCTATACAGACTTTATGACTACCTGTTGTTTCATCAGTAGGTAAAGGAAGACATTTTCTGACAAAAATAAATAAGATCCTGACCCTAGATTCCACAAACTTGAACTTTCTATTCATATAAATAGATTCCTTCTCATGTCTTATTAGTTCTTCAAGGATGACCTTTTGAACTTATTTATGGCCAAATAGTATTTAAACTTGAACATTCTATACAGATTTTATGACTACCTGTTGTTTCATCAGTAGGTAAAGGAAGACATTTTTTGACAAAAAAAATAAAAAGATTCTGACCCTAGATTCCATGCACTTGAACTTTCTATTCATATAAGTAGAATCCTTCTGATGTTTTATTAGTTCTTCAAGGATGACCCTTTGAACTTATTTGTGGCCAATGAGTCTTTAAACTTGGACCTTCTTTACAGAATTCTGTCTTTCTGTTTTTTCTTCAGTAGATCAAAGATGAGATTTTTTGACAAAAAAAACAAAGATTCTGATCCTGGATCCCATGAAGTTGAACTTTCTATTCATATAAATAGATTCCTTCTGATGTTTTATTAGTTCTTCAAGGATGACCTTTTGAACTTATTTGTGGCCAAAGAGTCTTTGATCTTGAACATTCTAAACAGACTTTATGACTACCTGTTGTTTCATCAGTAGGTAAAGGAAGACATTTTTTGACAAAAAAAAAAAAAAGATTCTGACCCTATATTCCATTAACTTGAACTCTCTATTCATATAAATAGATTCCTTCTGATGTCTTATTAGTTCTTCAAGGATGACCCTTTGAACTTTTTTGTGGCCAAATGAGTCTTTAAACTTGAACCTTCTTTACAGACTTTATGACTACCTGTTGTTTCATCAGTAGGTCAAGGAAGATCTTTTTTTTTTTTTTACAAAAAAATAAAATAAGATTCTGACACTAGATTCCATGAACTTGAACTCTCTATTCATGTAAATAGATTCCTTCTGATATTTTATTAGTTCTTCAAGCATGAACTTTTGAACTTATTTTTGGCCAAAGAGTCTTTGAACTTGAACCTTCTTTACAGACTTATGTCTTTCTATCGTTTCTTCAGTAGATCAAGGATGAGATTTTTTGACAAGAAAAAAAAAAAGATTCTGACCCTTGATCTGAAGAACTTAAACTTTCTATGCATATAAATAGATTCTGATGCAGTGGTTCAATGATGACCTTTTGAACTCATTTGTGGCCAAATGAGTCTTTAAACTTGAACCTTCTTTACAGACTTTATGACTACCTGTTGTTTCATCAGTAGGTAAAGGAAGACATTTTTTGACAAAAAAAAAAAAAGATTCTGACCCTAGATTCCATGCACTTGAACTTTCTATTCATATAAGTAGAATCCTTCTGATGTTTTATTAGTTCTTCAAGGATGACCCTTTGAACTTATTTGTTGCCAATGAGCCTTTAAACTTGGACCTTCTTTACAGAATTCTGTCTTTCTGTTTTTTCTTCAGTAGATCAAAGATGAGATTTTTTGATAAAAAAAAAAAAAAAAAGATTCTGATCCTGGATCCCATGAAGTTGAACTTTCTATTCATATAAATAGATTCCTTCTGATGTTTTATTAGTTCTTCAAGGATGACCTTTTGAACTTATTTGTGGCCAAATAGTCTTTGAACTTGACCATTCTATACAGACTTTATGACTACCTGTTTTTTCTTCAGTAGATCAAGGATGAGATTTTTTGACCAAAAAAAAGATTCTGACCCTGAATCCCATGAACTTGAACTTTCTCTGCATATAAATAGATTCCTTCTGATGCAGTGGTTCAAAGATAACCTTTTGAACTTATTTGTGGCCAAATAGTCTTTGAACTTGAAAATTCTATACAGACTTAATGACTACCTGTTGTTTCATCAGTAGGTCAAGGAAGACATTTTTTGACAAAATAAAAAATAAAAAAATAAAATTCTGACACAAAGTTCCATGAGCTTGAACTATCTATACATATAAATAGACTCCTTCTGATCTTTTATTAGTTCTTCAAGGATGTCCCTTTGAACTTATTTTTGGCCAAAGAGTCGTTGAACTTGAACCTTCTTTACAGACTTATGTCTTTCTGTTGTTTCTTCAGTAGATCAAGGATGAGATTTTTTGACAAAAAAACAAAACAAAAAAGATTCTGACCCTGGATGCCATGAACTTGAACATTCTATGCATATAAAAATATTCCTTCTGATGCAGTGGTTCAAAGATGACCTTTTGAACTTATTTGTGGCCAAATAGTCTTTGAACTTATTATATTTATATATATTTGAACTTGGGATGAAACATCAGAGGGAATATATTATTATATATAGAAAGTTCAAGTTCAAAGACTATTTGGCCACAAATAAGTTTAAAAGGTCATCCTTGAACCAGTGCATCAGAAGGAATCTATATATATGTATAGAAAGTTCAAGTTCATGGAATCCAGGGGAAGAACATTATTTCAAAAAGTCATATTTGAACTTGTGAGGAAGCATCAGAAGGAATATATTAGTATATATAGAAAGTTAAAGTTCAAAGACTCTTTGGCCAAGAATAAGATCAAAAGTTCATCCTTGAAGAACTAATACAACATCAGAAGGAATCTATTTATATGTATAGAAAGTTCAAGTTCATGGAATCTAGCGGCAGAATTTTATTTTCAAAATTCATATTTGAACTTCTGATAAAACATCCAAAAGCCTATACGTTTGAATTTAAATGTAAAGTTGAAAGACTCTTTGTCCAAAAATATATTCAAAAAGTCATACTTGAACTAAATATGAAACCACAGCAGAAATCTGCAAATATGTATAGAACATTCCAGTTCCCTTTCGGGGAACTCGAGCTGCGTCGAAACGCTGTGAGAACGCCTCTGTTTAAATGCGTCGTGAAGCGCCTGTAGAACCATTCCATCGGAAAAAAGATCGATCGTCGGCGTGATGACGTCATCGACCGGAAGCTATAAAACGTCCGTGAAAACAAACAGGAACTAGCTTCTGAGCCTTCAGCAAGCGATCTGTGTGAACCTGTCTGTCTATTTGGTGTTTTTGTCTGTCTATTATACAAGAAAGCAGAGATTTTCCACCCTTTTTGTTAAATATTACATATATTAACAGAAAAAAGAGAAAATAAATAGATAGAAATGGCGAGTGAAAGCAGCAATTTCAGAAAGTGTGTTCCTCCCTGCCCACGCTACATCACGGGCGGGGACACACATCTTCTCTGTGTTGCATGCTTGGGAGCGCAGCATGCCCAGGCAGCCCTCGAGGGGGCTGCTTGCGAGCACTGTGAGCGTATGCCACTGAGAACGCTGCGCTCCCGCCGGGCACTCTTCGAGGAGGGTGCCTCGGCTCGTGTTCCCCGCGGCTCTGGTCCCGCTGCCGCCGAGGCGGAGCGGAGGCTGCAGTCGTGGGGATCACAATTGGATGTTGCAGAGGGGTTAGAGACGGGCGCTGCCTTATCTCTGCCCTCACCTGCTCCATCCAGCGGTTCTTCTCGGGGCATGGAAGCACGCATGGCGGTTTCTTCCCCCCCGAGAGAGCCGCCGGTACTTCATCTGTCCAGCTCTGAGGAGGTGGACGTTGAAAGTATCGATACTGAAGATTCGCCACTTCAGTCCCCTGCTAGTGAGGAGCTAGTTGAGGTTTTGACGCGAGCAGTGGCCAGATTAAACATCGACTGGCCCACTGAAAGATCTGAGGCAGGAAGAAAACGTCATAGTAAGCTAGACGAACGCTTCCTGCCGTCTCGCGCTTCAGAACCTCAGCGACGGGGCCTGCCGTTCTTCCACGATTTGCACACCGAGGTGGCAAGATCGTGGAAGAGACCGGCTTCATATCGTGTCTTCAGCCCGCAGACTTCGGTCTACAGCAACATTTGCGGGCTGAGACAGTATGGTTATGGGGCGATGCCAAAGGTTGAAGAGACGCTTGCGAGCCATCTCTCGCCTTCCTCGGCATCGTCCCTGAAGGCCCCGACTTTACCCACCAGACCTCTAAAAACAACGTCGGCGATGGTGGGTAAAGCGTACTCGGCGGCGGGTCAAGCGGCTGCATGCCTGCACACGATGGCTATCGTGCAGGCATACCAGGCTGACCTGCTAAGGGATTTGGACGGTAGTGATGCTGTGGGGGGTGATATTATCGCTGAATTAAGATCGTCAGCCGATCTAGCTCTCCGGGCCACCAAGGAGACGGCCAGATGTGTGGGCCGCTCCATGGCAGCATTGGTGGCTACGGAGAGGCATCTATGGTTGAACCCCACAGACATCAAGGAGAGGGAGAAAGCCTTTCTGCTTGATGCGCCGCTTTCTCCTGGAGGCCTCTTCGGTGACGCAGTTCACACTGTCACCGAGAGGTTCCAGGAGTCGAAAAGGCAAGCTGCGGCGCTCAAGCAGTTCCTCCCTCTCCGGGTCCAGGTCCCTGGGGCTGCTGCTGATACCACCAAGCAGCCCAAGCCGAGTACGAGCTCCTCCTACAGGGCTCAGCAGAAACAGAGCGTCGCTGCCCGAGCTCCCCCTCAGCGTGGGGACGAGGGGCGGCGCTCTCAGACGAGGCCTTCGAGGGGCAGGGCTGATCTGCGGACAGTCCTGATCGCCAAGAAGGCCTCGTCGAAGCGTTCCTGACGCCAGAAGCGTCAGGACGCTGAGGGTGGTTCCCCCCGTAGGGAAACGGTGCTTACCCCTGCCTACGGTACCCGTTTCCCTACGGCACCCTCGGGGGGCCGCGCTGCCAACCCTGCCGCAATGCCGGGGCGCAGTCGGTCTCCGCGGGCCACCCGAGGGTGGTCCGCACCCCCTTCGGGGGGTCCCCGAGCAGTCAAGTCAGTTGTTCCCTGCCGGTCCGCCGCTTCAGGGCACTGTGCTTGTTGCTCAAAATACACCAGAGGCCAGCCTCGAGAGGCTGGTTCCCTTAGTAGATTTTCTAGACGAGTGGAAACGTCTACCAAATATATCTCGTTGGGTCCTGCAGATAATAGAAAGGGGGTACGCCATTCAATTCGGAAGTCGGCCACCTCCTTTCTGCGGTGTCCTGCCTACAGAGGTGGGCCCGGAGCAGGCTCTGGTAATGGCACAGGAAGTAGAGACACTCCTGCAAAAAGGGGCTATAGAGAGGGTTCCCCCTCCCAGCAGGGAGTCTGGCTTTTACAGCCGTTACTTCATCGTGCCGAAGAAGGATGGGGGCTTACGCCCGATATTAGATCTGCGGCTATTGAATCGCTCGGTGGCCAAGCTCAAATTCAAGATGCTTACACTCAGACAGATTGTAGCGCAGGTCAAATCGGAGGATTGGTTTGTCACCATAGACCTCAAAGATGCGTATTTTCATGTCTCCATCCTTCCACATCACAGGAAGTTCCTGAGGTTTGCCTTCGGGGGAGAGGCATACCAATATCGTGTACTTCCCTTCGGTCTAGCACTGTCACCCCGCACGTTCACCAAGTGTGTGGATGCAGCTCTGGCGCCGCTGCGTCTTCAGGGCATCCGCATATTGAACTATATCGACGACTGGCTGATTCTAGCGAATACAGAGCAGATGGCGGTTCAGCATCGAGATGCTGTTCTCGCCCATATGTCGAAGCTGGGGTTGAGGCTGAACGCCAAGAAGAGTGTGCTTTCTCCGGCTCAGAGAACCACTTTTCTGGGTGTGAACTGGGACTCGGTAATTATGCGGGCGCAATTATCGCCAACACGCATAGCATCGATCCTGGCAGCCGCCAAAGAACAGAAGCTAGGCCGAGCGGTCACTGTGAAACAGTTCCAGAAACTGTTAGGTCTCATGGCAGCAGCGTCCAACGTGATACCTTTTGGCCTACTGTACATGAGGCCACTGCAGTGGTGGCTCAAGACAAAAGGGTTCTCCCCGAGGGGAAATCCGCTCCGCACGATCAAAGTCACGCGGCGATGCCTACGTGCTCTGGTCATGTGGAAAAACCCGGGGTTTTTATCTCAGGGTCCCGTGTTGGGGGCTCTTGTTCGTCGCGTAACGCTAACGACAGACGCCTCTCTCACGGGCTGGGGGGCGACCATGAGTGGTCGCTCGTCCCAGGGTCTATGGCAGGAGCATCAGCGGCACTGGCACATAAATCGGCTAGAGATGCTCGCAGTGTTTCTTGCATTGAAACAGTTCCTGCCCGACCTCAGGGGCCACCATGTACTAGTCAGAACAGACAACACGTCCGTGGTGGCCTACATAAACCACCAGGGGGGTCTGAAGTCTCGTCCGTTGGACAAATTGGCACATCGGATCCTCCTGTGGGCCCAAGGGAAGTTGCTGTCAGTCAGGGCAGTATATATCCCGGGGGCCCTGAATCAGGAAGCAGACAGCCTGTCGAGACAGGGGCCGAGGCCCGGGGAATGGAGACTCCATCCAGAGGTGGTGGAGCTCCTTTGGAAGGTTTATGGGAAGGCAGAGATAGACCTGTTCGCTTCGGCGGAGAATTCTCACTGCCCGCAGTGGTTTTCTCTGACCCATCCGGCCCCGCTGGGGCTGGATGCCATGGTACAGGAGTGGCCGAGGCTGCCTCTGTACGCCTTCCCCCCGATTGTTCTGCTTCCAGGAGTTCTGGAGAGGGTACGCCGGGACGGGGCCCAGGTACTTCTAGTGGCTCCGAACTGGCCGACCCGAGTATGGTTTGCGGACCTGATATCTCTCCTGGAAGGCTCTCCGATGGAGATTCCGACCAGGAGGGATCTACTCTCTCAGGCGGGCGGGAGATTCCTGCACCCACGCCCAGAGATGTGGAAACTGTGGGCCTGGCCTCTGAGGGGGCTAGGCTCATAGAGGAGGGTCTCTCGGCCGAGGTCGTAGAGACCATCCTACACTCCAGAGCTCCGTCCACAAGGAAGCTGTACGCTTTGAAATGGAGACTTTTCTCAGCATGGTGCAGAGAACGCCAGTGGGATCCAGTTAACTGCCCGGTTGGTACAGTGCTGGAGTTCCTGCAGGAGAGGTTCTCTGCAGGGTTGACCCCCTCCACACTTAAGGTGTACGTGGCGGCCTTGGGTGCTGTCCACGTCCCTTGCAGTGGAGTGTCTTTGGGAAGACACCCTCTAATTACACGCTTCCTTCGTGGCACATTAAGGTTGAGGCCAGTTATGCACTCGAGGGTCCCGGCATGGGACTTGGCCATTGTTTTGAGGGGCTTGTCCGGACCTCCGTTCGAACCTCTGGAGGAGGTTTCGGATAAGTTCCTCACTCTAAAAACCATCTTCCTTTTGGCCATATCATCTCTTAAAAGGATAGGAGATATTCAGTCTCTGTCGGTAGAGCCCTCATGTCTAGAGTTTGCGCCAGGGATGGTGAAAGCATTTCTGCATCCCAGGCCGGGTTATGTCCCCAAGGTTCCTACGAGCCCACGGGGCCCCATCACTCTACAAGCCTTCTGTCCTCCTCCATTTATGACGTCAGACCAGGAAAGATTAAATCTGCTGTGTCCTGTGAGGGCACTGGATACTTATGTCCACAGAGCTGCCCTGTGGAGAAAAACTGAACAATTGTTTGTTTGCTTTGGACCCCCTAAGAAGGGGGCCCCAGTATCCAAGCAGAGGATGAGCAAGTGGGTGGTCGAGGCCATCTCACTTGCTTATGAAGCTACCGGGCAGCCGTCTCCACTGGCTGTCCGGGCGCACTCAACCAGGGGTATGGCTGCTTCTAAAGCACTTTTGTCGGGGGCTTCCCTCCATGATATCTGTAACGCGGCCGGTTGGTCGTCTCCTTCTACCTTTGTCAGGTTCTACGAACTAGACCTGGCATCTACTGTAGGGGCACAGGTACTCTCGTAACCGTGTGCGCTTCGGCTTCACACATACGAGACACTTGGTCCTATGGCGATGTGGGTATAAGCGTTCTCACAGCGTTTCGACGCAGCTCGAGTTCCCCGAAAGGGAACGTCTCGGTTACGTATGTAACCCTAGTTCCCTGAGGGAACGAGACGCTGCGTCGCTTTGCCATACTCCCGGCGTGTCCGTGATCACTTACTTCAGGCTTTATCAGAAGTTAGTTCCTGTTTGTTTTCACGGACGTTTTATAGCTTCCGGTCGATGACGTCATCACGCCGACGATCGATCTTTTTTCCGATGGAATGGTTCTACAGGCGCTTCACGACGCATTTAAACAGAGGCGTTCTCACAGCGTTTCGACGCAGCGTCTCGTTCCCTCAGGGAACTAGGGTTACATACGTAACCGAGACGTTATAGGATCCAAGCTCAGACATTTTTTTTTTTTTTTTGTCAAAAACTAATCCTTGAACTACTGATAAAACAACAGAAAGTCATAAGTCTGTATAGACCCTTTTACAGCCCACGTGATCAATGAGTTGCGCGCGCATTTTGGCAACGGAAGTGGTGTTGTTCCATAGTGGTTCTAACGTGTGAGCAATTCCGAAAATTTATCAAAACGGTTTCCTAGCATCAAAATGTATTCCCAGCATCTGGCTGTTGCGTTTTTGGTTGCACTAATCGCTATTCCACCAATGGGCTTAAGTTTTATAGAATTCTGACAGGATCACGGCCGTTTCAGAAGAACCGGCGGTACGCAGGCGATTAAATGCATTGATTGGAACGAGGACATAAAAATGCTCGCATAAAAAAAATCATTTGTAAAACATTTACTGCACTTGAAACTTAATTATTTATAATAAACCTCCCAACATTGGCTGCCACTGGTGTGTATAATGTACCCCACCCCCAGATTATCATATCAATAATCACAGTATTTATCAATTTCATTTGTAATGATTTTATTAATAGTTTAATTGCAAAATAACCATCTGAGAAATGTATGCAAGCAACATAGTTGCTATTAAAGTACTATAGCATTACAAAATTAAACTTTAAACAGAAGTGTCGACACGAATCAATAACATAAAATGTAAGGAAAATGATAAATGTATGTCTGTGTGAAGAATAAGAATAAATGTAGAAAATTGTATTGGACATTCTGTAACTTACATGCCCACAGACAACGTATTCATAAGCATCCAGTGATTTATATGCTTGTCTCGGGTGTACACGCTCGGTTTCTCAACGAAATACGTATATATCCGACCACTAAGTTATATCTGGCCATCTGCTAACGTCTTCTATCCACTCCACTATAGTACACGGATCTGGTAGCCGAATACCATTTGATAAAGTCAACTTTTTAAAAATAACTTTCTCGGTTTGTGTTGCTTAATCCGCTCACGTAGCTTAACATGCTGCTGATTCTCGCCACTGTTTGTTGCCAAAATGCGCGCGCATACGTTGCTACGTCATCATTGTATACAAACAGTAAAAGGGTCTATAGAAGGTTCAAGTTCAAAGACTATTTGGCCACAAATAAGTTTACAAGGTCATCCTTGAACCAGTGCATCAGAAGGAATATATTTATATGCATACAAAGTTCAAGTTCATGGAATCCAGGGGGAGAACATTATTTCAAAAAGTCATATTTGAACTTTTGATGAAGCATCAGAAGGAATATATTAGTATATATAGAATGTTCAAGTTCAAAGTCTCTTTGAACTTATAGGGAATCTATTTATATGTATAGAAAGTTCAAGTTCATAGGATCCAGGGTCGGGATTTTTGGTCAAAAAATGTCATCCTTGAACTACTGATAAAATAACAGGAGTCATAAAGTTTGTATAGAAGGTTCAAGTTCAAAGACTATTTGGCCAAAAAGAAGTTCAAAAGGTCATCCTTAAAGCACTGATGAAGCATCAGAAGGAATCTATTTATATGTATAGAAAGTTCCAGTTCATGGAATCCAGGGTCAGAACATTTTTCCAAAAGTCATATTTGAACTTCAGATGAAACATCAGAAGGAATATATTAGAATATATAAGTTTAAAAGGTCATCCTTGAACCAGTGCATCAGAAGGAATCTATGTATATGCATACAAAGTTCAAGTTCATGGAATCCAGGGGGAGAACATAATTTCAAAAGGTCATATTTGAACTTGTGATGAAGCATCAGAAGGAATATATTAGTATATATAGAATGTTCGAGTTCAAAGTCTTTTTGTCAAAGAATAAGATCAAAAGTCATCCTTGAAGTACTAGTTCCATCAGAGGGAATCTATTTATATGTATAGAAAGTTCAAGTTCATGGAATCTATGGGCAGAATTTTATTTTCAAAAGTCATATTTGAACTTCTGATAATACAACCAAAAGCCTATATGTTTGAATTTAAATGTAAAGTTGAAAGACTCTTTACCCCAAAAAACATTCAAAAAGTCCTACTTGAACTAAAGATGAAACTGCAGCAGAAATCTGTTAGTATGCATAGAATGTTCCAGTTATAGGATCCAGGGTCAGACTTTTTTCTTTTTTGTTAGAAACTAATCCTTGAACTACAGATAAAACAACAGAAAGTCATAAGTCTGTATAGAAGGTTCAAGTTGAAAGAATATTTGGCCACAAATAAGTTTAAAAGGTCATCCTTGAAACAGTGCATCAGAAGGAATCTATGTATATGCATACAAAGTTCAAGTTCATGGAATCCAGGGGGAGAACATTATTTCAAAAAATCATATTTGAACTTTTGATGAAGCATCAGAAGTATATATTAGTATATATAGAATGTTCAAGTTCAAAGTCTCTTTGGCCAAGAATAAGATCAAAAGTCATCCTTGAAGTACTAGTTCCATCAGAGGGAATCTATTTATATGTATAGAAAGTTCAAGTTCATAGGATCCAGGGTCGGAATTTTTTGGTCAAAAATGTCATCCTTGAACTACTGATAAAATAACAGGAGTCATAAAGTTTGTATAGAAGGTTCAAGTTCAAAGACTATTTGGCCACAAATAAGTTCAAAAGGTCATCCTTAAAGCACTGATGAAGCATCAGAAGGAATCTATTTATATGTATAGAAAGTTCCAGTTCATGGAATCCAGGGTCAGAACATTTTTTCATATTTGAACTTGGGATGAAACATCAGAAGGAATATATTATTATATATAGAAAGTTCAAGTTCATGGAATCTAGGGGCAGATTTTTTTCTTCAAAAAGTCATATTTGAACTTCTGAAAGAAAAAAAAGCGGAAAGCCTATACGTGTAAATTTAAATTTAAAGATCAAAGACTCTTTGTTCAAAAATATATTCAAAAAGCCATACTTGAACTAAAGATGAAACAGAAGAAGGAATCTATATGTATGCATAGAAAGTTCAAGTTCATGGGATCCTGAGTCAGAAAGTATTTTTTTTTTGTCAAAAAATGTCATCCTTGCTCTACTGATGAAAAAACTGAAAGTCATAAGTCTTTATAGAAGATTCAAGTTCAAAGACATTTTGGCCACAAATAAGTTCAAACGGTCATCCTTAAAGAACTAATAAAACATCAGAAGGAATCTATTTAAATGTATAGAAAGTTAAAGTTCATGGAATCCATGGGCAGATTTTTTTTTTTCAAAAGTCATATTTGAACATCCGATAAAACATCTGAAAGCCTATACGTGTGAATTTAAATGTAAAGTTCAAAGACTCTTTGTCGAAAAATATATTCAAAAAGTCATACTTGAACTAAAGATGAAACCGCAGCAGAAATCTATTAGTATGCATAGAACGTTCCAGTTATAGGATCCAGGGTCAGACATTTTTTTTGGTCAAAAACTCATCCTTGATCTACTGATAAAACAACAGAAAGTCATAAGTCTGTATAGAAGGTTCAAGTTCAAAGACTATTTGGCCACAAATAAGTTTAAAAGGTCATCCTTTAACCAGTGCATCAGAAGGAATCGTCTCGGTTACGTATGTAACTCTAGTTCCCTGAGGGAACGAGACGCTGCGTCGAAACGCTGTGAGAACGCCTCTGCGTTAATGCGTCGTGAAGCGCCTGTAGAACCATTCCATCGGAAAAAAGATCGATCGTCAGTGTGATGACGTCATCGACCGGAAGCTATAAAGCGTCCGTGAAAACAAACAGGAACTAACTTCTGATAAAGCCTGAAGTAAGTGATCACGGACATGCCGGGAGTATGGCAGAGCGACGCAGCGTCTCGTACCCTCAGGGAACTAGGGTTACATACGTAACCGAGACGTTCCCTTTCGGGGAACTCGAGCTGCGTCGAAACGCTGTGAGAACGCTTATACCCACATCGCCATAGGACCAAGTGTCTCGTATGTGTGAAGACGAAGCGCACACGGTTACGAGAGAACCTGCGCCCCAACAGTAGATGCCAGGTCTAGTTCATAGAACCTGACGAAGGTTAACGGAGACGACCAACCGGCCGCGTTGCAAATATTATGGAGGGAAGCCCCCGACAAAAGTGCTTTCGAAGCAGCCATACCCCTGGTAGAATGCGCCCGGACAGCCAGTGGAAACGGCTGCCCGGCCGCCTCGTAAGCAAGTGAGATGGCCTCGACCACCCACTTGCTCATCCTCTGCTTGGATACTGGGGCCCCCTTCTTAGGGGGTCCGAAACAGACAAATAACTGATCAGATTTTCTCCACAGGGCAGCTCTGTGGACATATGTATCCAACGCCCTAACAGGGCACAGCAGATTCAATCTTTCCTGGTCTGACGTCGTGAATGGAGGAGGACAGAAGGCTTGGAGAGTAATGGGGCCCCGTGGGCTCGTAGGAACCTTGGGGACATAACCCGGCCTGGGATGTAGAAAGGCTTTCACCATCCCCGGCGCAAACTCTAAACATGAGGGCCCTACTGACAGGGACTGAATATCTCCTATTCTTTTGAGAGACGATATGGCCAAAAGAAAGATGGTTTTAGAGTGAGGAACTTGTCCGAAACCTCCTCTAAGGGTTCAAACGGCGGTCCAGACAAGCCCCTCAAGACAATGGCCAAGTCCCATCCTGGGACCCTCGAGTGCATAGCCGGCCTCAACCTCAAAGTACCACGGAGGAAGCGTGTAATCAGAGGGTGTCTTCCCAAAGACACTCCACCCAAAGGGACGTGGAAGGCACCCAAGGCCGCCACGTACACCTTTATTGTGGAGGGGGTCAACCCTGCCGAGAACCTTGCCTGCAGGAACTCCAGCACTGTACCAACCGGGCAGTTAACTGGGTCCCACTGACGTTCTCTGCACCATGCTGAGAAAAGTTTCCATTTCAGAGCGTACAGCTTCCTCGTGGATGGAGCTCTGGAGTGGAGGATGGTCTCTACGACCTCGGCCGAGAGACCTTCCTCTATGAGCCTAGCCCCCTCAGAGGCCAGGCCCATAGTTTCCACATCTCCGGGCGTGGGTGCAGGAATCTCCCGCCCGCCTGAGAGAGTAGATCCCTCCTGGTCGGAATCTCCATCGGAGAGCCTTCCAGGAGAGATATCAGGTCCGAAAACCACACTCTGGTCGGCCAGTACGGAGCCACTAGAAGTACTTGGGCCCCGTCCCGGCGTACCCTCTCCAGAACTCCTGGAAGCAAGACAATCGGGGGGAAGGCGTACAGAGGTAGCCTCGGCCACTCCTGTACCATGGCATCCAACCCCAGCGGGGCTGGATGGGACAGAGAAAACCACTGCGGGCAGTGGGAATTCTCCGCCGAAGCAAATAGGTTTATTTCTGCCTTCCCATATACCTTCCATAGGAGCTCCACCACCTCTGGGTGGAGTCTCCATTCCCCGGGCCTCGGCCCCTGCCTCGACAGGCTGTCTGCTTCCTGATTCAGGACCCCCGGGATATATACTGCTCTGATTGACAGCAATTTCCCTTGGGCCCACAGGAGGATCCGATGTGCCAATTTGTCCAATGGACGGGACCTCAGACCCCCTGGTGATTTATATAGGCGACCACCGATGTGTTGTCTGACCTGACCAGCACATGGTGGCCCCTGAGGTCGGGCAGGAACTGTTTCAATGCAAGAAACACTGCGAGCATCTCTAGCCGATTTATGTGCCAGTGCCGCTGATGTTCCTGCCATAGACCCTGGGATGAGCGACCACTCATGGTCGCCCCCCAGCCCGTGAGAGAGGCATCTGTCGTTAGCGTTACGCGACGAACATGAGCCCCTAACACGGGACCCTGAGATAGAAACCCCGGGTTTTTCCACATGACCAGAGCACGTAGGCATCGCCGCGTGACTGTGATCGTGTGGAGCGGATTTCCCCTCGGGGAGAATCCCTTTGTTTTGAGCCACCACTGCAGTGGCCTCATGTACAGTAGGCCAAGAGGTATTACGTTAGACGCTGCTGCCATGAGACCTAACAGTTTCTGGAACTGTTTCACAGTGACGGCCCGGCCTAGCTTCTGTTCTTTGACTGCTGCCAGGATCGATGCTATGCGTGTTGGCGATAATTGCGCCCGCATTACTACCGAATCCCAGTTCACGCCTAGAAAAGTGGTTCTCTGAGCCGGAGAAAGCACACTCTTCTTGGCGTTCAGCCTCAACCCCAACTTCGACATATGCGCGAGAACAGCATCTCGATGCTGAACCGCCATCTGCTCTGTATTCGCTAGAATCAGCCAGTCGTCGATATAATTCAGTATGCGGATGCCCTGCAGACGCAACGGTGCAGACGCAGAGCTGCATCCACACACTTGGTGAATGTGCGGGGTGACAGTGCTAGACCGAACGGAAGTGCTCGATATTGGTATGCCTCTCCCCCGAAGGCAAACCTGAGGAACTTCCTGTGATGTGGAAGGATGGAGACATGAAAATACGCATCTTTGAGGTCTATGGTTACAAACCAATCCTCCAGTTTGATCTGCGACACAATCTGTCTGAGTGTGAGCATCTTGAACTTGAGCTTGGCCACCGAGCGATTTAATAGACGCAGATCTAATATCGGGCGTAAGCCCCCATCCTTCTTCGGCACGATGAAGTAACGGCTGTAAAACCCAGACTCCCTGCTGGGAGGGGGGACCCTCTCTATAGCCCCTTTTTGCAGGAGTGTCTGTACTTCCTGTGCCATTACCAGAGCCTGCTCCGGGCCCACCTCTGTAGGTAGGACGCCGCTGAAAGGAGGTGGCCGACTTTTGAATTGAATGGCGTACCCCCTTTCGATTATCTGCAGGACCCAACAAGATATATTTGATAGACGTTTCCACTCGTCTAGAAAATCTACTAAGGGAACCAGCCTCTCGAGGCTGGCCTCTGGTGTATTTTGAGCAACAAGCACAGTGCCCTGAAGCGGCGGACCGGCAGGGAACGACTGACTTGACTGCTCGGGGGCCCCCCGAGGGGGGCGCGGCCCACCCTCGGGTGGCCCGCGGAGACCGACTGCGCCCCGGCATTGCGGCGGGGTTGGCAGCGTGGCCCCCAGAGGGTGCCGCAGGGAAACGGGTACCGTTGGCAGGGGTAAACACCGTTTCCCTACGGGGGGAACCACCCTCAGCGTCCTGACTCTTCTGGCGTCAGGAACGCTTCGACGAGGCCTTCTTGGCGATCAGGACTGTCCTCAGATCAGCCCCTCGAAGGCCTCGTCTGAGAGCGCCGCCCCTCGTCCCCGCGCTGAAGGGGAGTTCGGGTGGCGACGCTCTGTTTTTGTTTTGCCCTGTGCGAGGCGCTCGTACACGGCTTGGGCTGCTTGATGTCAGCAGCAGCCCCAGGGACCTGGACCCGGAGAGGGAGGAACTGCTTGAGCGCTGCAGCTTGCTTTTTGGACTCCTGGAACCTCTCGGTGACAGTATGGACTGCGTCACTGAAGAGGCCTCCAGGAGAAAGCGGCTCATCAAGCAAAAAGGCTTTCTCCCTCTCTTTGATGTCAGTGGGGTTCAACCAGGGCTGCCATAGAGCGGCCCACACATCTGGCCGTCTCCTTGGTGGCCCGGAGAGCTAGATCAGCTGACGACCGCAACTCGGTGATAATATCTCCCCCCACGACATAACTACTGTCCAGATCCCTCAGCTGGTCAGCCTGGTAAGCCTGCACGATTGCCATCGTGTGCAGGCATGCAGCCGCCTGACCCGCTGCCGAGTACCCTTTGCCCACCAGCGCCGACGTCGTTTTTAAAGGTTTGGTGGGCAAAGACGGGGCTTTAAGGGACGATGCCGAGGAAGGTGAGAGATGGCTCGCGAGTGTCTCCTCAACCTTTGGCATCGCCCCATAGCCATACTGTTTCAGCCCAGCGATGTTACTATAGACCGAAGTCTGTGGGCTGAAAACACGATATGACGCCGGTCTCTTCCACGACCTTGCCACCTCAGTGTGCAAGTCGTGAAAGAACGGCAAGCCCCGTCGCTGAGGCTCTGAGGCGCGAGAAGGCAGGAATCTCCCGTCTAATTTGCTTGTACGTTTTCTTCCTGCCTCATATCTCTCGGTTGGCCAGTCGATGTTAAGCCTGGCCACCGCTCGCATCAGAACCTCAACAAGCTCCTTGCATGCAGGGGACTGAAGTGGTGAGTCTTCAGTCTCGATGCTTTCAACGTCCACCTCCTCAGAGCTGGACAGTTGAAGCACCAGCGACTCTCTCGGGGGGGAAGAAACCGCCATGCGTGCTTCCATGCCCCGAGAAGAGCCGCTGGATGGTGCAGGTGAGGGCAGAGATAAGGCAGCGCCCGTCTCTAACCCCTCTGCAACATCCAATTGTGATCCCCACGACTGCAGCCTTCGCTCCGCCTCGGCGGCAGCGGGACCAGAGCCGCGGGGAACACGAGCCGAGGCACCCTCCTCAAAGAGTGCCCGGCGGGAGCGCAGCGTTCTTAGCGGTAATTTCTCACAATGCTCGCAGGCAGCCCCCTCGAGGGCTGCCTGGGCATGCTGCACTCCCAGGCAGGCAACACAAAGAGAGTGTGTATCCCCACCCGTGATGTAACTTGGGCAGGGATGAACACACTTTCTAAAACTGCCTTCGCTCGCCATAATCTCTATCTATTTTCTATTTTCTCTTTATTTTGTTAATATCTATGAATATTTAACAAAAAGGGTGGAAAAACTCTTCAATAGACAGACAAAAACACCAAATAGACAGACAGGTTCACACAGATCGCTTGCTGAAGGCTCAGAAGCTAGTTCCTGTTTGTTTTCACGGACGCTTTATAGCTTCCGGTCGATGACGTCATCACGCCGACGATCGATCTTTTTTTCGATGGAATGGTTCTACAGGCGCTTCACGACGCTTTAACGCAGAGGCGTTCTCACAGCGTTTCGACGCAGCTCGAGTTCCCCGAAAGGGAACTATATATATATATATATATATGTATAGAAAGTTCAAGTTCATGGAATCCAGGGGGAGAACATTATTTCAAAAAGTCATATTTGAACTTGTGATGAAGCATCAGAAGGAATATATTAGTATATATAGAATGTACAAGTTCAAAGACTCTTTGGCAAAGAATAAGATCAAAAGGTCATCCTTGAAGTACTAATTCCATCAGAGGGAATCTATTTATATGTATAGAAAGTTCAAGTTCATAGATCCAGGGTCAGATTTTTTTTTTTTTGTCAAAAAATGTCATCCTTGAACTACTGATAAAACAACAGGAGTCATAAAGTCTGTATAAAAGGTTCAAGTTCAAAGAATATTTGGCCAAGAATAAGATCAAAAGGTCATCCTTGAAGTACTAATTCCATCACAGGGATTCTATTTATATGTATAGAAAGTTCAAGTTCATAGGATCCAGGGTCAGATTTTTTTGTCAAAAAATGTCATCCTTGAACTGCTGATAAAACAACAGGAGTCATAAAGTCTGTATAGAAGGTTCAAGTTCAAAGAATATTTGGCCAGAAATAAGTTCAAAAGGTCATCCTTAAAGCACTGATGAAGCATCAAAAGGAATCTATTTATACGTATAGAAAGTTCAAGTTCATGGAATCCAGGGTCAGAACATTTTTCCAAAAGTCATATTTGAACTTGGGATGAAACATCAGAAGGAATATATTAGCATATATTGAAAGTTCAAGTTCAAAGGCTTTTTGGCCACAAATACGTTTAAAAGGTCATCCTTTAAACCAGTGCATCAGAAGGAATCAATTTATATGTATAGAAAGTTCAAGTTCATGGAATCCAGGGGGAGAACATTATTTCAAAAAGTCATATTTGAACTTGTGATGAAGCATCAGAAGGAATATATTAGTATATATAGAATGTTCAAGTTCAAAGACTCTTTGGCCAAGAATGAGATCAAAATTCATCTTTGAAGTACTAATTCCATCAGAGGGAATCTATTTATATGTATAGAAAGTTCAAGTTCTTAGGATCCAGGGTCAGAATTTTTTTTGTCAAAGAATGACATCCTTGAACTACTGATAAAATAACAGGAGTCATAAAGTCTGTATAGAAGGTTCAAGTTCAAACACTCTTTGGCCAAAAATAAGTTCAAAGGTCATCCTTAGAGCACTGATGAAGCATCAGAAGGAATCTATTTATATGTATAGAAAGTTCAAGTTCATGGAATCCAGGGTCAGAACATTATTTCAAAAAGTCATATTTGAACTTAGGATGAAACATCAGAAGGAATATATTAGTATATATAGAAAGTTCAATGTCAAAGTCTATTTGGCCAAATATGAGGTCATAATATGAGGTAATAAAACATCAGAAGGAATCTAATTTATATGTATAGAAAGTTCAAGTTCATGCAATCTAGGGGCAGAAAAAAATGTTCAAAAAGTCATATTTGAACTTCTGATAAAACATCTGAAAGCCTATATGTGTGAATTTAAATGTAAAGTTCAAACACTTCGTTGGCCTGGAGGAAAAATTAAAGTGGCAGTTGCAATAAATAACCTTAAGAGCAGCGAACATTCAGATGTATTCCTTCAATGCACAAATTCTGTGCAATGCTTAAGCGCTAATATATTCATTGTGCAACTATTTCTTACGTGCAATCCAATGCAAAAAATGTTCATTGCACAACTCTCTAACAGTGCACTTATCTCTTTAATGCACAGTAAGCTCTTAATGCTATGCAAAAGTGCTAATATCTTCTATGCATGACGAGTTCAATGCAATGCAAAAGCACTAATCTCCCCAGTAGTGCAAAAGCACACAAATTTTTTCGCATGCAATGCATTGCAAAAGCTTTTATTTTTTTCAATGCACAAGTTTTTTCGTATGCAATGCAAGTCTTCAATGCACAAGTTTTTTCATATGTAATGCAAAAGCACTAATCTTTTCATTACACCCTGAAGTCTTATATGCAACGCAATGCAAAAGCGCTAATATCTTCAATGCGCAACGAGTTATTTTATGCAATGCAATGCAAAAGCACTAGCTCATCGATGCACAGCAAGTTTTTGTAAGCAATGCAATGCAAAACACTAATCTCCTTATTGCACAAGTTTTTCGTATGCAATGCAAAAGCGCTAATATCTTCAATGCATAACGAGTTATTTTATGCAATGCAATGCAAAAGCACTATCTCATCGATGCACAGCAAGTTTTTGTAAGCAATGCAATGCAAAACACTAATCTCCTTATTGCACAAGTTTTTTCGTATGCAATGCAAAAGCGCTAATATCTTCAATGCATAACGAGTTCTAGCAATGCAAAAGCATGGCATCTTCATTGCACAAGTTTTTTCGTATGCAATGCAAAAGCGCTAATATCTCTAATGCACGAGTTCTATGCAACGCAAAAGCACGATCTCTTCGACGCAAAGTTTTTTCGTATGCAATGCAAAAGCACTAATTTTTAGTTGCACAGCGAATTCTTATATAATAATTATATATAAGCAATGCAAAAGCGCTATCTTCAATGCACAACGAGTTATTTCATTCAACGCAATGAAAAAGTACTATCTCTTCGATACACAGCAAGTTTTTGGGTGCAATGCAATGCAAAAGCAAAAATCTCCAGTGCACAAGTTTTTTCGACTGCAATGCAATGCAAAAGCACTCATTTTTCAATGCACAACGGGTTTTTGTATGCATGAAAACAAGACTTTAATGCACGAGTTTTTTCGTATGCAATGCAAAAGCACGAATATCTTCTCAATGCATGACGAGTTCAATGCATTACAAAAGCACTAATCTCCCCAGTGCACAAGTTTTTTTGCATGCAAGCAATGCCAAAGCACTCATTTCTTCAATGCACAAAGGGGTTTTTGTATGCATGCATGCAAGTCTTCAATGCACAAGTTTTTTCTATTAATGCAAAAGCACAATCTTTTTTTACACCCTGAAATTCTTATATGCAATGCAATGCAAAAGTGCTAATATCTTCAATGCGCAACGAGTTATTTTATGCAATGCAAAGCAAAGCAAAAGCACTATCTCTTCGATGCACAGCAAGTTTTTACATGCTATGTAATGCAAAAGCATAAATCTCTTCATTGCACAAGTTTTTTCGTATGCAATGCAACCGAACTAATCTTTTAATGCACAGTGAGATCTTATATGCAATGTAATTCATGTAAAGTTTTTTATATTGCATGCATGCAAAAGTCTTCAAGCCGCAAGTTTTTTCGTATGCAATGCAATGCAATAGCGCTAATATCTTCAATGCATGACGAGATAAATGCAATGCAAAAGCACTAATCTCCCCAGTGCACAAGTTTTTTCGTATGCAATGCCATGCAAAAGCACTAATATCTTCAATGCATAACGAGTTCTAGCAATGCAAAAGTACTATCTCTTCGATACACAGCAAGTTTTTGGATGCAATGCAACGCAAAAGTACTACTCTCCCCAGTGCACAAGTTTTTGTCTATGCAATGCAATGCAAAAGTGGTATATCTTCAATGCATGACGAGTTCAATGTAATGCAAAAGCACTAATCTTTTCATTCACCCTGAAGTCTTATATGCAACGCAATGCAAAAGCGCTAATATCTTCAATGCGCAACGAGTTATTTTATGCAATGCAATGCAAAAGCACTATCTCATCGATGCACAGCAAGTTTTCGTATGCAATGCAATGCAAAAGTGCTAATATCTTCAATGCGCAACGAGTTATTTTATGCAATGCAAAGCAAAAGCTCTATCTCTTCGATGCACAGCAAGTTTTTACATGCTATGTAATGCAAAAGCATAAATCTCTTCATTGCACAAGTTTTTTCGTATGCAATGCAACCGAACTAATCTCTTAATGCACAGTGAGATCTTATATGCAATGTAATTCAATGTAAAGTTTTTTTGTATTGCATGCATGCAAAAGTCTTCAAGCCGCAAGTTTTTTCGTATGCAATGCAAAAGCACTAATCTCCCCAGTGCACAAGATCTTTCGCATGCAATGCAATGCAAAAGCACTCATTTGTTCAAGCACAAAGTTTTTGTATGCATGCATGCAGTCTTCAGTGCACAAGTTTATTCGTATGTAATGCAAAAGCACTAATCTTTTCATTACACCCTGAATTCTTTTATATACAATGCAATGCAAAAGCACTAATATCTTAAATGCATAACGAGTTCTAGCAATGCAAAAGCACTAATCTCTTCATTGCACAAATTTTTTCGTATGCAATACAAACCAACTAATCTCTTAATGCACAGTGAGATGTTATATGCAATGTAATGCATGTATTGCATGCATGCAAAAGTCTTCAAGCCGCAAGTTTTTTCGTATGCAATGCAAAAGCACTACTCTCCCCAGTGCACAATTTTTTTCGTATGCAATGCAATGCAAAAGCGCTAATATCTTCAATGCATAACGAGTTCTAGCAATGCAAAAGCACTAATCTCTTCATTGCACAAGTTTTTTCGTATGCAATGCAATAAATGCATAACGAGTTCTAGCAATGCAAAAGTACTATCTCTTCGATACACAGCAAGTTTTTGGATGCAATGCAATGCAAAAGCAATAATCTCCAGTGCACAAGTTTTTTCGCAAGCAATGCAATGCAAAAGCATTAATCTCCTCAGTGCACAAGTTTTTTTCGTGTGCAATGCAAAAGCACTAATTGTCCACCGCACAAGTTTTTTCGTATACAATGCAATGTAATGCAAAAGCGCTAATATCTTCAATGCACGACGAGTTCAATGCAAAGCAATGCAAAAAGCGCTATCTTCAATGCACAAGTTATTTCATGCAAAGCAAAAGAACTATCTCTTCGATGCACAGCAAGTTTTTGGAGGCAATGCAATCCAAAAGCAATCATTTTGTCATTGCACAAAGGGTTTTTGTATTCATGCATCCAGAAGTCTTCAATGCACGAGTTTTTTCGTAGGCAATGCAAAAGCACTAATCGCGTCATTGCACGAAATTTTCCCTATGCAAAGCAAATCAATGCAAAAGCGCTAATAGATTAATTGCGCAACGAGTTCTTTGTGCAATCCAATGCAAAAGCACTATCTCATCGATGCACAGCAAGTTTTTGTAAGCAATGCAAAACACTAATCTCGTCATTGCCCCGAAATTTTCCCTATGCGATGCAAATCAATGCAAAAGTGCTAATATATTCATTGCGCAACGAGTTCTTTGAGCAATCCAATGCAAAATATATTCAGTGCACAACGAGTTATTTCATGCAATGCAATGCAAAAGTACTTATTTCTTCAATGTGCAACGAGTTCTTATTTCAGTGCAATGCAAATGCTCTGATTTCTTTAATGCTTTTTGCATGGGTGCAGGGTTTTTGCAGGGTTTTTTATACAATGCATGCAAAATTCATCAGTGCACAAGTTTTTTCGTATGCAATGCAAAGCGATGAAATGCAAAAGCCCTAATCTCTTCAATGTACAACGCAATTGATGTGGATTCTGACTAATTCCTATTCCAAGGTTCAATAAATATATATCCAATAGTTAAATATGGAACTTGTTCTGGCTAATGTATTATCTGAATGTACGAATGTTTAGACAGTTACAGTTGGGACTCACAGACTTCTTCTGATATTTCAGCAGCAGTTCAAGAATGACATTTTGAAATACAGGCCAACAAAAACTTTCTTCTGGCCAAAGAGTATCTGAACTTGAACTTTCTTTACAGACGTATGTCTTTCTGTTGTTTCTTCAATAAAAAGATTCTGACCCTAGATTCCATGAACTTGAACTTTCTATTCATATAAATATATTCCTTCTGATGTCTTATTAGTTCTTCAAGGCTGACCCTTTGAACTTATTTGTGGCCAAATGAGTCTTTAAACTTGAACCTTCTTTACAGACTTCTGTCTTTCTGTTTTTTCTTCAGTAAATCAAAGATGAGATTTTTTGACAAAAAAAAGATTCTGACCCTAGATTCCACGAACTTGAACTTTCTATTCATATAAATAGATTCCTTCTGATGTCTTATTAGTTCTTCAAGGATGACCTTTTGAACTTATTTATGGCCAAATAGTCTTTGAACTTGAACATTCTATACAGACATCATGACTACCTGGTGTTTCATCAGTAGGTAAAGGAAGACATTTTTTGACAAAAAAAAAAAAAAAGATTCTGACCCTAGATTCCATGAACTTGAACTTTCTATTCATATAAATAGATTCCTTCTGATGTTTTATTAGTTCTTCAAGGATGACCCTTTGAACTTATTTTTGGCCCAAGAGTCTTTGAACTTGAACCTTCTTTACAGACTTCTGTCTTTCTGTTTTTTCTTCAGTAGATCAAACATGAGATTTTTTGACAAAAAAAAAAAGAAAAGATTCTGACCCTGGATCCCATGAGGTTGAACTTTCTATTCATATAAACAGATTCCTTCTGATATTTTATTAGTTCTTCAATGATGACCTTTTGTACTTATTTATGGCCAAATAGTCTTTGAACTTGAACATTCTATACAGACTTTATGACTACCTGTTGTTTCATCAGTAGGTAAAGGAAGACATTTTTTGACAATAAAAATAATAAGATTCTGACCCTAGATTCCATGAACTTGAACTTTCTATTCATATAAATAGATTCCTTCTGATGTTTTATTAGTTCTTCAAGGATGACCCTTTGAACTTATTTTTGGCCCAAGAGTCTTTGAACTTGAACCTTCTTTACAGACTTCTGTCTTTCTGTTTTTTCTTCAGTAGATCAAACATGAGATTTTTTGACAAAAAAAAAAGATTCTGACCCTGGATTCCATGAGGTTGAACTTTCTATTCATATAAAGAGATTCCTTCTGATGTTTTATTAGTTCTTCAATGATGACCTTTTGTACTTATTTATGGCCAAATAGTCTTTGAACTTGAACATTCTATACAGACTTTAGACTACCTGTTGTTTCATCAGTAGGTAAAGGAAGACATTTTTTGACAAAAAAAAAAAGATTCTGACCCTAGATTCCATGAATTTGAACTTTCTATTCATATAAATAGATTCCTTCTGATGTCTTATTAGTTCTTCAAGGATGACCCTTTGAACTTATTTGTGGCCAAATGAGTCTTTAAACTTGAACCTTCTTTACAGACTTCTGTCTTTCTGTTTTTTCTTCAGTAAATCAAAGATGAGATAATTTGACAAAAAAAAAAAAAAAACATTCTGATCCTGGATCCCATGAAGTTGAACTTTCTATTCATATAAATAGATTCCTTCTGATGTTTTATTAGTTCTTCAAGGATGACCCTTTGAACTTATTTGTGGCCAATGAGTCTTTGAACTTGAACATTCTATACAGACTTTATGACTACCTGTTGTTTCATCAGTAGGTCAAGGAAGATCTTTTTTTACAAAAAAATAAAATAAGATTCTGACCCTAGATTCCATGAACTTGAACTTTCTATTCATATAAATAGATGCCTTCTGATGTTTTATTAGTTCTTCAAGGATGACCCTTTGAACTTATTTGTGGCCAATGAGTCTTTAAACTTGGACATTCTTTACAGACTTCTGTCTTTCTGTTTTTTCTTCAGTAGATCACAGATGAGATTCTTTGACCAAAAAAAAAAAAAAAAAAAAAAGATTCTGATCCTGGATCCCATGAGGTTGATCTTTCTAATCATATAAACAGATTCCTTCTGATGTTTTATTAGTTCTTCAATGATGACCTTTTGAACTTATTTAAAGCCAAATAGTCTTTGAACTTCAACATTCTATACAGACTTTATGACTACCTGTTGTTTCATCAGTAAGTAAAGGAAGACATTTTTTGACAAAAATAAATAAGATTCTGACCCTAGATTCCACGAACTTGAACTTTCTATTCATATAAATATATTCCTTCTGATGTTTTATTAGTTCTTCAAGGATGACCTTTTGAACTTATTTGTGGCCAAATAGTCTTTGAACTTGAACATTCTATACAGACTTTATGACTACCTCTTGTTTCATCAGTAGGTAAAGGAAGACATTTTTAGACAAAAACAATAAAAAGATTCTGACCCTAGATTCCATGAACTTGAACTTTCTATTCATATAAATAGATTCCTTCTGATGTCTTATTAGTTCTTCAAGGATGACCCTTTGAACTTATTTGTGGCCAAATGAGTCTTTAAACTTGAACCTTCTTTACAGACTTCTGTCTTTCTGTTTTTTCTTCAGTAAATCAAAGATGAGATTTTTTGACAAAAAAAAAGGATTCTGATCCTGGATCCCATGAAGTTGAACTTTCTATTCATATAAATCGATTCCTTCTGATGTCTTATTAGTTCTTCAAGGATGACCTTTTAAACTTATTTGTGGCCAAATAATCTTTGAACTTGAACATTCTATACAGACTTTATGACTACCTGTTGTTTCATCAGTAGGTCAAGGAAGATCTTTTTTTTTACAAAAAATTAAAATAAGATTCTGACCCTAGATTCCATGAACTTGAACTTTCTATTCATATAAATAGACTCCTTCTGATGTTTTAATAGTTCTTCAAGGATGACCCTTTGAACTTATTTGTGGCCAATGAGTCTTTAAACTTGGACCTTCTTTACAGACTTCTGTCTTTCAGTTTTTTCTTCAGTAGATCAAAGATGAGATTTTTTGAAGAAAAAAAAAAGATTCTGATCCTGGATCCCATGAAGTTGAACTTTCTATTCATTGAACTTGAACATTCTAAACAGACATTATGACTACCTGTTGTTTCATCAGTAGGTAAAGGAAGACATTTTTTGACAAAAATAAAAAGATTCTGACCCTAGATTCCATGAACTTGAACTTTCGATTCATATAAATAGATTCCTTCTGATGTCTTATTAGTTCTTCAAGGATGACCCTTTGAACTTATTTGTGGCCAAATGAGTCTTTAAACTTGAACCTTCTTTACAGACTTCTGTCTTTCTGTTTTTTCTGCAGTAAATCAAAGATGAGATTTTTTGACAAAAAAAAGATTCTGATCCTGGATCCCATGAAGTTTAACTTTCTATTCATATAAATAGATTCCTTATGATGTTTTATTAGTTCTTCAAGGATGACCTTTTGAACTTATTTATGGCCAAATAGTCTTTGAACTTGAACATTCTATACAGACTTTATGACTACCTGTTGTTTCATCAGTAGGTAAAGGAAGACATTTTTTGACAAAAAAAAAAAAAGATTCTGACCCTAGATTCCATGAACTTGAACTTTCTATTCATATAAATAGATTCCTTCTGATGTCTTATTAGTTCTTCAAGGAGGACCCTTTGAACTTATTTGTGGCCAAATGAGTCTTTAAACTTGAACCCTCTTTACAGACTTCTGTCTTTCTGTTTTTTCTTCAGTAAATCAAAGATGAGATTTTTTGACAAAAAAAAAAAAAAAGATTCTGATCCTGGATCCCATGAAGTTGAACTTTCTATTCATATAAATAGATTCCTTCTGATATTTTATTAGTTCTTCAAGGATGACCTTTTGATCTTATTTGTGGCCAAATAGTCTTTGAACTTGAACATTCAAGACAGACTTTATGACTACCTTTTGTTTCATCAGTAGGTAAAGGAAGACATTTTTGACAAAAAAAAAAAGATTCTGACCCTAGATTCCATGAACTTGAACTTTCTATGGATATAAATAGATTCCTTGTGATGCTTTATTAGTTCTTCAAGGATGACCTTTTGAACTTATTTGTGGCCAAATAGTCTTTGAAGTTGAACATTTCATACAGACTTTATGACTACCTGTTTTTTCTTCAGTAGATCAAGGATGAGATTTTTTGACAAAAAAAAGATTCTGACCCTGAATCCCATGAACTTGAACTTTCTCTGCATATAAATAGATTCCTTCTCATGCAGTGGTTCAAAGATAACCTTTTGAACTTATTTGTGGCCAAATAGTCTTTGAACTTGAACATTCTTTACAGACTTTATGGCTACCTGTTGTTTCATCAGTAGGTCAAGGAAGACATTTTTTGACAAAAAAATAAATAAATAAATAAAATTCTGACACAAAGTTCCATGAGCTTAAACTATCTATACATATAAATAGACTCATTCTGATCTTTTATTAGTTCTTCAAGGATGTCCCTTTTAACTGATTTTTGGCCAAAGAGTCGTTGAACTTGAACCTTCTTTACAGACTTATGTCTTTCTGTTGTTTCTTCAGTAGATCAAGGATGAGATTTTTTGACAAAAAAACAAAACAAAAAAGATTCTGACCCTGGATCCCATGAACTTGAACATTCTATGCATATAAATAGATTCCTTCTGATGCAGTTGTTCAAAGATGACCTTTTGAACTTATTTGTGGCCAAATAGTCTTTGAACTTGCATATTTGAACTTGGGATGAAACATTAGAAGGAATATATTAGTATATATAGAAAGTTCAAGTTCAAAGACTATTTGGCCACAAATAAGTTTAAAAGGTCATCCTTGAACTAGTGCATCAGAAGGCATCTATGTATATGCATACAAATTTCTAGTTCATGGAATCCAGGGGGAGAACATTTTTTCAAAAGGTCATATTTGAACTTGTGATGAAGCATCAGAAGGAATATACTAGTATTTATAGAATGTTCAAGTTCAAAGTCTCTTTGGCCAAGAATAAGATCAAAAGTCATCCTTGAAGTACTAGTTCCATCAGAGGGAATCTATTTATATGTATAGAAAGTTCAAATTCATGGGATCCAGGGTCGGAATTTTTTTGGTCAAAAAATGTCATCCTTGAACTACTGATAAAATAACAGGAGTCATAAAGTTTGTATAGAAGGTTCAAGTTCAAAGACTATTTTGCCACAAATAAGTTCAAAAGGCCATCCTTAAAGCACTGATGAAGCATCAGAAGGAATCTATTTATATGTATAGGAAGTTCAATTTCATGGAATCCAGGGTCAGAACATTTTTCCAAAAGTCATATTTGAACTTGGGATGAAACATCAGAAGGAATATATTAGTATATATAGAAAGTTCAAGTTCATGGAATCTAGGGGCAGAAAAAAATGTTCAAAAAGTCATATTTAAACTTCTGAAAAAAAAAGCGGAAAGCCTATACGTGTAAATTTAAATTTAAAGTTCAAAGACTCTTTGTCCAAAAATATATTCAAAAAGCCATACTTGAACTAAAGATGAAACAGAAGAAGGAATCTATATGTATGCATAGAAAGTTCAAGTTCATGGGATCCTGAGTCAGAAAGTATTATTTTTTTTGTCAAAAAATGTCATCCTTGCTCTACTGATGAAAAAACTGAAAGTCATAAGTCTGTATAGAAGATTCAAGTTCAAACACATTTTGGCCACAAATAAGTTCAAAAGGTCATCCTTAAAGAACTAATAAAACATCAGAAGGAATCTATTTAAATGTATAGAAAGTTCAAGTTCATGGAATCCATGGGCAGATTTTTTTTTTTCAAAAGTCATATTTGAACATCTGATAAAACATCTGAAAGCCTATACGTGTGAATTTAAACGTAAAGTTCAAAGACTCTGTCGAAAAATATATTCAAAAAGTCATACTTGAACTAAAGATGAAACAGCAGCAGAAATCTATTAGTATGCATAGAACGTTCCAGTAATAGGATCCAGGGTCAGACATTTTTTTTTGGTCAAAAACTCATCATTGATCTACTGATAAAACAACAGAAAGTCATAAGTCTGTATTGAAGGTTCAAGTTCAAAGACTATTTGGTCACAAATAAGTTTATAAGGTCATCCTTTAACCAGTGCATCAGAAGGAATCTATATATATATGTACAGAACGTTCAAGTTCATGGAATCCAGGGGAAGAACATTATTTCAAAAAGTCATATTTGAACTTCTGATGAAACATCAGAAGGAATATATTAGTATATATAGAATGTTCAAGTTCAAAGTCTCTTTGGCCAAGAATAATATCAAACGTCATCCTTGAAGTACTAATTCCATCAGAGGGAATCTATTAATATGTATAGAAAGTTCAAGTTCATAGGATCCAGGGTCAGATATTTTTTTTGTCAAAAAATGTCATCCTTGAACTACTGATAAAACAACAGGAGTCATAAAGTCTGTATAGAAGGTTCAAGTTCAAAGAGTATTTGGCCACAAATAAGTTCAAAAGGTCATCCTTAAAGCACTGATGAAGCATCAAAAGGAATCTATTTATATGTATAGAAAGTTCAATTTCATGGAATCCAGGGTCAGAACATTTTTCCAAAAGTCATATTTGAACTTGGAATGAAACATCAGAAGGAATATATTAGTATATATAGAAAGTTCAAGTTCAAAGACTATTTGGCCACAAATAAGTTTAAAAGGTCATTCCTTTAACCAGTGCATCAGAAGGAATCTATTTATATGTATAGAAAGTTCAAGTTCATGGAATCCAAGGGGAGAACATTATTTCAAAAAGTCATATTTGAACTTGTGATGAAGCATCAGAAGGAATATATTAGTATATATATAGAAAGTTCAAGTTCAAAGACTATTTGGCCAAGAATAAGATCAAAAGGTCATCCTTGAAGTAATAATTCCATCAGGGGGAATCTATTTATATGTATAGAAAGTTCAAGTTCATAGGATCCAGGGTCATATTTTTTTTGTCAAAAAATGTCATCCTTGAACTACTGATAAAACAACAGGAGTCATAAAGTCTGTATAGAAGGTTCAAGTTCAAAGAATATTTGGCCAGAAAAATAAGTTCAAAAGGTCATCCTTAAAGCACCAATGAAGCATCAAAAGTAATCTATAGTGTATAGAAAGTTCAAGTTCATGGAATCCAGGGTCAGAACATTTTTCCAAAAGTCATATTTGAACTTGGGATGAAACATCAGAAGGAATATATTAGTATATATAGAAAGTTCAAGTTCAAAGACTATTTGGCCACAAATAAGTTTAAAACGTCATCCTTTAACCAGTGCATCCGAATGAATCTATTTATATGTATAGAAAGTTCAAGTTCATGGAATCCAAGGGGAAAACATTATTTCAAAAAGTCTGAAACAAGTTTTTTTCGTATGCAATGCACAAGTTTTTTCGTATACAATCCCACGCAAGCACAAGTATGCAAGCACAAGTTTTTTCGTATGCAATCCCACTGCACAAGTTTTTTCGTATGCAATGCAATGCAAAAGCGCTAATATCATGAATAAAAAACCGCTAATGCATGATGAGTTCAATGCAATGCAAAAGCACTAATCTCCCCAGTGCACAAGTTTTTTCGCATGCAATGCAATGCAAAAGCGCTAATATCTTCAATGCACAAAGGGTGCATGAATGCAAGTCTTCAATGTACAATGAGTTTTTTTGTATGCAATGCACTAATCTTTTCATTACACCCTGAATGCAATGCAAAAGCACTATCTATTCGATGCACAGCAAATTTTTGCAAGCCATATAATGCAAAAACATTAATCTCTTCAGTGCACAAGTTTTTTTCGTATGCAATGCAAAGCACTAATCTCCCCAGTGCACAAGTTTTTTCGCATGCAATGCAATGCAAAAGCACTCATTTGTTCAATGCACAAAGGGTTTTTGTATGCATGCATGCAAGTCTTCAATGCACGAGTTTTTTCGTATGTAATGCAAAAGCACTTTTCATTACACCCTGAGTTTCTTATATGCAATGCAATGCAAACACGCTAATATCTTTGATGCGCAACGAGTTCTAGCAATGCAAAAGCACTAATTTCTTTAAGTTTTTTTCGTATGCATTGCAAACGAACTAATCTCTAATGCACGACGAGTTCTATTCAATGCAAAAGCACAATCTCTTCGATGCACTGTTATCTCATCTTATATGCAATGTAAAGTTTTTTGTATTGCATGCATGCAAAAGACTTCAAGCCGCAAGTTTTTTCGTATGCAATGCAATGCGCTAATATCTTAAATGCACGACGAGTTCTATGCAATGCAAAAGCACGATCTCTTCGATGCACAGTTTTTTCGTATGCAATGCAAAAGCACTAATATTTAATTGCACAGCGAATTCTTATATGCAATGCACTGCAAAAGCGCTATCTTCAATGCACAACCAGTTATTTCATGCAACACTATCTCTTCGATACACAGCAAGTTTTTGGATGCAATGCAATGCAAAAGCACTAATCTCCAGTGCACAAGTTTTTTCGCATGCAATGCAATGCAAAAGCACTCATTTTTCAATGCACAAAGGGTGCATGAATGCAAGTCTTCAATGCACAAGTTTTTTCGTAAGCAAAGCAAAAGCACTAATCTTTTCATTACACCCTGAATTCTTACATGCAATCCAATGCAAAAGCGCTAATAACTTCAATGCGCAACAAGTTATTTTATGCAATGCAATGCAAAAGCACTATCTCATCAATGCACAAGTTTTTTCGTATGCAATGCAATGCAAAAGCACTAATTGCTTCTTTGCACGAAAGTTTTTCTATGCGATGCAAAAGCGCTAATATATTCATTGTGCAACGAGTTCTTTGTGCAATGCAATGCAAAATATATTCAGTGCACACAACGAGTTATTTCATGCAATGCAATGAAAAAGTACTTATTTATTCAATGCCCAACGAGTTCTTATTTCAGTGCAATGCAAATGCTCTGATTTCTTCAATGCACAAAGGGTTTTTTATACAATGCATGCAAAATTCTTCTGTGCACGAGTTGTTTTGGTATGCAATGCATAGCGATGAAATGCAAAAGCCCTAATCTCTTCATTGTACAACGCGTTAATTATATGCATTGCCTTTAACAGGAATCCACATTTGACCTACAGAATTGAAGTGCATTGATATGGATTCTGACTAATTCCTATTCCAGAAAGTTCAATAAATATATCCAATAGTTAAATATGGAACATTTTCTAGCTAATGTATTATCTGAATGTATTAATGTTTAGGCAGTTACAGTTGGGACTCACATACTTCTTCTAAAATTTCAGCAGCAGTTCAAGAATGACATTTTGAAATACAGGCTAACAAAAACTTTGAACATTAAATATGTATACAGAATTTATTTCCGTGTATGAACGTTGGATGCTTCATCAGTAGGTCAAGTATGAATTTTTTAATATGTTTATGCCAAATCGTTTTTGAACTTTAAATGTATTAACAGACTTATAGACGTCGTCTTATTTTTAAAACTGAGTGTAGTCTATATTTGACCTATTAAACACTGGAAAAAGAATCCAACATATTTGACTTTTTATACATACTTTTTCTGATGTTCTTGTATGATTTTTGGCCAAAGAGTCTTTGAACTTGAACTTTCTAATATAATAGATTCCTTTTGATGTTTCATCTGTAGTTCAAGATTGACCTTTTGAATGTTCTTTGCCAAAGAGTCTTTGAACTTAAAATTTAAATACAGAATTATGACTTTTAGATGTGTCATCAGTAGGTCAAATATTACTTTTTATTTATTTATTTATTTATTCTGACCCTAGAGTCTATGAACTTGAAATTATTACAAATACTAATATCTTAATCTGATGTTTCGTCATAAATCAAGGATGAACTTTAAAACTTATTTTTTTGGCCAAAGAGCCTTTTAATTTGAAATGTTCTCAGATGTTTCACCAGAAGTTCAAATATGACTTTTTGAAATAATGTTCTGCCCTTGGATTCCATGAACTTGAGCTTATTTCATGGCTTATACATTCCTTCTGATGCAGTGGTTCAAGGATGACCTTTTGAACTTATTTGTGGCCAAATATTCTTTGAACTTGAACATTCTATACAGACTTTATGACTACCTGTTGTTTCATCAATAGGTCAAGGAAGACATTTTTTACAAAAAAAAGAAAAGAAAAAAAAAGCGGACCCTAAGTTCCATGAACTTGAACTATCTATACATATAAATAGACTCCTTTTGATGTTTGATTAGTTCTTCAAGGATGACCCTTTGAACTTATTTTTGGCCAAAGAGTCTTGGAACTTGAACCTTCTTTACAGACTTATGTCTTTCTGTTGTTTCTTCAGTAGATCAAGGACAAGATTTTTTGACAAAAAAAAAAAAAAGATTCTGACCCTGGATCCCATGAAGTTGAACTTTCTATGCATATAAATAGATTCCTTCTGATGTTTTATTAGTTCTTTAAGAATGACCTTTTGAACTTATTTGTGGCCAAATAGTGAACTTGAACATTCTATATAGACTTTATGACTACCTGTTGTTTCATCAGTAGGTAAAGGAAGACATTTTTTTTTAAATAAAACAATTCTGACCCTAGATTCCATGAACTTGAAATTTCTATACATATAGATTTCTTCTGATATTTATTAGTTCTTCAAGGATGAACCTTTGAACTTTTTTATGGCCAAATAGTCTTTGAACTTGAACATTCTATACAGACTTAATGACTACCTGTTTTTTCATCAATAGGTAAAGGAAGACATTTTTTGACAAAAAAAATAAAATAAAAAATCTGACCCTAGATTAAATGAACTTGAAATTTCTATACATATAAATAGATTCCTTCTGATGTTTTATTAGTTCTTCAAGGATGACCCTTTGAACTTATTTTTGGCCAATGGGTCTTTGAACTTGATCCTTTTTTACAGACTTATGACTTTCTGTTGTTTTCTTCAGTAGATCAATGATGAGATTTTTTGACCAAAAAAAAAAAAAGATTCTGACCCTGAATCCCATGAACTTGAAAGTTCTATGCATATAAATAGATTCCTTCTGATGCAGTGGTTCAAAGATGACATTTTGAATTATTTGTGGCCAAATAGTCTTTGAAGTTGAACATTCTATGCAGACTTTATGTCTACCTGTTGTTTCATCAGTAGGTCAAGGAAGACATTTTTTAATTAAAAAAATAAAATAAAAAATCTGACCCTAGATTAAATGAACTTGAAATTTCTATACATATAAATAGATTCCTTCTGATGTTTTATTAGTTATTCAAGGATGACCCTTTGAACTTATATTTGGCCAAAAGTCTTTGAACTTGAACCTTCTTTACAGACTTATGTCTTTCTGTTGTTTCTTCAGTAGATCAAGGATGTGATTTTTTGACAAAAAAAAAAAAAAAACAAGATTCTGACCCTGGATCCCATGACCTTGAACTTTCTATGCATATAATTAGATTCTGATGCAGTGGTTCAAGGATGACCTTTTGAACTCATTTGTGGCCAAAACAGTCTTTGAACTTGAACCTTCTTTACAGACTTATGACTTTCTGTTGATTTCTTCAGTAGATCAAGGATGAGAGTTTTTGACACAATAGAAAAGAAAAGATTCTGACCCTGGATCCCAGGAACTTGAACTTTCTCTGCATATAAATAGTTCCCTATCTCGAGGGAACTTCGAGCTGCGTCGAAACGCTAGGGGACGCCTCTGCGTACCATGTCATGAAGCACTTGTGTAATCAGTCCAATAGCGGGACGATACGTCACGGGCAGGTGACGTCATCGACCAGGAAGCTATAAAGCACACCTGGACCAAACAGTCACTAGCTTCTGTGTCTTCACAAGCGCTCTGTGTGAATTGTATGTCCATTTATTGTGTGTGTGTTCAAAAAAAAAGAAAGAAATATGGCAAGTATAGGCGTTGTGTTCCTCCCTGCCCACGTTACATCACGGGTGGGGATAGACACGTCCTAATGTGTGATGTGTTTGGGGCTTGAGCATGCCCAGTCAGCTCTCGAGGGGATCAGCTGCAAGCATTGCGAGAGACTCCCAATGCGCATATTAAGATCACGCCGGGCACTCTTCGAGGAGAGTGCTTTGGCTCGCGGTCCTCAGGGCTCGGGTCCCGCTGTTGCCGAGGCGCAGCGAAGGCTCGCGTTCTGGGGATCGCAGTTGGATCTAGTGGTGGGGTTAGAGACGGGTGATCCCCTATCTCTGCCTTTACCCGCTGGATCTCATGCCTCAGTTAGCGAGTTGGAAGCACGCTCTGCGGTTTTCTTCCGCTCGCGCTGAGGCACAAACGCAGCACCACTCCAGCTCCGAGGACCTGGATGTTGTTAGCGCTGATGATGAAATCTGCCAAAAGAAAACGACACACACACTCATAAAAAGAGGAGCTATTGGTGTAACTCGCGCGGTGTCCAGGTTAAGTTTAGACTGGCCGGCCGAGTGTCAAGAAGTTCGCCAAAAAATAAATAAATAAATAAATAAATAAAATAAGAAAGAGAAAGAACAATATAATGGCGAGCAGACAGCATGTTTGAGATTACGAGGGGCTGAATCTAGTGGCTCGGATCTCGCGTTTGCCGAGGCAGCGTGTAGATCACGGGTCTACAATATAGATTCTATGACTCGATGCGGATCTCGCGCTTGCCGAGGCAGCGTGTAGATTACGGGGTTGAGTCTAGTGGCTCAGATCGCGTCTTTGCCGAGGCATCGCATAGATTATGGGTCTGCATCTATCATTCAGAGTCGACGATGTCGTGCGGGGAAGAGACGCTTGTGAGCTATCTCTCCCCCGAGTCCGCATCGTCACACAGCCCCACAGCTGCCCACAACAAGCCGGTAAAAAAAAAAAAAAAAAAAAAAAAAAAAGTCGGCTTTGGGGGTAGGGCATACTCGGCAAATGATCAGGTGGCCGCCGGTTTGTATACGGCGGTTGCCCTGCAAACATAAGCAGACCTGCTGGGGGATATTGATATTGAGATGTGAAATATAATGTGTATGTATATATATATATATATATATATATATATATATATATATATATATATATATATATATATATATATATATATATATATATATATATATATATATATATATATATATACATACACATTATATATGGGGCGGTCTGCCAACCCTGCCACCGTTGGTGCTTCAGGGCGCGGCGGTCCCCGGCGAACACATATCTCCTTGTCCGCCCGGAACGCTAACGTAACGCTAACGACGGATGCCTCCCTAACTGACTGGGGAGCGGTCATTTTTGGGCGAGCCCAGGTGGATCTGTTTGGTCTCGAGAGACGACACACTGTCCAGCATATTTCTCCCTCACGCATCCAGCCCCGCTGGGGCTGGACGCAATGGTACAGACGTGGCCGAGGCTGCGTCTGTATGCCTTCCCCCCTCTGGCGTTGCTCCTAGGAGTGCTGGAGAGAGTCCGCCGGGACGGGGTTCAGCTTTTATTGGTAGCCCCGCTCTGGCCGGGTCGAGTATGGCTCGCCGACATTATGTCTCTCCTAGAAGGTCCTCCCTGGGAAATCCCAGTCAGGAGAGATCTTCTTTCACAGGCCGGGGGGTCAATACTGCACCCGCGTCCGGAACTGTGGAAACGGTGGGCTTGGCCCCTGAGGGGGCCCTGTTCATAAACACGGGTCTATCTACTGAGGTGATAGAGACCATGTTGCACTCCAGAGCACCATCCACACGGAGACTTTACGCGCTGAAATGGAGAGTTTTTGTCGCCTGGTGTACGCACCAGGCTTTGGACCCTGTTAACTGCCCGGTCGGTTCAGTTCTTGAGTTCCTACAAGAAAAATTATCCGCAGGGTTATCCCCGTCGACACTGAAAGTATATGTGTCGGCGATATCTGCTTATCATATTCCATTAGATAATGCATCATTGGGGAAACACCCTTGGGTCATGCGTTTCCTTCGTGGTACTTTGAGGCTCAGACCTGCGGCACGCTCGAGGGTGCCTACTTAGGCAGTGGCACCCTCTTGTCTGGAGTTTGCACCAGGAATGGTAAAAGCATTTCTCTTCCCGAGGGAAGGATATGCTCCCAAGGTCCCAACTAATGTGCCGGGACCAGTAATGTTGCAGGCTTTCTGTCCGCCTCCGTTCACTAGTCAAGACCAAGAGAAGCTAAATCTGCTATGTCCGGTCAGG
Source organism: Pseudorasbora parva (assembly GCF_024679245.1). Lineage (NCBI taxonomy): Eukaryota > Metazoa > Chordata > Actinopteri > Cypriniformes > Gobionidae > Pseudorasbora > Pseudorasbora parva. The sequence continues at coordinate 20,507,326 of NC_090183.1, forward strand.
GCCCTAGATGCATATATCCACAGAGCTGCCCTGTGGTGAAACTCAGAACAGTTGTTTGCGTGTTTTGGGTCCCCGAGCAAGGGAAAACCGGCTTCAAAGCAGACGCTTAGCAAGTGGATAGTCGAGGCTATTTCGCTCGCTTATGAGTCGGCCGGACATCCTTCACCAATGAGGGTCCGCGCCCACTCCACTAGGAGTATGGCTGCCTCTATGGCTCTTATTTCGGGAGTTTCTTTGTCAGAGGTATGTGATGTGGCTGGGTGATCCTCTCCGCATGCATTTGTGAGGTTTTACAATAAGGATTTAGCCTCTACACCGGGGTCCCGGGTGTTTCTGGGTTGATTCACACAGACATTTGGGACTCTGGCGGCGTGGGTCTTGAGGTCCCCTAGCGTTTCGACGCAGCTCGAAGTTCCCTCGAGATAGGGAACGTCTCAGGTTACGTATGTAACCATGGTTCCCTGAGAGGGAACGAGACGCTGCGTCGCTATGCCATACTCCCGGCATGTCTGTGATCGACTTGTTCGGCTTTTTCCAGAAGCTAGTGACCGTTTGGTCCAGGTGTGCTTTATAGCTTCCTTGTCGATGACGTCACCCGCCCGTGACGTATCGTCCCGCTATTACACAAGTGCTTCATGACATGGTATGCAGAGGCGTCCCCTAGCGTTTCGACGCAGCGTCTCGTTCCCTCTCAGGGAACCATGGTTACATACGTAACCTGAGACGATTCCTTCTGATGCAGTGGTTCAAAGATAACCTTTTGAACTTATTTATGGCCAAATAGTCTTTGAACTTGAACATTCTATACAGACCTGTTGTTTCATCATTTGGCCAAGAAAGACATTTTTTGACAAACAAAAAAAAATTCTGACCCTAAGTTCCATGAACTTGAACTATATATATATATATATATATATATATATATATATATATAGACTCCTTCTGATGTTTTGACCCTTTGAACTTATTTGTGTCCAAATAGTCTTTGAACTTGAACATTTTATACAGACTTTATGACTACCTGTTGTTTCATCAGTTGGTCGAGGAAGACATTTTTTGACAAAAAAAAAAAAATTCTGACCCTAAGTTCCATGAACTTGAACTATCTTTTCATATAAATAGACTCCTTCTGATGTTTTATTAGTTCTTCAAGGATGACCCTTTGAACTTATTTTTGGCCAAAGAGTCTTTGAACTTGAACCTTCTTCACAGACTTATGTCTTTCTGTTGTTTCTTCAGTAGATCAAGGATGAGATTTTTTGACAAAAAAAAAAAAAAAAAGATTCTGACCCTGGATCCCATGAACTTGAACTTTCTATGCATATAAATAGATTCCTTCTGATGTTTTATTAGTTCTTCAAGTATGACCTTTTGAACTTATTTGTGTCCAAATAGGCTTTGAACTTGAACATTCTATACAGACTTTATGACTACCTGTTGTTTCATCAGTTGGTCAAGGAAGATTTTTTTTTTTTTTACAAAAACATAATAAATAAATAAAATTCTGACCCTAAGTTTCATAATCTTGAACTATCTATTCATATAAATAGACTCCTTCTGATGTTTTATTAGTTCTTCAAGGATGACCCTTTGAACTTATTTTGACCCTTTGAACCTTCTTTACAGACTTATGTCTTTCTGTTGTTTTTTCAGTAGATCAAGGATGAGATTTTTTGACAAAAAAGAAAAGAAAAAAAAAAGATTCTGACCCTGGATCCAATGAACTTGAACTTTCTCTGCATATAAATAGATTACTTCTGATTTTGTATTAGTTCTTCAAGGATGACCTTTTGAACTAATTTTTGGCCAAACCAGTCTTTGAACTTGAACCTTCTTTACAGACTTATGACTTTCTGTTGTTTTCGTCAGTAGGTCAAGGATGAGATTTTTTGACAAATAAAAGATTCTGACCCTGGATCCCATGAACTTGAACTTTCTATGCATATAAATAGATTCCTTGTGATGTTTTATTAATTCTTCAAGGATGACCCTTTGAACTTATTTTTGGCCAATGAGTCTTTAAACTTGATCCTTCTTTACAGACTTATGACTTTCTGTTGTTTTCTTCAGTAGATCAAGGATGATATTTTTTGACAAAAAAACAAAAAAACAAAAAAAAGATTCTGACCCTGGATCCCATGAACTTGAACTTTCTATGCATATAAATAGATTCTGATGCAGTGGTTCAAGGATGACCTTTTGAACTCATTAGTGGCCAAAACAGTCTTTTAACTTGAACCTTCTTTACAGACTTTTGACTTTCTGTTGTTTTCATCAGTAGGTCAAGGATGACACTTTTGGTAACACTTTATAATAACGTTCAGTTGTAAGTCATTTATAAGTGGTTAGTTAATGATGAACTAACCATTTACAAAACATTCATAAATGATTATCAAGTGATATGCTAACATTTTATAAATGTTTTGTAAATTCCATTACAAGTCATTTACAAGTGATTAGTAAATAATTAACTAATGATTTATGAAACATGACTACGTGTTCATAAATGATTAATGAGTGATTTGTTAATTATTTTACTTATATTTAGTAGATTCAGGTATATGTGATTTACAAATGATTAGTTAATAATGAACTAATGATTTACAAAACATGACACTGCATTTCATAAATGTTACTTTTTTGTATGTTTTGTAGATTCAGTTATACATTATTTACAACGATTTACAAATCTGTCATAAGTTAGGCATATCTTTAAAAAAAAAACTTCATAAAATAATCAAACAGATCCTTACTAAATGGTTAAGTTACTAGTTAATATATTATTAATCAACGAAATGTCAATATACTATTATCTCAATAAATTGTTAATCATGAACAAATGATGATCAAACCATTAGTAAATGATGAGTAGCCCATATAATGTATTGTTGCATAACCCAATGCATCAGATCAATATACGCATTTAATTATTTGCATTTGTAAAGGTAGACATGATTTTATAAATATAAATAGGCTACTTTTTATTGCAAAAACTGACCAAAAACAGTATAAAAGTATTAGCTCAGGCTATTCTCACAAAAATGCATATAAATAGTACGAGTGTGCAATGTCGTGGAATGTATACGCCAAAACTCATTTTGGCGTGTCTATGGCATGCTGTTTTTCGCGTGCATATGACACGCATTTTATGGCGTATTATAAATAAATACGAACAGAGTTGATCTTAATGTTTTAATCATTGAAATGATCCCTTTATGAACGCATATTTATCCTATTTATCATTCAAATAATACTCCTGTCCTGACTCTTTAGCAGGACGCAATCAGTCACATGACACACGAGAGCCAATGGCATTTTACAATGAAAGCTGACGTAATGACGCAATTGGTCACGAGACACACGACAGCCAATTCTGTCAAAGCCATAGACATAATATACGTAGACGCCCCATCGACTTACGCTGCCTATTGGAGCGGACGTATCAGCACAGCGCCATCTTGGATGGGTCCCCAATGCCTCCCGCATTTATTTCTACTGAAGAAGATGTATTCTTAACTACAATGATCATAACTCCCCGAGTTTTTACCGGATTTTCACACGGTTTGGTTTGTTACAAACTGCAGAGACTTAGTTATGATACAGGACGCTGTCACACATTGAAAAATTCTGCTTTCATGTAGAAAGACTTTGTATTACGAGATTTAACTAAGACATATGGTAGACTATGACATATTGATAAATGTATAAATGAATGAATTATATATTTTTTATATAGAAACCAGTTTGATTGTTCATTTGAATTTATTTCTCTCACACACTCACACAGGCATATTGATAAATGTATAAATTTATGAATTTTATATTTTAATAAAGAAACAAGTTTGATTTTTCACTTAGATTTATCGCTCTCACACACACACACACACACACACACACACACACACACACACACACACACACACACACACACACACACACACACACACACACACACACACACACACACACACACACACACACACACACACACACACACACACACACACACACACACACACTCACACACTCACTCACTCACCTTATGTAACACATACAAGCTCCCATATATACTGTACCAGCTCAGAATTATTTTTTTAAAGGCCTAAAGTAAACGTTATAATTCCAGGTCATTCCAGCATCTTACATTACCCTGTCAGGCTTGCAACTGGGACTGGGGAGCTAAAATCCTTTAAAAAGAACTGTTTTGCACAGCTTCTTGCGTATGCTTGCACTCTGTAACTCCAGGGTAGTTAATTTTGCGATGTGTTGCAGCCTTTCTTTGTGAAATAGGCCTACAGACACCACAAATGACACAAGCATGAAATGATAATGATGTATAAATTGTAAAATAACCTAAATTATTGTTCAATCTTACTTGTGAAATGTAATCCCATGCGATCTGGTATCAATATTGCGTTATTGCAACTGTAAGCTGCATAAAATACGGGCATAATTGCTCGCTCTCCATTGACTTGAATGCTAGCGTTGAGTGGAGAGACCCAACCAATATGGCGGCGACGCTGGATCACGCTCCAGCACATTATGGGGCGTGTCACTACTCGAGCCGTACCGGAAACACGATATTTTCTGCGCATGCGCGAAAACGTACTTTTGCCGCTACTTCCTGTCATCGCCAAAGTTTTTTGCGACAACGGTGTCACTTTAAAAAAATATATATTATTATACATTTTTTATTGAACAAATACAAAAGCAAACAGCCACAGTTCAAAAAGGATTCAACAACAACAACAAAACAAATATAAACAATAGACCGAGGCAGCAAAATGAATAAAACAAACAAACAAATCCATAATTAAATAATAAAAAAAGAAAACTATATATAAAAAAGGAAACTATAAAAAAAAGCAAAACAAAACAACAACAACAACAACAACATTGAGCCAGGGGTGACATGCAATTTAAAGTAGCCTAATTTCAAGAGATTCAAGAGAGTGAGAGAGTGAAAAATATACCAATGCCTTTTTTTTTTTTTTTTTTTTTTTTTTTTTTACATTATAAAAAGGTATAAATACTTCTTGCACCGTGTAGAGGACTTTAAAGCTTTGGCATTGCTGGAAGAAAAGACAGTATCTAAATAGCATTTCAGATCTTTACAAAAAATAATAAAGAAAGGTTTAACAGACAATTTTTTTTTGCAGTTGGGTATAAAAAAAACGTAGCTAGAAAAATAAATAGATTTATAAGAAAAAACTTGTCTTTAAGACTCTTGTCAGGGTTATAAAAAATACAAATGGGACATCCTTATACTCCAAATAAAAATTGTCTAAGAGAGAAACATGTACAAACAAACTAAATTTCTTCAAAAAAAAAAAAAAAAAAAAAAAGTAACTACATGAAAACAATCCCAAAAAGGTGAGGGACAGACTCTTCCACTCCACAAAAGGAGTAAAGGGGATCCATCTCAGGAAACATGTTTTTGATATAAATAAATTGTCCCGTGTGTTTCTTAAATGCAGACATTTGTATTCTTTATATTGTAGACAAGTATGCTGAAGTAGTACATATCTTTAAAAAATGAAATATTGAATGCAAACAAAAACTTCTGTATTTCCCAAATGGGGTCAAGCAAGTGTAAACTATTTACAGTTTTTTTGAACTGCTTACACGCATTTTCCAAAGGTTTCCTCTTTTTTTCAAAACTTAACACACAAATTCAAGAATTCCACACACAAGATGCAAAATGCCTCACATCTCTTTCAAAATGAAACAACACAGTCAAAATATCACAAACATATTTCAAAAGCAAACATTTGTCTTACGTTGTAAACACCTTTACCATAATGTTATATTTTTGATTATGTCATATACACACTGTTATTCAAAACCTAAAGCTCTTCTTTTAAAAGCTCACATGTACATGAATGAATGTAATTGGGAGAGAGCTGTTGAATATATAAAGTAAAAACAAACGCAAAATTGAAACCAAACTTTTTATTTATGTTTTTATTTTTTTTGCTCTTTGTGGTTGTAAATGTAGTATTAGTGTACACAGTTTGAAAAGAAAAAAAAATACATCAAAAATATGTAGTGTTGTAGCATGTAGTGTAAAACCAAACATAATGTGTGTGCTTGCATGTGGAGATGGTTGGGTGTATCTAGGCTCCATCTCTCCTCCGGGCTGGGTCCGGCCACAATACTTCATCCACGTCACATGCTATATTCTCTCTTGCCAGACACCGTGGAAAGAACCTTCTTGTATGGCATATCCAACCTTGGATGGAGGCATCATCAATGTCTCCACATGCCTCCTCCATTGCCTGGAGAAGTGTCATGTTAACATAGGGACGACGATCGTACATTTTCCAGCGCCATGTGGAGAAAAATTCCTCAATAGGATTTAGAAATGGTGAATATGGAGGCAGGTAGACAACAGAAAAATGGGGATGCATAGCAAACCAGTTTTGGACCTGATGGGCATGATGAAACCTGACATTATCCCAGATGATGACAAATCTTGCCTGGTCTTCATTCTGCAGACCCTGAACAAGCATGTCATGAATAGTTTCCAGAAATTGTATGATGTGATCAGTGTTATAGGGGCCAAGTTTGGCGTGATGGTGCAGGACACCATTTTGTGAAATTGCAGCACACATTGTAATGTTTCCGCCACATTGTCCAGGGACATTGACAATGGCCCTTTGTCCAATGACATTCCTTCCCCTTCTTCTGGTTTTACTTAGATTAAAGCCCACCTCATCCACATAAATGTATTCATGGACAATGGCATGGGCATCCATCTCCAAAACTCTCTGTAAAAGACAAATGAATCTGTAGATCAGTATATGCACAACCGAGTAGCCTGGTTTTGTAGGTGCAAGTCTGATATATTGGAGAAATGCATACATTCACAAAGTCATGTCGAAGATTCTTGACTCTGTCACAGTTCCTTTCAAAAGGGACCCTGTACAGCTGTTTCATTCTCATTTGATTTTTCTGGAGGACGCGGTGTATTGTTGAGGCACTCACAGCATTTATGTTCTCAAAAATTGTGGCATCATTAAGGGTATGGTTGCGTAATTCACGGATTGTAATAGCATTATTGGCATGGGCGTAGATTACGCGGGGGACGCGGGGGACGTGTCCCCCTCACTTTTAATAAAATGTATTTTCGTCCTCCGCACTTTTACTGGGTCTCACCGATCCTAGTCGACCCGCTCCGAGCGGGATTCGAACCGGTGTTACCCTGTGCGGGGGCGGACAAGTTACAGTTTTTCTCGATTGCTTAAACACATTTCTTGAAACTATTCCTCATATTCTCAAAACTATAAACACAAATCCATAACGTCTCACCCAGTTTCCCAAACAACCTATTTTCAGGTCAAAATGAAGCTCTAAGATCAAAACTGTCAGAAAAGATCCCGGAGTCAAATGCAAGTTCACAAAGTTTATTTAGAAGTGATAGCGATAGGGTCAGATAGAGTACTAAAGTCACAGTCCACAAATGAGAGACCACACGCGGCGTCCAACGCCGTAATCCACTCTGGTCGGTGACCGGAGAGAAATCCTCACACAACAGATGACCGATGATACCATCCATGCACCACACAGAAGGCAGGAAAAGCCCGACAGAGGAGAGCTCACTGGAACCTGGAAAAGACTGGATCTCGCCTAAAAACAAAGCGCACCAGTCACTTCGGGAAAACAGGACAGAGTTCACTCGAGGACAAGATCACGTACTTCCACAGGCGAGCAATACTGGCCTTGACAAGTATCCAGATGCCGCGACAGGAACAGAGGAAGACTGAAGAGGGACAGCGAAGTGAATCTCCGACTGGACTGGACAAACTGACAGAAATCAACCAAAGCAATGAGCGCGCAACGAGAGACAGAACAGCGTGCTATACAAAGAGAACGGCTGATGAGACCTGACAGGTGAACAATTACTGAAATGAGTGGGAGGAGTTAGAGAATCAAGGAGAACCAGATCACCCAGGAGTCCTGACAGTATCTCCCCCCCCCATGACCGGCACCGGACGGGCACGGAGGGGACTCACCCTGTCGCCGACGGAGGTCCTCGATCAGACCAGGATCCAGTATATCTCGGGACGGAACCCAGCACCTCTCCTCCGGACCGTAACCCTCCCAGTCCACTAAATACTGAAAACCTCTGCCCCTGCGACGAGAATCTAGTAATCTCCTAACAGTATAGGCAGGAGCACCATCCACTAGACGAGGGGCGGGGGGTCTGGGGGCAGAGACGGGGGGATTGTTCTGAGCAAAAATCACAGGTTTAACCCTGGATACATGAAAAACTGGGTGAACCCGACCAAGAATAGGAGGTAACTTAAGCTTAACCGCTACCGGACTAATGACCTTAGAGATACTGTATGGCCCAATGAAACGGGGAGCCAGCTTACGAGAAGGCTCACGGAGAGGCAAATCTTTAGTAGAAAGCCATACCTTTTGTCCACACATATAACGAGGTGGAGGTCGCCGGTGACGATCAGCCGCAGCTTTGGTTCGTCTGGAGCTTCGTAATAAAAGTAAAAGTAAATAGAACTCTCCTCCAAGTGCGTCTGCACCTGCGCACGAAAGCTAAAGCAGACGGAACCGCTGCGTCGGGCTCCTGTGATGGGAAAATAGGGGGTTGATAACCGATGGATAATTCAAACGGGGACAAATTAGTAGATGCGACGGGAAGAGAATTATGAGAATAATCGACCCATGGGAGCTGTTGGCACCAAGAATTCGGATATTGTGACGACAGACAGCGAAGCGTTCGACCGAGATCCTGATTAGCCCGTTCGCATTTCCCATTGGTCTGCGGATGATAACCAGAAGACAAGCTGGCTGTAGCGCCGATCTGTCTACAAAACTCCTGCCAAAAACGAGAGATGAACTGAGGACCCCTGTCTGATACAACATCAGTCGGAATACCGTGTAACCGAAAGACGTGATTAATCAAAACCAGGCCATCTCTTTGGCAGAAGGGAGTTTGGGCAGGGGAATAAAATGAACCGCTTTGGAAAAACGATCCACCACAGTCAATACGACAGTGTTACCATTGGACGCCGGTAAACCAGTGACAAAATCAAGGGCTATATGAGACCAGGGGCGGGAGGGCACGGGCAAAGATTTTAGCAGACCAGCGGGAGGTTGATTAGATGCTTTATTGCAAGCACAAACTGAACAGGCTAATACGAACTGTCTGACGTCCGTAGCCATGGAAGGCCACCAAAAACGTTGGCGGATGGCAGCCAACGTTCTCCGAATTCCCGGATGGCCGACAAACTTGGATTCGTGACCCCACCGGATGACGTCGGAACGTAAACGCTCAGGAACCCATAGACGACCCACCGGACACCCCTCTGGCGCTTCCCCCTCTCGACCGGCCTCTCTCACCCGCTGTTCGACCCCCCACACAAGGGCACCGACCACCCTCCCCTCCGGGAGAATGGTTTCGGTCCGTTCAGCCCCGGGACCCTCGAACAGACGGGACAGAGCGTCAGGTTTGGTGTTCTTGGAACCTGGCCGGTACGAGAGTGTGAAGTTAAAACGATCGAAGAAGAGTGCCCAGCGAGCCTGTCTAGATGTTAACCTTCTGGCTGAACGGATATATTCCAAATTCTTATGATCCGTCCAGACCAGAAAGGGTTCCGAGGTTCCCTCCAACCAGTGACGCCACTCACCCAGCGCGAGTCTAACCGCCAGCAGCTCCCGATTGCCTATGTCGTAATTTCGTTCCGCTGGGTTTAACCGATGAGAGAAAAAAGCGCACGGATGCACTCTCCCGTCAACGGAAGATCGCTGAGATAAAACGGCGCCTACCCCGACATCGGATGCATCCACTTCCACTATAAATTGCTTAACCGAATCGGGAATAGAAAGAACCGGCGCAGAGATGAAACGGGACTTTAGTTCATCAAAGGCTTCCTGAGCTTCCTTATTCCAACGATAAGACACTTTAGAGGAAGTGAGAGCGGTAAGAGGTTTAGCGATCTGACCAAAATTTCTGATGAAGCGCCGGTAAAAGTTGGCGAAACCCAGAAATCGCTGAAGCTCCTTACGCGTGTCGGGTACTGGCCATTCGGCAACCGCTTTAACTTTAGCGGGATCGGGACGAATCTCTCCCTCGGCTATTACGTAACCCAGAAACGAAACCGACTCCTTGTGGAACTCGCACTTCTCCGCCTTAACAAAGAGCTGATTCTCTAACAGCCGTTGTAAAACCTGGCGAACATGCTGAGTGTGTATCTGCATAGAGGGAGAAAAGATGAGAATGTCATCGAGATACACAAAGACAAACTTGTTAATCATGTCACCCAGCACTTCATTGACCATGGTTTGGAAGACAGCCGGTGCGTTACAAAGACCGAACGGAAGAACGCAGTATTCCCAGTGCCCTGATGGTGTATTAAAGGCTGTCTTCCACTCATCGCCCTCTTTAATACGTACCAAGTGATAAGCGTTGCGCAGATCTAACTTGGTAAACACGTGCGCTCCCTGTAACAACTCAAACGCTGATGACATTAAAGGCAAGGGGTATTTATTCTTAACAGTAATGTCATTCAGCCCTCTATAGTCAATGCACGGACGAAGAGACCCGTCTTTCTTTTTGACAAAAAAAAATCCAGCGCCAGCTGGAGACGAGGAGCGGCGAATGAGACCGGCACTTAGAGATTCGTTAATGTACTTATCCATAGCCTCTCTCTCTGGGTTAGAAAGGGAAAATATACGACCCTTGGGCGGAGAAGTGCCTGAGAAAAGTTTGATTTCGCAATCATACGACCGGTGAGGAGGTAGGGAAGTGGCCCGAGCCCTACTGAACACCTGATACAGATCTGAGTACTCCGCCGGGACCCCTGAGAGATCAACATCTGGAACCTGAAACGTAGAACAGACAACAGGAGAAGGAGCAGGACCAAGACATGAAACATGACACGAAGACTTCCAAGATAACACAACACCATTCTGCCAATCGACGTGAGGATTATGTTTGGTCAACCAGTCATGTCCTAAAATGACCGGCGATTGAGACTGTTCTAATAAATAAAATTCGATCTCCTCACGATGATTGCCAGAAACAAACAAACTCACAGGCGGTGTGCGATGGGTGATAACAGCCATATGTTGTCCCTTTAACGTCCAAGCGGAGAGAGAAGAAGACAGAGGAATAGCAGGAATGTTCCACGATTCGGCCAAGCCGGCATCTAGAAAACTTGCCTCGGCACCAGAATCCAGCAACGCCTGTGAATGATAAGACCGTTTATAGTTAACAGTTACGGGTAGTGTGGTGCAGTTTACGGGAGACTTAAGAGATGACACGCCCACCGAAACTCCCGAAGTCATCGGCGGGCAGTACCTTTTACCGGACACGCAGCTGCGATATGCCCAGGCTTACCGCAATACAGGCACAAACCACCGGACAGACGGCGATGTCTTTCAGTAGCGGTAAGACGAAGCTTGCCCAGTTGCATGGGCTCCTCCGTCTGGAGAGAGGATGAAGAGAGCTCCTCCGGTTCAGAGACGGCGAGATGACGAAACGACCGGCAGATGTCTCGTTGACGGTGGCGGGTCTCGATCCTCAACGCCAGGTCGATCGCCGTCTCTAGAGATGTTGGAGGATCCCGTGCAGCAACCTCATCCTGAATGGCAGGATTGAGACCTTCGAGGAATTGAGCCCGTAGTGCGGCGTCATTCCAGCCGCTGGTGATGGCTAGCGTCTTGAACGCGATGGCATAATCTGTGATGGAAGAGGTCTGTTGCAGCAGCCTTACCAGCTCGGCTGCTGCCATGTCCCCACGAAGCGACCGATCAAATAAACTCAACATCTCCGTCTCGAGATCCTCAAACGAAGCCGTACATGGAGCCTTGGCCCCCCATACAGCCATTCCCCACTGTCTCGCCCTTCCAGTAAGAAGTGTCAGCACATATGCCACCTTAGATGTAGAAGCGGCGAAACGCCGTGGCTGAAGAGCGAAGACAAGGGAACACTGCTGCAGAAAAGCCCGGCAGGTGTTCGGGTCGCCGTCGAAGGACGGAGGCGTCGCCGCGTGTGGTTCTCGGTCTGCAGGTGCAGTCTCAACAGGTACAGAGTGGACGGGAGGAACCCGGTCACCGATCGGGAAAACCATCTGATCCACCCGTGTACTGAGCTCCGTAAATTGTTCCGACAGGGCACGGAAATCTCTGGCCGCTACATTCAGCATAGATGCATGCTGTTCAATGACTGCTCCCTGCTGCTGAAGTGCGGCGTACACCGACTCTGAACCCTCCGAACTTGCTGACTCCATTGGTGGCGCGCTCATTCTGTCCGAAAAGATCCCGGAGTCAAATGCAAGTTCACAAAGTTTATTTAGAAGTGATAGCGATAGGGTCAGATAGAGTACTAAAGTCACAGTCCACAAATGAGAGACCACACGCGGCGTCCAACGCCGTAATCCACTCTGGTCGGTGACCGGAGAGAAATCCTCACACAACAGATGACCGATGATACCATCCATGCACCACACAGAAGGCAGGAAAAGCCCGACAGAGGAGAGCTCACTGGAACCTGGAAAAGACTGGATCTCGCCTAAAAACAAAGCGCACCAGTCACTTCGGGAAAACAGGACAGAGTTCACTCGAGGACAAGATCACGTACTTCCACAGGTGAGCAATACTGGCCTTGACAAGTATCCAGATGCCGCGACAGGAACAGAGGAAGACTGAAGAGGGACAGCGAAGTGAATCTCCGACTGGACTGGACAAACTGACAGAAATCAACCAAAGCAATGAGCGCGCAACGAGAGACAGAACAGCGTGCTATACAAAGAGAACGGCTGATGAGACGCGACAGGTGAACAATTACTGAAATGAGTGGGAGGAGTTAGAGAATCAAGGAGAACCACCACCAACAGGTAAGAATACACACACACAGATCACCCAGGAGTCCTGACAAAAACCATTCACTCTTGCTGAAAAACCAAACTGTGCCCTCAGACAAGACACACAAGCCCTCAAAATCACACACACTATAACATAGTCTAACACACTGGTGCAATAAATTCAAAACAACATTTCCAAAACTGGTAATTTATGTTACTTGTGGTTCCCCTCCTCACAAACCTTTTCACATGATGAACAAAAGACACAACCAATGGATACAATGGCACATTTTTATTCATTCATTCATACTACACAGTACAAAAAAAAAAAAAAAAAAAATTGTATTCCGCCTCAGCCTCCCGTCTTTGGTCTGGGTCAGGCCAGAGAATCTCATCCACATCACAGGCTATATTAGCCCTAGCCTGGCAGCGGGGGTAAAATCCTCTTGCATGCCTGATCCACCCCTGGCACGCATCTACTGACACATGGCTTGGACGAGGTGAACAAGCATATAAGGTTCTCGATCATACACTTTCCACTAGTGTTGTAGTCAAGACCACCTAAACCGAGACCAAGACAAGACCAAGACTTTGAAGGGCCGAGACCGAGTCAAGACCAAGACCAAGACAGGCCGAGACCGAGTCAAGACCAAGACCAAGACCAGTGCATGTCCCCACACTTATGATAAAATGTGAAATATGCATCTGATTGGCACTTCTCTCGTATGATCAACTAAACTGGCTCTAATTTCATCCGAGACTGCTTGTCTTCCTCCTCCTCCTCCTCCTCCTCCTCCTCCTCCTCCTCCTCCTCCTCCTCCTCCTCCTCTTCCTCCTCCTCCTCCTCCTCCTCCTCCTCCTCCTCCTCCTCCTCCTCCTCCTCCTCCTTCACCACATCCTCTTCCTCTCCCTCCTCCTTCACCATGTCCTCTTCCTCCTCCTTCACCACGTCCTCTTCCTCTCCCTCCTCCTTCACCATGTCCTCTTCCTCCTCCTTCACCACGTCCTCTTCCTCTCCCTCCTCCTTCACCATGTCCTCTTCCTCCTCCTTCACCACGTCCTCTTCCTCTCCCTCCTCCTTCACCATGTCCTCTTCCTCCTCCTTCACCACCCACGTCCTCTTCCTCTCCCTCCTTGACTTCTTCCTTCATTTCTTTGTGGATCCATTGTTCCAAAGCTCAATTGAACTGACTCTGGCACTTTTATGTAACTTGAAAGTTCTGATTGATGTGTGTTAAATTTTGACTCTTAGTGTTTTCACCTGGGTAATTGTGTGCTAATTGAGCTGAAATTATGCTGACTTGAGTGAACAATATTGAATGCTAGTGCTTTCTAAATGACCACATGGTCTAGGCAATGAGAAATTAAGCGATTTGTGTGTAGAGTTTTGCAGTGACAGTTTAACAAATCTGACTCATGTGTCAAAACAGGGAATAGTGTTTATAGTTTAGTGAAATGGATTTGCTTTTTGATAAATGGCGTTATGGTTTTGAAATTTTAGTTCAAAAGCCTGGTTATAGTGTTTAAGCAATCGAGAAAAACTGTAAGAGGAACGCTAACGACAGCCTTCTCCAAACTCGGTTGATAGCGCGCTTCTTGAGGTCAGGGGCAAGTGTATTTACATAGAAACCAATGTGAATACATCAAGATTTAAACTCAGAGACAAAAAATTATCTATGCATGACCTGTAATTTTTTCCGAATCTTAATATGAGGAGGGCGCTCTCACAGAAAGTCCAAAAGTGGATTCGTAATACCCTGTCAAGCTGGAGCTGCAGCTGAAGGAAAACAATCGTTATGAGTGATGAAACGTGACGACGACAATCAGACGATTGCGACAATATGCTTTATGTGTGTTTTTCAATTAATCTCAATGTAGGCTATTTATTGACAATAAAGTATCATATGAATAATGCAGCTTTTTTAATGTTTAGTATTCTGCTCACCACGGCTGCATTTATGTAATCGAAAATAGTTAAAACAGTAATATTTTGAACATTATTACAAATTAAAACCGCTTTTTTTCCTATGTGAATATATAGTAATTTATTCCTGTGATCAAAGCGGAATTTATCATCATTACTCCAGTCTTCAGTGTCACATGATCCTTCACTAATCATTCTCATATGAGGATTTCATAATCAAGAAACATTTATGATTATTATCTGTGTTGAAAACAGTTCCCAAAATGTTGTGGAAACCATGATAGCCTACATGTTATTTTTCAGGATTCTTTAATGAATAGAAAGTTCAATGGACAGCATTTATTTGCATTTATTAAATAAATTATCTAATTTGTAATATTAAAAATATCACTTGTGATCAATTTAATGCATGTCTGATCAATAAAAGTATTAATTTCTCTCTTTTTTAATTTTACCACAAATGTTTAGAAAATTAAGCATCACCATGAGCAGCACAACTGATAATAATCCTAAATGTGTGTGTCAGGGTCTAGAAAGAGACTGAAAGATCCAAATGCGATAACTCATTTATTGACAGAACTGCACGAAGCACATAAAGTCCGAAGACCACTGAAACTCAGAACGGGCAGGCAGGATACAGGACAGTCAGGCAGGTCCAGAGAACGGTGAAGGCGGTGAGCTGGTCAGGGGCTCGTGACGCAGGGGAAGCAGTGGGCAGAAGTGCCGCGGGAATCCTGGAATCCGGAACAGAGACGATCTCCCGGGAGAGAACAGCACACACCAGGGACCACAGAGCCTGCAACGATCTGACAATGTGTGCAGTCAGTGCCACGTATATGAAGGGAGCGGTGATGAGTGCAGCAGGTGATAGTGCTCAGGCAATAATCAGAAACCACGCCCCCAACACAACCACACAACACACAGTGAGTGAGACGACGGATTGATGAACCGTGACAGTACCCCTCCCCCTAGGAGCGCCTCCTGGAGCTCCCAGGAGGACCTACCTGTCGATTGTAATCATCGATAAGGGAGTGATCCAGTATGTCCCTAGCAGGAACCCAACTCCTCTCCTCCGGACCGTAACCTTCCCAGTCCACCAAGTACTGGAATCCGCGTCCCCTCCGTCTCGAGTCCAGGATACGATTTACCGTATAGGTTGGTTCCCCATCTACGAGACGCGGCGGGGGAGGAACCGGGGCTGGCGGATTAATGTGGGAGTAAAACACGGGCTTTAATTTGGAAACATGAAACACGGGGTGTATCCTCCCGTACGCAGGAGGTAGTTTGAGGCGTACTGTCACCGGACTAAGAATTTTGGTGACAGGAAACGGGCCAATAAATTTGGGGGCCAGTTTATTACTCACGGAGCGGAGAGGAATGTTTCTGGATGAAAGCCACACTTTTTGACCCACGACGTAGACGGGAGGCTTAGACCGGTGGCGATCGGCTTGGGCCTTGGTGCGCGCACGCACCCGGAGCAGAGTCTCGCGGGCTCTACTCCATGTGCGGCGACACCTCTGGACGAATGTGTAGGCGGAGGGGACCGCGACTTCGGATTCCAGACTGGGAAAGAGTGGTGGCTGGTACCCTAGGCTACACTCAAATGGCGAGAGGCCCGTACCCGACACTGGTAACGAATTATGGGCGTACTCAATCCAAGAGATTTGCTGGCTCCAGGACGAAGGATTCTTGGAGGCTAAACATCGCAACCCTCTCTCAAGATCTTGGTTGGCCCGCTCAGTCTGACCATTACTCTGGGGGTGAAACCCTGAAGACAGACTAACCGTCGCCCCCAGTAATTTACAGAATTCGCGCCAAAATTTCGAAATAAATTGGGGCCCCCTGTCGGAAACCACGTCCATCGGAAGGCCATGTAAACGAAAGACGTGGTCAACGACAGCTACCGCTGTCTCCTTGGCCGAAGGTAACTTGGCTAAAGGAATAAAATGAACCATTTTCGAGAACCGGTCCACGACGGTTAAAACAACCGTCTTGCCCTGTGAGGGCGGGAGGGCGGTGATGAAATCTAGTGCGATGTGGGACCAGGGTCTCGAAGGAACTGACAGTGGTTGGAGTAACCCATCGGGAGGGCGATTAGAAGTCTTACCAATGGCGCAGACTGAACAGGCCAAAACAAACTCCCGGATGTCGCGAGCCATGCGAGGCCACCAGAATCGTTGCTTGACCAAAAATTTAGTTCTATTTACCCCTGGATGGCAAGCTACATTGGAACAATGACCCCATCGTATGACGTCGGACCGAACTCCCTCTGGCACAAATAACCGACTCGGTGGCCCGCCGGGCGGAGGCGTTACCCCTTCTAGGGCCGACTTGACCCTCGACTCGACCTCCCATATGAATGTGGAGACAACCAGTCTCTCAGGTAAAATGCACTCGGGAGTAGACGGGCGTTTGGAGCGGTCAAAAACGCGCGACAAAGCATCGGGTTTGATGTTTTTGGAACCCGGGCGGTACGATAGAGAAAAATTGAAGCGTCCGAAAAAAAGGGCCCACCGAGCCTGCCTAGAGTTGAGTCTTTTAGCAGATCTGATGTACTCAAGATTCTTATGATCGGTCCATACGATAAAAGGTACCCCTGACCCCTCTAACCAATGACGCCATTCTTCCAATGCAAGTTTGACTGCCAACAATTCTCTGTTACCAATGTCGTAATTGCGTTCGGCTGGGGATAAACGATGAGAAAAAAACGCGCACGGGTGCATCTTGTCATCCGAGGAAGAGCGCTGGGAAAGAACTGCACCTACCCCCGTCTCTGATGCGTCAACCTCCACCACGAACTGTCTAGATGGATCAGGGGTCACCAGAATGGGAGCCGAAACAAAGCGGCTCTTGGGTTTGGAAAATGCAGCCTCGGCTGCACCAGACCACCTGAAGACAGTTCTGGAGGAGGTCAACGCTGTCAGAGGCGTGGCTAGTTGGCTGAAGTTGCGAATAAAACGCCGATAGAAATTGGCGAATCCCAGAAACCTCTGCAGGGCCTTACGAGAATCTGGACTTGGCCAATCTATCACAGCCTTAACTTTGTCAGGATCCATGCGCATTCCCTCGGATGAGACGATATAACCCAGGAAAGGAACAGACTGTGCATGGAACGCGCATTTCTCCGCCTTGACAAAAAGCCCATTCTCTAGCAACCTCTGAAGCACTAGTCTGACGTGTCGGACATGTTCCTGGAGAGACGAAGAAAAAATCAATATGTCATCCAGGTAGACATACAGAAACTGATCGACCATGTCTCCCAACACGTCATTGACTAGTGCCTGGAAGACTGCGGGGGAGTTGGAAAGCCCGAAGGGCATAACCAAATATTAAAAATGGCTCCTAGGGGTATTAAACGCCGTCTTCCACTCATCCCCCTCTCTTATGCGCACCAAATGATAAGCATTACGTAAGTCCAATTTCGTGAATACGGATGCTCCCTGTAACCTCTCGAAGGCTGAAGACATCAACGGCAAAGGATAAGTTTTCTTTACCGTGATGTTGTTCAACCCCCGGTAATCAATACAAGGTCGCAGAGAACCATCCTTCTTACTCACGAAAAAGAACCCCGCCCCCGCTGGAGAAGAAGAGGGGCGGATGAACTCGGAAGCTAGAGAATCAGAAATATATTTCTCCATGGCCTCCCTCTCAGGTAAAGAAAGAGAGTATAACTTGCCTTTGGGCGGAGACTTGCCTGGCAGTAAGTCTATAGCACAGTCATAGGGACGGTGGGGAGGGAGAGAAGCAGCCCGGGACTTACTGAACACCTCCTTCAGGTCGAGGTACTCCGCAGGCACGTTAGATAAATCCGCCGTCTCCTCCTGAAACACAGAACGAGACACAGACGAACGAGCAGAAACAAGACAAGAGGCATGGCACTGATTACTCCAACCAATAACTGAATTGTGTCCCCAGTCAACCCTGGGATTGTGTTTCAGCAACCAGGGATGACCGAGGACAATGGGGATGAGGGGGGAGTCCGTGATGAAGAATTTGATAGTCTCAGTGTGATTGCCCGATATGACCAGAGTGAGGGTGTCAGTGGTGTGTGTGATGGTGGGAAGAGTCTGTCCGTTAAGGGCGTGCACAGCAATGGGGTTGGGGAGGGGGGTGAGAGGGATCTGGAGCTGTGAAGCGAGGTGGCGGTCCAAAAAGTTACCCTCTGCCCCGGAGTCCACCAGCGCCTGGCAGTGATGAGATCCATTGGCCCACTGCAACCTACCCGGAAGGAGAGTCGTGGACGAGGATTTCCCCAACGCAGCTCCACCCGACAGTAACCCCCGTTCTACTGTCGGGCTCGCTCTTTTAACGGACACTGGTTGAGGAAATGCCCCGCCGCGCCACAATAAAGACACAAACCTCCCGTCTTCCGCCGTTCTCTCTCCTCCCGGGAAAGCCGAGCTCTCCCCACCTGCATGGGCTCGTGATCGATGGGTGGGCTGACCGTGTCGTTGGCCAGAAACTCCCGGTACTCTGGTAATCTCCTTGTCTGAAAACGTTGGTCACGGTACTCTAGGCGTGAATCCACTCGCACAGCCAACTCCATGAGTCCGTTAAGATCAGTGGGTAGTTCCAGTGTGAAGATCTCCCGTTGGACACGGTCAGCCAGCCCATGCAGGAAATGATCCCACTGCGCCTCCTCGTTCCATTTGCACTCCGGAACTCGATGATGTAATCGGAGACGGGTCGATTGCCCTGGCGAAGCTCCGTCAGCTTTTGGGCTGCCTCACGGCCCAGTATGGCGCGATCGAAGACCCGTCTCATCTCCTCCGAGAGTGCTTGGAACGAGGAGCAGCATGTGTGTTGGTTCTCCCAAACCGCCGTTCCCCACAGCGCAGCACGGCCCGCCAGCAGATTGAGAACCAATGCCACTCTGGAATTCTCCGTGGCGAATGTCATGGGCTGTAATGAGAAAAACAGTGAGCATCTGGTTAAAAAGGATCTACGCAGATTAGGCTCGCCTGCGTAGCGTTCCGGCGTAGGGATGCGGGGCTCGTGCTGGCCGCCGATGTTGACTGGGTTCTGGGGAACCGGCGGTGGGGCTGGCGCAGCGGGTTGTCTGAGTTGTTGTAGCTGGTTGGAGAGCTCGGACACCTGCGCCACGAGAGCCTGTACCGCCTGGGTGGTAGCTGTCCCCTGTTCATCCTGGCGATCCATCCTCTGATTACTGTTAGCGAGATACTCCTGCAGTCCTGCAACTCTCGCTGGATCCATTTGTGGTCAGATCGTTCTGTCAGGGTCTAGAAAGAGACTGAAAGATCCAAATGCGATAACTCATTTATTGACAGAACTGCACGAAGCACATAAAGTCCAAAGACCACTGAAACTCAGAACGGGCAGGCAGGATACAGGACAGTCAGGCAGGTCCAGAGAACGGTGAAGGCGGTGAGCTGGTCAGGGGCTCGTGACGCAGGAGAAGCAGTGGGCAGAAGTGCCGCGGGAATCCTGGAATCCGGAACAGAGACGATCTCCCGGGAGAGAACAGCACACACCAGGGACCACAGAGCCTGCAACGATCTGACAATGTGTGCAGTCAGTGCCACGTATATGAAGGGAGCGGTGATGAGTGCAGCAGGTGATAGTGCTCAGGCAATAATCAGAAACCACGCCCCCAACACAACCACACAACACACAGTGAGTGAGACGACGGATTGATGAACCGTGACAGTGTGTTGATCATCAGATCCTCATCTGGGAATGATTAGTGAAGGATCACTGAAGACTGGAGTAATGATGATAAATTCAGCTTTGATCACAGGAATAAATTACATTTTACTATATATTCACATACAGTGTTAATTTCGTTGACGAAGACTATGACGAAAAATATTCGTCAACTAACCTTTTTCACGGACGAAAACTAAATAAAAACTAAATAAAAAGTCAGATATAATGACGAAGAACGTGACGAAATATAACTGACACTTTAGTCAACGAATAAAAATGAGACGAAAATATATGGGAGGGACGAATGGAGAAGAGATCCAATCATAAGTACTCTTTTTGTGGGCCGTGTTGGGTAGAAATCCAATCAGAGCGAATCTTTGAGGGTAGGTTGATCTATGCAGAAGCAGCCGAGCCATTTAAAAAAGCCGCGGTAAATGCACGCGCAACAGCTAAACAAACGCAGCAGCAGTTACACAGAAAAGACAGAACAGAAATGTCAGAGGCAGGACGAAAACGAAGAATTGACATCTGGTCACATTTCTCATATGACAACAAGGACAATCATACGCCTGTAAACCGTGTGGAGCAAAAATCGCTGGCAAAAACACCACCAACTTGACAGTTACAGACGACTCATCCAGAAATACATGCCAAAGCACGCACGCCAAGTTTATTTTATCAGATAAACCACCGTGTTCCCGCTAGCTGCTAAACTTGGAATAAAATAGAAACTAAAGAAAACCACGTCTGACCTGTATTGATTAGACCAGCGTTTCCCAACCGGGGTGCCGTGTAAAACGCACTTGCACCACGGTTCATCTCACATCTGATGATGACACATCTTTAATATAGGTTGTAACTTGAAAATAATGCTTTATGTATGTTTCTGTCAAAGGATACACGTGCTGGCTCCTCAGTGATAGGCTACAACAGCGATAATAAAAGAAAAACTGGCAAAACGGTTTCTCTTTGTAAACTGTGTTCAATGCTTGTCCAGTCATTTCGCCGTCCTCACCCGGGTATATTCACCAGAAGACGCGAATGAGAGCGCGCACGCGCTGTGTGAAGTTCTGTCATCCGAGAGCGCGCACGCGTCCCACAGCGCGCAAATATTGAGTTATCTTTCAAGTCTTGCGCTGAACGGACAAACTCATACAAAAAGTATGTCAACATGTCCATCTTGTTAAGTATCCAAGCAGACATAGTCTGAATATGCCTTAAGTGAACTTTATACAGTCGAGAAAGACGACGCATACCCCTGTATTAGGTCTTAAAGGGGCAGCAACCTTTAATGTCAAAGAAAATATGAGGACTCACTGCTCTTGATTGAATAGCTTGTGTAAGTTTAATAAGGATTAATCTTTCATTTAAACAGTTAAATATGTAGTTATTTTACATGAAACCGTGAACCTAAAACGTTATACAAACCGACCCGTGAGACTAAGACTAAAACTCTTATGATATTTAGTCGACTAAAACTAGACTAAGACTAAAAGATTTCAGATGACTAAAATGGGACTAAAACTAAATGGTGTGTTATTCAAAAGACTAAGACTAAGACTAAATCTGAATTTGCTGTCAAAATTAACACTGTTCACATAGAGAACAGATGAGTTACATCAGAATATATATATATATATATATATATATATATATATATATATATATATATATATATATATATATATATATATATATATATTTTTTTTTTTTTACATTGCATAAAATCTATGGAGTCTTAATGCAGAAGTGTTTGTAGTATATAAACCTATCATAAAATTGGCACATAAAAAATAGGAGAATAGGAGAATAATATTATAGATATTAATTATTGGTTATTGTTCACCATTGTATTTGATATCTTGCCCAATTAAAAGCAAGAGATGCGATAAATTATATTGGTCCAAAAAAAAAAATGGTATTACGACATTTCTGTCCCCCTCACTTCTGAAAAGATAGCTACGCCCCTGATTATTGGCCAAAACCAAATTCACAATAGCAGTCTCCTGCACTTCAGTGAACATGTGACCCCGCCCACCATGAACCCTTTGCCTTTCCACTCTGTAAAAGATTCAGGAACAATAAGTGTGTGCCATAAACTGTAACAATATATATAATATTTAACAATATGGTCAGATTGTCTTAAAGTTGACTGTTTTATTGTACAGTTTAAAACCTTACCAAACTGTGACCAATGCAATGCACTGTAGTAAATGAATGCAAGGGTACTACAGTAAAATATATTTATTATAGTATAGGCCTACTGTTTGTTATGGTAAAAAAAAAAGCTATTATGTGTACATTAGAACATGTGTACATTACATTACTTTACATTATTGTTACATACCTGTTCTAATTTCTAAAGGTTCGAATTATACCCGCCACAGTAAATCTACTCAAATTACGCTGGACTCTCAGTCCAGCCTCTCTCATTGTTAAACCATGGTTTATCACATAATCGACTACTGTAGCCCTAATCTCATTTGAGACCACTCTTCTCGTTCCTTGTCCTCCTCCATTTCTGACTCGTCCTCTTCCTCCCCTTCCAACTCCTCTTAGTCGAACTCGTCCTCTGGCTCTCCCTCCAACTCCTCTTACTCTGTCTGCATTATTTGCATCCATTGTCCAAAAGCTATTACTTGACCTTTGGCCTATTTATAGGCCACTACTAAAGTTATGATTGGTTGTTGTTAAGTAAAGCAACAAGTGTTTGCACATGTGAGGAGTTAGTGTGAGGCACTGATGAATTGGTGTGGCATTTTGATTGGTTGTGTTTATAAAAGGAAATCAAGAAACTTCCTGTCAGATTTTTGTGTGTTGCATAGAAAATTGTGTGTTGTGTTTTGCAAAAAGTGTTTAATGAAATTGAAAACTGAGTAAAAGGCCAAAAATTAGTGTATGGTTTTGCATATTTAGTGTGTGGTTCTGGTGTTTGAGTGTCAGGTTTTAAAAATTGTGTGACAAGTAACAATTTTGTGTGTAAGCAGTTGAAAAAAACTGTAATCAATGTAATTAGTGCCACATAATAATAACCTTGGAATATATAGTCTACATTTTTATTTTCCAAGTGAGGTCTCGTAAATGTGGAGACTCTTATAAAGATTTTATTTAACTAGGCTATATGGTATAAAAGCATCAAAACAACTACTTTTTTCTTCTTATCTCACTGGGAGAACTGAATATGTTGCGTTAGGAGAAGCTACATCCCTGTCACACAATGTCACCTGTGGTGTCCCTCAAGGCTCTGTGCTCGGACCCACCCTGTTCATACTCTACATGCTCCCCCTTGGCCGTCTCATCAACTGGCATGGGATTTATTTTCACTGCTATGCTGATGATACTAGTTCATCTCCCTCTGCTGACCTCACAACCATCCACTTTGATCACTTGCCTGGATGAGATAAAGGCATGGATAAAGCAAAACTTTCTGCAGCTAAACAGCTCCAAGACTGAAGCTATCCTAGTCGGCACTCCACTTCAGGTCCAGAAGTCCGTTATCACCAGCATTGCTTTCTCTGATCAGGTCATTCCACTTTTCACTTCATTCACCAATCTGGGGGTCAGAATGGAATCACAGCTTACTTTTGAAGCGCACATCAAACACCTGTGTAAGACCTCCTTCTTCCACCTCAGAAACATTGCCAAACTTCGTCCCATTCTATCACTGGCTGATGCGGAGAAGCTTGTCCACGCCTTTATCTCCTCCAGGCTGGACTACTGCAATGCGCTCCTTATTGGCATCCCTAGCAAAAATCTCCAGAGGCTGCAGTGTATTCAGAACAGCGCTGCTAGGATCCTCATGAGGGTGCGCAAATACGACCATATCACCCCCATTCTAAAATCACTCCACTGGCTTCCTGTGTCGTTCAGGATCGAGTACAAGATCTCTTTTCTTACCCACCAGTGCATCCATGGTGATGCTCCCTCCTATCTTAAGGAACTCCTCACCACACAAACAGCCACTCGTAACCTCCGCTCTGTTTCGCTGTATCGCCTTAAAACTCCCACAGCCAATCTCCGTACTATGGGAGATCGTGCCTTCTGCTCTGCAGCCCCCAGTCTGTGGAATGCTCTCCCTGACCACCTGCGGACTCCACAGACTATAGATGCTTTTAAGCGTGGTCTTAAAACCCACCTTTTTAGCAGAGCTTTTAATTGACTTGTTACTTGAGATTTTGTTTAATATAAAGTGCATTATAAATAAAATGTATTATTATTATTATTATTATTATTATTATTATTATTATTATTATTATTATTATTACTTTAAGCTTAAGACTCGCTGCTAATTTGTTGTTTTTTGGTTACATCTTATAAAGCATTTTGTAGTTTGCATTTGAATATCCCTCTAGTAGTTTTACAAGGGTTTGATAGATGTTAAATGTACAAATCAGTTTTAAAGGAACTTCATCACTTTTATTGATTATTCAATTAAGGTTTATGGGAAACGATTAGCACTTGTATTTCACCAACTGTGTAATATTTCTGTCACTAAGGAAAGTAAAGAGCTGGATGATGTCTTAAATTGTATTTGTATGATGGGTAAATATTATATTGACAAAGCAAGATAGGCCTATGCCTACCTTAATTTCAAACCTAACTGCAAAGTATTTGCTTATGACTAATGTTATGTTTAAATCCAGGTAAGCATGAGGACAAGAAAGTTCCCAATTCTCAAAGTGTTATTCAGTCCACAAGCACAAACAAACCAACTGTGCCAGATGGTTACGTGATTGACAGCAGGTGCAACAACTCTTCCATTCTTACGATACCCTTTTTATAGGTAACAACATGTGAACTATAGCGCCATCTCCTGACAAATACACAAACATAACAATTAACAATTATTATCAACTCTTCAAAAAAATCCCATCCAATAAAAAATACATTAAAAAAACCTTGAAAATGCATTATAGAATATTATGTTTTTTTTGTGGTAAATTGTAATTTATCTTTTTTTTTCTGTGTATAACCACATATTCATTGTTCTTTATTGTTTATTTTGTATTGATTTATTGTTATACAATAAATAACAAACTATCGCGGTACGGATCGAGTGGTAGTAATTCAAATAACTGCCGTAAAAAAAATATTTTTTATTTTTTATTGAAACATTTCAAATGACAAATTGGCATTAATCAATCAATTATCAATGATAGACATTAACAATACAACCAAGCAGCATATTGTAAACAAAATAATAAGAACATAACATAAAAAATAAAAAATAAAAAATAAAATAAAAAACATGAAAGGAAAATTATAAGAGTAAATTAGATGTCAGGAATGCTAATCCATATATATTGCCAGTAATTTAGAGAGCTTTAAGGCACTTCTCATTTTAAGTTGTTTTAAGGATTTAAATAACATTTTAAAGTCATTTTTAAAAGCCTCAAAACATGGAGAAACTTTAACAAATCTACATTTGTGTATGTAAAATTTGGCTACAATCATCATGTTATTACACAAAAATTCCATATCTTTGTTTTCCAAAAAGAGACCAAATTTGATAATATCATAATCAAAGGCAGGTATTACTTTTTTTGTCATACAATCGGTCCCAAAAGGACTTAACAAACGTACAATTGTAAAAAAGATGTTCCTGAGATTCAATATCTTTTTGACAAAATGTACAGACATTTCTATCCAAATTAAACCTTACTCTTAGAAATTCGTTACATGGATAAATATCATTAATTGTTTTGAAATGTACTTTCATTTTAGGTAACAAAGGAAATGACAAGTATCTGGTTCTAACTTTGATAGTGTCAAATTTTGAAAACCTTGGAGAAAGATTTTTTCTTTTAACTGGAAGAGGAAAATATTTGTTTGTAATAAGTGATCTCAAAACCTTGTTATTACATTTTTTATCCAAGAAATGATACTTATCTATAAACAAATCCAAAAGTGTGGGTATTACAGAAGAGTATTGCAATATACCTTTAATTAGATTTCTCAATGCTACAGGAATAGCTTTAACAACTAAAGAATATTGTCTATATGAACAGTCCAAATTAAACTTTTTTAAAGATTTTCATAACTTAACATATTACCATATTCATCCATTAAATGTATTACAGCCCAAACTCCTTTTTCCATCCAGTCTTTATAAAATAAAGATTTCCTCTTATGTAAAATACACCTGTTATTCCAAATTATAGTCTTATGTGGCGTAAAATTATGCTTGTACAGCATTTTCCATTATAGTAACACCTGCACATGAAAATCTGATAACTTAAAAGGTAGTTTTAAAGGTTCGAAATCACATCGTAAAAGGAAAGAGATACCCCCTACCTTTTGGAAAAGATGAAAAGGAAGACTAAACCATAAAGATTTTTCATTTTTAACAAATGTTTGTTACCATCTTGACTTGATCATACCATTCATTGCCCCAAAATCGATTACATTCATCCCTCCTTCTTCTACCAATTTTACTATATCATTTTTGCGAATCATATGCTGCTTATTGTTCCAAATAAAATCATAATGAATTCGGTTTATTTCCTTAATGCACCTTTCTGGTACTGCTAATGAATATGCTGGGTAAATTAATCTTGATATCCCTTCCATCTTTGTTAATAAAATTCTCCCGAAAACTGAGATATTTCTTTGTAACCACCTATTCAGTATTCTTTTATTTTTTTGCAAAACAACTTGAATATTATTTTCTTCCCTGTCCCTTAAATCTTTTGTAATAGTTATTCCCAAGTATGTGGTCTTATTTTTGACTGGAATATTATAAATTACAGTCTGTGTACTGTCATGAATAGTCAAAATCTCACATTTTTTCAAGTTTAAATATAACCCGGAAGCTTCAGGAAAAAAAGATGCAGCTTTTAAGGCATAAGGTATTTGATCACAGTTCTTTAAAAATAAGGTTGTATCATCTGCTAGTTGTGTAATTAGCAAGGATCTACCCAAGATATTTAAAGGTTTTATACTTTCATTATTTTTAATATACAATGCTAGTAACTCAACAGCAAGTAAGAAAAGAAGTGGGCTAATTGGGTCACCCGGACGAATTCCCCTATTAATATCAAATCTCTTTGTAGTACCTGATTGAAGTAAGACAGCACTAGTAATTTGTTTGTATAACATTGAAATTATATTAATAAATTTTCTCCCAAAGCCAAAATGTTGCAAAGATTGTAAGATAAAACAATGTTCAAGATTGTCAAAAGCTTTAAAGAAGTCTAGAAATAGTATTATTCCATCATCCTCTAGCAAATGTGAATAATCTAATAAGTCTAAGACAAGCCGAATGTTATTGTGTATTAATCGATTTGGAAGAAATCCAGATTGTGTATCACTAATAATTTTACCTATACCACTTTTAAGCCTACAAGCAAAAGCATTAGTAAATATTTTGTAGTCAACATTAAGTAACGTTATTGGCCTTAAATTATCAATAAAAGTTTTATCTTTTTTGGTTTTGGTATTAGCACAATTATAGCTTGTTTCATTGTTGTTAGTAAAGTATTACTTTCTAAGCATTCCTTCAGCGCTCCAAAGAGCATTTCCCTTATATCAGACCAGAAAAAACGATAAAAGTTGGTTGTAAGTCCATCTTGACCAGGTGACTTCCCCAAAGCCATTTTCTTTATAGCTGTGTCAATTTCTTCAATTTTTAAATCAGAGTCACAAGCCGTTCTAAAATCTGGTTCAATTTTAGGAATAAAAGGATCTACTTTTTTGAAGAAATTTTCAGAGTTTGCTTCGGAAAAGGATGATGAATTTAGGTTTTGATAGAATGTATATATTTCATTTTCTATTTCTTTTGGATCAGTTACAATTTTATTATTTATATTTAAAGTAGTAAGTGCATTTCTTTCTTGTCTTGTTTTTTCTAATCTACTGAAATATGAACTGTTTTTCTCACCATCTTCAATCCATCTGGCTCTGGATCGTATATATGCGCCTTGTGCCTTTATAAATCATCTAATTAGACTGTAATCTAATAATTTCTTCCTTATTGGTATCTAATGACAAATCTTTTTTACAACAATCATTAATATCCTTTATAAGCTGTCTCTCTAATTCTTTCTGCTTTTTACACAGTATTTTACCATAATCAATGGAGTAGTTTTTAACTTTATATTTAAAAAATTCCCATTTCTTTCCACATGAGTCAATCTCTTCATTTGTCCTGATTGAATATAAAATGCTTCTTATCATGTTACAAAACTGTTCATCGTTTAGAAAATTTGCATTAAATTTCCAATATTTTTGTCTCCCTATTATTCCTGTATCAGGCATTAGCATCACAGTAACTATACAATGATCAGTAATAGGAGCTGCAGAAATTTGAGCTTGTGAAACATATTTGAAGAGTTCCTGTGTTATCAACCAAAAATCTATTCTTGATTTACAACTCCCATTGGGTCTAATCCATGAATATTGTCTTAATTCGGGGTTAACATGTCTCCAAACATCTATTAGGGAATTATTAATACAAAAAGTAGTAATATTTTGATTGTGATTGTGGCGGGAGCAGTGTAAATTTATGTCAACTAATAAGAAGATCCGACTACGCCACCCCAAGGAAAATACTTAAAACCACTTAATAATGAAGTAACAAAGCACACAAGTTCGATTCCCTCATAAAAAGCAAGCAAGAGACGTGAGTAAAGTATAAAAATACCACAATTGTTTATTACAAAAAGAGTTTAAAATTTAAGCACAAAACATGCAGGTCCCCACTTCAAAGAAAGGAAAACAAAATACAAAAAAATAAAGAAACAGCTTAAATAATAATCATATACATATAAACAAAACAAATACCAGCAGGGCTGAGGCTCCCAATGGCGGGAATCAATGGAGATGGTGGTTCTACAAGAGCACACTTCCACGCACACACACCCGTGCACTCTAGTCACACTAGCAAACACTCAAAGGTGTACACCGCACACGATGAAGAACCACCACCACAAGGAAGAACCATCCACCCATGGGACCTCAGCTCCTGCAGTAAAAAAAAAATGAATTAAACACATTGAAAATAAACTTTAGACAAAAATATGGATCAAAACTAATGCAGCCGCTCCTCACATAAAATGGTAGAAAAGCAGGGAGAACATGGAAGAGCAACAATGACCTTATTATCAAAGAGTTGATCACAGGAATGGATTATTATAGCAATACTCAACAAGATACACACATTGAGCTGCATCAGAAACAATGAAAAAAATCAAAAACAAAGAAAACCAGAGGACTGGTTGACCTCTTCTAAAAACGAAGAGAGCTACCCAGGTCTCCCAAACAAACCAAAAAGCAGGGTACCAATACAACAAATCAGACAAGCAGTCCCCCTTTAGTTAGCATAGTTTGAGATTCGTCTGGGTTCCGGGCAAGATGGCGGACTGAGCAGTCGACCTTTTTCTGCTCCATTAATGTGTCCCGAGTTAATTTATAACTGATGCTTCTATACTCCATTCACTGCTTGTAATTATCTGTTCAATATACCCGACATTGATTCTCTCAAGGTAAATCACGTAGTCTTGTTGTTGTCGCTGGTTTAAAGTCAGATGGAAATACACAACTACGCGATGGACATCGAGGTCTCAAGCAAGAGAGAGAGAGGTAGCTCGGATCCACCCACCCCGATAAAATCTCAGGCGGGAAAAAAATCTAAAATGTCACCTGGAATTGACCAATCCGCCGATGTACCTAACACTGCTATCCTTGAAGCGATCAAAGCACTTAGTGTTAAAGTTGACGAGCAGCATGAAGATCTTAGTGCGCAACTAAAACAGCACAGCGCCATGATCACCAGCGTAGCAAAGGCAGTGCAGATCCAGGCCGAAGAGCTGAAAGAGTGTAGAGAAAAAGTGAACATGTTGGAAAAGCATGTAGACAAGCTCTCTAAAGAAAACGGTGATCTGAAAAGTCGTGTCTTAGACCAGGAAAGATATAAGAGAAGATGGTGCCTTCGCATAAAAGGAATGAAAGAAAAGCCTGATGAAAACATAAGGGAAGATGTACTCCAGCTTCTTGTTAAAATTACTCCTGAATTCGCTTCCAACATGAGTGACGCGGTGGATGTGGTGCATCGGGTGGGAAGAAAAGAGGTGAACGGATCCAGAGAAACAATCATTCTCTTTGCTCGTAGTGGAGTGAGGGATGAGGTGTGGAAAAGAACGAAAGCAAGCCAGGAAAGAAGGAAAGTCGGCTGGATTTCGCGGCCCTTATGGATACATAAATGGGAAGCGTATCTCAGAAAACTAAAGGGTTTGAACAGAGATTTCAAATGAACATTGAGTTGGAGGATAAATAATTAGGGACTCTGCATTACTTATCTGTTTCGTCTAGCGATACCAAGTTTTTGTAAAGTTCAATATCAGTGAAAAGTTCTTATGTTTCCGTTATTAACTAATGTTTCGTTTGCGTCGTTAAACTGTAGGGGTATGAAAGACTCTGTTAAGAGAAAAGGAATTTTTTTGTTTTGCAAAAGCCAAAAATCGAATATTTTTTTTCTTCAAGAAACACATTCGGAAGCTTCGGATGTTCTTTTCTGGCGCAATCAATGGGGTGATGACATGTTTTTTAGTCATGGCTCGAACCGATCTGCTGGAGTCGCTGTTTGTTTTCAGAAATGTCCTGGTAAAATCATCTTTCACAAAGCGGATGATGATGGTCATTGGCTAGCAATAGTTCTAAATTTAGAAAAAATATTTTTCATTTTGATAAATGTGTATGGTTATAATAGCCGCATCCAAAATAAAAAGCTGCTTTTTGAAGTTACTAATATTATTAATGATTTGAAAGCCACTTACCCCACAGAGTTTATTTTAATTGGTGGAGATTTCAATTTGACTCCAGATGAGTGGCGTGACAGACATCCCTCTAAATATAATGCCCCACAAATCAATGAAATAATTCAAAATTTTTGCTTCTCAAATCAATTGAGTGATATTTGGAGACTACAAAACCCAAACATTACACAGTTTTCTTGGATTAAACCCAATGCAAACGCTAGATCAAGAATTGATTACTGGCTGTGCACTGAGGCTGTTTCTAATTATGTGTGTAAATGTACCATCTCTAGTGCACCATTAACTGATCATTGTTTTATTGATTTAATTTTAAAACCAAAGGAAAACTCTCATAGTTCAAAGGGGTACTGGAAATTTAATTCTGATCTATTAAATCACGAAGACTATGGAATATATATAAAGAAGATTATAACAGATATTGGTAAGAAATGTATGTCTAGTGGTAGTAAATGGGAGTTTTTAAAATACAAACTCAGAGAATATTCAATAACCTATGGGATTAATCTTAAAAAAAAGAGACAAGAGAAGGAAGTTCAACTAATTCAGGAGATCAATAAGTGCTGCTCTAAATCTATTTTATCAGATGAAGATAAGGACAAACTTATTAGTTTACATTCTTTACTGGATGAACTGTTTATAAGAAAGGCAAAGGGTGCATATGTGAGGTCAAGGGCAAAATGGATGAAAGAGGGGGAGAAAAATAGCTCATATTTTTGTAATCTTGAAAAAAGACGTCAAGAAAAGCAAGTTATAAGCAGTTTATTAATTAATCAGAAAGAATG
This sequence comes from Pseudorasbora parva, assembly GCF_024679245.1. Classification (NCBI taxonomy): domain Eukaryota; kingdom Metazoa; phylum Chordata; class Actinopteri; order Cypriniformes; family Gobionidae; genus Pseudorasbora; species Pseudorasbora parva. The sequence continues at coordinate 20,539,298 of NC_090183.1, forward strand.
TTATGATAATAATACTATCGTAAATGAGGTGTTTCAATTTTATTCAAATTTATATACATCATCTTATTCCAATGATAATGCTAATAAGTTCTTTAAAAAAGTGAAGGGTCATATTCCTACAATTGAGAACTCATTTAAAGATTTATGTGATTCGGACTTGATAATCCAAGAATTAGATCTAGCTTTAAAAAGAATGAAAGCGGGCAAATCTCCTGGACCAGATGGTCTGACGACAGACTTCTATAAGTTCTTTTGGGAAGATTTAAAACATTTACTTTTAGAAGCACTACAAGATTGTATTATAAATAATAATTTACTGCCTACAATGAAGCAGGGTCTTATTATATTAATTCCAAAACCTGGAAAGGATAAAAGAATTTTAGAAAATCTACGGCCTATTACACTTCTCAATATTGATTATAAAATATTTACTGGGGCGATAGCTGCTAGACTAAAGGTAGGACTTCCACAAATAATTAGTGAGACTCAATCTGGGTTCCTTAAGGGCAGATCAATACATAATAATATTCGTTTGGTGCTTGACATCTTAGAATATAATAATCTAATTAAAGAAGATGGGTTTATTTTATTTTTGGACTTTTTTAAAGCCTTTGATATGGTCGAACACCCTTTTCTTTTTCAGGCTCTTTTTCATTTTGGCTTTGGACCTAAATTTATTAATATGATTAAAATGCTGTATAATGACATAAATAGTTCCATAGCTCTTCCTAAAGGAACATGCCCAAGATTTCAAGTGAACAGAGGTATAAGGCAGGGTTGTGGTAGTTCACCTCTGTTGTTTATTATGGTTGCAGAATTATTAGCCATTCTTTTAAAAAATGAAAATATTTCGGGTATTAACTTTTTGGATCACAAATTTATCATAAGTCAACTTGCTGATGACACAACTCTTTTTCTAAAAAACCAATTGCAGATCCCCCTAGCACTTTACTTGGTAAAATATTTTGCTAATGCATCAGGATTACAGTTAAATACATCAAAATGTGAACTGATGGCTATTCATGACTCACCCTTGCTCTCATTGTATAATATTCCTATTAAAAAGGAGGTGAAGTATTTAGGAACTATAATTTCTAAAGATGAAAACAGATTAGAATGATTAAATATTGATAGAAATATTGAAAAATGTAAATCTACTCTAAACTGTTGGTTACAGAGGGACATCACAATATTCGGTAGAATATTATTAACAAAAATAGAAAGTCTTTCAAGGTTAAATTATCCAGGATCTTCATTGCCGATTTCTACTAAGAAAATAAAAGCAATTAATAAATTGAATTTTGATTTCATCTGGAGAAAGAAGTATCACTATATTCGAAAAAATGATATAATAAAGGAATACGAGGATGGTGGTTTAAAGGCTATTGATTTTGATATCATGAACGGGGTTCTTAAACTTAAATGGCTTCAATCTTTTATCAAAAATGAGCATTCATTTTGGTTTGCAATTCCGTCCAGTCTCTTTAAAAAATGTGGAGGTATTACATTTTTTTTACAGTGCGACTTTGAGCTTTCTAAGATTCCGCTGAAACTATCCGTTTTTCATAAACAAGTCCTCCTGTATTGGAAGATGTTGTTTAAACATAATTTCAGTCCACACAATGTATCCTTATGGAATAACCGCTGTATATTGTCCCAGAGAAAATCTTTGTTTATGGAAGAGTGGTGGCAAAAAGGTATTTGGTCAGTGCTTCACATGATGGACACAAATGGTAGTTTTTGGAATTATAATGATTTCTGTATCAAATTTAACTTTAATTGTGAAAAGAGAGATTATACAAAGGTCATCAAAAGTATCCCTTTACCATTGGTTATTATGTTAAAAGGATTTTTAACATATTCTACACTTATTCCGAGAATAGTTGAACTTAATTTAGACCAAATCAAATTTGTTGATAAGAAGTGTACTAATAAGATTATAAGAAACTGTCTTTTGCAGGAAAACTATCCTGGTCGTATTAGGAGAGACTACATTTTCCAACATCTAAGTAATACATTGGTAAAGGAATACAGATGTAAATATCTTGTTTTTCCCCTTTCACCCAAATATAAAGAAATACACTTTAAAATAATGTATGATATTTATCCAGCCAAAGAATTTCTAAGAATGAGGTTTAATGTGGAATTAAATACTTGTCAAATTTGTAACAATGATATTGAAACTGTAGAACATTTATTTTTTCAATGTAATTTAGTTAACCCATTTTGGAATGAGATCCTTTATTGGATAAATAATAACATATGCTCTCTTCCATCTATTCATTGGGACATGATAAAATTTGGTATACATTTGGAGGACAAAAATGCAGTCTTTGTTATTAACTGTTTATTTCTTATAGTAAAATTTTTTATTCACAAATGCAAAATTTTGAAAACTGCACCCCAGTTCAATATATTTAGAAAAGAGCTAATCCTATATATTGATGCCTTAAAAATTATAAGAACATGTAAAGCCAGAAAATTACTTGATTTGTTTAATCATTATGACTTTATTGCCATTTTGAATTAATCCCCTACTGTTTTTATTTATTTTATTATTATTTATTTATTTTTTTGATTTGTTTATGTTCTGATTTTGTGTTGTTGTAACTTTATGCATTACAATTTGTCTCTAATCAGTCTGTGAAATCTATTTAAAATTATGTTGGCCTGTTTTGTTACTGTTCATATGCAAATAAAAAAAACAAAAATAAAAAAAAAACATAAAAAATAAAAAAAGATTCGTCTGCGCAACCGGATACAGTAGCGCATTAACAGCGCGGAGACGACAGCACACTATTACAGCGTAAAACGAGAGGGAGTATCCGTTGAGATCTTACACACACTAAACCACGTTAGAAGAACAGGTTTGTCACAGTCATACCCACTGAGAGGTGAACAGACAGACTCGGCAGACACAAAGGACTCAGATTTCAGCTAGCCGCACGACAAAACACCAGCACTCAGTTACACTCCAGACATTGACGAAACAGCACAACAAAGGGGAAAAATGGACGTGACGCATCCCAGGTAACAACCAATCAGCCTTTAGATAGGACAATACTGATTGCTGATTGGTGGGCACTGCTGTCAATCACCTAATCCTGTTACATATTCATAATCAACATACTTTGTTGGGAATCTATCCATCCATTCATCAGGGACACAATTAAAATCTCCACCCACCAAAATATTATCAGTTGGGAAAAGTGCTTTCAATTTACTAATAATCTCTGACATTTGTTCTAGCAATTTTTTGTTCCTTGACTGTCCATTGTAACCATAAACATTCAGGAAAATCAGTGGGGTTCCTTCAACAATCAAAACTGCAGCAATCCAGTGTCCATCTTTATCTCTTTTAACTTCAACAACTTTTCCAGGGAAGTTGTTCGGACATATGGCAACACCAGCCGATCTATTAGTTCCATGGCTAAATAAAATGGTATCCCCCCATTGGTTTCTCCAAAAAATTGAGTCTTCTGTATTGGAATGAGTCTCTTGCAAAAAAATACACTGTGCCTGTTGCCTTTTACAAAATAAAAAAATAGCTTTTCTCTTAATACTGTCTTTAAGCCCCCTGGAATTTAACGAAATAAAAGAAAACTTAGAACAAAATGTAAACATGGTAAGCAATAGTACTATAATTAGCTAGAACAAGCTAACAATAATGCACCACACCAAATATGTGAAGAAAGTAACGTCACATTGGTCCCTCGAAGCATAACCTTGTGTGTCTCATTTTTCCACTTTAATAAATCTCACAGAATATTTCTTATGGGAAAATCTGTACATTTTCTATGAACGCAAAAGGCTCTCGAAAATATGCCCTTTTCTTCTGATCTCTTGCCTCTTTAATCTTTGGCCACAACAGCTCCCGAGCCATCTTGTCCTCCATGGTTAGATTCTCTGCGAATCGAACCCCAGCCTGCTTGCACACATCACATTCTTTGGAAAGCTTCCAGATCTCATTTCTGCACTCCCGTTTAACAAACTGGATGATGACCTGTCTCGTGCGACTCTGCTCCTTCCTACCGATACGATGAACCGTGTCCACCATGTCATCTACGTTCCACGGCACACCCGGCGCGATTTTTGAAAGGAGATAAATCACCGTTGCCCTGACATCTTCGTTTTCCTTTTCCTTAAGGCCCTTGATACGTAAATTCCATCTCCTTTTGTATCTTTCCTGCTCTTTACATTTTTCAGTCAGCGCCTTCATTTCGTCATGCAGTTTGCCGACTTGCCGTTCTAATTCCACTGTTTTGTTTTTGTAATCGGTTACCTCTTCTCTCATCACGGCAATCAGGCTGGAATTTTCCTCCATTTTACGGGAGAGGTCTTCCATCCTTCTCTCTTGAATGACAAACCTGTCCGCCAGCTTGTTAACAACTTCCAGTATTTTTGTATTGGTAGCGATATCATCCGGAGGCTCTTTTTCTTCCACTGCTCTGTTCTTTTTCCCGGTTTGTAGTTTGTCCGGCGAGCTGGTGGGGCACTTTGTTTGTTCATGTTTAAAAGCTTGTCGCTTGTATAATTATGATCCCAATTGTTCATCAAACGGAAATAAATGTTTATATTTATTCTGAAACTCCTATATTTATTTTAAAGAAAACAAATTAGACTTAACTTGCTTTTTGAAATTATTTTGAGGGATTGATTGAAGAGCTCTGGAAAATGTTGCTGCTCAGAGCGCCATCTTGCCGGAAGCCTCCTAACTGCCGTAAATTGCATAGACAGTAAAAGAAATGGACCGAGCGATCCCATTGACTTCTACGGCGTTAAGTGATGTCAGTATAGGAGCACTCACTTCCTGATGGCTGAGCGAACTGCGCAGGCTCAGACTGAGCTTGAGGATGTAGATGTGACGTGAGCCTCCTGTCTGACAGCTGTAGGTCTTCTAGTAGATGTGGAAAGTGAAAGCTGAATCACGTATTTAAATATTTTCTCCCGTTGCTTTTGGCTCACTATGGGCTTCTCCCCATTCTTCCCCCTTGACTTTATCAGACTTTATGTCTCCACGTCCCCCCGACTGTCTCATAGACACTAAAAGATTGCCTGCGAGCGTCTCCTCAGGTCTATACGGTAATTTCTCAACTGTGCGACAGTTGGTTATGACGCAATCGTTAGCCTATTTTTACAAAAACAGCTTCTGCGGGGTGATAGTGTAAGATACAAGGTAATGGAGCCTTTTATACATTGTCGTGTTTCTTTAGAAATAAACAATGGACAAATGGAGTCTTTAAACGTCTCAGATGTAAAGTTATTCACTGTCAAAGTGACTCAAAAATGAATGGGAGTCAATGGGATGCTAACAGCAGGTGATGGCTTGCTTAGCAATGGCAGCCCCTAGGGGTGGAACGCTTTCCGAGCGCTAGATTACCCCCTTGGTAAATTGCTTTGCCATGTCAAACCGGAAGTAGAAACATTTTCGCGCATGCGCAGAACAAATCGTGTTTCCGGTAAGGATTGAGTAGTGACAGGGCGTGTCACTACTCGATCCGTACTGGTGTCATGACAAATCCTGTCCCCCCATGAAATCGTGTCCGCTGGTAGCGGTTTTAAATGCCTGATCATAATGTGTTATACATGGTTCTGGACAATCAATTGTTTAAAAATAACTAAATAATAAACTAATAAACTATGAATTCATTGCCATACTTAGTACGCACGCAAAACATTTATTTGAAAGATTTAATTGATTGCTATAATGGGAGCAAAAACATGTTCTGAATTATGTACTTGTATAAGCACTTATAGCTTCAGTTATATACTACTAATATATGAAACATATGCTTTGTAAGACATTAAAGACTATTTTAACACAATTTAAACAGCAAAAATCAAAACGTGATTGTGTAAGTACTGTAATCAGGCTCTGAACAGATTACCTATTAAAATTTCTTTCAGCCAATAGAATCGCTCTGGGGGTCCTTGCGGACAAGATTTCACAGGGGGACAGGATTTGTCATGACACCGGAAACACGATTTGTTCTGCGCATGCACAAAAATGTTTCTACTTCATTTTTTTATAGTTTCCTTTTTTTATATATAGTTTTCTTTTTTTATTATTTAATTATGTATTTGTTTGTTTGTTTTATTCATTTTGCTGCCTCGGTCTATTGTTTATATTTGTTTTGTTGTTGTTGTTGAATCCTTTTTGAACTGTGGCTGTTTGCTTTTGTATTCAATAAAAACATTATAATAATTTTTTTTTTTTAAAGAGACACCGTTGTAACAACAACGACTTATGAGTTTAATGTCTCGGGGAATAATTAACTCAAAAGGGATTTAATATTCAATATTTCATGAATTTATGAATATGATTTGCCAGTTGTTCATTACGTATTAAAATTTTCCGATAGGGAAAATTGTTTAATTAAATACAAGTAACCCTTTATGAAATTGCTTGAAATTATCCTACTAAGTTTGTCCTGCAAATTAGTTATAGACTTTTCAAATCAATTCTCAATAATGGATTACTGCTTTACGAGCGCATGAGAAACATTAACTTTACTGATCAGGATAAGTTCAATATTTCAAATGGTCATACAGTTTACTTTACTAACATAGTAGCATAAGCAGTTAGGTAACGTTTAGATCGCAAGTTTCATTGACTTTGTGTATGTGGCAGAATAACAGATTCAACTCATTAAATGTCTTTTGAAGGTTTAATAAACACAGACTAAAAATAACACTACAATTCACACAGAAAGTACATACTAAATATGCATCAAGAGAGTAGAAGTATAGATATTAACGAAAGAATACATAAAAGAGAATAATGAATAGACTGAAGTTAGAGAGAGATAAAAGAGAGAGAGAGAGACAAAGAGAGTGGGGGAGGGTAAGAAACAGCTATCCTTCAGTTCCTCAAATACGACCTTCACGGAGTTAACTTATCCCAACGGGGACATAACACACCCTCTTTACAGCAGTTTGAATTTATAAGAAGAAGAATACTTGCATTCCTTTTGGTTTCGTTTTGGCTTCTCGCTTGTGTGTGTGTGTATTTCTGCGTGTTCGGTGGTCCTTTCCGAGGTTGGGAGGGAAGCGGCTGTTTGCTTTAGCGATGCTTCGTGTTCTTGAAGATCGGATTGTAGAAGAGAAGATTTTTGGAAGGGCTGAGGCCTGCTTGGAGGGCCTGCATTGGTGGCATGGCTTAAGTGCGCCCCCCCCCCGGATTTCCCGGCGGGAAATTCCTCAGCAGATTTATAGCTCTTTGTTCTGAAAGTTTGACTCAGTGGGTCTCTGAGTCTTCATACTATAATTAATGCAACAAACACACACTGCATTTTCTGAATAAGTGATATACATGGAAGTGTAAGTCGTGAAGTGAGCATTAATTTGATAGGAGACATGACATATATGAGGTGAACTAGTACTTTGTTAAGACACAGACAAAAAGATGCAAAATACCATACAGAATAAACATTTTACAAGACAGTTATGTGTTTACATATAATGTCCTGGGGTGCATGTTCATTTATAGATGGTTTGTCTATAATTTGAGGCAAAAGCTCTGTGTCTTAAACTCTTTGTGTCTGAAGCTTCATGTGGCCAAATTCTTTTGGGGCTATAAAACATCTTATCAGATGGTTTCCAGGGTAACGAAGAATCTCCCTCTGTTGTGTTGGGGGAAGGTCTGCTAGTGAGCACAACTTTCAAGACATATTTGTTAAATGTAACTGGCGATTGTGTGTTTGATTCGCCTGAGTCGCTACACCGTTGTCGCAAAAAAATTTAGCGATGACAGGAAGTAGCAGCAAAAGTACGTTTTCACGCATGCGCAGAACAAATCGTGTTCCGGTACGGATTGAGTAGTGACAGGGCGTCTGATCCATAGACAGTAAAAGAAATGGACACAGCGACCCCATTGACGTCAACGGCGAAATAATGAAGTCAACCTAGGGGCACTCACTTCCTGATGGCTGAGCGAACTGCGCAGGCTCAGACTGAGCTTGAGGACGTAGATGTGACGTGAGCCTCCTGTCTGACAGCTGTAGGTCTTCTAGTAGTTGTGGAAAGTGAAATCTGAATCACGTTGTTTAAACATTTTCTCCCGTTGCTTTTGGCTCACTATGGGCTTCTCCCCATTCTTCTCCCTTGACATGTGGGACTTTATGTCTCCACGTCCCCCCGACTGTCTCATAGACAGTAAAAGATTGCCTGCGAGCATCTCCTCAGGTCTATACGGTAATTTCTCAACTGTGCGACAGAGTCGCGTTGGTTATGACGCAATAGTTAGCCTATTTTTTACAAAAACAGCTTCTGCGGGGCGATAGTGTAAGATACAAGGTAATGGAGCCTGTTATGCATTGTCGTGTTTCTTTAGAAATAAACAATGGACAAATGGAGTCTTTAAACGTCTCAGATGTAAAGTTATTCACTGTCAAAGTGACTCAAAAATGAATGGGAGTCAATGGGATGCTAACAGCAGGTGATGGCTTGGTAATGGCAGCCCCTAGGGGTGGAACGCTTTCCGAGCGCTAGATTACCCCCTTGGTCTGATCGCCGACCGATCGGCGGCTGACTTGAAGCAGTGCATGCCGGTTAGAAATGTTGTCCGACTTGAGACAGCGCCGACAGCAAGTGACTGTGACCTATGTCAACAAAGTACCGCGAGAGCGATTCGAGAGCAGCCGGCTGATGCAGCCGCGATGTTATATCATCATGTTTATCAAACTAAAACTGATAAAAACCGTTGACAACACTTCATTGATAGTGTAGGTATGTTTATATGTTGAACATTAATCTTGTCCAAATAGACGCTTTATTAAACAGTAACGTTACATAAAGTTTTGAATGAAAATGTCATTTGAAACATCTGTGTATTTGAGAAATATTGCATTTATTTAACTTCGACTGTGATAAAGTTTGCAAACACAGTGCAAGCGTCACCACGGGAAGCAGAAAGTGTCCGACTTCACGTCTCCGTTTGCAGCTCCTCCCCACCTGCACTCGGCTACTCTCGCCGATCGCATGCATCCAGCCGCAGCTGATGTCGAACACACCTTTTAAAACACAAACGGGTAGGTTTAGGGAAGGGATTGGTTATGTGACGAATTGGAGTTAAATGCTCTCAGTATTTAGATGAATTACCTATTTACACATTTCTATTGCAACAGGTGAGGAATAGCAGAATTTAATTTTCACATTTAATGTTACATTTGTTGTAGCAATCAATGGACGAATTTGCAACGGGTGAGAAATATCTACAAATGACGAGTAAAACATTTACAAGTAATGAATAGTCTACACTTTAGATTAGGGGACGCTAAAAGCATTGTAAATGCCTTGTATACGTGTGCAGATCATTTGTAACGGGTGATAAAGATTTGTAAATTATTTATTCATGCGTTTACAACATCATCCCTAACAGGTGATGAACATTTTGAGGTGTGTACTTTAATGTAAATGCTGACTGGTGAGGGTATAGACAGCTGTCTTCTGGAGGGTAAACCAGTTCACATTATCACTAACGTTAGACCCATCACAGAACACAAGTCTGCACCACTGAGTAAAAGGATTTAACTTAACGCACTGCAATCCCCTGACTTTAAGTCATTCTAAAATGTTTATTAATTTGACAACTAGTAATTTATCATTCTTTTAAAAAAATTTGCTTTAGCATAAATGCATTTTGTGGGTTTTAACAGACCAGCTTAAAAATGTAATGATGCATCAATAAATTATATATTCATTATCTACTAAGGGTTTGATCATCATTTGTTCACAATTAACAATTGTTTATTAAGATAATGGTACACTGACATTTCAGTGATTAATAATATATTAACTAGTAACTTAACCATTTACTAAGGATCTGTTTGGTTATTTTATGATATGCTATTTTTTAAAGATAACTTACAGATTTGCAAATTGTTAGCATATTATACTTAATAATTTATGAATGTATAGTCATGATTTGTAAATGATTAGTTTATCATTATCTAATAACTTTTAAATAATGTATAACTGAATCTACAAAATATACAAAAAGTAACAATTTAATAACATTTATGAAATGCATTGTCATGTTTTGTAAATCATTAGTTCATTATTAACTATTAAACTTTAAATTACTTATAACTTAATCTACTAAATATATGTAAAATAATTAACAAATCACTCATTAATCATTAATGAACATGTAGTCATGTTTCGTAAATCATTAGTTAATTATTTACTAATCACTTGTAAATGACTTGTAACAGAATTTACTAAACATTTATAAAATGTTAGCATATCACTTGATAATCATTTATGAATGTTTTGTAAATGATTAGTTCATCATTAACTATAATTAACACTTATAAATGACTTACAACTGAACGTTATTATAAAGTGTTACCCTATCGTTCATATAAACTAATAAGAAAAATATCCATATTTAAAACTTTATAGAATAAAATATCTAGCTTTCAGCGGTATGCAAGTCGACATGCACTTGTGTGTGGAGCAGTTATATGATGGATAGAATAGCTGATGGATGGGTAGGTAAAAATGCGCTTTTTAATATATAACTCTGATATAACTCTGACACAAAGAATGTCATATAAACCTAGGATGGCTTACGGGTGAGTAAATCATGGTCTAATTTTCATTTTTGGGGGAACTAACCATTTATAATCAGGGCCACCTTTACTTTTCAAATAAAGTTACATGAGCACATGTTTAGGAACACTGTGGTCCACTGGAAAATCCCTAATTTTATGCTTATTTCTATTGCGGGACAAAGAGCCAGGATAAGGGGAGAAGCTGAGGATCTTAACCATCTTTGAAAATGATGCCACCATCCACTCAAACCCAAATATAAGGTGCCTCTCTGTAGTACTAACAGCAGATTGGACCAGGTAATGTGCAATAACTTTGCTGTTACTAAATATTTTTTTCAAAAGTGTTTAATGTTCTTGACCCCCAGTGCTCAGCAAAAGTCTGGTCCTAAAAAAATGCTGCAGTCTTCATAGATAATCATAAGGTTGAGCATTTATTTATTTCAATTTGTACTGTAATTTAGTGCATAATCTTTTTTTGTTTATAAATATTGAAGAGTGGAGTAGAAGTTCATCACCTTCTAATGTACCTATTGGAGACAGAAAATGCTGTTTTGCAGAATTGTCAATAAATATTTTCTGTAATGATGGCAATGTATTTTGTATTGTGTTGTATTTTCAGTGTGGTTTGTACTTGCTGCATTTGGATTCTTAATGTGAGGGCTATACAAGTATCTGGGTTAGATATTTGGAGAAAGTTGAATGAACTTATAAAAAATACAAAGTTGAGTTAACTTAAAAAAAATAAAGCAACCAGCTGCAAAGCTTTTTTGAGTTTACTGAACTTCAAGACCTCTGTAGTTGTGCTTACTTGTTTCTTTGAGTTGGACTGGTAGTTAGATGAACTTACTGAGTAAAGTATAATTAACTTAATCAAATAAGTTTAGTGAACTTTCAAAGATGATTTGGCATAAGCTTCAACCACTGAAGTTGAGTAAACTCAAAAATGCTTTGCAGCTGGTTGCTTTATTTTTTTAAGTTAACTCAACTTTTTATTTTTTACAGTGTAAAGGAATGGACGCTAGGTAGGCTGTGGCATTTAAACAATGCCCAATTGGCACTAAATGGCCTAAAGTCTGCCAAGAAAACATCCCCCACACCATTACACCACCACCACTAGCCTGCACAGTGGTAACAAGGCATGATGGATCCATGTTCTCATTCTGTTTACACCAAATTCTGACTCTACGATCTGAATGTCTCAACAGAAATCGAGACTCATCAGACCAGGCAACATTTTTCCAGTGTTCAACTGTTCAATTTTGGTGAGCTTGTGCAAATTGTAGCCTCTTTTTCCTATTTGTAATGGAGATGAGTGCTACTCGGTGGGGTCTTCTGCTGTTGTTGCCCATCCGCCTCAAGGTTGTGCGTGTTGTGGCTTCACAAATGCTTTGCTGTATATCTCGGTTGTAATGAGTGGTTATTTCAGTCAAAGTTGCTCTTCTATCAGCTTGAATCAGTCGGCCCATTCTCCTCTGACCTCTAGCATCAACAAGGCATTTTTGCCCACATGACTGCCGCATACTGGATGTTTTTCCCTTTTCACACCATTCTTTGTAAACCCTAGAAATGGTTGTGCATGATCCCAGTAACTGAGCAGATTATGAAATACTTAGACCGGCCCGTCTGGCACCAACATCCATGCCACACTCAAAATTGCTTAAATCACCTTTCTTTCCCATTCTGACATTCAGTTTGGAGTTCAGGAGATTGTCTTGACCAGGACCACACCCCTAAATGCATTGAAGCAACTGCCATGTGATTGGTTGATTAGATAATTGCATTAATGAGAAATTGAACAGGTGTTCCTAATAATCCTTTAGGTGAGTGTAAGTAACAATCAGTGATTATTCAGTCATTAAAAAAGAAAACGCCATGTTAACACAAAAACTCAACATAAAAAAGGATTCTTGCACGCACTCAACAATTCCAACATTTTAAAATAGTTACTTTATGAACATTTGCATAAAATACCTGAACAAATGTAAAGAAAAAACAGGTCTAATCCATATTTATCCATATTTATTCTCTGCGTGCACGAAACTGCCTTTGCCTCTCTGCTGTTGATGTGGGTCCCATTTCTGACTAGGATGCCTGTTGAAGTTTAAGTAGACAGGCAACATTATATTAAATATTTGATCTATAACAAAAATAGGATTTTGGTAATAATATATTTTCAGATTTTTTTTACATTTTATTTAAATCATGAATAAATTAAATGAATAAATCAACCCTGTCACAAAGTTTACAACCCCGAAATAATGACATATGTGACGGGGTTGAGTTTTTTTGCTCAAAATGGCCACTGCTCTTAATGTGTTGTAGAAGAGTGGGCCAAATGGCAGCTAATTAAATAAGTATATCATAGATTTTTATAGATTAAAATCAAATTTTGAAAAGTCATTATTTTCCATCTTAATTGTATGTGATGGGGTTGAGTTGTTAAGCTTGACAAGTACCCTTCCTATAATACACCTACAAAAATGAATAAAAAGTGTGGTATAACTCACCTTCTTCTGCACCATGCTGTTGAAGAGAGCTAAATGATGCAGATTCCTGTAAATTATGTCACATATTGGTGGAGTCTAAATTATTATGGCTGGAGATTGGTTGGCATAACGGGGTTAAATTCAGACCAAGGGGGTAATCTAGCACTCGGAAAGCGTTCCACCCATAGGGGCGGCCATTGCTAACCAAGCCATCACCTGCTATTAGCTTCCAATTGACTCCCATTCATTTTTGAGTCACTTTGACAGTGAATGACTTTACATCTGAGGCGTTTAAAGACTCCATTTGTCCATTGTTTATTTATAAAGAAACAAAACAATGCATAAAAGGCTCCATTACCTTGTATCTTACACCTTTGCCCCGTAGAAGCTGTTTTTGTAAAAATAGGCTAACGATTGCGTCATAACCAACGCGACTCTGTCGCACAGTTGAGAAATTACCTGGAATGATAAACATAGGATGTGGAAACATAAAGTCTGATAAAGTCAAGGGAGAAGAATGGGGAGAAGCCGATAGTGAGCCAAAAGCAACGGGAGAAAATATTTAAACAACGTGAATAGTTTGCTCAGCCATCAGGAAGTGAGTGCCTCTGATTGGCCTCATTTTTCCACCGTTGAAGTCAATGGGAACGCTCTGTCCATTTCTTTTACTGTCTATGGTTCAGACTGAGGGACATAACTTTATAAGTAGTTTTTTTTTTAAATCAAACATCTTGTTTTTTCTTCTTTTTTTTCAAAAGCAAAGAATACAAAAATAAATACTTGCATTATTGCCAAAAAATTATAGACACTGTGCACATTTTATTAATTCTTTCCAAGTACAAATTCAGCGAAGAACCTCAGGGACATGACAAAATGATTGCTGTAAGACAGAAATAAGAATATTTTTAATGATAAAAATGATTTAAATGCAATAATTATTTGTATTCATTATAAAGGACATCCCAACATATTGTGAAAAGCTTTAAACATTTCATTTTGGGGAACCACCACTTTCAAAAATCTAGGGGACTGAAATATTACAGAATCCTTTAGGGTGAACTAACACTTTAATGTTAATACCGTCTCTCTCGGTTTTCAAATTCTTGTGGTGGGGGGTGGAGTGAAGATGGCGGAGTGAGCAGATGTAAAAGTTGCAGGGTCTGACAGATAAAGTGATTTTGACATTTAAAACAGTTATTTTTGAACAACAGTCCCCCCCTCAAGTCATTGTAAGGTAGTCAACACTCTGAAAATACTACTGTGTGACACTTCTTTGAAAAGGCGCACAAAATAATACACTCGGAGAAAATGGCTAATACTCAGGGCAAAGCTAGAATAATTGAACATGACTACAGCATGGACGGAATACATGAGGCATGTTTTGACGAATGTGTTGAAGAAGAGATGCAGACGGGAAAAACTCTGAGCGACCACACTCCGTTACAGAGTCCACTTCCAAAGAAACTGAAGAAAAAAGATAATTCAAGAGAAGTAAGCATGGAAAGCATTTATGATGCTATTCAAGCTCTGTCATAAAGATTCGAGGAGAGACTGGATGCGTTCGAAAAAAAGTTTGAAAGCTTTGATAGGCGCATACAGAAAAATGAAAAAGAGGTTACAGAAAATAAAAATGAAATAATTCAACTCAAAGCACAAGTGGAGAGGGTGACAAAAGAAAACAAGGAGTTGAAGGAAAGATGCCGGGAAATCGAGCGTTACGGAAGACGATGGAATCTCAAATTGATCGGGCTACCGGAGAAGGAAAACGAGGAAACTAGAGAAGTGGTGATCGGTATTCTCACAAGAGTGATTCCGATGTCAGTGGAAAAACTACGAGACAAGGTTGATACTGTCCATAGTCTGGGAAAGAAAGATGATCCCGCTTTCAACATGCACTGTAAAATGTAACAAGTTGACTTTACTTAGAAAAAGTGAGGAAACCGATTGCCTTAAAATTTTCAAGTAAAGTAGCGTATTATTTTTTTGTTGGCAAAACTTAACAAAATTTGTACAGAAAACTTCTTAATGAAGTATACTTAACTCAAAATTCTTAGTTGTGTTAACTTGTTATTAGTGCTCACATTACTAGGAAAATATCAGGAAACCGATTGCCTTAAAATTCTCAAGTAAGCTGAACTTAAAAAAATAAGTGAAGACAAAAAGCAACAACTGAACTCAATTCAACACTTATTTATTACTTATCAATAGTCTAAAGGTACTACAGTGTAAAAAACACCATTATAAGACACAAATTCTAAAAAAAAATTCTTGTAACATTAACAAGTTAATGCACAAAAAACACTGTTATTCTTGTTAATACTAAACAAAAGTGCAAAGTGCAAGTCATTTTTTTTTTTTTTACTGAATTTGGAATCGTGACAATCTTTTTTGACAATCTTTTCCCTGAGACTGAACAGGTACTACAGTGTAAAAAACACAATGTCATTATGAGACACAAATTCTAAAAATAAATAAATAAAAAAAAAATCTTGTAACATTAACAAGTTAAGGCACAAAAAACACATTGTTATTCTTGTTAATACTAAAAAAAACTGCAACAAAAAAAAATTAACTGAATTTGGAATCGTGACTGTTTTGACAATCTTTTGCCTGAGACTGAACAGCTGACATTTTAAAATGAACAACTTTAGTTTAATGCAAGACCTAATTTTAACACTCAGAACTGTAAATTATGTCACAATTTACCCAACACCCACAAGTTCCAGACCCATTACACTTTTGTTAGACCTTGAAACACAAATGAATGTTTTTATTTAGTTTCTGTCCCTTTAATGAAAATCCAGGTAACCAAAACTTAAAAGATCCAGAAAAATATATAATTTACGCACCATAAAAATAAATCAATTTGAATTGAGCAGATAAAGAGGATTTGTTTTAAAACACATAATTACATTGTTTTGTCTTCTTAAAGTTTTGGTTACCTAGACTTTCAATGGAGGGCAAGAAACTTCTAATGGTTAATTAAAAATATTTGTATTTGTGTTTCAAAGACTAAAAAAAGTGTTGTGGGTTTGGAATGATATGTGGGTGAACAAATTAATGACAGATTTTACATTTTGGGTGAATTAAACTTTTAAGACAACTTCAAACAGCCTTCACTTACAGAAGCAGCATGTTTTTAAGTGACTGTAGTTTTGGTTAAAGGGATTTGTGTCCAAGAGAAAGAAACACTCTTTGAATAAAATCAGAGGTGTTCTAAAGCTGCGAAAGGTACTCCAAGTTCAGCGCATATGTTAGCCCAAAAAGTAGGCACATGGCATTGGGAAGGTTTTCAAGATCATCCATCACAATGGCTCCTTCTAGGATGATTGCTGTGTGTGAAGCCTTCAAACACAGTACTTGAGGTGAACCCTGGCTGTCTTCTGTCATCACGCTCAGAATCCCGATGGAAGTTTGGGGTATGTCACTATCACAGTCCTACAAAATTAAACAATACATATAAGTATTGTATGAAAATTAGAAAAAACAATGAATAGTACAATTAGGGCAGAACATACAACAAAATGGAAAACTCAAATGCAGCAT
The DNA here is from genome assembly GCF_024679245.1 of Pseudorasbora parva. Taxonomy (NCBI): domain Eukaryota; kingdom Metazoa; phylum Chordata; class Actinopteri; order Cypriniformes; family Gobionidae; genus Pseudorasbora; species Pseudorasbora parva. Next base: position 20,555,886 of record NC_090183.1, read on the forward strand.
TTGCATGTCTGCTTCAAGATGAGAGTTAAATGAAGAATAATTGAATGCCAATATGTGATGTATGTGTGGGGTTGATTATAGTTTAGAATGAAAAGTAAGAAAGGTACTTGCCAACATTGTTTTAAAAAAGTCAGAGGTTTCTTCTCCAAGAAGTAGAGAGAGGTCACAAAGAACTGTTGTCCGCTTAGCAGTGATGTCAGCGCTCTATGTGGGGGGAAGATATCAAATTAGCCTGAATAAATCTATTTAAAAAATTCAGTGATGACCTTGCTCAAAAAAGAAATGTTGTAACAGAATGAAATATTTAATTTGTTAATATATTACTTAAAGGGATAGTTCACCCAAAAATGAAGATTTGATGTTTATCTGCTTCCCCCCAGGGCATCCAAGATGTAGGTGACTTTGTTTCTTCAGTAGAACACAAATTAAGATTTTTAACTCCAACCGCTGCCATCTGTCAGTCAAATAATGGGAGTGAATGGGAACTCTGCGGCTCATGACGACACATTGATGTCCTAAGACACAAAACGATCAGTTTGTGTGAGAAACACAACAGTATTTATATAATTTTTTACCTCTAAAACACCACTAGTGTGAATTGATTAAAAGACGGGAGAGACAAATTTGTTGAACAAAGTATATTTTTGTTTTGTTTTTCTGCACAAAAGTGTTCTCATCACTTAATAACATTAAGGTTGAACCACTGCAGTCTCATGGACTATTTTAACATTGTCTATACTGAACCTTGAATGTGGTAGTTTCTTTGATAAAAAAACTAAGAAAAATTAAAGCTTTAAGCAATAATGCTTCAATAAAGGAGCTCATTTTTCACAGGAAAAAAACAATACTTACATTTCCATTGCATGTCTCATTTCACAAAACATTCTCTGCAAAAGAAGACAATAATATTAACATACAAAATCCTTATATATTTATTTGCAAGTCACTGTGTAATGTTTATACTTATTAAACATGTTTAAACATTAAAAAAATATCTCAAGTTGGCCTATTCTACAATGAATATATTTACATTATAACGTTGCCTGTAAAACAGACCTAAACACTGTAATATAAATCTCTAAATTGGAGTAATCAGTTTTCCTCAGTCAACATTGTACACAATAAAAATAAATAATAAAATATAAAACCATTCCTTGATTGAAAACAGGCACCAAAAAATTAGTGAATAGCAATGGCTAGACTGTTCATTTCAATTAGCACAATCCAACACAATCCAAAAGTTTGATTAAACTAACATCACAACCAATTTAGCTGTGTAACACTACCTCATTTAATCTGCTTATTACACTATTGATTAATGTATATTAAGCAAATAAGCAATTACAAAACATGCCAAACGAGCGCTGACTCACCTTTCCATGTGCTTCTTCCATCAGAATAAGTTATTACGGTGCGAAACGACTCCACCTATGGACAGAACTGTGCATAGCCACTCGAAAAAGTTCAATATACTTACTATGTTAATTAGAGTTTAATCGAACCTTTTGAGTTTAATAACTTGCTGTGCTAAAAAGTTGTCATTACTCTGTTAACCTTAGTAAGATCAACAAACTTACTCAAAATAAGTTATATTCACTTAATATTATTAGTAAGATCATCAGTTGCATTTTACAGTGTGAGACCACGACCGATCATCATGCAGTTCGGCATGCAGACGACGAGGGACGAGATTTGGAGGAGATCGAGGGAGGCCAGAGTCTGCAAGAAGCTGCATGTTTACTTTTTAGACAGGACTAGTCAAAAGAAGATCGCGAAGCTCGGGGAAAGTTGTATCCAACGGTATAGGAGGCCAGACGTACTGGGAAGAAAGCTTACTTGAAGGAAGGGTATGCTATTATAGACGGAAAAAGAGTGGATGCACATTTCTCAGGTTAAGAAGAGTGTCATTACCTTGATTCAGAAAGTTTGATTAAGGGGACTGTTATTGTTAATGTCAAAGTTGAAATTGTAATATGAAAGATTGTTCATTCCTGCCTTAAACCACATGTCTTAAGAGCACTTAAGAGCGTCTATTTATATTAGTTCTTTAAATGTTCGAGGTTTAAAGAATAACATTAAGCGCAAGGCCATTTTTTTATATTGTAAGGAAGTCAAAGCTAATCTTAATTTATTACAAGAGACACATTCTAACAAGGACAATGAAAAATTCTGGAAGCAACAATGCGGAGACAATATTTTGTATTCACATGGATCCTCTCATTCTGCAGGAGTGATGATTTTATTTTTTAGGTTTACAGGGAAAATTATTGATTATAAAAGTGATGTAGCAGGTCACTGTTTAATGGTGGTGGTGGCAGTATTTGATTTTAAAATTATTTTGATTAATGTATACGGGTATAATAACAGGTGATTTTAACATAGCACCTAATTCCTGGCTTGATAGAAAACCTCCTTAAGTATCACAACCGGAGTATAATGATACACTAAATCATTTTTGTTTATCTAGTGACTTGGTAGAGTATTGGAGAGTGACAAATCCTAACACAATACAGTTTACATGGATCAGCCCAGCAGATGTTAACATATGCTCAAGGTTAGATTATTGGCTTGCATCTCCAAATATTACTAATCTTACTCCAAAATGTGATATTCAATCATCTCCTCTCATGGACCATTGTCTTATTTACTTGTCACTCTCAATAGTCAAACAAAAACATAAATCAAACAATATTTGGAAATTTAACAATACTTTGTTGCTGAATGAAGAATTCTGTAACCAGATTAGAATAATATGTCTTAAAACTAATGATATGGATATGTCAGATAAAAGTAAATGGGAATGGTTTAAATTTGAGTTAAGCAACAAGAAATTGAAACTGGAAAGAAAATAGCCGACAACCGTAAACGAAAACAAAAGGAAATAGTTATAAGATAAAAGATAAGTCTATTGTGTGATAAAACTAACATAACAGTAGAAGAGATACAAGAGTTACACACACTTTATTAGATGATATATACTTGGAGAAGGCAAAAGGCACCTTTTTAAGATCAAAAGCCAAATGGATTGAACAGAGGGAAAAAACTCATCATATTTTTATAGCCTTGAAAAACGGAGACAGACCAAAAAATATATAACAAAATTAATCCAAAATGGAAAAGGCTTGAGTGTTCAGCGCGCCGTGTGCCGTCGAGCGGCCGGCTGACAGCGGTGGTTGTCACAGCAACCGGCGCGCGTCAGTCGGTGCTCTAGATGCGCGGCCGAGACTATGAAACCTCAGATGGGGTCGAGTCCCTTCGCCTGTCCCCCGATCTAGTTCATTTTCTGGTGTTACTGGAAAAGGGCTACTTTGGCTGATAAACGCTGGTGGCCTGAGGATTACAGTGGGAATTCCCCGCCGGGTAGATCCCTTTGGGCCCCCACTCCTCTATCGCATCAAAAGCATGCTGAGACTCTGTTCGTGGGTGATACGGATTCTCTCATGAGAACATGACCACGTCAGGGCATTGTTCGCCTTGTCTTCTTCATTGAGGCTTGAGCGTTCAGTGCGCTGTGTGCCGTTCTGACGGCCACGTTCACTGTCTCACATGCCTGCTTGTAGTGAGAGATGGAATCGCTGATCCTAGAAGAGAAGGGTCTTAGCGTTTCATTTTTTTGCTCTGGCAGAGGACAGATGTCAATTGCTGCATCAGAGAGAGGGTAATATGGAGTGCCATAAGGCTCAAAAATGAAAAAAAAAAAAACTCTCACTGCCCTCTGCCCTGCACGCACGAGGGCAGTCCCAGCCCAGGGGTTGTGCAGGAACTGCGTGCGGTGTTGGACCTAGCCCTAGGGGCGACGAAATCACTGCACGCTCCCTGGGTCAGGCGATGTCCACACTAGTGGTCCAGGAACAGGGGGCTAACCTGGCAGATATGCGTAAGAAAAGCCTGTCTGTCGGGTTGGCCTCCTCGGCGACGCCATCGAGAACTTTGCCCAGCAGTTCTTGGTGGCCCAGAAGCAGACGGAGGCGTTGCGCCAGGGTGCCGACGACCAGCTGCTCGGTCGTCGGTCGCTGCGCCTCTGCCGGCTTGTCGCCGAGGGCATCCCCTCCTGCGTCCCCCTCCACCCTGCTAGAGTCGAGCAGCAGCCTCCACTGGAGGAGCAGGGAGCCGGGCACAAGGGAGGCGCCCAACGCGTCCAGGGCCCCGCTAACCGGCAGGCAAGCGCAAGGGGACGCGGCCCTGAGACGGACAGGCTGGGGAGAACAGGAGCTGCTCTGGGGGAGGTGATATTCGTATCCCTCCCCCACCCCCCCGGAGGAGGACCAGGGGGCCCTTACTGGTTAACGTTCTGCCACTGGCTCTCCGAAATCCAGCGGTACCCACATTTTCAGAGCAGTTGAGTGAGCTCGAGGACGCCTCCGGGCCTTCTCACCCACTCCCTGCCCGCACCAGGAGTACTCGCGTGAAACTCCGGGCCGCCTCCGGGCCTCCCGAGTTGAGCCAGAGCACTCCATTGTGCTGCCCCACCCCAGGCATGTCTGTGGTGCCGTTGGTCCCGCGCTGGCGGTCCCTGGGAGTGTGGCTACAGCTCCCTCGACCGTCCCGTTGGCTCATCAGTACCATCAGACTCGGCTACGCGATTCAGTTCGCTCGCCGGCCACCCAAGTACAAGGGCATCCTCTTCACCTCAGTGCGAAGCAGCGACGCTCGAGTCTTGCGTCCAGAGATCGAGGTCCTACTGGCGAAGGACACGATCGAGCCGGTTCCTCCAGCCAAGATGAAGGCAGGGTTCTACAGTCCCTACTTCATCGTGCCCAAGAAAGGGGGTGGGCTACGGCCAATCCTGGACCTGCGCGTCCTGAATCGGGCCCTGCTCAAGCTCCCGTTCCGGATGTTACGCAGAAACGCATTTTTCAATGCATCCGTACCCAGGATTGGTTCGCAGCGATCGACCTGAAGGGCGCGTACTTCATGTCTCGATTTTTCCTCGACACAGACCGTTCCTACGTTTTGCGTCCAAGGTATGGGCATAACAGTACAAGGTCCTGCCGTTCAGGCTGTCCCTGTCGCCTTGCGTCTTTACTAAGATCGTGGAGGCAGCCATTGTTCCACTCCGAGTTGAGAATGCGAACGCCACGTTCTATCTCGACGACTGGCTCATTCTCGCCCAGTCTCGGGAGCAGTTGTGCGAACACAGGGACATGGTGCTCAGTCACCTCAGCCTGTTGGGCCTTCAGGTCAACCGAGAGAAGAGCAGTCCTACTCAGAGAATCTCTTACCTCTGTATGGAGCTGGATTCGGTCAACCAGACTGCGCGCCTCACGGAGGAGCGAGTCAGGTCGGTGTTGAACTGCTTGAATTTGTTCAAAGGCAGAACAGCGGTCCCACTGAAACTTTTTCAGAGGCTCCTGGGGCATATGGCATCTGCAGCCCCGCGGTGATGCCGCTCGGATTGCTTCATATGAGACCGCTTCAACACTGACTTCATGGCCGAGTCCCGAGGTGGGCGTGGCAGAGCGGCCAGTACCGGGTCCCAGTGACTCCGTTCTGCCGTCAAACTTTCAGTCCTTGGTCAGACACGATGTTTCTCCGGGCCTGGGTGCCCTTAGAACAAGTGTCCAGGCATGCTGTGCTGTTCACGGATGCCTCATCCACGGGCTGGGGGGCCACGTACAATGGGCATGCAGTTGCGGGTCTGTGGACGGAACCGCAGTTGCATTGGCATATCAATTGCCTCGAGTTGCTAGCAGTACACTTGGCACTACGCCGCCACAAGGGGCTGCTACCTGGCAAGCATGTACTGGTCTGTACGGACAGCATGGTGGCCCCGTTGCGTACATCAACCGTCAGGGTGGTCTACGCTCCCGTCGCATGTTCCAACTCGCCCGCCACCTTCTCCTGTGGAGTCAGAAGCAGCTGAGGTCGCTTCAGGCCATTCATGTCCCTGGTGCGCTCAACCAGACAGCCGACGAGCTCTCTCGGCAGCCAGCACCTTCGGGAGAGTGGCGACTTCACCCCCAGGCGGTCCAGCTAATATGGGGACCAGTTAGGAGCCGCACAGGTAGACCTGTTTGCCTCTCCGGACTGCTCGTGCTTTCCTTCCTGCAAGACGGGTTGGAGCGAAGGCTGTCTCCCTCAACCTTCAAAGTGTACGTCGCCGCAATAGCGGTGTACCACGACGCAGTTGAAGGTAAGTCCGTAGGGAAGCACGACCTAATCGTCAGGTTCCTCAGAGGTGCGAGGAGATTAAATCCTCCTCGTCCATCCTCGATACCCTCTTGGGACCTAGCTCTAATGCTTAGAGCACTTCAGAGCCCTCCCTTCGAGCCTTTGGAGTCAATTGAGCTTAAAATCTTGTCAATGAAGACAGTGCTCCTGACTGCATTGGCCTCTATCAAGAGGGTAGGGGACCTGCACGCACTTTCGGTCAGCAAATCGTGCCTAGAGTTTGGGCCTGGTAACTCTCACGTTGTCCTGAGACCCAGGCCCGGATACGTGCCCAAGGTTCCTACCACTCCCTTCCGAGACCAGGTGGTGAACCTGCAAGCGCTGCCTTCGGAGGAGGCAGACCCAGCCCTGGCTTTGTTGTGTCCGGTCCGCGCTCTTCACGCATACATTGACCGGACCCAAAGCTTTCGGACCTCAGAGCAACTCTTCATCTGTTACGGAGGCCAGCAGAAGGGAAAGGCTGTCTCCAAGCAGAGGTTAGCCCACTGGATAGTGGATGCTATAGTCTTGGCTTACCAGTCCCAAGACGTGCCTTGCCCGTTCGGGTTGCGAGCTCACTCTGCTAGGAGTGTAGCATCCTCCTGGAAGATTAAACTATTGAACATTTGTTCCCTTTATTGAGGGAACTCGAGCTGCGTCGAAACGCTAGGGGAACGCCTCTGCGTGATGCATCATGAAGCACTCGTGAAATCAGTCCAATAGCGGGGAGATACGTCATAGGCGGGTGACGTCATCGACCAGGAAGCTATAAAGCATACCCGGACCAAACAGTCACTAGCTTCTGTGCCTTCACAAAGTGCTCTATGTGAATATTGTATGTCCATTTATTGTGTGTGTTGTCTGAAAGAAAAGAAAGATATTATGGCGAGCGGTCAGTTCAAGCGTTGTGTCACTCCCTGCCCACGCTACATCAGGGGTGGGGATACACACGACTTGTGTGTTATGTGTTTGGGGCTCGATCATGCCCAGTCAGCTCTCGAGGGGCTGGCTGCGAGCATTGTGAGAGACTCCCAATGGGCACATTATGATCATGCCGGGCACTCTTCGAGGAGAGTGCTTTGGCTCGCGGTCCTCAGGGCTCGGGTCCCGCTGTTGCCGAGGCGCAGCGAAGGCTCATGTCCTGGGGATCGCAGATGGAACTGGATGTTGTTAGTGTTGATGATGATGATCACATGCCGCCGCTAGACAAACACGCTCATGAGGAGCTATTGGAGGTTGTGACTCATGCCGTGTCCAGATTAAGTTTAGACTGGCCGGTCGAGCGTCAAGAAGCTCATCAACAGAGCAGATTAGACGAGCGATTTTTACTATCTTATTCACAGCCTCCAAAGCGGGGCTTGCCGTTCTTCCCGGACCTCCACACCGAGGTGTCGAGGTCCTGGTCGAAACCAGCATCATTAAGGGTCTTCAACCCCGCTACATGCGAATATTCAAATATCGCTGGGTTGAAGACCCATGGTTATGCGGTGATGCCTCGGGTGGAAGAGACGCTTGCAAGCTATCTCTCCCCCGAGTCAGCGGTCAGTTTGGTTGCTCCCTGCCGGGTGTCCGTTACAGGACACCGGGCTGATCGCCCGGGGATATCCAGAGACCCTTAGTAGACTTTCTGGCAGCGTGAAAACTTCTGCCGAATGTCTCAGAATGGGTCCTGCTCACAGTAGAAAAAGGGTACAGAATTTGGGTCACACCCGCCCGTGTTCAGCGGGGTTACTCCTATGGTAATAAGCCCCGAGCAGGCTCTGGTCATGGAACGAGAGGTACAGACTCTTCTGCGAAAAGAGGCTATAGAACGGGTCCCTCCCCACTGCAGAGAGTCAGGGTTTTACAGCCGGTACTTCATAGTTCCAAAGAAGGATGGAGGGTTAAGGCCTATTTTAGATCTGCGTCGACTAAACAGAACAGTAAAGAAATTAAAATTCAAAATGCTCACGATAAAACAGATCGTGTGTCACATCAGGTCCGAGGACTGGTGTGTCACGATAGACCTGATGTGACAGACCAGTCCTCGGACCTGATGTGACACACGATCTGTTTTATCGTGTGTCACATCAGGTCAGAGGACTGGTGTGTCATGATAGACCTAAAAGATGCTTACTTCCACATCTCCATCCTTCCGCAGCACAGACAGTTCCTCAGGTTTGCTTTCAGGGAAGAAGCTTACTAATATCGAGTGCTGCCATTCGGCCTAGCTTTATCGCCCCGCACTTTCACGAAGTGCGTGGATGCGGCTCTGGCTCTGTTGCGACTCCAGGGCATTCGCGTACTCAATTACATCGACGATTGGCTGGTGTAAGCGCAGTCGAAACAGTTGGCGGTTCAGCATCGAGATGCTGTTCTTGCCCACATGAGAGTGTTGGGGCTAAGGTTGAACGAAAAGAAAAGTGTGTTGGCACCTCAGCAGAGCATTACTTTTCTGGGGGTAGTGTGGGACCCGAAAACAATGTCGGCTCGGCTATCTCCTCCCAGGATGAAAAAGATCCTGGATACCGTGAACCAGATAAAGCTAGGTCAGTCACTCACTGTAAGACACTTACAGAGAGTGTTAGGGCTGATGGCAGCAGCGTCCAACGTGATACCTTTTGGCCTGCTGTACATGAGACCCTTACAGTGGTGGCTCAGGACCAAGGGGTTCTCCCCGAGGGGAAATCCCTTTCGCTTGATCAAGGTCACGCGGCGCTGCCTACGTGCCTTGGTAAAGTGGAAGGATCCTTGGTTCCTGTCCCAAGGTCCAGTTCTGGGGGTTCCTTGTCGTCGCGTAACGCTAACGACGGATGCCTCCCTAACTGGCTGGGGGGCGGTCATGAGTGGCCGGTCGGCTCGGGGTCTGTGGAGTGGCCATCAGCTCTCCTGGCACATAAACCAGCTGGAGCTGATGGCCGTGTTCTTGTTACTCAGGCACTTTCTCCCAGACCTTTGGGGCTGTCATGTGCTAGTTCGGTCGGACAACACAGCGGTGGTCTCGTACATAAATCGCCAGGGGGGGCTAAGATCGCGCCAGTTGTGGAAGCTGGCGCATCGAATGTTGATTTGGGCCCTGTCGAGGCAGGGAGTGGTGCCGGGGGAATGGAGACTCCGTTATTCTTCTCCCTCACGGCTGAGGCTGCGTCTGTACGCCTTTCCCCCTCTGGCATTGCTCCCAGGAGTGCTGGAAAGAGTCCGCCGAGACGGGGCCCAGCTCTTATTGATAGCCCCGTTCTGACCGGGCCGAGTCAGGCTGTCCAAAATCAAATCTCTCTTAGGGGGTCCCCCCTGGGAAATTCCCATCATCAGGAGGGACCTTCTCTCGCAAGGGGGGTGGGGGGTGGGGGGGGGGGTGGTGGTCAGTACTGCACCCCCGTCCGGAGCTGTGGAAATTGCCTCTGAGGGGGCCCAGCTCATAGATAGGGGTCTATCTACTGAGGTAATAGTAACCATGTTGCACTCCAGAGCACCATCCACAAGGAGACTTTACGCCCTCAAATGGAGAGTTTTCGTCGCCTGGTGTACAGGCCATGCTTTAGACCCTGTTAACTGCCCGGTTGGTTCAGTACTTGAGTTCTTACAAGAAAAAATCTCTGCAGGGTTATCCCCTTCGATTCTGAAGGTGTATGTGGCGGCTATATCAGCCTACCACACACCTTTAGACAATGCATGAGTAGGGAAACACCCGTGGGTCACGCGTTTCCTTCGTGGTACTTTGAGGCTCAGACCTGCGGCACGCTCGAGGGTTCCTACCTGGGACCTAGCCATAGTATTGGAAGGCCTTATGTTATCCCCGTTCGAGCCGTTAGAAGAAGTGTCAGAAAAGTTTCTTACATTAAAAACGGTATTTCTTCTGGCTATTTCATCCCTAAAGAGAGTAGGAGACCTACAGGCTCCATCAGTAGCACCCTCTTGCCTCGAGTTTGCACCTGGAATGGTGAAAGCATTTATCTTCCCGAGGGAAGGGTATGTGCCTAAGGTCCCGACTAATGTACCGGGACCAGTAATGCTGAAGGCTTTCTGTCCTCCTCCTTTTCTTGATCAAGACCAAGAGAAGCTGAATCTGCTGTGTCCGGTCAGGGCCCTAGACGCCTATGTCCACAGAGCTGCCCTGTGGCGAAAGTCAAAACAACTGTTTGTGTGTTTTGGGTCCCCGAGTAAGGGAAAACCGGCTTCGAAGCAGACACTTAGTAAGTGGATAGTTGAGGCTATTTCACTCGCTTACGAGTTGGCCGGACAGCCTTCACCAATGAGGGTCCGTGCTCACACCACCAGGAGTATGGCTGCCTCTATGGCTCTCATATCAGGAGTTTCACTTTCAGAGGTGTGTGATGCAGCAGGTCCTCTCTGCATACGTTTGTGAGGTTCTACAATCTAGATGTGGCCTCTACCCCGGGGTCCCGGGTGTTTCTGGGTTGAGCAAACTTCACATAGACAGACATTTGGGACTCTGGCGACATGGGCATTAAGTTCCCCTAGTGTTTCGACGCAGCTCGAGTTCCCTCGGTAAAGAGAACGTCTCAGGTTACGTATGTAACCATGGTTCCCTGAGAGGGAACGAGACGCTGCGTCTCTATGCCATACTATGCCACAGGCATGCCTGTGATCGATTTGTTCGGCTTTTTCAGAAGCTAGTGACTCTTTGGTCCGGGTATGCTTTATAGCTTCCTGGTCGATGACTTCACCCGCCTATGACGTATCTCCCCGCTATTGGACTGATTTCACGAGTGCTTCATGACGCATCACGCAGAGGCGTTCCCCTAGCGTTTCGACGCAGCGTCTCGTTCCCTCTCAGGGAACCATGGTTACATACGTAACCTGAGACGTTTTTCTCTTGTTGAGTGACAAAAAGATTCTGGCAAGATGTCATGATTTGGCTGGAAACAAAAATGAAGAGAATCACACAAATAAAGTTAGAGGAAAATCTTTTTGGTAATGAAAATCTTCCAAAAGAACTCTTTAGAATTTACAATATCATAACAATTATGTGTAAATACCATATCCATATGCAAATGGCAAAACAAAAATCCTTCCTTAGTGGTGTTTAAAATTGAACTGAGGGAATACTTTGCTTCTGTGAAACTTCTGAAAGATTCCAGTGATAACATTTACTCTCTATGTGAAGATGTCTCAAATTATTTGTCATTATAATTTGCTAAGCTTCCATATATAACTTTATTTTAAGAATATTTAAATGATTGACTGAAACAATTTATCATGTATGTGTAGAATTTTGACATGCCTTAATGGAATGTAATGCCTTGCTTAATTTATTTTATTTTATATTATTTGTATTTATTTGTATTTTTGTATTATTATATTTTGTTCTACTCAGAGCCGTTGAAAAACCTTTTTCTATGGCTCTGGTTCTACTTAACTGTTCCGCACTTTAGTCTCCCAACGAGAGATTTTGTAAATTGTGTTTTGTGAAGAATTGTGTTCTAATAAAAAAATAATAAAAATAAATAAATAAATATATATATATATATTCTTGTGGTGTTTATTTGTCAAGCAGTCGCACGGTGGCGACGAAAACTACAAGGTCAGAATTGGAAAAATACTGAGTTGAGGAGGAGCAAGTGTTTTTCTGTTCTCAGCTGCAGCTAACTTAGTCAGTTTGTAATGGAGCAGCAGATTCGGCAGCAGTGGAGCTCTGAGTCCAGACCGCGTTTGATCGGAGTCACTTTTCGGATTTATTTCATTCAGAGAGATCATAACATGGAGATCCAAACCCACCAATCTTAGCATCTAGAACCTGAAGAACAACATTTACATTCAGACATAGCCTATAAGTTACTGCATTATCTGCTGCTACGAATTATCTGTTCTGTTTTCTTCATATTGATTTAGTAAGTATAAAGTAACGTTACATTTACAAAATACACATACAGAAATGTGTCTAAAATTAGATATTGGTTAAACAATGTTAACATCATGAACCTAATTTTGTGTTCATCTGTAGGTAAAATGGCTAATAATGTTTGCTAACACTACGTCGGCCGTCTCTCATAATAACGTTAACCGTTTATTAATGCAACGTTACGTTCCTTATTTTGGTTACTATACATTAAAGTATAGAGGTTATTGGGATGAGAGGAGTTTAATGTTTGAGTATAATCTGTGGGTAACGTAATTATGTTGCGTTTGAGTTTATTGTCAGGCGTTATTGTTTGTGCTAACAGGCTAATTGCGTTAGCTGCAGTTATCAGACACGTTCGGCATATAAAACATTTAACGTTAAATGGGGAGAAAAGTAAGCAAACCTTACTTTTATTTAGAGACACCGGTCAATACCTAAAAAGTTATAACAACTGATTTGACAAATCTTGTATTACGTATTCACGTTTAAGGCGTAATCTGTAGTCAGATTTGTTTATATATTACTTATATTAACGTTATTAGGTTTGAGAAATCTTCCAAAATCTGTTGGGCTAATTACATAAGGTGGAATGTTTGACCGCTTTCCTGGCTTTGTCTTTTGTTTTTAGATTGTCAGCGCTGTTGTACTCTCCACCATGGTGCAGAAGTATCAGTCCCCTGTGAGGGTGTACAAACACCCTTTTGAACTGGTCATGGCAGTAAGTGTCAGTTTTAACACAACAGTTCATTTTATTGTAGACCATACAACAGTGATGATGATAGTAATATATTCTTTAGCTATCAAATTATGTATGTAAAAAGACAAAATCCGATTTGATGCTTGTCACATAGAGGAACACATCAACTTAATCAATTTATTTAGTGTTCATTCATGTAAACATTGTTTAGATTAATCATTTGGAATGGTTTAATTCCCAATTAAACAAAAAGTGTCCATATAAACTTTGCTACTGTCTGTTTTGAATGTGGATTGTAGATGAAGGTGCTTTGTTTTACAGAGGTTATTATGCAGGGTTTGCATTAGTCCATTTGCAGATTTAAAGATTTATTATGTATCTTGTAGGGATGGAAATAAAAAATATTGTATTTGAATATTAGGGCTCATAAAAAAAACTAAATATTTGTTTAGAAAGACTTTTTAAAATATATTTTGTCACCATTTCTGAAGCTTGTGATGACCAAACAACAAGCTTGCATACTCTTGATATGTTCCTTGTGCTGCCGCTCTGACGTAGATCGAATGTTTTTTCTTTTTTTAAACTGTATTTAAAGAGGCCGCAAATGAAACAAGCATGTTGATGAATAGACTGACCACAAGTAGGGTATAAATTAACCGTTTAAATGTGAAGGCAAGAATGAATTGCATACCCGCTGAAAAACGAGCGTTCTAGCGCCTATAAAATAGTCCTGTACGACTTCTTAACAAATTACACATCACTATGAATGATCTCGTCATAAACTATAGGGAAACCCGCACAGCAATGATCAACTTCTCTTACATTTTGCTTGGGAACTAATGCGGTCGGAACCAAAGTTTACAGGCCTGTATTCTCTGGATTTCTTTCAAGCGGAGCACTTCTACATTCCAATTGGTTGCCGCCGAACCACGTCATAGCTCATTACCATAAAGATGAGCTGATTTCAACTCTCCTCGACGCCCAAAACGTCCAAGACGCGCCGTGCCACTCTCGCCGGAGCTCGCCGCCCGGCTCTCATTGAAAATGAATGACTTCCGGCCACCTTGCCGCTCTCGCCGCTGGTGGTGTGAACGCACAGTGAGGACAAACGTGCGCACAATGAAACAAAATTATATCCAATCAGAAGGCAGGCTACGGTATCAACAGTTCTATTTAATTCTAACATCTTCAAACATTCTCTAATAACATAAAATAGTCATGAACTGTAAGAAACTCGGACTATAAAAAACATTATTTAAAGTTTATTTAACCAGTTAACGCCCACCGGATCATGGGCGGGGCGGTTAACGGAAGTGGGCGTGTCTCTACTTTTAATTACTTTTGTTTTATACAAACTTCAATCAACTATCACAAACTATGCATCACTTGAAAGCTAAAACACTCAAGATTCATGTTCTGAACTCGTTTTTGCAATAAATACAACTGAGAGGAAAGGGTTAAATGAAATGCTAAAGCGCTAGCCATTTAAACATTAGGATAATAAACACGGTACTAATCTCCTATTGTGCAGATCAGATCGGGAATCCATGAAACAACAGCATACATGTCGGTAACAGTCCACTCTTCAAAATGCATCCCACTTTTAATCCAAAAAAATAAGGGAAAAAAACAAAATATCCTCTGTTTGTTTGCATGAGCGTTTTGAGTTAGAGTAATAAATCATGTCCTTTTTCAATGAAATAGCGACTATAATCATTATTCTTACAATCTCCCCATTACGTTGGACTGGTCCTTTCATATTAAACCCTCCCAGGTCTCTCTCCTTCAATCACAGGCTTTCTGATGACACATGATAGGAAGGGAGCGTGTTACTGGCTGCTAAAGCTGTCAGTCAAATGCGCTCATGCGTTTTAAGTTGGATAAGCCAGTCAATGCATAGCCAGCATATATTTGACTGATGGATGTAGTAAGGAATCAAAAGACATTATTTTGCGCAGTGTTTGTAAGATATGCTGTAAGCATTGATGAATACCTCGTGCTTACAGTCTCCATAGTATCCAATAGTATACAGCATGAGTTGCTATTTTTAGCGCACATAACTAGGGTTGGGCATCGAGAACCGGTTCTAACTTGGAACTGTTTAAAAAATAACGATTCCATTGGAATCGTTTAGAAAATTTATTTTTGGTTCCGATCTTTGGTTCCAAGCGCGCAAGTTTTGGTTTCCATGGCCACCTGATTTCCGGTGCTTGCGCGCCCGCTTGTTCTTTTAGTCATGGAAGCCCGGTAAACGGCGCTCTGAAGTGTGGATTTATTTCACTTTTACAAGCCTGGGTCGGCACAGTGCAACTAGTGTTGTCAAAAATATAGATACTGAAATATCTGAAAAGATACGATAGCCTGCTCAGCCTACACAATCGATCCCAGCTCCTCTCCTCTCCTCTCTGACCGACAGCGAGTTGACAGGCAGCCGCATATTCTCATTCAGCCGGTTAACCTCTGAACACGACGGATGCGCGTTCTGCTGGACTTTTCCTTACGACAGCGTGTTAATGTTAGTGTGTGTGATTGGTCTGAATTTCGCGCGGGATTGCACATAATTCTACGAATCCCCGCAGATTTCAAGCTCACATCTGAAGCGCACACACACACACAGCCTACCCTAATAAAGCCGCCCCTGACATACAAGTGCAAATATTTGCTTCTTTTTCCAGCTTATTATTGGTCAAATACACTCAAACAAATTCTCAGTGCACATTTTGAACAGTATGTAAACACAGTCTTAAACAATTCAGGAAGAAATGAAGAATGAGTAACAGGAACAGTGTTCAGGATCAATGAGTGCGGCAGTTCTTAAAGGGACCGCAGTCATTTGTTATTCAAAGTCAAACTACAAAAAGACAAACAATCACACTGCTCTTGACTGATCAACTGTCTAACGTTAATGGTTTTATATGAAACTATTTAATTTTTTGCAAAAACATTATCCAATGTTATTTTAAATTTATTTAGCCACTTTGCGTTTTTTATTCAGTTTCTTACCTGAATGTTAGACCTACCTGAAAAAATAAAGCAGTCTATTTAATTTATATCTTTTATTCTATTGTATTTATTTGTGCTATTTTTTGTAATATGTATCTTTGTTTATTCAATTTACCATTCGAAATCAAGCATACTTGTGCTATGTGTAAACTATTACAACACAATTACCCCATTGTAAAAAATACATTGAGTTAACAAATATTTGTGAGATAATTTTAATAGTAATTGATCAATGTTTATATATGAGAAAAAGCTTAAAAGCTTTATCATATAAAGTGATCTCTTTAGAAGAAATGTTTGATTGCCTAGACTTTCAAAAGACAGACAAAAAAAAATTATATAAAAAATATCTAATTGACAGCATATGCTGCGTTTTTCCCCTGTTGTATTGAAAATAGCATTGAATATCGATGTGACATGTTTTGACTCCACCCCTCAAAGAATCGGAATCGAGAATCGAAAAGAACCGGAATCGGAATCGGAATCAGAATCGTTCAAATCAAAACGATGCCCAACCCTACATATAACGCACACATACAGACAGCACAGACTCAATAACAGACTATTTTTCTCAACTAAATGAGTTTTTTACACTTGTAAATTCTGTAAATAGTTGCTTTAGTTTTTCAGGGACTGTAAGGCTGTGTGTCCACCAAAGCGTTTTTAGCCGGCTGAAAATGCTAGGCGCTCAGCTGAAAACGCCTCGCTGTGAGCGTTTGAGAGCGTTTTGGAAGCGCAGCTTTTTTTTTTTTTTTTTTTTGAGACGCTCCGTTGCTATGATACGGATTATCCGCGGCAGTTACTTGTAACTGATTTCGCAGATAATTTATCAGACAAAAATGTCGACACAGTGTAGTAGGGCTGGGTGATAATCGCCTTCAAAAATATTGCGATATCCGATAATATCATCTACTTCGCACTGATCCCGCCCACTACCCTGCACGCCCCACGAAATTTTCCAGGCATAAAATGGAGGACAATGGCTTAATATCCAAGAAAAGATGTCCATTTGGCAGTATTATGGATTTAAACCAAATGCAAATGGTGAACCAGCGGATCCAACAGAGGCTATCTGCAGGCTGTGCAAAAAAGAAAAGAAAAGAAAGTCTCCGCAGCCATATCAACATAGGCCTACACCACCCAGCAGTAGCGGCCTCGTTTGAGCCCCGCTCTGCAGCCGCTTCTCAAAGACGACGGTTATGAGGTCGAGCAGCAATGACACCTTAAATGTCAATTAGAGCTTAGATCGTGCTCTAAAAATCAAGCCCGACCCTACCGGAGCCTGTGCACGTTGTGTCCGAGCCTTGCCGGGCCCAACGCATTAACTGTAATTATGAGAACGAGCCTGTAATGAGCGAAGAGGACCGGTGTGACTCATGTTAAAACTAACATTAAAGGGTAACTAAACCCCTGTTCACAGCGTAACTCCGCCCTCTGGCAATATTTGAAAAATGCTGCAAAAGTGGGCAGAGCCCAGCAGAGACAGAGGGGACGAGACGAGGGCGGGGGGGGGGTGGGGGGGGGGGTGCACCTGAGACCCGCAGTGACAACTTGTTTGACAGTTGTCAGACTCGCAAAGATGGATAGTGACTGGAGTGAGGACAGTAGTTTTGCAACAGAGCAGTCATCTAAACTAGAGGACTTTTCTCCACCACCTTCACCTGAAGTGGACTGGAGGAGGGTGAAATGTCTGTAGACACAGAGTTTGTAGGCTCAAACTGCGTTAACTCCCGATGCGACAATGCTTTCATTCATTCATTCATTCATGCTAGCGAAGCAGCAGCGCAAGAGAGAATGAGATCACTAACTAATCTATGAACACTGAACAGCCATATCCTTATACTGAATGCCACTAAAAAAAGCGCAGGACCAATAAGTTCAAACCTAATAGCCTATTACAACAGATTTCCTCATATTAAATATTCCTCATGCATTAAATAAAAGTTAGACTACATACGCCAGCAGTCTAGCACGTTACGGATTTGTTGTTTGTTACCACGGCAACCATTTGCGTGTCAGGGTTTGTCTGAAAGCGTCTGAGGTATGAAAATTATCTGTAGACATGACAGGCGGCAAAAATATCAGAAGAAAAGCTAAACATGTACTTACAACTGCATTATATATCTGTATTTTCTTAATTAGGATGTTGAAAGCAAGTGAAGAGAACTTCTAACAATGCTACACTAACAACTATGCTAATTAACTAACTAGGCTACACGAATTAATCTAAATGACTATACAAATGGCTGTGCTAACTAGATGATAATATATGCTATCCTGATAATTTTCTATACTCGCAATTACAACTCCTGACTCGCTACAGAGGTTTTGAACTGAAACAGGATGCTTTTATACCAGGGGCGTGGTGAGCTGCGCCAGGGGCGTTGTGAGTTCCCGCCAGGGGCGTGGTAGTGAGCCGTTGGAAGTACAAACCTACGTAACGAAGTACCATAACGTCCAATAGGAAAATTCAACCGCAATAGCCACCGTTTAACCTTAAGAGGGCAGCACTAAGACGTTTTTACACCATATATTATAGAATTTAAACACTTTAAACCCAACTGTCAAAACATTTACTTGACTCAATGAACAATAATAATAAAGCTCCATTCTTGCAGATCATTAACTAAAAAAAGTTGTTCTAGGGTTTAGTTACCCTTTAATGAAATAAGCTGATAACATCACTGTTTTCCCAGAACGACTGTACAACCAAATCAAATTTTGCTGCAATATTGTCCTGTTTAACACTGTGAAGCTGCTTTGAAACAATCGTCATTGTAAATGGGCCATTCTACAGAATTGGTGCAAACTGCTGTCCTCCATCCAAAAAACACATTTTAAAAGCATTTAATTATTCAAATCTTAGATGTTTACTAAGATCCTTCAATTATCTATTGAAACCCACTATAATATTTCAAATATCACTAAGCTTTATATATATAAAATCATCTTTTATAGGGTACTTTCAATTGGGAGGTGGCTGTCCCAAACCCTAACATCTAAATTTCAACTTGTGAAAATTATATTGAAACATTTTTTGTAATTTTTTTCTTTCTTGTTTTTAAACATATCTTTTTGATTGTTTAAAAAAAATGAAGTATAAAAAAATATATATTTTATTTTTAAATCATGAAAATGTATGTAAAAAAATGTGTCCCTTATTTTCATGTCACTACCGAAACAGTGAATGTTTTAGTCCACTGGCTGAGACTGATTTTAACCACACCCCTAATTTTTTGATCAGGAAATATTCCTGTGTCCCTCTCTCTCATATGCTACTTGGTGAAAAGATTTGTCCCATCATTTTGATGTAATTGTGTTTTAAAGTCTGAAAATCTGTGTGTAACTTTAAGGAATGTCACTACCAAACACATTTTTTCTGCGATTAAGAACACTTTTTTGGATGTTATTCCATAAAATTTCGTTTTATATGTGTATATCTGTTCTGACCAGTAATTGCTAACCGTGTGCTGATTAGCATCTTCGAACTAGGCTCAAATCAAATTATCTAAAATTGTCACTACCAAAACAGTCACAACCAAAACAAATCTTGAAGTTTCGGTTGTGACATCATTGTTTTGGTAGTGACAAATGGGAACAAATAATCCTTTATTTTGAGAATTAAACTACATTTTAGTACAGTTATGCAAATCATTAGTATTGTAGTATGTTTTAGTAGTGGTTTAGTATGCAAGTTTTAATTCTGTAACCTCATCACATTACAATTACTTAAAGGTGCAGTCCATGATACTAGCGAAGGGTTGTTAGGTTGTTGTCATTAATGTTAATTTATATAATTAACTTGACAGGGAGAATTACATCACTCACTCACTCACACACACACACACACACACACACACACACACACACACACACACACACACACACACACACACACACACACACACACTTACTCACTCAATCTCACACTCAATCTCACACTCAATCACTCACTCACTCACTCACTCACTTCAAAATTAACATGAAATATTGGAATGGAGGTTATATTTGTTCCTTAATTTACTGTAATTTTAGGCTATAGATGGAATCCATTTTATGTCATTTTTAAGTGAGACCATTTTGTACACTTAAATAATTCTGATGTCTATTGCAATGGACATTTTTTTAAAAATAAAACAGTGATTCTGAAACAATCTACATTGTAAGACGTTTTTAGGTAGAACAATCTGTGCTCATCTCACTTGCACCTCAAGACCCAAAGTATAGAATAGCTCTAGGTGATCTTATCAGATATTTACTGTCAGATGTGTCTGCTATATGTGCTGACTGCATATGTGCAAAATTAGTTAGTTATTTGTATTAACATAAAATGTTGACAGTCTGAATAAGCTATGACAATTTAAGTATTGTGGTCACTACCAAAACAGTACTGTCACTACCGAAAATGAGCAGTCACAACCGAAACGTGGGATGTTTTGTCAAAAATAACGTATATTGAATTATCAAATATGTTATGACAGTGTTTGGTTTAATGCATATGTGAACTAATGAATCCTTATGTTTAGAATCAGTATGATAAACTTTATGCCAACTACATAAAAAGATTGGATTCAAAATTCAACAAATCCAATAAATTACACTTTAAATATAATTAAAATTGAAATTATTATTGATTTAACCTGTAAAAATATTTTTTAAAAATAGAAAAAAAATATTTTTAGTAGGTAGATGCAAAAAAATCGTAATAGGTCATTATAAGCCTTCTTAATAAATGATATATTATTGTGTTTCGGTAGTGACAAATTTGGGAAGAATGAAAATATTTCAGCATTTTCTGAAAAAACACTATGAGAATTAACTGCACAATTACTATAAATGTGTACCTTGCATATTATACAATTTGCATACATGCAAAATTTGTGGGGAAAAAATAAAAAATTTCAAGATGTTTCCACCTCTGACTTTGCACCAATTCTGTAGAATGGCCCATATAATAATAAAGATGACTTGACTTGACTCAGCTCAATAATCCGCAGGCGCGCACTCATGATCCGCTCACCTGTAAAATAATTAAATCCAGCTCAGACATTTGTAGCTCACTTTGTTGTAGCCATTAAAGGGATCCCCTGGTGTTGAGACTTGTATGGCTTAATATAACATAAATGATGTCTCTTACTGAATTATGTGGTAGAAAACCCATGAAAGATCTACGTTATTTTAAAAATCGATTTTATATTTGGACCATGGGCGGCGCCATTTTGTTTGCGTTCTAGGTTGATGACGTAGAGTGGTTGAACTCCTCAATCAGCTGGCATTACCCGTAGCTATTTTTACCACAACGCAACTCGAAAATTGTTTCAGAGTTAAACAAAACCAATGAATTCCTTTGTAATTATACTTAAAACACACTCAAACATACATGTGCACACAAACTCACCTACACAAGTCACAAACAGATCGGCGGGCGCGCACACGACAGGCTCTGTCTCAATCGAGATGTTGGGTTGCTCAGTCTCCACGACAGGGGCTGAATCTGAAATCGACCCTATACCCTTAAATAGGGCATTATTTGAAGGGACGGACATTTGTAGTGTTGTCCGACACCATAGTGGACATGTTCGAGTGCAGTCATTCAGTCTCACGTTCCACCGCAATAACGAGTGTAAAGCCGATTTACAAACAGCTGTCCGACTTCACGCACTCAAACATACATGTGCACACAAACTCTCTCTCTCACACAGACTCACACACACCCCAACAGATCGGCGCGAACACACACACACACACCCCAACAGATCGGCGCGAACACACACACACACACCCCAACAGATCGGCGCGAACACACACACACACCCCAACAGATCGGCGCGAACACACACGTGCGTGCGCGCATACATAACCCTCAATCTATTCCCGTGTTGATATCCTGTTCAACACATCCTGTTCCCTAGATAGACTGTTGATAGTAGATTAACTATAATGCCTAATGTGACCAGCAGAGGGAAATATCTAGGTAGGACGATGGGATAAAGTAACGTGAGGAAGAGAGGCAGGATGTTTTGGTGATGATGCATGCGATTGAGACAGAGCAGTCTGTCAGAGGTGTTTGTGTGCGCGCCCGCCGATCTGTTTGTGACTTGTGTAGGTGAGTTTGTGTGCACATGT
Source organism: Pseudorasbora parva (assembly GCF_024679245.1). Lineage (NCBI taxonomy): Eukaryota > Metazoa > Chordata > Actinopteri > Cypriniformes > Gobionidae > Pseudorasbora > Pseudorasbora parva. The sequence continues at coordinate 20,577,704 of NC_090183.1, forward strand.
ATGTTTGAGTGTGTTTTAAGTACAATTACAAAGCAATTCATTTGTTTTGTTTAACTCTGAAACAATTTTCGAGTTGCGTTGTGGTAAAAATAGCTACGGGTAACGCCAGCTGATTGAGGAGTTCAACCACTCTACGTCATCAACCTAGAACGCAAACAAAATGGCGCCGCCCATGGTCCAAATATAAAATCGATTTTTTAAATAACGTAGATCTTTCATGGGTTTTCTACCACATAATTCAGTAAGAGACATCATTTATGTTATATTAAGCCATACAAGTCTCAACACCATGGGATCCCTTTAAACAATGTTTGTCTTCTTTCTTTTTTCATATTATGTTTGAATATTCCTTTTATAATATTAGTTATTTAATATTAAGTTTTGTTTTGTTGAAAGCATTCTTTCGTTTGTTTAAATTGTATCTTAAAGGGGGGGTGAAACACTCAGTTTCAGTCAGTGTCATGTCAATCTTGAGTACCTATAGTAATGAGATTATGCCTGAAAAGGTTTTGGATTTTTTATCATATGTTAATTTAAAACATCTTGTATAATATGACTTGCTGTTTTGTTTTTTATTGTATTCATATGATATTTGTATTGTTGTAGTTTAATTTTTGCCATGAAAATAGCTTTGAATGCTCACATGGCATTAAATAAAATAATCTGAATCTGAGTACCTATAGAGTAGCATTGCATCCTGCATATCTCCGAAAAGTCTTTATTTTTTTATAATTATATAAGAAAGATGCGCTGTTCCGAGTCTTTCCGAAAAAAGCCGAGCGGGTGGTATGGGGGCGTATCGTGTGAGCGGAGCTAAATAATGACGTGTGCAGCAGCGCGCTGCTATTGTGTTGAGTCGAGTGCGTCGTAAAGCTGTGGCATCCCTAACACCGGGAAAAAAACTTTATTCAAAATAAAAATATGGCTTTTAATCAGATACAGCCATACATCTATGATCCGGAATCAGACCCAGATGCTGCAATTGAACAGGAGCAGCAGCAAAAACGACTAGAGCAGGACGTCTCTATGTGGTACAAGTTAACTTATACACTAACTATATAATATGCTTAGCGACTTGTGTTATTTACATATTTATACTTGAATTATATCGTCGTATTTTTGTCTTTGAAGGTGTACATGTGGGAAGTGCAGTTGTGCACGTGTGTTTGAGTGTTTACGCGTGGTTTGTGTAGACAGGTTAAGTTAGTGTTTACATAGAAAGACACGGAATAGTAGCGCATTTGAATGAAGAAGCGCGCTTATTTAGTTCAACATATTTCCCCCCTCTTTGTGTATTGTTGAGTGCTTTTACAATACACAAACATAGTTACACATATTGTGGCCAGCTAAACAAATGTACACGCACTACACATCGCATGCTCCATTGATCAATTAACTATACGTGATCATTTTTGGGCTACGAGCATAGGCAAAAACACAGACATTTGAAGCAGTCTCACTCACCGCCTGCGGTTCTAACGTTGGGACTGCTCCATCCTTCAGCATTAGGCGATAGGAAAATCCGGCGTCAAGCTGGGCCTTGTTTATGAAACAGTCGGCACCGAAATGCAGCGAACAGATATAAACATTCGCGCAACTCAGTTGCTGATCCGGAAAAGCAAATTACATCCACTGTTGCCTTAACGCAGGGGTTTTGGGGAATCTGTGCAGGACTGTCTTGGTCTGGCAACCAAAAACGCACTTTTTTGGTGACATTATGTGCACATCACCTGTCCAGCATCCTACAAGCCAGCGCTTTGATGGGCGTAGCCTGTTACTTTCGCTCCCTCCCTCCCTCCCTCCCTCCCTCCCTCCCTCTCTCTCTCCCTCCCTCTCTCTCTCTCTCTCTCTCTCTCTCTCTCTCTCTCTCTCTCTCTCTCTCTCTCTCTCTCTCTCTCTCGCTCTCTCTCTCTCGCTCGCTCGCTTCCGGTAGAATTGTCCGTAAGGCCCATACAAGGAAATTCCGCCCCCATTAACGTCAAAGGGGACGCATGATCTCAAAAAACTTGCCGAAACTTATGACTAACCGGAAGTAGTATTTTTGACAAAGAAATACTCCCATCAAACGTCCACCTTAACTTTTGAAACTTTGTCTATGTTTAGTATGGGATTCCAAGTCTTTAACAGTGTAAAAAGATCAGTATGCATGAAACAGCATTTCACCCCCCCTTTAATTTTAATAAAGGTTTCTTTGGCCAATTGCTTGTGTTTAATAAATAATAAGCAAATAGCAGACATTAATCGTGTCGAAGTCGCCGGAGTGATCGCTTTTATTGCTTATGAACTGGAGCGCGTGTCTCATAAATAAACCGAAACGCAGTAGGCTACTTGCCTCACAGACATGAGAAATATGCGTATAGAAAGCTTAAAATGTCCACTTTTAAATGAAACGATTAAAAAAAAAAAAATTAATTAAGCAAAGTGCAGTGTTGACGCGAGTAGCTCATGCGTTTCTGTTCAGAATACTGCGCTCTATCACTGCACGAGCTGTTAGTTTGACGCACATTTTTACATCACTTTAATATATTTTTCTTTCATTTTTTATATTATAATAATTTTATTCTAACACCTTTATTTTATAGTATTTAAAATACAGGACTATGGTTAGCTTTTATACACATTTTCAACCGTTTAAGGTTGAGCTATTTTGTTTTCCGTTGAGCTATTTTCCCCCCCCAAAGGTTTCTCTATCGTTTTATTTTTAGAGTTAGTAGGCTATTTTAAGTGTCTTCCAGGTTTCCATGTTTGATTAATGTTTGTATTATTAATAGGGTATTATATTTATAATTTAGCCTAATAGCCAATAATATTTTTAGAGCGTTTTAAAACATTTAGCCAAGCCAATGTGCTTATCTTTGCACGTGTATAATGAAAACACAACCAACGTCTTCTCCATAATTCAATGTTTTGCTTTAACACATATAGGCTACTGTAGTTATGCATCAAAAACACTAAAAGGTGAGTGTATGGTAACTACTATTTATAATGTATTTCGCAACGCAATGTCATGTGAGTTTATCATTCGTCATTTTTATGATGTCGATTATCGTCTGATAACACTGACTGTTATCGATATCAAGATATTTGCGAGACATCGTCGATATGATAATATCGTCATATCGCCCAGCCCTACAGTGTAGCGTACATGCTCTGGTCCTTGCTTTAGATGAAGGGATGGCTGAACCAAGTAGAAACAGAGGACGGACTCGCCGGTCTATGTGGGTTCATGAGATTTTGGAGGCGAGAAAATATCTCTGAGAGTACCATCGTTTGGTCCAGGAACTGAAGCTGGACGGTAGCCGTTTCAAGGAGTAATTTCGGATGAGCAAGACACAGTTTGAAGTGTTGTTCTGGAAAATTGGACCTTTCATTACAAAGAGAGACACAAACTACCGGAAGGCCATCAGCTCGGAAGAACGTCTTTGCATTTGTCTGAGGTAACGTTAGGCTATTTGGGAGAAGTGTCCCAAACTATTACTCTGAATATTCAAAGTCTTTTGTAACCAAAAAATGCAGTGAAGTTTCAAGTAAAAAAAGAAAGAAAAGAAAATAGGCCTATGTGTCTATTTAGAAGTAAAGTAGCAGTCAAAATAAATAATTAAGCCTTAAAATATTTATCTTGCTAGTTAAACCCATCACTGCATATGTGGTATAACTGCTTATTTTACTTATTTTACTTTAGTTACTTTTTTTTTGTATTTATAATTCAGTGATTTTTTTTTTTACACATTTATCATTTTATAAAATTAAAATAATTTGAATTTAATTGAATTTTTACGTAATGAAAGTATAATTTAAATAAATAAAAGTTTTATCAAATTTCTAGCAATAATGACCCTTTTCAACTTTTCTGTCTTTATTTTAGGTATCTGTCAACAGGGGACTCATTCAGATCAATAGCTTTTAGCTACAGGGTGGGTTACTGCACAGTGGCAAGGGTGGTAAAAGAAGTGTGTCAGGCAATATGGTCAGTCATGGTCCAGGAATATATGCCCTTCCCTGAACAACACCACTGGAAGAGGATCGCTGAAGACATAGGTTGTGGAACTTCCCCAACTGCCTGGGAGCGATTGATGGGAAGCATGTTGCAATACAGGCCCCATCATCAACAGGGTCCATGTATTTCAATGACAAGGGGAACTTCTCCATCGTCCTCCTAGCAGTAGTTGATGCTCAATACCTTTTCAGGATGGTGGATGTGGGGGCATATGGCAAAAGTAGTGATGGTGGGACTCTCTGTGCCTCCGACTTAAGCAAGGCCCTCAACCAGGGGACCCTCGAACTGCCAGAGGATGCACCTTTACCAGGAGCAGTAGACCTCCAGCCTGTGCCACATGTGTTTGTGGGTGATGAGGCTTTTCCTCTAAAGACCCTTCTCCGACCCTACCCAGGAAAACACCTCGACAGAGAAAAGCGTGTGTTTAATTATCGTCTTTCCCGTGCAAGGAGGATGGTGGAGTGCACATTTGGAATCCTTGCTGCCCAGTGGAGACTTCCACAGAGTGGCAGAAGCCATTGTGAAGGCCAATTGTATCCTTCACAATTTCCTACGCTATGAAGATGCTGATGAAGAGGAAGAACGTTGTGCCCACCTGCCATCAGAGCCACAGCTTGCCATGCAGCCCATCCTGCGAGTAGGTAGCAACAATGCCTCTAGGGAAGCACTGGAAATTAGGGAAAGGTACACCACCTACTTCTTCTCTCCTGCAGGTGAAGTTGAATGGCAGCATTCTGTCATCTAATGCCTCATAACGACTCCCACTACCATCAGGACCACTGCCAATTGTATTAAAAAAGGCTCTTAAGAGCCACCCATAACTTTAGAAAATGAGTATATTTACGTTCACTAATAAGCTACACATACTACTGAAAGGGTGGTCTAAATCAAAAGAGGAAAATAAAGGACTGGGAAAGATGAATGCTTGTAATATTATTTTAATGATAACATTTAATATACAGATTCATAAAGCAAATGGTCATTAAAAAAATACAAAATAAAGTTAATTATTACATATATATTAATTTGCTGTGTCTCTTTTCAAAAGGAATGTCTGTGTGTGTCTGTCTGTATGCATGTGTTTTACTGATTATTAAATTCTGCTTCATGTAAAATCTGTTGAAATTTGATCTTAACCTCAGATCGACTGCCTGGAGGAAGGTTTCTCAAAGACCCAGCTAAACTTAAAAGATAATGCTCTTCTTTATCTGGCTTGTTAGTAATGGCTTTCAGGACACTGCGCTGATATTCAGTCATATCAGGCTCAGCCCTTCTTTTTGGAGCAATGGTATGGCGAGAAGGTTCAGGTGTGCAAAGTGGTGGTGCATCAGCGGAGTCAAGAGATCCAGGCTGTGTGGTGTTGGCCTGAGATTGTGTCAGGGACTGTGTGTTCTCATCTGATGTCTTTGGGTGTATTAATAGTATACTATTAATAATAATAGTAATTCATTTCTTTAACAAAAACAAACAATTCAATTCATTTTACATGACTATCCTATAATTCTTTAAACAAAAATAGCACCACTTATAACACTTTAACATTGAGGTTCACGTATAATGCTACACTACCTTAACTGGTGTTACCATAGACTCAAGGAGAGCCACTATACTGACATCCTCATCACTAGCCTGCCTGAAATTACTACAGACGTACTACACTACTGCAGATCCCGCCCCCGATCAGCTGTCTTCCGCTTGCCTGATAGCCCCATCGACAATGAAATGTTTCTCCAAGCACTGTTTTTTAAATTCAAGTTGTGGTAATCTGGAGATGTCATCTGGTATAAACAAGCATATTCAGAAACTAGCAATATTATTTTCTCATTCACTTTTTGTTTGTTCGTTCGTTTGCTCCGCTTGTCGGTGTCGTTGTAATGGGACATTTGGTCTGTGTTGTATTTGTCCCGCCCCTCCTCCACTATTATTGGACGGCTGGGTGAAAAGTGACAGTGATGAGCGCTGCATTTTACTCCAAGTTAAACATTCTTCAACTCTCGGCGACCAGTTAAAAATGCTGAGCGCTCTGCACCTGAGCATGAAATACTCAGCGCCTCGTTGCGCTCCAGGTGTTCTAAAAACGTGGCGATCTCATTGAAAATAATTGAAAATGCCAGCCAGCAGCGTGAAAAAACGCTTTGGTGGACATGGCCTAAATGCATTATAATTAGCAGTTTATTGCAGATTTATTTGAATAAAAAACTACTCTTTACAATTACAAATATTCTGATATAAATGGCCTTTTTGAAAGGATGCCTAGGCTTTTAATTTTTTTTTAAATTTTATTTTATTACATAAAAGCTTACAGAAGCTACACTTTTGAGAGAATCATCCACAAATTTGAAACAAAAATGATCAGACATTCAGCTTTATATTTAGGTTATTTCCAGGCCATTTATATTAAAATCTCATAATTTTCTCACAAATCTCACAAAACAAAAAAAAGTCACTTACATGCATATTTCCCCTTGTTTTACTTTGTTCCTATACTATTTTGAGTTATTATGACTCTTGTGTAACAATATATCAAGTGTCTAGTTTAAACTAAGACCAGATTTATGAATTTAGACCATGGGGTTTAAGAGCTGCAGATCTTTTTATTTGGGTATGTCTACAAAAATCCTCTGCTACTTTACTCTCTATTCCAATTGGTCTCTGGAATTGCCAGTCTGCTGTAAACAAAGCAGACTTTATTTCATTTATTGGGACTTATTCTCAGCTCAGCCTCATGGCCCTTACTGAGACCTGGATCAAACCAGAGGACACTGCCACTCCTGCAGCCCTCTCAACCAATTTAACATTTTCGCACACCCCTCAGCCTATTGGGAGGGGTGGGGTAACGTTAGATCGTTTGTCCTCAACAGTTGATTTTGTATAAGTCTCAATAGAAAGTATTACTTTCTAGCATCCCTGAGGATGGCACTCCTCTGATTCTGCTTGGTGACTTCAACATCCATCTGGATAAGCACCTAGCCACAGACTTCAGCACTCTACTGACTTCATTTGACCTTAAGTTAGTATCTACTACGGCTACTCACAAATCAGGTAACCAATTAGGGTGCGTTCACACTTGTCATGTTTGGTTCGATTAAAACGAACCCTGGTGCGGTTGCTCGGTAAGTGCGGTTCATTTGAACATATGTGAACGCTGCCATCCGAACCCTGGTGCGCACCAAACAAGCGGACCGAGACCGCTAAAAAGATGGGTCTCGGTCCGCTTCCAAACGAACTCTGGTGCGGTTCGATTGATATATGAACGCAACACGGACCAAAGACATGTAAACGGACCAAAAACCGGACGTATAATGTCACAAGATCCCACGCATAATGCAGCTGATTTGACGACGCGGAAAGAACGGTGTACGTTATCCAAAATGAGTAACTTTAACGTTAGAGGGCAAACGAGCAACGAGGAAGAGCCTCATCAATATTTGGTCTGACGAGCATGTTTCGAAAATGCTAGAAAAAACACACAAAAAGCATACCTGGCTCTTCTCATCAAAGTTCCTGTGTTGCCCATTATTAGCAGGTAAGTTACAGACGACAGAACGGCCGTCTCTTTTGCATAAGAGACGCCCGACTCTTTTCTGCACAACGGAGGAAATCCTGCTGCTGTTTTGAATGTTTTGAACATTTTATGAGCTCTTCATGAGTTCTCAGCGGGTAAAAATAATGCCACATGTACACGCATAAAATGATCGCGTTTAATCCAGCACACGGCGTTGTTTTGAACATTTCATGAGCTCTTCATGAGTTCTCTGGTAAAAAAATAATGCCATATGTACACGCATAAAATGCCCGCGCGTGTAATCCGCACACAGCATTGTTTTGCATGTTCGGTAAACGAGCTCATACGTCATATAAACCGACCAATCAGGTTGTGAGCGTCTCCCTGTGCCTTTGGTTCGGTAACTTTAGGTTCGCTGTTAAAAATGCTCGTGTGAACGCTAAGCGGACCAGGACTATTATGTTTGTTTTTGTTTTTTGGTCCGGACCAAACTAACCAAACGAACCGAACTACAAGTGTGAACGCACCCTTAGACCTCGTCTACACACGCAACTGCTCCACGGACACCACTTTAGTTACTCCATTACACACCTCAGACCACTTTCTCATCACTCTTAACTGACTCCTTCTACTGACTCCTAATACAACACGCACTCCTACACAGATTAGCTTTCGGCGTAATCTACGCTCACTCTCTCCCTCTCGCCTATCCACTATGGTTTCCTCTTCACTCCCTCCACCTGCTCAGTTCTCAGCATTGGACACTAACAGTGCTACTGACACTCTTTGCTCCACTCTAACATCCTCCTTAGACAGTTTTTGCCCCCTTTCATCCAGACCAGCCTGCCCCACCCCATCTGCCCGATCTGTTTGTGACTTGTGTAGGTGAGATTGTGTGCACATGTTTGAGTGTGTTTTACCACAAACTGACACGCACATCTCAACAACTAACACGAACACGCTTCCATCCTTCTCTCCGCTCTCCGCTCTCCGAGGCAGATATTTCTAAACTCATCCTTTCCAATCACCCTACTACCTGTCCACTTGATCCTATACCCACTCACCTCCTTCAGGCTATTTCTTCTTCAATCACTCCTGCACTCACTCACATTGTCAACACTTCTCTTCACACAGGAACCTTTCCCACAGCATTTAAGCAGGCTCGGGTAACCCCACTGCTTAAGAAACCCTCCCTGAATCCAGCACTTTTAGAAAACTACAGACCGGTATCCCTTCTGCCTTTCATTGCAAAGACACTTTAGGGAGTTGTGTTCAATCAACTCTCTGTGTTTCTTGAACAAAACAACCACCTGGACAACAACCAATCCGGCTTCAAAAGTGGCCATTCGACTGAGACTGCCTTGCTCGCGGTAACTGAGGCACTGAGACTGGCAAAAGCAGCTTCCAAATCCTCAGTGCTCATCCTGCTGGATCTGTCTGCTGCTTTTGACACAGTTAACCACCAGATCCTCCTGTCAACACTTAAGAAAACGGGGATCTCAGGAACTGCTCTCCAGTGGTTCTGGTCTTACCTCTCTGGTAGGTCCTACAGGGTGTCATGGAGAGGTGAAGTGTACATTATCTAGCTACTGGGGTTCCCCAGGGCTCAGTGCTTGGACCACTTCTCTTCTCCATCTACATGTCATCATTAGGCTCTGTCATTCAGAAACACGGCTTCTCCTATCACTCCTATTGAGCAACGAGGGGGAGAGGACGCTGGCGTTGTCTGTTCGCCGCTTCTCCACTCACAAATCAAGTTAACTGTTTAGATTTAGATTTTGTTTTGTTTTCTTGTGGCTGTGACTAGTCAAATGATCAGGGCTGCAGTTGGGACCATTGCTGATTGCTGGCGCCCGCTGAGAGGACGTTGTTCATCGTTCATCTTCTGCTGTTTTTGTTTGGATTGTTGCGGTTGCTTCAGTGCTTCCAAATAGGAAACAGCAAAGGATTTGCAAAGTCACTATCTGCTATTTTTCGGATTATATGGATGTATGGATTTTTTGCATCATACCTGTGTTTGCTGGCAATCTTTTTCGTGCTGCCTGTATCTGAGCCGTTGCATTAAAGTTTTTATTACTGGCCCTGGTCTTGATATCACTCATCAACACCAGCATAAACAGCGTCTAAACGGACAACACTTCACTGCCAAGTTAGCCCTCGCTGGATAAAGTAACATCTCCCCAGCGAGTAGCCACTTGCCGACTGTCTGGATAATCTTCGGATCTTCTCTTTAGGGCGACATGACGCTAAGGTACTCCATCCCGCAACTGCTTAAGTTAAGGAATAACTTCAGTCCAATACATATTCCAGCCATTAAACAGCTTCAACTTCAAAGCCGACCCCGCTACATCCATAGAAGTTGCCGTAGAAAGTTTGTTTTCTATCAGTCCGGTGACTCTATTCCATCACTTTGGTCAAGCGAGCGCATTGTCGCACGGCATCTACGTCATCAGAATGCCTCTCTACCTGGAACAAAAAGCGTTGGGAAGTCTACTTGCATAAGACCCGTCACTACGGAGTGGAACATAAAACGTGGAGTGGACTTCAGTCTACTTCGTTCTCTACAGTACACTACTCCATCAAATATCAAAATAGAACTGTTTAACGCACAGTCTCTCACAAATAATTCTTGTCTTATACACAGCCACATATTGGACAGGAATATTGATATCATGTGTCTTACTGAGACCTGGCATCAGCCAGAAGGATATTTTGCATTAAATGAAGCATGTCCTCCTGGTTATCAATATTTGGAGAAAGCACGCCACTCGGGTCGCGGTGGTGGCCTAGCAGTGCTACATCGCAGTGACTTAAAACTCACCCCGTTGTCTCTGCCTGAACAGTCTACTTTTGAATGCCTTGCCTTCAGAGGCAAACCACCTCTCACTGTGACTATTCTTCTTATTTACCGGCCTCCTAAGCAAAATCCAGCTTTTATGTCAGAGATAAATGAATTTCTCACTTCATTCTGTACCACATCTGCTAACATTGTTATACTTGGAGACTTGAACATTCATGTTGACACCCCCTCAGGGCTCTATGCTAACTTTTTTCTTGAGGAGCACTTGTGCTCCTAATTAAAAAATTTTAGGAGCACAGTCAAAAATTTAGGAGCACATTCTAATCCCTCAAACACATTCCAATTATAACTTTCCCATTACAGGACGATATGTGTCCTTTAATGTCCAAGGGCATTTTTACCATTATAAGAGCAATGTTTTCTAATCTTATTAAATGTATGCATCATCTGTCAATTTCTTAAATTCAACATAATTCTGACATATCATTAACTTCTGAGAGTACAGCACAAATACACACACACACACACACACACACACACACACACACACACACACACACACACACACACACACACACACACACACACACACACAAAGCAGAACTGGACTTCATACAATCAAACACCTATGCATTAATGCATGGGTTAATGTCGTATGAATGTTTTACATATAACTTTTTGAATTTAGAAATATGTACAAATTACACTTTAAAAGTTTAATATTTTAAATAAAAAAAAGTCCATGCAAAGTATAAATATGAAAATAAAAACCGCCAGTAGGTGGCGGCAAGTCATTCAGTCAATAGTTCAAAACACAAGATTCATTTGAATCGAATCGCTTGGAGATGCGAATCAGTTCTGGTGTGGCTTTGATTTTCACAAATAGACAGTGTTGTGGCTAAAACGTTGTTACTTAATATCCACTTGTCTATTGGATTTTTGTACGAGATCAGTATCACACATGCAATCATGCCAATACTCGGAGATATAGCAAGTAGTATCTTTTGGCGCTCTGGCGCTTCATAAACAGAACCACATGCGTCTCGCGGAAGAACATTGCAGCCGGATCTACTTCTCTCTATTTGTGGTGAGTCCATAGACCGTAAAAAAAGTCACGCAGATATTGTGCTAATCCGCAGCGGGAATAACTTATTTTGTGTGTACAGTGATTCAGAATAAGACAAAAACCCGGTTTGAAAAAAATCTTCATGATATACTTGCTCATTATATACATTTAGTATTTTTTTAAACAGCATGTGTGATAAAGAATAACTCAAGGGCCTTTTAAATGTATTATTAATACATTATTGTTTGATGGCATTTATGCCCCAAGCATCCGCTAATTTCTGAGCGTGTTTATGATAATCCAAATGTGGTATTTCCAGTTAATTTTGATTTGGCTGTAAATAAACAGCGCGAGGCGTCTGGTAAAGTGCGCATGGCTGCGTCATCACACCAGTTTCACTTTGTAAACAATCGTTGTTTGAAGTCTAGTCCGTCGCACACGTTTTTGCACTTCTTCTGCTGACTGAAGGCATGAAAAGCAGTTGATTTCAGTAGGAAACATAGCCTAACAGTTTCTCAGTGTTGATTCACTCAGTGTTGTAGTTTTTATTCCGATTGTATTACACATCCATTCATGAGAATCGATCGGGTCACTCGCACCGGTGCGCCTAAATATTTTTTCACAGTCGCACGCAGTAATTTTTAGGCGTAAATGCGCCCAAAATGGGCGTTATGTAGAGCCCTGCCCCTCCTGTCACCCAGCAGCTGATTTTTTACAGCTATTGGATGGTCTGAATCTCAAACAGCATGTGGATGTCCCAACACACAACAGAGGACATACACTTGACCTGGTCATTACTGACTCTGTCCCCATTGAAAATCTACTGGTATATGATTTTGGAGTGTCCGATCACAAAGCCATCTCAGTGGAGGTGAACTTTTCTCATTACATCAAACCAAAACGTCTAATCCATTTCAGAAACATAAAAAATATCAACCCAGATACTTTGGCTTTGGACCTCATGAAAATCCCTTCAGCAAATTTCACATCTGTAAATGAATCTGTGGACTTTTATAATAACACTTTGAGCAGTATTTTGGACCTCCATGCACATGAAAAAACACGAATAGTAACTTTTTCTCGTACATCCCCTTGGTTCACTCCAGAACTACGGAAAATGAAAACAGCAGGGCGTGTACTTGAGCGACGTGTTTCAAAAACTGGACTTACTGTTCACAAAATAGCCTATCAAGAACATCAGAAGGCCTACTCAATGTCACTAAAAAAAGCACGGACACAGTTCTACTCAAACATCATTAGTGAAAATCAGGGGAACTCCAAGCAGCTTTTCTCCACAATAAATCATCTCATCAAGCCACAAACTACTTCACACAATGACACATCAGAAGAGAAATGCAACAGCTTCATCACCTTCTTTAGGAAAAAAGTTGAGACCATCCACTCTCTCCTTTCCAGCACTGCTGCTCTATCTGTCCCTACTGCCGACCCACAGCCTGGGACCTTCCAGGCTCTCTGTTGTTTTCCTGAAATCTCTAAGCAACAAGTTGAGGACATCATCAGCAGGATGAAAGCTTCCACCTGTATGCTGGACCCTTTACCCACAGCTTTGGTGAAAACACACATCAGCTCTCTTAGTCCCTTAATAACCAAAGTCATCAACCATTCTCTACATACTGGTCATGTTCCATCTGCTCTTAAAACTGCTGTCATCAAACCCCTTCTGAAAAACCCCACTTCAGACCCTGAAGTTCTTGCAAACTACAGGCCTATTTCCAACCTTCCATTCTTGTCCAAAGTTCTAGAAAAAGTTGTTGCTGCCCATCTTCAGGATCATCTAAATTCAAACTCCCTTTTTGAAAAATTTCAGTCTGGTTTCCGTTCCGCTCATAGTTCTGAAACAGCCCTGATCAGGGTCCCAAATGACCTGCTGATGGCAGCTGATACCGGCACACCATCGCTGCTCATTTTACTGGATTTATCTGCTGCTTTTGACACGGTTGATCACAATATCCTCCTTCAGCGTCTCCATCATTCTATCGGACTCTCTGACACTGCTTTGAGCTGGTTCCAGTCATACCTGTCTGGAAGAACAGAGTATGTTTCCTTGGGAGGTGTAAAGTCTCAGACGCATACAGTAACTTGTGGTGTCCTGCAAGGGTCGGTCCTCGGCCCGATTTTGTTCACCATTTATACTCTTCAACTTGGCCACATAATCAACAGGCATGGAATATCATTTCATTGCTATGCCGATGACACTCAGCTATATATAAAAACCAACCTCACTTCATCTACAGCCACTCTGTCATCTCTGAGCTCCTGTCTTGAGGATATTGAGGCATGGATGAAGGCAAACTTCCTACAGCTAAATAGCTCCAAAACAGAAGCTATTTTAGTGGGTACACCACACCAGGTCCAGTCATCACCTATAACGCACATCACCTTCTCTGGTCAAAACATTCCAATTTCATCGACAGTCACTAACCTGGGAGTAAGATTTGATGCTCAACTCACATTTGAAGCCCACATACAACATCTGTGTAAGATCTCCTTCTATCATCTCAGGAACATTGCTAAACTCCGTCCCACACTTGGTCTGTCAGATGCTGAAAAACTTGTCCATGCTTTTATATCATCCAAGCTGGACTACAGCAACGCTCTCTTTTTTGGGATTCCTGGCAAAAGTCTACAAAAATTACAATACATTCAGAACAGTGCTGCCAGGATCCTAATGAGGATAAGAAAATATGACCATATCACACCCATCCTTCACTCGCTCCACTGGCTCCCTGTTTCATACAGGATTAATTATAAAATCATCTTACTTACCCATCAATGCATCCACGGAAACGAACCCCCCTACTTAAAGGAACTACTCGTCGCAACACAAAACTCTTCACGCAACCTCCGTTCTGGAAATAAAGCCCTTCTTCAACCATCCACAACTAAGCTCCGCACTATGGGGGATCGAGCCTTCTGCTCAGCCGCACCGCGTCTTTGGAATTCCCTTCCAGAAAACCTAAGGGCTCCTCAAGCCATAGACTCTTTTAAGAAAGAACTAAAAACCTTTCTTTTTAAACAAGCATTTTTTACTTTTTGCTAATTTATTTTTTATTTTATTTTTTTATGTGTAGCACTTTGGGATTGTTTTTAACTATGAAAAGGGCTTTACAAATAAAATATATTATTATTATTATTATTACTGCTATGCTGATGACACTCAACTCTACTTCTCATTTCAACCAGATGATCCTACAGTCAGTGTTCGTATCGCTGCCTGTCTGACAGACATTTCTGACTGGATGAAGGAGCATCACCTTCAACTCAATCTTGCAAAGACAGAATTACTTGTTTTCTCAACCAACCCAGCACTTCATCAAAATGTCTCCATTCAGCTCGGTTCATCAACCATAACTCCATCCAGGACAGCCAGGAACCTTGGAGTTGTGATTGATGACCAATTCAACTTCACTGACCACATTACTGCAACAGCCCGGTCCTGCAGATTTGCTTTATACAACATTAGAAAGATTAGACCCTTCCTATCAGAACAGGCTGCACAACTCCTGGTTCAAGCTCTTGTTCTCTCCAGACTGGACTATTGTAATGCTCTTCTTGCTGGGCTTCCAGCATGCACTATCAAACCCTTGCAGCTGATCCAGAATGCAGCGGCGAGAGTGGTCTTTAATGAGCCAAAGAGATCTCATGTTACGCCTCTCTTCATCAGACTGCACTGGTTGCCAATAGCTGCTCGCATCAAATACAAGGCACTAGTTCTCGCCTACAAAACAACCACTGGCTCTGCACCAATATACCTAAAATCGCTTGCTCAGACTTACACACCCTCCAGAAGCTTGAGCGACACCTCGTGGTTCCATCCCAAAGAGGCATGAAATCACTCTCACGGACATTTTCCTGGACCGTTCCCACCTGGTGGAATGAACTGCCGATCTCAATTCGTTCTGCCGAGTCTGTAGCCATTTTTAAAAAACATCTTAAGACACATCTCTTCCAATTGCACCTGACCAATAAAGAATAGCACTTAACTATCCATTAATTTTTGTTTGTTTGTCCCCAAAAAAATAAAAAAATAAAAATTGTGTACTGTGCTAATTAACTGAGACTTCTTACAGCTCTTACAGGTTGTTGGCCTTGTTTGTTTCGTTGCTTCTATTGCTCTCCCCTTTTTTGTAAGTCGCTTTGGATAAAAGCGTCTGCTAAATGACTAAATGACAGGTAAGGGGTTAATATCATTGTCTTAAATGCTTAAAGTGGCTTAACGCACTTTTATGTTAAGCATTTTAGAATGTCCATAGTCAGGAACATTTATTTATATCGAGCATCATTCTTTGCTTTACAGATTTGCAGGGCAATCTGAATCTTTGGGTTGTCTCATTTGCAAACAAATTGTGTTGCTTTAAAAATCTAATGTGAATACAGATTACAAGCATTCACCAAAACCATGTGTTTTGTATTGATTTAGCATCTAACGAAGTTATCATAATTGGTTAAATGAAGTCGGTGTGCCACCTACAGGCATTTTGGGTGAAGTGTAAGTTGGTAAAGAACATGCAAAATGGCCATAACTACATTACCTTTTTTATAGAATAATCATGATTAATAATCTTGATTATAATTTTGAGCGAAATAATTGTGATTATTAGTTTAACCATTATCGTGCCCTAGTTATACTCACATTAGTGTGTTGCTTCAGTCATTCATGTAATCTTATTTTGTCTGCAAACCCAGTCTCTTGTTTACATACAAATCCACGGTGAAGTGAATTAACAAACATGCAATGTCTTGCCCATGTGAGCTGGATATTCCATAAAAATAAAGTTAATCCATGCATTCATAATATTGCAATCCGAATGAATCATATGCAGCATGTTTGTTACTTGGAAGTTTGATCCAGTTTAGCTCCACATAGACCTATAATCGGTGGGCGGGGCTACAGAATCGGGCGTACACTCTGAAGTCACAGCTTGGCACATTCTGAGTCTGGTGTCAATAAAAGCTTTTCTTTGACTAACAAGGAAGTTTTCAGCTCCAAAACTTACAGGATATTCTTATATCTTACTAAACGTTTATATATCAGGCTGAATTAAAAGTTGATTTCTCAATTCATGACCCGTTTAATGTATTTTTTCCAAAACATGTAGCCCTCAGTGACTGTGCTCATGCAAAATCACACACACTGCACCTGTTTTCTTCCATAGATACAGAAATCCTAATGGGTTTTCATCAACTCTTTTCTCTTCCTCAGGCATATGAGAGGAGGTTTCCCACCTGTCACCTGATCCCCATGTTTGTGGACAGTGATGTGATCAATGAGGAAAACAGTGAAGATGGATCCATTCATAAGATTGAAAGAAGGTGTAAACTGGACGTAGATGCACCTCGACTCCTAAAACGGGTAAAATGAAAATGTCCCTTCCCTTGCTCTCCTTTCCCCTCTGATTTTTTTTTGGTGTGGATTAGGGATGCGCGGTATACCGGTACTGGAAAAATACCGGTATATATTTTATTTAAAACGGTACGATATCATGATTTTGCACATTTCGGTATATGCTGCTGTTCCGAAGTTCACCGCTAGATGGCAGCGCGCTGCCCAAACTGACCCGAAACAACTGGCAAATGTGACAACAAAATAGATAAAGCAGTTGAATCTCACTCAAGATGCCCAAAACGAAATAATAGTGAGGAGTAGAAGTGAAATTTGTAATGACTTTGCTTATAAAACTGATGAAGAACCATCAAACCTAGCCAAGAAGCATCTGTCACTATTCTGACTTTAAGACTTCTTAAGAGATCGACAGGTCAGTGAATCATTCAAACCATCTCATTTAGACATTTATTTTCTTTTTACACTGATCAACGCACACACATAGCCTAACATAAGACCGAATATCACAATCTCCAGCGTTCGTTTCAACCGATGACATTTAGATCTCATTATATTTGCATGTGTACTATTGCACTATTTACATTCGCGTTAGACACAACCGACTGTGTTTATGTGAATACTCACTAAAGACTAAAGACAGGCGTGTGTGTGTGTGTGTTGTTGTTATGAGCTCATATCTCCTGTAACTGTTATCACGAAATGCTATAAAAATTCTTGCATGTTCAAATGATTTTCGTTATCCATCCCGAGATGAGCGTGAAATGTTGAATCGGATAATGCAGATTGCTTTAGTGTAGTGCGATGTCTTTTGAAACCAGAAGCAATTGGTTAATTTTGAGATTTTTGCTGAAATTATTTCTCACAAGAAAGTTTTCAAATGACTGATTTGATGTGATAAGCTTTGCTGATTAATTTACTAATAAACATTTGTGGTAATTTCCCACTTTATAAACTCAAAACTTGCATAATTGTACTCATTCGCGTGCAATATACCCGTGCTAATATCAGACCGTGTGGTATCGATTTAATATCGATACTTCGGTATTAGATTGTAGTACCGTACCAAAGCCAAAATTGTGGTATCGAGCCATCCCTAGTGTGGATACATTGCTTAATTTCTGGATATTGCTTTGCTTTGACTTTATTTAAAGCTTAGCGTAAGTGATGGAAGATGCAGGGTTACTTAAGATGCAAACCCGCTTTTTTCAAGTCAGTTTGGGTGACTTGCGGAATTGTGCAGATCTGATTAGTTTTTTAGGAGGTGGGGAGGTTTGATTATAATTTCACTAACAGTAATTCTGGATTTCCTCCACCAAACAGTAAATAGGAGCTATGTATATCAGAACAGTGTGCACGCGCACCAAAACAGCATTATGCGCACAAGCGTGAACCACTGGTGTTTCTTCTTGCTGCGTATCTTTTACTGTCTATGGCAGTTTCATTGCACGGCTCGCCCAGGTTAATTTGTGGCTCGCATGGCATTAAATAATACGGTGAAATGATCATCCAGTCAATTTACATAATGCAAACAAGCAGGGCTATAACAAAACCCATTAAGAACTCAAAGTGCCTGCTCTAATACAAATAATTTATATTTTTAAATACCCAAAACAGCGCCACCAAGAAATATAGGCTGTACCGAGTCTTTCCGGAAAAAAACGAGCGCCTGGAGGCGTATCGTGTGGGCGAAGCTAAAGAATGACGAGCGCGCATAGCGGTGACGTCCTCAAGCGTGGAGAAGCCCATGGCTATCGATCTCAGCTAATAGATATATGATCCAGAATCATTCGGAGGCTGAAAAAAATTGAACAGGAGAAACAGCAACAGCAGGACCGTCCGTCTCTGTGGTATGTTCTGTATTTAGTGGCGTGTCAACATTTGTGTGTCTTTACTCGCAGTTTATGAGGACATGATTCGGTTTATGGACTATTGTATGCGACTAAACCTTAGCAGTAGCAAGCAAAACGGTTTTGCACGTCAGACTAGTGTAACGTTATACATAGAACAACAATGGAGTCCGTTAGCGCATTTGAATCACGAAGCACGCGATCGTGTCGTTTACTGATGTTTACTCACGCGACGATAACCAACAGCATAGACATTTGAAGCAGTTTTACTCACCAGCTGCTTCCAAAGCAGGACCGAACCTTTATCGCTTTGTCAAAAACACACTTCTTTGGTATGATTTGTTGAAGTCCTGACAGCAGTGAACGGTGGAGATCCACTTTGCGACGCGACTGAAGCGTTGTTGTGAAGCTTCCCGTCATTTCTGCGTTCAAATCGGTTCAAATGCAGCGCTGCCTTCCCGGAATGCTGTGCTGAAGCGTTGAAGACGCTTGATGTCACCCATAGGAATAAAGTGGAGCGCAGCTCGGAGTGTTTATGGGCGTGCATTTCCTCTCTCGCTCTAGTCACACGCGCGTGCACCCTACCGGGAGTAGAGCCCGTACGGCCCATACAAGGACCTTCCGCTCTAATAACGTCAAGCCGAGCCATACTCGAAAAAAACTCTCCAAAACTTGTGAGAAACCGGAAGGAGTATTTTTGACACAGAAATACTCCATCAAACGTCCAATAGGGGTGTCAACAATAATCGATTCGGCGATGCATCGCGATGCGGGGCATGAACAATTCAGCATCGATGCGGCAAAGTTCCATAATCGATTATGTCACTGTTTATTTTCTGGCGGGCGATAAAGTTGTGAAGTTTCAAATACTTCCGGTTCCGAGAGAATAACAACAACAACAAGGAAGATGGCTGAGGCGGAGGGAGATGACCGCGATAGACGGGTTATTAAAAACGCGCTAACGACCCGAGGTGTCTAGGATTGTACGTATATTTTTTTTGCACAATAATCAATGAATCTATAATGACGAAAAACGCCGCAATTCACCTTTATTCCACAAGGTGGCAATGTCTGATACGCAATGATGAAGTGACGTTTCACTCATAGTTACCTCTGACAGAAAATGAAACAATAATTATAATCTGCAAAACTTGAAATGGCTCAGTGATTTACTTTAGAGAGCAAGTACTAAACACAATCATATGTTAGTGTCACTGTCTCTTGATGATGGATGTGGTCAAGAAGCTGTCAGTGATCAAAATATTGATTTTGAAGACATTGAAAATTAGTTTGGAGAATATGCTGGAGATCGCGAATATGAGGCAGATGCTGAATATACTGGTAAACGAGCTCTGACGAGGACAGATGATGATGGTATTAAACATCTGCTCAAACTGAATCCTTCCAAGCTCCAAAAGGTAACGAAATAGGTTTTATTTTATTCTTCTGTAGCTGTTACTCTAAAATCAGGAGTTTTATATATTATCACGACAGGTAGAGGTCTATCCATGTTAAATATAGATCTGGGTCGCTAACGACCTGAATATGTAAGAATGTTTGGTGAAACAGTCATGCATTTAAGGGCTAATTGCATTTTATTTAATTACATTTTATTTTATTTAATAACTTTTATGTCAAAGATACAGGAGACACATAGCAGCCAATACAATCTGTTGTTTAATATCTGCTTGTATTGCCTCATGACTGATGAAAAATGTGCTTTGTGTGCAGTAGAATTTTGATGCATCACAATGCATCGTAGAATCGAATCGAATCGAATCGTTACCTGGTGAATCGTAATCGAATCGATTCAAATCGTGAAGGAAGTGCCAATGCACACCCCTAACGTCCAACATTAGTTTTTGAAACTTTGTCTAAGTTTAGGATGGGAATCCAAGTCTTTAACAGTGTAAAAAGCTCAGTATGCATGAAACAGCATTTCACCCCCCCCCCCCCCCCCCTTTAAAGTTGTATACACCAAAATGGCTTGGTGAAAACAGAGCTGTTTTTCACCAGCTAAAATTAGTGTTTTCTTACAATATTAATGAGAATTTTAATTAAAGTATATTACAAAGTTTTCATTTAGACACTAAATAATCATATTAACTTGTATAAAAATGGCATTATATGACCCCTTTAAAAACATATAAACACATGTTTTTAATAGTTATTAATCGCAATTAATCACAAAAAAAATTGATACATCTAATTTTTTAATCGATTGACAGCACTAAAAGGCTAATTTTGACCTTCTTGACAACTGTGAGGGGGGCGATTTTTTTTTTATAACTCATTTGTTTACGTTATATAAAGCCTTAAAGTTCTGCATAATTAAGGGCGTGGTTACAGGTGGATAGCCATTTATCTGCCGTCTATAGTCATTGCGTAGCCTAAGCTCCGTCCACATCCCGCTTTTTTGTCCATTTTCTGTTATCCAGCAGTGACATGCGATGACTCACTTGCAAGATGGCAATGCCCAGCTCGCCATACTTTAAGTTTCAGAACAGCTTATCGGAATCCTATGGGCGACGTCAAGGACACTGCGTCCATATTTTTTTACGGTCTATGCTGTAGACGTGCCAATTTTAGGTAATGCGATATGTCACGATAATTAATATGCACAATATTGTTATCGTGGGCACTTCAAAATATCGTAAATAATAATTTATTAACAATTATTATAATGCGCTCAAGAATACTTTGCCCATCAACTGTATAAATGCTCAACACTGATGTATTCTGCATCAAAGTGACACGCTCAGATGTAAATGAGAAGCACATGAACGAGTGAAGGAGACACGCTGAATAAAGTGCGTGCTCAATGACAGCAGTTGGAACTGTTGAATGCAGCGGTTACAACCCCACAAGCGACCAGTGAAGTTTTTAAAACAGCCATTCGTTTTTGTAATCTCAGTGTTGTTCATCACAGGCTCAGCACCAAATACTTAATACTTAAAGACTTAATATGCTATTTATTTTCAAATGTAAATATTTTTATGTTTTAATCTGGACTACAATATGCCAGAATCATTAGATTTTTTTTGCTTATTTGTTATTGTTCAGTAAAACTTCGAGACATTCGACTTTGATGACTTCATTAGTTATGTTAATTCATTATTACTGACGATGAAAAATACTTATAAAGAATTAATTATTCTAAGTAATGTTAATTTCTTAGTTACTGTTTAGTGTTTAATAACATTAAAATCAAAATCAAACGAACTTTTTTAATGGACCTAAGATAAAACTAACAATGATCAGTATTTCTTAACTAACATTACCAAAAACATTATACTTTCTGTAACAAATGTAGCTATTGCTCAATCTTAGTTAATGCATTTATTAATGATACCTTATTGCAATTTGTTACCTGTTGTTCTTTAAAGCTAATTCCTAATTCTTTTGCACTTTAATCTGTTTGAAAATTGTACTTTTACAGCGCTGAAAAAATTAAGAGACCACTTTACATTGATTTCTCAATGTTAAGTGGTCTCTTAATTTTTTCCAGAGCTGTATATATTTTTGGTGCATTGTATTATTGTATTTAAACATTCAGTTATTTTTGTTTTTACAAAAATATTTCTTAAAGCTGTTATGCTATGACAACACTTTTTTTGCAACTTATTTCAATATTGTGATAATACCGTTTACCGTGATTTAAAAGCTTCAACAATTAATCGCAACATGAAAAATTGATATCGGCACATGCTTATGTGTGTGTGTGCATTAGCATTAGCAAACCTCACAAGATGATAGAATTATTCTGCTCCCGCGGTTAACAGAGCTGAAGTGTGGACTCATTTTGACTTGAGCTACAAAGAAGCCACTAAGGAAATCGACAAGTCATTTTGTTTGCAAAATAGGCCAAGTTAAAATCCAGTACTCGGGAAATATTAAATCGGAGTGCTCGCTTAACATCCTGGCGTTATCCACGATAGAATATAACAAATTTTCCTCTCAGTAACAAACAGGGACGTAGTCATCTTTTTAGAAGTGAGGGGGACAGAAATGTCATAATACCATTTTTTTGACCGATATAATTTATCGCATCTCTTCCTTTTAATTCGGTAAGATATCAAATACACTGCTGATCAATAACCACTAATATCTATAATATTTTTCTCCTATATTTTATGCCAATTTTTGTATTGGTTTATGCACTTCAAACACTTGTGCATTAAGTCTAAAAAAATAAAAAATAAAAATAATAACTATATATATATATATATATATATATATATATATATATATATATATATATATATATATATATATATATATATATATAAATATGCTGCATTTATTTAATAAAAAATGCAGTAAAAACGTAATACAGTGAAATATTATTCTGATGTAAATCAGCTGTTCTCTTTAATATATAATAAAGTGCAATTTATTTACTTGATCAAAACTGTTATCATCATTACTCCAGCCTTCAGTGTCACTAATCATTCTCATGAGTATTTGATGCAACAAACATTTATGATTATTATCAGTGTTTAAAAGTTTTGGTGCTCATGGTGCTGCTTCATTTTTGTGGAAACAACTATACCAATCTAACATTTGTGGTAAAATTAAAAAAAGAGAGAAATTCTTACTTTTATTTATCATACATGCATTAAATTGATATTAAAGTGATATTTTTAATATTACAACGGATGATAATTTATTTAATAAATGCAAATAATTGCTTTCCATTGAACTTTCTATTCATCAAAGAATCCTGAAAAATAAAATATAGGCCTATAGACGGTTTCATCGAACGCATGCGCGTTGTTTCGGTTACGCGGCTGGCCCGAAGTTAACTTCCGGTCTGTGTCTGTTTATCGGTCTGGCTAGTGGATAGTATGGCGCACTACCCAGTAAAAATACATTTTTGACGTACTATTCTTGGTTAACATGATATAAATATTAAAAATCAAGCAGAGAGCACATTACACCAGCGCAAAAACAGTGCGTGAGACTCACCAGAAAGCCTTGTGCTGACTAAATGTCTAATATGCTGCATATGAGATCGGCGTCTAATGTAATTTAGACTGTATGTCTAATGTGATTTACTTGTTACTTATTTGCTTGTTATCAGAACTAATCTACTGTAGAGGTAACTTATTCTGGCTGTGTTTTCACATTGCACATGTGATCGCCGTGATCCTATCATGCAGATCGGCTCTTCACGTCTATCAGGACACGTTTACATTTGTTCACGTCAAGTGGTCGCTATCTGGATAGCTGATTAAATTCATTCATATACAATCAATCTCAATAGGGTACTTAATCTACAAGTTTAAGTTTCTCAACATTAATCTTATATTATGAAACAAAGAAACGTGTTATTCCGACGCATTGCATAATTGAAAGGCGAGCGCGTACGCATTTATATAGGCTACTGTACAGAAAACGGCATTACATGGTCCTTAAAGGGTTAGTTCACACAAACATGTAAGACCTTCGTTCATTGTCGGGTTGGGATCAGCGTGACGGTGAGTAATTAATGACAGGATTTTCAGTTTTGGGTGACCTACCCTTTAAGTGCGGCGTTTCCCCACTCTATATTGAAGACAGAAATGGGAGATTTTTTATAATAAACATGCTGAAACAACAAAAAATATATATAAATTAAGATAATGGATCACAATTAAAGGGGGGGTGAAATGCTGTTTCATGCATACTGAGCTTTTTACACCTTTAAAGACTTGGATTCCCATCTTAAACATAGACAAAGTTTCAAAAACTAATGTTGGACGTTTGATGGAGTATTTCTGTGTTAAAAATACTCCTTCCGGTTTCTCACAAGTTTCGGCGAGTTTTTTTCGAGTATGGGTCTACTTGACGTTAAATAGAGCGGAAGGTCCTTGTATGGGCCGTATGGGCTCTTCTCCCGGTAGGGTGCGCGCGCGTGACTAGAGGGAGAGAGAGGAAATGCACGCTGTAAACAGTCTCTCAGGTGCAGATCCAGTCGTCCGTGAACACTTATGACGCGCCGCGCTCCACTTTATTCCTATGGGTGACGTCGAGCGACTTTAACGCTTCAGCACAGCATTCCGGGAAGGCAGCGCTGCATTTGAACCGATTTGAACGCAGAAATGACGGGAAGCTTCAAGGCATCGCTTCAGTCGCGTCGCAAAGTGAATTTCCACGGTCACTGCTGTCACAGGACTTCACCAAATCATACCAAAGAAGTGTGTTTTTGACAGAGCGGTCCTGCTTTGGAAGATGCCGGTGAGTAAATCAACTTCAAATGTCTCTGCTATTGGCTACCGTCGCATGAGTAAACATCAGTAAACGATAAGATCGCGTGCTTCGTCATTCAAATGCGCTAACGGTTACTCCATTGTTGTTCTGTATAACGTTACACTATTCTGACTCTGATGTGCAAAACCGTTTTGCTTGCTACCTCTAAGGTCTAGTCGCATACAATAGTCCATAAACCGAATCATGTCCTCATAAACTGCACACAAAGGCCCCTAAATACAGTACATACCACAGAGACGGACATCCTGATGTTGCCGTTTCTCCTGTTCAATTTATTTCAGCCTCAGATTTGATTGTGGATCATTATCTGTATTAGCTGAGATAGATGGGTTTCTCCACGCTTGAGGACGTCACCGCTTTGCGCGCTTGTCATTCTTTAGCTCCGCCCACACGATACGCCTCCAGGCGCTCGGTTTTTTCCGGAAAGACTCGGTACAGCCCATATTTCTTTTATAAATATGATAAAACTAAAGACTTTTCGGAGATATGAAGGATGCAATACTACTCTATAGGTACTCAAGATTGACATGAGATTGACTGAAACTGAGTGTTTCACCCCCCCTTTAAAATTAAAGATGCTAATGCATAAGAAAGATAGCGCATCCTCTGGTGTTATTGATGTCTACTGGAAGTTAAGTTTGCGCCACAAAAGCGCGCATTCGCAGTAGCGTTTGTTTATGTCGCTGCCGTTGATAATAATCAAAAATGTTTCTTGATTATGAAATCCTCATATGAGAGTGATTAGTGAATGGCACATTTTACAATAGACTTTGTTAAAGAAAACCGCTTTACAGTATTAAAAATAAAACAAAGAGTCATTCATTAATGGAATGAATGAACTATGCACTTTCTGTTGCTAAATAGTTTAGAAATGAAAAACTGCTATACTGTGAACCTTTAAAACATGTACACATAAAGAATCCTGCAGGCACTTTACTTGCACAAAATAGTGATATAAATGATACTTTATTAATTAAGTAAAACAGATACTTGTCATGTTTTATGCATATGGTTGTGTTCTTTATTCTTTTAAATTAATCTTTCTAAAAAAAAGTTTTCTTCTTACAATATCGCAATATATCGCATTGAATCCCTGTATCGTGATACGTATTGTATCGCCAGATTCTTGGCAATACATAGCCCTACTATCTATCTGCCTGTTGTATTTATTGAATTGCATATTGTAATGTTCAGGGATGACAGATTGATAAGCAGATATGCTATTGGATGCAACTTTTTACACTTTTCTAAAAGTGGCTCTTGTATTGATTTTGCCCTACCAGTGTGGCTCTCCTGAAAAAAATAGCGAAGACCACTGGTCTATGGTATCTGCCACTGCAACACATTTTCGAGAATTACATTTTACTCTATGTGCCTATTAGGGGTGGAAATCTTTTACCATCTCACGATTCAATTCGATTCCGATTTTTGAGGCCACGATTCGATTCATAATCGATTTTCGATTCAAAACGATTCGATTTTGAACATATCAAAATTAAATCCGCACCCGCCCAGACCCGTTAATATTTGGCCCGTGACCCGACCCATGCCCGCGATAAATCACACGCTAAAATCATTCAAATTAAAATGCTTTATTTTTTATCTTGCACCTCTCAACATCAACAGCGTCATGAATGGGCTAATGAAAGAGGCTCTGCCTTTAAAGACTCGTTGTCAACAATTTCATATACTGCTCTCACCAACTTTACTTTTACTCAGGGCCTGAGTCAGGCCCTGACCAATTTGCTGCCCTAGGCAAGATTTTACTTGGTGCCCCTTGTATCAAGGTTTTTATATGTTGGTTGTGTTTTTATAATTTTTAAAATAAAAATAAACAAACACACACACACACACACGCGCGCGCGCGTCTGGTTCACTATCTTTGTGGGGACTCTCCATAGACGTAATGGTTTTTATACCGTACAAACCGTATTTTCTTTCCCCCCACACTACCCCTGCCCCTAAACCTGCCCATCACAGGAAACATTCTGCATTTTTACTTTCTCAAAAAAAAAAAAAGTATCCTGTATGATTTATAATCATTTTGAAAAGTGGGGACCGGCTCAGCTATTACTATCCTTATGGGGACATTTGGTCCCCAAAATGTAATATAAACGAACGCACGCACGCACACTCACACATACAAAAATGTGTGTATACGTATATCCTCCATTAAACTATGCATGCTCATGTTTTCACCATGAATTAAACTTTTTAAGAATTGTTTATATTTAGTGTGCATTGTATTATTTTTTTTTGCTATTTTAGATAAACCTGTATATAAATATCATTACTAATTTCAGAAAATACATTTTACAAACGCCATATATCCCCTTACAATTACACAACTGAGTAAAAGCATTAGGCTATTAAAAAAATGATATATGTTTATAAACAATTGACATGATTTTTGACAGATTCTGATCATCCAGAACAGTTGCTTATATAAAGTTCAAGATAAAAATAACTGGAATTAATTAGCAAACATTCATATTTAATTAGGCGCCTAATTATTTATGACGTTACACAAACGTCATAAATAATTAGGCAACTTTCACTGGTGCGAGCAAACAAGCACATTCCTGTCTGTTAGATGCGCGAGAGGCGACACAACAACAAATTCCCAACGTTAAACTGATCGCGCGTTCAATATCGGACACACTAAAGCACTCGTTGGGCAGGAGGAGATTGATGCGGTGGTCTGGGAAGAATCTGGGGTTTTGTTTAAGTTTTTTTTTGGTAATATTTCGAATTAATATCATTAATATCTCATCCTTATATCATGCCTCCGAGCTTCCTCAGAGGACTCTGTGTGGCTCGCAGGCTCATTCACAATCACCTCGTTCACATCGGGTCATTCAATCACCCTGGCCCTGGTCTTGCTCGCTCTCTCGCTCGTCCACCTCGCCACAGAAATATTGCACATATTTTTCATCCGCGCTGCTACCCGCCCGCACAGAGTTAATTATCCGCCTGCATCCCCTCCCATGATTTTTATAAATGTCACAATTTGCCACTTTTATGCCGTTGCAGGACTCTACGTTGCGTATAGGCTAGTTACAAAATGGAGACGAACAGCCAGCTGATTTTATTAATTTATTAAATCGATTCTTGGACATTTCAGATCGATTCTGAATCGTTGCAAATGAGAATCTAGATTCTTCTGTGAATCGATTTTTTTTTGGCACACCCCTAGTGCCTATAGGGGTGGGCCGGAATGGCAGGGGTTGGTGGCAAAGTAAGTATCTGGATATTTGCCACAGGGCGAGGGCTTCGATTACCTCTCTTTTTTGACCATACCTGTTTTTGCATCCCTGAAGATGCTAGTAAACATAATTAAATGTTCACTCTACTGTAACGATAAATTCTCTCTCTCTGTCTGTGTGCATGTGTGTGTGTAGATTGCAGGTGTGGACTATGTCTACTTCATGCAGAAGAACTCCCTGAACCATAGAGAAAGAACTCTTCATATTGAATCCCACAATGAAACCTTCTCCAACAGAGTCATAATCCATGAACTTTGCTGTTACTCGGTGAGAAAAATCTCCCTCACATCTCAAAGGTGGTGTTAAGATGGTGTTCAGCAACTTTATTTTGGTTGCATAATATGATTGAACTAGGGATGTCACAAATACAGGTACTTCGGTACCAAGTCGGTACTGAAATTAAAAAAATGTGACGATACCACCATTTCTTTAGTTGCACTAGTACCGACTCCCGAGTTTATCCTGTACTTGCGGTTGTGCTTCTGTGTTTATATAAGCGCAGGGCTCCAGACTGTAACCGAATATATATATATATATATATATATATATATATATATATATATATATATATATATATATATATATATATATATACACACTATTGTATGTGAATATTAAACTGCAAAATAATATTTTTAAATAGTACTCTTGCATGTTTTGCGTCTCATTGTGAATGACAGGCGCCCATGCGTGGACACGTGCCAACACGCATGTGACGCTCACTGTCATTGTAGCCTCTGCCAACTGCCGAGTGTCACTATATGAGGACACGAATGCATGAACCAAGAATTTACTTTTTCATTTGAGAAAACGGACATATGAACACACACTCAGAGGTCTTCATGGCAACCTGTCAAAATAAAAGTTTGGTGTAACGTTAAAGGTGCCCTAGAATGAAACATTTTATTAACATTGCTATAGTGAAATAATAAGTGTTCAGTACATGGACATCACATACTGAGAGTCTCAAACACCATTGCCTCCTCTATGAAGGTAAATTGATGCTAAATAGAATTGCAAGCGTAGGGTAAGATTTGTGAAAGTGTACATAAGATTGCAAGCCTAAATTAAATTTGCATGCACAAGATAAGTTTTGAAAAGGTGTAAATTGCCTTTCAAGTGTAAGAAAAAAAATATTTGCAGCATTTTACTGTTTTCATAAGTGTAATTCATGTATTGTGAAACTGCAGCTTCATGTTAACGCAAAATAAATATGATCTGTATTCTTCTGACTTCCATTCTTCTGACTTCCATCTGCGCTTACCCTTTTGACACGTTTATTTCGCCAAACTACGGCCAAAAGCATTGCACGCCTGTGAACATCGATTTGCAAGCAGAAAAAAAAAAGAGTCAGGAACTGCGAAATAGATTGAGCGTGTAAAACCAACCTTTGTGTAAAAAAATAAACTGTTGCAACTGTCTAAATGACTTGTTGTGTGCGTAGGGCAAAAAGGCTCCCGAAATAAACCGAATTGCACAGTTCCGTCTTTCTTTAAGCTGCGCTTACAGTTTTGGCACGATTCTGTCACTGACTGAGTTTATCAAGCGCGAGGAGGAAGGCGGGTCCACCTTCTGCTGGAGCCAATCAAATGAGCTGCTCGATTTACTCTTATCTGATTGGTTCAACCAAGTTGGTTCAAACCTCAGACGCCAGAACACATCTTTATCTTCATTTTATTTTTAATGCACAAATACATATAAATAAATAAATAAATAAATAAATAAATAAATAACGATTGCTAAATAAGCTGTGCATTTTAGACGTATGTTTTCATCCTGAATTTGAATGAAATGAAAAGTCATTTAGACAGTTGCAACAGTTTATTTTTTTACACAAAGGTTGGTTTTACACGCTCAATCTATTTCGCAGTTCCTGACTCTGTTTTTTCCGCTTGCAAATCGATGTTCACAGGCGTGCAATGCTTTTGGCCATATTTTGGCGAAATAAACGTGTCAAAAGGGTAAGTGCAGAAAAATGGAAGTCAGAAGAATACAGATCATATTTATTTTGCGTTAACATGAAGCTGCAGTTTCACAATACATGAATTACACTTATGAAAACAGTAAAATGCTGCAAATATTTTTTTCTTACACTTGAAAGGCAATTTACACCTTTGCAAAACTTATCTTGTGCATGCAAATTTAATTTAGGCTTGCAATCTTATGTACTCTTTCACAAATCTTACCCTACGCTTGCAATTCTATATGGCATCAATTTACCTTCATACTCCTCCTTCATATGTAAATCTCGTGCATGAAAAACAGAATGGAAAAACAGGTGATACTCGACATAAAGCCAACTGTGACACAATCGCTGGGATCATTAATATGTACTTGTACTTATTATTTATATTTTATGTCAGTAAATGTGCAATGTCAGGCAGAACTGCGCAGCCGAATCATCAGGTAAACAATCGTCACGCAAGGATAGGGAAAATGCCAGATCATGGACACAAATGTCATGTACCAGGCTGTGAGGGGGACGTGAGGACACTTCATGCCCTTCCCACAGATAAAAAATGTCAACTGTCATGTAGGGCTGTCCTCGACTAAGGATTTAGACAATCGAATAAGAATTGTCGAATCTCTCTATGGTCGACTGATAGTCGAATCATCTATGTGTGTGTGAATGGGTTGGGACTTGGGAGGGGCACTAGTGAGCAGAAGGGTAAAACTTTTTTTTTTTTCCTTTACACACTGCACACAGCAACAACTTTTAATAAAGCGACCAAAACTGCCTGCCAACTGACAGACGAACTGACAATGGCCAAAAGGTAATGTGGTGGATAAACATTAATAAACCGTTTTCTCATAACATGTTAAAGCCGCGATCGAAATACAGAACATCATACAAATATATAAAAGAACATTTTGATAAATAAAAACTGCCTAGAGAGGAAAAGAACACTTTGAGTGCGTTTACATGCACGTTTTGAAGCCGATTGTGCCTAAAGCGGGTGAAGACGTACGCGAAGCTCAGCCCGCGCCTCAGGATCTCACGCTCACCGCCACCTGACACGCACATTATATACGCACGAGCTCAATTTTGAATTGACTGACAGATGAGCTGCACGAAAGCACTCTGTGGTGCAGCAGGATTTTAAACAACTTCCCGAGTGGCCGCGGACAGGCGCTGAATGCTGCCGCCGGTGTGTGTACACTCATTGAACGTGTTCTAATTTTAAAGGCGCAGTGCGAAGCTCAGCGCCCTTAAAGGGGTCGCACACCGATGCTCAGCTCAGCTCAGCGCCGCGACACGTCTTTAAAATATTGAGCACCCCCATATTGCCAAAATGGTATGATCAGTGGTCGAATCAGGCTCCGCATATCGATTGATCGAATCTTCGACTGTTCGGGGTCACCCCTACTGTCATGGTTGATGATTATTATAATTTAACTCAAAATCGTTCATTTGCTCGACCCATTTCACCACGGACAGTTTTTCTAACCTGGGACAATATCAAGCAAGCTTCGCTCAGCGTCTAAAACTGAAGAAAGGGGCAATTCTAACTGTATTCCTGCAAGCAGTAAGTATGATAAAATCTACTTATTGACTGTCTAAACAATTTCTGATTAGGCCATCCTTAAAAATATTTTGGTTTGCAGTAACAGTAAAAAAAATATATTTATTTTTTATATATATTACATTTTATATATAATATATATATATTACATTTTAATGTAAGAAAAAAGTACAATTTTGGTGATGGTGATTACATAGGTATGAATTTAAACAAATTAGCATATTGTGACGTCACTAACTGGGTCTAACTAACTAACACTAACTGCGTCACATGCCTTCGGGCGCATAGGCTAATCGCAGGCTATATAGACCAAGCCTGCAGTCTTTCTCTCATTTACTGAAGCTTTCGCGGATTTGAGCTTTAGCTTTAATTTCTACATTTCCATAACTGTTTATTTCACACCAACATAATTAATTGTTCTGCATCTGCGAGAGTGTGGGCGGGCTTTTGATATCGCAGCTGTACTTCCTGCTCTACTTCCTGCTCTCTACTGCGCAACTCCGGTCCCGAAATCGATACTGCGCAGACTCGGTCCCAAGATTTCGCGCCGTGCAGGCTGCCTAAAAGCTTCAAATCTGCCTAGCGGAAACGGATGATGTCGAGTCGTCCATATTTTTTTACGGTCTATGATATAGACCACAAACAAATTGAAATATTTGTCAAAAACATGTTTATTGCATAAATTTCAGGTGCATTCATTAAGAAAAGGTTCCAACCACCAGCTAGCTGTCATTGACTCATAGCTGTCAACCCTCCCTTTTTTTCCGGCTTTCTCACGTATTTTAGCTCTTTTCCCGCGGTCTTCCCGCTTTAGCATTTTCCCGTGATATGTTCCGTATTTTTACGCTTGATTATGTTAACTCAGAACACGCAACTATCTGTGTTTCTGAAGTGGCTTGCACTTGTTGCTAGACCAACGCATCTGGTGATATAGACTAGTGCAGGGCTTGACATTAAAGGACAACTCCGGGTGAGAAATGAACCTAGGGGTAATTAACAGATGGTCAGCGAGTAGATCGTTCTCTGGGATGCGTTTTCTTGAAAATCCAATGTAAAGAGTTTTATCTTTAAAAACAGATTAGCTTATAACGCTTGTCTATGGGGCACAGGGTAGACACAGGGTGGTAAAATTAAATCGCTAGTTAATACCACTAACAAGGCTCAAAATAGCCTCACACTAACACGGTAGCATAATGAGGGTCCCTACATGCAAACCGAAGCATTGAGAACTTTGTAAGAGTACAAACAGTTTAATAAGAAGATACGTTGTAAACACAGTGCCTTACGCGTTCACGGACAGGCACCATCTTGGAAAACAGTCTCGATGAATCGATCTACGAGCGCTTGTTCTAAGTGAGCTGGTCAATAGGAATTAAGTTTGTGAAATGTAATAACATGGACATTTTTATTTTTATTTATTTATTTTCTCTGTTGTGTTCAGTGTTTTCTTCCGGAAACAACGGACCATATGAGATTCCAAGTCATAGTTCATCACTTAGCAGAGCTCTCGTCGCTCGATGAGTCGAGACTGTTTTCCGAGATGGCGCCTGTCCGTGAACGCGTAAGGCACTATGTCTATAAAGTGTCTATAAAAATAACATCTGTGTTAAATAATGTTTAGAGATTTGTAGTTTTGAATAGATAACATTTTTTTAAACATGAAACTAAACCTCCAGTAGGTGGCAGCAGGTGGCCGTCTTAATGAGCGAGTTCATTGAGACGATTTATTCAAACGCTGAATCGTTTAGTAACACTCTTGTGCAAATAAACAATTTTCGCTGCTAAAATGAAACAAAACACTCAATATTGCATCTAAAATGTAAGTGACGTTAAGTGAATGTTAATTAACTGTTTATGGTCGTATGAAATCAGTGTCATTTTCAGTTGTGATGGTATTCAGGAAACAGCTTAAACACTCAAGTGTTGTAATTTCTCCTCGAGAGGCTGCACGACCGTCAACAGCGCAACCTTGTTATCGTTCATTATATATTATCACCACTATCGTCCCCCACTTACACTAAATTAATGCACAATCATTCTTGCATTTTGGTGATTCGCTAGTTATTTTTTGTTTTAATCAGGCTCTTGTTCGTCGGGCAAGTAAAATTCTCTTTCACTTGTCCCTTCAAAAAAACCTCTGGTCCCGGACAAGTGGACAAGCGTTAATGTCGAGCCTTGTAGTGTATTTGAATATTAAAAAGCAAAAAGTTGTTTTTATGAATTCAACTAATTAAGTAGCAATAACCTACTCTTTACTGGTAAATATTACAGTAAACAAACATCACAGACAATGGCAGACCATTTTTTTCAGACGTTATTTTATTTTTGTAATATTATGTATAAATTTCTGTTTTTTTGAAGAGACACTGCCCCTCTTTCCTTCTTCTTGACAGCCTACATTTAGAATAATAGCTTTGATTAACGTTAATGATGAAAAAGGTTTAAAAATCGTGATTGTTTGGATTGTTTTTCCTGCCTTCGAGCCCCAGCCGTTCACTAAATCAGTGTTTCCCAACCTTTTTTCAGTCATGGCACCCTTTTCTAATTTTGTGGCACCCCCATACATATGTTACGCTATGGGTTTAACAGTACAGATTGCTCACGGTTCGGTTTGTATCACGGTTTTAGCTTCACGGTTTCAGTACGGTTCTGTATTTGCCATGCTCAGGGAAAGAAAGAACTACTGTCAAATAAAAATAAAGAAAATAAGAACAAATAACTTAAATACAAACAGCAGCACAAATAAATACTATTAAGCAAAGATACTAAAAAAAATAAACAATGTTTTTCAGATTTTTCAGGTAGGTCTAACATTAGTTTTTAGGTAGAGAAATGGAATAAATTAATCAAATGTAAAATAACTGCACATTTAACTGTTTAAATGAAAAATTAATCCTTATTAAACTTACAAAAGCTATTCAATCAAGAGCAGTGATTGATGTCTTTATCTTTTGTTTGACATTAAATAGACAGCAGTAAAATCTACTGCCCCTTTAAGACCTAATACAGGGATATGCGTTGTCTTTCTCGACTGTATACAGTTCACTTAAAGGTCCCGTTCTTCGCGATTCCATCTTTCAAGCTTTAGTTAGTTCTTTCAAACTGTAAAATTATAAAGCTCAAAGTTTAATGCCAAGCGAGATATTTTATTTAACAGAAGTTCCCTTTCAAAGCCTACAGTGAACGGCCGCTTTGGACTACACCCCTGCATTTTCTTCAGGAATGACGTCACTAGAACAGTTTGTTGACTAACCCTCCACCCACAAGAACATGCAAAATAGGGGGTGTAGTCTTGTTGCTCTCTCACGTGGAGAAGAGCGCACATTCAGCGCTTGCATCTCCCCGTTATGGTAAGAGGCGGGTCCTTTCCGGGCAAAGTGCGCTAAGCTGCTGTCCAATCACAACACGGGAAGCGCTGGCAGAATCAGAACTCATTACGTATTTCTGAAGGAAGGATTCATAGCACAAGGAAATCATCAGGCCGTGTTTAGGACAGAGGAAACAGCGGTGTACAGATAAGTAAATTGTGTGAAAAAAAACTGTGTTTTTTTACACGTGAACCATGAACTCATGTTATATTGCACACTGTAAACAGAATCAAAGCTTCGAAAACACGCGAAGAACGGGACCTTTATGGCATATACAGACTATGTCTGCTTGGATACTCATCAAGATCGATGTTGACATACTTTTTGTGTGAATTTGTCCGTTCAAGCGCAAGACTTGAAAGAGAAATATTATTTTGTATTACAAAATACAACCATAGATACTTAATCCTTCTAGCTAACGTCACCACCTCAATCCTTCTAGCTAACGTCTCCACCATATAAGTTAAAACGATTAACGTGTCATTAACATGATTTAACAAGGATTTCTATTCATTTTGTGATTTTTTTTATTTTTATAATTTTATATTTTGAGAACTGAAGTATGATGTTTTTGCATGCTTGTATGTCAGAGTACATCAGTCACTGCATAGCCTACACTGTGACTAACCTTATATAACATGCAATATCGTTGACGAAAAAAAGTCAAATCTTAAATGTCTAAAATGTAGTTTAAAAAATAAAAACTTGAACAAAAAGCACTGGTTTTGGTTTTGTTTGGGGGAAAAGTAGGGCCCTATAATTTCCGCGATCACGGAATCGCAGACGGAATCGCGGAATTGGCATATTAACGCGGAATCTGCATATAAACGCGGAATCTGGTGTTAATGCAGATTTCCCCGGAATTTTACATATTTGTAATGAAATTCTGTGTCTTGTGGATGGAGAACGCATGTCTGAGGAAAGTGCAGACCGGGGGAAGCAAATCTTCGCGACACATTTCAGCCCGTCATTTCAGCTCGCCCTTCAAAACAATGAAAGTATGGCGAAGTTGGTCTCCACGGCTCTACTTTCGGCAGCGAAAAAGTTAAGAAACTCGACGCTAACGGCGGTTTCACACTGCACGCGCAGGCGGCGCAGAAGCGCTTTGCGTATGGAGAGCGGGAACCGCGGCTCGTGTATTGCAAATACAAACAAATATTGTCCATTCTGTCAGATTTTCCGGTGTTCTGCTCGACCCCTGTCATCTCGTGCTTTGATTTATAATGGGCACATTAGGCAGCAATGCATATCTGCTGCATATGCGACCTTTTTCCCCTCTGTTCCAAACATATGCATTTAACATGCTGTATATGGGTAGTTTACATGATAAAAGTAACCTTAAAGTTATGATAAGCATCTAGTTTTAATAATTTAAAGGGGTATTTGAAGTTGGGGGACTTCTAGCAGTGTTGTGTTTTCGTGTATTTTTATTTTTCACAGCTCTGGATATCATAATGGTGATTGTTAAACACACAGAACATTTCACTACATGATTTCATGGTGAAATGTGTTATTTTTTCATGTTAATTTTCAGCTTTAAATGTTTTACTTAATAGTACTGTATGTAAAAGATGATTCTGATGATTTTTTTTTTTTTAGTTCTTTATTTTTTTTACTTGAAAGAAAAAGCTAATGGAGCACTTTCATTTTAACTGACATAAACTACTATAATGTATTTTACCAGAAAGTTTAAAGCTAATAACCATTATTATTTGAAGTACTTGAAGTGCAGTGTTATGTTGCATCATATTTGTCCTAAAAAGGAAATGTGATGTTTGTTACCTCAAAAATGTACGGTCATTCCTATTTTTTGTTTTATGTTCTATTATATTAACATTAAAAGCACACTCTTTTTTCACCAAAATAACAGTAAAGGGTAAAACAAACTGAATTGCCAAATATTTTAACAGAAAAAAAGGAATCTGCAAAAATTAAAACGGAAAAAACGGAATTTGCAAAAATTTAAACGGAAATAAACGGAATTTGGGAAAAAATAAAACGGAATTTGGGAAAAAATAAAACGGATTTTATAGGGCCCTAGAAAAGAGTAGGATTCGAGTGGTTGTGCTTCCATTTGCCAGATTTCAATCATTTAAATCCCCCAATCAGAGCTTTTCTGTGAAAAGAACTAGCGCTGTAGCTATATTTAGTAATCAAGTATTCTACCAATTTTTTCACTGATTAATCAAATAATCGGATAAGTACTTTTTCTTTATTAAAGAGCAATACTTAAAGGGGTGATGAATTGTGGAATCAATTTTCCCTTGAGCTTTTGATATATAAAAGGTCATGGTAATATAAGAATATCAAAACTTCCTTGTTAGTCAAAAAAAAGCTTTTATAGACACCAAGCTCAGCAAATGGTCCTGTGCTTTATACTGACTTCAGTGTGTGACGAAACACCGAATCTACAGCGCCTCTAATTCAGTAGCCCCACCCACCGACTCATGGGGGGCTTTTGCAAGCTGGTCAACAACAATAAATATGCAGAGGAAGATTAAGATTTTGCGCTATTCCTGGTTGTGGAAGAACACAGTCGCTGCATAAGCTTCCTTCTGATCCTAATATTAGGAATGAATGGTTGAACTCTATTTTTAAATGGTTACTTCAGCGATTAGCATATGGCTTTGTATCAGTAGAAACCCTGGAGTATATTCAAATGATTGAGACAAGAGATTTATGCATTTTATTTCTGGAAAAATTCCAGAATTGAAATTCCAAATTGACTATATTTGCATCATAGGAGGAATGTTTGCCCAAAGGCTAAAGACTACAGCCATCAGAGGGAGCCATTTCCGCATGTTTTGAACACGTGCATGGGGGATGGGAGATTACACTCAGCTGGCAGGGAGAGCTCAGGTCGCAGCTACAGGCACTCATTTGAACGGAGCTATGGTGAGCAATGTAAGTCTTTTAAAGGGGGGGTG
The DNA here is from genome assembly GCF_024679245.1 of Pseudorasbora parva. Classification (NCBI taxonomy): domain Eukaryota; kingdom Metazoa; phylum Chordata; class Actinopteri; order Cypriniformes; family Gobionidae; genus Pseudorasbora; species Pseudorasbora parva. Next base: position 20,615,621 of record NC_090183.1, read on the forward strand.
AAACACTCAGTTTCAGTCAGTGTCATGTCAATCTTGAGTACCTATAGAGTAGCATTGCATCCTGCATATCTCCGAAAAGTCTTTATTTTTTAAATAATTATATAAGAAAGATGCGCTGTTCCGAGTCTTTCCGAAAAAAGCCGAGCGGGTGGGGGCGTATCGACTTAGCGACTTGTGTTATTTACATATTTATACTTGAATTATATCGTCGTATTTTTGTCTTTGAAGGTGTACATGTGAGAAGTGCAGTTGTGCACGTGTGTGTGTGTGTTTACGCGTGGTTTGTGTAGACAATTGTAACGTTATTAAGCGGACTGGTTTTGCACGGCAGGCTAAGTTAGTGTTTACATAGAAAGACACGGAATAGTAGCACATTTGAATGAAGAAGCGCGCTTATTTAGTTCAACATATTTCCCCACTCTTTGTGTATTGTTGTTTGGAGTGCTTTTATAATACACAAACATAAAGTTACACATATAGTGGCCAGCTAAACAAATGTACACGCACTACACATCGCATGCTCCATTGATCAATTTCTATATATAGTAATATATATAGTAACTATATGTGATCATGTTTGGGCTACTTGATGAGCATAGGCAAAAACACAGACATTTGAAGCAGTCTAACTCACCGCCCGCGGTTCTAACGTTCGGACCTTTATCGTTGGGACTGCTCCATCATTCAGCATTAGGCGATTGGAAAATCCGGCGTCAAGCTGGGCCTTGTTTATGAAACAGTCGGCACCGAAATGCAGCGAACAGATATAAACATTCGCGCAACTCAGTTGCTGATCCGGAAAAGCAAATTCCATCCACTGTTGCCTTACCGCGGGGTTTTTGGGGAATCTGTGCTGGACTGTCTTGGTCTGGCAACCAAAAACGCACTTTTTGATGTCATTGTTAATTGTGCACATCACCTGTGCAGCGCAGCCTACGAGCCAGCGCTTTGATGGGCGTAGCCTGTTACTTTCGCTCTCTCTCTCTCTCTCACGCTCTTCCGGTAGAATTGTCCGTACGGCCCATACAAGGAAATTCTGCCCCCATTAACGTCAAAGGGGACGCATGATCGCAAAAAACTTGCCGAAACTTATGACTAACCGGAAGTAGTATTTTTGACAAAGAAATACTCCCATCAAACGTCCACCTTAACTTTTGAAACTTTGTCCATGTTTAGTATGGGATTCCATGTCTTTAACAGTGTAAAAAGATCAGTATGCATGAAACAGCATTTCACCCCCCCTTTAACTTCCCAAATTAATTTCTATGAAAGTTAAGCTTGCAAAGGCATGAACTGAAACGCACCAGACTGAACTCACTTTGTGAATGTATGCCGCAAGTGTAGTCGCGATTACCTCAGCTCTCATCATGAGAGTTCATTAATCTCACTCTTGCAGTCAGTGCTCAGTGCTGTGATACTCATGCGGTGACTCACTCATTATATTGAACAGACACGTTAAGTTTTTAATTGTAGTGTCTTCTTCAACTCAGTCATAGTAAACAAGTAGGTGGCTTTGGGAATGGCCTCACTGGGCAGCGAAGCATTCTGGGAATTGTAGTCTTTCATCCCCATGAGACAAAAATACATTTTCCGTCTTTTCTCAGTCTAGAAGGCACCAAATTCAAAAATAATTTCACATTTCTACTTCATTGATGACCCAGTTTAAATACAGTCCCTGACAAAAGTCTTGTCGCTTATCTATTTTCTAGAAATACCTGATATTAACCTGACTTTTAATTCATTCATTAGAAATAGCTCATATGAAAAGCTAAAACGCTCCCAAATGATGTTTCACGAGTTCACACTTACATCAATTAAATAGAGTAAAGATTATGCGTATTTGGCGTGCTGTCCGGGGAGGGCTCCGGGCTCGGAAAATTTGCTCGAACCCAGAGTATCCCCCCCCCGACATGGATAGTTTAGAACTAGATTGCAATTTGTGATTTGTTTTGATATTTATAGCAGTTGATTTAAGTAAGTGCGGAGAAGGGGTGGTGGTGGGATGCTGAGAAACTGTCAATGACAGGAAGGTAAATCGGCTGTCTATATACACCTCCTATCATTGATTAACTGATTAGTTTAATGTGCTCCTCTTGTGTTCCAATTGGGTTAATTATCTGAGCCTGCTCCACCTGTGTTTAATTAGATTTAATTGTTTGCGCGTGCTTCTCCCGAAATTAGTTTGTGAAACTTCAATTAATGCACTGAAATAAATAATTTTCACAGAAAAAATATTTATCATTAAATCAAGACAGAAAGGTCAAATTTTGGCAAGACAAAAGTTTTGTCGCCTATACAGAAATTTAACAAATTTACTGCAAATACAAAAATATGTCAGCAAATTAAGTTGTGGTGCTGTGAGATCCAAGTTTAATATCTTGTATGACTTCCATGAGCTTGAAGGACTGCATCCATGCGGTTTGGCAAGGATTCATACAATTTATTGATGAAGTCATCAGGAATAGCTAAGAAAGCAGTCTTGCATGCCTCCCAGAGTTCATCAATATTCTTTGGTTTCGTCTTCCATGCGTCCTCTTTCATCCTACCCCACATATGCTCAATGATGTTCATGTCTGGTGACTGGGCTGGCCAATCCGGGAGCATCTTGATCTTCTTTGCCTTGAGGAACTTTGATGTGGAGATGGAAGTATGCGATGGAGCACCGTCCTGCTGCAGAATTTGGCCTCTTTTATGGTTGGGAATATAAGAGGTAGCTAAGATTTCTTGGTATTTTAGACTATTGATGTTGCCTTCCACCCTTCAGATCTCTCGCAAACCCCCATACTGGATGTAACCCCAGACCATGATTTTTCCGCCACCAAACTTCACTGTTTTCTGGGTGAATCTCGGATCCATTCGGGCACCAGTAGGTCTCCTGCAATATTTGCGGCGACTGTGGTGTAATTCAACAGAAGATTCATCTGAAAAATCCACCTTCTGCCACTTTTCCTGCGTCCATCCTTTTAGCAGGCTGTGGGCCTTGGCAAATGCCACACGGTTTTTCAATTGTATTTTGTTTAGTGCTGGCTTCTGGGCACTGATTCGACCATGGAGGCCATTTCGAGACAGAATCCGACAAACTGTTCTGGTTGACACAGGGACTTCAGGTGACCAGGTCTCTTTGAGCTCTGCTGCAGTGGAAAATGGGCTGGCCTTGGATTTTCGAGCCAACAAACGGTCCTCTCGAGCAGTTGTCTTGCGGGGTCTGCCTGACCTGGGCTTGTCAAAAACGTCTCCAGTCTCTTCAAATCTTTTTTTAATCCTCTGTACTTGACGCTGAGACACATTGAAGTTGTCTGCCACATCAGCAGTGGATCTGGTCTTCAGCCGCTTGATAATCAAAACTTTAGTCTCAGGGTGAATCTTAGGCATGTTTGCAGAGGTCTAGTTGCAGTTGATGTGAAGGTCTAGTGTACTGGGGTTCTTTTTATACACACTTGAGACCTAATTGATCCATTATTAGTCACAGGTGAAGCTCATATGATAAGATGACAACACTTATGTCTTTGCAAAAATTGACTCAATGGGCTTTACCAAGCTGTGAATATTAGAATACTTTTTGAAAGTTTAGTTTTTCACTGAAACATTATCACAAAAGCTGGTGGGATTAAAATGAGCCATTTCTTGTAAAAAAATCTTGATTAGAAATATATTTCAGCGGCACTTTAGGTCAATTTGTACACAAGCGACAAGACTTTTGTCAGGGACTACAGGTTCATCTTCCCAGCGCTGAAGTACCCCTTTACCTTCAGCGCTGAAGTACCACGAGGCGTCGCTTACTCGCAGAACATAAGCTTCTGGAGGGTGTGTAAGTCTGAACGAGCGAGTTTAGGTATATTGGTGCAGAGCCAGTGTTTTTTTTGTAGGCGAGAACTAGTGCCTTGAATTTGATGCGAGCAGCCATTGGCAACCAGTGCAGTCTGATGAAGAGAGGCATAAAATGAGCTCTCTCATTAAAGACCACTCTCGCCGCTGCATTCTGGATCAGCTGCAAGGGTTTGATAGTGCATGCTGGAAGCCCAGCCAGAAGAGCATTACAATAGTCTGTGAAGTCTGTGGCTAGGTGTTTATCAAGATGGATGTTGAAGTCACCAAGCAGAATCAGAGGAGTGCCATCCTCAGGGAAGCTAGAAAGTAACACATCCAATTCATCCACAAAGTTACAGAACGATAGACCACTACCACATGGATTTTAAGAGGGTGAGCAATAGTGATTGAGTGTGATTTAATCGAGTGTGACTTGAACCATGACCATGAACTGGCCGATAGAGATGGTAATGGATCAAATTTCCAATCATTTGAGATAAGCAAACCCCTCCCAATAGGCTGAGGGGTTTGTGAAAAAGTTTAATTGGTTGAGTGTGCTGCAGGAGTGGCAGTGTCCTCTGGTTTGATCCAGGTCTCATTTAGGGCCATGAGGCTGAGCTGAGAATGAGTCCCAATAGATTAAATAAAGTCTGCTTTGTTTACAGCAGACTGGTAATTCCAGAGACCAATTGGAATAGAGAGTAAAGTAGCAGAGGATTTCTGTAGACTGCGCAAATTATTAGGATTGCAGCGTCTCGCGCGTACAGAGCGTGATTTACGAGTGCTAGTAGTAATAGTTGAGATGTGAAAGCACATGGTGAATACAGATCAGAGAAAAGGTCAGATAGAAATAAGAAAACCAGAAAGGAAAATGATACTCAAGTGCCTTGTCGGGGTCCTTGCTCGGGAGGAGTTGCACAGGGAAGAGTTGAAGTCTTTACACTCGTCTGTCTTCACACAAGCAGGGCTTCACACTGCCGCTGTGGCGGACTATCACGCTATTTACACTCACCTGAGTATCGTTATTGAAAGCAGCAACAAACCATCACCCACAACAAACCATCACCCACAACGTGGCAATGACCAAACAAATGCTAACTCCTCCACACACACACACACCGCAAGAATACACCAAAACTAATAATACACACCACTGCACTACAGGGAGTGCAGAATTATTAGGCAAGTTGTATTTTTGAGGATTCATTTTATTATTGAACAACAACCATGTTCTCAATGAACACAAACTCATTAATATCAAAGCTGAATGTTTTTGGAAGTTTTAGTTTTGTTTTAGCTATTTTAGGGGGATATCTGTGTGTGCATAATTATTAGGCAACTTAACAAAAAACAAATTTATACCCATTTCAATTATTTATTTTTACCAGTGAAACCAATATAACATCTCAACATTCACAAATATACATTTCTGACATTCAAAAACCAAACAAAAACAAATCAGTGACCAATATAGCCACCTTTCTTTGCAAGGACACTCAAAAGCCTGCCATCCATGGATTCTGTCAGTGTTTTGATCTGTTCACCATCAACATTGCGTGCAGCAGCAACCACAGCCTCCCAGACACTGTTCAGAGAGGTGTACTGTTTTCCTTCCTTGTAAATCGCACATTTGATGATGGACCACAGGTTCTCAATGGGGTTCAGATCAGGTGAACAAAGAGGCCATATCATTAGATTTTCTTCTTTTATACCCTTTCTTGCCAGCCACGCTCTGGAGTACTTGGACGCGTGTGATGGAGCATTGTCCTGCATGAAAATCATGTTTTTCTTGAAGGATGCAGACTTCTTCCTGTACCACTGCTTGAAGAAGGTGTCTTCCAGAAACTGGCAGTAGGACTGGGAGTTGAGCTTGACTCCATCCTCAACCCGAAAAGGCCCCACAAGCTCATCTTTGATGATACCAGCCCAAACCAGTACTCCACGTCCACCTTGCTGGCGTCTGAGTCGGACTGGAGCTCTCTGCCCTTTACCAATCCAGCCACGGGCCCATCCATCTGGCCCATCAAGACTCACTCTCATTTCATCAGTCCATAAAACCTTAGAAAAATCAGTCTTGAGATATTTCTTGGCCCAGTCTTGACGTTTCAGCTTGTGTGTCTTGTTCAGTGGTGGTCGACTTTCTGCCTTTCTTACCTTGGCCATGTCTCTGAGTATTGCACACCTTGTGCTTTTGGGCACTCCAGTGATGTTGCAGCTCTGAAATATGGCCAAACTGGTGGCAAGTGGCATCTTGGCAGCTGCACGCTTGACTTTTCTCTGTTCACAGGCAGTTATTTTGCGCCTTGGTTTTTCCACACGCTTCTTGCGACCCTGTTGACTATTTTGAATGAAACGCTTGCTTGTTCGATGATCACGCTTCAGAAGCTTGGCTATTTTAAGACTGCTGCATCCCTCTGCAATATATCTCACTATTTTTGACTTTTCTATGCCTGTCAAGTCCTTCTTTTGACCCATTTTGCCAAAGGAAAGGAAGTTGCCAAATAATTATGCACACCTGATATAGGGTGTTGATGTCATTAGACCACACCCCTTCTCATTACAGAGATGCACATCACCTAATATGCTTAATTGGTAGTAGGCTTTCCAGCCTATACAGCTTGGAGTAAGACAACATGCATATCTAAGATGATGTGGTCAAAATACTCATTTGCCTAATAATTCTGCACTCCCTGTACACAGACACACTTATCCAACAACAAATGAACAAACACTTGAGAAAATGAGAAAAGTTACAAACACTTACAGAGTAGTTGTCTATCAGTCAATCGATGCTTCACCTCTAGCCTAATGCTAGAAACACACAAGGCTTTTAATACCTCGCTGGTCACGCCCCCAACAAACGCTCACTCACAACGTGGCAATGTCCAAACAAATGCTAACTTTGCACTTCATTCTTGCCTCACATGCTAGAAAAGACAGATGCCGTAAACCAGTGCCTCTTTAATAATGCCACTAACAGTTATCTGCCTAATCAACCTGGTCATTCCCTGCCTCTTTTTTCTCTGTCAACTCTGTCTTCTGTCTCTGAGTTAATCTTGAAATCCAACCCTTCATCTTGTCATCTTGACCCTGCTCCTACTACTCTACTGAAACGTTGCCATTCAGTTATTTCTGCACCTATCTCTCACTTCATTAACGCATCTCTTACCTCTGCTTCATTTCCTCTGTCACTGAAAACTGCAGCTGTTACCCCTGTTCTCAAGAAACCCAACTTGATCCCTCAGTTTTATCTAATTATCATTTCAAATCTCCCCTTCATAGCTAAATTACTGCAAAGTACTGTTGCCTCCCAGCTTCAGTCTTTTCTAGTTGAAAATAACCTCTTTGATCTAGGCATGTGCCGATATCAATTTTTCATGTTGCGATTAGTTGCTGAAGTTTTAGCACGATATACAATATTATCACGATATTGAAATAAGTTGCAAAAAAAAAATGTTGCCATAGCATAACAGCTTTAAGAACTATTATTGTAATAACAAAAATAACTGAATGTTATTCAGTTATGACAGATGCCGTATTACAATATCATTTTTGTTTAAATACAATAATGCACCAAAAATATATACAGCTCAATGAGAAATCAATGTTAAGTGGTCTCCGGATTTTTTTTCAGAGCTGTAAAAGTACAATTTTCAAACAGATTAAAGTGCAAAAGAATTAGGCTATAAAGAACAACAGGTAGGCTAACAAATTACAATAAGGTCTCAATATTTAATGCATTAACTAAGATTGAGCAATAGCTACATTTGGTACAGAAAGTATAATGTTTTTGGTAATGTTGGTTAAGAAATACTGATCATTGTTAGTTTTATCTTAGGTCCATTAAAAAAGTTATTTTGATTTTGATTTTAATGTTATTAAACAGTAACTAAGAAATTAACATTACTTAGAATAATTAATTTTTATAAGAATTTTTCATTGTCAGTTTGACAATAATGAATTAACATGTTAACTAATGAAGTCGTATGTCTCAAAGTTTTACTGAACAATAACAAATAATTAGAACAGTTCTAATCATTAGGGCATGTTGTAGTCCAGATTAAAACATAAAAATGTTTAAGTTTGAAAATAAATAGCCTATTAAGTCTTTAAGTATTAAGTATTTGGTGCTGTGATGAACAACATTGAGGGTGCGTCCGAAATCGCGTACTATGTGAGTAGGTACTACATTTGAATTAGAACGTACTTCGCGACCGTTAAAAAAGTACGTTCTATATAGTATGAATACGGGTAGTATGAATGGAGTCGGACGTACTACATGCCATGATGGAATTGTCACGTGATAGACGCCGTCATGACAGCGCGGAGATTTAAAGAACCCATTCCACCGACTGCACACATTCGCGAGCGATTTTTTTAGATCTGCTTCGCTTTTATCTGCGTTTTTACATCGTTCGAGCTCACAATCCAGAGGAGGCGTCGGTCAGCTCCTCGCATGTCACGCCTACGTCGAGAGCTTGTGCGAAATTTCTCAAATAATGCAAGTATTATAATGTATTTAGCTTTTAAATATTACCTCAGAAACAAACGTGTGTGCGTCTCTCTATTAATGGAGCTACAGTGGTCCCTAGAGGCGACACCCACCAACCACTGGCACAATGGCTAAGGCTGAGTGTGAATTTGTGTGCCAAACATTTGAAATTATAGCTACATATCACATATTTGAGCTTCATGTTTTACAAATTATTTACTTCAAGTGTAAATCAAAAAATTACAGAGATCGTAAAGTCTTCATCTTGTACACGCTTTAAAAGAAATATATAACTTTAACATTATTGAACTATTTTAAAGTGATGCCCTATAAATGAGATTGCTAGTATCAAAGTCCTTTTAGATCTTTTTGAAACCTGTGAAAGTTACTTACCGAAGCTGCTTAAGTTAAACTTCTTTCCTCGTGATGACACTATAATAAAAGACATTTTAATACCTTTCCTTTTGGTGGTGTTACGCTCTGTACGCAAAATTATGTGATTTTATTTTAAGCTTTGTATCCTACGTATCCATTTGAAAGTTAAATACACAAAAATAAAGCTAATACATTTTAATGGTGTCTGGAGTGTGTTTTTCTCTACATTGCAGCACTCGTATTCAGAGTAAGACAGCATATTTTTCAGATACAAGTGCAATTAGCTTGTTTCAAAAACCAGCAACACATACAGAACGCTTTAAAAAAATACTCAAGGCCATATATTAGCACTTTACCACTGACAATCTAGCTACTATAAAACCCTAGGAATTAAGTGTTTTGTAATATAACTTGCTAAACAGCATGACGGTGAATTTACAAACAAATGAAAAGAGACACTGTATCATTTGATTTCTTTATTAACATCATTGTTTAGCAATTATTTCTAGTAGCCGAAGGAATCTTTTCTTTCTCTCACTTCTCGGTTAAAACACGGGTGGGTGTGTTCATCAGCCCCTGCAAAAGCAACATAGATTAACATGTGATGAGCCATGGTCAGTCTATTAATGCTAACATTACATGGACAAGCTGAGGTAATTTAAACTTGTTAACAGTAGTTTGCTATGTAACCAACAACATTTTGATAATATCAACACTGGTAAAGGAGACATACATCGTTTTAATTTACTGAAGTTGTATAATTATCTCATTAAACTGCTAAACAACGAACGTCTTTGTTTTGTGAAAACAGTGCTATCGGTAGCTGATTTACATTAGTCTACTAATAATGATAAAACTATAATTTTTCTGAATTGGCTGGAAAAGGACATCCTTACTTTACATCATATAAACTTCTAACAAGACAGTCGTTTACTTATATGATGTTAAACAAATACAATTTAACCACAAATAAACAAAAAGTTGTTTCTAAAGTACTTACACTTGAAAACAGCTGCATCTCCGTTTTCCGCCATTTTCAAATATAACGCCAGCTCCTCTCTCCCGTGGCATCATGGCAACAGCCACTGATGGAACGGCAACAGCGACCGGAAATAAACTTTTAAGTGCCATAGCCAAAGAACGCAAAAATCACTAAGCAACAATAAAGAGACGGCGTAAGGGTTCATTTAACATAATTTGACCAAATATAAAGAAACATGTAATTTAAAAAGCAAGGAAATGGTTGCTTTTGGCATTAAATTATAAACAGATACAATTAAAATGCCACATAACTATATTTACTTATCTAATCTGTCACGTATTAATGACTACGGCAAATCAGCTGTTCTCCCGTAGTAGACGGTTACAGTAGAACGTCACGAAGTAGCAGTTAAAGTCGCGCATGCGCAATAGAACGCCAGAACGCCGTTGCCGTTCCATCAGTGGCTGTTGCTTAAAGTCCCTAGTAAAGTGTCCATCATATGCACACTTCATAATCTCGCCGGAAGTAGTATGCCATCCGGGTACTTTTCGCATACTGTTTTTCGAATTCTATGAATTCGGACATACTACTCAGCTCGCGTACTGTTTTTCGCATACTATATAGTATGGAAGTACGCGATTTCGGACGCAGCCTGAGATTACAAAAAAACGAATGGCTGTTTTAAAAACTAACTACACTTGTTTTGTTTGTTTGCGGGGTTACCGGGGTAATCGCTGCATTCTGCCGTTCATCAGCGCCCTCTGCTGTCACTGAGCGGCACTTCAGCAGCGCGTCTCCTTCACCCGTTCATATGCTTCTCATATTACATCTGAGCACGTGTCTCTTTGACGCAGAATACAGCGGTGTTGAGCATTTATACGGTTGATGGGCAAAGTATTCTTGAGTGCATTATAAAAAAATTATTAATTGTTAATAAATTATTATTTACGATATTTTAAAGTGCCCACGATAACAATATCGTGCATATTCATTATCGTGATAAATCGCATTATCGAAAATCGGCACGTCTACTTTGATCCTTTTCAATCTGGTTTTCGCCCTTTGCATAGTACTGAAACTGCACTAGTTAAGGTACTGAATGATCTGCTTCTCTCTGGTGATTCTGCTTCTCTTGCTATGCTTTTGCTGCTCGACCTTAGCTCTGCCTTCGATACCTTCTCCCATCAACTACTCATTTTGTGCCTTTCAGATGTGGGTATTTCTGGTGCTGCTCTTTCCTGGTTCTCCTCCTATCTCTCTTACAGACTGTTCTGTATTTCTATTCAGAATTTTCGCTCACCCACTGTCCCCTGAAGCAAGGGGTTGGTCAGGGATCAGTTCTTGGGCCATTATTATTTATAATCTACATAATGCCTCTTGGTCAGATTCTCCACCGTCATGGTTTTAATTATCATTTTTACGCTGACAAAATTCAATTATATACTACCTGTACATCATCTTCATCTTTCACAACCGACAAAATCTCTGCTTGTGTACATGAAATAAAAGATTGGCTTCATTCAAATTTTCTAAAACTTAACATGGACAAAACTGAAATTATTTTCACTGGACCTTCATCACTCACTAATAAAATTCCTACCAACTTCACCTGTGAGATCACTGGCTCTTTTATCAAACCATTTAGTACATTTAAAAATCTTGGTGTAATTTTTGATTCCTCTCTATCTTTCCACTCTCACATTAATTCCATCACTAAATTGGTGTTCTTTCATCTACGTTGTATCGCTCCGCTCTGTCCCTTTATCAGTATCTCAAATGCTGAAACTGTCATCCGTGCATTTGTCACCTCATGTCTTGATTACTGCAATGCACTTTTCATTGGCCTACCAGCTAGCTCCATTTCCAAATTACAATATATTCTAAACTCTGCTGCCAGACTACTCACCCACACCAAACGTTCTGCTCATGTTCCCCCAATTCTGCATGATCTTCACTAGCTTCCTGTGGCTTACTGTTCTAAATAAAAAATTCTCCTTCTCACTTTTAAGTCTCTGCACGGCTTTGCTCCCCCCTACCTCTGTAACTTGCTTCTCCTCTTCACCCCTACTTGCTCTTTAATTCCACTTGCTTCTTTTAATTCCAACCTTCTCGTTGTCCCTCGGCATCGCCTTGCTTCAATAGGGGGCAGATCATTCAGTGTCGTTGCACCTAAAATATGGAACTCTCCCCCGATCACTCCGTTTTGTTAACACTATCTCTAATTCAAATCCATGCTCAAAACACACCTATTTTCTGAATGTTATAGTTCTTAAAATTTATTTATTTTTGCTGCTGCTGATGCCCCATCTACCCAATTTCTCAGTTATTGTACTTTCACTCTCAATTGCCTACTGTTGTTCTGTCTGCTGTTTGTGTCAATTGCCTTTATTGTTGTTTGTTTATTGTAAAGTGTCCTTGAGTTCTGGAAAGGCGCTATATAAATAAAACGTATTATTATTATTATTATTATTATTATTATTATTATTATTATTATTATTATTATTATTTAGGCATGTGCCGATATCAATTTTTCATGTTGCGGTTAATTGATGAAGTTTTATCACGATATACGATATTATCACAATATTGAAATAAGTTGCAAAAAAAAAAGTGTTGCCATAGCATAACAGCTTTAAGAACTATTTTTGTAAGAACAAACAAAACTGAATGTTTAAATACAATAATGCACCAAAAATATATACAGCTCTGGAAAAAAAATTAAGAGATCCCTCTTGATAAATCAATGTTATGTGGTCTCTTGATTTTTTTCAGGGCTGTAAAAGTACAATTTTCAAACAGATTAAAGTGCAAAAGAATTAGGCTATAAAGAACAACAGGTAGTCTTACAAATTACAATAAGGTCTCATTAGTTGATTATATGCATTCACTAAGATTGAGCAATAGCTACATTTGGTACAGAAAGTATAATGTTTTTGGTAATGTTAGTTAAGAAATACTGATCATTGTTAGTTTTATCTTAGGTCCATTAAAAAAGTTATTTTGATTTTGATTTTAATGTTATTAAAAAGTAACTAAGAAATTAACATAGAATGATTAATTCTTTATAAGTATTTTTCATTGTCAGTTTGGTAATAATGAATTAACATGTTAACTAATGAAGTCGTATCTCAAAGTTTTACTGAACAATAACAAATAATTAGAACAGTTCTAATTATTAGGGTATGTTTTAGTCCAGATTAAAACATAAAAATGTTTAAATTTGAAAATAAATAGCCTAAGTCTTTAAGTATTAAGTATTTGGGGCTGTGATGAACAACATTGAGATTACAAAAACGAATGGCTGTTTTAATAGTTTTTTTGTTTGTTTACGGGGTTTCCGGGGTAACCGGCTGCATTCTGCAGTTCATCAGCGCCCTCTGCTGTCACTGAGCGGCACTTCAGCAGCGCGTCTCCTTCTCCGGTTCAGTAATGTGCAAACGCACGTTGGGCTTGTTTATATCTGAGCGCGTGTCCCTTTGGCAGAATACAGCAGTGTTGAGCATTTATACGGTTGATGGGCAAAGTATTCTTGAGTGCATTATAAAAAAAATTATAAATTGGTAATAAATTATTATTTACGATATTAGATAACAATATCGTGCATATTCATTATCGTGATAAATCGCATTATCGAAAATCGGCACATGTCTATTATTATTATTACTCGAGGAATCGTTTCAGCCCTAAAAAGAACACGTATACTATCCGGTGTTTTACCTAAACATGTGCAATCTGGCAACCATATGCACGCTCTCTCTCTCTCTCGCACATGCGGATGATCTGAAAACACCAATAAACAAGTAAGCTGTTACAATCTCCATTTGAGATGTTCTGCTTAGTGTCATTCAGTCAGTCTGTGTTCTGTCAGGACTCACGAGCCACTTCGCTGAACAACGGAACATATGTGAACGGCTGAAATAAGCCAATCAGAGCAGCGCTCAACATTTAATTTTCATGACCCTTCCAAATAAGGCAAAAACAGAGTATTATATCCTAGGGACAATTTCTAGGGTTATAAATGGACCTGTAAAACTGTTGGACAATTTAAATCAATATTTGGTACAGTAGCCTTTGTTTGCAATTACAGAGGTCAAATGTTTCCTGTAGTTTTTCACCAGGTTTGCACACACTGCAGGACGGATTTTTGCCCATCCTCCACACAGATATTCTCTAGATCACTCAGGTTTCTGGCCTGTCGCTGAGAAACACAAGAGTTTGAGCTCCCTCCAAATATTCTCTACTGGGTTTAGGTCTGGAGTCTGGTTAGGCCACACCAGAACCTTGATATGCTTCTTACAGAGCCACTCCTTGGCAGGGTTTCCGTTGTCCGGTAATTACCGGACATTGGCCGGGGAAAAAATTAAATGTCCGACAAAATCTTTGAAATGAAATCTTTTCGGTCAAATTGTCAGATTAAAACTGCCTCTTATCGATACGGTAAGCCTGCGACGTGATGCCCTCGCTGTCATGACAGCGCTCCGTGGCTATGGAGGATTGCAATTCTCCACAGCCTGCGAAGCAGAGTAGGCCTATGTGAGCGGAGTGGAGTAGGAGCGGAGTGAGGAGTGGAGCGGCGAGATTTTGAATGGAGTGAGGAGCGATTTTTTTAAAAAAAGTCGGAGCGTTGTGGTTTTTACTCGCTCCTAGAGCGCTCCACTACTGCTCCATCACGAGAACAATTTATGACAACGGGCCGGCACAGCACTACATTTTTCGCCAGAACTAGAGCGTAGATCGGCTCAAAAAAATAAAGCCCAACCCTACCCGAGCCCATGCACCCGAGAGACCGGCCCTGCCCGTGTATGTATCGAGAACGAGCCTGTAATGACTAATGAGCGGAGCGGAGCGGAGCCGGTGTGATCAGCTCAATAATCCGCGCGCTCCATGAACCCACCGGTAAAATGATGTTCGTTCAAATCCAGCTCAGACATGACATTTATAATATTATTTTTAGATTTCATCTGATTATGATAGGCTATAAGTGCAAAGATGCAAGTGGGTCAGAAATGATTTTGGTGGTTATATTTAGTTTAATATTAAGTTTTGTTTTGTAAAAAGCCTTTCTTTCGTTTTGTACAAATTGTCTCTAAATTTTAATAAAGGTTTCTTCGGTTAATTGCATGTATTTAATAAATAAGAAATAAATACGTAGACTAGGTCGCGGAAGCCATCGCTTTCATTGCTCATGAACTGAAGCGTGTCTCAAATAAACTGAAACTCGGCAGGCTTGCCTCACAGACATGAGGAATATGTAGCCTAATATGTGTAGAAACGAAAAGATTTAAATAAGCACATGGTGCAGTGTTCAGAACTCACAGTAAACAACCAGCTGGATACAGATGATCACGGCGATGGGCATGAGCGGGATGTTAAAGTTTAAGGGATTGTTTTTTTTACCTTCTACTGAATATGATCAGGTGCAAGCACATTTTAAACAGGTAGCACTTATTCACACACGTAATTTTGTCGTTTTCTCTAATGATTTCAAAAACATCTTGTAGTGCTTACCTGCTTACAGTTATCAGTATACTGTTATATTCTATTATATGATTTTGTCATTTCACACGGTGGCCAATTTAAATGTTACCAACTAAATGAGACATACCGAGTTTAAATTAAATTTATTAATTGCGTTTAATTATTGCATCTAAACACAATAGTGTTGTGCCAAGATTTTTCACGTGAATAAAGGCAAATAGATTTGCACACTTTGCTTAATCCCTGGTCTAGTCTGTTAAACTTGTCAGAAGTTCTCGTTTCTAATATGCCCTTGTAGCCTATTTTTTCTCTCATCAAAACCGAATACCATCAGTGGTTGTACATCAAGAGCAGGAACAGTTTTTGTGCATTTTGTTTCGCGATCTGACCGGAACAAACATAAAGTCTCTGCAACGGCGTTAAGCGTTAGATTAAAGCGCTCGTCTGTGTGAAGACTGCATGAGCCGCGAGAGAAATCTGCAGCACTGATAACAGCGGCCACGAGCGATCGCCTCTTATTTAACAAACGAATGAAATGATACTCTTCTAGTTAACCAGAGATGTTTTGTTTGTATTAGTTAGGTTAATCCGTGAAGCAAGATGTTTTAAAAAAGTGGTGGGGACATGTCCAACCTGTCCCACCCGCAAATTACACCTATGAGTTAAAAAAAATTGGCTGATTGACGCCAATCGGACGTTCATGTTTTTTTTCCGTCTATTCGAAAGTTAGGCTAATAAACATGTTGCATATACGGCCTGATTATGTCATTTTTTTAAAGTTACATAAACTGCTTTCAGGAGTTTTTGACCGGCATATCATCCAAATGTCCGGAAAACGAAACCTCTGCCGGTCACTTTGACCGGCACCATTTTTTTCTAGCGTAAACTCTGCTCTTTGGTTATCCTGGCTGTGTGCTTCGGGTCATTGTCATGTTGGAAGACCCAGCCTCGGCCCATCTTCAACGCTCTAACTGAGTGAAGGAGGTTGTTCCCCCAAATCTTGCAATACATGGCCCGGTCATCCTGTCCTTAATACAGTGCAGTCGCCCTGTCCCATGTGCAGAAAAACACCCCCAAAGCATGATGCTACCACCCCCCATGCTTCACAGTAGGGATGGTGTTCTTGGGATGGTACTCATCATTCTTCTTCCTCCAAACACATTTAGTGAAATTATGACCAAAAAGTTATATTACTTGACTTTCTCCCATGAATCCTCTGGATCATCCAAATGGTCATTGGCAAACTTAAGACGGGCCTGGACATGTGCATGCATGATTTCAAACCATGACGTCTTAGTGTATTACCAATAGTAACCTTGGAAACGGTGGTCCCAGCTCTTTTCAGGTCATTGACCAGCTCCTCCTGTGTAGTTCTGGGCTGATTTCTCACCTTTCTAAGGATCATTGTGACACCACGAGGTGAGATCTTGCATGGAACCCCAGTCCGAGGGAGACTGACAGTCATGTTTAGCTTCTTCCATTTTCTAATGATTGCTCCAACAGTGGACCTTTTTTAACCAAGTTGCTTGGCAATTTCCCCGTAGCCCAATTTTGTCTCTAGTGTTTTTGGACAGCTCTTTGGTCTTGGCCATGTTAGTAGTTGGATTCTTACGGATTGTATGGGGTGGACAGGTGTCTTTATGCAGCTAACAACCTCAAACAGGGTATCCGCGGGGTCTTGAAAAGTCTTAAAAGGTCATAAATCAATTTTGGGAAAATTAAGACCCTTATAAAGTATTAAAAAGTCTTATCACGGCTTTATAAAGTCTTAAATTTTGAAAGTATTTTGTTCAAGCTTTGTCAAAAGAGTTTGACTCCAAAAAGTATTTATGAATATATTTATTTTCATCCCCATAAGTATTAAAAAACAACAGGGCGCTCAGTCTGAGATCGGCTCGGAGCGCGCGCCACGGATGGAAATTAGCACCGCCACCAGCCAAATTCGGCTGATTTTGAGTTGTGGCGGGTAAGCTCGCTTCACCTACCGAGCTGTTTCAACTCTTTGTAAACTTTGTTCAATGCATGCGAGTGCTGCCGTATGTGCGCATATGACCAGCCGTTTTCTCCGTCATCATTCGCGTGAAGACGCGCTGTGAGACTCGCGCGCGCTCGTCTCACAGAGCGCAAATATTGAGTTCTCTTTCAAGTCTTGCGCTTAAATGGACAAACTCACACCAGAAGTATGTCATCATGTCCATCTTGATGAGTATCCTAGCAGACATAGTCTGAATATGCCTTAAGAGGACTGTATAGTATGCACAGTCGAGAAAGACGAGCATATCCCTGCCTCAGGTCTTAAAGGCGCAGTAGCCTTTACTGCTGCCTGAGTGATGTCCTTATATTTAGTTTGACATTAAACAATGCTCTTGATTGAATAACTTTTGTAAGTTTAATAAGGATTAATCTTTCATTTAAACAGTTAAATATGCAGATATTTTACATGTGATTACTTTATTCAATTTCTGTACCTTTCTGCAGGCCAGTAGGCCTGTGCATTATTATTTAATGAACACATGAGTGAGGTCGAGTTAAACATTTTAGTTTGAATTTTATTTTTCGGTTTTCGGCTTTGGTTTCTTCTTTTTTTGGTTTCGGCCAAGAATTTTGATTTCGGTGCATCCCATTCTGACAATGTTCTTCTCGGTGTGTCCTCAACACGCTTCAAAGATGCCAGAACGATAGTTTCATTGTTGGGACTAAAAACCATAAAACTGGAAGCCATAAAAGACAATGAATCATCCAAATGCCACATCCAGGTAAAAAAAAGAGCGCACAGAGCCCTACTCATTTAATGACATGTATATCAGTTCATGTTTTGTGTGTGTATAAGCGAGAAAGAAAAAATGTCAGTATTTCATTGAGACTTGAGATTAAATAAACTGCTGAAGTATTGTAGAGCTTGTAGTATTAATTTTCACATGCAGTTACACATTGTCAGTTAAAAACAAAACAGTGGCTGGTAAAAACTTTGAGTGGTAGACTTTGAAAAAAGTTAATTTCCATCCCTGGCGAGCGCCGTCTACGGGTGACGTCATGTATTTTGCCAAATGCGCAGTTAGGTGATGTGTCGCCCTCCATACGTCGCGAAACAGATATGTAATATAAACGATACAAAATTGACCTACGATAGAGATTTTAAGTCTACATTCGACTACAACTGTTTATTAAAGATTTGTTGCCGATTAAAACTTGAAGTGCGGTGAGGTCTTAAAATATTTTGAGAAGGTCTTTAAAAAGTCTTAAAAAGGTATTGAAATTAACTTCAGGATTCCTGCATATACCCTGTCAAACAGGTGCATCTATTTTAGAATAATAAATGGAGTGGAGGTGGACATTTTAAAGGCAGACTAACAGGTCTCTGCGGGTCAGAATTCTAGTTGATAGACAGGTGCTCAAATACTTATTTGCAGCTGTATCATACAAATAAATAGTTTTAAAAAATCATATATTGTGATTTCTGGATATATATTTTTAGTTTATTCTCTCACAGTGGACATGCACCTAGGATGACAATTTCAGACCCCTCCATGATTTCCCAGTGGGAGAACTTGGAAAATAGCAGGGAGTTCAAATACTTATTTTCCTCACTGTATGTTTGTAATACGAAAACTAACTAGCTAGTGATAGCTTATTGACAGCAATGAAACATCCAATAATCGACAATAATCACCATCAATTCAATCTAATAATCAGGTTGACAAGTAATTAAACCTGTGGCTGAGGGGGCACCCTAGGATGATCATATTTAATAACATTATTTTATTTAGCTTGTTCTAATTCTAGGATTAATGGGAAGTGTGTCTAAGGGCGACACTAGAGGGCGCCCGAGCCCCCAACACAATTGTCGCCCTAGCAACCACCTAGATCGCACGCGGGCACCAGGTCGCCCACAAGGACCACGAGTCGCCCGCGACTTGTCTGAAAATAGCTTACATACCGCCACTTACTAGTTAGCTGCATCTATATTTTAATTTTTTAATTTTTGCTATTTAATACACGTGCATTTGTGTTAATTTGAAAGTGACAATATAAAAGAATAAAAAAAAGTTAAATTATTTCATATTAGATTAGAGCAGGGGTCTATAACACGTCGATACCATTTCTGTAGTACCAACTAGTAGGCTATATTCATAGGCTATATTGCCTAATATGATATATATATATTAGGGGTGTCCCCGACTAAGGATTTACACATTCGAATCAGAATTTTCGAATCTCTCTATGGTCGACCGATAGTCGAATCATCTAGGCCTATGTGTGTGTAAACCATAGACCGGAAAAAAATAAACGGTGTAAACGGATTGGGAAGGGCAGGACACTAGTCAGCAGGATGGCTAAGACTATTTTTATTTTACTTTACACACAGCACACAGCCACCACTTTCATCAAAACCGAATACCATCGGGTATTCGTAATACGTAAACGGGTTGGGAAGGGCAGGACACTAGTCAGCAGGATGGCTAAGACTATTTTTATTTTACTTTACACACAGCACACAGCCACCACTTTTAATAAAGTGATTAAAACTAGGCTACACTACACATTCGTAAATTAACCGTTCTTTCATAACATTTAAAAGCCGCGATCGAAACACAGAACATCACACAAATATATGAAAGGATATTTTGATAAATAAACCTAAAAAAAATACCTGCCTAGAGAGGAAAAGAACACTTTTAGTGTGTTTATATGCACGTTCTTAAGCCGATTGTGCCTAAAGGGGAACACCCGTGAAGATTCGACCATGAGATCAGTGGTCGAATCCGGTCCTGCATATCGATGCATCAAATCTTTAACTATTAGGGGTCACCCCTATATATATATATATATATATATATATATATATATATATATATATATATATATATATATATATATATATATATATATATATATATATATATATATATATATATATATATATATATATATATATATATTTTTTTTTTTTTTTTTTTTTTTGGTACCCACAACTGCGTTCAGTCGCTTCCATGTAAATCCAAGCGCAGGGCTCCATACTGTAGTCTAATACTAGTGTATGAATATTAAACTGCAGAATACTATTATTACTCCTGCAAATTCTGCGTCTCTGAGTGAATAATGGGCGTAGATGCGAGGGTGCGCACGTGCGCGCGAGACACTCGCTGTCTCTTCCTGAGAATTTGCGGGTTTATTTGAGAGAACTCATATGAGCAGGTCTTTGCGGCAACCCGTCAAAATAGAAGTTTGTTTTTTATAATGTTAAGACATTGACAGAATATATTAGACTACTGTTGCAGCCTACAGTAGATTTAACTGCTTAACTACTTATACTAATAGTTATGCCTAGATGGTTGCTTATTTTTCACTTGATCTTTTATTTATAAACATTGTTTACTTTTAAACAGCATAGCCTTTAAATGTTTAAGTATTATTTACTTATAATGATTATCATCATAAATAATAAGCTGAATTAATGATTAAAAAAAAAAATAGTTAAAAAAACAAAAAACAAAAAAACATTTTGCTGTGGTACCAAAATTGGTACTGAGTACCTGACAATTTTTATGGTATTAGCACAGACTACTGGAACTAATACTACACTTTCTCAGGACGTACGTACTAAACGTCAAACAACGATTGTTTACAAGGTGAAGCGGGTGTGACGACACAGCCATTAGCACTGACCATACGCCTCACTCAGATGATTTATAGCCAAATCAAAATGAACTGGAAATACCACATTTAGATTATCATAAACAAGCTCAGAAATTAATGGATGCTTGGGGTAAAAATTACATCAAAAAATAATGTATTAAGAATACATTTAAAAAGCCCTTGAGTTCTTGAGTTTAATCTTTATCACACATGCTGTTAAAAATTATTAAATGTAAATAATAAGCGAGTATATTATGAAGATTTTTCCAAACCGTGTTTTTGTCTTATCCTGAATCACTATAGTACACATGAAATAAGTGTTTATATTACCGCTGCGGATTAGCACAGTACCTGCGCGACTCGTCATACCTTAGACACAAACAGAGAGAAGTAGATCCAGCTACAATATTCTTCTGCAAGACGTATGCAGAACTGCCCGTTTATTTAGCGCCAAAGGTTGCTATTGCTCCGAGTATTGGCATGATTGCATATGTGATACTGATCTTGTACAAAAGTCCAATAGACAAGTTAATATTAAGTAACAACGTTTTAGCCACAACGTCTATTTCATGAAAATCAAAGCCACACCAGAACTGATTCGCATCTCCAAGCGTTTCGATTCAAATGAATCTGTGTTTTGAACTAAGGACTGAATGACTCGCACATTAAGACTTGCCGCCACCTACAGGTGGTTTTATTTTCATATTTATACTTTGCATGGACTTTTTATTTACGATATATAACTTTTAAAGTTTCATTTGTACATATTTCTAAATTCAAAAACTTACATGTAAAACATTCACACAACATTATTTACCGCATTAAACACTCTGTAAATGGGTCTAAATCCCACTTCAGATAGAGCTTCTGTGCCACTTCTGCAGTTCAAAGAAGGATCTTTTGATACGCATCTCATTTGATTGGAAACATTCCAATCAATGTTGGAATGTAATTGTTCTTACAATTGCATTTTAATTGTTCTAACTGAATGTATTGTTAATTAACATTTTTAAAAAACGTTTCTATTTAAATTTAAGAAATTGACAGATGATGCATAGGCCTACATTTAATAAGATTAGAAAACATTGCTTTTATAATGGTAAAAATGCCCCTGGACATTAATTTAAAGGGACAAATATCGTCATGTAATGGGAAAGTTATAATTGGAATATGTCTGATGGATTTGCAGATACAGTTTATGCTCAAGCAGCAACATTACACACTAACAAAAGTTAAAAAGGTGAAATCGCATTCAACCACCCATTTTAAGTATTAAGTAGTTGGTTATGTGATGAGCACTGAAGCTAATACAGAAATCTGAATGGCTGTGTTTAGTTGCGCAAGTGTTTTGTTTACAAGGATTACCGGAGAAATGGCTTCATTTCTGCTGTTGCATCAGCACCATGGGCTCTCTTAATGCCAATCGTGTAACCAATTCACATCATTGCGTGTTCTTTTTTCTTTGATGTGTTCATTTGAAACGGAATACATTTTTAACTGTTAATTTGTCCAATTATGGATATGGCAAATTTGACCATTTTTGCAGTGCTTCAGTTGTTCTTTCCATCAGGTGATCATAATTTATTACGATTATTCCACTAAAGTTTGACACCTTAATACCTAAAGCCTTCTGTAGTTGTCATAAATTGGGTATTTATTTAAGGAACAATAATATGGATTTCAAGTTGTTAATTTTTTATCCAGAAAGCTTTCGATTAGGCCTGTCACGATAACAAATTTTGTTGGACGATAAATTGGCCAAGAAATTATTGCGATAAACGATAATATTGTCATTCTTAGACCATTTTCATCTAAAATAATGGTAATGGCATAATAATGCAGGTACACCTTTTCAAAGATCAATCAACTTATTTCTAAAGACTATTTAACACTGATAACAAAAAACATTTTTAATATCCACAATAATACCATATCCAATAAATAAAATGGATGAAAACTGCAATGGATAATTGTATTTTAGGTGCCTATTTAGGGTTGTAACGGTACACTGTAAAAATTTGTGGTGGTTTTTGTTGGTTTAACTTAAAGTGAGTAACCTGGTTGCCTTGAAATTTTGAGTTTATTGAAATTAAAAATTTGAGTTGATACAATGAAGGAAATTAGTTTAATAAATAAAAACTCAAAATATTTTTGTATCTGAACCACATAAAAAATGTAATAAATCATGAAAATAGCACAATTTGGCATGTTTCACTGCATCATCAGAAATAACACACACATAATTACCCAATATGCTTACAAAATCTTTTAATAATATTTTAATAAAGGCTGTCGAATCTCAAAAAATGTTCATTGTATTAACTCAAAATTTTAATTTCAATGAACTCAAAATTTTAAGGCAACCAGGTAACTTTTTTTCTAAATAATTTTTTACAGTGTATGAGGTTTTTTAAGGTATGATAATCGTCTCAGAAAATATTACGGTTTCACGGTATTAAAAAAATCTTTGTTTTGCTCTTTGTTATTATTATAATCATCAGCTACAATGACCCATCAATAAATGAAAACGGATTTATTCATTTTTATTATTTAACAAATAATAAAACTCTAGTTTTAGAGAGTCTACCTTTTTGGCGGGTGAAATACAAGAAATTAAAAAAAAAACCTCATTTGAACAAAATAAGGAATTATATTTATCTTTTTAGATTAGAAAATAATAAAATAACCTTTAATATTTTTGGAGTTTTTAATATTTTGATATTGTAATTTCAGTTACTCTCCAAATTAATGTAGAAACAATTTAAAGACAGCATATTTTAAATGTGTTGTAATGGCATCTTTTTATGAATGAAGGCCAGTGTCACTGACACCAATGTCTCTATGAAACATTAATGACATTACATTGCAGTATAAATTAAAGCTACCCAATTTCAACATTTTTTTTTTTTTTTTTTACTTAATTTAAGTGAAATTAAAACAAAAATGTATAGTTACCTTACCAGCTTCCCTGTTAGACATATACAGAAATGTAATAGTTATCAAACAGCTTTCTTAACTGCATAGATAATACATTAAAGGGTTAGTTCACCCAAAAATGAAATTGATGTCATTAATGACTCACCCTAATGTCGTTCCATACCCGTAAGACCTTCGTTCATCATCGGAACACAGTTTAAAATATTTTATATTTTAGTCCCAGAGCATAATGCAGTCAATGCCCACTTCACTGTCCATGTCCAGAAAGCTAATAAAAACATCATCAAAGTTGTCCATATGTGACATCAGTTGGTTGAGTAGAGTCTCTTGAAGCATCGAAAATACATTTTGGTCCAAAAATATCAAAAACTATGATTTTTTTCAGCATCGTCTTCTCTTCCATGTGCCTCCAAAAAGATTCAAACGGTTAATGAATCAGTGAATCGATCAAAGATTCGGGTCGCCAATGTCACGTGATTTCAGCAGTTTCAGCAGTTCGCTGCTGAAATCACGTGACATTGGCGACCCAAATCTTTGAATCTTTGGCGACCCAAATCTTTAAAATCGACCACCGCCGAACATGATGTGGATCCCCTTGTGAAAAAAAGTGCACTTTAGTGTACTTTTATAAAGTGTACTTATTACACAGATAATATACTTATACTAAATACACTTAATTGTGAATTAAATGCAATGTTTTCGGTGTACTTAACACACATTATATGTAATTGATTTCAAATTTCACATATTAAGTTGAAATAAAATACAATAAGTTGCAATTAAGAGTGATTTTTTGGAACAACTTAAGTGGTACTTAAATACAACTTTATATATACTTTCATAATCGCTTCTAGTGTATTAAAATTGTAATTAAAGTGCACTGCTCAATGTACTGACAAGCAATTAATGTGAACTAAAACATACTTTAATGTCAGCTAAGTATACACTTAAGTGTGAATTAAATGCAATGTTTTCGGTGTACTTAACACACATTATATGTAATTGATTTCAAATTTATCACATATTAAGTTGTAATAAAATACAATAAGTTGCAATTAAGGGTGATTTTTTGGAACAACTTAAGTGGTACTTAAATACAACTATATGTACTTTCATAATCACTTCTAGTGTATTAAAATTGTAATTAAAGTGCACTGCTCAATGTACTGACAAGCAATTAATGTGAACTAAAACATACTTTAATGTCAGCTAAATATACACTTAAGTGTGAATTAAATGCAATGTTTTCGGTGTACTTAACACACATTAAATGTAATTGATTTCAAATTTATCACATATTAAGTTCAAATAAAATACAATAAGTTGCAATTAAGAGTGATTTTTTTGAAACAACTTAAGTGGGACTTAAATACAACTTTATATGTACTTTCACAATCACTTCTAGTGTATTAAAATTGTAATTAAAGTGCACTGCTCAATGTACTGACAAGCAATTAATGTGAACTAAAACATACTTTAATTTAGTGTGAATTAAATGCAATGTTTTCGACACACTTAACACACATTATATGCAATTGATTTCAAATTTATCACATATTAATTTGAAATAAAATGCAATAAGTTGCCATTAAGAGTGATTTTTTTGAAACAACTTAAGTGGGACTTAAATACAACTTTATATGTACTTTCAAAATCCATTCTACTGTCTTAAAAACAAGCAATTAATGTGAACTAAAACATACCTTAACGTAATTTACATGTACACTCTAATATAATTAAATACATTCATAATTACATTTTTCAAATAATACAGCTGCAATTTCGTATAATAAACACATCCAAATTTAAATCATCTACATTTATTGACAAAAGAATCTGTAAAACAAATATACAAAAAAAACCTTTTTTTTATGCCCAAGAAAAACCCAAAAAACTATTTACACAAACACAAATTCATTTAGAAAGAGTCTGGAGGACAATGAGGATTATATGCAATTATATGTAATTATATGCATTATTATATCTCTCCCTCATTCAAAGGTACCTAAATCTACCCATCACAGAAAAGTACCTCACACAACAGATGAATAAATACAAACAAATGGAAAGAAAAGAATCGTTTCATGTACAACACTAAGATTCAAAACTTTGGGTAACGTTTAATTAGTTAACTACTTAATTTAACATGAACAACTTAGAATGAATAATAATATAAACATTTATTTATCTTAGTTAATGTTAATTTCAACATTTACTAATTAGGGGTGTAACGGCACATGAATTCATACCGAACCGGTTCGGTACACTACTTCCGGTACAGTGCTTGTGTGTACCGAGCGGTACGAATGCAATCTTTAACAGTTAACAGACGGCTTGTTTAATGAGTGGAACACACTTCAATACAAGTTTCCATAAGAACATATGTATTCTGTCAATTTTATCATGAAATTCAAGTGATGCCATTTTGATGCTCTTTAATGTGACATGACATCACTGTAAAGACACATCAGTTCAAGCAGCACTGCGGCACGAGTGAATGTGATCACCTTGTCATAGTCAAAGAATAAACATGAATTAACATCAGAAGGTATGTTAAGGATACATTACAACTTACTAAAACGTATCACATCGTGTAATCGTTCAGTGTTTCAACAGCAGAAAGACGTTGATAAAACACGGCTGTTAATTTACTAGAGAGATGAACTCTTTCACTAAATATATGCATTATATTAGCCCATATATTCATCATATTCTACTGAACCTGTTAGTGATATCTTGATTATTTAAATTTATTGGAGTAATTTATATAATGTTTAAATAAATCTGTCATGAAAATGACAGCCACTGTGTATAAATTATTATATTTCAACAACGAATTGGAGTAGGAACATCATTTTATAGTTAGATTTATAAGTTAATGCAAAAACGGTCTTATGAGAAGTTTACATGTTTGCATACAATGCGAGTGCAAGTAAGGCCTCCCTATATAGTCTACACTATACAGCATTCCTTGCCGTTTGATTAAACCAGCCTGGTCTCATCGTTAATACGTAGGTATTAATACGTTACTTTCAAAGAGACTAAACGTACGTCTTAGTACGTTTGGAGAAGTGCTAAAATGTTAAATATAGACGTATTTGCAACATTTAAACGTAGTATTATTACATTTTTACAGCTAAAAAACGTAAAATATTTACGAATCCATCATGAAATCTTTTTTTTTAAGAATACAAAACTTTATACTGGTAAAAACATTTTTTTTTTTGTTATATCATAAAGATATCTATATAATTTCCCTTTGACCATTTTATTGATTAATGTACGATCCCTTAACACTACCCCAAACCTAAACCTACCAATTTAATACAGAATATAAAGAAAATAAAAGGTAAAACGTTGGAAAATGACCATTTTGATAACAATATAGCATTAAAAAAATATTTTGAACGACTAATCCTACACTTACCCCTAAACCTACCCATTAGCATTTATTAAAACAACGTACTGTTATAAATCAAAGCATAACAGACAGTCCAGTGTAATCACAATAATTTATTTATTGCAAAAATGTCAAAAGCGGTACCAAAAGTAGTTCAAATGAAGATGTGCTGCAGTCGCAGTCCTCTCTGGTGGTATATAACGTTAATAGTTTTGTATGAGGTACAGAGCAGAATGTTAGCTATTAATCAATGAAAATATTAATCCGGCTTCTCTCCGTGAAGTTGCGCGTTTCCCATTTCAAATACAAATCGACTGAAACACGGCATTTCAAAATCTGTGACGAAGCAGGCGAGAGCCAATGAGCGTTCGATGCCACTGCCGTAAATCATGTCGTAACGCTTCATGAGGGTGCGTTTTTTAAATTTGAATTCACAACGAGCGCGAGATTTGATGTTTACCGTCGCGCTACTGAGAGGAGATGAAGACTAATGGAAGGCTAATGGAGATGAAGATCACCGGGCTCAATTTGGATTTGTTTCTCGCAAACATATGGATTCTAACGATTTGGATTACAGCGAATGAATAAAGTGTTGTGTTTTGTGAATTGATGTTGTGTTTTGGTGTATCTTGTGATCGCCAGATTGGAATTTGCTCCAGACTGAGTTGAAGCTAAAAGATCTGGTGAAATTTAGTCATTTTAAAATTTTACTACATCATTTTGAGAGTAAATTAATGGTGTGTAATTGTTTTTGACTGGTTGTATGTTTTATGTTTTTTATGTGACTTTTTATGTATAACTGTACATGCAAACACAGCTGCCTATCTTGGCCAGGACAGGACATTTTAATCTCAGTGAGTTTTTCTCCTGGTTAAATAAAGGTAATAATAATCATAATTAGCAGAGATATTTTTTATATTATATTTTTAATTCTTTAAGAAACCTTTAGTTTAGGACAGCTACAATTTGTTCAGTAAACCAATAAAAAAAAAAAAGCATTTTTATATTTAGTGTTCTCTCCCCGAACTGTCAGCTTTGTGTACTGTTACACCGCTATTATTAATGCAATTTTAAAATCAAAAGTTGTATATGTTAATTATTTAATGCACTGTTAACTTGCATGAACAATGACTATAAATTTAATTAACTAGCTTTGAACTATAATTTATTAAGCAAGGTCAACAACTATTAATAAACACTGTAAAAAATTAAATAAAAAGAAATCACTGTTAGATCATGTTGGCCAATACATTAAATAACGTTTACAAATTAGATCTTATTGTAAAGTGTTACTGAACTTATAAGCTCTTAAACCTTTACTAGCACCAAAATTAGGACCAAAAGGTTTATTCTAAAATCTTGTTCCAGCATTAGTGAAAGAAAAAAAAAGAAAAGAAAAAAAAACTGAAGAACTCCAAAGGCACACAAAATTGTTTGTCACCAACTATTTTCAAGTTGTTTGGAAAGTGCTGTTTATGTCAATGTCCGAGAAGCTCTCCATCAGTAGGAAACTGGTGCACCATCTCTCCACAGTAGATGTGAATGGACATGTTCCAAAGAGGCAGGAAAGAAAAAAATATATACCTTGAGGAAAGAAAAAGAAAACGCAAAGAAATAACTTGTTTATAAAACAGATCTATCCATTATTATAATTGGCTCAATTAAATTAAAACGATAGATGTACAGTTTATATTCACACAGCAGTATCTGTATGAAAAAAAGAAGAAAAAAAAGAAATAGCCATAAGAGGGATCATAAAAATGAGCATGTTGTCTCTTTTTTATCTAGTACTGCCCTGATGAAGCTGTTTATTCTGCACGGTGTGTGTAAGCTTTTGACCACAACTGCATCCCCTATGTGATGAATTACCTCAGTCGTCAGGGTAGAATGATTGGAGAGGTTCCTTCACGTATCCCACTGAGCACATCATCCTCACTGACACTGGACTTTAAAAATAGAGAACATTATAATAATGGTTTTTATTCCTACTTTGCAGGGAATTAAACATAACTTAAATATAGATAAATAACCCAAGACCAATGTAAATTGAGAAAATTATTCTTGCATTTTTCCTCATCTTGCCTTGCAAGTTTCAGCTTACCTCGCACCATCTCCATTAAGGATGTTCCTGTATTTACCACGCCTGGCACAGCAATGCTGCGGCTCCATTCCTTTGGTTGTGTGGCCTGTAAAATATATAATGATTAGGGGATCTGTAAATGCACAAGTGGGAATGTATTACTTACAAATGGACAAGATGCAAAGCATTTTAAAGCTAAAGACTTGATAGCAATGTTTTAGCTTGTGTCATGGCTGGGCATAAATTCATAATTAACATTAACTTGACCTCATCAAGATGGCTCTGTGATTCCACACAGCTTGCACTGGATCTCCAATAACACATCTGTATTGATCCTACAAAATAAAAAATAAAATAAAATAAGCACAAAATATTAAAAACACAAATAGTACTTTAACATCTTACTCTCCAAATACAAAAAGAAAAGAACATATTAAAATCATTATTTCATTACTGGTTGTTGTTATACGTTAAGTTAATATATGGAATAAATGTATATAACGTTAAATGTCTTCTGTCAAAAGTAGGAGTTCGATTAAAATATTGTATTTACACCAGGCAAATTCATTGAACATGCCCACACCGGCGATCACATTCCGATTTAAGAAATTATAATAATGCAATCTTAGATAACGTTACATAATAGGAAACATGATTAACGTTAATTCACCTCCCGAGTCCATAGTGCGTCTATCCTATCTGCGATTAAACTAAATAACTAACGTTACACTGTAATAGAGAGCTACCATGTTACGGTGAAAATGTAAAATCAAGAGAGCTTATATCAAGATATACGTTACTTACTTGACTCGTTATTTGTAGCATATAACGTCGTATCTGTAATGATCCAAACGGTTCGCTCCTGGTTCGACATTGGAGCGACATTGACAATACACATTTTTTGCCTAATAAGTGACAATACAAAAAACAAGTTTTTTACAAACAAATATTTAACAAATATTTGTTTTGTCTTTATGATAGCGTGGTCTAATAATGTTAAGCACTGTATGTTTGAGATGAATGTTTGACTAAATGTTTTTACCTTACCGGAATCAAAACTAGGAATCAATAAGAACCAATATGCAGAATGGGAATCAAATTTCAAATGATACCCAACCCTAAACATAAGCAACATTGCCATTGTTTGATTTTACACATTCATAAATATGCCTTCAAAATTATGTTCAAAAATACTCTCATCTACAATTTAGTCAATAAAGTCAGTCTATAAACTGTGGGGGAAAAGTGAGTGAAAATTAACTAGACAATTTAACAAATTGATGTTATTACATGCGCGTATCCTTCCTAAATCTGAATAAAATCTGCTTGATTTTCTATCACATGTTTAAATCAGATTTTAAAGGTGCCCTAAAAAAAATTGAAACAATATGTTAAATTGTTCTCTGACATCTACATAGAGGGTATGTGGCTTATTTAAGGGCAAAAATTGTCCAGATACAGTTTTACAGGTCCATAACAACCCTATAAATTGTCCCTAGGATAAAATGCTCTGTTTTTGCTTTATTTGGAAGAGTCATGAATATTCTGATTGGACTCATATAATCTGATAAGAGTCTGATTAGCTTATTTCAGCAGCTCACAGCAGTTCAGCTGTTCAGCTTGTGAGTCCTGACCGTCCTGACAGAACACAGACCGACTGAATGACACTTTAAGCAAAACATCTTAAATGGAGATTGACAAAATGCGACTTACTTGTTTATTGGTGTTTTCAGATCATTCTCGCGCGAGAACGAGCTCGTGTTTGTGCGTTTGTTAGATTTCAGTTATTTAAATCCCCCAAACAGAACTTTTCTGTGAAAAGAACACATCCAGTGTTTTACCTAAACATGTCCAATCTGGCCACCATATGCACGCAAGCTCTCTCTCTCGCGTGGATGATCTGAAAACACCAATAAACAAGTAAGCATTCAGTCTACATTTTAGACTTGTCTTTTTTCGTCAACGATATTGCATGTTTATATAACATTAGTCACAATATAGGCTACGCAGTGACTGTGATGTACTCTTACTTTTACAAGCATGCAAAAACATCATAGGCCTACTTCAGTTCTCGAAAATATAAATATATAACTTATATTTTTACAAAATGAATAGCCTTGTCAAATGACTGTCTCGAGTGTACCTGCAGTCTCAATGATTCGGCTCCGTGACGTCAGTTCCGCCTGACAATGAACATGTTTGGACAGATGCAAATGTTGTGGCGTGCATATATATGCACCATTATTTTTGGTGTTTTTGATTCAAGAGATTTACATAAGAAGTAGGAGGCAATGGTGTTTGAGACTTACAGTATGCGATTTCCATGTACTGAACTCTTATTATTTCACTATGGCAAGGTTAATTACATTTTTCATTCTAGGGCACCTTTAAACAACTTGCACAAATTGGATTTCATGTGGGTATTTTGTAATTTAAACTGGAAACAATTACAAACGGAATGGCCATAGTTTGTTTAACCATAACATTTTTTGTGTGTAAAATATCTAATCATTGTTTTTATTGGCAATTTAACAAGTTGGCTTGTCTGTTTTCCAATGTTAGGTTCACCCAGAAAATGAAGAGTGGACGTGTTTTGAACAATCTGCCAGTCTGGACATCAAATCTTTCTTTGGTTTTGAGAGTACAGTAGAGAAGATCGCTATGAAACAGTATGCCAGCAGCATCAAAAAGGTGTAAAGCCACACTCAACACTGCCTTCAAAAAACATACATGTTAGTTTTATTTTTTAGTTGGCAATAGTTGATGATTTGCTAAATCCCTCACACATTTTATCGATTTATGAGCATTTCACATGAGGACCACATCCGATGTTCTCACAAATCAGTTCAGTGTTTCCCACAGATTCGAAAGCAATGTGCGGTGGTGGAGGTGAGGGGGGTGAGATTAACGTTTTAAAATTTCTTATGTAAAGAAATCTAGTTTTTGACCATGTCTAACATGTATTCAAATGTAGTGCAGAGTTATGATCTGCAATACTTTAAGCAACTTGACTATTATTTATTTAAGAGACATAAAGGCACTTCGTGGGTAATGGCATTATAAAAGAAAATTATTATTTTTTCTGGCCACAAAATGACTAATTGGCCTCATTGCATTTGTATTTCTCTAATTTAACCTATATCTCAGGGCTAAATCCCAGGGCTAAATACAAGAGCATAACATTACAATGTTGCTTCTCAATCACTCTCCATTTTAAAATGACACTGTAAATGCAGTTGATGTAATAATCAATGCACACTATGCTGTACTGTTTACCAAAAATTGCTGCAAATACCTGTATAGTGAAGCTGTTGTCTATTCTAGTGTTTCCCATCCTTTTTCAGTCATGGCACCCTTTGATTTTTTTTAAAATGTTGTGGCACCCTCCCTTGCATACGATAGGCTAAAGGTATAACGGTACAGATTGCTCACGGTTCAGTTTGTATCACGGTTTTAGGTTCACGGTTTGAGTACAGTTCGGTATTTACTATGTTCAGGGGAAAAGGGACTACTGTCAAGTGAAAATAAGAACAAATAACTTAAATACAAGCAGCAGCACAAATAAATACTATTGAGCAAAGATAAGAATAAAATAAACAATGCTTTTCAGGTTTTTCAGGTAGGTCTAACATTAGCTTTTAGGTAGAGAAATGGAATAAAGTAATCAAATGTAAAATAACTGCATATTTAACTGTTTAAATAAAAAAATAATCCTTATTAAACTTTCAAAAGCTATTCAATCAAGAGCAGTGAGTGATGTCTTTATCTTTTGTTTGACATTAAACGTTAGCAGTAAAGGCTACCATAAGACTTAATGCAAGGATAGTCGTCGTATTTTCTGTATAAAGTTCACTTAAGGCATATACAAAGTAAGCTATGACATTTTGACATACTTCTTGTGTGAGTTTGTCCGTTCAAGCACAGGATTTGAAAGATAACTCTATATTTGCGCGCTGTGAGACGAGTGCGCGCTTTGGGACGAGGGCACATAGACAGATCTTCTCATTCGTGTCTTCTGGCTACACGCGGGTGATGACGGAGAAAATAACTGGTCATATTCGGACATACGCATTGAGTAGTTTATAAAGAGAGACCTTTTTGCCCACGTTTTTCTTTTATTATCGCTGTTGTTGTAGTGTATCACTGAGGAGTCAGCACGTGCATCCATCGACAGAAACATACATAAAGCATTATTCTCAAGTTACAACCCATATTAAAGATGCATCATCAGATGTGAGATGAACCGTGGTGCAAGTGCGTCCCTGCACCTTTTACATGGGATCCCGGTTGGGAAACATGTATTCAAATGTATTGATTGACAGTTTGACACTGCGCTGGTTTGTTTAGAACTATTGAGAGCGCTGTGACCTCGCCTTCTACCGCGTGATGAAGGCATGTCGCAAAGTTATGTCACACTAAATGAGCCAAAATGCAATAAAACTTGTTTAAGATTTACGGTCGAATGCAACGCACCGAGTGTATGTAAGTGAGTGAGTGACTAAGAGACGCGCAAAAGGGCGGAGAGAGAACTAAGGAAATTCAGCTGAACGAATATGCGTGAGTCTTTTAAATAGCGTAAAAATGAATGAATTACGAAGCAATATGTGGTGGCTGGTGTTGATTCTGTGGCGGTCCGCAACAAATTAGACTATGTGTGGGAAACACTGCAGTTTTTGGCATATTTGTGAGGACATTTTCAAAAATATCATCATAATATTTTGTTTTTATAAAGAAAATGTAGCCTTATATAATAGTAGTCGCCTTTCTCAGATGTGAACGACATGTATCTCTCTATAGGGTAAGGAGATTATTGAATACTATCTTGGGGAGCTGGAAGAAGAAGGGGTCATCTATGTACCTCGATGGAACCCTTGCCTACCATCTCCCACAAAACCTATGGTGTCGGTTGTTCACCCTGTGTTGCCTATCACTCCCACAATCACCATTGAAGCCCCTCCTGAGAGCATGAACGAGACTCAAGTGTGTAAAGATGGCAGCAGTCCTCCTGGCAGCCTAAACGACACCTTGGTAGCTAGTCCAGATGGTTAGTATTTACACCGTTGCCACTCTGGACCTTTTGTATTTGATATTAGAACATTGTATTCTTGGCTTCTCTTTTGTACTTTACCTCTAACAATCCACAAACAAAATGCATCTATACAACAAAGAAAACAGGCTTCTGTTTATAAAAAGCTACCACACTTTGTCTAACTGTTTCTTTACTTTTCTTATCAGCAATTTTGTTTAAGGTTTAGTGGATGCAAATGGTTTCAATTTGTATTTTTAGATAAACTGGATGCAGACTACATCAAACGTTACCTGGGTGACCTCACACCTCTTCAAGAGAGCTGTCTCATTCGCCTACGCTGCTGGTTACAGGAGACGCACAAGGGCAAGGTGAAATATATAAATAGATAAAGTTAAAGTTTTCAGATTTTACAAGCAGTAATAGATTAATAGATATTGAAGTCTCTGTGAACAAATGTGCATTTAAACTTTTCCCCTGACCTGCAGGTAATGTCTGTAATAGGGGGATTTATTCCGAAGTAGGGGGTGCACAATATATTACCAAGATATCGTTCTTGGCCAATAAATTGTCATTTTTAATGTTATCAATCTGGTAAGAACATTTGGCTGATACAGTGGGAATCAAAAGTTTGGGCACTCCAGGTAAAATTTGTATTAACGTGCCAAGAAAAAATTGAAAAATCTCCAAAAGGC
The DNA here is from genome assembly GCF_024679245.1 of Pseudorasbora parva. Classification (NCBI taxonomy): domain Eukaryota; kingdom Metazoa; phylum Chordata; class Actinopteri; order Cypriniformes; family Gobionidae; genus Pseudorasbora; species Pseudorasbora parva. The sequence goes on from NC_090183.1 coordinate 20,650,530, forward strand.
ATCAAATTACAGATTAGATATTATGTCAAAAAAGTTGCCAAAAAATGGTGTCTAAAAAATGTGGGCACCCTGCAGAGTTAAAGGAACAGAACTTTTAAAATAACTTTTTAGTTATTAAGTCCCTTAGAGTTAAACAGTTGAGTTTTACCGTTTTTGAATCCATTCAACGATCTCTGTATCTGGCAGTAGCACTTTTAGCATAGCTCAGCATACATTTTTAAAATTAGTCCATAAGCATCGCTGTCAAAAATGACAAAATACTTTTTTTTCAAAGATAATATTTTTCCTATTTAAAACTTGACTATTCTGTAGTTTTTATACCGATATAGATAGGAACTATTTTCTGATTCCTGCATAGTTATCATGGAAATTTGTTGTTGTACCATAGGTGCAGCGTCGCGATATTACGCAGCGCCTGAAAGTGGTCCTCAGATAGGTAACTTTCAATGCGACCAGCGCTAAGTTTGTGTCGTTGCAGGTAATGCAGAGTTGCAGCCTGCAAATTATGTAGTGGATTAACTGTGCAATTAGCCATGGTTCTGTGTGTTGTAAAGAGTTGTAATAGTGAGTCGAAGATGTATTCTACCATCATGTTTCACAGAATACCAACGAAAATCAAGTAACAAAAGAATCAGTTGTTGACTAATCTGAACCATAGATATCAAAACCCAGTTAGATTGAAACAAGAAACTGTGTGTTTGCTCAAAGCGTTTGGGACCAGATTACTATTTGGAAAACGAAGTGCAGAGGGTGCTGATGGAACTGCAGAATGCAGCGGTTACCCCGGAAACCCCACAAACAAAAGCAACCACGCTAGTGAAATTTTTAAATGCTCAAAACAGCCATTCCTTTTTTGTAATCTCAGTGTTGTTCATCAAAGCACCAAATGCTTTACACTTACAATTAATAGGCTATTTATTTTCAAACGTAAACATTAATATATTTTAATCTGGACTACAACATGCCCTAATGATAAGAAATGTTCAGATTATTTGTTATTGATTATTTGATTACATGTGCTAGCTTCTCAGTGATACACTACAACAACAGCGATAATAAAAGAAAAATGTGGGCAAAATGGTCTCTCTTTAGTTTGTAAACTGTTCGGTGTATGCAAGGGTTGCCGTATGTCCGAATATGACCAGTCATTGTGCCGTCATCACCCGGGTGTAGAGCGAGAAGACGCGAGTGAGAACTCATGCACGCGCAAATATTAAGTTCTCTTTCAAGTCATTTATTTGTGCTGCTGCTTGTATTTAAGTTAATTGTTCTTATTTTCTTTTTCTTTATTTGACAGTAGTTCGTTTTTCCCTGAACATAGTAAATACAGAACCGCACTGAAACCTAAAACCGTGATACAAACCGAACCGTGAGCAATCTGTACGGTTGCACCCCTAGCGTAACGTATGTGAGAAGGTGCCTCAAAATTTTCACAATTTTCAAAGGGTGCCCTGACTGAAAATTAAATCCAATAAAATTTTGTTTGTTTGTCAAAAAAAAAAGTGTACTGTGCTCGATTAACTGAGAATTCTCACAGCCCTTGCAGGTTGTTGGCTTTGTTTGTTTCGTTGCTTCTATTGCTCTCCCCTTTTTGTAAGTCGCTTTGGATAAAAGCATCTGCTAAATGATTAAATGTAAATGTAAATGAAAAAAGGTTGGGAAACGCATTTATTCTTCCAGTCTCGAGTACCACCTAAATGCACACTTTTTTGTCATTCCGACTGAAAGATTCAGGGAACTGTTTACATGAGACATTATATAAACCGATCTGGGGTTTACATGTGCTGACCATAGGCCGCTGACTAGAATCATTTTGTGACATGTTCTGACAGTTTGTCTGCCGCATCAGAAATGTCAGCGCTGTCCTCTCCAGCAGCTGGAATGAGTTTCCGGTTGCCATAGCAACTCTCAACGGCCTACAGGATGTTTTTATAAAAGCTATTTATTTGTTGTAAACTGTAATTATCATATCAGAAAAATAAATTCTTCTGTCAGGCGCAGTTGAAGTAAAAAGTGCCTTGGACAAACGCTGTCAAGATGAGAGGGTGTAGCCAGGCCATGTCTGTCATTATTCCAACATTATCTTCAAAGGTGTGCACTTGTATATTACGTCACATAACGACGCACACTGAAAAGTAATCGGGTCAGGTCGTTTACATGGTGAATTTTTTCGTTTGATCGGTTTATGAAAAGGTTTATCCCACCCCTCTCAAACCGATTACAATTTCATTTGGTTTGGGCATTTTTATTCTGATATGGTCTATTTTCATTCAGACTGGACTTTTAAAACGCTCCATTAAAGCTTAAGCAATTAATCGCAACATGAAAAATTGATACCGGCACATGCCTACCTGTGAATGCAGTCACTAAGCGTGGGGGTTTGCGCGGCCATTTGATTTATACAATATATAACGTAAGTAGTTTTGGTGTAGAGTTCTGTTGAGGTAATGTATAGTTTAATTAAAATAGAATGTGGAATTGTCGGTATTGTCTATCTACACAGTTTCTATGGTACAAAATACTACTTTAGTGATGTTACTTTCTTTGCCGAAGCTTTGAAGCGTGTCTCCTGCATTGAAAATTATTTGGCAGCCACTAAAAAAATGTTTGTCATGTCACAGTCTTATTTGCTCAGTTTTTTGCGATTTATAAGTGTAGATGACAGGGTGCATGTTAACTGAGTGACAAAGAGAAAGAGCATGTCTGTCTTCATAAGCAGCACCGTCTTAGCATATTTCATTTACATATTACGTTAGTCGAAATCAAAAGGTCGGAAGACTGAATCCATGTCGGACCATTGTTCCTTTTTTTTTGGACTCTTCTCTGACTCACCAGTTTGAATCTGCTGTCCTGGTCCCTTCTGTCCCAGTCTGTTTAGCCACACTTTCTCTTTCATATTTCAAATGCTCGTCTTCAGTTCGTCTTATTCCGGTTTAAATAGATACAGTTCGGGGACTGCACCAAAGTAAATATCTTCTGAATCGTCTCTCATAAACATCTCCATGGTTACAAGGCAAAGATAGATTGTTACGCTGGTTATGTTGATGGAATTTTGCCTATTTTCAGGCGCTGTGTAATATCATTGCGCCGCTGCACCCATGACAGCCGCAAAGTTCCTTTGCAGGAATGAGAAAATAGTTCCTAGCCATAACGTCTGAAAAAATAGCAACTTTTCATTTTTTGTTGGTCTTAGTACACAATGTAACTACAGAAAAGACAAGTTTTAAATAGGACAAATATTGAAAGCCTTTGGTCATTTTTTTGAGCACTGATGCTGATGGTCTAATATAATTTGATGATGTATGCTAAGCTATGCTAAAAGTGCTACTACCAGATACAGAGATTGACTGAATGGATTCAAAAAGGGTACAACTCAACTGTCAGAAAGGCGACAAAGCAATTTGGGTCAGAATTGGGTCAGAAAATGTAAAATTGCGGTAAGGGTACATGAACAGTGATGCCAGTAACGCGTTACTCTAATCTGACTACTTTTTTCCAGTAACGAGTAATCTAACGAGTTACTATTTCCAAACCAGTAATCAGATTAAAGTTACTTATCCAAGTCACTGTGAGTTACTATTTTAGTCATTTTCCTTAGTAAAAACCGACAGCTTATCAAAATTCTCAGCCCGAGTCCGGCTGGAGCCTGTGTTTTTTATTCATTTTTTTGTTTTATTTTTTTACATTGTTGCAGCCATTAAAATAGTTCAGTTTTGTTTTTAATATCAAAGTAGTTATATTTCGTTTCGTTCCTTTATTAACCTAATTTAGAAAAATGTTCAGAGCAATTTTTTGTTTGTTAAATTAAAGTTTATATAGGCAAGACAATTCAAGAGTTGGTTTGAGAGACTAAATTGATTAAACATGCGGTTAACTCACCGGGTCGTCACATAAAAAAATTAAAACTTTAGTTTAACAAACAAAAAATTGCTCTAAACATTTTTCTAAATGAACTTAATAAAGAAACGAAACGAAATATAACTACTTTGACATCAAAAACAAAGTAGGCTAGTTATTATACCACCACAAAGGCATTTTTGTAGAGCTGAGGCAGGCTGATAGGCTAGCCTACTGCTCGCAATGACGCTCAAAAAAACGAAACGGGCTACACAATCTAAACAAAAAAAAAAAAAGAACATGCAGGTTGTCTTATAGCCTACCGTACACTTCAGCAAAATTAATATAAATCCGATCTTCAATTCCCGTGGTATATGCTCATAATTAATTAATAATTTGTTACATTTATATAGCGCTTTTCTAGGCACTCAAAGTGCTTTACATATAGAAGGAGGGAATCTCCTCAACCACCACCAATGTGCAGCACCCACCTGGATGATGCGACGGCAGCCATATTGCACCAGAACGCTCACCACACACCAGCTGATTGGTAGAGAGGAGACAGAGTGATGAAGCCAATCAGGATATGGGGATTATTAGGAGGCCATGATAGACAGGGGCCAATGGGCAAATTTGGTCAGAATGCCGGGGTTACACCCCTACTCTTTATCGAAGGACATCCTGGGATTTTTAACGACCACAGAGAGTCGGGACCTCGGTTTAAGGTCTCATCCGAAAGACGGAACGTCTCATCCGAAAGACCGCTCATTTAACGGAGTTCACATCAAAGCAAAAGATTCTAGCATTTTATTCTGCAGCCCATTTCAAATTCAAAGATCGCAATATGAGAGAGTGACCTAAGCACTGGTAAGATCATTTAGTTGCATTAATTTATATTGAAGATGATTGTGTTTTGTGTGAATTATTTTAAGGCTTCATTTACGGCCATTTGCGTTGGCTTGCTTTACTCATTTGTAGCGATGATGCAGTAACACCATCATATCTATCTGACTACAACATAACACGCTCTCACACATTTATTTTTTAATTATTTGCCAGGAGTAAAATTTACACGTGGTTTAAACAACCAGATACATTTACATTTGTCCGGTTTCGTCTGAAATGCTTTCATGCACCTTCTGAATTGGTTTGTTTGAGTGATCGGAATTAAATACGTCTCGAAAGACTCTCGGAAGGCATTTAGGCCTACTCCTGGTTATTTCGCAATCAGATAGATACCTGGTCAGAGAAAATGAATGAAGGAACCAGTTGTAAAAAGGCCATAACTCTAGCAGCATCTAGAGAGATGCACATCTAGCACATCTCATTGTTCCTTTTAATTATTAAAATAAATATAAAACGAAAGAGAAGCCTAAAAAAAGGGGTGTAAAAAAGTCGGGGCCGTCAGGCTTGGGCATAAATGCAGGGCATAAATGAAATTCTCAAGGTGAACGCATATCTTGAGGCTAAAGGTCTGATAACAAAAAATCAAGTCAGGAATCTTGGAGTGATTTTGGAGTCAGACCTGAGTTTCAGTAGTCATGTTAAAGCAATAACTAAATCAGCATTCTATCATCTGAAAAATATTGCAAGAATTAGATGCTTTGTTTCCAGGCAAGACTTAGAGCAACTGGTTCATGCTTTCATCACCGGTAGGGTGGACTATTGTAATGGCCTTCTCGCCGGCCTTCCCAAAAAGACAATTAGACAGCTACAGCTCATACAGAACGCTGCTGCCAGGATTCTGAGCAGAACCAGAAAATATGACCATATCACACCAGTCCTCAGGTCTTTACACTGGCTTCCAGTTACATCTAGGATCAATTTTAAAGTACTACTACTTGTTTATAAATCACTCAATGACCTAGGACCTCAATACATTGCAGATATGCTGATTAAATACAAACCCAACAGATCACTAAGATCAGCAGGATCAAATCAGTTAGAAATACCAAGAGTTCACTCAAAGCAAGGAGAGTCTGCCTTTAGCTATTATGCCAGCCGCAGTTGGAACCAGCTTCCTGAACAGATCAGATGTGCTCCAACAGTAGCCACATTCAAATCTAGACTCAAAACACATCTGTTTAGCTGTGCATTTACTGAATGAGTTCTGTGCCATTGTACGTCTGACTAATTGCACCTTATCTATGCATCATTTTTTAAATTATTTTTATAACTGTTTTAGTTTACCTTTGGTATTTTCTTTGGTTATCATCATTCTATTATTTTTAATTCTCTTTACATTGTATTCTTTTTCTTATGCATTTTTATCCCTATTTTAATTCCTTTCTATGTAAAGCACTTTGAATTGCCATTGTGTATGTGCTATATAAATAAACTTGCCTTGCCTTGGCTCTAGTCAGGATACATTGTTGACGTAACTGTTAAAAATGCACATCCAATAAAGTGTGTTGCCAAAAACGGTTGTCATTTCTATGTTGAGGCGGCAGTGGTGTTGTCGGCAACTGCTGAATGTAACATCAAGTAATCTGTAAAGTAACTAAGTTACTTTTTAAAGGAGTAATCAGTAATCAGATTACTTTTTCAAAGTAACTGGCAACACTACATGAATTATCATGAATTCATGCATTAATTCATGCATGACTTATGCATTACTACATGCATTAATATCTCATGAATCATCAGGAACTAACAGGAATTCAAAGTCTTTCATTCATGGTTATTTCTTAATGGATGAACAACACCTTAATTAAAAAATTAACTAAGGTGAGTACATTATGATGAATTATGGTTTATTACACATGATCATGATGTTTTCAGTGTTCACAAAAAACATTGATTTTTTATGACAGTCAACACAGTGATTATTCAATATTCCTGTTTTTACACTTAAAATAGTTTACAGAAAAGGCTAACAAACTATTGCGTAAATAAGCGCCGCCGCAGCAGAGGGGGGGGGAGAGGTTATGTGAACTTGAATTTATCAACTTTAATATTCATCTGTACCTCACATTAAACTATGGAAAAGCTTACCATAACTGTGTGTAAAGGCTTTAACTTTCATGTACATATACATGTCATTTCACAATGCTATCATTAATAACACATCATCATTGTTTCAAAGGACCATGTCTCAACTTTAATTGAGGGGCCACAAACATGATGAAGTCATGAGAAGCTAATGATTAGTTAATGATGACTACTGTATTATAGACATGTGCCGATTTTCGATAATGCGATTTATCACGATAATGAATATGCACGATATTGTTATCGTGGGCACTTTAAAATATCGTAAATAATAATTTATTAACAATTTATAATTTTTTTTAAATGCACTCAAGAATACTTTGCCCATCAACCGTATAAATGCTCAACACCGCTGTATTCTGCGTCAAATGGACGCTCTCAGATGTAAACAAGCCCAACGTGCGTTTGCACATGACTGAACCGGTGAAGGAGACGCGCTGCTGAAGTGCCACTCAGTGACAGCAGAGGGCGCTGATGAACTGCAGAATGAAGCCGGTTACCCCGGAAACCAGCAAACAAACAAAAAAACGTACTCGGTTACTTTCGTAACCTCGGTTCCCTGAGAGAGAGGAACGAGTATTACGTATGGGAAAACTCCTTTTCTCGAGAATATTAAGCAAAACTTTAATAAAGGTATCCATGTAAAGCGCAGTGCCGCTGAACGGCCATAGCTCAGCGCGAGGAGCGCTCTGATTGGCCGGGCCACGGCAACTGCATGAACCTATGGTGAGGCGGCTGAGAGGAACGAGCCAATGGGGGGCGTTCCAGAAGCCCGCCGAAAAAAGGTGCTTATATTTGCATACAGGAGGCTATATAAAGCCCTGATTTCGCCATAGGTGTCAGGTTTTTAGATCGACTGAAGCGATACCTGAGAAGCATAAACACGGCACGGAACGTAATACTCGTTCCTCTCTCTCAGGGAACCGAGGTTACGAAAGTAACCGAGTACGTTCCCTTTCGAGAGAGGTTCCTCGTATTACGTATGGGAACACAATGTAAAGCGCCGTGTGTGCTGACTGACCCAGTATACCCAAAGCACATGTAAATAACCCCCGAGACACCGAAGAGGCGGCTATAAGGGGGGATGAAGAACCGGAAGAGTCGGTTCATTTGAACGGCTGATCGGACATAGTCGGATCTTATGATAAATGAAAAGTGCTTAAGGACTGATGTGTACAGGCCAAAACTAAAGGCAATCTGTTTACCAGGGTCAAGATAGAGCCTAAATGGAGAGAAGCCCTGCTTGTAGAGCTGGAACCTCCAATTTATAGAATCTGATAAAAGTGGACGGAGAGGCCCAGCCTGCCGCCGCACAGATATCTTCCAAAGAAATGCCACACGACCAAGCCCAAGATGAGGCCATGCCTCTAGTGGAGTGGGCTTTAACGCCTATAGGGCAAGTCAGGTTTTTAGACTCATATGCCAGCGAGATAGCGTCCACTATCCAGTGTGAGAGTCTTTGCTTCGTGACAGCACAACCTTTAGTGCGGCCGCCGAAGCAGACAAACAGCTGGTCCGACTGCCTGAAGGGGGAGGAGCGCTCCAGATACAGTCTCAAACCTCTGACCGGGCAGAGTAGATTCGCGTCCTGTTCACCCTGAGATACGGGTAAAGGAAGCAGAGTAATAACCTGTGCTCTAAAAGGGGTAGAAAGCACTTTGGGTATAAAACCATGTCTCGGTTTAAGAACAACTTTGGAGTTGTTGGGCCCGAACTCGAGACAGGACGGACTCACTGAGAGTGCGTGTAAGTCACTCACACGTTTAACCGAGGCCAGAGCCAGCAGAAACGCAGTTTTGAATGATAAAAGCTTTATGGTCGCGGTCTGGAGAGGCTCGAAGGGGGGACCCTTCATAGCGTCTAGAACCACCGCGAGGTCCCAAATAGGGACCGAAGGGGGGCGAGGGGGGTTCAATCTCCTGGCCCCTTTAAGAAAACGTACAATGAGCTCACTTTTCCCTAGTGAATGTCCCGCGACCTGAGCGTGGTTAGCTGCTATGGCGGCGACATAAACTTTGAGCGTGGAGGGGGAACGACCCGCGTCCAGTAGCTCTTGGAGAAAAGCGAGCACTTCTGTTATTTCGCATGAGCGTGCGTCGATATTTCGGACGGCACACCAGTTAGAAAACACTGACCACTTCAGAGTATAGAGCCGCCTCGTCGAGGGGGCTCTAGCTTCCGCTATAGTGTTCATAACTCTGTCAGAGAGGTTTCCCGATACCAGTTGATGGGCCATACGTGGAGGGCCCATAGTTCGGGACTGGGATGCCAGATCCCCCCCTTCGCCTGCGTGAGGAGGTCTTTCCTCAGCGGAATGGGCCATGGGGCTGTGTCTGACAGCTGGATCAGATCGGAGAACCACGTTCGGTTCCTCCAGAGCGGGGCTATTAAAAGCACCGCGGATGCTGTCTCCCTGATTTTCTTGATGGTTTGTGGTAGCATCGCGATCGGGAGGAAAGCATACAGCGGGAGACTGGGCCAGACATGGGCCAGGGCATCCCTGCGTTTGGAGAAAAATATTGGGCAGTGAGTGTTGTCTTCTGAGGCGAAGAGATCCACTTTCGCTCTGCCGAAGGTGTTCCAAATTAAGAGAACCGTTTGCGGGTGAAGAGACCATTCCCCTGGGGGAATAGTTCTCCTGGATAACATATCCGGACCCACATTCAGAATACCTGGCACGTGAGCCGCCCTCAGGGAGCTCAGGTTGTGCTCTGCCCATAAAAGGAGATGCTTCGCCATGCGGTGAAGGGAATATGATCTCAGGCCACCCTGGCGGTTTATGTACGCTACCACCGACATGTTGTCTGAACGAACCAAGACGTGGTGGTTCTTTATATGTGGAAGGAAAGCTCTCAGCGATAAGGCGACCGCTTTCATCTCTAGACAGTTTATGTGCAGCCGCTTTTCTGTTTCTGCCCACAGGCCAGAGATCGGCTTGCCCTCGTGCAGGGCTCCCCACCCCCGAGTGGAGGCATCTGTCGAGACCACATTCAACTTCGTGACTGTGCCCATAAGCACGCCCCTCCGATACCACTCTGTCCTCGTCCAAGGAGCCAAAGTTTTGACAACGCTGTGGCTCACTTTGACGGGAAAACGGCCCCATTTCCATGCATAAGGAGGGACACGGGCGCGTAGCCAACGCTGGAGGGGACGCATGTGTAGCAGTCCCAGCCTGAGCACTGACGATGCCGAGGCCATAAGGCCGAGCATTCTCTGAAAGTGTTTCAGGGGAACGCGAGTTCCGGCTTTGAATGAAGTCGCCATGTTCTGGACGGATAGCGCGCGCTGTGACGTCAGCCGCGCGTTCATGAGTCTCGAGTCTAGAACAATGCCCAGAAAAGATATCTTTTGAGTGGGTGACATCGAGCTCTTGGCGATATTGATCCTGAGACCCAAACAGTCTAAATGGTTGAGGAGCCAGGATCTGTGTGTTAGTAGTTCTGCTCGAGACTGGGCTATCACTAGCCAGTCGTCGAGGTAGTTGAGCACCCGCATCCCTTTCAGCCTGAGCGGGGCTAATGCCGCGTCCATACATTTCGTAAACGTGCGGGGCGCCAGGGATAAGCCGAATGGCAGGACCGTGTACTGATAAGCCTGCCCCTCGAAGGCGAATCTCAAGAATGGCCTGTGGTGGGGGGCTACCTGCACATGAAAGTACGCATCTTTCAGATCTATCGTGAAAAACCAGTCCCCAGGGCGAATGTGCGCGAGGATCTGTTTCACCGTTAGCATTTTGAACGAGCGAGTCATTAGAGCTTTGTTCAAATGCCTTAGATCTAGGATGGGCCTGAGCTCTCCGTCCTTCTTCGGAACGAGAAAGTATCGGCTGTAGAAGCCCGACTCGCTTTTGGAAGGGGGAACGGGCTCCACCGCTCCCTTCTTTACCAGTTTCAAAATCTCGGTGCGAAGCACGTGACTGACGCTGCTTCTCACCGAGGTCTCGACCACGGCGCGAAAGCGCGGGGGCCTGCGAACGAACTGTAGCGAGTAGCCCCTTTTTACTATGTTCATAACCCAATTTGATACCCCGGGCATGGCTTGCCAGGCCTGAGCCCGACACGATAGCGGCTGGAGCCGGCGCGGATAAGGGTCGCCTACTAGAGGGAACTCGGTAGCGCTGCCATGTTGTGCTTGAGACATAGAGGGGGTAGTGCTTATGTGTGGCGGCGTGCACTGTGGAGTGGGCGCCGGGACATTTATAGCATGGGTGGGAGGGGTGAATGAGTGTAGGAGTGCAGACTGATGTGTGGGCACATTTACTACAGAGAAAAAGCTCTTTTTGAGATTTATTTGGGTCGCCGTGATAACGGCGTTTGTGTGCAGGCGAGTGCGTTTGACAACGGGCTCGTTGGCTGCTAAACTGAGGTCGGCAGTCACCTGGGTGCAGGGAACTGGGAGACCGGGAGGGAGAGATGGGGGTCCGGCCGAGGCGAGACCTGACCATCTCCTTTTTATCCCTGCGGCTAGGACGGCTTCGGAGGCTCGGGGTTCAACACAATCCTGGGTCGAGGTCCCCGGCGTTCAGGCCGACTGCTGCGGTTCGCGGAGCGGGAACGTTGGCGCGGTCCAGAAGAGGAGCGAGGCCGGGAAGGTGGCTCTGCCGGCTTAGCGGGTTGAGAAGGCGGGGGTCTACCTCGAGAGCGTCCCTGGCCTGAAGACGAGCTGGAGCGCTTAGGCAGGAAATGCCTCATAGCCTGCGAAGCCTTCTGCGCTTCAGTGAAACGCTCCGCGAAACCCACGACTGACGGGCCGAAGAGACCGGTAGTGGAGATGGGGGCGTCCAAAAAGGAGGCTTTGTCCGCGTCCTTCATCTCGGTCAAATTCAGCCAAAGGTGCCTCTCTAAGACCGTCAGGTTAGCCATATTTTTCCCGATGGCTTGTGCAGTGGCTTTAGTGGCGCGAAGGGCCAAGTCCGTCGCGCTGCGGAGGTCCTTCAAAACATCGGAGTCGGGGACAGACTCATCCAAGGAGCGGAGAAGTCTGGCCTGGAACACCTGAAGGACAGCCATGGTGTGAAGGGCCGCGGAAGCCTGGCCAGCGGAGGCATATGCCCGGCCAGCGAGAGCAGAAGTGGTGCGGCAGGGCTTGGACGGGTGCTGAGCCCTGGACTGCCATCCTCTGGAGGAGGAGGGCGGGCAGAGGTGCGCGGCGACAGCCTCCTCGAGGGGTGGAAGAGACTCATAGCCTTTTTCCTTAGCGCCGTCGACAACGGAGAGCGCTGGGGAAAAGGCGGATCTGGCGCGAGCAGAGTAGGGCGACTTCCACGACTTCGTAAGCTCGTCGTGTACCTCAGGGAAGAAAGGCGCGGGCTTCTGAGGAGAAGAGAGGCGGCGGCTTTCCAGGAACCACTCGTCCAATCTGCTGCGCGTTGGCTCATCGGGCTGGGACCACTCGAGCCCGAGGTCTTCCACGGCCCTGGAGAGCACGCGGATGAGTTCCGCGTCGACGTTAGATTTGGCGCTCGTGGCGGTCTGCGTCGAAGCGGGGGGCTCCGAGACAGAAGCTGACCACTCGCTACCAGAAGCGGCTGTGGAGAGGCTGTCCTCATCATCCTCTGGCGACGGGCCACCGAAGGAAACCGAACAGGCCGCTGCATGAGAGGGACGCTGTTCCTCCTGGGTGAAGGTGACCGGCGATGGCGAGGCACGCGGGGAGTCATCCGGCGTGCAGTCGCCAGACCGTTCCGGCAGCCTCTGGTCGCGGCGTTTCTTGCGGCGCGGCCCAGCGGCAGGAGAAGGGACCTGGTCGAAGGTGGCGAGGCGAGCCCGAAGGGTCTGCAGCGCCATCTCATCGCACTCGGGGCAGCCGCCCTGAGAGAGTGCGAGCTGCGCGTGGTCCCGTCCAAGGCATGCCACGCAGATGACGTGACGGTCGCCGCCAAGGAGAGGAGCTCTGCAAGAGCCGCAGGAAATGCGAGGCATTTGAAACAACGCCCCGCGCTCTTTTAGGAGAAGAGAGTTTAAAAGGATACGATCGCCGGATGGCGTAGCTGGAACGGCAGAGAAGGCGGAGAGGGAGTCCGTCGTCCTCAGCTGCAGGTTCCGCTGGTGCCTTTTCGACGGCGGTTGCTTCTTCCGGAGGTCAGCGAAGGTATCGCTGAAGGAGATAAAATCTGACACCTATGGCGAAATCAGGGCTTTATATAGCCTCCTGTATGCAAATATAAGCACCTTTTTTCGGCGGGCTTCTGGAACGCCCCCCATTGGCTCGTTCCTCTCAGCCGCCTCACCATAGGTTCATGCAGTTGCCGTGGCCCGGCCAATCAGAGCGCTCCTCGCGCTGAGCTATGGCCGTTCAGCGGCACTGCGCTTTACATGGATACCTTTATTAAAGTTTTGCTTCATATTCTCGAGAAAAGGAGTTTTCCCATACGTAATACGAGGAACCTCTCTCGAAAGGGAACGCGTGTAGTTTTTAAAACAGCCATTCGTTTTTGTAATCTCAATGTTGTTCATCACAGCACCAAATACTTAATAGTTAAAGACTTAATAGGCTATTTATTTTCAAATTTAAACATTTTATGTTTTAATCTGGACTACAACCCTAATAATTAGAACTGTTCTGATTATTTGTTATTGTTCAGTATAACTTTGAGATACGACTTCATTAGTTAACATGTTAATTCATTATTACCAAACTGACAATGAAAAATACTTATAAAGAATTAATCATTCTATGTTAATTTCTTAGTTACTTTTTAATAACATTAAAATCAAAATCAAAATAACTTTTAATGGACCTAAGATAAAACTAACAATGATCAGTATTTCTTAACTAACATTAACAAAAACATTATACTTTCTGTACCAAATGTAGCTGTTGCTCAATCTGAGTTAATGCATTAAATAATCAGACCTTATTGTAATTTGTAAGCCTACCTGTTGTTCTTTATAGCCTAATTCTTTCGCACTTTAATCTGTTTGAAAATTGTACTTTTACAGCTCTGAAAAAAATCAAGAGACCACTTAACATTGATTTCTCAATGAGGGGTCTCTTAATTTTTTTTCCAGAGCTGTATATATTTTTGGTGCATTATTGTATTTAAACATTCAGTTATTTTTGTTCTTACAAAAATAGTTCTTAAAGCTGTTATGCTACGGCAACACTTTTTTTTTTTGCAACTTATTTAAATATCGTGATAATATCGTATATCGTGATAAAACTTCATCAATTAATCGCAGCATGAAAAATTGATATCGGCACATGCCTACTGTATTATAATAGCAACAGAATTCATGTCAGAATTCTGCGTTCTGCTGAGCCTGTGGTCGTTTTGGGTTCTGACCATTTACCTGCAGGCTACTATGAAGAAGACATCAGAGATCATGATTAATAAAAATCTTTGGTTAATCATATTAATTTATATACTGGTCTTGCCTGTGCATAAGGTAACGTTGATTTTTGAATATTCCTTTAATAATTCACAAGTTCACACTTAAATTACACAACTAGAGTAAAGCAAATTAATTAGGTTAATTGTCTGAATGTGCTCCTCCCGATAAATAAAATAAAACATAAGTAGTCTTATTTAATTTAATTGTTTATTTTAATGGATCCCATTGCTTGAAAGTCTATGCAATCAGCTAGTCTTCCTGGGGACCATTCTAAAATGTTACATTGAAACTACAACGACAACATTACATCAAAGTAGGTAAAATATACACAAATTACATAAATACATTCATACATGCATAAATTCTGGTTTCGAAAGTAGTCCTACATGCATGAATTAGACCAATTTTTAAACATAGAAAACATTATGATCATGTGTAATAAACCATAATGTATGGTATGATGATTTTCTCAGCTTAGTTAATGTTTTAATTAAGGCGTTGTTCATCCATGAAGTCATGAATGAAAGACTGTAAATTCCTGTTAGTTCCTGATGATTCATGAGATATTAATGCATGTAGTAATGCATAAGTCATGCATGAATTAATGCATGAATTCATGATAATTCATGTGCCCTTACAGCAAAGTGTTACCATGTTGATTCCTAATTTCTAAATAGGTTGCGGTTGCACGTTTTATTTTAGCCTCTAACCCAACTGATCACTCTGTGTTTTATTGTTGCACGTGAGGGAAAAAGCTTCCTTCCACTTGTAGACTTGTAAGCACTTTTTCTCTCTTTACATAAATACATACTTTTATCTCTTTACATAAATATTATTTTCTACTTTAAAAAACTATAATTTCGTTATTTTTCTAACCCAACTATGACTCCGTGCTTGGTTGCACACTTGAGGGAAAAAAGCTTCCTTAAGAATAGTTGTGTAGGCTTTAAGCACTTTTTATTTTAATATATCTCTTAACATAAATATTATTTTCTACTTTAAAAAAACTATATAGGCTATTCTTAAGAGGAAGCTTTTTCCCAATTATTTGGGTTAGTAAAATAACAAAATTTATAGTTTTAACACAGGGTGAAGTCAGTATGTACATTGATGATTTGAGGGAAAAATAATATTCTATATAAGACCTTGATTTGGTGCTCTGGATTTGGTGATTTGGAACATTGGCCAAATCACCAAATCACCAAAGAATGACCAAAATACAGATAGGCTAAAAAATAAACTATGTTGTTGAAATATTGTAAAGTGGTCATATGATCTATAGTTGTTCACTTTTAAGCACTTTTTTTAATAGTCTACAGTACCCTATGTCTCTTTACATATTTTTTTTATACTTAAAAACTATAATTTCGTTATTTTTCTGACCCAACTAATTACTCATCCTTGCTTCCAATAGTTTGCACGCACTTTTCTCAATCCATTACGGAGATATAACATTTTGATTTTGCATATTGTTTTTTAAACGATCGTTCCTGTTGCCTAGTTAATATCACCACTTTACAATACTTCAACAACATAGTTTATTTAGTTGCCTATCTGTATTTTAAGTTAAATGCGGAGAAGAGGGTCGCACACGAAGCTCAGCGCCGCGCCACGTCTTTAAAATTCGAACACATTATTTTCAATGAGTGTTAACACACCAGCGGCGGCATCCGGCGCCTGTCCGCGGAGACTCAGGAATTTGTTCAAAATCCTGCTGCGCCACAAAGCACCAAATCAAGGTCTTATATAGAATATTATATTTCCCTCAAATCGTCAATGTATATTCTGACTTCACCCTGTGTTACAAGATACACCCATCGTGCAGCTCTTCTGTCAGAAGTCAATTCTGATCAATTCAAAAATTGCGCGCTAAGCCTCGCGTCCGGTGTTCGACCCCGGTAAGACATATAAAAGAGACTAGATCGAGGCTAATATTGAGTCTTAATCATCTCCCTAGTTCATTAGTCAGGGCACTGATCAGGGCACGCATTGTGAAGATTGATATTTGTAGCCTGCCTGACACGGTATTTTCACAGATGTCGCATCTCTCATAGACTACAGTAGCCTATTTAAAATGGCATATATGCATCCATTATATTCTCAATTTAATGTACAGAGCAATCCCTGCAAAGCTTTTAGGTTAACTATAGAAGAGGATTAGTGTGTGTCACACTGGCAAGACTCGTATTGGGGCGCGTGGAATCAGGATAGTTGAGCTTCATAGTGATGTCGTCACGGCAAAACCCTACTGTACATTCAGTGATCTTGAATGCACATTAAATGAAAGCCATTGAGGAGATTATCCACACATTTTCCCCCTCCTTAATTTGAGACAGGCCTTTATTTGTTCGTGCTGACCACGCCCCCAGCCACTATCAGAGGCCCGGCTTTTAATTGACTACAGGCTTTTATTTGAGGAAATACGGTACTCTCTTACTGCGTTTTGCTAAACGCAAGGGGAATTTCCTTTCCTCAAGATTTTGAAGCAAATTTTTCTATCCTAAAAATACCATGTAAAATGCAGTGCAGCTGCACAGCTCTCAGCATGAAACAACTGCACAGCTCTCAGCAGGAAACAGCTGCTTTCTGATTGGCTGTGTTGCTGCAACTGCAGGAACCTGTGGCGAGACCGCTGGATGGGAAGGACCAATCAGGTCCTTCTAATATACACTGAGCGCACCCAGAGGAACTCTGCAGCCTGAGGACGTTGGAAACTCCACCTTCAGCCTGCTTTCCAGCTGTGCCATCCAGCATATATCCTTTATACCAATCCGTGTGTTTGCCGTTGCTACACACTCACTAAAAGAGCTGAGACGTTTCAAATGTCTCGTTCCTTGCAACCAAGACCAATGCTCAGGCGATTGGCAGATGCATGGCCAACTTGATGGTGTTGGCCATCTGTGGCTCAACCTAGCTGAGAAGAAAGACTTGGACAAGACCGCTTTCCTGGACGTGCCTGTGCCGCCTTCAGGATTATTCGGTCTCTCTGTGGTAGGGTTCAGAGAACGCTTCACCAAGGCACAGAAGGCCTCACAGGCAATGCGGCATTTCCTGCCCAAGCATTCCAGCCATCACAAGAGATGGGTATCGTTAAGATTTTAACGGTATTACTACTCTTATCGATACTGCTTATCGGTCCTGTACTTTAACTGTATTCTTATTGGTACTTTTTGATTATATATATATATATATATATATATATATATATATTCTAGTAATCAAATGTAAAATAACACTGCATACTTTATCATAAATAGCCTAAATTAATGCTTATTAAAGCTGAAGTTATTCATTCAAGAGCTGAGTGATTTTCTCTTTGCATTTGGTTGTTTAATTCGCAGTAATTCGTCAGCATGTTTATTTACGCTGCTGCCTCTTTTAGACAGATGTGGCGACTGACAATAGGCAGATGCACTACATTTTCTCCCGACTATATATACATAATAACTACGTCCAATTTAGACACAAACTGTATTGTGTTTAAGAGAAAATTTTAGACACAATAACACGTTTAACACAATAACAGATTTACGTTTAACACAATAACACAATTTAAGAGAAACTTTTAGACACAATAACACAATAACAATTTTAGACACGTCCATTTTAGACACAAACTGTGTTGTGTTTAAGAGAAAATGACCAGAGAACATCCGGTCATTTTGACATAGATGTTTGTGTACATTTGATCGTTTAGACGTGAATGTGAAACCGAAAGTGTGATTTGCTCGTCTCATTGCGGGCTGTTTCAGAGCGTGCGCCGACTTGGGAACAATCTCTTGCGGACATTTTTGTGCTTTTAATTGCTCTTTTTATTATTAAACGCGTCCCACAACCAACAGTAGCTAGACTGTATTTTACAACAATCACTGATCGTGCCGATTCTGTCATTAGGCTACGTTTGAGTTTTAGGGAGAAATGGCACCGTTGCTGCAAAGGGAATTAAGTTGCGCTAGACATAAATATTATTATTATAATCTTTGGAAGCCAAAATCTAAAATAAAATCACAGATCTAAAGTGTAACCAGCTATGTTTGAATGTTTAGTTCTGTCTTCGGCTGTCTTTTGCGCCCCCCCCCCCCTCTCCACGTGTATTTTCAAAAGTACCGACAGCAGAACCGATAACGTCCGAGCTTATCGATACAGCTGTCTTTCAAAATTCACCCCCGGGGTCCGTTTAATACCAGTTTTCGGTACCCATCCCTAGCCATTACGCTAAGGCTGGACCAGGGCAGTGCCACCAGACCCCCAGCCTTGCACGACTTCTAACCTGGACAGTGTTCCCATTCAACGAGCCGCAGCAGACCGCAGGAGCGTCAAGGCCCCTGACCCAGCAATCTGTCGAAACCCCCGCCAAAGCCGTCCTAGCCAGAGGAACAAAGAGAAGGTGGATAATACCCGCTTTGGCCGGTTTACCACCTCCATCTCTTCTGATATATTCCTCAGCTCCCTTCAGCCAGGTGGCTGGGCACATTACATACTAGGGATGCACGATATTGGATTTTTGCCGATATCCGATATGCCGATATTTTTCAGCTCATTTTGGCCGATGCCGATACCGATGCCGATATATGTTTATTTTTTCCCTTTGTTTGGAAACAACACCATTTTGAGCAAAAACAATTTTTTTTCATTCTGGTTTCAGATTTCTGAGGTCTCCTTAATAAAAGGATTCTTGTTGAAGATAAATAAATTTTAATAAAGTTCTTTTTATGATAAGAGTATATTAAAAGCTCTGAAAATAACAATAATAAAATAAGTAATTTTTCACCCCAGCTGTAACCTTAATATTGTATTTTTGGATTTAACGTTTGTGCACATGAAGTGGGGGTGGCATGACATCCATTGATGCTGTCTTTTAATTCTACAATTATTGTAGAGCTCCTTGGATTATTTTTCATCATCCATTTCATAAAATTTTATTACAGATTAATACACTGTATATAAAAGTATTTAATTTACAAGTGTCATGCTTGTGATTTATGACATCATTACTGATTTGTTTATTCTGAACAAGAAGTAACTTCAATTTATTTGTGTATTCTACTTTTCATTGTATTAGTTAGTGTAACAACAGCGCACCCACTACATGTATAAATATATAGCGGTCTAGCTGGAGGGCACTAGGACCTGGAGGAGCTTCTGCTGCTGTGGAGGCTGCCGCACGCGCTAGAGAGTGGGGAGACGCGATTGGGCTGGTTTTGGGTTCGTTTTGTTGTGAAAACGTGGCAAATCTGCTGCTGACGGTCACGTCCTTCTGTACGTGCATTCAGAAATTCAAGGCAGCATTTAAAAACAGTCAATATAAATCACTGTACATGCAATGTATTTTCTTGTTTTCACTTGAAGAATGACTGCAGTGCTGACATGGTCTCATCTGTAGCACTCCTTGCACACGTGAGTTATTGGAGGCGCATATCAACACGTTATCATATCGGCAAGGCATATCGGCATAATGTTTTCATATCGACCGATGCCGATTTTTATATTTTAAGCGTTTATCGGCCGATTCCGATGTCGTGCCGATAATATCGTGCATCCCTATTACATACACAGCCAACAAGCCCGTGAACAAATGTGCTCGTCTATACGCAAAGGCCATTTTCACGGCGACCCATATGAATCACAAAAAGGGTATTTTCTCTGTAGGCAGTGTGCCAGCATTAAAGCATGTACCCCTACACTAAATCACTCCCCTATGTTCCCCAGCCCCCTGCACTCAGGTGGCGGGAAACAACTCTCTTGCAGTGCCTAATATATTTCTCCAAACACAAGGACGCGTTGGCCCACGAATTCACGAATATCAGGAACGTGCCTTCCTCTTTATGCTTTTCCCCCAATCTCAATGTTACCTCAGGTCATAGAGAGGATTAGGGAGATCAAATGCGCTGTTTTTAATATCCCCACTCTTGAGAAATCAACCATGGTTTTCACTGCTAAGTCGGATGTCAGATACAGCCCCGTGGCCAATTCTGCTGAGGAGAGACTTCCTCATGCAGGCGAAACAGCAGATCTGGCATCCACATCCCGATCTATGGGCGTTTCATGTCTGGCCCATCAACGGATAAATGAAAACCTCTTTTGAAGTGTATTAAACACTATTTCTGAAGCTAGAGGTCCCGCGACCAGGCGGCTCTATTCAGGCAAACGGTTAGACTTTTCGGACTGGTGTAAAGCAGACCCCACATAATTGTGACGTGTCAGAAGTTCTCACTTTTTTACAAGAGCTACTGGACACGGGTCATACCCCCTCCATGCTCAAAGTTTATGTTGCTGCTATAGCAACGTACCACATTCAAATGAATGGACTGTCACTGGAAAAGAGCAATCTTATTGTGCGCTTCCTCAAAGGGGCTAAAAGGCTACACCCACCTTATATGGGACCTGTCCACGGTCCTGGATGCTATGAAAGGCTCAACATTCAAGCCTCTGCATTCGGTGAGCTTAATGCTCCTATCACTCAAGACCGCTTTCGTGTTAGCGATTGCATCAGTTAAGCGAGTGGGTGACCTGCACAAGCTCTCAGTGAACGCCTCTTGTCTGGAATTTGGGCCAAATGACTCTAAAGCCATCCTCAAACCAAGACATGGATATGTACATACGGTGCTCTCAACTCCGTTCAGAGCACAGGTCATTTCACTTTCAGCACTCTCATCATCTTCAGATGAGGAAGATGCTAATTTGCTCTGTCATGTCAGAGCGCTGAGAATATACATAAAATGTTCCGCTACTTTCAGGCAAACTGAACAGCTTTGTGTGCTTTGGCGGCCGCACCCGCGGTTGCGCAGTTACAAAGCAGACCTTGCCATGATGGATATGCTATCTCGCTGGCTAATGATTTTAATTATCCTAAATAAATGAGAGTTTATTTATTAACTCCCCATAATTATGAGCATAAATAATTCATTTTAAACTAGTTTTAAAAGTTTTATGTGTTTAATAGACTAAAGAGTATTCAATTCTCTGGAATATGCAAACATTGTAATAGCTATGATGTATTCGCTGGTTTGTTTATTTTTCTGACAGTCAATCTTATCTAGTACAGTATCAAATTTAATGTTTGTGTCTCTGAAATGCTGATGACAAAGCGCTGTTTTCATCTCTGTGCTTTACTTGTGCGTCTTGCGGAGATAGGCCAAATAATTCATTTTCCCGGAGCTGTAATTAATTTGATGTTTATTATATAAATGTTATATAGCAGACGTTAATATAATTTAAGGAGTTTTAAACGAGTCGGTCTTGTTTACGGTGGCTAGCCTATATGCTGGAGCAACAACTCGGTGAAAGAACGGCTGAACGCGACTGAGAATAAACACAGAGAGAGAAAGTAGTTTGGTGCTTTCCAACATGCTCTCATTCTTGACCTAATAATTCATCTTCACGGAGCTGTAATTAATAAGATGTTTATTATATAAATGTTATATAGCAGACGTTAATATTATTTAAGGAGTATTAAACGAGTTGGTCTTGTTTACATACGGTAGCCTATATGCTGGAGCAACAACTGAGAGAACGGCGAGAGAATAGAGAGAAATAAATTCACACTTTTATTTCCTAAATGCTCTTATTCATGGCTGTTTTATTCAGTCCATCAGTGAGTTCAAGTTTTGAGACTTAGCGTCAAGTTTAAACTACATGATATCATCTCATAACATCTTATTTGCGCATATCTCAATTGTGCATTACTGTTATGTTAAACAAAGCTTGTTAATTAAGGGATGTAGGTTATTTTACCTTTGAACACCATTGTTGACTCATCTTCCCTTAGACGCAAAGCGTCCTTTAATGGCGTGTGTATGCAATTCTCAAGACGTCCACAAGATGGCGCCATTTATCGTGAAATCCGATATTACAAAACCGATACCCGATTATGGGAAAATGCTTAAATATCGGGAATCCAATATATCGGTCGATCACTACTATCGATATAGCCTCTGATATCTTAAGGTCCAACTCGTCTGATGCCAGTCCGATACATTCTTCCTTTTCATCTTCGCTTAGTTGTAGATTAGGGATATTATTCAGTCTTATTAGGCTGCAGTCTTCAACCAATCAATCAATCAACTTTATTTATATAGCGCTTTTACAATCACGATTGTGTCAAACCAGCCTCACAGTGTCAAACAGGACAATATTGCTACATAATTAGATTTGGCTGTACAGTCGTTCTAGAGAAAACAGTGATGTTATCAGCTTATTCTAATTTGTCATATGATAAATATATAGCGACAATGTTGGCAGATCTGTATTATAGTTTATAGAATTAATTAAAACCTAATTCATACATTTTATTTGTATAATTAGTTGAATAACTTTGATCATAATTTTAGTGTCCCCAACTGAGCAAGACAAGCCAAAGGCGACAGTGGCAAGGAACCAAAACTCCATCAGGGCATGATGGAGAAAAATAAACCTTGAGAGAAACCAGACTCAGTCGGGGTGCCAGTTCTCCTCTGGCCTATTAACACACCGTGTATGATTATTATTCTGGCAACCTTACAGTTCAGAAGTCATATTAGATCTGAATATTCAAAATTTCAGGGTATCATGCAAGAGACGGGTTTATTTAGGAGGGTGCGTCGATTACACAAGAATATGAATACATTAAAGATGGGAATTATTGCGCCGGAGACAGGTTTTTTGAGCATGACGTGCTGGTGAGGCAAATTCAGAGGTGACACCAATCGCCACGGTCTCAGCAGACACTCCAGAATGCATTGGTCATGTCCAGGCGCAGGTCCACCATCCAATCCGGACACGGCCCAGATCTGGGATAAACCTCAGGATAAACAGAGAGACTAACATTAGCGTAGATGCCACTCTTTTTATGATGTAACGAGTACATCAGATGTTATGGGAAGTGTTCCCGATTCCGGCTGACCTAGTTAATGCAGCCTAACAATCAGTCAATTGATTTGAATAATGAAAGTTAAAAATTTTCTATGTGTATGCCATAGTAAAGAGATGTGTTTTTAGTCTAGATTTAAACTGACAGAGTGTGTC
Organism: Pseudorasbora parva; assembly: GCF_024679245.1. Taxonomy (NCBI): domain Eukaryota; kingdom Metazoa; phylum Chordata; class Actinopteri; order Cypriniformes; family Gobionidae; genus Pseudorasbora; species Pseudorasbora parva. The sequence continues at coordinate 20,673,695 of NC_090183.1, forward strand.
TGCTTCCCGAACAATGCTAGGAAGACTCTTCCAGAGTTTAGGTGCTAAATAGGAAAAGGATCGACCACCTGCAGTTGATTTAGATATTCTAGGTATTATCAACTGGCCAGAGTTTTGAGACCGCAATAGACGTGATGGAGTATAATGTGTTAAGAGCTCGCTTAAGTACTGGGGAGCTAAACCATTTAGTGCTTTGTAAGTAATAAGCAAGATTTTAAAATGTATGCAATGTTTAATAGGGAGCCAGTGCAGTGTTGACAGAACTGGACTAATATGATCATACTTCCTGGTTCTAGTAAGAACTCGAGCTGCTGCATTTTAGACTAGCTGGAGTTTGTTTATTAAGCGAGCAGGGCAACCACCCAGTAGAGCGTTACAATAATCTAGCCTTGAGCTCATGAACGCATGTACTAACTGTTCAGCATTTTTCATTGAAATCATGTGCCGTAATTTAGATATATTTTTAAGATGATAGAATGCAGTTTTACAGATGCTAGAAACGTGGCTTTCAAATGAAAGATTGGTATCAAAGAGCACACCCAGGTTCCTCACTGACGACGAGGGCTTGACAGAGCAGTCATCAAGTGTTAGACAGTATTCTCGGTTACTACTTGTGGAACTTTTCTGTCCAATAATTAAAAATTCAGTTTTATCTGAATTAAGTTGCAGGAAATTACTATTCATCCAATTTTTTATATCAGCTATGCATTCCATTAATCTTGTGAATTGGTAGGTTTCGTCAGGGCGTGAGGAAATATAGAGCTGAGTATCGTCAGCATAACAATGAAAACTAACGCCATGCTTCCTAATGATATCTCCCAGTGGTAGCATATACAGGGTGAAAAGCAACGGTCCTAACACTGAGCCTTGCGGTACCCCATACTGAACTTGTGATTGGTGTGACATCTCTTCATTTACTGCTACAAACTGATAACGGTCAGATAAGTATGATTTAAACACTGCCAAAGCAGTTCCACTAATGCCAACATAATTTTCGATTCTATTCAGAAGAATATTGTGATCGATAGTATCAAATGCAGCGCTAAGATCGAGCAACACTAATAGAGAGATACAACAACGATCAGATGATAAGAGTAAATCATTTGTAACTCCATCCATCCATCCATCCATCCATCCATCCATCCATCCATCCATCCATCCATCCATCCATCCATCCATCATCTTCCGCTTATCCGGGGCTGGGTCGCGGGGGCAACAGTCTAAGCAGAGACACCCAAACTTCCTTCTCTCTGGCCACTTCCTCCAGCTCCTCCAGGGGTACCCCGAGGCGTTCTCAGGCCAGCCTGGAGACATAATCTCTCCAGCGTGTCCTGGGTCTCCCCCGGGGCCTCCTCCCGGTGGGACGTGCCCGGAACACCTCCCTGGGAAGGCGTCCAGGAGGCATCCGAAATAGATGCCCGAGCCACCTCAGCTGGCTCCTCTCGATGTGAAGGAGCAGCGGCTCTACTCTGAGCTCCTCCCGAGTGACCGAGCTTCTCACCCTATCTCTAAGGGAGTGCCCGGCCACCCTGCGGAGAAAGCTCATTTCAGCCGCCTGTATCCGGGATCTTGTCCTTTCAGTCATGACCCACAGCTCATGACCATAGGTGAGAGTAGGAACGTAGATTGACCGGTAAATCGGGAGCTTCGCCTTACGGCTCAGCTCCTTCTTCACCATGACAGACCGGTACATCGCCCGCATTACTGCAGATGCTGCACCGATCCGTCTGTCAATCTCCCGTTCCATCCTTCCCTCACTCGTGAACAAGACCCCAAGATACTTAAACTCCTCCACTTGAGGCAAGAACTCTCCACCAAGTGCTTACTGAAGTGAGTAAGCTACCCTTTTCCGACTGAGGACCATGGCCTCGGACTTGGAGGTGCTGATTCTCATCCCAGCCGCTTCACAATCGGCTGCAAACCGTCCCAGTGCATGTTGAAGGTCCCGGTCAGAGGTTGCCAACACGACAACATCATCTGCAAAGAGCAGTGATGAAATTGCGTGGTCCCCAAACCGGACACTCTCCGGCCCTTGGCTGCTTCTAGAAATTCTGTCCATAAAAATTATGAACAGAACCGGTGACAAAGGGCAGCCCTGCCGGAGACCAACATGCACCGGGAACAAATTTGACCTACTGCCGGCAATGCGAACCAAGCTCCTGCTCTGGTCGTAAAGGGATCGTACAGCCCTAAGCAAGGGGCCCCGGACCCCATACTCCCAGAGCACCCCCCACAAGGTGCCACGAGGAACACAGTCGAATGCCTTCTCCAAATCCACAAAGCACTTGTGGACTGGTTGGGCAAACTCCCATGAACCCTCCAGCACCCTCTGAAGGATATAGAGCTGGTCCAGCGTTCCACGACCGGGACGAAAACCACACTGCTCCTCCTGAATCCGAGGTTCAACTATCGGCCGAATTCTCCTCTCCAGTACCCTGGCATAGACTTTCCCAGGGAGGCTGAGAAGTGTGATCCCCCTGTAGTTGGAACACACTCTCCGGTCCCCCTTCATGAAAAGAGGGACTACCACCCCGGTCTGCCAGTCCATAGGCACTGTCCCCAACTGCCACGCGATGCTGCAGAGGCGCGTCAGCCAAGACAGCCCCACAACATCCAGAGACTTAAGGGCGAATCTCATCCACCCCCAATGCCTTGCCACCGAGGAGCTTATTAACTACCTCGATGACTTCAGCCCGGGTGATGGACGAGTCCCCCAGCTGCCCATCTCCACTGTAGATAGTGTTGGTAGGGCACTGCTTCCCCCTCCTGAGGCGTCGAACGGTTTGCCAGAATCTCTTCGAGGCCAACCGATAGTCTTTCTCCATGGCCTCACCGAACTCCTCCCAGGCCCGAGTTTTTGCCTCCACAACTACCCGGGCTGCTGTCCACTTGGCCTGCCGGTACCTGTCCACTGCCTTAGGAGCCCCACAAGCCAGCCAGGCCTAATAGGACTCCTTCTTCAGCTTGACGGCATTCCATACTTCCGGTGTCCACCACCGGGTTCGGGAATTACCACCTCGACAGGCACTGGAGACCTTACGGCCACAGCTCTGAGCGGCCGCGTCTCAATGGAGGTGGAGAACATGGTCCATTCGGACTCAATATCTCCAGACTCCATCGGGATCTGGTCGAAGCTCTGCCGGAGGTGGGAGTTGAAGATCTCTCTGACAGGGGGTTCAGCCAAACGTTCCAAACAGACCCTCACGGTACGTTTGGGTCTGCCGAGTCTGTCCAGCTTCCTCCCCCGCCATCGGATCCAACTCACCACCAGGTAGTGATCGGTTGACAGCTCCGCCCCTCTCTTCACCCGAGTGTCCAAGACATACGGCCGGAGGTCAGATAAGACAACCACAAAGTCGATCATCGACCTTCGGCCTAGGGTGTCCTGGTGCCATGTGCACGGAACATGGTGTTCGTTATGGACAAGCCATGGTTAGCACAGAAGTCCAATAACAGAACACCACTCGGGTTCAGATCAGGTGGGCCGTTCCTCCCAATCACGCCCCTCCAGGTGTCTCTGTCACTGCCCACATGGGCGTTGAAGTCCCCCAGTAGAACGATGGAGTCTCCAGTCGGAGCACTTTCTAGCACCCCTCCCAGAGACCCCAAGAGGGCCGGGTACTCTGCACTGCCATTTGGCCCGTAGGCACAAATGACAGTAAGAGATCTATCCCCGACAGGGCGCAGGGAAGCGACCCTCTCGCTCACCAGGGTGAACTCCAAAACATGGCGACTGAGCCGCCTCTCACCATGGGCAACTCCAGAATGGTATAGAGTCCAGCCTCTCTCGAGAAGTGTGGTTCCAGAGCCCAAGCTGTGCGTGGAGGTGAGCCCGACTATTTCTAGTCGGTATCTCTCGACCTCCCGCACAAGCTCAGGCTCCTTCCCCGCCAACGAGGTGACATTCCACGTCCCTAGAGCCAGTTTCCGTGTCCAGAGATCGGGTCGTCGGGGGCCTCGCCTTCGACTGTCGCCTGATCCACTATGCACCGGCCCCTTATGATCCCTCCTGCAGATGGTGAGCCCACAGGAGGGCGGCCCCACGTCGCTCTTTCGGGCTGAGCCCGGCCGGGCCCCATGGGGGAAGGCCCGGCCACCAGGCGCTCGCATATGAGCCCCAACTCCGGGCCTGGCTCCAGGGTGGGGCCCCGGCTGCGCCATGCCGGGCGACGTCTCGGTCCTTGTTTTTAACGTCCTCATAAGGGGCTTGTGAACTGCTCTTAGTCTGACCCGTCACCAAGGACCTGTTTGCCTTGGGAGGCCCTACCAGGGGCATAAAGCCCCGGACAACATAGCTCCTAGGATCATTCAGGTACTCAAACCCCTCCACCATGATAAGGTGACAGTTCAAAGAGGGGCATTGATGTCAAAATTACATCACAAAATGAGGGCTCGCAAAATTTCAAAATCCCTGGTAGCCCTTCGTGCAGGTACCCTTGAGATTTTGGTAGCCCGAAAATAATTTAACCAGCCCGAATAAAAATTAAAATAAAATGTATGTGGAAAATTGGATAGAGAATTTCTATCCTGACCTTTATTTTTTTGGATAAGTAGAACTGAAATATCGTTGTAAATCCATGCGCCTCTTAATATGTTTACGCACACACAATAAAGGGTAATTGTTTTCACAATTTTGCCCACTGCGCGTGCAATCTCTCTTATTCAGCAACAAAAATATAAACTCATATATACTATATATAGTATATATATATATATATATATTAGTGCTGGGGAAAAATTAATAGTGATTAATCTTATGTTTACATAATATGTATGTATGTGTACTGTGTATAATTATTATGTAGGCTGTATATAAATATACACACATGAACGTATATATTTAACATTTTTTTAATATTAAAAAATAATTTTATGAGAAATTATATATTTATTTATAAAATAAATTATATATAAACACATGCAAACGTTTTTTGGCCAAATTACATTTCCTTAATAAACACCATCTTAAATGGTCACTGTTTCCATCACCACAGCTTCTCGAACCCACAAACACACAACACTAAATATGTTCATCCCAAGCTAAAACTGGATATGCTTTATTAGCTTACTGTCATTTACACCGTTTTTCACAGATTTGCCAAAGTTATTAAACAGTATTTTGTGTAGGTTCCTTTGTGTGTTTTTATAATGACCACTAGGAGTTGTTCTAGGCTTATGTTTTCCTTGATTGGTTTTCCCTGAAGAGTTGAAATGAAAGTAAAAACGTAATGCACGTTCGTTGAATTTTACCATGAAGACAGTTGTGTCTTAATTAAACAAACACAATAATGAAGGATTTCTAATTTATTTATAGTGGATATCGAACCGCGCATCACGATTCACTCATGTGCGCCTGCGCGCCTACACACACACACACACACACACACACACACACACACACACACACACACACACACACACACACACACACACGTTAGCAGGGCATAAGCAGTGTTTATTTTTTTCCGGCGCCAATGTTAACAGATTAGAACATTTACACCGCACACAGAGGCATTTAAATTATTAAAACTAGAGGCATGTTTTAACTTTAAGGTTACTTTTATCATGTAAATTACCTATATACATCATGTCATATGCATGTGTGAGGGGAACATGGTTGTATTTGCAGCAGATATATATCTGCCTAAGTGCCTATCATAAATCAAAGCACGAGACAGACAGGGGTTGGAGGAGAACGCCTGAAAAGTGACAGAATGTACGATATTCGTCTGTATTTGCAATACGAGCAGCAGTTCGGCTGCGTTCGACGAACGCTGCCTGTGTGAAGCACAACGAGCGCACGCTGTTTCTGATGTCTGTTTGTGCAGCTTCTGCGTGTGCGGTGTGGAGGCGATCAGCAAAACCTTTATGCGGTCAAATCATCAGGATTAAAACTTCTGCGATCACATTTTTTCCTTCAGATATCAAGCCAACAAGAGTGTCAACAACACACATCAAAAAAAGGAATTCTTTCACAATTTAAGATAGCCCGTCGGGCAGGGCGGTGATACATTTTGGTAGCCCGACTGGAAAACACATTAGCCCCGGTACTTCGGGCAGGCGATTTTATGAGCCCTGCTAGTATAATTATTACTATAACTTGTGATCATGTTGTGTGGAATATTGTTTTGTACACTGTACAAAATGGATTTATAAACAGGTAAGAATTAAAACATCAATCTCAATTCAATGTGTCCCCTTAAATAGTATGTGGTAAAGACATGTACAATGAATATTCCTATGTTGTTATCCCTTAAATGTCACCATAGTCTTGTCTAAGCTTGTTCATTCGTCTTTGGCTCAAAGTTGCTTGCTGCAAACTTTTCTTTGTGGAAGCTTCACAATAATCAAACACTGTTTTAATGATAATTACATTTTAAACTATATTACTAACTGTTAGTACATTTTAGCGTGGTTTAATGTGAAACTGGTAATCATTCAATCTAATCAGATCAGATATCTGTATCGGCCAAAATTTTCATATTGGTGCATCCCTATTCGAACCAAACATGCCAAGTGTGAACATCTTTAGTCAGTGGCAGTCTACAAACCCACTTAGCTTATCTACTTTAGCTTAGTTGTTGGTCCTTCTTTCCACTCAGATTCCAAAAGATGAGCATATTCTACGGTTCCTGCGTGCACGGGATTTCAACATAGATAAGGCACGGGAGATCCTTTGTCAGAGTCTGACATGGAGGAAGCAGCATCAGGTGGACTACCTGCTGGACACATGGAGCTCTCCTCAGGTGTTGCACGATTACTACACTGGCGGCTGGCACCACCACGACAAGGGTGAGTGAACATGGTGATGTGCTATAAAATTTATAGTTCATGAAATTTGGTTCAGGATCTTGAGAAATTCTTTCTGGATGAGTTAGCTGCATTTACATGAATAATGATGTAGTACTGGTTACCGTAATTCCTCAAATAAAGACTGGGGCCTTTATTTACCTGACCTGCCGATGGGAACCGGCTTTTATTTTGAAGCAGGCTCTTATTAGGGGCAGGTCTGTATTTCTAATTCCATCTGTTTGAAATATAATTGCTTTATGGCTTTTTAATGCAATTTAAAGTGATCGTTCCAGTGGACAAATATCATTGATTTTTTTTAAGAAACATTTGCAAAAATATCGCAATACAACAACATAATACGCATTTTTTGGAATTCCACGCGCAGCTCCGCATCTGAGGATCTCAGCGAATCTAGCCGAGCATGACGTCTCATCACACCGCCCCCCAGTTTCCACATACAAATTAGGTGCTTATATTTACTGAATGAACCTACAAAAGCAGAAATAAGCTATTTTAAATAAAGATCCAGGTTTGAAGCAAATAAATAAATCACGACATTAAAGTTGAGTGAAATTAGGAAATATTTACGAGATTGTTAATTTAGTGCATATTTTGTTCTTATGTTACAAGTAATAATATCAAGCCAAGGTTTACTGAGTTTTACACGATTCCTTTGTTGTGTGGTTTTTGGTGAAATGTAAGAAATAAGCCATTTTACATAAAGATCCAGGTTTAAGCAAATAATTAAATTAGGTCATTAGGAGAAGCGCAACGTTCAGCAAAGGAGCTCGAATCGCAAGTAAGTGTTTCCAAAATACTCTGTATTTGCTGTATTGCTTAGTGTATTAATTACCAGAAGGAAGATACATTTCGATTTTGCACTTATTTCTTCTATTCATAACTTTATTCCGTGAGCTATTTACATTTGCACTTTAACCAGGGCAGTTTGAAGCGCGCTGTACGCAATTGTCAGCCATTATCAAATAATAATTGGTGGCTTTTAGCACAGGTAGTGAGTCATAGTTTGGTTTCGATTTGAGTCATTGGCAGCCTGTTGCGCTGGTTAATCTTTGGGATAATTATAAGTGCGGAATATATATTTAAAGCCGAGCCGGTTAGTTGGTCATTAGGAGAAGCGCATCGGTCAGCGAAGGAGCTCGAATCGCAAGTAAGTGTTTCCGAAAAACTCTGTATTTGCTGTATTGCTTAGTGTATTAATTACCCGAAGGAAGATACATTTCGATTTTGCACTTATTTCTTCTATTCATAACTTTATTCCGTGAGCTATTTACAATTGCACTTTAACCAGGGCAGTTTGAAGCGTGCTGTACGCAATTGTCAGCCGTTATCAAATAATTGATGGCTTTTAGCACAGGTAGTGAGTCATAGTTTGGTTTCGATTTGAGTCATTGGCAGCCTGTTGCGCTGTTCAACCAGGTCTCATCTTTCATCTCACAGTCTAATCAACTGGACGTAAACCATTCAGGTTTCAAAAAGGGCCACTCAACTGAGACGGCATTATTGTCAGTTACTGAAGCCCTGCGGCTGGCTAAAGCTGCATCCAAATCATCAGTCCTCATCCTCCTTGATCTATCTGCTGCCTTTAAAACACTGTGAATCATCAGATTCTTCTGTCCACCCTCTCATCACTGGGCATCACAGGGACTCTGCTTCACTGGTTTGAGTCCTATCTCACAGGTACGTCTTTTAAGGTTGCCTGGAGAGGAGAGGTATCCAAATCACATCAACTGACCACGGGGGTTTCTCAGGGCTCAGTGCTTGGACCTCTCCTCTTCTCCATTTACACTACATCATTGGGACCCATCATTCAGGCACATGGCCTCTCATATCATTGCTATGCTGATGACACACAGCTCTACCTCTCATTTCAACCAGATGATCCCACAGTAGCTGCACGAATCTCAAGCTGTCTGGCGGACATCTCGGCATGGATGAAAAAACATCACCTCCAGCTCGATCTAGCAAAGACTGAGCTGCTTGTCGGTCAGAAATCTTGGAGTAATCTTTGATGACCAGCTGTCCTTCAAAGACCACATCTCAAAGACAGCTCGGTCATGTAGGTTTGCATTGCACAACATCAGGAAAATCAGACCGTTCCTTACGGAGCATGCAACACAGCTTCTTGTCCAAGCCCTGGTCATTTCTAGACTTGACTATTGCAATGTGCTTCTGGCTGGACTTTCATCTTGTGCAATCAAACCGCTGCAAATGATCCAGAATGCTGCGGCACGTCTTGCATTCAATGAGCCCAAAATGGCTCATGTCACACCTCTATTCATCTCTCTGCATTGGCTACCACTCGCTGCCCGGATCAAATTCAAAGCTCTGACCATTGCTTATGGATCTTCCACAAGCTCAGCACCCGCATACTTCGACTCACTCCTACGCGTCTACACCCCCACCAGAAGTCTACACCCCCACCAGAAGATTGTGGTACCATCACAGAGAGGCATGAAATCCCTCTCTAGAACTTTTTCTTTCATTGTTCCTGGTTGGTGGAACGATCTTCCGTCCTCCATACGCACGACAGAATCACTCGCTTCATTCAAAAGACAGGGAAAAAACTCATCTCTTCCATGAGCACTTAATCTTACATAAAATAAAAAAAAAATCCTCCTCTATTTCTCTTTTCTTCTTCCCTTTTCTGGTTTTTGCTACTCTGAGCGGTATGCAAGTCTTGGTATTTGGGGCACTTTTTTGGTTTCTTTGCCTCTTCTTGATGAATCGCTTCCTGTTCTCCTGAGTTTTAAGTCGCTTTGGATAAAAGCATCTGCTAAAAATGCATAAATGTAAGACGTGGCGCTGCGCGGAGCTGAGCTTCGAGGCTTGGGTGCGACACCCTTAAGACAAAAGAGACGAGAGGTTAATATTAGGTGCGTCTTAATATTAGGTGCGTCTTAATCCGCTTCCTAGTTCAGTAGGCAGGGCACTGATCGGGACATACCGGTTAGTCAGTGCCCTGACTACTGACGGAGCAGATTCAGGCGCACGCATTGTGAAGATCGATATTTGTAGCCTGCCTGACACGGTATTTTCACAGATGTCGCATCTCTCATAGACTACAGTAGCCTATCTAAAATGGCACATGCAGCTGTTATATTCTCAATTTAATTTACAAAGCAATCCCTGTAAAGTTTTTAGGTTAATTATAGAAGAGATAAGGATTAGTGTGTCGCACTGGCATGACTCGCATCGGGGCGTGTGGCATCAGGATGGTTTCGCATTAAATTAACGGTATTTAGGAGATTATCCACTAATTTTCCCCCGGCCTTTATTTGAGACCGGCCTTTATTTGTTCGTGCTGACCACGCCCCCGGCCACTATCAGAGGCCCGGCGTTTATTTGACTACAGGCTTTTATTTGAGGAAATACGGTAAATGACATGCCTGATTGTTCCATACAGCAAAGCATACAGTTAAGCTTAGAAATGCACAATTCTTTGGTCATGCTAAATACATACTGTTTAATTTATGATGTAAGAATGAGTTTTCTCATTTCACAAAGAAATTTTAGAGCAGTAGCACCGCTGTCACCAGTTTCTACAGGAGGTGGCGCCAACACCTGATTTGGTAGCACGGGGGTGATTAAAAAAAAAAAATCTAATTTCATTTAAAATTTTCATTAAAATGAGCAAACCATATTATTGTATTAATGTGTATTAATACAGTAATGTGCAAAACAAAACTTTTTATAGGGGCATTTTAAATATTATACTCTTAAATGTACCATTGTTCTTCTATAGTATCGTACTAAACTGATCAACAGCAGCTTCAGTTATTATAAAAAGAGTGCCACTGCTTTCTGTGAAATTTAGTCACAATTTGAAAAAAAGTTTTTGCTTTTTATGAGACTTTGTGACGACTTACTGTTTTCCATATATATTAGCGAGTAGAGATGGCTATGTACTGTAAGTGCTCCTCATCTTCTAGTTAGAGTTGGGTACCAAACTCTGTACTTTTAAGGGCACTGACTGAATTACGTCAGTACTACAGAGTACCGATTTACATTAAATCACATTGCATCTGGTGATATAGACTAGTGTCTGTGAATATTAAACCGCAAAAAGACTATTTAAATACAAATCCTGTGTCTCTCTGTGTGAATGATTGCCGCAGACACATGGTTTAATTTACCTCACACACTGAATCGTCACTGTTGCATGTTTTCATCTCTGCAATCTCATATGAGGGCATGAATGTCATTTTCCAGAGCCGCTCTGAGAGTCACTTGATGAGCATTTTACCATTTAATTTGAGAAAAACTATTGTCATATCATAAACGCACAAAAAACTCAAAGGTCTTCACATCAACACGTCAAAATAAAAGTTTGGTTTAACCATTAACAATCTGTCCCTCTTGGGCTGAGTGATTTCACCACATGGTTTTTTTTTTCTGATACTGACTAATAATGCATTTCTATGTTTTAGAGGCGGGGCTTCGAAGAGCGTTCTGAAGGGAGAGTGAGATCTAATGCATTTAAAGTAGAGATGCACCGATTGCAATTTTCTTGGCCGATTCCCAATTTTTTATTTTTTTGTTAGCGAGATCGGCCAATACCGATTTTGGCTGATTCTGGTTTTCTTTCTAAGAACTATAATTGACAGCATATACAAACAAAAATCCACTTTTTCTTCAAAGCTAAATTTTATTTTTATTATAAAATAAATAAGTAAACATTACAATGGGATCTTCTTTCACTTAAACAACTCTCAAAAAAATAAGTGTTCTGTGCCAGGAAAGAATAATTTAAATTCTTTATTGCTTTATGAAACAAAACATTATAAATTGACCCTTTTGTCTTTTTTTAAAAGAGATCCTATGAATGAACAACAATACTCCTCCAAATAATAGTTCAGTAATCGAGTAATAAATGTTGCCAGCTAGGGATGTCACGGTACCAAAATTCCAGTAGTCAGTACCAATACCATAACATTTTTATGGTACTCTGTACCAATTTCAGTACCACAGCTAAATGTTTTATATATTATTTAACCATTTAAAAAAAAAAGAGAAGTTTATTATTTATGATGATAATCATTATAAGTAAATAATACATAAACATGTAAAGGCTGTATGCTTCATAAAAGTAAAGATTGTTTATTAAAAAAAAAAAGATATATATATATATAATCAACCATCTAGGCATAATTATTATTTAAACAAAGATTATTAGTAGGCTAATTACATATTTTTATTACATAGAGACATAGCTAAGGTAATCTATCCTAATATATTCTGTTAATTTAAAAAAAAAATTAAAGCAAAATTTTCTTTTGATGGGTTGCCGTGATGACCTTGGAGTGTCTGTGTTCATATGACAAGTTTTCTCAGATGAAACAGCAAATTCTCATGAAGTTACACTTTATGCGTTCGGCTGGTCATCCAGTGAAATGAATTCCGGAATTTTCTTGGTAAATGCTTTTAATCTTTTCGCTGCTAATACCAAGGAAAGATAGGAGAGGCTGCTGACCTGTGGCTGGCTCTGAGCTCTGGCCAGCTTTAGCTGTTTTGCCTTTACTGCCTTCTTAAAACTGGGCATGTTCCATGTTTTGATGCAGTTAAGTGTCTAATTAGGTTTGTCAGGTTTCACAAATTACATAATTAGTGTCTTCTTCGCTCACAGTAAAAAACTTACATGCCAATAACATGTAAGTATGCGGCTGTGATCGCAAGCGTGGCTGTGATGTCAATGTTGCGGCCACGCTCTTGCTCACAGCCGCATGTACATGGATCGGCTCAAAATCTGAGACACGTGTGACTGATCGGCCAATCACCGATCATGCAGAAAATCGTCCAATTCCGATCCCTGGCCGATCCATTGGTGCATCTCTAATTCAAAGCTCCAAAATTGCCTACCCTACCTACACACAAACACTATTGAATAGCATGCAATTTCAGTGAAGCACTGTAATTGTATCGATTAACAGAAAAAACTTTTTCTCAAATTGTCTGTTTACAATATAGCTACGCTAACAGAGAATGTGTATACCTGTAAGAAGTGCAAGACAGAACTTGTGTGTACATGTTTATAGTTTTTGAGGTCTTTCAGTAAAATGTTGCAGCAGGATTAGCATGGTCTGCTGTGGTTTAGCACTATATGATGGCAATTTAGGATGTTTTGTACTTTGGACATTCTTAAACACTTTTGTTTCCTTCTATAGACGGCCGGCCTCTGTATATCCTACGCCTAGGACATATGGACACTAAAGGACTGGTTCGAGCACTTGGAGAAGAATCCCTGCTTAGACATGTTAGAGATTCAATAGCCAACATTTTTCAGCATGCATTCTGGTGTATTCCATTCAGTGGTGGACAGTAACTAATTTATCAGAGTATTTTTATTTTGGGAAATTTTACTTTACTACATTCGAAAGTATAATATCATACTTTTTACTCCACTACATTTCACAAATTGAAGCTCCTCATTATTTTGAGTTGAAGAAATCGTCACCTGCCCTGATTTGCAAATTAGCTGATTCTTTTCAAATAACCTATAACATTTTTGCAGATCCTACAGACTACAGATTAATTTGTGAATTGGACTGATCTGGTTGCATTTGTTCTCAAGTCAACTCACTGATTTAAATTATCCGGTCAGAGCGAGTCTCTAGTTAACAATTCAGTGAATTTATAAGTGTGATGGGAGATCCTTAGAGCTTGGTTTTAGTTAATAATGCGGAATTGTAAGATTTGTTATTGTAAATGGAAATCGTACTCGGTTACTTTCGTAACCTCGGTTCCCTGAGAGAGAGGAACGAGTATTACGTATGGGAAAAACTCCTTTTCTCGAGAATATGAAGCAAAACTTTAATAAAGGTATCCATGTAAAGCGCAGTGCCGCTGAACGGCCATAGCTCAGCGCGAGGAGCGCTCTGATTGGCCGGGCCACGGCAACTGCAGGAACCTATGGTGAGGCGGCTGAGAGGAACGAGCCAATGGGGTGCGTTCCCGAAGCCCGCCGAAAAAAGGTGCTTATATTTGCATACAGGAGGCTATATAAAGCCCTAATTTCGCCATAGGTGTCAGGTTTTTAGATCGACTGAAGCGATACCTGAGAAGCATAAACACGGCACGGAACGTAATACTCGTTCCTCTCTCTCAGGGAACCGAGGTTACGAAAGTAACCGAGTATGTTTCCTTTCGAGAGAGGTTCCTCGTATTACGTATGGGAACACAATGTAAAGCGCCGTGTGTGCTGACTGACCCAGTATGCCCAAAGCACATGTAAATAACCCCCGAGACACCGAAGAGGCGGCCATAAGGGGGGATGAAGAACCGGAAGAGTCGGTTCGTTTGAACGGCTGATCGGACATAGTCGGATCTTATGATAAATGAAAAGTTCTTAAGGACTGATGTTGTACAGGCCAAAACTAAAGGCAATCTGTTTACCAGGGTCAAGATAGAGCCTAGATGGAGAGAAGCCCTGCTTGTAGAGCTGGAACCTCCAATTTATAGAATCTGATAAAAGTGGACGGAGAGGCCCAGCCTGCCGCCGCACAGATATCTTCCAAAGAAATGCCACACGACCAAGCCCAAGATGAGGCCATGCCTCTAGTGGAGTGGGCTTTAACGCCTATAGGGCAAGTCAGGTTTTTAGACTCATATGCCAGCGAGATCGCGTCCACTATCCAGTGTGAGAGTCTTTGCTTCGTGACAGCACAACCTTTAGTGCGGCCGCCGAAGCAGACAAACAGCTGGTCCGACTGCCTGAAGGGGGAGGAGCGCTCCAGATACAGTCTCAAAGCTCTGACCGGGCAGAGTAGATTCGCGTCCTGTTCACCCTGAGATGCGGGTAAAGGAAGCAGAGTAATAACCTGTGCTCTAAAAGGGGTAGAAAGCACTTTGGGTATAAAACCATGTCTCGGTTTAAGAACAACTTTGGAGTTGTTGGGCCCGAACTCGAGACAGGACGGACTCACTGAGAGTGCGTGTAAGTCACTCACACGTTTAACCAAGGCCAGAGCCAGCAGAAACGCGGTTTTGAGTGATAAAAGCTTTATGGTCGCGGTCTGGAGAGGCTCGAAGGGGGGACCCTTCATAGCGTCTAGAACCACCGCGAGGTCCCAAATAGGAAGCGAGGGGGGGCGAGGGGGGTTCAATCTCCTGGCCCCTTTAAGAAAACGTACAATGAGCTCACTTTTCCCTAGTGAATGTCCCGCGACCTGAGCGTGGTTAGCTGCTATGGCGGCAACATAAACTTTGAGCGTGGAGGGGGAACGACCCGCGTCCAGTAGCTCTTGGAGAAAAGCGAGCACTTCTGTTGTTTCGCATGAGCGTGCGTCGATATTTCGGACGGCACACCAGTTAGAAAACACTGACCACTTCAGAGTATAGAGCCGCCTAGTCGAGGGGGCTCTAGCTCCCGCTATAGTGTTCATAACTCTGTCAGAGAGGTTTCCCGATACCAGTTGATGGGCCATACGTGAAGGGCCCATAGTTCGAGACTGGGATGCCAGATCCCCTCCTTCGCCTGCGTGAGGAGGTCTTTCCTCATAGGAACGGGTCATGGGGCTGTGTCTGACAGCTGGATCAGATCGGAGAACCACGTTCGGTTCCTCCAGAGTGGGGCTATTAAAAGCACCGCGGATGCTGTCTCCCTGATTTTCTTGATGGTTTGTGGTAGCATCGCGATCGGGGGGAAAGCATATAGCGGGAGGCTGGGCCAGACATGGGCCAGGGCATCCCTGCGTTTGGAGAAAAATATTGGGCAGTGAGTGTTGTCTTCTGAGGCGAAGAGATCCACTTTCGCTCTGCCGAAGGTGTTCCAAATTAAGAGAACCGTTTGCGGGTGAACCATTGGGTGAATGGTTCTCCTGGATAACATATCCGGACCCACATTCAGAATACCTGGCACGTGAGCCGCCCTCAGGGAGCTCAGGTTGTGCTCTGCCCATAAAAGGAGATGCTTCGCCATGCGGTGAAGGGAATATGATCTCAGGCCACCCTGACGATTTATGTACGCTACCACCGACATGTTGTCTGAACGAACCAAGACGTGGTGGTTCTTTATATGTGGAAGGAAAGCTCTCAGCGATAAGGCGACCGCTTTCATCTCTAGACGGTTTATGCCCATAAGCACGCCCCTCCGATACCACTCTGTCCTCGTCCAAGGAGCCAAAGTTTTGACAACGCTGTGGCTCACTCTGACGGGAAAACGGCCCCATTTCCATGCATAAGGAGGGACACGGGCGCGTAGCCAACGCTGGAGGGGGCGCATGTGTAGCAGTCCCAGCCTGAGCACTGACGATGCCGAGGCCATAAGGCCGAGCATTCTCTGAAAGTGTTTCAGGGGAACGCGAGTTCCGGCTTTGAATGAAGTCGCCATGTTCTGGACGGATAGCGCGCGCTGTGTCGTTAGCCGCGCGTTCATGAGTCTCGAGTCTAGAACAATGCCCAGAAAAGATATCTTTTGAGTGGGTGACATCGAGCTCTTGGCGATATTGATCCTGAGACCCAAACAGTCTAAATGGTTGAGGAGCCAGGATCTGTGTGTTAGTAGTTCTGCTCGAGACTGGGCTATCACTAGCCAGTCGTCGAGGTAGTTGAGCACCCGCATCCCTTTCAGCCTGAGCGGGGCTAATGCCGCGTCCATACATTTCGTAAACGTGCGGGGCGCCAGGGATAAGCCGAATGGCAGGACCGTGTACTGATAAGCCTGCCCCTCGAAGGCGAATCTCAAGAATGGCCTGTGGTGGGGGGCTACCTGCACGTGAAAGTACGCATCTTTCAGATCTATCGTGAAAAACCAGTCCCCAGGGCGAATGTGCGCGAGGATCTGTTTCACCGTTAGCATTTTGAAAGAGCGAGTCATTAGAGCTTTGTTCAAATGCCTTAGATCTAGGATGGGCCTGAGCCCTCCGTCCTTCTTCGGAACGAGAAAGTATCGGCTGTAGAAGCCCGACTCGCTTTTGGAAGGGGGGACGGGCTCCACCGCTCCCTTCTCTACCAGTTTCAAAATCTCAGTGCGAAGCACGTGACTGACGCTGCTTCTCACCGAGGTCTCGACCACGGCGCGAAAGCGCGGGGGCCTGCGAACGAACTGTAGCGAGTAGCCCCTTTTTACTATGTTCATAACCCAATTTGATACCCCGGGCATGTCTTGCCAGGCCTGAGCCCGACACGATAGCGGCTGGAGCCGGCGCGGATAAGGGTCGCCTACTAGAGGGAACTCGGTAGCGCTGCCATTTTGTGCTTGAGACATAGAGGGGGTAGTGCTTATGTGTGGCGGCGTGCACTGTGGAGTGGGCGCCGGGACATTTATAGCATGGGTGGGAGGGGTGAATGAATGTAGGAGTGCAGACTGATGTGTGGGCACATTTACTACAGAGAAAAAGCTCTTTTTGAGATTTATTTGGGTCGCCGTGATAACGGCGTTTGTGTGCAGGCGAGTGCGTTTGACAACGGGCTCGTTGGCTGCTAAACTGAGGTCGGCAGTCACCTGGGTTCAGGGAACTGGGAGACCGGGAGGGAGAGATGGGGGTCCGGCCTAGGCGAGACCTGACCATCTCCTTTTTATCCCTGCGGCTAGGACGGCTTCGGAGGCTCGGGGTTCAACACAAGCCTGGGTCGAGGTCCCCGGCGTTCAGGCCGACTGCTGCGGTTCGCGGAGCGGGAACGTTGGCGCGGTCCCGAAGAGGAGCGAGGCCAGGAAGGTGGCTCTGCCGGCTTAGCGGGTTGAGAAGGCGGGGGTCTACCTCGAGAGCGTCCCTGGCCTGAAGACGAGCTGGAGCGCTTAGGCAGGAAATGCCTCATAGCCTGCGAAGCCTTTTGCGCTTCGGTGAAACGCTCCGCGAAACCCACGACTGACGGGCCGAAGAGACCGGTAGTGGAGATGGGGGCGTCCAAGAAGGAGGCTTTATCCGCGTCCTTCATCTCGGTCAAATTCAGCCAAAGGTGCCTCTCTAAGACCGTCAGGTTAGCCATATTTTTCCCGATGGCTTGTGCAGTGGCTTTAGTGGCGCGAAGGGCCAAGTCCGTCGCGCTGCGAAGGTTCTTCAAAACCTCGGAGTCGGGGACAGACTCGTCCAAGGAGCGGAGAAGTCTGGCCTGGAACACCTGAAGGACAGCCATGGTGTGAAGGGCCGCGGAAGCCTGGCCAGCGAGAGCAGAAGTGGTGCGGCAGGGCTTGGACGGATGCTGAGCCCTGGACTGCCATCCTCTGGAGGAGGAGGGCGGGCAGAGGTGCGCGGCGACAGCCTCCTCGAGGGGGGGAAGAGATTCATAGCCTTTTTCCTTAGCGCCGTCGACAATGGAGAGCGCTGGGGAAAAGGCGGATCTAGCGCGAGCAGAGTAGGGCGACTTCCACGACTTCGTAAGCTCGTCGTGCACCTCAGGGAAGAAAGGCGCGGGCTTCTGAGGAGAAGAGAGGCGCCGACTTTCCACCACTTGTCCAATCTGCTGCGCGTCGCCCTGAGAGAGTGCGAGCTGCGCGTGGTCCCGTCCAAGGCATGCCACACAGATGACGTGACGGTCGCCGCCAAGGAGAGGAGCTCTGCAAGAGCCGCAGGAAATGCGAGGCATTTGAAACAACGCCCCGCGCTCTTTTAGGAGAAGAGAGTAAAAGGATACGATCGCCGGATGGCGTAGCTGGAACGGCAGAGAAGGCGGAGAGGGTGTCCGTCGTCCTCAGCTGCAGGTTCCGCTGGTGCCTTTTCGACGGCGGTTGCTTCTTCCGGAGGTCAGCGAAGGTATCGCTGAAGGAGATCAAATCTGACACCTATGGCGAAATTAGGGCTTTATATAGCCTCCTGTATGCAAATATAAGCACCTTTTTTCGGCGGGCTTCGGGAACGCACCCCATTGGCTCGTTCCTCTCAGCCGCCTCACCATAGGTTCCTGCAGTTGCCGTGGCCCGGCCAATCAGAGCGCTCCTCGCGCTGAGCTATGGCCGTTCAGCGGCACTGCGCTTTACATGGATACCTTTATTAAAGTTTTGCTTCATATTCTCGAGAAAAGGAGTTTTTCCCATACGTAATACGAGGAACCTCTCTCGAAAGGGAACAGATTTAGTTCACGACTGTCAGTTTGTAAACTAATTTACCTATAAAAAGATGAGCTGTTTAAGCCAATTGAATGAAATGCTTAAATGTGGAGATTTAATGTAAAAATAATGTAAACAAAAACTGCAAGCAGTTTTACTGGGCCAAGCCCCAGATGGGGATTTCGCTGAATGCAGAGCAACCTTTAAAAGGCCGTCCCCCACGGGACTCGAACCCAAAACCTCTGGGTGCAGTGACTGTCGCTCATCTTGTTACGCTACTGGCCAGGCTTGTGTTCAAACACCTGCTGAAGTTCCATAATTCTAATGAGAGTCAACTCAAAATGAAGATTTTTTTCAAATAAATGCACAGCATTTAATATTTATAAAGTTCTGTTTAAGTCAATCTCAGAATGACTAAATGTCTGGAACAGAAGGACATTTTGCAAATAACCAATTGGCATGCTAAGCTAACTAGCATAAAAACACAAACACAGGCAGGGTCAACTTCAGTGACAAATTTCTCAGGAATGGTAGCAAATATCAAAAATAAATTTAGTTATTTCTGTGCGGCTCAGTCCGAAGATCATCTGAGCTAATTTTGGACAATATTGGACAAAATTTGTAGGAGTAGCAGCGAAAAAACAGTTTTTCACTTGTTTCAACATGTTTGGAAAATGACATATATGATATGAATGATATATATTCGGAATCTGCATAAGCCAGAAAACAAAATGACATAAATGACATCAAATTTGGACAAAGTTTTCAAAAGTTATAAACGTTTTAGCAAAAAAATCTTATATCTCTGGAACACTAGGTGGAGCTATTCTAAAACTTCTCAGGTACGTTCGGGACATGCTGTCGGTCACGCATACCAAATTTTGTGCAGATATGTCAAATATTTCACAAGATATTGCATTTTATGACAAAATTCAAAATGGCGGTCACGTGGTTCATCCGATCCTAATATAGGTTTGGCATGTCACAAGGAATCCATAGATACCAATTATATGAATTTCGGACAAAGCGTTCAGAAGTTATGGGCAAAAATAGCCTTTTTTCATATCTCATGACCCCTAGGTGGCGCTGTTCCCAACTTTGGCATCTACCCTCAGCTCATGGGTCCGATGAAGCATACCCATTTTCGTTTTGATTACAGCCTCTGAAACAAATTTCGACCTTGTTAAGTTCACGACATCATAACTTTTGAACAAAGATGAATAAAAAAAAATCTGTTCAGTCATTTCTGTGCGGGTCAGTCCAAAGATCATCTCTCCTAAGTTTTGTAAGAATTGGACACATTTTGAAGGAGGAGTAGCAAAAAAACTGAATACTGTACTTTTCAAAATTGCCGTTACTGTAATGGATGGAGTCTTAATGTAAGATATTGAATATGATGAGGGTGAGGTGGGGAATCAAATGTACTAAGTTTCATAACTTTCCTGCAAGCGGTTCTATGGGCTGCCATAGACTTCCAGAGCGGAAAAAGAAGAAGAAGAAGCATAATAATAATAATAATAATAATAATAATAATAATAATAATAGGAACACCAACGATTTCAATATGTGCCTTCGGTCCTTGGCCCCTAACAATCAGCCATTATGGGGGCCAAGCACAAAAAAGACGACAAGACATGCCAGCATGGCTAGAAGTCTGAAACCAACGGCCAACATGAGCCATTAAGGACCTATTAAGTTGATTTTAGGCAAAATAGCAGTAAAATTTTAAATACAGTCAATAATGGTTTAATGGTTTCTCACTTTCGACCACTGTTACGAAATTGATGGGGTGTAGTCAGATTGAGGTGACAATGACACATGCAAAGTTTGGTGTCAAAATGTCAAAGCATTGCAGAGATACAGCCTCAAGAGTAATTTTTGCATCATGGCTCAACTCTGTTGTTGTGGTATATGACAACTGTTTTGTCTATCAACATGAAATCCATATCTATTTGTCAGCATGGTCTGAAGACGATACGGTTCAATTTGGGTGAAAATCAGACAAACGGTCTAGGATGAGTTTAAAAAAGTAGGTTTTTAACAAATAACAAGATGGAGGACAAATATGTTTGCAAAATACGGCAAAAATGGTATCCATGTTCTCGGCATGAGCCAATGAATGTATTATGATCAGTCTCATTACAATAGGCTAATTAAATCATAAGTTATTAGCATTTTTGTACATTTTATTACAACTTTTGACCACAAGGGGGCACTGCCTTGAAACTTTTTGAGTATCCTCGTGGCATGGAGCGGAAGACACATACCGAGTTTTGTAACAATACGCTAATGCCTTCGTAACATATAGCATTAGCATTTTATACCATAATACTGCATTGAAGTCAATGGGAATTTCATGTTTTGTTTTATTATAGCGCCACCAAGAGGCACAATCCCAACAATTTTTTTTGTGTCCTCATAGTGAGCCTATACATATGTGTATCGAGTTTTGTGAAAAAAATCTCATTTTGTTTTGGAGTTATATACATTTATATGAAAAAAGATATAAAAACTGACTGACAGCTGACTTTGATTGGATTTTACTACCCCTTACTATCAAGATTTTGAGATTTGGGTATTAGCGTTTAGCTATCAACCTATGTTTCTGAACTTCTGAAGCTGGTTTCGTCTCGATCGGACTAGCGGTTTCGAAGATATCAGCAAATGTCTTTTAAGCGCTAAATTACAACGCTGCGCAAACTATATGCTGAAACCTGGCAAGTCTGGAAACTTTGGACTTGGCAAGGATTAAGGAGACAGAAAAAGTTACTCCCATCAAAATATGTCAACCACTCCCAAAGTTATAAGCGTTTGAAGAAAAGAATTCTCCACTAGGTGGCGCTGTTTCGAAACTTCTCAGGCTACTTCAGGGCATCGTAGGATGACCCATACCAAGTTTCGTAACAATTTGTTCATGTGTTCATAAAATACAGCATTTTAGCACATAATTCAAAATGGCCGACATCCAAAATGGCCGACATGGTAAAATTGGATATCAGTCGACTCGGCATGACACCCTGAATCTAATGAGACCAATTGATTTTTGGATAAACGGTTCAGAAGTTATAATCCAAAATAGGCATTTTTCCTATCTTGTGATGACATTTACCAAGTTTGGTTTGAATACTATAAAGAGTTGCGGAGATATAGCCTTTACAGGGAGTGCAGAATTATTAGGCAAGTTGTATTTTTGAGGATTAATTTTATTATTGAACAACAACCATGTTCTCAATGAACACAAAAAACTCATTAATATCAAAGCTGAATATTTTTGGAAGTTTTAGTTTTTAGATTTAGCTATTTTAGGGGGATATCTGTGTGTGCAGGTGACTATTACTATGCATAATTATTAGGCAACTTAACAAAAAACAAATTTATACCCATTTCAATTATTTATTTTTACCAGTGAAACCAATATAACATCTCAACATTCACAAATATACATTTCTGACATTCAAAAACCAAACAAAAACAAATCAGTGACCAATATAGCCACCTTTCTTTGCAAGGACACTCAAAAGCCTGCCATCCATGGATTCTGTCAGTGTTTTGATCTGTTCACCATCAACATTGCGTGCAGCAGAAACCACAGCCTCCCAGACACTGTTCAGAGAGGTGTACTGTTTTTCCTGCTTGTAAATGGCACATTTGATTATGGACCACAGGTTCTCAATGGGGTTCAGATCAGGTGAACAAGGAGGCCATATCATTAGATTTTCTTCTTTTATACCCTTTCTTGCCAGCCACGCTGTGGAGTACTTGGACGCGTGTGATGGAGCATTGTCCTGCATGAAAATCATTTTTTTTCTTGAAGGATGCAGACTTCTTCCTGTACCACTGCTTGAAGAAGGTGTCTTCCAGAAACTGGCAGTAGGACTGGGAGTTGAGCTTGACTCCATCCTCAACCCGAAAAGGCCCCACAAGCTCATCTTTGATGATACCAGCCCAAACCAGTACTCAACCTCCACCATGCTGGCGTCTGAGTCGGACTGGAGCTCTCTGCCCTTTACTAAATCCAGCCACGGGCCCATCCATCTGGCCCATCAAGACTCACTCTCATTTCATCAGTCCATAAAACCTTAGAAAAATCAGTCTTCAGATATTTCTTGGCCCAGTCTTGACGTTTCAGCTTGTGTGTCTTGTTCAGTGGTGGTCGACTTTCTGCCTTTCTTACCTTGGCCATGTCTCTGAGTATTGCACACCTTGTGCTTTTGGGCACTCCAGTGATGTTACAGCTCTGAAATATGGCCAACCTGGTGGCAAGTGGCATTTTGGCAGCTGCACGCTTGACTTTTCTCAGTTCACGGGCAGTTATTTTGCGCCTTGGTTTTTCCACACGCTTCTTGCGACCCTGTTGACTATTTTGAATGAAACGCTTGATTGTTTGATGATCACGCTTCAAAAGCTTGGCAATTTTAAGACTGCTGCATCCCTCTGCAATATATCTCACTATTTTTGACTTTTCTGAGCCTGTCAAGACCTTCTTTTGACCCATTTTGCCAAAGGAAAGGAAGTTGCCTAATAATTATGCACACCTGATATAGGGTGTTGATGTCATTAGACCACACCCCTTCTCATTACAGAGATGCACATCACCTAATATGCTTAATTGGTAGTAGGCTTTCCAGCCTATACAGCTTGGAGTAAGACAACATGCATAACGAGGATGATGTGGTCAAAATACTCATTTGCCTAATAATTCTGCACTCCCTCTAGTGTGTTTTAGCAGCTGCTATGTAAAATTTGTTTGTGCGTTTATTGAAAACAATTTGACGAATCAACTTGAATTCCATAACTTTTTGTCAGCATGGGCTGAGGATGATCTGTTTCAATTTTCGTGAAAATCGGAGCAACGGCCTAGGAGGAGTTAAAAAAATAGGTTTTTCATAAAATTCAAAATATCGGGAAAATTTGCATACCGGAAAATGACATCATAGGGTGCTCTCGAATCGGCTTGAGCCAAGGAATTTTGTTTCTAGCTCTTAGGGGTCAAAAGTTAGAAGCATAAACATGAGTGAAATTTTGGACAGGTGGTGGCGCTAGAGGGATTGAGTTAGAGGCACCAAATTTGCTATAGTGACAGCTCAGACTGGCCTCTATGAGTGTGGCAAACTTTTTTCAAACTTTTTTCGCAACCTTCGGTGCTTGGCCCCTAATAATAGGAACGCTAACGGTTTCAATATTTGCCTTCGCACCTTCGGTGCTTGGCCCCTAATAATAAAGTAAACAATTTCAAGAGGGGCTACAGACCCTTCTGGGCTTGGCCCCTAATTAATCCTCATGCATCTTCCCTATTAAACAGATCGATAGTAATGTGTGAATGACCAAATGTCAAAATATTAATAGTAAGGGGTAGTAAAATTCAATCAAAGTCAGGTGTCAGTCATTTTATGTTTTTTTATGTGTTAAATGTCTATGACTCCTAAACGAAATTAGATATTTTCACCAAAATTCACACACACACACACACACACACACACACACACACACACACACACACACACACACACACACACACACACACACACACACACACACACACACACACACACACACACACACACACACACACACACACACACACACACACACACACACACACACACATCTATGGGTTTGTAGTATCAAAATTTGGTAGGATTGTGCCTCTTGGTGGCACTATAATTAAACAAAACATGAAATACAACTCAGTGCATTAATGTGGGGTTTTAACATTTTTGGCATTTTGTTTCCAAATGTCTCTACTCATTTTGCAGTTGGTTTGCTGCTAGCTTCCTTGTTTGCTTCTGTTGCGCTTGGCCCTGATATCGGCTGCTTGCAGTTATATTTATTATTATTATATAAAATATAAAATTATTATATTTTACGCTTGAGTCATCAGTAATTGTCATTAGTAGTTATAGTGTATGACAAGTTCTGGTAGTAAATGAAAATGTTTCATTAATTTAAGTGTTTGTATAATCTTTTTTTTTATTACGGTACATTATATCCCGCCCCTTTCCCAGCAGTCGGATGTAGTACATAAAATTGCAAAATAAATATATATACGTCAGTCAGTACTTTTTAATTTTAATACTTAAGTATATAATCAAAATTAAGTACTTCTGTGCTTTTACTCAAGAAAAAAATGAAAATGAATACCTAATACTGGAGTTATATTTCATTAGGGTATTTTTACTTTTACTCAAGTACTTGATTTGTGTACTTCGTCCATGACTAATTAATTTCATATGGATTTAAATGAAGTGTAACAACATATGTGAATGTTTAGGTGCTGTCCATCAATGAAGAGGGTCTGCGATGCTGTGAGGAGAACACCAAAGTCTTTGGTCGGCCAATTAGGTACTGACAGTACTGACATATTTTCCTTCCATAACCATAAAGTTATATTAAAGTATACCATGGTGCTGTTTAATGTTTATAAAAAGTTTATAATGCTTGAAAATAATGTTCAGTTATTTAGTTTTTTTAAAGGTCCTTACAGCCTACATTACAATAACAAATTAACCAAAATCCACAAATACACCAACCAAGCAAACAAATGTCAAAATTAGGATAAAAATTACGAACAATTCTATGCTTTACCTACAAATGTACCTTTTATTATAAACGCACATAAAAAAAAATCAGAAGCTGCCCTGCAGTTGTCTTTTCTAATAAAAATGGTTTGGTTAACTTAAATGCTAAGTGTCATTTTTCGGTGGTAGGTGGTAATTCACTTTTTTTTTTCATTCTGTAGTTGCTGGACATGTCTGGTTGATCTTGAGGGGCTTAATATGAGGCATCTGTGGCGCCCTGGAGTCAAAGCACTACTGAGGATTATTGAGGTAGTGGAGGCCAATTACCCTGAGACTCTAGGACGTCTGCTCATCCTCAGAGCTCCCAGAGTTTTTCCTGTCTTGTGGACACTGGTGAGGGACACCACTATTTGCTTTTGATTTTACATTGTTCTTCTCTCCTAAAAACTAGAGATGGGAATGGTCTTATAATCAATCAATCAATCAATCAATCAATCAATCAATCAATCAATCAATCAATCAATCAATCAATCAATCAATCAACTTTATTTATATAGCGCTTTTACAATCACGATTGTGTCAAAGCAGCTTCACAGTGTCAAACAGGATAATATTGCATCAAAATTAGATTTGGCTGTTCTGGAGAAAACAGTGATGTTATCAGCTTATTTTAATTTATCATATAGCGACAATGTTGGCATATCCGTATTATAGTTTATAGAATTAATTAAAACCTAAATCATACATTTTATCTATATAACTAGTTGAATAACTTTGATCATAATTTTAGTGTCTCCGACTGAGCAACCCAAGTCAAAAGCGACAGTGGCAAGGAACCAAAACTCCATCAGGGCATGATGGAGAAAAATAAACCTTGGGAGAAACCAGACTCAGTCGGGGTGCCAGTTCTCCTCTGGCCTATTAACACACCGTGTATGGTTATTATTCTGGCAACCTTACAGGTCAGAAATCATATTAGATCGGATTATTCAAAATTTCAGGATATCACGGAAGAGACAGGTTTATTTAGGATGGTGCGTCAATTAAACAATAGTATGAATACATGAAAGATCGGAATTATTGCGCCAGAGACGGGTTTTTGAGCATGATGTGCCGGTGAGGCAAATTCAGAGGAGACACCAATTGACACGGTCTCAGCAGACACTCCAGGATGCGTTGGTCATGTCCAGGCGCAGCTCCACCATCCGATCCGGATACGGCCCGGATCTGGGATAAACCTCAGGAAAAACAGAGAGACCAACATTAGATGCCACTCTTTTTATGATGTAACGAGTACATCAGGTGTTGTGGGAAGTGTTCCCGGTTACGGCTGACCTAGTTAATGCAACCTAACAATCAGTCAATAATGAGAGTTAAAAATGTTCTGTGTATGCCATAGTAAAGAGATGTGTTTTTAGTCTAGATTTAAACTGACAGAGTGTGTCTGCTTCCCGAACAATGCTAGGAAGACTCTTCCAGAGTTTAGGTGCTAAATAGGAAAAGGATCGACCACCTGTAGTTGATTTAGATATTCTAGGTATTAACAACTGGCCAGAGTTTTGAGACCGCAATAGACGTGATGGAGTATAATGTGTTAAGAGCTCGCTTAAGTACTGGGGAGCTAAACCATTTAGTGCTTTGTAAGTAATAAGCAAGATTTTAAAATGTATGCAATGTTTAATAGGGAGCCAGTGCAGTGTTGACAGAACTGGACTAATATGATCATACTTCCTGGTTCTAGTAAGAACTCGAGCTGCTGCATTTTAGACTAGCTGGAGTTTGTTTATTAAGCGAGCAGGGCAACCACCCAGTAGAGCGTTACAATAATCTAGCCTTGAGCTCATGAGCACATGTACTAACTGTTCAGCATTTTGCATTGAAAGCATGTGCCGTAATTTAGATATATATTTTAAGATGGTAGAATGCGGTTTTACAGATGCTAGAAAAGTGGCTTTCAAATGAAAGATTGGTATCAAAGAGCACACCCAGTTTCCTCACTGACGACGAGGGCTTGACAGAGCAGTCATCAAGTGTTAGACAGTATTCTAGGTTACTACTTGTGGAGCTTTTCCGTCCAATAATTAAAAATTCAGTTTTATCTGAATTAAGTTGCTGGAAATTACTATTTATCCAATTTTTTATATCAGCTATGTATTCCGTTAATCTTGTGAGTTGGTAAGTTTCGTCAGGGCGTGAAGAAATATAGAGCTGAGTATCGTCAGCATAACAATGAAAACTAATGCCATGCTTCCTAATGATATCTACCAGTGGGAGCATATACAGGGAAAAGCAACGGTCCTAACACTGAGCCTTTGCGTTACTCCATACTGAACTTGTGATCGGTGTGACATCTCTTCATTTACTGATACAAACTGATAATGGTCAGATAAGTACGATTTAAACCATGCCAATGCAGTTCCACTAATGCCAACATAATTTTCGATTCTATTTAGAAGAATATTGTGATCGATAGTATCGAATGCAGCGCTAAGATCGAGTAACACTAATAGAGAGATACAACCACGATCAGATGATAAGAGTAAATCATTTGTAACTCTAATTAGAGCAGTCTCAGTACTATGATACGGTCTAAATCCTGACTGGAAATCCTCACATATACCATTTCTTTCTAAAAAGGAACATACTTGTGAAGACACTGCCTTTTCTAGTATTTTTGATAGAAACTGTTGATTCAAGATTGGCCTGTAATTAACTAATTCTTTAGGATCAAGTTGCATTTTTAAAAAAAATGGTTTAATTATAGCCAACTTAAAAGTTTTCGGTACATATCCCAATGTCAAGGATGAATTAATAATAATAAGCAGAGGATCTATGACCTCTGGAAGCATCTCTTTTAGTAGCCTAGTCGGTATAGGGTCAAGCATACATGTTGTTGATTTTGATGATTTAACAAGTTGAATGAGTGTAATTTTTCCTCAGTGACAATGCTCTGTCTGAAGTGATACTGTAGTAGGCGGCTGCATGGTTGTAATTTTATTCCTAATATTATCAATCTTACTATTAAAGAAGTTCATAAAGTCATTACTGCTGTGTTGTTTACAAACGTCAGAAGTTGAAGCTTTATTTTTTGTTAATTTAGCCACTGTATCGAATAAATACCTAAGGTTGTGTTTGTTTTCTTCAAGAGTTGAGAAATAAGCAGATCTAGCAGTTTTTTTGGCCTTTCTATATGCCATCATGCTCTCTTTCCACAAATTGCGAAAAATCTCCAGTTTTGTTTTCTTCCAGCTGCGCTCCATTTTTCTGGCTGCTGTTTTAAGGGCCCTAGTGTGCTCGTTGTACCACGGCGTTGAATTTTTTGCTTTAATCTTCGTTAAGCGCCGGGGAGCAACTATGTCTAAAGTGCTAGTAAAGAGAGAGTCTATAGTTTCTGTTGCAACATCAAGTTCCTCTTGGCTATCTGAAATGCTGAGGAGATGGAACTGATGAGGAAGATTATGTACAAAGCAATCTTTAGTCGCAGCGGTTATCGTCCTGCCATATTTGAAGCGAGGGGATGGCTTTGCAGCCTTAGGTAAATTAAGTATACATGATATTAAGTAATGATCTGAGATGTCATCGCTCTGCTGCAGAATTTTAACAGTATCAACATTTATTCCATGTGACATTATTAGATCTAAAGTATGGTTAAGGCGATGAGTGGGTCCCGATATGTGTTGTCTAACTCCAATAGAGTTTAGAATGTCTTTAAATGCCAATCCCAATGCATATTTTTCATTGTCTACATGGATATTAAAATCACCAACAATTAGTACTTTATCTACAGCTAATACTAACTCTGATACAAAACCAGCAAATTCTTTGATAAAGTCTTTATTGTGCCCTGGTGGCCTGTATACAGTAGCCAACACAAATGTCAAATGGAATTTATCATTTACACTACACAATGTTACATAAAGCACCAAAACTTCAAAGGAATTATATTTGAAACTAGACTTCTGAGTAATACTGAAAATATTATTATAAATAACAGCAACACCTCCCCCTTTACCTTTCAGACGCGGCTCATGTTTATAACAATATTCTGCACTCATTTAAAGTAATGTAGTCATCAGGTTTTAGCCAGGTTTCTGTCAAACACATCACATCTAAGTTATGATCTATAATCATATCATTAACAATAAGCGTTTTTGGAGAAAGGGATCGAATATTCAGCAACCCAAGCTTTATCAATTGTTCATCCGTATTATATCTGTTGTTTATTTGTTGGACAATCAATTAAATTTTTACTGTTGAATGGTTTTGATGGTGTTTTGTATTTACTAATTCGGGGAACAGACACAGTCTCTATGTGATAATATCTAGGTGAAAGAGTCTCTATGTGCTGGGATTTAGCTGACTTTGGGGACGTGAGACAGCTAGCAGATGGTTGGTTTAGCCAGTTTGTCTGCTTCCTGACCTGGGCCCCAGAGAGTCGAGGTTTAGCTCTAAGACTATGTGCCAAATTACTAGAGAGAAGAGCAGCACCAGCCCAGGAGGGATGAATGCCGTCTATCTTCAACAGGTCAGGTCTGCCCCAAAATCTTTTTTAATTGTCTATGAACCCTATGTTATTTTGCAGACACCACTTAGACAACCAGCCATTGAGTGATGTTCTGCTAACTATTTCATCACTCCTTTTAGCAGGGAGGGGACCAGAGAAAAATACTGCATTTGACATCGTACTTGCGAGTTTACACACCTTTTAAATGTTAATTTTGGTGATCTCCGACTGGCGAAGTCGAACATCATTAGTGTCAACGTGAATAATAATCTTAGAGAATTTACGATTAGCTTTAGCCAGCACTTTTAAATTTGCTTTGATTTCAGGCGCTCTGGCTCCTGGTAAACATGTGATTATGGTGGCTGGTGTCTCTATTTTCACGTTCCATGTAATAGAATCGCCAATAACTAGGGCACTTTCAACAGGATCCTCAGTGGGTGCATCACTGAGTGGGGAAAACCTGTTTGATGTTCTAATCAGAACGGAAGAGTGTTTTTTTGATCCGCGACTATGCTTTCTCATTGTCACCCAGCCCTGCTGCGAGGGCTCAGCCGGAACCAAACAATGAGTGTTCGCTAAACTATTCGCATCCAAAGCAGTATCTAAAGCTGTTACATTCTCACTACTCTCACATAAAGCTTGGATGCGTGTCTCTAAATCTGAAATCTTTTCCATCAGCCTGATTAATTCCTTACATTTATCACATGTGAAGCCTTGTTCGCCAACGGAGATAGATATGCTAAACATGTAGCATGCAGTGCAAGTGACAATGACAGGAGAAGAAGACATGGCTTACCGTATTTGTTGATGAATCCAAAACTTACCACAGTTGTTAGATGGAGTCTATTTAATAATTCAAGTCACCACAGTTGTCTAATGAACTCAGAATGGAAACTCAGCCGGGATGGAAAGCTACCAGTCTAGCGAAAAGCTAACGTGTGGTAGTGATTTAGATTACTTACTTTACTTGACTTTTATTGTCCCCTTGGGGAAATTTGTTTGCAATTGTTTCCACATGCGTAATCACAACACAACAACACACATAATACACAGAAAAAAAGAAAGAAAGAAAAAAAAACAATATACAATAAGACTAACATAAATAATAATAATAATAATAATAATAATAATAATAATAATAATAATACAAAATAATAATAAAAAAATCAAATAAAAAAAAAATCACTGAGACCAGCTCAAAAGATAGTGAAAGATAGTGATGTCAAGTGAGTATTAAAAGATAGTGATGTCAAGTTTAACTTGATAGGCTATATTAAAGGTCCCATGGCATGGTAGCTTTATTGTTTTATAATGTGTCTTGGGGTGTACTTATATTGTTAGTATGTTTTTTACATCAAAAAATGTCATAATTTAGAAATAAAAGGCATTTTTTCTATACTGATATTACCCCTCTGTTTAGAATGCTCTGTTTCAAGAGGCGTGTCTGCTGTGAGTCTTCAGTGAAAACACCCACTGTTGTGATTGGCTGACATCTTTGCATTTGAAATGAGATTACATGCGGAGGGGGCGTGGTTTAGCTGGAGCAGCTGCAGCGCTGGCAGTCTCGAGAGAGAGAGAGAGAGAGAGAGAGAGAGAGAGAGAGAGAGAGAGAGAGAGAGAGTTGAGCTGGGGAAAGATAGCTGAGGAAATGTTATTGTACCGAGTTTTTGAGAGCGCAGGTTTTTTTTTTTTGTATATCTGAGAGCTCTGAATAAACACGAGTGAACTTTGCAATGTTATTTCTCTCAAAAAATGCTTTCACCACAGCTAACAACAAACACCACATCGACATGAGACAGTAAGAGCTTCTGTTGAGCATAATGAGCAGCGTCATTCAAACGTGTGATTGACCAATCTACACATTATAAAGAGTGTTCTTTGAATGCTCTCTGTAGTTTAATCATTTAAATAACAGATTTGTTGCGTGCTGCTAACAGAATCAACGTGAAGTTGATGGTTTTAGTCACTGGCTTGATTCACTGATGCATCAAGACGGCCAGCTGCAGGACTGACAGTTTTAAACAATTTAGAAAGAAAATCTGTTTGAACTTGAATGGTGGTGGTGGTGGTGGTGGTGGTGGGGGGGAAGGGGGCACCGAGCATGTAGGACGTGTCGCCCTTTTGCTCCGCGAGTTTGTGATTATTTTTACTTTTACTAACACAGTTTCTTTTCACTAATTTGGCCGGTGCACAACTGTGACAAGTACTTGGTCAGTTTCGGTGTGTTTTGGGGGAATTTCGACTGACTATGGCAGCTGCACGTGGAAACTCGGTTCGCACAGGACGTGCTAAGGCCTCTACCTCGACTGAGCCCGCATCGCCGCCGAAGGTGGTCACGGACCCCGAGTGTGCGCCCAATTTGGACAACCTCCGGGCTATGTTAGACCAGTTGAAAGTGGACATTTGTGGCAAAATAGACTTGCTATCTTGCGAGCTTCGAGCGGACATTTCTTCGGTAAGAGAGGAGCTTAGGCAACCAATTGAACCGATGCAACAAAAACTTAGCTCCCATGATCAAGCTATCACGGAGTTGCAACGCGCGTGCACTGACCACAGTGATCTGCTAACTTCACTGGATTCAACAGTTTCCACGCTGAAAGCCGAAGTTAAACTGCTGACCGATAAATGTGAGGACTTGGAGGATAGAGCGAGGAGGAACAACATACAGCTGGTAGGGGTGCCAGAGGGGGCCGAAGGTGTGCGTCCAACCAAATTTATTGCCCAGCTGCTGAGGGACTCCCTCGGTCTAGAGGAGTTGCCTCTGCTCGATCGTGCGCATCGCACTCTCTGATCCAAGCCTAGTGATGGCAAACCACCCCGACCCTTTGTGATTCGTGGGCACTTTTTCCACGTGAGGAATGACATTTTACGCCGTGCCAGCGAAGCCCCTCTTCTTCACCAAGGCAAAAGACTTTTTCTCTTTCCTGACTACACTTCGTCAGTCGCGAAGAAACGTGCTGCATTCACGGATGTTGAGCGTCTGTTACATTCGTGCCCGGGAGTGAAGTTTGGATTGAGGTTTCCCGCGACTTTAAAGATCACTCTTCCCGGTGGAGCTACACACACCTTTGATGACCCAGCCACTGCAATGGACTTTGTCAAGGCGAACTTGAAGTCTGGTGTTTCTTATGGAGCTACAGTTTGAAGGCGGCTGGCAGTTTGTTTGGTAATCCGGGGGGTTAATTGAACCCGTTTTCTGTTGTTAAACTGTCCTGCTTTAAGTTTGTGTCACCTGAAACACTTTTCATATTTTGCTACTGTGTTTGTTTACATACGTATTCTATGCTTTATTATAAAATTTGCACGAGCAGTACTGGTTTGTGCTGTTAACGGAGCGTGTTAAGATGCTTTTGGTAGTTTGCGGGTTTTGCTCGCGTCTTGTTTGGGAAGACGCTTCTGCTCATGGTTTAAATCAGCCTATTAAACGTAGCAAAGTTCTTCATCATCTTCAACAATTAGGTGCCCATATTGTTTTCCTTCAAGAGACTCACTTAAAATCTTCCAGCCACACTAGATTAAAGGGGAGGTGGGTCAGTCAAGTATGTCATTCCAGTTTTAATGTTAAATCTAGGGGTGTTGCAATTTTGATTCACAAATCGGTTCCTTTTGTGTGCTCTAATGTAATAGCTGACCCAATGGAAGGTTTGTGTTTGTAACGGGACAGCTATATAGTAATTCGATGATTCTGGCTAATGTGTATGGTCCAAACTGGAATGACAATTTTTTCCATCAATTGTTTGCCAAATTACCTGACATGTCCACACATCTACTTATTATGGGGGGTGACTTTAACTGTTGGCTTAATCCTGTATTAGATTGTTCTTCTACTAGACCAGGTGTGCCCTCAAGGTCTTCCAAGACCATTTTATCTTTTATGAAGGTGTTCTCGGTCTCTGATCCATGGTGCTTTCTTAATCTGTCTGGTAAAACATTTTTTTTTTTTTCTCTCATGTACATCACTCCTTTTCTCGTATTGATTATTTTCTCTTAGACAACCGTTTTCTCCATTCTGTCCAATCTTGCTCTTATGATACTATTCTAATATCAGATCATGCTCCGACCACACTGGAGTTAGTCATACAGGAGCGCGAACGTACATGCCTCCCATGGCGTCTTAATTCGCGCTTGCTATCTAATGAGGATTTTGTTAAGTTTGTTTCTAATCAAATTGACTTTTTTCTTACTACCAACAGAACTCCAGGGATCTCAGCCTCCCTTTTGTGGGAAACTTTGAAAGCATACTTTAGAGGTGAAATTATCTCCTACAGCAGCTATGAGAACAAACAAAGGGAAAAAATTTAAAAGAATTAAGATTACGAATCTCCCATCTTGATAATATCTATGCTTCCTCCCCATCCCCTAACTTATATAAAGATCGTCTCTCTCTTCAGGCTGAGTTCGATGTTCTTTCTACTAAAGAGGTTGAGGACCCTCTGTCCTGTTCAAGTTACCGTCCAATTAGTCTATTATCTGTAGATTTAAAACTTCTGTCCAAATTATTAGCTCTACGATTGGAATCAGTTTTGCCCTTGATCATTTCTCCTGATCAGACAGGTTTTGTCCAGAACAGACATGGATTCTTTAATCTTAGGCGACTTCTTAATGTGGTTTATAATCCTTCTACGTCAAATGGGCCGGAAGCCGGAATCTCATTAGACGCGGAGAAGGCTTTTGATAGAGTGGAGTGGAACTACCTTTTTTACGCTTTGGAGAAATCTGGTTTTGGCCAGGAGTTCACTTCTTGGATCAAGTTACTCTATTCATCCCCTGTTGCTTCAATCAGATCTAATGACACCCATTCAGATTATTTCCCTTTGCACCGCTCCACTTGTCAGGGCTGTCCCCTAAGTCCTCTCTTATTTGCTGTTGCTATTGAACCTCTGGCTATTGCGCTTCGTTCAGAGCCACATATCACTGGAATAACTAGATATGGTCTTGAACAGAAGGTCTCCCTCTATGCTGATGACTTATTACTATATGTGTTGGCCATGCCATCAAGGCATTTAGGGACTTGTATATTGATGGTATATTTGCATCCTTCCAACAACTCTCCGATGAATTCCATTTGCCTAGACAGCATTTCTTTAGATATCTTCAAGTTCGTAGTTTCATTTGTAATCTTAGCCCCAATTTTCCAAATCTCCCAGAGGCTTCTCTAATTGATTCCTTTTTAACCCCATTGCCGACCATTAAGGGTGCCATTTTAATTTTATACAATCTTATTTATTCTTTGCAGCTAACCCCGCAGCATAAAATTAAAACCCAATGGGAGGATGATCTAGGGGAGGGGATCTCGGAGGAGCTGTGGGATGCCATTTTGCGTCGGGTTCACTCTCTATTTGCGCTAGACATGGTCTGACCCAGTGCAAAATTCTACATCGTACCCATCTCACTCGAGTTAGGCTTTCCAAAATCTATCATGATGTCGATCCCACGTGCATTAGATGTCATCAGGCTCCAGCTACCCATGTCCATATGTTCTGGTCTTGCCCTTCACTATTTAATTTTTGGACACAGATATTTAACTCTATCTCTATTTGTTTGGGGGTACAATTCGATCCAACAGCATGTACCGCCTTGTTTGGGGTTTTACCTCCTACTTTGCAGCTTCCTAAATATAAAGCTGACTTTGTAGCCTTTATCTCCTTATTGGCTAGACGTTTGATTTTATTGAGGTGGAAGTCTCCTGCGCCGCCTTCTCACTCGTCTTGCATCAGAGACATCCTTCAGTTTGTGAAGCTGGAGAAAGTTAGGTGCTCGATACATGGTTCTCTTGCAAAGTTTAATAAAACTTGGGGTCCATTTTTTGCACATGTTGAGGGATTGAGTTTTACGGCTATACCAGACTAGCCACCCTGATTGTATACTAATTGTCAGTTTTTATTTTATTTTATTTTTTTATTCAATTTCTATTTTATCTAAATATATATAAATATATATTTTATTTATTTAACTTATTTATTTTTTGTTAGTTGTTCTGGACACTGTTTTGACTCTCGAACCGTTACCTTTTGATTTTATGTCACTGGAAAATCAATAAACAAATGTTTAAAAAAAAAGAACTTGAATGATTAGCTACACATCAGAACTCACTGATCCCAGATCAGGCATTAATGAACATTGTTACTCACTGTTTTTGGCGGTGCTGTTAAATCCTTATGGTAAAGCCTGTGCTGCTGACATCCACTGATAAACTGACTCCTTTCTTTACTAATTTTCTGGGTGGGCAAAGCAGGGGCAGGGGCGGTAACCTTTCCTGGTATGACGTCATAACAGGAGAATTCAAGATCAGCTCGTCTGGGCTCTCATTTTCTCAAAGGCAGAGAAAGACAGCCAGATCTCGTTTTATACTGATCAAAATTTCTAGCGACTTGGGGACAACATTTAGGCTAGGGGAACTCATATTAATGAAAAACCTCATAAAATAAATATTTCATGCCATGGGACCTTTAAACGTGATAAATGGCTATATTAGGCTATATTAAATGTGATAAGCTACTGTCTGGAACAACCAGTGACGATCAGGAATAGACTGATTGACAACCGAGAACAGTGTGGTGGCAGCTGGAGAGACAGCGGACAGCTCGGAGAGATGGCAACGGGGTAGGGAGGGTTAGCAGCCCAACCTGCATCTTCTGTGAGGAAGAACCCATTTTTACAAGCTACAGATCGACCTATGGAGTTATACCCCCAGGGATCCCCGAGAGGGGGGGAGGATGAGGATCCCACTCGGATAGACCAAAGAATACCAACACACAGCGACGGAAACATGACGACGAGTGCACAATGCTTTTGCGGCAAAGTGTGCAAAAACCCACATGGCCTGAAAATCCACCAGGCCAAGATGAGATGCGGATGGTTCCTGTATCACAGCGCACAGGGAACACCCCTGGTGAGACGTAGGAGGAGCTAGGCCCGGAGTCAAACCACAGCGCCCAAAACCTCAGTGACACAGGCCCCAAACCCATGCAGAACATCAAAACATCAGCGGGTAAAATGGCTCCAAGCGAACAAGGAGAAGGAGTGGCTCCAGTTTGACGAAGACGTTGATACCATTTTGGAAGCAGGAGTCAAGGGTGACGCTGACCGACGCCTCCTGACAATGACTACCATCATCATCAGCCTAGCAGCTGAGAGATTTGGACTGGAGGAGAAGAAAGTAGTGAACCTCCCTTACACTATGAACAACAGGGCACACAAGATCCACCAGCTTAGGCAAGAGCTGAAGAGTCTGAGGAGGAGGTTCAAGGAGGCGAGGGAGGAAGAGAGGGGTCCTCTAGCAGAGTTGCGTGCCATCCTTCGTAAGAAGCTAATGACTCTGAGGAAAGCGGAGTGGAACAGGAGGAGGAGGAAACTGAGGGCCAGGAAACGGGCTGCCTTCATAGCGAATCCCTTTGCGTTCACAAAGCAGCTACTTGGCAAGAAGCGGAGTGGCCGGCTCACCTGCTCCAAATTTGAGATTGATCGTCACCTCAGAGACACCTTCTGTGACAGTTCCAGGGAGCAAGATCTGGGCCACTGCCAGTACCTGATTGATCCACCTGCACCAACTCTGGACTTTGACGGAAAGGAGCCCAGCTGGAAGGAGATCCAGGTGGTGATCAAAACGGCCAGAGCAAGTTCAGCCCCAGGACCTAGTGCCGTACAAGGTTTATAAGAACTGCCCGAAGCTACTCCACAGGCTCTGGAAGATACTGAAGGTCATATGGAGGAGGGGAAAGGTTGCTCAGCAGTGGCGGTTTGCAGAAGGGGTGTGGATTCCAAAGGAAGAAGAGTCAAAGACCATCGACCAGTTCAGAAACATCTCGCTGCTCAGTGTTGATGGCAAGATATTCTTCAGCATTGTTGCTAGGCGGCTGACCGACTACCTCCTGAGGAACTCGTACATTGACACCTCGGTCCAGAAAGGAGGAATCCCAAAAGTGCCGGGGTGTCTGGAGCACACAGGCGTGGTCACACAGCTGATCAGGGAAGCCCGGGAGAATAAGGGAGACCTGGTGGTGCTGTGGTTGGACCTTACGAACGCCTATGGGTCCATACCCCACAAACTGGTTGAGGAGGCCTTGCACCAGCACATCATCCCAGACAAGTTTAGAGACCTCATTTTGGACTACTATGGCAGTTTCAGTCTCAGAGTCTCTGCGGGGTCTACAACATCAGACTGGCACAGGCTTGAGAAGGGAATTATCACTGGATGTACAATTTCAGTGATATTATTTGCACTCGCCATGGATATGCTGGTAAAGTCTACAGAGGTCCAGTCCAGAGGTCCCCTCACCAAGTCGGGTATTCGCCAGCCACCCATTAGGTCTTTTATGGATGACCTGACGGTGACAACACCACATGTCCCAGGGGGCAGGTGGATCTTGAAGGGCTTGGAAGAGATGACATCCTGGGCGCGCATGTGCTTCAAGCCAGCAAAGTCAAGAGCTCTGGTGTTGAAGAAAGGAAAGGTTTCCAACAAGTTCAGCTTTACACTCGGCAAGACCCAGATACCATCAATCGCTGAGAAACCAGTGAAGAGCTTGGGAAAGGTGTTCGACTGCAGCCTGAAGGAGGGCAGTAGAGGCGGTGGATGAAGCTGAGTCATGGCTTCGGCACAGGGCATTGATAGTAGCAGTGACTCATGGAAGAGCTGGGCTGGGTAGCGGCACAACACCTCGCTACAATAAGGCACAGGGGAAGGACAGGAGATCATTGGTGCATTAGTAGAGGAGGAGCGGGCCAGCAGGATGGTTGGAATGCGGCAGCAGGGAGCCTGGACAAGATGGGAGAATGCAGTGGACCGTAGAGTCACATGGGCGGAGCTGTGGATGGGGTAGGGCTACCTGGACACAAGCTGGGGCCTGATTAACCCCGGCTGGGTCGCCTGGGTGAGAGTGTATGATGCTTGAAAGACCCGAAACACTCCGTGACCCCAGGTAACATCACTGATGATGTGTCCAGGGTGCATCGAGGTGATGTATGTGATAAGAAGCACTATATGGTGATGAGTAAGTTATATTTAGCAGTGTAGATAACAAAGAAAATATATCAGATAGAGATTCAAACGCAGCTATACAGAGCAACAAACGCTGAGGCAGGCAGGCAGCAGCAGCAGGCAGACAGGAGCAATCGATCAGGAACAATCAAGCAGACAATCCTATATAATATATAAAAATCCTATATAATTATAACATGACGTGCATGTCATATTTTTTTGTTAAGCCATGTGCCTTATCAGTCCTTCTTATACGGTCCTTATATGAAAATAATTGCCTGAAGTAAGAGCCTCTCATAGGGATGAACGATTTTGGATTTTGCCGATATCCAATATGCCGATATTTTTCAACTCATTTTGACAGATACTAATATTCATTTATTTTTCCCTTTGTCTGGAAACAACAACATTTTGAGCAAATAATTTTTTTTTTCATTCTGGTTTCAGATATCTGAGGTCTCCTTAACTAAAATGATTCTTGTTAAAGTAAAAAATAAATAAAAATTCTAGTTATTTTAGGGCTCCTAAATCAGTCGCTTCAGGAATACTTTTAATCATCCACTTCATAAAATTGTATTACAGATTAAAAAACTGTATATAAAAGTTTAATTTGCAAGTGTCATGCTTGTGATCTATGATTTATTCAGAAAAAAAGTAACTCCAAGTTTTTTGTGTATTCTTTTTTTTAATTGTATTACTTAAACAACAGTGTCCCACTACATATATATAACATCCTAACGGCCGGCACTAGAACTTGGAGGAGGCTTCTGCTGCTGTTGAGGCTGCTATGCCTGCACGTGCTATAGTGGGAAGTCTCTGTTGACAGTCATGTTCTTCTGTTCGTGCATTCACAAATTCAAGGCAGCATTTAAAAACTGTCAAGATAAATCACTTTACATGCAATGTATTTGCTTGTTTTTGCTTGTTAACATACAAGTTCACTTCAAGACTGACCACACTGCTGACATGATATTTTTGATATAGCCCTCCTTCCACATGTAAGTTATTGCAGGCACATATCATATCAACACGTTATCATATCGGCAAGGCTGTTAACATGTTATCTCCCCTCTACACTGTTCATTACGGTGAACGTGCTTCTACACTGTTGAATACGGCACGGTGTGTGTTGGAAATTTTCTTCTTGCAAAAATCATTTCCCAAAGATCATTTGATTTCAGAAAGATTTGATTCAAATTAACAAAGCCGAGTTTCCCCTGCAGGAGACAACTCCAGTTCTTTGGTTTACCTAGCATATATACATAGCTGCTTTCCCAGAATGGTAACAACCTTCAGCTAGTTTTCCAGTTGGTTTCCTAGCTCATACGTCACAACATTCCAAGATCTTTTTCCGTCCATCATGTATCTTCTATATGTCATTTTCAAGCACATTGTCAACGTCCCCACGAACTTAATACAGGGCAAACACAACCTCAGCAAACAGCCAATATCTAATAGTGTCTTATATACAGCTTATTTTACATTAAATTCAATAATAAAAATCTTCTACATGTGCCGGTAGGTTGGCGCATGAGCAGTGTGTTGAATCTGCGTGCAGGTGACGGTGATGGAAGTTGTGTAAAACTTTGCCGTGCACTGAATAAAGTTGTACGAACTATAAACGTTGTTTATTTTGAGTAACATGGTAGCAGAGGATGGTTAAAAGATGGCAGCTAATTATAAAGTTCCGCCGAAGTTTGATGAAGCCAGGCCCTACGAGTGTTGGAAGAATGAAGTTAATATCTGGATGCGGGTTACCAATCTCGATAAAAAGAAGCAAGCCCTTGCTGTCGTCTTGGGGCTTGAAGGGAGAGGCCGTGAAACAGCGATGGAAATACCTGCGGAAGATTTGGACAGTGATGACGGTATGGCAAAGTTCATTGCAAAGCTGGACGACGTGTTTCTTAAAGAGGAAAAAGATTGCGCGAATGAAGCCTATTCATAATTTTATGGCATAACGAAAAATAGTTCAGTTTCAATGGAGGACTACATATTTGACTTTGAACAGCGTTACAACAGGATAAAAAGTATAGTATGACGCTTCCTGATGCTGTACTGGCGTTTAAGCTGTTAGACACAGCCTGTCTCGACGATAAAAGCAGACAGCTAGCATTGACGGCCTGCAACGAGTTGATGTTCTCCTCCATGAAGTCTGCTCTAAAAAGAATTTTCGGAGG
Organism: Pseudorasbora parva; assembly: GCF_024679245.1. Classification (NCBI taxonomy): domain Eukaryota; kingdom Metazoa; phylum Chordata; class Actinopteri; order Cypriniformes; family Gobionidae; genus Pseudorasbora; species Pseudorasbora parva. Next base: position 20,714,667 of record NC_090183.1, read on the forward strand.
GAAATCGACAGGCTCGTTGAACGGAATACAAGTGAACCAGGACGTAGCGTTTTTCACAGAACAAAGACCAAAAGGCAGGACAAGACGGAGAACAACTTTCCAAAGTGGACAACTAAAGTGTGGGGAGAAATGGCTGGAAAGCTATATTGAAGACCTCACCCAAGATCCATTGAGCCAGTTGATGCAAACAGAAACTCCCAGTTGCAGACCATTTCGATTTGGAGATGGGAATTTGGTAAATTCCACAAAAAAATGTGAAACTGCCAGCTAAAATAGGACTGACGAAATGCCAAATTGAAACTGAAGTTGTCAAGGTTGACATTCCACTTCTGCTGAGTAAAACATCCCTGAAGAAGGCAGGGACCATTTTGGACATGGAAAAGGACAGCGCAGTGATGTTCAAGCAATCCATTCCTCTTGAATTTACTAGTTCTGGACATTACTGTGTTGATATCAGAGACAAAGATACTAAAAAAGGTCAAGCTGACCTAGTCCTAACAGTGACAGAAAATATGCCTCCAGATGAGAAACGCAAAGTCCTTCTGAAGCTCCACAAACAGTTTGGTCATGCGTCGGCAGACAGGCGACAGAGACTTATTCACAGTTCAGGAAACAACGACAAAGAATGCTTTACTATTTTACAACAAATAGTATCCGACTGTGAAATATGCCAAAAGTTCAAAAAGGCGAAGCCAAAACCTGCCGTGGGGCTACCCTTAGCTTAAGAATATAATGAGACTGTGGCAGTGGATCTGCACGAGTTGGAGCCAGGTGTGTGGTATCTTCACATTATCGACCACTTCACACGTTTCAGTGCTGGAAACATTGTTAAAACAAAGAAGTCATCTGAAATTGTCAACTCCTTCATTCACACTTGGATAAGTGTCCATGGCGCCCCCCAGAGGCTGTACAGTGACAATGGTGGAGAATTCAACAACGAAGAAATCAGAGACATGGCTGAAAACTTTAACATTGAGACAAAAAACAACAGCAGGATACAGTCCCTGGAGCAACGGGCTATTTGAAAGACATCGTCAAACGCTCACTGAAATAATCCAGAAGGTCAAACGAGAAAATGGATGTGACTGGCATACTGCCCTTAACTGGGCCCTCATGGCCAAGAACAGTATGTTGAATGTTCATGGCTACAGTCCATATCAATTAGTGTTTGGACAGAATCCAAACCTTCCTTCTGTATTAGTTGACAAACTACCTGCTCTAGAAGGCACTACCATGAGTGCTAGAGTTGGAGAACACATTTCTGCGTTACATGCTTCTAGGAAAGCATTCACTGAAGCAGAGTCTTCTGAGCGGATAAGAAGGGCGCTACGCAAACAGCTCAGGCCCACAGATGACATGTATGTGACAGGAGACAAGGTATTTTACAAAAGAGTAGACTGTCCTGAGTGGAAGGGACCAGGGGTAGTTATTGGTCAAGATGGAGCTGTTGTATTTGTAAGACATGGGGGGACTCTAGTTAGAGTACATCAATCCAGGCTCTGCAAAATAAACAGACATGATCAGGAATTACCGGATAAACAAACTGTACAAGACAACAGTGAGACAGCAAGTGAAAAATTCAACTTAAACAATGGAGCAGAAAGCTCAGATGGTGAAGAAAACACAGACAGTGAACAGGAAAACATCAGCGACAATGAGGTGAATACAGGAGAAGTGGTTCATCCTAGTATGACACAAACTGAAACCGATCACAATGCTTGTGGTAACACCGTCTTTTCTGCTGGTGTAAAGTTAAAGACAGGGCAGATTGTAACATTTATGAAACAGGATGGTAGTAGTCTACAGAGAGCCAAGGTTTTGGGCAGAGCAGGCAAAGCCTCAGGAAAATACAAAAACTGGTTTAATTTGCAACATATTGAACCTGATGGACAAAAGGATCCAGTGGACTTGTCATGTGTTGATAATCTCAATATTGAATCAACTGATAGGGAGACTGATGTACTCATAACAAAAGACATTTCATTTGATGCAGCCAAACAGGAGGAAATTATGAATTGGAGCAAAAACAATGTTTTTGAGGAAGTTGATGATGCAGGTCAAAAGTGTGTCTCTACCAGATGGGTCTGTAGTCTCAAAGAAACTCCCAATGGCAATAGTTGTGGCTAAAGCACAACTTGTAGCCAGAGGTTTTGAAGAGCTTTATATCCACGAGCTGCAGAAAGACTCCCCAACCTGTGCTTCCGACTCTCTGATGCTATGGACTTTGTCACTATTAACGATGTAGTTCATGTACATCAGCATATACACTGAAAACCTACAGCCTATTCGCCTGCAAGCAGCACGTGCTGTGCAGAGAGATGCCTCTCTTAATGAGACCGAAAAAGAGCAGCTTAGGTCAAAAATAGGACAGATATTGTGGGTTGCAAAACAAACCAGACCAGACATTGTTTGATGCAAGCAGCTTAGCGTCAAACATAAAAGATGCCACAGTCCAGTCTATTCATGAGACAAATAACGTCATTAGAAAGATTAAATCTGAAAAGGTGACTCAAGTTTCAGCATTTGGGAAACAATGATGCTCTGAACCTGATTGTTTTTCAGTGATGCTTCCCTTGGAAATCTCCCTGATGGGGGTACACAAGGGGGAACATTGATTGGTCTCATGGGAGAAGTTTTCTCCTCTCTGTTGGCAATCTAAGAGAATTCGACGTGTGGTGAGGAGTACTCTGGCAGGGGAGACACTTGCCCTATCGAATGGAATAGATAATGCTGTTTTTCTGGCTACCCTCTTTTCTGAGCTCACAACTGGAAATGCTGAGCTCAATACTCCTCCCTTGATCTGTGTTACGGACAATCCCTCTCTGTTTGATGCTCTTAAAGGGTTACTTCAGCGATTAGCATATGGCTTTGTATCAGTAGAAACCCTGGAGTATATTCAAATTATTGTGCTTTCCCCCCTCATATCTCCCTGAGACGAGAGATTTATGCATTTTATTTCTGGAAAAATTCCTCCTATGATGCAAATTGACGATTTTTGCATCATAGGAGGAATGCTTGCCCAGAGGCTAAAGACAACAGCCAGCAGAGGGAGCCATTTCCGCATGTTTTGAATCTGCGCATGGGGGATGGGAGATTGCACTCAGCTTGCAGGGACAGCTCAGCTTGCAGCTACAGGATCATTTAAACGGAGCTATAGTGAGCAATGTAAGTCTTTTAACTTCTCAAATTCATTTCTATGAAAGTTAAGCTTGCAAAGGCATGAACTGAAACGCGCCACACTGAACTCGCGTTGTGAATGTATGCCGCGAGTGTAGTCGCGATTACCTCAGCTCTCATCACTCGTGCAGTTAGTGCTCAGTGCTGTGATACTCGCGCAGTGACTCACTCATCATATTGAACAGACACGTTCAGTTTTTAATTGTAGTGTCTTTTCTCTTCTCTAACTCAGTCACAGTAATGACGTTGGTGGCGTTGGGAATGGCCTCACAGGGTTGGGAATCGCCTCACGAAGCATTCTGGGAATTGTAGTCTTTTATCTCCATGGGACAAAAATACAATTTTCTGTCTTTTCTCAGTCTAGAAGACACCAAATTCAAAAATAATTTCACATTTCTACTGCATTGATGACCCAGTTTAAATACAGATTCATCTTCCCAGCGCTGAAGTACCCCTTTAAGTCAACAAAACAGGTCACTGAGAAACAACTTCGACTGGAATTAAGCAGTATAAAAGAGCTCATACAGAATAAAGGAATAAAGAAGGAACTCTGGTCAGACACAAAAACTCAACTCGCTGATTGTCTTACCAAGAAGGGAGTGTCTGCTCTGTTGTTATTGAAAGCACTCAGTAAAGGACGGTGGTGCTATTGAAAGTGTTCTGCTAAGGACTGTGGATACTAAGCTTAAAAAGGGTTACATTCGAAAAGACCGAACACTTGCAGTTTTATGTGCCACAACTATTTTGTTTGTGGTAACTTTTGACTTTGTTATATATGGTTTATATATCAAATTATAATTTTTTTGTTTAAAGTATAGGGAGATTGTTAACATGTTATCTCCCCTCTACACTGTTCATTACAGTAAACGTGCTTCTACACTGTTGAATACGGCACGGTGTGCCGGTAGGTTGGCGCATGAGCAGTGTGTTGAATGTGATGGAAGTTGTGTAAAACTTTGCCGTGCACTGAATAAAGTTGTACGAACTATAAACGACATGTTTATTTTGAGTAACAAGGCATATCTGCATTTTTTTATATCGATTTGTATATTTTAAGTGTTTATCGGCCAAATTTCCGATGTCGTGCTGATCATATTGTGTTATCCCTAGCCTCTTATTTAGAAAGTAAATTAGTCATCCATTTTAAACTGTTCATAGCCTGAGTTAATCCAAAGGAAGCATACTATGCATCCATTAAAGGGATAGTTCACCCAAAAAAATGTATTTGAAGTTTATCTGCTTACCCCCAGGGCATCCAAGATTTAGGTGTCTTTGTTTCTTCAGTAGAACACAAATGAAGAACCGAGTTTGGTTCTTACATGTCAACGGGGTGTAATTCTACGAGAGTAAAAAGAACATGCACAGGGTTTAATTTATAGTTTGTGCATGTTTTTATTTATTTTTAATTTTTTTTACTATCATAAGCCCCATTCGCATAGGACTAGTATTATCTGGGGACCTGTGGTGATTTGTAATATTTGCAGAGAATGTCTGTGATCTTAATCCCATGCGAATCGGCCATGTCTGTAATTTGTAAAGTAAAAATTCCCCCGCAAATTACCTACCATGTTTCGCCGAACACCGAGGTCCTGTGATGATGATAGTCCAGTGCGAATCGGATTCTCTGTGATTTGGCCAGGATTAAGTGGTTCGTATATCATTTTTGCAAGGTTTTTGTTTCCTGTGCTCATTTCTATCTTTATCTTTCACAAAGAATGGAGACTGCATTCATAATGTGCACCGTTGTGAATTCCCGCACGGATACAGTGCCTTGCGAAAGTATTCGGCCCCCTTGAACTTTACGACCTTTTGCCACATTTCAGGCTTCAAACATAATGATATAAAACTGTAATTTTTTGTGAAGAATCAACAACAAGTGGGACACAATCATGAAGTGGAACGAAATTTATTGGATATTTCAAACTTCTTTAACAAATCAAAAACTGAAAAATTGGGTGTGCAAAATTATTCGGCCCCCTTAAGTTAATAGTTTGTAGTGACACCTTTTGCTGCGATTGCAGCTGTAAGTCGCTTGGGGTATGTCTCTATCAGTTTTGCACATCAAGAGACTGAAATTTTTGCCCATTCCTCCTTGCAGAACAGCTCGAGCTCAGTGAGGTTAAATGGAGAGCTTTTGTGAACAGCAGTTTTCAGTTTTTTCCACGGATTCTCGATTGGATTCAGGTCTGGACTTTGACTTGGCCATTCTAACACCTGGATATGTTTATTTTTGAACCATTCCATTGTAGATTTTGCTTTATGTTTTGGATCTTTGTCTTGTTGGAAGACAAATCTCCATCCCAGTCTCAGGTCTTTTGCAGACTCCATCAGGTTTTCTTCCAGAATGGTCCTGTATTTGGCTCCATCCATCTTCCCATCAATTTTAACCACCTTCCCTGTCCCTGCTGAAGAAAAGCAGGCCCAAACCATGATGCTGCCACCACCATGTTTGACAGTGGGGATGGTGTGTTCAGGGTGATGCTTTTACGCCAAACATAACGTTTTGCATTGTTGCCAAAAAGTTCAATTTTGGTTTCATCTGACCAGAGCACCTTCTCTACATGTTTGGTGTGTCTCCCAGGTGGCTTGTGGCCAGTGTTGGGAATGTTACTTTAAAAAAGTAATTAGTTATAGTTACTCACTACTAGGGCTGCATGATTAATTTAAATCGAACCACAATCGCGATTTGGCTTGTTTGCGATTATGAAAGCTCAAAGGCTGCGATTTTAATTAAATAAATAAATGCCCAGTGTGTTAGCGAAGAGCAGCTCTGTGATCAGGAGTAAACGCTGCTCCGTCTGAAAGACTGCGAGTTTGAGTCGCTTATAACGTGCGTTTGAAAAAGCAACACGAGCCAAACTACAAACTAGTGAAGCATTCATAAACCTATTCAACAAAAGACAACGCTTAATGACATGTTTTACCTCACTTCATATCGTTAGTCGAGTGTTTGTGAGCTGATGTGGCTTCTCATCAGAGTGAGGCAGATGATGCGTTATTTTATAGCATTCTATCTCAATCAGCACTGCATTATAATACACTTTATTATAAAAATACCCTTGATGGCTTGAAGAACTCAAATACACCATATTTTGCTGCAGTCGTGTTTATCGTCATCATGTTTAATCAAAGCGTCTCTATCTTCTGTTTACACCGCGTTAGCTTCACATCATCGATTTCCTGAAAACTAACATCAATTACTTCTCTGAGGCAAATGGGGCGTTTTCCGCTCGAGGGCGCACTCTGGCTTTAAGTATGAATTAAAAACTTTTGGGTAATCAATAATAAGAAACTTAATAAACTTAAAAAATTATAAATTTATTGGACAATCCATGTTTTTCTTCAATGTACAGGAGTTTTTTCCCCCCACAGTGGATGCACAAGAGGTTCATATTTCATATTAAAGATAGACTGTAAGAAATTGATATCACAGATAAACAACACACACACACACACACACACACACACACACACACACACACACACACACACACACACACACACACACACACACACACACACACACACATAGCCTATATATATAAATCTTTTATTTTATTTTATTACAATAACTCCTTAGGCTTAGACCTTTCTAATGTGTTTTAGTCATAGCCTGTCTGCATATTAATAGGTAACCCAGCAGTTTTTTTTTTTGTATAAAATAAGTTTTCTGTAAAATATGACAATAATAATAATAATAATAATAATAATAATAATAATTAGTATTATATTGTTATATTTATTCTGACATAATCTTTTTTATTTGTAATTATGAAAATTGTAAGTGAAAATTATGAGTTATTGTAATGGTAATATTTCTTATTTTTAAAAATATTTTTAGCTGTAATAATAATCATAATAATAATTATTAGTCACATTAATATAAAAACACAATGACTTTTTACCCAGAATAATTGCAATTATATATTTCCCCCAAATCGTGCAGCCCTACTCACTACTTGTTCAAAAATGTTATTAACTGAATTACTCTATAATAAAAGTAACTCGTTACCAGGGAAAGTAACTATTTGCTTTACTGTAAAAAAAAAGAAAAAAAGTTGCTATGTCATATAATTTTGATTTTTTTTAACCAGTTTTCACAAGTCAATTGAAATTAGTAGAACAGACAAGTGTTTATAACTTTTTTTAAATGTTCAAATATGTAAAATATCTGGGATGCCCCAATATTAAGTGTTAAATGAATGAAATGGACACTAAATAGTAGGGGTGTCCATCCCCGACTAAGGATTTACACATTCGAATTAGAATTTTAGAATCTCTATGGTCGACCGATAGTCGAATCATCTATGCGTGTGTAAACCATAGACCGGAAAAAAATAAACGGTATAAACGGGTTGGGAAGGGCAGGACACTAATCAGCAGGAGGCTAAGACTATTTTTATTTTACTTTACACACGGCACACAGCCACCACTTTTAATAGAGTGATCAAAACTAGGCTACACTACACATTCGTAAATTAACCATTCTCTCATAACATTTAAAAGCCGCGATCGTAACACAGAACATCACACAAATATATAAAAGAACATTTTGATAAATAAACCAAAAAAAAAATCCTGCCTAGAGAGGAAAAGAACACTTCGAGTGCGTTTATATGCACGTTCTTAAGCCGATTGTGCCTAAAGGGGGTCGCACACCGGACTGAAGCTCAGCGCAGTGTCTCAGTAATCTCACACCAGGCAGACGTGAACATACGCACCGCACGCAAGCTCAATTTTGAATTGACTTCTGACAGTAGAGCTGCACGATGAGTGTATCTTGTAGCACAGGGTGAAATCAGTATGTACTTTCACGATTTGAGGGAAATATGCATTTAATCGCCGCGGACAGGTGTCGAATGCCGCCATCGGTGTATGTGTTCGAATTTTAAAGGTGTGGCGCGTCCGGTGTGAAGCTCAGTGCCGCGACATGTCTATAACACTAATATTGAGCACCCCCATATTGCCTAAAATGGTATGATCCTCGTTTCATAACACCCGCAAAGATTCGATCAGTGATCGAATCCGGTCCTGCATATCGATGCATCGAATCTTCGACTATTATGGGTCACCCCTACTAAATAGAATAAATTATTATTATAAAACATTGTACAATCAAATTCAATACATTATTGTAAATATCAGTAATATAGTGGAACAATAAAACAAAATAGATTGTTTAGAACTGTAATATTTATTGCACAGACCCCCAACTGGCCATCAAATAAATCTTAATAATTAATGATGGTCCTTAAGAAAAGTATACAAAAAATAGAAAATAATAATAATAATAAATATATTAGCCTAATTTACATAGACTCTTTGTAGTGCACATTAAAATTCTAAAACTGTCACAAAACTGGTAGACATAGACTGTAGCCTGCTTGAAGTATTTTCTTCCTCACGAAAGTAAACAGTTTAACAAGAAGTGCTCTTAAGTTTTATTTGTATGGCGGGCTTACCCACTTTCTCACGAGAAAAACCTAGTTTTGGTTGCTTTAATGTCGTGGCTCTGTCTAATCCGGTAGCGAAGCTCACGTTAATCTATGCGTTCACCGACGTGGAGAGACTCTTTCTTCCTGGGCATAAGTTGCACGTTACATAAACATAATACCTTTCACCTCAACGAGGGAACAGTAATGCTTATACTTCCAGTTTGTGAAAGCTACCATTGAAGTCATTGGACATGATGTCGCTTTGACTCCTGATCGCTGGTCGCATGCACGCGTGCATGATGTAGGCTATGTCTCACACACACACACACACACACACACACACACACACACACACACACACACACACACACACACACACACACACACACACACACACACACACACACACAGCTGCAGGTCCACTGACAGAGCGCGTCTGATCGGATGTAAACCGTTTCAGTGAGTAACGCGGCATTTTATTCTCAGTAACGATAACGGCGTTGTAACGGGGGAAACAGTAATTTGTTTGATTACTCGTTACTGAAAAAGTTAACGCCGTTAGTAACGCCGTTTATCTATAACGCCGTTATTCCCATCACTGCTTGTGGCCAACTTTAAACAACACTTTTTATGGATATCGTTAAGAAATGGCTTTCTTCTTGCCACTCTTCCATAAAGGCCAGATTTGTGCAGTTTACGACTGATTGTTGTCCTATGGACAGAGTCTCCCACCTCAGCTGTAGATCTCTGCAGTTCATCCAGAGTTATCATGGGCCTCTTGGCTGCATCTCTGATCAGTCTTCTCCTTGTATGAGCTGAAAGTTTAGAGGGACGGCCAGGTCTTGGTAGATTTGCAGTGGTCTGAAACTCCTTCCATTTCAATATTATCGCTTGCACAGTGCTCCTTGGGATGTTTAATGCTTGGGAAATCTTTTTGTATCCAAACCCGGCTTTAAACTTCTCCACAACAGTATTTTGGACCTGCCTGGTGTGTTCCTTGTTCTTCATGATGCTCTCTGCGCTTTAAACGGACCTCTGAGACTATCACAGTGCAGGTGCATTTATACGGAGACTTGATTACACAAAGGTGGATTCTATTTATCATCATTAGTCATGTAGGTCACCATTGGATCATTCAGAGATCCTCACTGAACTTCTGGAGAGAGTTTGCTGCACTGAAATTAAAGGGGCCGAATAATTTTGCACGCCCAATTTTTCAGTTCTTGATTTGTTAAAAAAGTTTTAAATATCTAATAAATTTAATTCCACTTCATGATTGTGTCCCACTTTTTATTAAAAATTACAGTTTTATATCTTTAAGCCTTTTACATGTTTGAAGCCTGAAATGTGGCAAAAGGTCGCAAAGTTAAAGGGTACCGAATACTTTCGCAAGGCACTGTACTTTCACTTTATAATTAATACCAATTTGTGAGCAAATTTCTTAAATGGTTTGTTTAATATTAATATATCAATACTATTCTTAATGAAAAACATAACAGAACAGTACAATGACAAGTCTGCTTAAATGGGCGCTTTTACATTTAGCTTTGAAACTGAATCTTCCACCGTATTGTCAGCTTCTCAGTCGCGATAAATGAAATTCCTGCTATCTGTGCTCAGTTCAGTTTTTAATTGTAGCATCTGTAGTCTAACTGAACAAATTTATTTTCATTACTATAAAACTATCAAACGATATCGATACATATGACTATGATACATCTCATCTACATCTATATATACAGTCTTGTTCAAAATAATAGCAGTACAATGTGACTAACCAGAATAATCAAGGTTTTTAGTATATTTTTTATTGCTACGTGGCAAACAAGTTACCAGTAGGTTCAGTAGATTGTCAGAAAACAAACAAGACCCAGCATTCATGATATGCACGCTCTTAAGGCTGTGCAATTGGGCAATTAGTTGAAAGGGGTGTGTTCAAAAAAATAGCAGTGTCTACCTTTGACTGTACAAACTCAAAACTATTTTGTACAAACATTTTTTTTTCTTCTGGGATTTAGCAATCCTGTGAATCACTAAACTAATATTTAGTTGTATGACCACAGTTTTTTAAAACTGCTTGACATCTGTGTGGCATGGAGTCAACCAACTTGTGGCACCTCTCAGCTGTTATTCCACTCCATGATTCTTTAACAACATTCCACAATTCATTCACATTTCTTGGTTTTGCTTCTGAAACAGCATTTTTGATATCACCCCACAAGTTCTCAATTGGATTAAGGTCTGGAGATTGGGCTGGCCACTCCATAACATTAATTTTGTTGGTTTGGAACCAAGACTTTGCCCGTTTACTAGTGTGTTTTGGGTCATTGTCTTGTTGAAACAACCGTTTCAAGGGCATGTCCTCTTCAGCATAGGGCAACATGACCTCTTCAAGTATTTTAACATATGCAAACTGATCCATGATCCTTGTGTAGTGATTTTTACTTTTGTCCACCCAAGGACACTAAGTAAGAGAGTGATTGGTACTCACGTCACCGCTGACGTTGTGAATTTGGATCACACGTCACTTAAGGTGTGGTTATGAGTACATCAGATGACCACCTTCCCCCCTGTTTGTTTGGGACACTAGTCAAGGCCTTTTACCTTGGCTGTATGAGAACACTCCGCACAGGAGGCTGCCCAGTCATTTATAATGAATGTAAAGGGGGGGAGAATTGGTCAGCTGATTTATCTGAAAGATTGGTGAGATTTCTAACTTGTAGAGCCTTTTCTGCTTTATCAGCACAAGGAAGACACAATTGTAATAAAATAGATTTTATTAACAAAAGATAAACAGAACAATTAACACAACTACTAAATGAATACAATGAATGATAAAGGAATAGAGTGCGTAAAATGCATAAAATACATGTGAGTAAGTTAAGTGTGGCTATAGAAGAGTTACGTTATCTTATGGAAAGATAAACTGTTGTTTCTCTGAAACTAAGGTGAAGAACCTTATTATGCATTAAACAAATAAACGAAAGATTATTTGTTATTAACTAGCATCAGTTATATTACGTCTAATGTAAATTAGAAAATCATATATTGATAATATACAACAATGCCAAGGTCTCTAGAGAGAGGTTTGGTTAAGTGATATTTACGTTCCACGTGGTTGAGTAAGCAGTCCGATGGTGATGACTTCTTCTAATGGTTTTGCTGGGAGACAGTGCAGTGAAGAAAGGAGCTGGAATCTGTTTCAACAGCCTTGAACACGAAGATCTGTGGGATGCGGATCTCCTGGGGCACCAAAGGGTCCTAAAATCTGGAACACGCAGATGAGGCCCTGAAGTAGGTGCAGAAGGTCCTTAATCTGGAACACGCAGATGAAGGAACCTTGAAGTGAAGGTTTGCTCTCCTGAGCTTAACCTTGTTGCAAATGTCTCTGTGTGTCTTCTGCCTCTTTGGACCAGACACTCAGAAGTTGGTCAATCTGCTCTGTTCTCTTTAGCATGGAGACTCGGGACGTGCTGTAGTCGTCTCGCTGGACTAAAACTCTGAACGTAGTGTTGGTTAATGTCTCTTTCCTCACAGGCTGGAGATTCAGATCCTCGGATCTTGTGTTGTCTCTCTGGTTAAACCAGAGGCTCAGAACTTGGTTGCTCTGTCACAGTCTAATCCTCGGCGGACAGACTCAGAACTTGGTGAACTGTTTGTCTCTCGGATGTGGAGACTCAGAACCTGGTTGCTCTGTTACAGTCTAATCCTCAGGGGACAGACTCAGAACTTGGTGAACTGTTTGTCTCTCGCGTGGAGGAGACTCAGAACCTGATTGCTCTGTCACAGTCTAATCCTCAGGGGACAGACTCAGAACAAGGAGTGTCTATTGAAAGGGTACCTTTATCCTTTTCCAAATAGGAGGAGATTGCAATTTGGCGCTTCTCCATTCCAGTGTTACTATTGGCTGCTGGCACCAGAGAGGGCACACTGTGGCCCACCCTTCTTTCCCCTGTGGAACTCATTTGCATACTGTACACAGTTAGAAGTCTTTAAATGGTCTTTAAAGTTCATCAATGCATTTCTCACTTTCCAAACCACCATCAGAATACCCTTGGCAATATACTTAACAAATAGACACCAAACATGATGGAAAAAGATTGAACTGTCATGTGTTCATTCATTTGTTCATTAACAGCTGAATTTGTGGAAGATGTTGCATTACAAATAGCTGTCACTGAAAATACTTATTTCTCTGAATAAGTATGAGATGGATATGTGTAGTTTACATCAGTCTTAAGGTTTCCAAACATAGTTGTGAATGGATTTGGATGGATCAGTTTTGGTCTTTCTTTGTTTCACCCACTACTGCTGAAGTCCTGAGGAATGTTTATGGCCGTCACAAATCAGGTCATTAGGGATCCATCTCTAGATGGGTGAAGGGCAGAAACTGCATGTGGACCAATGAGAAGTCCTGTCCTTCCTGGGCTTGGAACTAGAGGTCTTCTTCTTGCCCCCAAAGAGGTGTCTGGATGTTGTCCAAGCATCTTTATCTGATGCTGTTGAACATTTTGTTTGTGCTAGTCCAACAGGATCCAATCAAAACTGAGCAAACCTTTGTCCACTGTTATGGGCAAAAAGGGGCCTGGCCATAAACTGGGCCCTGGAATTCTGGTGTCCACTACACTTGGTATGCGATAAATAGGCCCAACACCATAGTAGGAGAAACATGCCCATATCATGATGCTTGCACCTCCATGCTTCACTGTCTTCACTGTGTACTGTGGCTTGAATTCAGAGTTTGGGGGTCGTCTCACAAACTGCCTGTGGCCCTTGGACCCAAAAAGAACAATTTTACTGCTAAAATTCGACTGCTTTACGGCATATACGTCACTTCCACCACCACCTGCAGTAAACACAAGTAAATACATAAAACGTACAAAATCATATCATATTTTAGGAAACCCAAGATGTCTGTGATATTTGTTTATTTGTCTTGCCTCAAGCTTTAATGCAAATCGATTTTTCAAATTTACTGATTCATCTAGAGGCATGAAATCGCTTTAACTGACATTTTCCTGGACCGTTCCCACCTGGTGGAATGACCTGCCGATCTCAATTCGTGCTGCCGATTCTTAAGACACATCTCTTCCAATTGCACCTGATCAATAAAGAATAGCACTTAACTATCCATTAATTTTTGTTTGTTTGTCCAAAAAACAAACTAAAAAAAACTGTGTACTGTGCTAATTAACTGAGACTTCTTACAGCTCTTACAGGTTGTTGGCCTTGTTTTTTTCGTTGCTTCTATTGCTCTCCCCTTTTTTGTAAGTCGCTTTGGATAAAAGCGTCTGCTAAATGATTAAATGTAAATATAATCTATGGTAGCTTGATATTATGATATTGTTGATTACTATTGAGTTACTATTGAGTTATTACCTACCACTCAAACATTGAATTGAAGTATCATATAGATTCTGTAAAACGGTGACCAATAGACTTGGCTACTATAATGACGCTGGCTTGTAAACGTGAGCATCGCGATCATTTAGCGTTTAAAAAAAAATTAAACCCATGAAATTATATTCAAATGACATGCTGAAACAAATGCCACTGTACCTGGGATGAAGACATTTCACACGCAACGCAAGCAGAACACCAGCATGTGAACTCCTCCTGCAGTGTTCAGGGTAACTGATAACTTAGTGATGCGCGGGTCGGCTTTTTTTCCAACCCGCGGGTCCCGCTTTTATGAAATTATTTGGCCCGCCCCGCACCACTGTATATATTTTAACAACCCGCTCCACACTCGCGACCATTAAATAGACATACTAGGCATTGTAATGTAAACGAAGACAGCTTTTATTTAAGCCTGAAAGTGCTTGGAAACATTGCCCTGTAAACAAATATGAACCATAAATCAGGTCATAGTAATAACAGTAATTATATTCTTAATAATATATTATATATAATATATTGATAAACATTTTCAACATTTACAAAGCACGAACCTCGTCTCTCTCGACAACTTCTTCATTATCGTTCTCCCACTCACTAAACTCATTTATCTTTGACTCGCTCGGCTGGCTGGCGGCTGGAGCTGCTTGGCTATACTTGCTAATGCAAGTTACGTTGCTACGGCCGTCGTATTGTAACCTTATCAAAGAGCCTAATAAAATTAGGGCTGGGCAAGTAAATGCATTATTATCGCGATAACGCATTTATTTATTAACGCTGACAATTATTTTATCGCACATTAACGTAGTTATTATTATATTGAAAGGCCTTTGCTCACTGCCTCTGAATATACATACAGACAAACCATTGGTCACAGGAATACAGTGCTGTCTGTAGCCTAAGCCAAGGGCGTGACATTCTTTGTCTGGGACAAATGGGACAAGTAAAATATAAAAATAACCAGAAACGCGAGAATGATTCCGATTTTTTTTTAAATTATATTCAATGTAAACAGCGATTGATGAATGTATAGGTCCGTCTAAAAAAATTGCATATTGTGATAGTTCATTATTTTCCATAATGTAATGATAAAAATTAAAGTTTCATATATTTTAGATTCATTGCACACCAACTAAAATATTTCAGGTCTTTTATTGTTTTAAGACTGATGATTTTGGCATACAGCTCATGAAAACCCAAAATTCCTATCTCAAAAAAATT
This sequence comes from Pseudorasbora parva, assembly GCF_024679245.1. NCBI lineage: Eukaryota > Metazoa > Chordata > Actinopteri > Cypriniformes > Gobionidae > Pseudorasbora > Pseudorasbora parva. The sequence continues at coordinate 20,729,897 of NC_090183.1, forward strand.
TGCATATCATGAAAAGGTTCTCTAAACGAGCTATTAACCTAATCATCTGAATCAAATAATTAACTCTAAACACCTGCAAAAGATTCCTGAGGTTTTTAAAAACTCCCAGCCTGGTTCATTAATCAAAACTGCAATCATGGGTAAGACTGCCGACCTGACTGCTATCCAGAAGGCCATCATTGACACCCTCAAGCGAGAGGGTAAGGACACAGAAAGAAATTTCTGAACGAATAGGCTGTTCCCAGAGTGCTGTATCAAGGCACCTCAGTGGGAAGTCTGTGGGAAGGAAAAAGTGTGGCAAAAAACGCTGCACTACGAGAAGAGGGGTGACCGGACCCTGAGAAAAATTGTGGAGAAGGACCAATTCCAGACCTTGGGGGCCCTGCGGAAGCAGTGGACTGAGTCTGGAGTAGAAACATCCAGAGCAACCGTGCACAGGCGTGTGCAGGAAATGGGCTACAGGATTCCCCAGGTCAAGCCACTTTTGGGCTACAGAGAAGCAGCACTAGACTGTTGCTCAGTGGTCCAAAGTACTTTTTTCGGATGAAAGCAAATTTTGCATGTCATTTGGAAATCAACGTGCCAGAGTCTGGAGGAAGACTGGGGAGAAGGAAATGCCAAAATGCCCCTTTAAAAGCTTAAGGCCCCTATCGAAACATCCTCTGCCTCCATAACACCTCAGCAGTGCCATAGGCTGATTGCCTCCATGCCATGCCGCATTGAAGCAGTAATTTCAGCAAATTCCCGACCAAGTATTGATTGCATAACTGAACATAATTATTTGAAGGTTGACTTTTTTTGTATTAAAAACACTTTTCTTTTATTGGTCGAATTAAATATGCTAATTTCATAACAGCAATATAAACTCACAGAAGAAACACTGGGGTAAAACTGAGTTTTTTGTAGTTGTTGATATTTATGATTTATGATATTGTTAATAACACAAGTTGACTTTGCAGTCGTGAATTGTGAAGCATAAATGGTGTAGCCTAGTTCAATAAATAAGTAGCCTAATTAATTTTAAGTTACTTGCATTTTAGATCCAAACAACCTTTTTTTGTTCCATTTCACCTATGATTTCACCGACGAAAATAGTTCCAAAAGAAAGCAACAGTCAGCGGTGTTTTGTTACTAAATGATTCAGCGTTTTGAATGAATCATTTGAATAAATGACTCAATGACTCACTTATGAAGATGATCACTTGCTGCCCCCTATTGGCAGTTATGTTTAAAATCAGATTGCATGTTTTATTTAGAACATCAACCTTATTTATTGCAGCTGTATTTTTTGCAGTTTAAATTATTTAATTTGATTGGTAACAGCCTATAGTGTCTTTACTATTATAACGTAATTTATTAATCAAATGTTAGAATTTAACATGAAAGATGATGCATACATTTAATAAGATTAAAAAAATGGCCTTTATAAAATTAAATAACGCCCTGGGGTGAATATCACAAATATGCAGATTTAAGTAGGCCTATGTAAAAACTGACACAGCACTGATGAGAATATTACTACAGAATCAATATATGTTTACCACCAATTTAATTTAATTTGATTAAATTAATGTTTAAGTTGATATTTACAAGAAATATTGTAACTGTTACTAACTTTTAACTGCTGTAAAAACACCTTATTTGTTTAAAGTGTTTGCAAACCATGTTATTGCACTTTTGTTCATTTAGCAGCACTTTTGTATTCATTATTGAATTTTGTGCATACTGCGATTAATCCCAGAAAATCATACGATTAATTGCAATTAAACATTTTAATCATTGCCCAGCACTAAATAAAATATGAAATAGATATTCCCAAATATTTAATATAGGCTATAGGGAATTGAATGCAACATACAGGTCCTTCTCAAAAAATTAGCATATTGTGATGAAGTTCATTATTTTCCATAATGTAATGATAAAAATTAAACTTTCATATATTTTAGATTCATTGCACACCAACTGAAATATTTCAGGTCTTTTATTGTTTTAATACTGATGATTTTGGCATATAGCTCATGAAAACCTCAAAAATCTAAAAAAAAAAAATTGCTTATTTCATCCGACCAATAAAAGAAAAGTGTTTTTAATACAAAAAAAAATCAACCTTCAAATAATTGTTCAGTTATGCACTCAATACTTGGTCGGGAATCCTTTTGCAGACATGACTGCTTCAATGCGGCGTGGCATGGAGGCAATCAGCCTGTGGCACTGCTGAGGTGTTATGGAGGCCCAGGATGCTTCGACAGCGGCCTTAAGCTCATCCAAAGTGTTGGGTCTTGCGTCTCTCAACTTTCTTTTCACAATATCCCACAGATTCTCTATGGGGTTCAGGTCAGGAGAGTTGGCAGGCCAATTGAGCACAGTAATACCATGGTCAGTAAACCATTTACCAGTGGTTTTGGCACAGGTGCCAGGTCATGCTGAAAAACGAAATCTTCATCTCTATAAAGCTTTTCAGCAGATGGAAGCATGAAGTGCTCCAAAATCTCCTGATAGCTAGCTGCATTGACCCTGCCCTTGATAAAACACAGTGGAACAACACCAGCAGCTGACATGGCACCCCAGACCATCACTGACTGTGGGTACTTGACACTGGACTTCAGGCATTTTGGCATTTCCTTCTCCCCAGTCTTCCTCCAGACTCTGGCACCTTGATTACCGAATGACATGCAAAATTTGCTTTTATCCGAAAAAAGTACTTTGGACCACTGAGCAACAGTCCAGTGCTACTTCTCTGTAGCCCAAAAGTGGCTTGACCTGGGGAATGCGGCACCTGTAGCCTATTTCCTGCACACGCCTGTGCACGATGGCTCTGGATGTTTCTACTCCAGACTCAGTCCACTGCTTCCGCAGGTCCCCCAAGGTCTGGAATTGGTCCTTCTCCACAATCTTTCTCAGGGACCGGTCACATCTTCTCGTTGTGCAGCGTTTTTTGCCATGCTTTTTCCTTCCCACAGACTTCCCACTGAGGTGCCTTGATAAAGCACTCTGGGAGCAGCCTATTTGTTCAGAAATTTCTTTCTGTGTCTTACCCTCTCGCTTGAGGGTGTCAATGATGGCCTTCTGGACAGCAGTCAGGTCGGCAGTCTTACCCATGATTGCGGTTTTGAGTAATGAACCAGGCTGGGAGTTTTTAAAAGCCTCAGGAATCTTTTGCAGGTGTTTAGAGTTAATTATTTGATTCAGATGATTAGGTTAATAGCTCGTTTAGAGAACCTTTTCATGATAAGCAAATTTTTTGATTAATTTGGGGTTTTCATGAGCTGTATGCCAAAATCATCAGTCTTAAAACAATAAAAGACCTGAAATATTTCAGTTGGAGTGCAATGAATCTAAAATATATGAAAGTTTAATTTGTATCACAATATGCTAATTTTTTGAGAAGGCCCTGTACACCGATTTTTTTAATTTAATTTTGTTTTTAATGACCCGCCCCAACCCGCGCCGCAAATAAAGTGACAATTTCTTTATCCGCCCCAACCCAACCCGCGCATCACTAGTTCAAGGCTATCAAGGTTGTCATGTCAACAAATGCACATGCGCATCCCCTGATGTAGGATGACAGTTTATGACAGTAGTAGAGGACAATAATGTTTCCCAACTGTAGGGGGACCCCGAGAGCAAAAATTACCTAGTGCTGATTTAATTTGTGTTCTACTGAAGAAACAAAGACACGTGCATCTTGGATGCCCTGGGGATAAGCAAATAAACCAGTTTTCAAAATTTTATTTTTGTGTGAACTATCCCTTTAAAGGTCCCATGGCATGACATTTTATTTTATGAGGTTTTTCAACATTAATATGAGTTCCCATGGCCTGAATATTGTCCCAAGTCGCTAGAAATTTTTATCAGTATAAAACGATTTCAGGCTGTCTTTCTCTGCCTTTGAGAAAATGAGAGCTCAGATGAGCTGATCTAGAATTCTCCTGTTATGACGTCATACCAGGAAAGGTTACCACCCCTTCCTCTGCTTTGCCCACCCATAGAATTAGTAGAGAAAGGAGTCCGTTTTATCACTGATGTCAGCAGTACAGGCTTTACCATAAGGATTTAACAGCACCACCACAAACAGTGAGTAACAGTGTTCATTAATGCCTGATCTGGGATCAATGAGTTCTGATGTGTAGCTAATCATTTAAGTTCACACAGACTTTCTTTCTAAATCGTTTAAAACTGTCAGTCCTGCAGCTGGCCGTCTTGATGCATCAGTGAATCAAGTCAGTGACTAAAACCATCAACTTAACGTTGTTTCTGTTAGCAGCATGAAACAAATCTGTTATTTAAAGGTGCACTATGCAACTTTCCGTCCACTGGAGGGCGCCTATTTAAAACAAATGCGTAGTTTGATGACGCAAAGTGTGAGCGCAGCATCTTGGGAGATGTCGTCTTCTCATCACAGCCGGTGGAAAATAGGACTCGGGCAGAAAGCTTACTGTAGTCTAAAGCAGAGCAGGACCAAGTGTTGTGGACCTGAGCACAGCTGCTGGAGCGATTGTTAAACAAATACCCGCCTTGCGAATACCGGGACTTTTATTATGACGGGACGGGACACAGTCGCCGGGCGCCTGCACAGATCCGCTTTTCCGGTTATGATTTTGAGGTAATGCAGCTCTGTTTATCATATTAGATACATTTAAGTGTGTTTAAAACAATGTTATGAGGTTACTCCGTGCGTTCACTTGTTCACACTGCTAAGAGTAAAGCGTTCCTGCCAAATAAAAGCCGAAACCGAGGGTAGCGCAGATATGACACAATTGACAGGCGACTCCCTCAAATGCAATGCTGAAACGTCCCTGTCCTTAGTTAAAATAGCAATTTTCTCACAATTTACAAATAGTTGGAAACATCTGGGATATTGTAGGTACTCAACTGAACAAAATATATAACACCTAGTGGTTTTTGGATATTTTACTGCAAAAATACTACATAGTGCACCTTTAAATGATTAAACTAGAGAGAGCATTCAAAGAACACTCTTTATAATGTTTGGATTGGTCAATCACACTTTTGAATGACGCTGCTCATTATGCTCAACAGAAGCTCTTACTGTATTCATGTCGATGTCATGTTTGCTGTTAGCTGTGGTGAAAGCATTTTGTGAGAGAAATAATGTTGCAAAGTTCACTCGTGTTTATTCAGAGCTCTCAGATACAAACAAAATAAACGCGCGCTCTCAAAAACTTGGTAGAATAAAACTTCCTCAGCACTCTTTGCCCAGCTCCGTTTCCGTCTCTCTCGACTGGCAGCGCTGCAGCAGCTGCTATGGCTCATGCCTGACTAAACCACGCCCCCATCTGCACGTTATCTAATTTTATATGCAAAGATGTCAGCCAATCACAGCAGTGGGTGTTTTCACTGAAGACTCACAGCAGACACGCCTCTTGAAACAGAGTATTCTAAACAGAGGGCTAATATCAGTATAGAAAAAAATGCCTTTTATTTCTAAATTATAATTTTTTTTTTTAATGTAAAAACCATACTATCAATATAAACACCCCAGGAAACATAAAACAATAAAACAACCCATGCCATGGGACCTTTAACTGTGCTTTCCTCCTCCCATCTGTGTTTTACAGGTGAGCCCTTTTATTGATGAGAATACACGAAAGAAGTTTCTGATCTATGCGGGAAATGACTACCAGGGCCCTGGCGGTCTTGTGGACTACATTGATAAAGAGATCATCCCTGACTTCCTTGGAGGAGAGTGTATGGTATGTAGTTTTTTTTTTTCTTATGCTTTGAGAGTGAATGTATCATTCACTGCCATGAAGATCTGTATGCATATCCCCTCCAAAAGTATTGGAACAGTGAGGACTATTCCTTTATTTTTTCTGTAGACTGAAAACATTTGGGTTTGACATCCAAAAATGTATATGAGACAAAAGATCAATCTTTCAGCTTTTATTTCCAGGCATTTACATCTGGATCTGATACACAACTTAGAAGATATAACCTTTTGTTTGAACCCACCCATTTCTCATGTGACCAAAAGTATTGGAACAGATTAATTTAAAATAGATTAAAGTGAATAAGATTTAATATTTAGTTGAAAATCCTTTGCTTGCAATAACTGCATCAAGCCTATGACCCATTGACTTCACCAAACTTTTGCATTCTTCTTTTGTAATGCTTTTCCAGGCTTCCACTGCAGCCTCTTTCAGTTGTTGTTTGTTTTGGGGGGTTACTCCCTTCAGTCTCTTTTTTAGCTGGTAAAATGCATGCTCTATAGGGTTTAAGTCTGGAGATTGACTTGGCCAGTCTAAAACCTTTCACTTTTTGCCCCTGATGAACTCCTTTGTTGCTTTGGCACTGTGTTTTGGGTCATTATCTTGCTGCATGATGAACGATCAGTTTGGTTGCATTTTTCTGTAAATTGGCAGACAAAATTTTTCTGTACACTTCAGAGTTCATTTTGCTGCTGCCATCATGTGTTACATCATCAATGAAGATCAATGAGCCCCTCCCAGAAGAAGCCATGCAAGCCCAAGCCATGACATTACCTCCACCGTGTTTCACAGATGAGCTTGTATGTTTGGGGTCATGAGCAGATCCTTTTTTCTCCAAACTTTAGCCTTTCCATCACTTTGGTAGAGGTTAATCTTTGTCTCATCAGTCCATAAAACTTTGCCCCAGAATGTTTGAGGCTTGTCTCTGTAGTTTTTGGCAAATTCCAGCCTGGCCTTCTTATTCTTCTTGCTAATGAGAGGTTTGCATCTTCTGGTGTAGCCTCTGTACTTTTGTTCATGAAGTCTTCTGCGGACTGTAGACTGTGATACCTTCACTCCTGCCCTCTTGTGGTTGTTGCTGATGTCACTAACAGTTGTTTTAGGGTCTTTCTTTACAGCTCTCACTATGTTTCTGTCGTCAACAGCTGATGTTTTTCTTGGTCTACCCATTCAAGGTCTGTTACTTAGTGCACCAGTGGTTTCTTTCTTCTTCAGGACATTCCAAATGGTTGTACTTGCTATGGTCAATGTTTGTGGAATGGCTCTGATTGATTTTCCATCTTCTCTCAGCTTCACAATTGCTTGTTTTTCACCCATAGACAGCTCTCTGGTTTTCATGTTGGTTACACGTCTTACTATAAATGCAGTCTGCACAGGCAAAACCCAAATCTGAAACTGAGTGCAGACATTTAGTGCTATTTATTGTTTGAATAATCAATGTAATAGGACACACCAGGGCAACAAAACACACCTGTCAGTCACATGTTCCAATACTTTTGGTCACATGAGAAATGGGTGGGTTCAAACAAAAGGTTATATCTTCTAAGCATAGACAGTAAAAGAAATGGACAGAGCTTTCCCATTGACTTCTACGGCGTTAAGTGATGTCAGTAAAGGAGCACTCACTTCCTGATGGCTGAGCGAACTGCCAAGGCTCAGACTGAGCTTGACGACGTAGATGTGACGTGAACAACCTTTCGGACAGCTGTAGGTCTTCTAGTAGTTGTGGAAAGTGAAATCTGAATCCCGTTGTTTTAATATTTTCTCCCGTTGCTTTTGGCTCACTATGGGCTTCTCTCCATTCTTCTCCCTTGACTTTATCAGACTTTGTCTCCACGTCCCCCCGACTGTCTCATAGACAGTAAAAGATTGCCTGCGAGCGTCTCCTCAGGTCTATATGGTAATTTCTCAACTGTGCGACAGAGTCGCGTTGGTTATCACGCAATAGTTAGCCTATTTTTACAAAAACAGCTTCTGCGGGGCGATAGTGTAAGATACAAGGTAACAGAGCCTTTTATGCATTGTGTTTCTTTATAAATAAACAACGGACAAATGGAGTCTTTAAACGCCTCTGATGTAAACTTATTCACTGTCTAAGTGACTCAAAAATGAATGGGAGTCAATGGGATGCTAACAGCAGGTGATGGCTTGGTTAGCAATGGCCGCCCCTATGGGTGGAATGGGTTTCCGAGTGCTAGATTACCCCCTTGCTTCTAAGTTGTGTATCAGATCCAGATGTAAATGCCTGGAAATAAAAGCTGAAAGATTGATCTTTTGTCTCATATAAATTTTTGGATGTCAAACTGTTTTCAGTCTACAGAAAAAAAATAAAGGAATAGTCCTCACTGTTCCAATACTTTTGGAGGGGACTGTATATTCAAACTGGGATATTTGGGTGTTGTCTCACCTTAGTATGGTTTTAGTAGCTTATTGAACTAAAGTGGTGGCACTGTCATATGTGCAGTGTGAAGTGCCAGAGGGTGGCTTGGTGCCCAAGTCCCTGTACAGAACTGCAGAGGAACTAGAGAACGATGAAATCAGGCTGTGGACGGAGACTATTTACCAGAGTGCGAGCATCTTTAAAGGAGCGCCACATGAGGTTAGACTGCATTAAAAACAATATATGATTTGGGTTGTGTTTCGTGCATTTGCAAAATATCTCATCTAAGATTTTTTACAAAACTGGATTTTAATCTGAGAAAACACAACATTGATCACATTTTAAACCAGAGTACCACCTACTGAACATCAATAAAGCTACACATTTAAAGTTTCCTTTTTTATATCTATTCCTGAAGCTACTGATTGAGATCATCGATGCCTCTTCAGTCATCACTTGGGACTTTGATGTATGTAAAGGTGATGTGATCTTCAATATCTACCACTCTAAACGAGCTCCACAGCCTCCAAGGAAAGATCCGCTGGCTACCCATGGCATCACCTCTCCTGCAGGCAACAACGTGCAGCTTATAGATAAATCCTGGCTGCTGGGACAAGACTACAGCATGGTGGAGTCACCACTCACCTGCAAAGAGGGAGAAAGTGTGCAGGTATGTTACATATAGGCAGTGGGCCGGACCCTGAAATTGTGAATTTCACTGATCCCTGCCAAGGAACGTAATTGGTTTACAGATGGCGTGTACAAATTCATATAAGTAGTGTAAGTATTGTTTCCAACGTTGATTTGTGCACATTTGATGAAGATATTTTTAGCAAATTTTTAGGACTACTAAATTGTAGCGTCACAAAACGTAAACAAATCTCCCGTCTCCTTGACAACCAGCATAGTTGATACCCAGGGTGGGAAATTAGCCCACGCCACCAGCCAATGGCGGGTATTTTTTCAAAGTGGCGGGTGACTTTGCCGTGTATACCAGCCACAGTGACGGGTGGGTTGTAAAACATGTTTATTGGTTACTATAGGGGTGCTCCGATTGATCGACAACCCATCTCAATCGGTCGATAATCGCGTTGGGATTTTTGATCAGCGGTCTCTAAAAAGGCTGATCTCATAAACCAATCTCATGCTGACGACACGCGCCTGCTGTGAGAATGAGGGCATGACATGCAGCGGTACCGTCTCATTCTCTTTCTGGCGCCAGTATAATAATTATAATGCTGAAGGTGAGGTACAACTTTCTGTGAGACGTAAGTTCACAAACAGCACGAGTGAATCACCGCTCTCTCTCTCTCTCTCTCTCTCTCTCTCTCTCTCTCTCTCTCTCTCTCTCTCTCTCTCTCTCTCTCTCTCTCTCTCTCTCTCTCTCTCTCTCTCTCTCTCTCTCTCTCTCTCTCTCTCTCTCTCTCTCTCTCTCTCTCTCTCTCTCTCTCTCTCTCTCTGCATGTAACCGCTTGCAGTCATTTGTGTAACTGCGTGTATTCGCTCTTAAAGTGACAGCAATGAACTGCTGCTGTCTCTGAGTTTCTCTTTGTCTTGTGTTGTTTGATTAACCTTAATGTCACTCACTGCTTTTAACTTTTGCAGCCTTAAGTGTAAAGATTAATGTAATTTATTCAGGGAAGACCAATATTAATTTATATTTGATTCCTTATTAAATTTCTTTACTATTTCGTGCCTCAATAATGTTAGACCTACTTTACATGTCTGTAAAATTCCCTATAAATAATTCTCCATTAGAAAAAGAAGGCTTCAAATAGATTGGTATCGGATCGGCAGATACTGCTTCCTGTGATCGACGCTCGGAAAAATCAGTTTTAGTCTCAACATCGGTTAATGGAAACAGCATAATTTCGGAATTGTTTATCAACCTTTGGAAAATATACATTTTTGTGCAAATCTGTTGGCTAATGAAAACGTGGCTACTGTCAAACATACCTGTCGTCAGAAAATGCAAACAATTTGTTCGTAAGAGGAACAACTAACCTTGAATTAGAAGTAATAAAAGACCACGAGTCATCCAGGTCTCATATCAAGTGCACTGCCATACAGCCAGTGTTGGGCAGTAGCGAGATACAAGTTGCGACGCTTTAGATTTTCCAGTAGCTAAGAACTTTATCCAGTAAATTTCCTTTTGTGTAAATTTTATCTTAATTTTAATCCATGTTTCATCAACCAATTGCCTATATTTAATAAATAAAAAAGCAAATAGACTATTGAAGGCAATAATCGTGACAGGAGCGATCACCTTCATTGCACATGAACTGGAGCGCATCTCATAAATAATCTGATACATCGTGTATAGGCTACTTCTACACAAGCTATACTATACATTGTGCACTTACCGTCAGAAGATTTCTAACGTTATTGATCACCTGTGGGTGGGCTTTTTTCACCTTATTTATTTATATTGACAACCGGGACGCAAATGACAGGTATGCAACAATATGAAGGCTATGTATGTGTGTATTGTAGTTAGTTTAAAAATGTATGTTAAATAAACCTCTTACTACCAATACATGCTGTGATTTTTAATTTAATGTGTATAATGAACACTTTGTAGCTTACAGTGTGTATTGAAAAGCTGGGCATTTAACAAGGGCCAAAAGCATAGATTCAAAATAAGATTACAGTGAATAGTGTAAATATGAACACAAAAGTCAGTTTTTTTTAGGAATGTTTTATTTGAAACAAAGACATTACATGGTATTCTTCCAAATCTAAACAGTGAGATTACTGGATTAAAAGTTACCAACCAGGAAAATGTTTAGAAAGTCTTCCTCCAAATTTACCTTTACATTCAGCGAGCAAAATCAGGCTGCTATTCACAGGTACAGAACCTAGAAACAGGAAAAAATAACTGATTAATACTGTAAGAACAAGCGATACTACAAATTCCAATGTTACTCAGGGATGGGCAAAAATACATAAAAATATATTTTAAAATATGATGCAAAATACTCAAGGTGTAAAGGTATATAAATACAAATACAAACAAGAACTGCAAGCAGTTTTACGGGGACAAGCCCCAGAAGGGGCTTTCGCCGAACTCAGAGCAACCTTTAAAAGGCCGCCCCCCACGGGATCGAACCCATAACCTCCGGGCGTGGCGTCCATCGCTCATCTTGTTGCGCCACCGTCCAGGCTTGTGTTCAAACACCTGCTGAAGTTCCATAGTTCTAATGAGAGTCAACTCAAAATGATTTTTTTCAAATAAATCCACAGCTTTTAATATTTAAAAAGTTTCGTTTAGATCAATCTGAGAATGACTCAATGTCTGGAACAGAAGCACATTTTGCAAATAACCAATTGGCATGCTAAGCTAACTAGCATAAAAACAAACACAGGAAGGGTCAACTTCAGTAACAAATATCTCAGGAACGGTAGCAAATATCAAAAATCAGTTCAGTCATTTCTGTGCGGCTCAGTCCAACGATCATCTCAGCCAATTTTGGACAAAATTTGACAAAATTTGAAAGAGGAGTAGCGAAAAAACTGTTTTTCACTTGTTTCAATATTGCGGACAAAAACATTTTTGGAAAATGACAAATGATATATTGTCGTAATCTGCATAAGCCAAAGAACAAGATGACATAAATTACACCAAATTTGGACAACGTTTTCAAAAGTTATAAATGTTTTAGCAAAAATTCCTATATCTCTGGAACAATAGGTGGCGCTATTCTGAAACTTCTCAGGTACGTTCGGGACATGCTGACGGTCACGCATACCAAATTTTGTGCAGATATGTCAAATATTTCAAAAGATATCACATTTTATGACAAAATTCATCCGATCCTAACATATCACCGGATTCGGCATTTCATGCGGAATCCTTAGATACCAATTATATGATATTCTGACAAAGCGTTCAGAAGTTATGGGCAAAAATAGCCTTTTTTCATATCTCATGACATGGCACTGGGCATAGGGTGGCGCTGTTCCCAACTTTGTCATGGACCCTCAGATCATGGGTGTGATGAAGCATACCAATTTTTGTTTCGATTGATCAAAGTTTGGCCGAAATACAGCCTCAGAACCAAATTTGGGTCAACCTCATTGAGTTCATGACATCATAACTTTTGAACAAAGAAGAATAAAAAAAATCTGTTCAGCCATGTCTGTGCGGCTCACTCCAAAGATTATTTCATTCAAATTTGAACAAAATTGGACAAACTTTGAAGGAGGAGTAGCAAAAAAACGGAATACTGTACTTTTCAAAATGGCCGTTACTGTAATAGGGGGAGCCTTAATGTAAGAGGTTGAATGTGATGAGAATGAAGAGAGGAATCCGATGTACTAAGTTTGATTTCTCTATTCCAAAGGGTTCAAGAGTTATAACCGTTTAAATGTTGAATTTTTGGACTGGTGGTGCCGCTATGGAGTTGATCTTAGAGACTCCAAATTTGGTCCAATTACTTTTCATGAGCATCACTACAAGTTTGCCAAATTTCATCATTTTCCTACTTACGGTTCATAAGGCTGCCATAGGAACCCAGTGGGAAGAAAAAGAATAATAACTAGACCATAATAGCTGCTAGCAGCTATTTAGGGGCCAAGCCCCTGTGGCTTTTGTTTTAGGCTATTTGGATATTTTGGATGCATGTTTTTTTTTCCATCATGAATTTCATTATACGGTTCACAAGGTTTAAAGCTTAATAAACACTGGATTTGACCTGTAATTGGTGCTGTTCCCAAACTTCGCATGGATCCTGAAAGTATGGGTCCGCTGAAGCGGACCAAGTTTACTTTCGATTGATCAATGTTTGGTTGAGATACAGCCTCAGAACCCATTCTGGCTCAACATTGGTATGGATCCTGAGAGCATGGGTCCGCTGAAGCGGACCAAGTTTCAAAGCTTTAGCCGGTTGCTTTAAACAGCATGCCACTCGTACAATGTGTTGTTTAATTTTATAAACGCTTGAGTTTTTAAAGGCAGAACCGCAGCTTTTGCCACTAAATGACACAACTTTATAAAGCTGTCCCCCGCGGGGCTCGAACCCATAGCCTCACGATCCGGTGCCCGAGGCTCATCTAATTGCGCCACAGGGAAGACACGTGTTCGTTGGCATGTCGTATGTCCATAGTTCAAATTAAAAATCGACTCAAAATGAAGAATTTTTGATTTAATGAACAACATTATATATTTTTAAAATTTGGTTTATATCATTCTCAGAAGTAATTAATGTCTGGAACGGAAGATTTTTTTTTGCAAATAACCATTTAGAATGCTAAGCTAACTAGCATAAAGACACGAGCACAGGCAAGGTCAACTTCAGAGACAGATTTCTCAGAAACGGTCGCGAATATCAAAAATCTGTTCAGTCATTTCTGCGCGGCTCAGTCCGAAGATCGTCTGAGCCAAATTTGGACAAAATTGGACAAAATTTGTAGGAGGAGTAGCGAAAAAACTGTTTTTTACTTGTTTCAATATGGCTGACAGTAACATGTTTGGAAAATGACAAATGAGACATCGCCGGAATCTGCATAAACCAGGGAACAAGATGACATAAATTACATCAAATTTGGACAAAGGTTTCAAAAGTTATAAATGTTTTAGCAAAAAATCTTATATTTCTGGAACACTAGGTGGCGCTATTCTGAAACTTCTCAGGTACGTTTGGGACATGCTGACGGTCACGCATACCAAATTTTGTGCAGATATATCAAATATTTCAAAAGATATAGCAATTTATGACAGAATTCAAAATGGCGGTCACGTGGTTCATTCGATCCTAACATATCCGGTATCCACAGATTTGGCATGACGCGGGGAATCCATAGACACCAAAATTATGATTTTCTGACAAAGCGTTCAGACGTTATGAGCAAAAATAGCCATTTTTCATATCTCATGACCCCTAGGTGGCGCTGTTCCCAACTTTGGCATGGACCCTCAGATCATGGGTCTGATGAAGCGTACCAACTTTCGTTTCGATTGATAAAAGTTTGGCCGAGATACAGCCTCAGAACCAATTTTGGGTCGAGCTTGTTAAGTTCATGACATTATAACTTTTGAACAGAGATGAATATCAAAATTGGACAAAATTTGAAGGAGTAGCAAAAAAACTGAATACTGTACTTTTCAAAATGGCTGTTACTGTAAGGGGCGGAGCCTTAATGTAAGATATGGAATATGATGAGGGTGAGGAGAGGAATCAGATGTACTAAGTGTCATTTCTCTATTCCAAAGGGTTCAAAAGTTATAACAGTTTAAATGTTGAATTTTTGGACTGGTGGTGGCGCTATGGAGTTGGTCTCAGAGACTCCAAATTTGGTATATGCATTATTGATGAAGATAACTACAAGTGTGCCAAATTTCATCATTTTCCTATATACGGTTCATAGGGCTGCCATTGACTCCCATTCGGGAAAAATAATAATAATAATAACAAGAACTGCAAGCAGTTGTACGGGGCCAAGCCCCAGAAGGGGCTTCCGCCGAACGCAGAGCGACCTTTAAAAGGCCGCCCCCCACGGGACTCGAACCCATAACCTCCGGGTGCGGCGTCCATCGCTCATCTCGTTGCGCCACCGGCCGGGCTTGTGTTCAAACACCTGCTGAAGTTCCATAGTTCTAATGACAGTCGACTCAAAATTAAGATTTTTTTCAAATAAATGCACAGCATTTAATGTTTAAAAAGTTCTGTTTAGATCAAACTCAGAATGACTCAATGTCTGGAACAGAAGCACATTTTGCAAATAACCAATTGGCATGCTAAGCTAACTAGCATAAAAACACAAACAGAGGATGAGTCAACTTCAGTGACAAATATCTCAGGAACGGTAGCAAATATCAAAAATCCGTTCAGTCATTTCTGTGCGGCTCAGTCTGAAGATCATCTGAGCCAAATTTGGACAAAATTGGACAACATTTGTAGGAGGAGTAGCGAAAAAACTGTTTTTCACTTGTTTCAATATGGCGGACAGTAACATGTTTGGAAAATGATAAATGATATATCGTCGGAATCTGCATAAGCCAGGGAACAAAAGGAAATAAATTATATCAAATTTGGACAAAGCGTTCAAAAGTTATAAATGTTTTAGCAAAAATTCCTATATCTCGGGAACACTAGGTGGCGCTATTCTGAAACTTCTCTGGTACGTTTGGGACATGCTGACGGTCACGCATACCAAATTTTCTGCAGATATGTCAAATATTTCAAAAGATATCACATTTTATGACAAAATTCAAAATGGCGGTCACGTGGTTTATTCGATCCTAACATATCCGGTATCACCGGATTTGGCATGTCACGGGGAATCCATAGATACCAATTATATGATTTTCCGACAAAGCGTTTAGAAGTTATGGGCAAAAATAGCCTTTTTTCATATCTCATGACCCCTAGGTGGCGCTGTTCCCAACTTTGGCACGGACCCTCAGATCATGGGTCTGATGAAGCATACCAATTTTCGTTTTGATTGATCAAAGTTTGGCCGAGATACAGCCTCAGAACCAAATTTGGGTCGACCTCATTAAGTTCATGACATCATAACTTTTAAACAAAGACGAATAGAAAAAATCTGTTTAGTCATGTCTATGCGACTCAGTCCAAAGATTATTTAATTCAAGTTTGAACAAAATCGGACAAACTTTGAAGGAGGAGTAGCAAAAAAACTGAATACTGTACTTTTCAAAATGGCTGTTACTGTAATGGGCGGAGCCTTAATGTAAGATCATGAATGTGATCCGCATGAGGAGAGGAATCAGGTGTACTAAGTTTTATTTCTCTATTCCAAAGGGTTCAAAAGTTATAACAGTTTAAATGTTGCATTTTTGGACTGGTGGTGGCGCTATCGAGTTGGTTGTAGAGACTCCAAATTTGGTCCAATTAGTTTTCATAAGCATCACTACAAGTGTGCCAAATTTCATAATTTTCCTACTTACGGTTCATAGGGCTGCCATAGGAACCCAGTGGGAAGAAAAAGAATAATAATAATAACTAGACCATAATAGCTGCTAGCAGCTATTTAGGGGCCAAGCCCCTGCGGCTTTTGTCTTGGGCTATTTGGATATTTTGGATGCATGTTTTTTTTTTTTCCATCATGAATTTCATTATACGGTTCACAAGGTTTAAAGCTTAATAAACACTGGATTTGACCTGTAATTGGTGCTGTTCCCAAACATGGCATGGATCCTGAAAGTATGGGTCCGCTGAAGCGGACCAAGTTTACTTTCGATTGATCAACGTTTGGCTGAGATACAGCCTCAGAACCCATTCTGGCTCGACATCGGTATGGATCCTGAGAGTATGGGTCCGCTGAAGCAGACCAAGTTTCAAAGCTTTAGCCGGTTGCTTTAAACAGCATGCCACTCATACAATGGGTTGTTTAATTTTATAAACGCTTGAGTTTTTAAAGGCAGAACCGCAGCTTTTGCCACTAAATGACACAACTTTATAAAGCTGTGCCCCACGGGGCTCGAACCCATAACCTCACGATCCGGTGTCTGATGTTCATCTCACTGCGCCACAGGGAAGACACGTGTTTGTCGGTATGTCGTATGTCCATAGTTCAAATTAGAAATCGACTCAAAATGAAGAATTTTTGATTTAATGAACAACATTATATATTTTTAAAAGTTGGTTTAAATCATTCTCAGAAGTAATTCATGTCTGGAACGGAAGAACATTTTTTGCAAATAACCATTTAGAATGCTAAGCTAACTAGCATAAAGACACGAACACAGGCAAGGTCAAATTCAGAGACGGATTTCTCCGAAACGGTAGCGAATATCAAAAATCCGTTCAGTCATTTCTGTGCGGCTCGGTCCGAACATCATCTGAGCCAAATTTGGACAAAATTGGACAAAATTTGTAGGAGGAGTAGCAAAAAAACTGTTTTTCCCTTGTTTCATTATGGCGGACAGTTACACGTTTGGAAAACGACAAATTATATATCGTCGGAATCTGCATAAGCCAGGGAACAAAATGACATAAATTATATCAAATTTGGACAAAGTGTTCAAAAGTTATAAACGTTTTAGCAAAAAATCTTATATCTCTGGAACGCTAGGTGGCGCTGTTCTGAAACTTCTCAGGTACGTCTGGGACATGCCGTCGGTCACGCATACCAAATTTTGTACAGATATGTCAAATATTTCAAAAGATATCACATTTAATGACAAAATTCAAAATGGCGGTCACGTGGTTCATCCGATCCTGACATATCCGGTATCCTCGGATTCGGCATGTCACGAGGAATCCATAGATACCAATAATATGATTTTCCGACAAAGCGTTCGGTAGTTATGGGCAAAAATAGCCTTTTTTCATATCTCACGACCCCTAGGTGGCGCTGTTCCCAACTTTGGCACGTACCCTCAAATCATGGGTCTGATGAAGCATACCAATTTTCGTTTTGATTGGTCAAAGTTTGGCCGAGATACAGCCTCTTAACCAAATTTGGGTCGACCTCGTTAAGTTTACGACAGCATAACTTTTGAACAAAGATGAATAAAAAAAATCTGTTCAGTCATTTCTGTGCGGCTCTGTCCAAATATTATGTCTACCAAATTTTGTGAGAATTGGACAAATTTTGAAGGAGGAGTAGCGAAAAAACTGACTACTGTACTTTTCAAAATGGCCATTACTGTAATGGGCGGAGCCTTAATGTAAGAGGCTTAATTTGATCAGCATGATGAGAGGAATCAGGTGAACTAAGTTTGATTTCTCTATTCCAAAGGGTTCAAAAGTTATAAACGTTTAAATGTTGAATTTTTGGACTGGTGGTGGCGCTATAGAGTTGGTCTTAGAGACTCCAAATTTGGCATATTGACTATTGATGAACATATCTATGACTATGCCAAATTTCATAATTTTCCTACTTACGGTTCATAGGGCTGCCATTGACTCCCATAGTAATAATAATAATAATAATAATAAATATAGCTGCAAGCAGCGATTGCGGGGCCAAGCCAAAGATGCGGCAGTAGCGCAATGCAGAGCCAGAAGGAAAAAAAATGGCAGAAATAGAATGTACTTGAGTAACAGATAGGTTCAGAAGTATAGTCAGGATGAACTAAAAATGAACAGAAGTTCAGATGAACAAAATTAACAAACACGCACTTATTTCTAATCCAAGAGGAAGAAAGATAAGTACAACACTTACTCTGATAATAAAGGAATCGAAATAACACATTGCACAAAATTTTATAAAATTCCCCTCCACGGGATTCGAATCCTATATCTCTGGGTCCGGAGTCTGTCGCTTATCCTGTTGCGCTACTGGGGAGGCACTCTTTTACAAACCTGCAGAGGTCTGCTAACCAATTAGCATGCTAAGCTAACTAGCATAAAGACAAAAACACAGGCAAGGTCAACTTCAGAGACTGATTTCTCAGAAACGCTAGCGAATATCAAAAATCCGTTCAGTCATTTCTGTGCGGCTCGGTCTGAAGATCATCTGAGCCAATTTTGGACAGAATTGGACAGATTTTGAAGGAGGAGTAGCGAAAAAACTGTTTTCCATTAGTTTTAATATGGTGGACAGTCACATGTTTGGAAAATGACAAATGAGACATTGGCGGAATCTGCATAAACCAGGGAACAAAATGACATAAATTACATCAAATTTGGACAAAGGTTTCAAAAGTTATAAATGTTTTAGCAAAAAATCTTATATCTCTGGAACACTAGGTGGCGCTATTCTGAAACTTGTCAGGTACGTTTGGGACATGCTATCGGTCACGCATACCAAATTTTGTGCAGATATGTCCAATATTTCAAAAGATATAGCAATTTATGACAGAATTCAAAATGGTGGTCACGTGGTTCATCCAATCCTGACATATCCGGTATCGCCAGATTCGGCATGACACGGGGAATCCAAAGACACCAGGATTATGATTTTCTGACAATGCGTTCAGAAGTTATGGGCAAAAATAGCCTTTTTTCATATCTCATGACCCCTAGGTGGCGCTGTTCCCAACTTTGGCATGGACCCTCAGATCATGGGTCTGATGAAGCGTACCAATTTTCGTTTTGATTGGTCAAAGTTTGGCCGAGATACAGCCTCAGAACCAAATTTGGGTCGACCTTGTTAAGTTCATAACATCATAACTTTTGAACAAAGATGAATAAAAAAAATCTGTTTTGTCATTTCTATTTGGCTCAGTCCAAAGATCATTTCATTCAAATTTGAACAAAATTGGACAAACTTTGAAGGAGGAGTAGAGGAAAAACTAAATACTGTACTTTTCAAAATGGCCGTTACTGTAATGGGCGGAGCCTTAATGTAAGACATAGACTGAGATCACAATAATGAGAGGAATCTATTGTACTAAGTTTCATTTTCCTACTACAAAGGGTTCAAAAGTTATAGCAGTTTCAATGTTGTATTTTTGAACTGGTGGCGGCGCTATGGAGTTGGTTGTAGAAACTCCAAATTTGGTCCAATTATTTTTAATGAGCATCTTTACAAGTGTGCTAATTTTCATCATTTTCCTACTTATGGTTCATAGGGCTGCCATAGGAACCCAGTGGGGAGGAAGAATAATAATAATAATAATAATAATAATAAATATAGCTGCAAGCAGCGATTGCGGGGCCAAGCCTAAGATGCGGCAGTAGCGCAATGCAGAGCCAGAAGGAAAAAAAATGGCAGAAATAGAATGTACTTGAGTAATAGATAGGTTCAGAAGTATAGTTAGGATGAACTAAAAATTAACAGAAGTTCAGATGAACAAAATTATTAAAAACGCACTTATTTCTAATCCAAGAGGAAGAAAGATAAGTACAACACTTACTCTGATAATAAAGGAATCGAAATAACACATTGCACAACATTTTATAAAATTGCCCTCCACGGGATTCGAACCCTATATCTCTGGGTCCGGAGTCTGTCGCTTATCCTGTTGCGCCACTGGGGAGGCACTCTTTTACAAACCTGCAGAGGTCTGCTAACCAATTAGCATGCTAAGCTAACTAGCATAAAGACAAAAACACAGACAAGGTCAACTTCAGAGACTGATTTCTCAGAAACGGTAGCGAATATCAAAAATCCGTTCAGTCATTTCTGTGCGGCTCGGTCTGAAGATCATCTGAGCCAATTTTGGACAGAATTGGACAGATTTTGAAGGAGGAGTAGTGAAAAAACTGTTTTTCATTAGTTTCAATATGGTGGACAGTCACATGTTTGGAAAATGACAAATGAGACATTGGCGGAATCTGCATAAACCAGGGAACAAAATGACATAAATTGCATCAAATTTGGACAAAGGTTTCAAAAGTTATAAATGTTTTAGCAAAAAATCTTATATCTCTGGAACACTAGGTGGCGCTATTCTGAAACTTCTCAGGTACGTTTGGGACATGCTATCGGTCAAGCATACGAGATTTTGTGCAGATATGTCCAATATTTCAAAAGATATAGCAGTTTATGACAAAATTCAAAATGGCGGTCACGTGGTTCATCCAATCCTGACATATCCGGTATCGCCAGATTCGGCATGACACGGGGAATCCAAAGACACCAGGATTATGATTTTCTGACAAAGCGTTCAGAAGTTATGGGCAAAAATAGTCTTTTTTCATATCTCATGACCCCTAGGTGGCGCTGTTCCCAACTTTGGCATGGACCCTCAGATCATGGGTCTGATGAAGCATACCAATTTTCATTTCGATTGATCAAAGTTTGGCCGAGATACAGCCTCTGAACCAAATTTGGGTCGACCTTGTTAAGTTCATAACATCATAACTTTTGAACAAAGATGAATAAAAAAAATCTGTTTAGTCATTTCTATTTGGCTCAATCCAAAGATCATTTCATTCAAATTTGAACAAAATTAAACAAACTTTGAAGGAGGAGTAGAGGAAAAACTAAACACTGTACTTTTCAAAATGGCCGTTACTGTAATGGGTGGAGCCTTGATGTAAGAGATAGACTGAGATCAACATAATGAGAGGAATCTATTGTACTAAGTTTCATTTTCCTACTACAAAGGGTTCAAAAGTTATAACAGTTTCAATGTTGAATTTTTGGACTGGTGGTGGCGCTATGGAGTTGGTTGTAGAGACGCCAAATTTGGTCCAATTATTTTTAATGAGCATCTTTACAAGTGTGCTAATTTTCATCATTTTCCTACTTATGGTTCATAGGGCTGCCATAGGAACCCAGTGGGGAGGAATAATAATAATAATAATAATAATAAGAAAACTAACAATTACAATAGGGGCTACAGCCCTTCGGGGCTTGGCCCCTAATAATAAGAAAACTAACAATTACAATAGGGGCTACAGCCCTTCGGGCTTGGCCCCTAATAATAATAATAATAAATATAGCTGCAAGCAGCGATTGCGGGGCCAAGCCTAAGATGCGGCAGTAGCGCAATGCAGAGCCAGAAGGAAAAAAAATGGCAGAAATAGAATGTACTTGAGTAATAGATAGGTTCAGAAGTATAGTTAGGATGAACTAAAAATTAACAGAAGTTCAGATGAACAAAATTAACAAAAACGCACTTATTTCTAATCCAAGAGGAAGAAAGATAAGTACAACACTTACTCTGATAATAAAGGAATCGAAATAACACATTGCACAACATTTTATAAAATTGCCCTCCACGGGATTCGAACCCTATATCTCTGGGTCCGGAGTCTGTCGCTTATCCTGTTGCGCCACTGGGGAGGCACTCTTTTACAAACCTGCAGAGGTCTGGTAACCAATTTGCATGCTAAGCTAACTAGCATAAAGACAAAAACACAGACAAGGTCAACTTCAGAGACTGATTTCTCAGAAATAGTAGCGAATATCAAAAATCCGTTCAGTCATTTCCGTGCGGCTCGGTCTGAAGATCATCTGAGCCAATTTTGGACAGAATTGGACAGATTTTGAAGGAGGAGTAGTGAAAAAACTGTTTTTCATTAGTTTCAATATGGTGTACAGTCACATGTTTGGAAAATGACAAATGAGACATTGGCGGAATCTGCATAAACCAGGGAACAAAATGACATAAATTACATCAAATTTGGACAAAGGTTTCAAAAGTTATAAATGTTTTAGCAAAAAATCTTATATCTCTGGAACACTAGGTGGCGCTATTCTGAAACTTCTCAGGTACGTTTGGGACATGCTATCGGTCAAGCATACGAGATTTTGTGCAGATATGTCCAATATTTCAAAAGATATAGCAGTTTATGACAAAATTCAAAATGGCGGTCACATGGTTCATCCAATCCTGACATATCCGATATCGCCAGATTTGGCATGACACGGGGAATCCAAAGACACCAGGATTATGATTTTCTGACAATGCGTTCAGAAGTTATGGGCAAAAATAGCCTTTTTTCATATCTCATGACCCCTAGGTGGCGCTGTTCCCAACTTTGGCATGGACCCTCAGATCATGGGTCTGATGAAGCATACCAATTTTCATTTCGATTGATCAAAGTTTGGCCGAGATACAGCCTCAGAACCAAATTTGGGTCGACGTTGTTAAGTTCATAACATCATAACTTTTGAACAAAGATGAATAAAAAAAATCTGTTTTGTCATTTCTATTTGGCTCAGTCCAAAGATCATTTCATTCAAATTTGAACAAAATTGGACAAACTTTGAAGGAGGAGTAGAGGAAAAACTAAATACTGTACTTTTTAAAATGGCCGTTACTGTAATGGGCGGAGCCTTAATGTAATACATAGACTGAGAGCAACATAATGAGAGGAATCTATTGTACTAAGTTTCATTTTCCTACTACAAAGGGTTCAAAAGTTATAGCAGTTTCAATGTTGTATTTTTGAACTGGTGGTGGCGCTATGGAGTTGGTTGTAGAGACTCCAAATTTGGTCCAATTATTTTTAATGAGCATCTTTACAAGTGTGCTAATTTTCATCATTTTCCTACTTATGGTTCATAGGGCTGCCATAGGAACCCAGTGGGGAGGAATAATAATAATAATAATAATAATAATAATAAGAAAACTAACAATTACAATAGGGGCTACAGCCCTTCGGGGCTTGGCCCCTAATAAAGTAAACTAACGATTGCAATAGGGGCTACAGCCCTTTCAGGGCTTGGCCCCTAATAATAACAAGAACTGCAAGCAGTTGTACGGGGCCAAGCCCCAGAAGGGGCTTTCGCCGAACGCAGAGCCACCTTTATAAGGCTGTCCCCCACGGGACTCGAACCCATAACCTCCGGGCGCTGGGTCCATCGCTCATCTCGTTGCGCCACCGGCCAGGCTTGTGTTCAAACACCTGCTGAAGTTCCATAGTTCTAATGAGAGTCGACTCAGAATGAAGATTTTTTTCAAATAAATGCACAGCATTTAATATTTAAAAAGTTCTGTTTAGATCAATCTGAGAATGACTCAATGTATGGAACAGAAGCACATTTTGCAAATAACCAATTGGCATGCTAAGCTAACTAGCATAAAAACACAAACACAGGAAGTGTCAACTTCAGTGACAAATATCTCAGGAACGGTAGTGAATATCAAAAATCCGTTCAGTCATTTCTGTGCGGCTCAGTCCGAAGATCATCTGAGACAAATTTGGACAAAATTGGACAAAATTTGTAGGAGGAGTAGCGAAAAAACTGTTTTTCACTTGTTTCAATATGGCGGACAGTAACATGTTTGGAATATGACAAATGAGACATCGTCGGAATCTGCATAAGCCAGGGAACAAAATGAAATAAATTATATCAAATTTAGACAAAGCGTTCAAAAGTTATAAATGTTTTAGCAAAAATTCCTTTATCTCGGGAACACTAGGTGGCGCTATTCTGAAACTTCTCAGGTACGTTCGGGACATGCTGACGGTCACGCATACCAAATTTTTTGCAGATATATCAAATATTTCAAAAGATATAGCAATTTATGACAAAATTCAAAATGGCGGTCACGTGGTTCATTCGATCCTAACATATCCGGTATCCACAGATTCGGCATGACGCGGGGAATCCATAGACACAAAAATTATGTTTTTCTGACAAAGCGTTCAGAAGTTATGGGCAAAAATAGCCATTTTTCATATCTCATGACCCCTAGGTGGCGCTGTTCCCAACTTTGGCATGGACCCTCAGATCATGGGTTTGATGAAGCGTACCAATTTACGTTTCGATTGATCAAAGTTTGGCCGAGATACAGCCTCAGAACCAAATTTGGGTCGACCTAGTTAAGTTCATGACATCATAACTTTTGAACAGAGATGAATATCAAAATTCTGTTCAGTCATTTCTGTGCGGCTCAGTCCAAGGATTCGCTCTGCCAAGTTTCAACAAAATTGGACAAAATTTGAAGGAGGAGTAGCAAAAAAACTGAATACTGTACTTTTCAAAATGGCTGTTACTGTAAGGGGCGGAGCCTTAATGTAAGATATGGAATATGATCAGGGTGAGGAGAGGAATCAGATGTACTAAGTTTCATTTCTCTATTCCAAAGGGTTTAAGAGTTATAACAGTTTAAATGTTGAATATTTGGACTGGTGGTGGCGCTATAGAGTTTGTTGTAGAGACACCAAATTTGGACCAATTACTTTTCATAAGCATCACTACAAGTGTGCCAAATTTCATCATTTTCCTACTTACGGTTCATAGGGCTGCCATAGGAACCCAGTGGGAAGAAAAAGAATAATAATAATAAATATAGCTGCAAGCAGCGATTGCGGGGCCAAGCCAAAGATGCGTCAGTAGCGCAATGCAGAACCAGAAGGAAAAAAATGGCAGAAATAGAATGTACTTGAGTAATAGATAGGTTCAGAAGTATAGTTAGGATGAACTAAAAATTAACAGAAGTTCAGATGAACAAAATTAACAAAAACGCACTTATTTCTAATCCAAGAGGAAGAAAGATAAGTACAACACTTACTCTGATAATAAAGGAATCGAAATAACACATTGCACAACATTTTATAAAATTGCCCTCCACGGGATTCGAACCCTATATCTCTGGGTCCGGAGTCTGTCACCTATCCTGTTGCGCCACTGGGGAGGCACTCTTTTACAAACCTGCAGAGGTCTGTTAACCAATTAGCATGCTAAGCTAACTAGCATAAAGACAAAAACACAGGCAAGGTCAACTTCAGAGACTGATTTCTCAGAAACGGAAGCAAATATCAAAAATCCGTTCAGTCATTTCTGTGCGGCTCGGTCTGAAGATCATCTGAGCCAATTTTGGACAGAATTGGACAGATTTTGAAGGAGGAGTAGTGAAAAAACTGTTTTTCATTAGTTTCAATATGGTGGACAGTCACATGTTTGGAAAATGACAAATGAGACATTGGCGGAATCTGCATAAACCAGGGAACAAAATGACATAAATTACATCAAATTTGGACAAAGGTTTCAAAAGTTATAAATGTTTTAGCAAAAAATCTTATATCTCTGGAACACTAGGTGGCGCTATTCTGAAACTTCTCAGGTACGTTTGGGACATGCTATCGGTCAAGCATACGAGATTTTGTGCAGATATGTCCAATATTTCAAAAGATATAGCAGTTTATGACAAAATTCAAAATGGCGGTCACGTGGTTCATCCAATCCTGACATATCTGATATCGCCAGATTCGGCATGACACGGGGAATCCAAAGACACCAGGATTATGATTTTCTGACAATGCGTTCAGAAGTTATGGGCAAAAATAGCCTTTTTTCATATCTCAAGACCCCTAGGTGTCGCTGTTCCCAACTTTGGCATGGACCCTCAGATCATGGGTCTGATGAAGCATACCAATTTTCATTTCGATTGATCAAAGTTTGGCCGAGATACAGCCTCAGAACCAAATTTGGGTCGACTTTGTTAAGTTCATAACATCATAACTTTTGAACAAAGATGAATAAAAAAAATCTGTTTTGTCATTTCTATTTGGATCAGTCCAAAGATCATTTCATTCAAATTTGAACAAAATTGGACAAACTTTGAAGGAGGAGTAGAGGAAAAACTAAATACTGTACTTTTCAAAATGGCCGTTACTGTAATGGGCGGGGCCTTAATGTAAGACTTAGACTGCGGGCAACATAATGAGAGGATTCTATTGTACTAAGTTTCATTTTCCTACTACAAAGGGTTCAAAAGTTATAAGAGTTTCAATGTTGTATTTTTGAACTGGTGGTGGCGCTATGGAGTTGGTTGTAGAGACTCCAAATTTGGTCCAATTATTTTTAATGAGCATCTTTACAAGTGTGCTAATTTTCATCATTTTCCTATTTATGGTTCATAGGGCTGCCATAGGAACCCAGTGGGGAGGAAGAATAATAATAATAATAATAATAATAATAAGAAAACTAACAATTACAATAGGGGCTACAGCCCTTCGGGGCTTGGCCCCTAAATATAGCTGCAAGCAGCGATTGCGGGGCCAAGCCTAAGATGCGGCAGTAGCGCAATGCAGAGCCAGAAGGAAAAAAAATGGCAGAAATAGAATGTACTTGAGTAATAGATAGGTTCAGAAGTATAGTTAGGATGAACTAAAAATTAACAGAAGTTCAGATGAACAAAATTAACAAAAACGCACTTATTTCTAATCCAAGAGGAAGAAAGATAAGTACAACACTTACTCTGATAATAAAGGAATCGAAATAACACATTGCACAACATTTTATAAAATTGCCCTCCACGGGATTCGAACCCTATATCTCTGGGTCCGGAGTCTGTCGCTTATCCTGTTGCGCCACTGGGGAGGCACTCTTTTACAAACCTGCAGAGGTCTGCTAACCAATTAGCATGCTAAGCTAACTAGCATAAAGACAAAAACACAGACAAGGTCAACTTCAGAGACTGATTTCTCAGAAACGGTAGCGAATATCAAAAATCCGTTCAGTCATTTCTGTGCGGCTCGGTCTGAAGATCATCTGAGCCAATTTTGGACAGAATTGGACAGATTTTGAAGGAGGAGTAGTGAAAAAACAGTTTTTCATTAGTTTCAATATGGTGGACAGTCACATGTTTGGAAAATGACAAATGAGACATTGGCGGAATCTGCATAAACCAGGGAACAAAATGACATAAATTACATCAAATTTGGACAAAGGTTTCAAAAGTTATAAATGTTTTAGCAAAAAATCTTATATCTCTGGAACACTAGGTGGCGCTATTCTGAAACTTCTCAGGTACGTTTGGGACATGCTATCGGTCAAGAATACGAGATTTTGTGCAGATATGTCCAATATTTCAAAAGATATAGCAGTTTATGACAAAATTCAAAATGGCGGTCACGTGGTTCATCCAATCCTGACATATCCGGTATCGCCAGATTCGGCATGACACAGGGAATCCAAAGATACCAGGATTATGATTTTCTGACAATGCGTTCAGAAGTTATGGGCAAAAATAGCCTTTTTTCATATCTCATGACCCCTAGGTGGCGCTGTTCCCAACTTTGGCATGGACCCTCAGATCATGGGTCTGATGAAGCATACCAATTTTCATTTTGATTGATCAAAGTTTGGCCGAGATACAGCCTCAGAACCAATTTTGGGTCGACGTTGTTAAGTTCATAACATCATAACTTTTGAACAAAGATGAATAAACAAAATCTGTTTTGTCATTTCTATTTGGCTCAGTCCAAAGATCATTTCATTCAAATTTGAACAAAATTGGACAAACTTTGAAGGAGGAGTAGAGGAAAAACTAAATACTGTACTTTTCAAAATGGCCGTTACTGTAATGGGCGGAGCCTTAATGTAATACATAGACTGAGAGCAACATAATGAGAGGAATCTATTGTACTAAGTTTCATTTTCCTACTACAAAGGGTTCAAAAGTTATAGCAGTTTCAATGTTGTATTTTTGAACTGGTGGTGGCGCTATGGAGTTGGTTGTAGAGACTCCAAATTTGGTCCAATTATTTTTAATGAGCATCTTTACAATTGTGCTAATTTTCATCATTTTCCTACTTATGGTTCATAGGGCTGCCATAGGAACCCAGTGGGGAGGAATAATAATAATAATAATAATAATAATAATAATAATAATAAATATAGCTGCAAGCAGCGATTGCGGGGCCAAGCCTAAGATGCGGCAGTAGCGCAATGCAGAGCCAGAAGGAAAAAAAATGGCAGAAATAGAATGTACTTGAGTAATAGATAGGTTCAGAAGTATAGTTAGGATGAACTAAAAATTAACAGAAGTTCAGATGAACAAAATTATTAAAAACGCACTTATTTCTAATCCAAGAGGAAGAAAGATAAGTACAACACTTACTCTGATAATAAAGGAATCGAAATAACACATTGCACAAAATTTTATAAAATTCCCTTCCATGGGATTCGAACCCTATATCTCTGGGTCCGGAGTCTGTCGCTTATCCTGTTGCGCCACTGGGGAGGCACTCTTTTACAAACCTGCAGAGGTCTGCTAACCAATTAGCATGCTAAGCTAACTAGCATAAAGACAAAAACACAGACAAGGTCAACTTCAGAGACTGATTTCTCAGAAACGGTAGCGAATATCAAAAATCCGTTCAGTCATTTCTGTGCGGCTCGGTCTGAAGATCATCTGAGCCAATTTTGGACAGAATTGGACAGATTTTGAAGGAGGAGTAGCGAAAAAACTGTTTTCCATTAGTTTTAATATGGTGGACAGTCACATGTTTGGAAAATGACAAATGAGACATTGGCGGAATCTGCATAAACCAGGGAACAAAATGACATAAATTGCATCAAATTTGGACAAAGGTTTCAAAAGTTATAAATGTTTTAGCAAAAAATCTTATATCTCTGGAACACTAGGTGGCGCTATTCTGAAACTTCTCAGGTACGTTTGGGACATGCTATCGGTCAAGCATACGAGATTTTGTGCAGATATGTCCAATATTTCAAAAGATATAGCAGTTTATGACAAAATTCAAAATGGCGGTCACGTGGTTCATCCAATCCTGACATATCCGGTATCGCCAGATTCGGCATGACACGGGGAATCCAAAGACACCAGGATTATGATTTTCTGACAAAGCGTTCAGAAGTTATGGGCAAAAATAGTCTTTTTTCATATCTCATGACCCCTAGGTGGCGCTGTTCCCAACTTTGGCATGGACCCTCAGATCATGGGTCTGATGAAGCATACCAATTTTCATTTCGATTGATCAAAGTTTGGCCGAGATACAGCCTCTGAACCAAATTTGGGTCGACCTTGTTAAGTTCATAACATCATAACTTTTGAACAAAGATGAATAAAAAAAATCTGTTTTGTCATTTCTATTTGGATCAGTCCAAAGATCATATCATTCAAATTTGAACAAAATTGGACAAACTTTGAAGGAGGAGTAGAGGAAAAACTAAATACTGTACTTTTCAAAATGGCCGTTACTGTAATGGGCGGAGCCTTAATGTAAGACATAGACTGAGATCAATATAATGAGAGGATTCTATTGTACTAAGTTTCATTTTCCTACTACAAAGGGTTCAAAAGTTATAAGAGTTTCAATGTTGTATTTTTGAACTGGTGGTGGCGCTATGGAGTTGGTTGTAGATACTCCAAATTTGGTCCAATTATTTTTAATGAGCATCTTTACAAGTGTGCTAATTTTCATCATTTTCCTACTTATGGTTCATAGGGCTGCCATAGGAACCCAGTGGGGAGGAATAATAATAATAATAATAATAAATATAGCTGCAAGCAGCGATTGCGGGGCCAAGCCAAAGATGCGGCAGTAGCGCAATGCAGAGCCAGAAGGAAAAAAAATGGCAGAAATAGAATGTATTTGAGTAACAGATAGGTTCAGAAGTATAGTTAGGATGAACTAAAAATGAACAGAAGTTCAGATGAACAAAATTAACAAACACGCACTTATTTCTAATCCAAGAGGAAGAAAGATAAGTACAACACTTACTCTGATAATAAAGGAATCGAAATAACACATTGCACAAAATTTTATAAAATTGCCCTCCACGGGATTCGAATCCTATATCTCTGGGTCCGAAGTCTGTCGCTTATCCTGTTGCGCCACTGGGGAGGCACTCTTTTACAAACCTGCAGAGGTCTGCTAACCAATTAGCATGCTAAGCTAACTAGCATAAAGACAAAAACACAGACAAGGTCAACTTCAGAGACTGATTTCTCAGAAACAGTAGCGAATATCAAAAATCCGTTCAGTCATTTCTGTGCGGCTCGGTCTGAAGATCATCTGAGCCAATTTTGGACAGAATTGGACAGATTTTGAAGGAGGAGTAGCGAAAAAACTGTTTTCCATTAGTTTTAATATGGTGGACAGTCACATGTTTGGAAAATGACAAATGAGACATTGGCGGAATCTGCATAAACCAGGGAACAAAATGACATAAATTACATCAAATTTGGACAAAGGTTTCAAAAGTTATAAATGTTTTAGCAAAAAATCTTATATCTCTGGAACACTAGGTGGCGCTATTCTGAAACTTCTCAGGTACGTTTGGGACATGCTATCGGTCAAGCAAATGAGATTTTGTGCAGATATGTCCAATATTTCAAAAGATATAGCAGTTTATGACAAAATTCAAAATGGCGGTCACGTGGTTCATCCAATCCTGACATATCCGGTATCGCCAGATTCGGCATGACACGGGGAATCCAAAGACACCAGGATTATGATTTTCTGACAAAGCGTTCAGAAGTTATGGACAAAAATAGCCTTTTTTCATATCTCATGACCCCTAGGTGGCGCTGTTCCCAACTTTGGCATGGACCCTCAGTTCATGGGTCTGATGAAGCATACCAATTTTCATTTCGATTGATCAAAGTTTGGCCGAGATACAGCCTCTGAACCAAATTTGGGTCGACCTTGTTAAGTTCATAACATCATAACTTTTGAACAAAGATGAATAAAAAAAATCTGTTTAGTCATTTCTATTTGGCTCAATCCAAAGATCATTTCATTCAAATTTGAACAAAATTAAACAAACTTTGAAGGAGGAGTAGAGGAAAAACTAAACACTGTACTTTTCAAAATGGCCGTTACTGTAATGGGTGGAGCCTTGATGTAAGAGATAGACTGAGATCAACATAATGAGAGGAATCTATTGTACTAAGTTTCATTTTCCTACTACAAAGGGTTCAAAAGTTATAACAGTTTCAATGTTGAATTTTTGGACTGGTGGTGGCGCTATGGAGTTGGTTGTAGAGACGCCAAATTTGGTCCAATTATTTTTAATGAGCATCTTTACAAGTGTGCTAATTTTCATCATTTTCCTACTTATGGTTCATAGGGCTGCCATAGGAACCCAGTGGGGAGGAAGAATAATAATAATAATAATAATAATAATAAGAAAACTAACAATTACAATAGGGGCTACAGCCCTTCGGGGCTTGGCCCCTAATAATAATAAGAAAACTAACAATTACAATAGGGGCTACAGCCCTTCGGGGCTTGGCCCCTATTAAAGTATACTAACAATTCCAAGAGGGGCTACAGCCCCTTCGGGGGCTTGGCCCCTAATAAAGTATACTAACAATTCCAAGAGGGGCTACAGCCCCTTCGGGGGCTTGGCCCCTAATAATAATAATAATAATAATAAAGTATACTAACAATTCCAATAGGGGCTACAGCCCCTTCGGGGGCTTGGCCCCTAATAAAGTAAACCAACAATTTCAAGAGGGGCTACAGCCCCTTTGGGGCTTGGCCCCTAATAATAATAATTATTTATAATTATAATAATAATAATTATGGCCCAAATACTCCAAATTTGGTCCAATTGTTTTTAATGAGCATTTTTACAAGTGTGCTAATTTTCATAATTTTCCTACTTATGGTTCATAGGGCTGCCATAGGAACCTAGTGGGGAGGAATAATAATAATTATAAATATAGCTGCAAGCAGCGATTGCGGGGCCAAGCCTAAGATGCGGCAGTAGCGCAATGCAGAGCCAGAAGAAAAAAAAATGGCAGAAATAGAATGTACTTGAGTAACAGATAGGTTCAGAAGTATAGTTTGGATGAACTAAAAATGAACAGAAGTTCAGATGAACAAAATTAACAAAAACGCACTTATTTCTAATGCAAGAGGAAGAAAGATAAGTACAGCACTTACTTTGATAATAAAGGAATCGAAATAACACATTGCACAAAATTTTATAAAATTGCCCTACACGGGATTCGAACCCTGTATCTCTGGGTCCAGAGCCTGTCGCTTATCCTGTAGCGCCACTGGGGAGGCACTCTTTAACAATCCTGCCGAAGTTCCTTAGATCAACTGATAATCAACATAAAAATAAGATTTTGCATTTAAATGCACTGCACGCTATATTTATCAGCTTCAGATGAGATCATTCTCAATGCCTGGATCAGATGCAACTTCTGCATCACGTCCTGCCACAGTACCTCTTGCGGTCTGGGCATGTGTCACACTGAGTAGAGAACCCACGACGCGATGCATCGGAGTCGTTGGCGTAACACATTGAGCTAATCGCTCAGGCACATTCAACAAGCTGCAGAGGAGAGGTTTCAGTGTGGGAGTGAGGAGACAAAATCATAAGTTAGCATTTTAACTAGATTAGCATGCTAAGCTAATATAGCTTATGGTTAACCTGATAGCTGAAGAGCCACATTAGAAAGAATGGCAACTGGATAGCATGCTAACCAATTAGCATGCTAAGCTAACTAGCATAAAGACAAAAACACAGGCAAGGTCAACTTCAGAGACTGATTTCTCAGGAACGGTAGCAAATATCAACAATCTGTTCAGTCATTTCTGTGTGGCTCAGTCCAAAGATCATCTGAGCCAATTTTGGACAGAATTGGACAGATTTTGAAGGAGGAGTAGGGAAAAAAACTGTTTTTCACTTGTTTCAATGTGGCGGACAGTCACATGTTTGGAAAATGACAAATGAGACATCGTCGGAATCGGCATATGCCAGAGAACAAAATGCCATAATTATTATATAGAACTTAGATAATGTTTTGAAAAGTTATAAGTATTTTTGCAAAAAAAACATATATCTCTGGAACACTAGGTGGCACTGTTTTGAAACTTCTCAGGTACGTTTAGGACATAATGTCGGTCATGCGTACCAAAGTTTGTGCAAATATGTAGAATATTATAAAACATATCACATTTTATGACAAAATTCAAAATGGCAGTCACGTGATTCATTCGATCCTAACATATATCCCCTCAAGTCATGGGTCTGATGAAGCATACCAATTTTCGTTTCGATTGGTCAAGGTTTGGCTGAGATACAGCCTCTGAACCAAATTTGGGTTGACCTTGTTAAGTTCATGACATCATAACTTTTGAACAGAGATGAATATCAAAAATCTGTTTAGTCATTTATGTGCTGTTCACTCCAACGTTCATCTGAGCCAAAATTGGACAAAATTTGAAGGAGGAGTAGCAAAAAAACGGAATACTATACTTTTCAAAATGGCTGTTACTGTAATGGGCGGAGCCTTAATGTAAGATATTGAGTATGATGAGGGTAAGGAAAGGAATCAGAAGTACTAAGTTCAAAAGTTATATCAGTTTCATTGTTGAATTTTTGAACTGGTGGTGGCGCTATGGAGTTGGTTGTAGAGACTCCAAAATTGGTCCAATTACTTTTCATGAGCATCACTACAAGTATGCCAAAATTAATCATTTTCCTACTTACGGTTCATAAGGCTGCCATAGACACCCAGTGGGGAGGAAGAATAATAATAATAAGAAGAAAACTAACAGATACAATAGGGCCAATCGGGGCTTGGCCCCTAATAATAATAATAATAATAATAATAATAATAATAATAATAAAGTAAACCAACAATTTCAAGAGGGGCTACAGCCCCTTCAGGGCTTGGCCCCTAATAAAGTAAACTAACAATTTCAAGAGGGGCTACAGCCCCTTCGGGGCTTGGTCCCTAATTACAGCAAACATGACATGTATTAAAATAAACAGTATTTTGGATTTTTTTTTTTTTTTTTTTTTTTTTTTTTTTTTTGGGGGGGGATTTCTACTGGACATGTAGAAAGCACCAGCTACCATGCACAGGCATGTGTCTATGTTGGAACTGCTCCAATGCTGGTAAAGATGCAACACACAACAATTTACATCATCAACACATCCAAGTTAATTTTCACTAAATAGCCCTAGTTAGCTGTTAATAATCTAACTAGGGGGGCTCAAAACAGTTTCAGGGGAGGATCAATGGAAGTTAAACGATATTACATTACTTTAGTTATCAAAAGGAGAGCACACGTAATAGTCTAAATGTGTGAGAGTTCAGAGATACAGTTGTTTTTGGGAACTGTTTTCCCCCCGTCAGTCAGAAACTAATAAATGCCTTAGGACAGACCTTTGTGTATAACTATTTGTTGTAGTAATTGGAGCATGTCTAAAATAGGCAGGACAAGGTGTAACTTACTCCTGGAGATGTTTGGGAAACACTGTCGTAGTACATAAGCTTCACTTCAAATAAGATAAATTCATAAATCTAGTCTACACGGAAGGGAAAATCTGAATTTTAATCGATAACACTTTACAATAAGATACATTAGTTAACATTAGTTAATATATCAACTAACTTGAACTAACCATGAGCAGTTCATTTGTTACTGTAGTTGTTCATATTTGTTAATGTTAGTTAATATAAATACAGCTGTTCATGGTTTGTTCATGTTAGTTCACAGTGCAATGTTAATGATATATTAGATATTAATAATGCATTGAAATTAACATTAACAAAGATAAACAAATGCTTTATAAGTGCAGTTCATTATTAGTTAGTAATGTAGTTAACTAATGAATCTTATTGTAAAGTGTTATTATTTTATCTTCTGGACGACAAAAAAAATCCAACTTCAGACAAATGACAAGTGTTTAAATCAGTGGTCGGCAACTGGCAGCCCGCGGGCCAAAAGTGGCCCGCCAGCGTTAATATCTGGCCCTCGCCGCGCCCGCATCTGCCAAATCTGGTAGATTGTTTTGATAGTGGCTGGTTCTGAAATATATCTGTCAGTGTGACGGAGGCGAGCTAATGAGAACTTTTCAGGTAAACTCCTGTTATTTCAAGAGACGCTCACTTCGTCTAGTGGCTAATGGAAAATTATGCAGTATTTAGCCTCATCGTTAGAGCATCAGACTCCCGTGCAGAAGAGCGGGCAGTGCGAATTTATATCAACATTTAATAAATTTTGTCTTTAGGGATTTTGCCTTCAAAAAAATACAGCAACGTTTTAGCAGCAATGTTTTATTTTAGGATAAATTCAGAGCTTTCAATTTGAAAAGTTCTGAAAAACATGCAAGAGTCTGTGGAATGAATCGCTAGACACGCCTGTAAAAGAGCCATCATGAATTGTCTGGTTTGATGATAAAACGAACAGTGGACCATTAAAACGTTTGCCTATATCGCGTGGCGTCGGCACCAACATGTGAACAATAACAACTCAAATTCAGCTTTCTTTTTATCAAAAAATATTGACAAGAACCAGCAAAAAAGATGCCATGCTTCGTCTCGTCGTGCCGTCTGATTCTTTTTGACAATTTCGTTGCAGATTAGACGCACCAGCTTTGCATTCACAAAACCAGGTAGGATGCATGCACAGATGCCTTCCCATTCTTCTTTGTATGCCCTGTTTTTGCTGTTAACTTTCCTCTTTAGACTCTCTGATAGTGCTATCTTAAATGTTAACCTCACTCTGCACTCGATGTAAATAATCGTTTACCCTACCCCCAAAACGCAAACGATTGCAAAAAAATGCAGTTTACTACGTGAGGATGCCAAGAAATAATTCTGAGCGTAAAATTATGCTACGTGACGTCAAATAAGTATCACAATAGGTTCCATGTGTAACAAGCAAATTAAAATACATTTATAATTCACAAGTTCGTTAAGAGCACTCAAACATGCCAATAATGGGCTTATTCAAATCCTCTTTTATGTTTTGAGTTATATTTATTTATTTATTTATTTATTTATTTATTTATTTATTTATTTAATTATCCCTTGACTATATTCTGGCCCTAGCCTGGATGCCAGCCAAACTTAGCCCTGCCCACAAAATTTTTAGGTCTGGCAGTTGTGTTTGGCCTCAATCCATAGAGGAGTAATTATCTCAAAACAGAAACTGTTCGGACCAATGAAATGATCAGGGCGGGCTTTAGACGATGATGGACAGATGATAAACAGTAACATAATCATGCACGTCATCAAAGGCGCTTGGATTTTATTTGTTCGAATCCTAAACGGAGAGCTTGTTTGTATATGCATTCACCTTCACAATTTCTCTCAGAAATGATGATCATGTTGGGTAAGTACTCTGTGTATCATTAAATAATTGTATTTTTTTACAACACCGGCAAAGGTCGTGTATTCCAGCGTGCGTGCAGACAGGGTTGCCAAGTTTTTACAACAAAACCCGCCAACTACTAGCCCTAAAAACAATAGCTTCTCGTGGGGTTCTCCGGGGGCAAAATGGGTCATGGGTCTGATGAAGCATACCAATTTTCGTTTCGATTGGTCAAGGTTTGGCTGAGATACAGCCTCTGAACCAAATTTGGGTTGACCTTGTTAAGTTCATGACATGATAACTTTTGAACAGAGATAAATATCAAAAATCTGTTTAGTCATTTCTGTGCGGTTCACTCCAACGTTCATCTGAGCCAAAATTGGACAAAATTTGAAGGAGGAGTAGCAAAAAAACGGAATACTATACTTTTCAAAATGGCTGTTACTGTAATGGGCGGAGCCTTAATGTAAGATATTGAGTATGATGAGGGTAAGGAGGGGAATCAGAAGTACTAAGTTCAAAAGTTATATCAGTTTCAATGTTGAATTTTTGAACTGGTGGTGGCGCTATGGAGTTGGTAGTAGAGACTCCAAAATTGGTCCAATTACTTTTCATGAGCATCACTACAAGTATGCCAGAATTCATCATTTTCCTACTTACGGTTCATAAGGCTGCCATAGACACCCAGTGGAGAGGAAGAATAATGATCTCTCAGAAATGATGATCATGTTAGGTAAGTACTCTGTGTATCATTAAGTAATTGTATTGTTTTACAACACCGGCAAAGGTCGTGTATTCCAGCGCGCGTGCAGACAGGGTTGCCAAGTTTTTACAACAAAACCCGCCAAATACTAGCCCTAAACAATAGCTTCTCGTGGGGTTCTCCGGGGAAAAAATGGCGTTTGGGGGGTAACATGTGTTATTTTGGCAAGATTGCCTGCTAAAATTCGCACTCATGGGTCTGTATATCACATAATAGTCGCTTCAACCTGCGAACATAGAAAACAATCCGCAGAAGAAAAAAAAACCCGGACTTGGCAACACAGTGCAGTTGAACTCTGTTGACATTTGACAGTGCGTCGCTTCGTTGCTCTAGTTGTAGGTCTATCCAATTGATGGCTTTCCTGGTTCGGTTGAAACACGCCCCATGATTATGCCCAACATTAACAGCCCAATGGAGCCGTTTCAGACTCATATTTTGTATGACCACGTCAGGCTATTCTGACCCGCCATCAAGTGGCACTTTTAGTTTGGCCCATGGCCAAATATACTTGGCGACCCCTGGTTTAAATATTTGCATGTTTAAAGCTACACTGTGTGATATTTTCTCCCATCTAGTGGTGAAAAGGTATATGACCATCCAGTGAATAATTGTTTCTGCTCCTCTCAATTTCGATTTCGTTTCAACTCCTACGGTGGCCGATTTAGTCATGGCTTTCAGTTCGACCTCTTCGGTGAGTGTTGCGTCAACTCAAGTGATGAGGTAATTTTTGAAAACTATTATAATTTGCAGTTATTTAATTTACCAAATGATCTATGATCAAGTTAATCTATGTAAAATGAATAATAGAACTGAATAATAACCAGTTCATTGCTAACATCAGCTATCAGGTTCCCAGACGAATGCAAGCTCTTAGTAAAGTAACTTTTATCAGTGCTATCATTATTCTGTATATTGTACAACACCACTAGCGTAAGGTAAACAAATTATACTGCAATTAAAATATTAATCTCATGTTATCCGTCATAGAACACGGATTTATGTTATAAGGTAAACAATACTTTTTCATCATTGACGCGAGGAAAACTATCCTAGACGTCGTTCGACGTAGTGTTATGCACAGCACACCATGATATAATTAGCCAAGCAACAATAAAACTTCCAATATACACAAATAGGCTGAATTAATATTACCTGTCGAGAAGAAAGCAGGCAACGTCGGCGTTCTTTTTAAAATCGTTGCTCCTGAGCTCTTTCCATCTTGGAAAGGCCACTCCAGTATTAACTTTTGTCTTGTTGATTTGCCTGTCGCGTTGCCGTCTTAATTCTCTTTTCCGCTTCCTTGGCGACTCTGATACATATCCCGCAATGTTACTAGGTCCCCGACCGGGGTCGAATTCGGTAATCAATTCCGGGACGTGGTTGCTTTTACACAGAAGGCGACCCGGCAATGTTCCGGGAATATTGCGGGTCCGACGTGCAGTGTGAAAGGGGCTTAAGAGTGATGATCCTCCATCATCATAAAGCAGCCTCAAGCAATCCTCCTCTTCACATTCGACACAGTGCCATCGAGTGTAAAAACGCGAAAAGCGAAGCTTGAATTTAAGGGTATGTCCCTCTTTGGCAAATGTACTTTCAATATGGAGGGGCAACATGGCGACCTCCATCCGAACCCTCAACACTTATGTATTTTCAATGGTATATTATAAAATTATGAGAATGCATTATTACTTGAAAGAAGTAAATATACATTAATGAGCACATATATTTTTGAAAGAACTAAGTGATTTTAGCTAAGAATAAACTAAAAAAGTTACACAGTGTATCTTTAAGATGCAAATATGCCCTTGCTAAACTCTTTTCAACAATAAAGCCAAACACACAGTTAAATAAATAATTAGCTTGTGGTATCCACATTGGGGTGTGCGATATTAACAAAAAATATCTCGACATTTTCTGGAATTTTCTCGATAACGATAATTAGACAATATTTTGCTTAGTGTGTTATTGTGCTGGTACCTTGTTGCTGGTGATCAGCTGACTTGCTGACTTTATTCTTTTTTTTTTTTTTTTTTTTTTGCATTTGCATTTATATGCATTCATAATCTTGTGTTAATTTCATGTATTTAATCAAATTCAATTATAATAATAAGACACAATAGAGCTGTTACCAATCAAATGAAATAAGTATCAACAAAATTCAGCTTCGCAGTGGAGGAGAAACAGAAGCTGCATTTGAAGTGATATTTACACAGACTGTTTAATGAGCTTAGAGGTAACAAATAACCTGCAGTTATGCATAAATAATGTTTTGAACAAAACGTTGAATACTGATATTTTAAAATTATTTAAAACATGAAAAGATACTTTAAATGTAAAATAACGGGTCCTTAAAAAGTCTTAAATAAGGTTTTCCCTTAAAAAAGGCCTTAAAAAGTCTTAAAATGTCTTAAATTCAGATTCGATGGGTCTTCAATATTTTGGGTCACATTACCTGGAATTTTTTTCCAGTCTGACGGACACCGGACTGTTATCATTGGATAAAATAATATGAGCGCAAACGTTATGAAATTCACAGAAGAAACATACTGAGGTAAAAATGTATCATGTTTAGTTTATTTCTAATATAGGCATAATATATCATGACAAGGGTTCTCTGTATTATAAGTACAAATGAGACAAACATGCGTCTTATAAGGCAGACAATCAGAATCAAATTTTCTGTTGTTAGTCTCTTTCACATTGTACCACAGACACTAAAATGGATTTTATTCTTCAACTAACAGCTCTCCAGCTCTTCCAGTTCCTTTTAGCATAACCTATAAACGCTCCTGTATGTTTTAATGTTAAACAAACAACAACAGGGGGAAAAAACAGTCCTACCTAAACTTAAAGGGGGGGGGGGGGGGTCAATCTCATGTCAATCTTGAGTACCTATAGAGTAGTATTGCATCCTTCATATCTCCGAAAAGTCTTTAGTTTTATTATATTTATAAAAGAAATATAGGCTGTACCGAGTCTTTCCGGAAAAAAAGCTGAGGGTGGTAAGCCGAGGGTGATTATGGTGAAGTGTCTTAGTCTCCTTGATAGGCACAAAATCCTCCGACTTGCCCGGGAGAAAAAACATCTAGAGTTCAACGGGGATTGTATTCATATATTTCCTGACTTTAGCGCTGCTTTACTTAGTAAGCGACGTCAATTCGATGACATAAAGAAACAACTCCAACAACGCAAACTGGAATACACACTGATTTACCCGGCTACTCTCAGGATTGTCTTTAATGGGAAACCTCAATTGTTCAAAACTCCAGCAGAAGCGAACTGTTTTTTACAGAGCGCTGTAAATCATTAACTGTCTTACCAACTGATTTACTATCTTTACTTGATTTGATGGAACTGCAAAATTTGCTGCAAAATGGTGTAGACTTTTTCTGAAGGCTTTGATTTTGTAATTGTTTGAACTGAACTTGTGAAACAATATCACTATTTCTCCTTTTGTTTTAAGCAATTTGTGTTCTTATTTGTGTACTAAGCCCTGGTTGATAAATAGTTGAAGCATATGCTCCTTAGTTGTATGGTGTGATTTACTTAATTTTTTTAATATTACAAGAAGGGGCTTTCCTTTGTTTTGTTTATATTGGGAGCTGAAGATGTAAATCATGTCACTACAATATTTAGTATACATTAGCAGATAGTCTGCTTCTCTTTACGTTTATTTATTTTTTCAATTTCAAATGTTCTGGACTTGGCAGTTTGTGCTTGTCTGTGTGTGGATGTGTGTGTGTGTGTGTGTGTGTGTGTGTGTGTGTTGCTCTTCCATCCAATCTAATGTCCCTCTCTCTTATTTTTTTTCTGAATGACTATGGTTAAAGGTTTATTAGTTATTCACTTATTATTAGGAGTCTACCTCATAAAATTGATCTTCTTAGAGCATGGCTCTCATATAATAAGCCTGCTGTCATTACTCTATCTGAAACTTGGTTAAATAGTAATGTACATGATGATGAAATAGGTCTTGATGGCTATAATGTATATAGAGCAGATAGAGGTAGTCGTGGTGGAGGAGTTGCTACTTATGTTTCCGCAAACTTATCTTCTGAACTTATTATAGCAAATGAAAGCCCCGTACATTTTGAATGTCTTTTTGTCAGAATATGCTTTCATCAAAGTAAACGTTTGATTATAGGAAACATATATAGACCCCCAAATTCTTTATCCGAATCAACTAATAATATCCTTAGTACCATCAATTCTTTAAATTGTTCTGATGAAATTATAGTACTCGGAGATTTCAATCGAAATTGGCTTGATAGATCCTCCTTGAAAGAGAGGAATCAGTTTGAGAGCTTAAATCTGACTCAATTAATACGTGAACCCACTAGAGTGGAAGGGAACTCCAGGTCTCTCTTAGACTGGATTTTGGTCACACATCCAGATAGAATTGTTGATTCAGGTGTTCTGTCTGATTGTTTTAGTGACCACTCAGTTATTTTTTGTACCTGGAAAATAAGGTTACCTCGTTTACCACCTAAAATAATCAAGGTAAGACAATTAAAAAATATGAATAATGATGCATTTATTCAAGATTTATTATGTATTAACTGGAACAGGATGGACTTAATTCCCTATGTTGATGATGCTTGGAATTTCTTTTATACGGAAGTTTTAAAAGTTATAGATAATCATGCTCCATGGGCTTTAGTTAAAGTAAAGGGTAGACATCTACCATGGATAACTGGTGACTTAATATTTCTTTTCAAGCAAAGGGACAAGGCTTGGGTGAGATATCATTTAACAAAAGATCTGGTGGATTGGACTGAGTACAAGCGATTAAGAAATGTCTGTACTGTTAAAACAAGAAATGCCAAATCTGATTACTATAAAAATTCATTATTAAATGACCTTACAAATCCGAAGCATTTTTGGAAAAAACTTAATTATCTATTGAATAAATCTAATATGAGCTCCCCTGCAAAATTAAGAATAAATAATAATATTATTAGTAATCCAACCTCTGTAGCGGATGCTTTTAATCAACATTTCTCTTCTGTTTGTAATCTACGTCCACCTGACTTTTGTTATTCCAAATCTGTGAATAGTAATGTTGTAAATAGCTCTTTCTCATTTACTACAATTCTTCCTATTGAGGTGCAGCAGGCAATTTCTGAAATTAAATCTGGAAGTGCAGTTGGTATAGATGATCTCGAGATAAAGTTTATTAAGGTTGCCTCTCATGTTCTAGCATATCCTTTATGTGATTTATTTAATTTATCTATATCTACTTGTAAAGTCCCAGTCATGTGGAAGTGTGCAAGAGTAACACCTTTATATAAAAGTGGTGATCCACTTGATCCTAATAATTACAGACCAATCTCAATTATTAGTACTGTAGTGAAAATATTGGAAAAAATTATATTCAAGAGATTGTTTAAATACATTAATGAGTTTTCTATTCTTTCTCCAAATCAATCAGGTTTTAGGCCCAATTTTTCAACTACTACTGCTCTTTCAAAATTTGTTAATGATGTTACGTCGTCTTTGGACAATAATTTGTCCACTGGAGCAATTTTTATAGATCTTACCAAAGCGTTTGATCTGGTTGATCATTATATTCTCTTAGACAAATTATATAATATTGGTCTCTCCGAACAGTCCATTTTATGGTTTAGTTCATATCTTCATTACAGACGTCAGTGTGTAATTGTTAATGATTCTTTCTCTCAGTTCGTGATAATGGATAAGGGTGTTCCTCAAGGTTCTTGTTTAGGCCCTCTTTTATTTTCAATTTTTATCAATGACCTCCCTCAAATTTGTGTTGATAGTCAAATTCTCTTGTATGCTGACGACACAGTTATTTATTCTTCAAAACGTGATATTAATTTAATTCAATCCTCACTGCAATTTGATTTTAATATTATTCAAAGGTGGCTTTCGGATAACGGACTTATATTGAACAAAAGTAAATCATATAGTATGTTATTTTCCACTCGTTCTGTCCGGTATAACCAATGTAATAGTCTATCAATTAAATTCTCAGATAGGTTACTTATGGAGCATGTTGAGAAATTTAAATATTTGGGCCTTTGGCTTGATTCCAGTCTCTCCTTCAGGCCTCATATTGACTCTATTGTGAGAAAAGTAAACTATAATTTAAGATTATTATATCGTTCAATTAATTGTTTTCCACCACTAATTAGATTAAGACTGGTAACTCAGCTATTATTTCCTATTATTGATTACGCTGACTTTGTTTATATGAGTACAACAGAATCATGTTTGAAACCCTTAAATGTTGTCTATAACAGTCTCTGTCGATTTGTGTTGAGATGTCCGTTCCTAACCCATCATTGCTCTATGTATCAACAATTGAATTTTTTATCTCCTAAGGCCAGACGACAGCTACACTGGTTTCCGTTTATTTATAAATGTATCTTTTTTAATTATCCTCTTTACTTGAAGCAATATCTAATCCCATATAGGTCAACTTATGGCCTGAGACACCAT
Organism: Pseudorasbora parva; assembly: GCF_024679245.1. Taxonomy (NCBI): domain Eukaryota; kingdom Metazoa; phylum Chordata; class Actinopteri; order Cypriniformes; family Gobionidae; genus Pseudorasbora; species Pseudorasbora parva. The sequence goes on from NC_090183.1 coordinate 20,773,361, forward strand.
GATCATCTTTTTTTTTCTGTCCCAAATATATCAAAAGAAATTGGAAGACGCGCTTTCAAATTCAAAGCTCCCTTTGATTGGAATAGCTTACCCTGTTCCTTAAGGTCCATCTCTTCCTTTCCACTCTTTAAGACAGCTCTGTTAGCTTATTTACAATCATGTGATCATTGTAAATGTTTCTCTATATGAGATTAATTATATATGGTCTATTTATTTATTTATTATTATTATTAATTTTACTAATTTAATTTATTACTTTTTTATTTTATTTTATTTATTTATTTATTTTTTTTTTATTTTTTGTATACTTGGGTTATATGTATCTTTCTGTTTGTTCTTGGTGACTTAATCAAATACGGTGCTCTCAAATATGGTTCTCTCCTGTAATATTTTGTTTTTGAAATTGTAATTACTTTATGCTGTTTATATGAATATTTTGTGGTCAGAGGGGGGATGGATTGGGGTGGTTGTTTGTGTGGAAGAGTTTTTGTATGTGTGAGAATGTAATTGTCTGATGTTATTTTGAGGACCCCCTCGAAAACGAGATGTTTCATCTCAAGGGGTTATCCTCTAATAAACTTAAACTGAAACTGAAAAAAAAAACGAGCCCCTAGAGGCGTGTGGGCGGAGCTAAAGAATAACGAGCGCACACAAAGAGGTGACGTCCTCAAGCGTGGAGAAGAAAACGCTACCCTAAATAAACCATGGCTATCAATCAGATTCAACTAATACAGATATGATCCAGAATCAGTTCGGAGGCTGAAATAAATTGAACAGGAGAAGCAACAACAGCAGGATGTCCGTTCTGTAGTATGTAATGTATTTAGTGGTCTATCAACATGTGTGTGTTTACTCGCAGTTTATGAGGACATGATTCGGTTTTTGGACTATTGTATGCGACTAAACCTTAGCAGTAGCAAGCAAAGCGGTTTTGCACGTCAGACTAGTGTAACGTTATACATAGAACAACAATGGAGTAACCGTTAGCACATTTGAATGACAAAGCACGCTTTGTGAGAACCTCCCCTAGGTTTCTGTTTGGGTGGTTTTACAATAAACAAACTGACACCTATATTGGTCAGCTAAACAAATGTATTTAAACACACACCATAGATCCCATGCTCCATTGATAAATTAACTAACGTTATACACGATCGTGTTGTTTACTGATGTTTACTGATGTTTACTTACGTAACGATAACCAACAACATAGATATTTGAAGCAGTTTTACTCACCGCCTGTTTCCAAAGCAGGACCGTGAACCTTTATCGTTGGGATCGCTCCGTCAAAAACACACATCTTTGGTAACTGTTGATTTCGTGATGTCCTATGACAACCGTGACCGTGGAGATCCACTTCGCGACACGACCGAAGCGTATGTTGTGACGCTTCCCGTCATTTCTGCGTTCAAATCGGTTCAAATGCAGCGCTGCCTTCCCGGAATGCTGTGCTGAAGCTTTGAAGTCGCTTGATGTCAGCCATAGGAATAAAGTGGAGCGTGGCGTGACAGAAGTGTTGCACAGACGAGTGGATCTGCTGCACCTGAGAGCAGTGTTTATGGGCGGTATCTAGTCACGCGCGCGCGCACCCTTCCGGGAGAAGAGCCGTACGGCCCATACAAGGACATTCCACTCTATCGACGTCAAGCGGACCCATACTTGAAAAAAACTCTCCAAAACTTGTGAGAAACCGGAATGAGTATTTTTGACAGAGAAATACTCCATTAAACATCCAACTTAGTTTTTGAAACTTTGTCTATGTTAAGGATGGGCATCCAAGTCTTTAACAATGTAAAAAGCTCAGTATGCATGAAACACCATTCCCCCCCCCCCCCCCCCCTTAAAGGACTGTTAATATATTTATGTTGTATTTATTTGTCCTATTGTCATTTGTTTTGTTTTTTTAATTGACCATTTACTCGATTACTTAATTACTTTAGAAATTTTACCTACATTAAGCAAATGCTTATTGGTGTGGTTTAGTTTTTGGTCATATTTTCCACCCTAATTTCACGTATCATGTTAATAAAGCTAGATAGCATAGCACACCACTGGATAGCACACCTTTTTTGTAAAACCAAACAAGATTAATACATTTAGTTTGGTTTATTGCCATGTGTGACTATAGGGCATATAATAATGACATGGTAAATGTGGCATCCTAATTATAGACAAAGGAATAAAAAAACTGAAAAAATACATGCAAATATTTCACTAATTTCTGGAAGTAACCATCACAAAGTCAGTCACAAATCGTGTGTGTGTGTGTGTGTGTGTGTGTGTATGCACGAGTGTGTGTGTGTGTGTGTGTTAGAGAGAGAGAGAGAAATCCTGGTTGGATTTTGTTTATTTTTTGATTGCTTGATATAGGCCTTTAATTTCATTTATAATGGTCTTAAAAAGTCTCAAATTTGACTTGGTGAAACCTGCAGATACCCTGAATAAAAACCACCAGCAGGTGGAAGCAATTCACTGTTAATGGTTGAGTCATTTAAATTCAGCCGATACATTCAAACAACTGATTAATTCAGGAATGTATCATTTGACTATATTAAAGGTGCCCTAGAATGATTTGAAACAATATGTTAAATTGTTCTCTGATATCTACATAAAGGGTATGTGGCTTATTTAAGGGCAAACATTGTCCAGGTACAGTTTTACAGGTCCATTTACAACCCTTTAAATTGTCCATAGGATGTAATGCTCTGTTTTTACCTTATTTGGAAGAGTCATGAATATTAATGTTGAGCTCTGCTCTGATTGGCTTATTTCAGCAGTTCAGCTGTTCAGCAAAGCGGCTCGTGAGTCCTGACCATCCTGACTGAACACAGACTGAATGAATGACACTTTAAGCAAAACATCTCAGATGGAGATTGATAAAAATGCAGCCTACTTGTTTATTGGTGTTTTCAGATAATCTGCACGCGAGAAAGAGCTCTCTTTCGTGCAGTTGCCATTTCAGTCATTTAAATCCCCCAAACAGCTTTTCTCTGAAAAGAACACATCCAGTGTTTTACCTAAACATGTCCAATCTGGCAACTAACCAACGCGAGCTCTCTGAAACGATCTGAAAACACCAATAAACAAGTAAGCTGCATTTAAGCAATCTCCATTTGAGACGTTATTAGTTATTAGACTACTTAGTGTCATTTAGTCTACAATTTAGACTTGTCTTTTTTTCGTCAACGATATTGTATGTTTATATAACGTTATTCATAATGTAATGTCAAATGACTGTCGTTTTAACTTGAATGGTGGAAAAGGTGACGTTTGCTAGAAGGATCGAGTGAACGATCTGTAAGCATATCTACGGTTGTATTTTTTAATACAAAATAATATTAATCTTTGTCATTAGACACACTATTTAATTTTGTGTGGTACTTGGAGTTTCCTGTTGTTATTGTACTAGCATCTTGCGTCATCTAGACAATGCGGTCTCTAAGAAACTTTCAATTTAATCAGAAATTGTTTAAACAGCTAGTCAATAAATGGATAAAACTTACTGCTTGCTAGAATACAGTTGATCCTTTCTTCAGTTTAAGACGTTGAGTGAAGCTTGCTTGAAATGGGCCGAACAAACGAACGTTTTGTTGTGGTATCCGATTATAATAAACCTCAACCATGACTGTTGACAACAGTCCCCTGCACAGCCTAAACATGACGTGTTATTAGAGCTGCTATTTTTGCTATCCTCAAGTGTCTTTACCTGCAGTCTCAATGATTCAGCTTCCGCCTGACAAAGAACATGTTTGGACAGATGCAAATGTTGGGGGCATGCAAGTGCATGATGATCCCCAACACTTGCGTCACGGTTGGGTTTATTTTGAAAAGCACTTATTTTTCTGTGGTGTTTTTCATGCACGAGATTTACATAAGTAGGAGGCAATGGTGTTTTGAGCATGATTTGAGGGCGGAGCCTGCACCGATTATTATTTTCTAATCTGAAAAGATAAATATAATTCCTTATTTTGTTCAAATGAGGGATTTTTTTATTTCTTGTATTTTCCCCCCAGAAAAGTTTTTTTTCATAAAAAAGTTTGATATAAACCATATGTTAAATAAAAAAATAAAATTGATGGGTCATTGAAGCTAATGATTATAATAATAACAAACAGAGCAAACCAATAAAGATTTTTTTAATACAGTGAAACCGTGATATTTTCTGAGACGATTATAATACCGTGAAAATCTCATAGCGTTACAACCCTATGTGCAACAATTGATGTTGGAAACAAGTAGTAATGTACTCAACAACGATTAATATAACCAGTTATAAAAAAAATTAACCAGTTCCCTGGAGGAGATCTATCAAATCAAAAACTAAAGGAGAGAAACAGACTTGGCCTACAGCCTAATACAATCATCTTCCAGTTTGGCACATACCATACCAGAATTTGCTTCTGTACTTTTAAGACCTATGTAAATTCTATGTCAAGCAAAAATTGATTCATGGTTGATTTTTCATCTTTTTTTGCTTTCAACCTTTCAACCTTTCTGTACACCCTTTAGGGTTCACATGTGACTCGATGGCCAGGTTTCTATATTTTGCAATGGAAGTTCCACTCTATGCCAGCATGCGCCACCACAAACCTACCTAGGGTGGACGATGTTCTGGCTACTCTGCAGGTGTCCTCCCACAAGTGTAAAGTTATGTACTACACTGAGGTTCTAGGCTCAGAAGATTTCAGGTAAGTGATACCTGTTACTCCAAATAAACACAAAGTTTATAGTTCGTACAACTTTATTCAGTGCACGGCAAAGTTTTACACAACTTCCATCACCGTCACCTGCACGCACATTCGACACACTGCTCATGCGCCAACCTACCGGCACACCGTGCCGTATTCAACAGTGTAGAAGCACGTTTACTGTAATGAACAGTGTAGAGGGGAGATAACATGTTAACAATCTCCCTATACTTTAAACAAACAAAAAAAATAAAATTTGATACATAAACCATATATAACAAAGTCAACAGTTACCACAAATAAAACAGTTGTTGCACATAAAACTGCAAGTGTTCAGTCTTTTCGAATGTAACCCTTTTTAAGCTAAGTATCCACAGTCCTTAGCAGAGCACTTTCAATAGCACCACCGTCCTTCACTGAGTGCTTTCGATAACAACAAAGCAGACTTCTTGGTAAGACAATCAGCGAGTTGAGTTTTTGTGTCTGACCAGAGTACCTTCTTTATTCTTTTATTCTGTATGAGCTCTTTTATACTGTTTATATCCAGTCGAAGTCGTTTCTCAGTGACCTGTTTTGTTGACTTAAGAGCATCAAACAGAGAGTGATTGTCCGTAACACAGATCAAGGGAGGAGTATTGAGTTCAGCATTTCCAGTTGTGAGCTCAGAAAAGAGGGTAGCCAGAAAAACAGCATTATCTATTCCATCCGATAGGGCTAGTGTCTCCCCTGCCAGAGTACTCCTCACCACACGTCGAATTCTCTTAGATTGCCAACAGAGAGGAGAAAACTTCCCTCCTTCTCCCATGAGACCAATCAATGTTCCCCCATCAGGCAGATTTCCAAGGGAAGCATCACTGAAAACAATCAGGTTCAGAGCATCATTGTTTCCCAAATGCTGAAACTTGAGTCACCTTTTCAGATTTAATCTTTCTAATGACCTTATTTGTCTCATGAATAGACTGGACTGTAGCATCTTTTATTTTTGATGCTAAGCTGCTTGCATCAAACATAATGTCTGGTCTGGTTTGTATTGCAACCCACAGTATCTGTCCTATTTTTGACCTAAGCTGCTCTTTTTCGGTCTCATTAAGAGAGGCATCTATCTGCACAGCACGTGCTGCTTGCAGGCGAATAGGCTTTAGGTTTTCAATGTATATATGCTGATGTACATGAACTACATCGTTAATAGTGACAAAGTCCATTCCCACATAGCAGAAATTTTCATGTTCTTCACGCCCAACATGGAATGCAGACTTTAGTATAGGGATTACATCTGTTGAGAAATTTTCTGAGCCTGCCCAAAGAAAATCATCAACATGACATGCGAGTACTCCAGTAACCTTGCGCTGCTCGTCCAACCAATAACACACTGCTGGATCTACTTGAGACATTCTTCCACCTGTACTTGATTTCTTTTACTTTGTTGTACCAGTATAGAGATGCATCTGCAAGACCATAAACACACTTGTTTAGTTTCCACAGAATATCTTCCTTTCCAGCTTCAGGAGGAGGTCGGACGTAGAGTTCTCTGGACAACTGATGGCCTTGTAAGAAAGCAGATTTGATGTCCATAGAATGGACATGCCACTTATTTTGACAGATTACTGCTAATAATAGCTTCAGAGAGTCGGAAGCACAGGTTGGGGAGTCTTTCTGCAGCTCATGGATATTAAGCTCTTCAAAACCTCTGGCTACAAGTGGTGCTTTAGGCACAATGCCATTGGGAGTTTCTTTGAGACTACAGACCCATCTGGTAGAGACACACTTTTGACCTGCATCATCAACTTCCACAAAAACATTGTTTTTGCTCCAATTTCCTCCTGTTTGGCTGCATCAAATGAAATGTCTTTTGTTATGAGTACATCAGTCTCCCTATCAGTTGATTCAATGTTGAGATTATCAACACATGACAAATCCACTGGCTCCTTTTGTCCATCACTGCCATCAGGTTCAATATGTTGCAAATTAAACCAGTTTTTGTATTTTCCTGAGGCTTTGCCTGCTCTGCCTAAAACCTTGGCTCTCTGTAGACTACTACCATCCTGTTTCATAAATGTTACAATCTGTCCTGTCTTTAACTTTACACCAGCAGAAAAGACGGTGTCACCACAAACATTGTGATCGGTTTCAGTTTGTGTCATACTAGGATGAACCACTTCTCCTGTATTCACCTCATTGTCGCTGATGTTTTCCTGTTCACTGTCTGTGTTTTCTTCACCGTCTGAGCTTTCTGCTCCATTGTTTAAGTTGAATTTTTCACTTGCTGTCTGACTGTTGTCTTGCACAGTTTGTTTATCCGATAATTCCTGATCATGTGTGTTTATTTTGCAGAGCCTGGATTGATGTACTCTAACTAGAGTCCCCCCATGTCTTACAAATACAACAGCTCCATCTTGACCAATAACTACCCCTGGTCCCTTCCACTCAGGACAGTCTACTCTTTTGTAAAATACCTTGTCTCCTGTCACACACATGTCATCTGTGGGCCTGAGCTGTTTGCGTAGCGCCCTTCTTATCCGCTCAGTTGACTCTGCTTCAGTGAATGCTTTCCTAGAAGCATGTAACGCAGAAAAGTGTTCTCCAACTCTAGTACTCATGGTAGTGCCTTCTAGAGCAGGTAGTTTGTCAACTAATACAGAAGGAAGGTTTGGATTCTGTCCAAACACTAGTTGATATGGACTGTAGCCATGAACATTCAACATACTGTTCTTGGCCATGAGGGCCCAGTCAAGGGCAGTATGCCAGTCACATCCATTTTCTCGTTTGACCTTCTGGATTATTTCAGTGAGCGTTTGACGATGTCTTTCAAGTAGCCCGTTGCTCCAGGGACTGTATCCTGCTGTTGTTTTTGTCTCAATGTTAAAGTTTTCAGCCATGTCTCTGATTTCTTCGTTGTTGAATTCTCCACCATTGTCACTGTACAGCCTCTGGGGGGCGCCATGGACACTTATCCAAGTGTGAATTAAGGAGTTGACAATTTCAGATGACTTCTTTGTTTTAACAATGTTTCCAGCGCTGAAACGTGTGAAGTGGTCGATAATATGAAGATACCACATCCCTGGCTCCAACTCGTGCAGATCCACTGCCACAGTCTCATTATATTCTGAAGCTAAGGGTAGCCCCACGGCAGGTTTTGGCTTCGTCTTTTTGAACTTTTGGCATATTTCACAGTCGGATACTATTTGTTGTAAAATAGTAAAGCATTCTTTGTCGTTATTTCCTGAACTGTGAATGAGTCTCTGTAGCCTGTCTGCTGAGGCATGACCAAACTGTTTGTGGAGCTTCAGAAGGACACTTTGCGTTTCTCATCTGCAGGCATATTTTCTGTCTCTGTTAGGACTAGGTCAGCTTGACCTTTTTTAGTATTTTTGTCTCTGATATCAACACAGTAATGTCCAGAACTAGTAAATTCAAGAGGAATGGATTGCCTGAACATCACTGCGCTGTCCTTTTCCATGTCCAAAATGGTCCCTGACTTCTTCAGGGATGTTTTACTCGGCAGAAGTGGAATGTCCACCTTGACAACTTCAGTTTCAATTTGGCATTTCGTCAGTCCTATTTTAGCTGGCAGTTTCACATTTTTTGTGGAATATACCAAATTCCCATCTCCAAATCGAAATGGTCTGCAACTGGGAGTTTCTGTTTGCATCAACTGGCTCAATTGATCTTGGGTGAGGTCATCAATTTAGCTTTCCAGCCATTTCTCCCCACACACAGTACGCGTACAAGCAGTGTCAATAATCGCTGATCCCAATGATTCAGTCATAAATATCTCTGCATCTGAGATGGCTGCCTTTGTAAACAATGTAATGTTACATTCCTCTACATTTGCATCTTCAGTTACTCTTACTTGTTCAGTTTTTTTTGTGGGGACAGTCTTTGGCCCAATGAAATGTACACTGGCAAATAGCACATCTGGATCTCTTACCGAACTTATCCAGTGGATTAGTCCCTGGTAATGGCTGCTTTAGTTGTCCACTTTGGAAAGTTGTGCTCCGTCTTGTCCTGCCTTGTGGTCTTTGTTCTGTGAAAAACGCTACGTCCTGGTTCACTTGTATTCCGTTCAACGAACCTGTCGATTTCCCTCTGAAAATCCTTTTTAGAGCAGACTTCATGGAGGAAAACGTCAACTCGGTGCAGGCCATCAATGCTAGCTGTCTGCTTTTATCGTCGAGACAGGCCGTGTCTAACAGCTTAAACGCCAGTACAGCATCAGGAAGTGTCATACTATACTTTTTTATCCGGTTGTAACGCTGTTCGAAGTCAATAATGTAGTCCTCCATTGAAACTGAACTATTCTTCGTTATGCCATCAAAATATGAATAGGCTTCATACGCGCGATCTTTTTCCTCTTTAAGAAACACGTCGTCCAGCTTTGCAATCAACTTTGCCATACCGTCATCACTGTCCAAATCTTCCGCAGCTATTTCCATCGCTGTTTCACGGGCTCTCCCTTCAAGCCCCAAGGCGACAGCAAGGGCTTGCTTCTTTTTATCGAGATCGGTAACCCGCGTCCAGATATTAACTTCATTCTTCCAACACTCGTAGGGCCTGGCTTCATCAAACTTCGGCGGAACTTTATAACTAGCTGCCATCTTTTAACCATCCTCTGCTACCATGTTACTCCAAATAAACACGACATTTATAGTTCGTACAACTTTATTCAGTGGAGATAACATGTTAACAATACCTGTTGTAGTTAGGGATACAACGATATGAAAATGGTGACCAATATGATCATTTTTTTATATGTGAATGCTGATACCTGATATTTTGGCCAATAAATCTAAATCCAAATTTTAAATAAATCCAAATCCCAATTGTTGAGAGCCTAATTTCAAAAACAAAAGGCTCACCATTAAAAGCCATGTCCTAAGCATGTGAACATAAATCAAACATATAAAATACAGTAGCCTAGTTTGACCCAGTGTCAGTTTTAAAATTGATTAAACGCTCCTATGCCCAAATTTATTTTTCCGAAAAAAAAAAAAGATATCCATTACCTTACAAATAAATAAAAGTATACCTAAATAATGCCAGCATGTCATTGTTTGCAATTACTCTTTGAGCTCTGTGTGCTGAATCTGAAGAGCTGAATGAACACCTGGCATGAACACCTTCGACATAAACAATATTGATTGATTGATTGATTGAACTTTATTACAACTATTACAATATTACAACATACATTACAAAGTAATAAAAATGCACAAATAAAGTCAGAATGTGTAACTCCTGTTGTGGATGCGCTCTTCACAAAACAACTCAATAAAATACAACAATTAAACCAAAATAATTCAGGTTTTATTACAATAGTTTTCTCTTTAAAATGTTATGTGACAGTCCTAATCATAATTCAGACACTTTGATCTAACCATGTTTGGTGTAAGTTTTTTTTCTTGAACAAAATGAACAAAATGAATCATTGCTTGCTTGATAGTTGGTTGACCTAAATTGTATTATCTAATTGTGTACTTGTAAATTTGATAGCTGACTGGTTGATTATAATCCATTACACATTTTTCTATCCAAGTTATCTGACATTATCAAGATGAATTTGTTCTGACAACCTCAGACACTGAGTTCCTGTCATATTTTATTACAATTTTCTAAGCTATATCGAATAAATGTGATAATGTGAAAAATGTTAAAGGTTTTGGTTTTTGTATGTGTATATATATGGATGTGTTTATATATACTGTATATAGATGTGAGGTAATGATGCAAAGACATGCTTCAATTTCCTTCAGAAACCCCTTAAATTATAACACATTATTATAAGCTTACCATTCTGAATGGAGCTAAGGTGAAGAAATAGTTTTGAATACTGGCTTGTTGTGTACTTGCTCAAATTTATTTTGGATCATTTTCAACCAAAATAATTCATGGACTGCAGCTTTAAATTAAATTGAAAAATAAATTAAATTAAATTAAATTAAATTAAATGTAAATTACATTGTCATTTAGCAGACGCTTTTATCCAAGGCAACTTACAAAAAGGGGAGAGCAATAGAAGCAACGAACAAACAAGGCCAACAACCTGCAAGAGCTGTAAGAATTGTCAGTTAATCAAGCACAGTACACACTTTTTTTTTTTTTTTTTGAGACTAACAAACAGAAAATTTTATTCGATAGTTAAGTGCTAGTCTTTATTGGTCAGGTGCAATTGGAAAAGATGTGTCTTAAGATGTTTTTTAAAAATGGCTACAGACTCAGCAGCACGAATTGAGATCGGCAGGTTATTCCACCAGATGGGTAAAGTCCAGGCAAATGTCCGTGAGAGTGATTTCATTCCCCTTTGGGATGGAACCTCAAGGCACCGTTCACTCGCAGAACGCAAGCTTCTGGAGGGTGTGTAAGTCTGAACATGCAAGTCTAGGTATATGGGTGCAGAGCCAGTGGTTGCTTTGTAGGCAAGAATCAGTGCCTTGAATTTGATGCGAGCAGCCACTGGCAACCAAGTCTGATGAAGAGAGGCATAACATCTCTCTTCGGCTTGTTAAAAACCACTCTCGCTGCTGCATTTTGGATTAGTTGCAAGTATTTGATAGTGCATACTGGAAGGCCAGCTAGAAGAGCATTACAATAGTCCAGTCTGGAGAGAACAAGAGCTTGGACCAGGAGTTGTGCAGCCTGTTCTGATAGGAAGGGTCTAACCTTTCTAATGTTGTATAAGGCAAATCTGCAGGACCAGGCTGTTGCAGTAATTTGGTCAGTGAAGTTTAAATGGTCATCAATCATAACTCCAAGGTTCCTGGCTGTCCTGGATGGAGTTATGATTGATGAACCGAGCTGAATGGAGAAATTTTGATGAAGTGCTGGGTTGGTTGAGAGAACAAGTAATTCTGTCTTTGCAAGATTAAGTTGCAGGTGATGCTTCTTCATCCAGTCAGAAATGTCTGTCAGACAGGCAGCGATACGAACACTGAGTATCGCTGGTCGCTAGGATCATCTGGTTGAAATGAGAAGTAGAGTTGAGTGTCATCAGCATAGCAATGATAGGAGAAGCCATGTTTCTGAATGACAGAGCCTAATAACGACATGTAGATGGAGAAGAGAAGTAGCACTAAGCCCTGGGGAACCCCAGTAGCTAGATGATGTGACTTAGACACTTCACCTCTCCATGACACCCTGTAGGACCTACCCGAGAGGTAAGACCTGAACCACTGGAGAGCAGTTCCTGAGATTCCCATCTTCTTAAGTGTTGACAGGTAGATCTGGTGGTTAACTGTGTCAAAAGCAGCAGACAGATCCAGCAAGATGAGTACTGAGAATTTGGAAGCTGCTTTTGCCATTGTCAGAGCTTCAGTGACCGAGAGTAGGGCAGTCTCAGTCGAGTGGCCGCTTTTGAAACCAGATTGGTTGTTGTCCAGGAGGTTGTTCTGTTCAAGAAACATAGAGAGTTGATTGAACACAACTCGCTCAAGTGTCTTTGCAATGAAAGAGGTTCAGAGAGGGTTTCTTAAGCAGTGGGGTTACCCGAGCCTGCTTAAATGCTGTGGGAAAGATTCCCATGTGAAGAGAAGTGTTGACAATGTGAGTGAGTGTAGGAGTGATTGAAGAAGAAATGGCCTGAAGAAGGTGAGTGGGTATAGGATCAAGTGGACAGGTAGTAGGATGATTGGAAAGGATGAGTTTAGAAATATCTGCTTCGGAGAGTGGAGAGAAGGATGGAGGTGTGTTTGTGTTAGTTGTTGAGATGTGAGTGTCAGTTTGTGGTGTGGAGAACTGGTTGCTGATGAGAGAGGTTTTGTTTGTGAAAAAGGATGCAAAGTCATCAGCTGTAAGAGTTGATGAAGGAGGGGGAGGAGGAGGACAAAGAAGAGAGGAGAATGTTTTAAGGAGTGTGCGAGAGTCAGAGCAATTGTTGATTTTGTTGTGGTAGTATGTTGTTTTAGCAGTGGAGACATTTGTAGAGAAAGAAGAGAGAGGAGACTGATACAAGGTAAGGTCAGTAGAGTTTTTAGATTTCCGCCATTTCCTCTCTGCCGCCCAGAGACCAGAGCGATGTTCACGGAGAACATCAGACAGCCAGGGGGCAGATGGGGTGGGGCGGGCTGGTCTGGATGAAAGGGGGCAAAAACTGTCTAAGGAGGATGTTAGAGTGGAGCAAAGAGTGTCAGTAGCACTGTTAGTGTCTAATGCTGAGAACTGAGCAGGTGGAGGGAGTCAAGATGAAACTATAGAGGATAGGCAAGAGGGAGAGAGTGAGCTTAGATTACGCCGAAAGCTAATCTGTGTAGGAGTGTGTTGTGTCAGGAGTCAGTATGAGGTTAAGATTAGGAGTGTGGCATATCATACCATCCACGATAATACAGTATACATTTTTACATGATAAAAAAGTGGCATATCGCGATATCAATAGCAACGTGATGACGTATGGCGCATTTATTTTCCCTAGCGCACAACAACACCTGTCTGAGAGTATACACGAAGAGCAGCATGTCAGCCTCCTGACGATTTAGTACCTAAAAAGGAGCTACTTGGTTACAAGAGGTCAACTCTCTTGACAACTGACATAACATAACATGAAGCTGTTATTGATGTTTGCAGCGCAATATTTGAGTGGAAGGTTAACATTGACCGTTATTTTCATCAGCTACGGCTCGTTAGATCCAGCATTCTTCCTCCCTTGGATCAGGCACAGAGATAAAGTAGTGAATGGAGTAATGAGTAATTTAAATGAATGGATTATAGTATTTATTTGAAGTAATTAGAGAGAGAGAGAGAGAGAGAGAGAGAGAGAGAGAGAGAGAGAGAGAGAGAGAGAGAGAGATTCATACATGCGTGACTGCGTCTGTTCAGCGTCGCTAACAATGAAGATGTGCGTTTATTATTTAAAAATATCAATGTAACCCCATTATTGCAGAGAAATATAATGTAGCGATCCGGTAGTCTAGCTATTTTCTTGGTTAAAGTCGCGCGGTGGCGTTGATAACGAGTTTCTGTGCTCCTGAATCTGCAGCGATGCATCCGCACGTGCGCTTCATAATGTAAACAGCACATTAATACAAAACGATGACTCTGACTTGGAACTATCAGTGCATTAAACGATTTTATTGCACACCTTCCAGCCAGTCAGAATCTAATATTCAGACAGACCATGGCATTGCTTTAGTTATTGCTAAACTAAAATGTTATGTTATAGTTTGACTTAAATTTTCCAGTGAAAACACTAATAACTTGTGCCACAGCTACTTCCTTATGATAATAGATTTACACTTTGAAATAAATATAAATATATCACCAACAAAACTTTGTTCCATATATTTTTTTCTATATCGTCATAAATATTGTTATCACAAATATTCTTGAAAAATCGATATATATTTTTGAGGCTATATCGACCACCCCTAGTTAAGAGTGATGAGAAAGCGGTCTGAGGTGTGTAATGGAGTAACTAAAGTGTTGTCCGTGGAGCAGTAGCGTGTGTTGACAAGGTCTAATTGGTTACCTGATTTGTGAGTAGCCGTAGTAGATACTAACTTAAGGTGGAATGAAGTCAGTAGAGTGGTGAAGTCTGTGGCTAGGTGTTTATCAAGATGAATGTTGAAGTCACCAAGAAGAATCAGAGGAGTGCCATCCTCAGGGAAGCTAGAAAGTAACATATCCAACTCCCTCCATCAAAGTTACCGAGGTGACCTGGAGGACGATAGACCACTAAAACATGAATTTGAACAGGGTGAGTAATAGTGATTGAGTGTGATTCAAATGAACTGGCCGATAGAGATGGTAAGGGATCAAATTTCCAATCATTTAAGATAAGCAAACCAGTACCCCCACCTCTCCCGAGGGTCGAGGGGTGTGTGAAAAAATGAAATTAGTTGATAGGGCTACAGGAGTGGCAGCATCCTCTGGTTTGATCCAGGTCTCAGTTAGGGCAATGAGGATGAGCTGAGAATGAGTCCCAATAGATGAAATAAAGTCTGCTTTGTTTAAGGCAGACTGGCAATTCCAGAGACCAATTGGAATAGAGAGTAAAGTAGCAGAGGATTTAGGTGGACTGCGCAAATTATTAGGATTGCGGCGTCTCGCGAGTACAGAGCGTGATTTGCGAGTGCTAGTAGTAATAGTAGAGATTTGAAAGCACATGGTAAATACAGATCAGAGAAAAGGCCAAATAGAAATAAAAAACCTGAACACAAATAATGAAAAGGAAAACAATACTCAAGTGCCTTGTCGGGGTCCTTGCTCGGGAGGAGTTGCACAGGGAAGAGTTGATGTCTTAACACTCAGTCTTCACACGAGGAGGGCTTCACACTTTTATTTAATAAACAAGCACAAAATACATTGAGACTCTTGTTTTGAAATGTATATGGTTTATTATTGCAGGATATGCATTCATATTCAGATGAGGTTGATAACATATGCACTCTTACAACTGTATACAACATATAAAACATTCGTAAAGAAATACAAGTAAAGTAAACAATCAAAATGTTTTTTTTTCACACATGCTCCAAAATACATTGTACAGGTCACACATCTATTTTTAGTTGCGAATGTGAGTGAAATGGTCACACAGTTGAGCACTGACTAACCCTTTAATAAATCAGCCAAATTTTCTTATCAGGCCAGTAACGATGACGTTAAAAACTGACATTGTGGCCGATATATCATATTGTGCATCCCTAGTCCCTAATCATTTCATAACGTCCTAGTCATTTTTTTTTTTGTTTGTTTTATTTAAAGTAAACAAAATTTAACTGGCTATTATTTTTTGTTTCGGTTATGTCTGTCTTATTCCCATATTAAGTAAAAAATGTTTGCCATATTAAGGTCAAATTAGAGCAAAATAGTCATGAGCAGTGTCCAAGCCTGCTGCTTCTTATTTTTTCCTCTCTCCCTTCTGCACACGACCACCTTCCTTTCTGTTTCTCCCTGTAAAGAACGGCCTGCTGCGATGTGCAGAGTTTGTAAGTGAACTTGTTTGCCGTTAGCTTAGCAACTCTGCTGTGCTAATTGATTGTGATTGTTGGCATTATCATCATGCTAACAAAGCTTTAATTCTGTCTGCTCAAACAAGCTTGGCTTAAATTTCACCATCTTAACTCTCTGTTCAGTGTGTGCAGGTTGCCGTAACAGCTGATGATGATATAATAAGCCTAAGTTAACATTTTTTTGTGAAACTTTAGCATGTTCTTGGCTCTAGGTTCAGCATTTAGACAAAATGTTTCTGCATTGTCCATTATCATGGCAAAAGTAAATTGTAGCTCACTGATTCTTAAGATAAGGGATACAACATGTCCTGTACACAAAATCCTCTTTGTTAAATAAAGAAAAGAAATGAATCTGTATACATTCACTGCTTACATTTTTAAATAATTTATTTAGTATTATTTTAAATGCATGCTCTATACTTAGAAGATACATGCAGTTTAATTTAATGCCGCAATGTACATCTCACAATGTAAAACTGTCAAATTGTTTAAAATTACAACAAATTCAAAAAACATACCTATAAATTGAAGGTCAGAGATATGCAAGATATACTATACAAAAAGTACATTTGGAATTGTATTTTATATTCATAAACGTCTATCAAAGTTTTTATATTTTAAACAACCAATGTTAAAGTCTCTGTGATCACAGCTTTTACCCCTTTGCTGTTTTTATCAAAAGAGACTCAAAATAATTTTCTAAGTGTTAACATAATTTGAAACGGTCTACTGTGTTAAGTGTCTGCTTTTATTTGTGTACACACACAATAATTTTTTTTTGTTGTTGTTGCTTTTTTGCAAAATAAAGAAAACAAACAGGATGCACATTCTGCCGTCTCTATCCCAGTGAATTCCATTCTGAAACTGTGACAATGAACTGTAAATTAAGTCAGGGACACCTAACGACTGTTGGGCCAGTTTTGCATGAATTGCAAGATTTGGTTGTTACGACTGATCATGCTTTAAACACACTGAATCACCTAAGAGTTGCGTTGTCTATGTTTATAGTCAGTGTGAAAAATCATGCAGTGTGCTGTATCTAAAGATTCTAGTCTTAGAATTTAAGAACCAGCTGTTGCCAGTCATCCTCACAAAGATTTTATTAAACATGTTTAATATTTGGGACTGGCACAGGTGATTATGCTAAGGAGATGTGTTCCCTGTCAAACATTATTCTTGTAATTTTATCAAACACAATCTTCTTGATGTTTCTTTTTATGAATACATAAGTTAACATTGCATGTCAAGCTTGCATCCACCGTTTAAACACAAGAGGATTTCCAAATATAGGGCTGAATAGAAAAAAAAGGTATCAGTGGGTCTGTCCAGTAATTTACAATGAACCTAAGACAAACTGCAACCTTTGCAGAGAAGCATTTCTGTGTCCCAGACTGACTGAAAGCAGCATACGATGACAGACATATCCAGCGCCGCGCAGGCTGCTTGAAAGCTTCAAATCTGGCAAGCGGAAAACGGATGATGTCGAGTCGTCCATATTTTTTTACGGTCTATGGTTCAGAATGACTGCTTAAAGAGACAGTGCACCCAAAAATTTAAAATTTAAACGGAGCCCCCAAAGCAGCCTGGTTACAAACTTTCTTCAAAATATCTTCTTTTGTGTTCAGCAGAACAAATAAACTCAATCATGAGGCAGAGTAAATGTTGACAGAATTTTTATTTTTGGGTGAGCCATCCCTTTAAAGTGCACCAATATAATAACCTAAAGAGTTCTTTAGAAATTAATAAAAGGTAGGCCTATTGTTCTTTTTAATGGATAATATATTATAATATTCCATACAATAACAAAGCTTGGCAGACTTATTTTTCTAGACATTATACCGGTTAATTAATAGATTATAGCCTAATTAATGTTATACATTTATTTTTTAGCTATAGGCTATATTAATAATAAATAATCCTGTCATATAAAGTTTGACATTTAAAAAATATTTAGATAAAATTGGACAAATAATTGCAAAACACTATAGTCATAATAGTAAAATAATAAAGAAAATTGTATTTAATTTAATTTTTGAATTTCAGAACATTTTTTGTCAGTAAACTGGTTCAGAACAAGCCTGCAGTCTCCCTCTCAGATACTGAAGCTTTCGCGCCTTGATCGCCCCCGGTGACCGGTCCCAGTATAGTCGCCCCTCTGTGTTTTCTAATGGACGCGAGGCAAACTAAACAATAAAATTACACCTTAAATATTTTTTCCCCAAAGTTAGTTTATGTCATTGAAGGCAGTTATCATCACGATGATTTCATTTCAAGTGTTCGTTTTTAAAATAAGTTTAATTTTAGTTAGTTATTTGATGCTATAAAACAGGGGGTGTGACGTCATGATTGACAGCTGAGATCGACGTCTTCTCTGAGTGAAGTTGTCACTGAGGCACTAACAGACTTTTTTCTGGATTTTTGGGGGCAGATTGGAGCTTTAGCTTTAATTTCTACATTTCCACAACTGTTTATTTCACACCAACATAATTCATTGTTCTGCATCTGTGAGAGTGTGGGCGGGCTTTTGATATCGCAGCTATCAAATGCCCGCCCCGTTCCTGCTGTACTTCCTGCTCTCTACTGAGCAACTCCGGTCCCAAAATCGCTATTGCGCAGACTCGGTCCCAAGATGTCAGCGCCGCGCAGGCTGCCTGAAAGCTTCAAATCTGGCAAGGGGAAAACGGATGATGTCGAGTCGTCCATATTTTTTTATGGTCTATGGTTCAGAATGACTGCTTAAAGAGACAGTGCACCCAAAAATTTGAAATTTAAACGGAGCCCCCAAAGCAGCCTGGTTACAAACTTTCTTCAAAATATCTTCTTTTGTGTTCAGCAGAACAAATAAACTCAATCATGAGGCAGAGTAAATGTTGACAGAATTTTTATTTTTGGGTGAGCCATCCCTTTAAAGTGCACCAATATAATAACCTAAAGAGTTCTTTAATAATTAATAAAAAAGGGGTTTCCAATCTTTTTTCATTTGAGAGCTACTTTTTAAAAATGAAAGTCGCCAAGAGCTACTCATGTTCTACAATACTTAAAACTCTTAAATGATGCATCATAATTTTCATATTAACAACTATCCAAACTGTTTTACACCTGAAAGAGTATGGTAGAAGTTCCAGTAGTCGGTACCAATACCATAAACATTTTACGGTACTAAGTACCAATTTTGGTACCACAGCAAAATATTTTTATTTATTTATTTATTTATTTATTTATTTATTTATTTATTTATTTATTTATTTATTTATTTATATTTATCTATTTTTTAAAAATCAATTAAATGCAATACATTTATTATTTATGATGATAATTATTCATCGATATAAGTAAATCATATATAAACATTTAAAGGCTGTTTAAAAAGTAATCATTGTTTATACATAAAATATCAAGTGAAAAATAAGGAACCATCTAGGCATAATTATTATTATTAGTAGAGACGTATTATTATTACATAGAGATGTAGTTAAATCTACTGTATAGGCTGCCTAATATATTCTGTCAATTTCTCCATGTTAAACTTCACGTTAAACTAAACTTTTATTTTGACGGGTTGCCGTGAAGACCTTTGAGTGTCTGTGTTCATATGACAGCTTTCTTAAACGAAACGTTTAATTCTCATGAAGTGACAGTTTATGCGTTCGTGTGTCCTCATAGTGGCACATGGCAGAGAGACACGGTGTGTGTGTGTGTGTGGGGCGCGCGCTGACGTGCCCTCGCATCTGCGCCCATTATTCACACAGAGACGCAAAATTTGCAGGAGTAATATTTAAATAGTAATTTGCAGTTTAATATTCACAGACACTAGTATATATTCGGCTACAGTTTGGAGCCCTGCGCTTGGATTACCGTGAAAGATGCGTGTACCGAATATATTCGGGAGTTGGTAGGCTACTACCGGCAACAGAAATGCTGGTATCGTCTTTTTTTTCTTTTTTTGACACTACTAACATGGTACTAAAGTAGCCTACCTGTACTTGTGACAACTCTACATTTGCATTTTTACATTTACATTTGTTCATAAATAAAAAATTCTACTCTGATTAGATGCAAAGTAGCCTACGTCTTGGCTAGTGGTAGCTCGCGAGCAACATGTTGGAGACCCCTGAAATAAAATAATCAATAAAATGTGTTCTGTTGCAAGTTTACATATGCCTAGTTGTTTGATTCATTGTTTGATTGTCACTCATCACTCTTTAATTGCCAAGTTCATAAATGATTTTCCAAAACTGATTCAAAACTGATTTGGAAACCAAAACTTACACACAATATAACTTATTTATTGAGAGGAGCAATTAATTGACTGATAGACAACTACTTTGTAAGTGTTTGTAACTTTTCTCATTTGATTGTTTGTTCATTTGTTGTTGGATAAGTGTGTCTGTGTAGTGCAGTGGTGTGTATTATTAGTTTTGGTGTATTCTCACGGTGTGTGTGGGAGTTAGCATTTGTTGAGTTAGCATTTGTTTGGTCATTGCCACGTTGGGAGTGAGTTTGTTGGGGGCGTTCCCAGCTGCTTTCAATAACGATACTCAGGTGAGTATAAATAGCGTGATAGTCCGCGGCAGCGGAAGCGGCAGTGTGAAGCCCTCCTTGTGTGAAGACCAACAAGTGTAAAGACCTCAACTCTTCCCTGTGCAACTCCGCCCGAGCAAGGACCCCGGCAAGGCACTTGAGTATCATCTTCGTTTTCATTATTTGTGTTCGGTTCTTTTATAATTCCTATCTGGCCTTTTCTCTGATCTGTATTCACCATGTGCTTTCAAATCTCAACTATAACTACTAGCACTCGTAAATCACGTTCTGTACGCACGAGATGCCGCAATCCTAATAATTTGCGCTATATCGTAACATCCTCTGCTTCTTTACTCTCTATTCCAATTGGCCTCTGGAATTGCCAGTCGGCTGTAAACAAAGCAGACTTTATTTCATCTATTGGGACTCATTCTCAGCTCAGCTTCATGGCCCTAACTGAGACCTGGATCAAACCAGAGGACACTGCCACTCCTGCAGCCCTCTCAACCAATTTAACTTTTTCACACACTCCTCGGCCTATTGGGAGGGGTGGGGGTACTGGTTTGCTTATCTCAAATGATTGGAAATTTGATCCATTACCGTCTCTACCGGCCAATTCATTTGAATCGCACTCAATCACTATTACTCACCCTGTTAAAATCCATGTGGTAGTGGTCTATCGTCCTCCAGGTCACCTCGGTAACTTTGTGGAGGAGTTGGATGTGTTACTTTCTAGCTTCCCTGAGGATGGCACTCCACTGATTCTGCTTGGTGACTTCAACATCCATCTTGATAAATACCTAGCTGCAGACTTCAGCACTCTACTGACTTCATTTGACCTTAAGTTAGTATCTACTACGGCTACTCACAGATCAGGTAACCAATTAGACCTTGTCTACACACGCAACTGCTCCACGGACAACACTTTAGTTACTCCATTACACACCTCAGACCACTTTCTCATCACTCTTAACCTCATACTGACTCCTGAAACAACACGTACTCCTACACAGATTAGCTTTCGGCATAATCTACGCTCACTCTCTCCCTCTCGCCTATCCACTATGGTTTCATCTTCACTCCCTCCACCTGCTCAGTTCTCAGCACTGGACACTAACAGTGCTACTGACACTCTTTGCTCCACTCTAACATCCTCCTTAGACAGTTTTTGCCCCCTTTCATCCAGACCAGCCCGCCCCACCCCATCTGCCCCCTGGCTGTCTGATGTTCTCCGTGAACATCGCTCTGGACTCAGGGCGGCAGAGAGGAAATGGCAGAAATCTAAAAACTGTACTGACCTTACCTTTTATCAGTCTCTTCTCTCTTCTTTCTCTACAAATGTCTCCACTGCAAAAACAACATACTACCACAACAAAATCAACAATTGCTCTGACTCTCGTAAACTCTTTAAAACATTCTCCTCTCTCCTTTGTCCTCCTCCTCCCCCTCCTTCATCAACTCTTACAGCTGATGACTTTGCATCATTTTTCACAAACAAAACAGCTCTCATTAGCAAACAGTTCTCCTCATCACAAACTGACAGGCACATCTCAACAACTAACACGAACACGCTTCCATCCTTCTCTCCGCTCTCCGAGGCAGATATTTCTAAACTCATCCTTTCCAATCACCCTACTACCTGTCCACTTGATCCTATACCCATTCACCTCCTTCAGGCTATTTCTTCTTCAATCACTCCTGCACTCACTCACATTGTCAACACTTCTCTTCACATGGGAACCTTTCCCACAGCATTTAAGCAGGCTCGGGTAACCCCACTGCTTAAGAAACCCTCTCTGAATCCAGCACTTTTAGAAAACTACCGACCGGTTTCACTTCTGCCTTTCATTGCAAAGACCCTTGAGCGAGTTGTGTTCAATCAACTCTCTATGTTTCTTGAACGGGACAACCTCCTAGACAACAACCAATCCGGCTTCAAAAGCGGCCATTCGACTGAGACTGCCTTGCTCTTGGTAACTGAGGCACTGAGACTGGCAAAAGCAGCTTCCAAATCCTCAGTGCTCATTCTGCTGGATCTGTCTGCTGCTTTTGACACAGTTAACCACCAGATCCTCCTGTCAACACTTAAGAAGACGGGGATCTCAGGAACTGCTCTCCAGTAGGTCCTACAGGGTGTCATGGAGAGGTGAAGTGTCTAAGTCACATCATCTAGCTACTGGGGTTCCACAGGGCTCAGTCCTTGGACCACTTCTCTTCTCCATCTACATGTCATCATTAGGTTCTGTCATTCAGAAACACGGCTTCTCCTATCAATGCTATGCTGATGACACTCAACTCTACTTCACATTTCAACCAGATGATCCTACAGTCAGTGTTCGTATCGCTGCCTGTCTGACAGACATTTCTGACTGGATGGAAGAGCATCTTCTTAAACTCAATCTTGCAAAGACAGAATTACTTGTTTTCTCAACCAACCCTGCACTTCATCAAAATTTCTCCATTCAGCTTGGTTCATCGACGATAACTCCATCAAGGACAGCAAGAAACCTTGGAGTTGTGATTGATGACCAGTTAAACTTCACTGACCACATTACTGCTACAGCCCTGTCCTGCAGATTTGCTTTATACAACATTGGAAAGATCAGACTCTTCCTATCAGAACAGGCTGCACAACTCCTGGTTCAAGCTCTTGTTCTCTCCAGACTGGACTATTGTAATGCTCTTCTGGCTGGGCTTCCAGCATGCACTATCAAACCCTTGCAGCTGATCCAGAATGCAGCGGCGAGAGTGGTCTTTAATGAGCCGAAGAGAGCGCATGTTACGCCTCTCTTCATCAAACTGCACTGGTTGCCAATGGCTGCTCGCATCAAATTCAAGGCACTAGTTCTCGCCTACAAAACAACCACTGGCTCTGCACCAATATACCTAAACTCACTTGTTCAGACTTACACACCCTCCAGAAGCTTGCGTTCTGCGAGCGAGCGGCGCCTCGTTGTTCCATCCCAAAGAGGCATGAAATCGCTCTCACGGACATTTTCCTGGACCGTTCCCACCTGGTGGAATGACCTGCCGATCTCAATTCGTGCTGCCGAGTCTGTAGCCATTTTTAAAAAAACATCTTAAGACACATCTTTTCCAATTGCACTTGACCAATACAGAATAGCACTTACTGATCACCACAGCAACGACCAAAAAGCGCACACTCCTGGATCATATCTACGTCTCTCATCCGGATTTGTGCCTTCAGGCGGGTGTGTTACATAGTTATCATAACTATCAAAATCCAGTGTTCTGTATTTTGCGTACGTGAGTTTTTGTTGTAGATGGCTATTGCTGCGCGTTTAGCTAGAATGCCATACAAAACCAACCCATTGGGCCACTGAATCTGCATTAACGACAACAGCTGGGGCAACAGTATTAGTCCTAATGGGTTGTTATCATAGCTATCAAAATCCAGTGTTTGGCATTTTGCGTATGTGAGTTTTTGTTGTAGATGTCTAAAAAAAAAAAAAAAAAAATTGTGTACTGTTCTAATTAATTGAGATTTCTTACAGCTCTTACAGGTTGTTGGCCTTGTCTGTTTCGTTGCTTTGCTTCTATTACTCTCCCCTTTTTTGTAAGTCGCTTTGGATAAAAGCGTCTGCTAAATGATTAAATGTAAATGTTATTTCCAATATAAAAAGTGATTGTGGACTGGATTTTTTTGTACATTTTATCACAGTCTTGGGCATGTCAAAGATTAGTAACAACACTGGCTTTGATGCATTGTTAGTTTTTGTGCAGCATCAGATTTACATTTATATGCAGTTATTATACTATTATACAAAAGCCAGAAACTAACCTTTTTATTTTTTATTTTTAGCACAGGCCTATCTAAAGGGTTAATGGTGCCACCTGGTTATAAACTGTAAAAATGACATTTTACCTCTTCCCAGCAGGGAAAACCATCAACAATCAAGAATGCATGAGTATATAGCATTGTGACTTTGCAATCAAAAAATGTGGTCATAATGGAAGTCAATGGGGCAAAAACAGCCACGAACAGTAAATGAGGGAGAAAAATCTCATCCTTTACAAAAACTAACAATGCATCAAAGCTAAAGTTGTTACTAATCTTTGACATGCTCAATATTGTGATAAGAGATTGAAAATAAGTCATTTTGTGTGCATGTTGTTTTTTTCCAAATCAGTTTTGAAAATAATTTATGAATTTGGCAATTAAAGGTGCACTATGCAGCTTTCCGTCCACTAGAGGTCACCTATTCAAAACAAAGGCGTAGTTTGATGACGCCAAGTTTGAGCGCAGCATCTTGGGACATGTGGTCTTCACCTCACAGCCGGTTGAAAATAAGACTCGGGCAGAAATCATGTTGATGGATGCGGTTATTAACGTTACTGTAGTATGAAGCAGAGCAGGACCGAGTGTTGTGGAGCTTAGCACGGCCGCTGGACCGATTGTTACACAAACATCCGCCTCGCGAACACCAGGACTTTTATTATGACGGGACGGGACACAGTCGCCGGGCACACGCACTATTTCTGCTTTTCCGGTAATACAGTTTATTGTTTATTATATTAGATACACTTAAGTGTGTTTAAAATTGTTATGACGTTACTCTGTGCGTTTGCTCAGCGGCTGCTGTGACACTTGTTTACACTGCTAAGAGAAAAGTTCTTCTGGCAAATGGAACCGGAAACTGAGGGTAACGCAATTATGATGCAATTGACAGGCAACTCCCTCAAACGCTATGCTCAAACGTCCCGGGTCATTGGTTAAAACAGCAATTTTCTCACAATTTACAAATAGTTGGAAACATTTGGGATATTGCAAGTACTCAACTGAACAAAATATATAACACTGGCCTGGTGTCTTTAGGATATTTTACTGCAAAAATACTACATAGTGCACCTTTTTCAAAAAGAGGTTTTTGTTTTTGTTTTATTATTATTATTATTATTATTATTATTATTATTATTATTATTATTATTATTATTATTATTATTATTGTACTGGATTGGACTGAAGAGCCTCATAAATTAATAAACGTATTCATTCCTAAACTATGGTGCATTTCCATACTCAGTAATAAATAATAGACTATATACTCTGGGCAAACCCTGGTGGGATGTCCCCACCAAAGCTGAGACCAAACCTACGCCCTTGCAATGACCCCTCCCTAGCCATCCCCAAATAGCCCATCGCTAGCACTTTCAGTGTGTCGTGTGTGTCAGGATATTCACAGATAGCACGTTCTTTCTTGACTTGTCGCCCTTTAATAATTTAAAAGCATTTGCATGAATAAGAGTGTGATCGTATATAATATAATGTAACGCTAACCAATGGATGATAGAAAAATGGATGCTGCATTAATTGCGTTACGTTAAATGTTTGTATGCGTTAAACTGGAAATAATCCATTGCATGTGTTAACGCTAATTTTTGATAGCTCCAATAACTATATAACTGAAATAAACCTTCACATAACTAAACTATTGAAAGGATAATTTGACTATACAAAATAATTTAAAATGTTAGACATGGTTAGATTTACAAATAAAACAACACATAATACAGTGCTATAGATAATATGCAAAAGAGACATTCAGGGCATTGTCATTTTGTAATAATTATTTTACTTTACAGAAAACTTAAATTTTTTGGTAAAAATACAGGTGGCCTATAACTTTAAATCATTAAAAAGCAACACTTCAGTACACTACATGTGAGAGAAATTTATGGAATGTCATGTTTTTACTTTTAAATGTTTTGGCATTTTTACTCAAAATAGGGTTGTGAGTATTCCAGGTAATTCCTAATATGGACAAAATCATCCAGCTATGAGCTATCGCTGTAGCTGAATAAAAAGAAAATATGCCATAAATAACCAGCTAACGAGTAGAGTCATATTTTCTTTGACTTAAAAATGAAGACAATAAACACAACTGTAACAATATATGGTTTTCAGTGTTTTTCAAGCCACCTTGGGTATTGTTTTACAATAATAAAGTGTAAAGAATACTTACTGTGAGGAAATAATTACAAACTCAATGAAAAGCAGATGAATTTGAAGCTTGATGCTGTTTATTGAGGAGTATACAGGTTTGCATGGATAGGCTGTGCTGTCAGTGAGTGTGGTCATATTAAAACGCTATAGATTGTGCCTCTTGTTAGTTTCATATGGATTACATAGAGAGTGAATATTTGTTTTCAAATATAAATTATTTTAGAAATTAGCTTTCTAAAGACATCTCTCATGTCTGCGTGGCAAGTATTTGCTGAGTTTCAGTTTTCTGACGCATTTCAGAAAGTTCACAGAGATTGAGATGGCAGAAAGTGCTGTTTTTTCCCCCATTATTTTACAAAAGCACAAAGTTTTGTCATGATTTTGAGTGTACACAAATAAAGGTAGACCCTTTACAGTTTCAAATTATGAATATCATTTGTTTCTGTATGACAACAAAAAAACACCAAAACCCGCCAGCACGTTTGTTGACCCAGTGAGAAGATGGAAAGATATTTTAAAAATATTTCACCTCCATAAGCCTACAAGGCCGCTTTTCAGACATAAAACCTGATGGAGTTGAGGCTCTCACTGTAAAAAAAAAAAAGTTGAGTTAACTTAAAAAAATAAAGCAACCAGCTGCAAAGCATTTTTGAGTTTACTCAACTTCAGTGGTTGAAGTTATGCCAAATCATTTTTGAAAGTTCACTAAACTTATTTGATTAAGTTAATTATACTTTACTCAGTAAGTCCATCTAACTACCAGTCCAACTCAAAGAAACAAGTTAGCCCAACTTCAGAGGTCTTGAAGTTCAGTAAACTCAAAAATGCTTTGCAGCTGGTTGCTTTATTTTTTTAAGTTAACTCAACTTTGTACT
Source organism: Pseudorasbora parva (assembly GCF_024679245.1). Lineage (NCBI taxonomy): Eukaryota > Metazoa > Chordata > Actinopteri > Cypriniformes > Gobionidae > Pseudorasbora > Pseudorasbora parva. The sequence continues at coordinate 20,800,350 of NC_090183.1, forward strand.
TTTTGTAAGTTGGTTCAACTTTGAAACCAAAAAGTTGGTTCAACTTTTTCAACTTACCAGTCCAACTCAAAGAAACAAGTTAGCACAACTTCAGAGGTCTTGGAGTTCAGTAAACTCAAAAATGCTTTGCAGCTGGTTGCTTTATTTTTTTAAGTTAACTCAACGTTGTACTTTTTGTAAGTTGGTTCAACTTTCTTCAAATATCTAACCCAGATACTTGTGTACCCACCACATTAAGAATCCAAATGCAGCCAGAACAAACCACACTGAAAATACAACACAATACAAAATACATTGCCATCATTACAGAAAATTTTTATTGACAATTCTGCAAAACAGCATTTTCTGTCTCCAATAGGTACATTAGAAGGTGATGAACTTCTACTCCACTCTTCAATATTTATAAACAAAAAAAGATTATGCACTAAATTAGAGTACAAACTGAAATAAATAAATAAATAAATGCTCAACCTTATGATTATCCATAAAGACTGCAGCAATTTTTTTAAGGACCAGACTCTTGCTGAGCACTGGGGGTCAAGAACATTAAACACTTTTGAAAAAAATATTTAGTAACAATTGCAGCAAAGGTATTGCACATTACCTGGTCCAATCTGCTCTTAGTACTACAGAGAGGCACCTTATATTTGGGTTTGAGTGGATGGTGGCAACATTTTCAAAGATGGTTAAGATCCTCATCTTCTCCCTTTATCCTGGCTATATGTCCTGCAATAGAAATAAGCATAAAATTAGGGATTTTCCAGTGGACCACAGTGTGTTCAGTGTGTTCCTAAACATGCTCATGTGACTTTATTTGAAAAGTAAAGGTGGCCCTGATTATAAAGGGTTAGTTCCTCACAAAAATGAAAATTAGACCATGATTTAATCACCCTCAAGCCATCCTAGGTGTATATAACTTTCTTTGTGTCAGAGTTATATCAGAGTTATATATTAAAAAGCGCATTTTTTACCTACCCATCCATCAGCTATTCTATCCATCATATAACTGCCCCACACACAAGCGCATGTTGACTTGCATACCGTTGGAAGCTAGATATTTTAGTCTATACAGTTTTAAGTATGGATATTTTTCTTACACAAACACGCTACTTCGCTTGAATGAATGAATGAATGATACACTTTTATGATGGATAGATGCACTTTTATGGACTTCAAAACAGAAACCACCATTCAATGCCATTATAAAGCTTTGAAGAGCCATGATATTTTTTATTTAACTCTGCGTATATGAAGAATGTCCTATACACCTAGAATGACTTCAGGGTGAACAAACCATGGGCTAATTTTCATTTTTAGTTGAACTAACCTTTTAAGCTGATAAAACTGATAAACATATTTCCCAAGTCCAAACACTGCCACACCTGAACCTGTGCTGTTAGAAGCCATTTCAGCATTGATGTAATTACAATGCTGATTCAACAGCAACTTGTTGAATTTGTGCTCTCAGATGAAATCAAACTAAACACTGAGAAAGATTCAAATATGATTTTTCAATTTAGTATTTTTTACCATGACTTTGTACCCTGCTTTCGTCTCTTTACTCTGCCTTTTGGCTGACAGAGAGCAAATGATAAGTTTGTATACCTAAAAGGACCTGATAAACAGCTGAACAGGTGAAGTATTTCAGGCATGAGTGTATATGCTGATGATGACACACATCATCTTACCAGGCAAGTCTTCAGGATGTTTCCAAAATTTTCTCTCATAAACAAAGGTCCCTCTGAAAGTTGTGGCCTTTCTTTGAGCAAGTACAATAGAGTGTATGTGACTGAAAGACAGAAAAAACAAATATGGAACAAGTTATATCCAAGTTATATCCAAAGAGAGGCATGGGACTTAGCTTGACAGAGCGATGACACCATTCAACTTTTAATCAAACATATATCACATGCTAAACAATTACCTGATGTTCATGTTGGTCTAGTAAGAACTTCATCTCATCTCCATTCTCTGTACAACTAGATGTGTGTTCATCCAACGAAGGGAAAAGGTGCTCTCCTGTAATACTCAGCACAGACCCTGAATAAAAAACTTTGTTATAACAGTAAAAATTAAGTGTACACTTCATTTAGATCTAAAAATAATAAACTCACCTGATCTTTCAAAAGGTCACATTTTTTGCACATCTGCCAGATTTTTGTCAGTGCATCACTGATGTTTGATGTTGTTGCTTTTTTTCTTTTTTTCTAAACAGGACAAATACAAAAACAAACACAAAAGCAGTTACAGTATGTTAATTTAACGCGTAGCATTACAGAAATAGAATAATACAATGTGAAAACAACCCAATGCATAGTCTTCACTGTATTAATTAAATATAAATGTATTTATAAAGATACAAAAGAGCATTAAGTGATTTTGTCTTGTTGTTTGAGTAACAACAAGACAGCAGGTACATAGATTGCTGTCCCCTTAAGAGCTAAGGCACATATCTAATACATCCTACTAAAAAATCTTGGATTCACTAAATGATTTATGTTCACTTAAGACATAACCTACTGTGTTTACGGTAATGCTACCCACTGTGAGCTTTTTGACAAAATAGACCTAATAAACAGATGAACTGATGAAGTATTTCAGGCATGAGTGTATATGCTGATGATGACACACATCATCTTACCAGGCAAGTCTTCAGGATGTTTCCAAACTTTTCTCTCATAAACAAAGGTCCCTCTGAAAGTTGTGGCCTTTCTTTGAGCAAGTACAATGGAGTGTATGTGACTAAAAGACAGAAAAAACAATTATGGAACAAGTTATATCCAAAGAGAGGCATGGGACTTAGCTTGACAGAGAGATGACACCATTCAACCTTTAATCAAACATATATCACATGCTAAACAATTACCTGATGTTCAAGTTGGTTTAGTAAGAACTTCATCTCATCTCCATTCTCTGTACAACTAGATGTGTGTTCATCCAATGAAGGGAAAAGGTGCTCTCCTGTAATACTCAGCGCAGACCCTGAAAAAAAAAAAAAAAAACATTGTTATAACAGTAAAAATTAAGTGTACACTTCATTTAGATCTAAAAATAATAAACTCACCTGATCTTTCAAAAGGTCACATTTTTTGCACATCTGCCAGATTTTTGTCAGTGCATCACTGATGTTTGATGTTGGTGCTTTTTTTTTTTTTTTTCTAAACAGGACAAATACAAAAACAAACGCAAAAGCAGTTACAGTATGTTAATTTATCATGTAGCATTACAGAAATGGAATAATAAAAAGATATTACAACCCAATGCATAGTCTTCACTGTATTAATTAAATATAAATGTATTTATAAAGATACAAAAGAGCATTAAGTGATGTTGTCTTGTTATTTGAGTAACAATATATACACAAGACGGCAGGTACTTAGATTGCTTTCACTTTAAGAGCTAAAGCACATATCGAATACATCCTACTAAAACATCTTGGATTCACTAAATTATTTATGTTCAATTAAGACATAACCTACTGTGTTTAAGGTAATGCTACCCACTGTGAGCTTTTTGACAAAATTGGGTATATGTTTCACTATCAAATTGCAATAAACACAAAAGATTAGCACTTACGTGCTGTCTTTAACATTTTTAACATCATGCACGTCCTTCTTATTCTTTTCTCGTTCAAACATGTTTCCTCACACTTGTCTAAGTTGTCAATAACGTTGAAGCTGTAACTTTTGGCGCGCGTTAATCAAAACAAAACGGTGTGCATGCGTCTTGCGGAAGAACATTGTAGTCGGAGCTACTTCTCTCTGTTTATGTCTATGAGGGCGAGTCACGCCGAAAGTATTGTGCTACTCCGCATCGACGCCGACTGAGCTAAAATAGTCCCAAAATAAACATGTATTATAGGTGTAGCGTAATGATTCAAAATAAGGCAAAAACACGGTTTAAAAAATGGATTCATAAAGTACTTGCTCATTGTATCTATTTCGTCAATTTTGAACATAAAAAAAGTTTATTACAAAGTGAAGCTTTAAATAGACGTTACTGTGCTACGTGTACAATCTCTAGCAAAATAGGCCTACATTTTATATAGTCTCCATTAAAAATATAGTCCATCCAGCCATACTCTAGCTGTATATGTTGATATATACCTTCAAATGTTAACAGATTGCTAACAGGATCACCGAACATAACAGATAACAAACAAGATAACTAATCACCACATGCTTTAGTATGAGTTTAGTCTTTTAACATTTAACAAACAAGGTGTGCCATATATGTAGCTTAAATTATTCATAAAGCTTAAAGAAAACTTACCTCAACCAGATGAAATCCAGTCCCTTCCAAAGCGTGGTTGAAGGAGGAAACCCCGTGCAAGATACAGCGCTGACATTCTGCGCATGCGCGATGACGGGAAGTTATGAATAAATTAAAACATTACGTTTTCTCAACTTACTTGTTTGTGTTCAGTGGACGACATATTAGTAAACTTGCAGTGAAATCGTCCTTATAAGTAAACTCAACATTGTGGTCAAAAATTTGTCCACTCAACTTAAAATCTGAAACTGAGTCAACAATTTGCAAGTTGGATTTTTTACAGTGCTCATAAAATCGTTTTATATAATCACATATATATTTTGCATACAGGGAATTATTCTCATGCATTTCATTAATTTATTTACACATATATGTGGCCTGATTTACATGCCTTATATACATGTGCACACACACACACCTACCTGTTTGTATGGCTGTGTTTGTGAGGACATCCATTGATATCATCCAATCCTTAGCCCATTACCCTAACCTTAACCATTACAACTAAGTGCCTAACCCTTACCCAACCTAGAAGCACAACCCTTTAATGTCACCATAAAATTCTAAATTGATGAATCTTTTTTTTCTATGAAATATTGCATTTCACATGAGATCACAGCAATAGCAAACACTGATGTAATGAATTTCTAAATAGAGAGCTTACATGTCTGATGTCAGTTTAGTCACTGGTACTGCTTGGGTTGTGCAGAAGACTTTACACTGTTTGGATGGATTAAATTACAATAGCATGGTTTTTAGTGCATCTGTCTGTTGTCTGATGTATAAAAATTAAGTTATGAAATGAATACATGTTTTTTTTTCTTACATGGTCTGTTATCTGAGACCCTATTAAAAAAAAGATACATTTATAATAATATAGTATTAAAAACTTCTAAATCATGTTTTTTCCATAATCTCAATAATCAGTGGTTTGAATGTTACAGAATGTCAGACTTGTTCACACCAAGTCTGACTTCTCAACATGGCAAGATTTAAAAAAATAAATAAAACCATGCATCTCTACCCTTTTTTCTGAGTGTAGATTGATTTTGCTTACATGGCACTATATAATGAAAAACAGTTGCAGCAAAAAAATCAGGGAAAAGATGTGATATGCTGAATAATTTCAAAATACTTGCTCTCATCATGTCATGTCATATGTCTGCTACATATGTATATTAATAGTAGTAATAACTGGACCAGTCATTACAAATATGCGTAGGTATTCCTATATTACAATCACACAATTTTTACTATTTCCATAGTTCCATTCCAGAAGATTGACAACATTTCAGTTGTTGTGGTGGGTTGTATTTTGCACTGAAGCATGTGAATGACAGGAGTGCATTTTAATAAAATGTAGGCATGCACAGTTTTTTTTCATTAAATTATGAAGATTTACATTGTCTATATAGTTTTGATGCAAATTTGTTTTGAAAACTTTTTCCTCAATTATTGCATCAGATATTCTCTGACCAGCTAAATAGCTGACATAAATCATACTTTAAATAAATGGGAAAACAAATTCTATCCAATTATGAAGTGTTTACCCAATTTAGCAAGAGTGGAGAGTAAGAATTAGTTTTAATTATCCACAATATTTCAGCTTATGTTGACAATTTGTAGTAAAATAAATAGTCTAAAATCATTTAGTTTAGACTGGAGTGAGGGGAAAACAGAACAAAGTTGTTTGTTAGCTAGCTGATAATTTTCATAGCTAAATTAAATTAATTCAAATTAAATTGTATATGGCAGAACATTTGGCTATTTGTTGATTGTTAATGCTATTTCTAATATTGATATGATTATATACCAAAACAATTATTTGTAAATAATATAAAAATGAGGAACAAAAGAAACATCAAGATAAGAGATCATACATAATATATCAAAATAACATAAGCAAAAATTACTGTTTCATTGCATTTTTGAAAAATATGTACATATATAAAATATTTTGCTTAAGCAGCATATTAATGCATATCTGTATGATACATATTCCACCTGTTATCTATATTCATTTAAGATATATTGGACTGTCTATACCTCATTTATAGCATTTTTACAGAACTTTAAAATGGGCACGAGCGCTTTTCACAAAACAAACAAGCCCTCTGTCAGTGTCAGTTTGTTGTTTCTGTCCACCATAGACCGTAAAAAATATGGACACGTTGTCTTCAATGCCTCCCACTGACGAAAAGTTGTGTTATTTGCTTATAGAAGAAAAAGGTTAATTCCCACATAGCTTTAGATTTTTTGATCAAAACTTCTCTCATGGTACACTTACACAACCATACATATGAGAGAAGTGCCAATCATATGCATACAGTCTTGTTCAAAATAATAGCAGTACAATGTGACTAACCAGAATAATCAAGGTTTTTCGTATATTTTTTTATTGCTACGTGGCAAACAAGTTACCAGTAGGTTCAGTAGATTCTCAGAAAACAAATGAGACCCAGCATTCATGATAGGCACGCTCTTAAGGCTGTGCAATTGGGCAATTAGTTGAATTAGTTGAAAGGGGTGTGTTCAAAAAAATAGCAGTGTGGCATTCAATCACTGAGGTCATCAATTTTGTGAAGAAACAGGTGTGAATCAGGTGGCCCCTATTTAAGGATGAAGCCAACACTTGTTGAACATGCATTTGAAAGCTGAGGAAAATGGGTCGTTCAAGACATTGTTCAGAAGAACAGCGTACTTTGATTAAAAAGTTGGTTAGAGAGGGGAAAACCTATAAAGAGGTGCAAAAAATGATAGGCTGTTCAGCTAAAATGATCTCCAATGCCTTAAAATGGAGAGCAAAACCAGAGAGACGTGGAAGAAAACGGAAGACAACCATCAAAATGGATAGAAGAATAACCAGAATGGCAAAGGCTCAGCCATTGATCACCTCCAGGATGATCAAAGACAGTCTGGAGTTACCTGTAAGTACTGTGACAGTTAGAAGACGTCTGTGTGAAGCTAATCTATTTTCAAGAATCCCCCGCAAAGTCCCTCTGTTAAAAAAAAAGGTATGTGCAGAAGAGGTTACAATTTGCCAAAGAACACATCAACTGGCCTAAAGAGAAATGGAGGAACATTTTGTGGACTGATGAGAGTAAAATTGTTATTTTTGGGTCCAAGGGCCACAGGCAGTTTGTGAGACGACCCCCAAACTTTGAATTCAAGCCACAGTACACAGTGAAGCATGGAGGTGCAAGCATCATGATATGGGCATGTTTCTCCTACTATGGTGTTGGGCCTATTTATCGCATACCAGGGATCATGGATCAGTTTGCATATGTTAAAATACTTGAAGAGGTCATGTTGCCCTATGCTGAAGAGGACATGCCCTTGAAATGGTTGTTTCAACAAGACAATGACCCAAAACACACTAGTAAACGGGCAAAGTCTTGGTTCCAAACCAACAAAATTAATGTTATGGAGTGGCCAGCCCAATCTCCAGACCTTAATCCAATTGAGAACTTGTGGGGTGATATCAAAAATGCTGTTTCTGAAGCAAAACCAAGAAATGTGAATGAATTGTGGAATGTTGTTAAAGAATCATGGAGTGGAATAACAGCTGAGAGGTGCCACAAGTTGGTTGACTCCATGCCACACAGATGTCAAGCAGTTTTAAAAAACTGTGGTCATACAACTAAATATTAGTTTAGTGATTCACAGGATTGCTAAATCCCAGAAAAAAAAAATGTTTGTACAAAATAGTTTTGAGTTTGTACAGTCAAAGGTAGACACTGCTATTTTTTTGAACACACCCCTTTCAACTAATTGCCCAATTGCACAGCCTTAAGAGCGTGCATATCATGAATGCTGGGTCTTGTTTGTTTTCTGACAATCTACTGAACCTACTGGTAACTTGTTTGCCACGTAGCAATAAAAAATATACTAAAAACCTTGATTATTCTGGTTAGTCACATTGTACTGCTATTATTTTGAACAATACTGTATTCCACATTTTATCATTAGTGTGGGGACTTCCATTGGTCTTGGTCTTGACTTGGTCTTGGCACACTTGATCTTTAAAAAAAAAAAAAAAAGGGGGATAGAGAAGGTTAGAAAGTATGAAGCTGGTGTTGTCGGAATGTCTGTCAGTCAAGTGTGAAGTAAGATGCAACCCATTACATTATGGCATTGGCAGATGCAAATACAAAATAACTACAAGTATGCTACACACAGGAGCTTGCACGCGTGCCACTCGCTAGAACAGACCTTATTAATTTTCACGCATGACGTACATTTGATCTTCCTCTTTTCAATGGTGGTTTGCAAATCCACTTGAAGGTGCATACCACCACTTACTGCATGGCAACTGTGTAACAGCTGACATTTAAAAAAAAGGCTGGTACCGATCAGTGAAAAAAAAAAAAGCTTAATTAGCCCCCAATAACTGAGCCTTGAAATCTTTTCAGTAGTGGCTGGTAAAATAGCAGAAAAACACATTTGGCTTGTGGTGTGTAATAATTTCATAAATCAATCTTTTGTTTTTGTGTGCATATTCTAAACTCACATGGGCTTTGATAACTTAAATATTTGCATTAATTACAGTTTTGTCACTTGTCCTGTATTTATTTTGAGAGAAATCTTGTATTTTAAGTACATTTAACTTTTTACTTTATGAAGGCTTTTGGCACTCATGTAAAATACGAGGAAAGTCAATACTTCTCTTATTTGCCTTTGTTTGGCTACTTGCCTTAACTGCATGTTTGACTGGATTTAAACAGGTAAAACAAATGAGGGGGGTGTAGCTTATTTATTTATTTATTTTAATCAAATTATTGAACCTAAATATTTCATTTGAAACCTTTTTTTTATTTTATTTTATTTTTTACATCATTTTATGTACAGTATTTGGTCTTATTCATTTCTCACATGCTATTTTACTCTGTTTTAATCTCAGGGGCTCAATGACCAGTCTGGAATCTAGCCACAGTGGTTTCTCTCAGCTCAGCGCCGCTACCACATCCTCCAATCAATCAATGTCCAGCTCCATGATCTCCAGGTAGAATGGAAAGAGATTAAGGCTCTAGAATGCTATAGAAGTGCAGGACTCGATTCTCAATCAACCCCAATACTATTCCTGTCATCTATCCCTACTGTATCCCTCAATAACTGGATCTGTCAAGGATCTGAAGCATGCTTCCACACCTAAAAAGAGTATAAAATATATCCTTATCACAAAGGATTCTGGTGACTGTTTTTAAAGGGCTTGAATCTGCTTTGCCATAGCGCTCAACTGGGTTGCAGGTCAATTCATAGTCTGTGCTTTGTGTGTCTCCAAAAGAAGTCACTCTTTATCATGCATTATTACATTTCCCATGGACCACATTCTGAACTAAGCAATACATGTTCTCAAATTAGAAAGAGTCTGAAATTACGCAACTAATGTGTGCATATGCCCTCCACACACGTCTCAAATACTGCACATACCCACACAATTGCACTTACTTCTGCCATATCACTTGGAGCTCATCCTCTTTGTTAATTGTTTTAGGTCAGTAGGTGAGCTTCTGCAATAACTTAGAAGAATTTGTACTATTTGAATTTGTACTTATCGGAAAATGTTTATGGAGACTGGATTAAGTCTTCTTAGGTGCTACAAGCTTGATTCCTCATTGTTAGTATGTGGCTAGACTTGCAGTTTGAACACAGCCATGTGTTTAGTGAAATAGTCGCAGTACTGCTTTTGTGCTCACTACTAGTGTGTTGACTTAAATTTTGACTTGGTGAAAACCTTGATATCGAACCTCAGACTAGCTGCTGATCAGTTCCTATGCAGTCAGCCAATCAGTGCTTGGAATAGTCATTCATATTAATAGGTCAAAACATTTTTGAATGACAGCTTTCCTTAAAGAGAGGCAGTATACATTTTGTGTATTATATCATTGCTTCAATAAGAATGTCTTGTTACATACAAGGGTCTTGAATCCAGTTGTTTTATGGTTCTGTATTACAGAAGGTGTAGGAAAGGGTTTTTGTTTTGTTTTTGTTTTTCTTCCTGTATTTTGCCTCTTTTTGCTTTATGGTTCCTAAAATACTGGAAATGGCAAAATAAATACTTGGAGTGAAGTTACACAAGCCAAAAAAGCATGACTAAAGGCTAAACTTATTTATCTGTTCAGGTTAAAATATAAATAAGAATTTTAAACAAAATAATTTTGAATAATTCATTAATAAATCTCAATAATTTTGTTTTAATTGAGAGAATGTCTATGTAATCCAGGTGACTTTTTACACCTGGGACATCATGCACAATAAACTTTTCACCTGCTTACATTCTCGAGAAAATGTGTGTCCACTGAGGTTTACCTGAGGACAGTGGATGTACATGTTCAAATTTGACGTGCCCTAACTGCTTGAATCATGCCATAGCCTGCAATGAAGATTCTCCCTATCCTCCATTTCTCAGCCTTATCATTTCTGATAATCAATCATGAAAAGGAGATTGTTACATTGTTACATTATTGTTACACTGAGCAACAGCTAATTTTTACATGTCACTTCTAGCTCATTTTCATTGATCATATGGTATCATATTTATAATGTATTAGTGTTCTGGAAGTATTCTCTGAAAATAACAGCAAGTGTAAAAAAGAAGTACAAGGCGGAACGAGTAATACTTTTTGTTTGATGGTTGAAAAAAACATGTCACAAAAAAACGCAAACTTCTGCCAAGCTACCACCTCTTGAAATTAAAAAAAAAAAAAACCCACGAAGAACATATTCTGATCCATGTGTACTTTAAAGTCTCTTTATTTGTCTACAAGCTGCCAGTCAGGTAGAAGTTTCAGGGCTTAGCTTTCTTGAATTTAATGGTGTTTACCCATGCACAGGTTAGTACAATTGTTTTATGCTTAGTATTTAAGGGAGGAAAGGTGAGAGATTCTATTTAAAGTACAGTTTTAAAAATGTATGCTTTAATGCAAAAATTGACATAAGACCCTTTTATCAAATGTAACTATGTAGTAATTTTCTGTGACGAGATTTCTGTGTGAACGTGTGGTTATTTTCCCCTCCTTCACTTACCTGTTCCAGCCATCAAATGCAGTATTTAATTTGTGTGTCTGACTGTCAGCTAGATGAGACCCCTAATGTGATATGCAAGCATCTGCACAGTAAATAGAAAATGGCCACTGGTGTCCAAAAATCTCTCTCTCTCTCTCTCTCTCTCTCTCTCTCTCTCTCTCTCTCTCTCTCTCTCTCTCTCTCTCTCTCTCTCTCTCTCTCTCTCTCTCTCTCTCTCTCTCTCTCTCTCTCTCTCTCTCATACACCTCGCTTCAACTAAACAAAGCAGTGTGTTTGAGAAGTAAATTCACACCCACTCAACATTCTGCGAACAAACACCAGCATCCTCATTGTGCTAGTTGAGCTTTTAATGTTTAGAAAAAAAATCAACCGGATTTCAAACGTTTACAGAATCTCCGCTTTTCTATGTAATCCACCAACCTGGATTATGTTTGAATATATCCTCTTTATGTGGTCTCATCTGTGTTTGAGGGCTGTTATGTTTCTGTCTGTTGTTTTTTCCCTCTGAGTGTATTTTCCTTTATTCTGAGATGTTACATATGTTTTTTTTCTCTGACAAAAAACATGTAAAACATGTAAAAAAATAAATAAAATAAAAACATTCTGTATGTGAACAAATGTAATATGTAATTAATATACAAATATAGCGCCTTTTAATTTTTTTTGAAAGTTATTAAACTTTATTTAAAGAGGTGTGTGTGTGTGTTTGTGTAGAAGAAATTCATTTTCACTAGGCCTTAGTAAGCCTCACTAGGCCTTAGCTGCAGTATAAACTGGCCTCGGCTGAGCACCAAGAAAAAACAAGGTCTGTCGCTCGTAAAAAACATCCAAGGCGTGAGAAACAAGAGATATTACATTAATTGTATGGGAAAAATTGGTGAGAAGCGCTGGGAAACTGTCATGTTACTGGAAAGGTGGGGATGGTCCACAGATTAATATGATACGTGTCAAAGTTTGTATATAATTGTGGAAAAAACTATGAGGTGACTGTCAAAAAAAAAGATGAATAGAATGATGCCTATTGGATGAGAAAGAAAAACAAGTGGCAGTCGGCCACCATTACAAAGAAGACTAGATAAGTTTATGAATAGAGCAAATGTGGCAAAAAGTATGGGGAGTAATGCACCTGCTATGAAATCATGAGCTAAAACTGTATAAAAGTGTGAGCTAAGAAAGAGAGCTGCATCTCACTTTGTTGTCCCAACAATAAAGTTTATTTCTTCTGAGACCTGGAACTTCGACTCTGATAGATTTTCTTTAAAGAGCTAGAGACAATTAAGAACTTAAAATTTGCCACAACATATTTGGCGAGCCAGAAAGGGCTGGGCTGGGCTGGGGCCCGTGGCGGCTTGGCACGAGACCTCACAAAACAAAAGACACGCCAAAGAAATACAAGGTAAGCAATTTTGCTTATATTTTGTTTTGTGTGGTCCCTTGTGAGCTGCTGCCTTGGGTAACTACCTATTGCCTTACTAAACGAACCTATAATTAATTATTACTAAACAAATGTTTGAAATACATGATTAATTGAAAAAAAAGAAGTAATTTCCAGGTCTGAGGGAAAGCGCTTGCGTATTAACACATGCAAGAAGTGCTGTGTGTAGTAGTAGAATAAACGCAAGTAGTGCGTTCGAATGCAAGAAGTGCATTCAACACATGCAAGAAGTGCTGTGTGTAGTTGTAGAATAAACGCAAGAAGTGCGTTCGAATGCAAGAAGTGCATTCAACACATGCAAGAAGTGCTGTGTGTAGTTGTAGAATAAACGCAAGAAGTGCGTTTGAATGCAAGAAGTGCTTTGTGCTCATCTGCAGGAGAAGCAGGTGTGTGTGTGTGTGTGTGTGTGTGTGTGTGTGTGTGTGTGTGTGTGTGTGTGTGTGTGTGTGTGTGTGTGTGTGTTTGTGTGTGTAAGGGTGCACTTGTCTGGGAAGCGATCCAAGTTTGACTGAGTCAGACAAGAAGTGCCTAGGCTGTCAGGATAGGGATAGTGTTGTAAAAAGTGAAGTGAGTCCAAGGGAGGAGACAAAATAAAAAGTGTATATTGTCTGTATATAATGTGTAAGATAATAGAAAAATTAACAGAAGTGTCTAATCATACTTAAATTACTTTGTACATAAGCTAAGTTTTTTTTGTGGGAATACATGACTAGACAAGTTTGTGTGCCGTGGAAAAGAGTTGTCCCAATCACAGCAGAGGAGCAGGGGTTAGGGTTGGAGGGGACTGTGTGGAATAAGATATTTGTTTTCCCCAGTGGGAGTGTGCTGCTGTGCAAGGCTGTTGGGAAGGTATAAAGAAAAGAAAATTGAACAGCTGCTGTTGTCAGACCAAGCTATATTGTCAGTATTTGCAACTGTTAGGATAAATTAATATCTAACTGAAGGACAAACAATTATATTGGCTTTTAGCGTCCCACACTGAAGAACTTAAGTGAACAGAGAAACGGGAGAAATTAGTCTAACTCCCACAAGATTGTGGCATGAGCGTTGGCAGTATACTACTGCTTGGTATGCCTTGAACTAAAACAGATTAATTATTGTAAATGAATAATAAAACTTAGACTGGAAAACTAAAAGAAATACATTTTGTAAGAGCTGCTTTAAGAACCAAAATATTCCCAGAAATTGAAAACATAATTGCAAACTCTTTTGGAGTAACAGGAATTCCTTGTTTTACCAAGAACTCAGAATACTTACAGATTGAACCAATTTTGATTAAAAAGTTGAGATACCAAAATAATACATTTTTTAAAACCAACTATGAAAGAAAAGAGATGTAAGTTTATACAGTAGGTCCTTATTCCAAATTATAGGCCTATATGAGCGAGGTGTAAAATTCTGTTTAAAAATGAGGCACCATACTAATAACATTTGCCTATAGAAAATGGATAATTTGATAGGGATTTTCATTATGTTATAATTACAGGTTAATAATCATTTTAAACCACCTATTTTGGAGAAAATAACCATGGGCGTCAGTTTGGTTTGAAATGTGCTGGGGACAGAGACGCAGGTCTTTCGCACAGGTCATGTTTTGAATGACGATGTCCTGTAGCTTAGCCTAATGCAAATTTTAAAAAAAATGTATACAAAAATCCATATCTTTTCATTTAGTTGTAAAATTAGTGTATAGTAGCCTAATGATATATAAAAAAGAAAACTAAAACCAGTACAACATAGGCTAAATGTTATTTTAGTTCACTTTCACTTAACAATCCTTCAAATGTAAAGGTACTCAGATAGATCAAGAATTAAACAATATTTTAGTTGGCTAGCTATAGCCTAACTATAAATCCAAAACTAAATAATTTAATGAGGAATTGAAAGTAACAGCGTTATGCTCACGTAGCCTAACTCTTTCTAGTCCAAATGTTTTCATATTCGCCATAGCTATTTGAATGCTAAACCATTATTTATATAGGCTCTTCACTCGCATTCCAATTGGCCTATTGATTTTTTTTTTTAAATCATCCTTTTCACATGTGCAAAAATATTCTTGAGAATACCTGCAGACCTGCACCCCTAGCGGGACTCGCGTAACCCAACGGATAGAGTGGCCACAGGACTAGATTTGATGGCTGATTGGGCGCGGGCGGTAAACTACTCTTGTGTGTGCGGATTGCGGGAGAATATTTGCGGGACTCCCGCAAGACAAAAATATCTAAAAATAAAACATCTAGATACAAATAAATTGCTATTCATCTATTGCACAAAACTACCAAGAACAACTAAAACTAAGTAAAAAACGATTTACATGTGCAAGGAGGTAGAGTCGTTTTTGCTGCATTGTGCATACACTGTAAAAAATGACATGTTCAATAAGTTATGACAGCATATGTTTTTACATTGTTTTAACTCATCAAAATAAGTTAAGCAATGCTAAACTTGTTTTTATTAGTTATACAAGATGTAACTCACTTTTTAAAGTCAGTTTAACATAATTTAAGTTGAAATAACTTAAACATCCAAGTCGATTCTACTGCAAAAGTTCAAAATTTGCCTTTTTTTTTTACAGTGTACCAATGTGTTTATTTCTAAAACGCAATGGCCAAACAGATGCATTTAAGATAGAATCCACTCACAGGAGTTATTTGCGCAGTGCTGATTCTGTATGCTGGCAAATCCTCTGATTATAGCAAAGAAAGTATTGACATTATGGAAGATTCATTGTGCAGACATTCATTGTGCAGACATTCATTGTGCAGACAAGGAGAAGGTTAGGAGAAGGTATAAAATCCGTCCCGCGCAGGTCTCTACTTGGAAACACCACAGAGCAGTGACAATTACTGAATATTTGCAGCCGGATCTCACAAAAAAATGCGTATAAATAGTACGAGTGTGTGCAATGTCGTGCATACGCTGTTTTTCGCGTGCATATGATATGCACTTTATGGCGTACATACGAACCCCCCACCCCACTACCCTAAACCTACCCAAGAGAGCGTGTCATATATAAGCCATAAAGTTATATGCCCTCGAAAAACAGCGTATCATATGCACGCCAAAATCTGTTTTGGCGTATACATTCCACGACATTGCTCACTCGTACTATTTATACGCATTTATGTGTGATCACTGTGTAACTTCTTATATATTAGGTTGGCTATTTTAGTTTGATAATGAACTGCCCTCCCCCCTCCCCCCAATAAAATAAAATAAAATAAATAAATAAATAACATAACGGAGCTGTCCAGTTGGTAGTGATACTGAGAAGAAAAGAAGAGTCTGACGTACTACTTCGGCTGTGCGTTTTGCGTCATAAACCCGGAACTAAATTTTGTTTACAGCTCAAGAGAACGATTCATTAGATCATCGGACATCACTATACATATGCGGGATGATGGCTCTTGAAGGAGAGATGGTGTTGAAATTGAAAAGGTTAGAAAATCACGAATAAATGTGTTGTAGCCTACTTGCGTGATTATGTCACTGAATGATTTGATTTAACGATAACAGCGAACATTATACTCTCACATTATTGCTTGGCTCACTACATGGAAATGGAAATCGTGACAACCAGAACCCATTGGCATAATAAATACACAGACGCCTCACATTAGTCGTTTTGGACCGTTCCTCATTGTTCGCTTTTGGACCGTTACGTCAACTAGTCCGCCAAACCGCCGACCTCTATAAACGTGCAAGTAAACGGAGGCGAAAAACACAATAACGTTGACATTTCTCAACCGATCTCAACGGTTATGATCTGCGTTGAGTATGAAAAATGTCTCCATGACTCAGAATCTCGCTAGTTAGAACTCGAAAAGTATTCACTATAATTTTGTGAAAAGCACCCCATAGCCCAATGTCCCAGGCATTGCCATCTCCCACCAACGCGCGGATCACGCGCTGCGCGTAGGGCACCAAGTGCTGAGGGGTATGGCGTTCGGACGAGGTCTTTAATATGACTTTGTAACATGCACACTTTGGCGCGTACAGCGCGCCAAAATTAAACATACATATGGCGCGTACTCCGAGCAAAATTAACCAAGCTAACAATGACCTGGCTGTCCACCAGCGTTTTTTGGGCGGCGCAATGTCAGCGGTTTGACACGGTCGGACCTCCGTCGGTACACCATCAGCAAGCCGACCAATCTTTACGTCGATCTGCCAGTGTTTTTTTGGACGGCACGCCACCAGCGGTTTGCCGCGGCTGGGCCACCGTCGGTACACCAGTGGCAAGCCGATTGCCAGTCACTTACAGGACACCTTTATTTTATACATTTATTTTATATGTATATCATTATTTAATTTATTTTTACAGTTGAAAATAATCTGAAATCTTAATATTGCTTGGCATATAACCAAAGCAAAGCTTTTCTATGGAAAAATACTACATGCAATCAGCTTTCAAACGAAATAATTGGGTTGAGTATCACTAAACAAAATAATACAAAATGTTAAACTAATATAATTTAAAACTAATATAAAAGTGCCACTTTGTCTCACTATCTGGTGCTGGGGTGGCTTTTGCACCTATGAATGGGTATAGCTACAAAATTAATTTTAAATTCTGAGTTTTTTATTTATGTAATGTTTTAATTGTAGATGGTTATTTATGTAAATCATGCGTGACTGTACGTGACGCATGCTTGTTAAACATTTGAACCGCTTTCAAACCATGGTTCAAAGTTCAAACCATAGACTGTAAAACAAAATTCAAAAGGTCAGCTGGAGCGGCGCGGAGCTGCCGCCATGGAAACGGAGACACGACAACTGACAAGCAGCACAACTCCCGTCTGTCGCTTTTGTTTTCACTACTTTCAGGTGAGTTTAGTCTCTAAATAACACAAATAATACACACAACTGTTCCTGACATATTTCTTACATGTTACTGAAACACTTCTGTTGAATATTACTTTATAGAAATGGTGTAACGTTAGTGTCTTCGGAAAAAGTCTGTTAGCATCTCAACCGTTTTCATAAGAGGTAAGTTAGGCTAACGCCATCGATTGAGCTCTTGTTTATGAAAGTTTGAGCTTATAAATAAATATTTATGTGAAAGTGAGAGGGTTTTGATAGTTTTGTGAAGGTTTTTACTGGTAATTTGTCAACGGTATGTTTTTAAAAACCTAAAACTATAACGTTACACACGTTACTGTTAATCAGTGTCAATTACACGGAGGGTGAAAATTAGCTGCAAATTGTTAAACAAATATTGTAAAAATGTTCTGTAATTTCAGGAGGGATAAAATAACCCATCTACAACAGCTGAAGCTCCTAAGATTACGACATTTCTGAAGGAAGCTGCTGACAGGTAGGAAACAGGTGAACTGAGGAAGTTCATTAAATTACTTCATATGCATTTATTTCACAGTATGTTTTACGTAATATCACCATGCTTTTATAATATTTTTTTTAGGAAAATTATACATTTTAAGAAGGCTGACAATTAAAACGTAAGTGACACTATATGGGCCATATTAAATTAACAAGTAAACCTATAACATAAACTCTCATCTTAATTAATTATTTTCTGTATATTCTTCTTTCTCTTTTCTGCATTTCTCTTCTTCTTTAGCTTCTTTCCTTCCAATAAACTGCCATTATATACTAAATATTGTTGGCTTGCTGCTTATGTTCCTAGATTCTTCCATGCTGATGTTATGCTGCACCCCAGCAGAGTGGATCTCTGTCAAAGGAAATATCCAATACGACTAGTAACATACTCTAATGTTCAAAAGTATCGGCTTAATAGAGTTTATGTTTTTGAAAGAGCTCTATCTTGTGTTCACCAAGGCTGCATCTATTTTACTAAAGATACAATAAAACCATTAATGATGAGAAATAGTGTTCCATCCATCCATCCATCCATCCATCCATCATCTTCCGCTTATCCTGGGCCGGGTCGCGGGGGCAACAGTCTAAGCAGAGAAACCCAGACTTCCTTCTCTCTGGCCACTTCCTCCAGCTCCTCCGGGGGTACCCCGAGGCATTCCCAAGCCAGCTGGGAGACATAATCCTTCCAGCGTGTCCTGGGTCTTCCCCGGGGCCTCCTCCCAGTGGGACGTGCCCGGAACACCTCCCAGGGAAGGCGTCCAGGAGGCATCCGAAATAGATGCCCGAGCCACCTCAGCTGGCTCCTCTCCATGTGAAGGAGCAACGGCTCTACTCTGATCTCCTCCCGAGTGACCGAGCTTCTCCCCCTATCTCTAAGGGAGTGCCCGGCCACGCTGCGGAGAAAGCTCATTTCAGCCGCCTGTATCCGGGATCTTGTCCTTTCGGTCATGACCCACAGCTCATGACCATAGGTGAGAGTAGGAACGTAGATTGACCGGTAAATCGAGAGTTTCGCCTTACGGCTCAGCTCCTTCTTCACCATGACAGATCGGTACATCGCCCACATTACTGCAGATGCTGCACCGATCCATCTGTCAATCTCCCATTCCATCCTTCCCTCACTCGTGAACAAGACCCCAAGATACTTAAACTCCTCCACTTGAGGCAAGAACTCTGCACCAACCTGAAGTGAGCAAGCTACCCTTTTCCGACTGAGAACCATGGCCTCGGACTTGGAGGTGCTGATTCTCATCCCAGCCGATTCACACTCGGCTGCAAACCGTCCTAGTGCATGCTGAAGGTCCTGGTCTGAGGTTGCCAAAACGACAACATCATCTGCAAAGAACAGTGACGAAATCGCGTGGTCCCCAAACCGGACACTCTCCGGCCATTGGCTGCATTTAGATATTCTGTCCATAAAAATTATGAACAGAACTGGTGACAAAGGGCAGCCCTGCTGGAGACTAACATGCACCAGGACCAAATTTGACTTACTGCCGGCAATGCGAAACCAAGCTCCTGCTCCGGTCGTAAAGGGACCGTACAGCCCTAAGCAAGGTGCCCCGGACCCCATACTCCCAGAGCACCCCCCACAGGTTGCCACGAGGAACACAGTCGGATGCCTTCTCCAAATCCACAAAGCACATGTGAACTGGTTGGGCAAACTCAGATGAACCCTCCAGCACCCTGTGAAGGATATAGAGCTTGTCCAGTGTTCCACGACCGGGATGAAAACCACACTGCTCCTCCTGAATCCGAGGTTCCACTATCGGCCGAATTCTCCTCTCCAGTACCCTGGCATAGACTTTCCCAGGGAGGCTGAGAAGTGTGATCCCCCTGTAGTTGGAACACACTCTCTGGTCCCCCTTCTTGAAAAGAGGGACTACCCCTGGTCTGTCAGTCCATAGGCACTGTCCCCAACTGCCACGCGATGCTGCAGAGGCGCGTCAGCCAAGACAGCCCCACAACATCCAGAGACTTAAGGTACTCAGGGCGCACAGGCTAGACTGAAATTGTTGAATAAAGTCATTATTTGTGTTTGTTTTTGTGCATTAAAGTATTGTTTTGGCTTTATAACATTAAGGCTGAAACACTGGAGTCATATGGACTATTTAATATGCCATATGGCTTTACTTCCTTTCTGGACCTTGAAAGTGTTCATTACATTTCTGTCTATGGAGGGTCCGAGAGCTCTGATTTGATCAGAAATCTTAATTTGAGGATGAACGAAGGGTTTACGGGTTTGAAACGACATGAGGTTTTAATGACAGAATTTACATTTATCCGAAACCGGGCATGTGTCTTAAAGGGAAGGTTTGCATGACAGTTTTGTTGATAAATAAACAGATATCTCATGTAATTTAAAAAAGAGTAAAAATCTGAGAACTTGCCCTAAAGATATGGAAGGATGGCATGATTTTGTCTGTTTAACTGAACAACTTTAAACTTGCATATTATCTTAGGTTGCTATTGTTATATGGACACTTATATGGTAAAACTGTAGCAACAATGTTATCTTTTGTTCAAACCTTGGTTCTACTATAGTAATATTGTAGCAATTCCAGAGTAAAATTATGGTAAGCATAACTATAGTAACCTTGGTTTTGACACTATGGTTATTTTGTAGTGATGGTTTTACTACAAAATCATTAATAAACTATGGTTAATTTTGTTAGCTTATGAAAATGAACCACAGCCTTTGCAGTAAAACCAGGTAATTTTCACAAGTGTACAAATAAACTTGAATTGAATGCTACTAATTTACTTAATGTTCATGTTGGATTAAATCATCTTATAAATGTATTATTTAATCTGTTCACTGAAAATGTATTTAATAAAAAATAAATTTGCAACTGCTATTGAGAGGTCTGCATTGTTTTATCCATAGTGTATGGGCATTTTGGTTAGCTTAAGCAACTGATTAAAAACCGTGGGCCGACGGTGAGCCGCCAGAAAACAATAGTTATAAACCAGCGGCTCGGTAGATTAACTGAAAAAGCTTGTATATCTTTCTCCGTTTTCCATGACAAAAGGAGCTAATGTTTCAAACTTTTAAACACCAGACTCACCTATTTTAACTGTACACATGCAGTGGGCTACTGTTAATTAATGTCTTTGTATTTTCCATATTATTTTATGTATATGTAGGCCTACGTTATATAATTTACATGTTAGCTCTTTTAAAAAATTGTCAAACAGATTAATTTGATATTGTTTGTTATTGTTTTCCAAGTAAGAGTTAAAAGTTATTTTGTTAACGAGTTTTAATTTGTAAAGCTTCAATGTCATGGGACCATGCTGTCATTAATTGTCCATTTACTTTTCATGGTAGTAACACATTGAGTAACACATTGAGTCTTCTTTTCCTTTCGGCTGTTCCCTTCAGGGGTCGCCACAGCGAATCATCTGCCTCCATCTATTCCTATCCTCTGTATCCTCTTCTCTCAGACCGACAACCTTCCTGTCCTCCTTCACTACATCCATAAACCTCCTCTTTGGTCTTACTCTTGACCTCCTGCCTGGCAGCTCTAACCTCAGTATCCTTTTACCAATAATAATCAAAATAATTATTATTATTATTCACTATATATATCCAATATATTCACTCTCCACCCCCTAAACATGTCCAAACCATCTCAACCTGGCCTCTAACTTTGTCTCCAAAACATCTCACATGTTGTTGTACTTATTCCTGATCCAATCCACCCTCGTCACTCCCAAAGAGAACCTCATCATCTTCAGCTCTGCTACCTCTAGCTCTTCCTCCTGTCTTTTCCTCAGTGCAACTGTCTGAGTAACACATTGAGTAAGGTTAAGATTATTCAATAAACACATTGTTTATTTTTACCATGATTTTGTCTCCTTTCTTCTGATATTTCCTCTGCTGACTTCACTGACTCGTAGGCTGGTATCATAATGAGTTAACATAAGCTGTTGATTTGGAATATATATATATAAAAAAAAAAAATAATCTTTTCTGAACTCATGCAGAGAGAGATCTTATTATCTCAACACTGGATCTAACATGCATTTTCACTGTCTCTCATGTCTCTCATCTTATAATCATTATTATAGGGGCATAAAGTAATTTGCAGCTTATGGTTATAATGCATTATAATCGATTTAAATCCTTGTTAATGTACATAAAGACTTCATCCTAGTCTGTAAGATTGAATATTGTAGTATTAGAAACCGTGCTAATAATAGTATAGGCTAGATGCCAGATATATTATAAATAATTTTTAGTTTCTAGATAATATGGATTTTTTTTCACAGTTCTTCCATGATTCTGAAAACAAAACTAAACTAAAGAAAGCATATAGGCCTAATTTACTCAAGGTTCTATGAGTCTATTAAAACTTGTATTCGGGTTCTATATGCATTCTTTAGCTTAGTTTTGGTTTCAGAATCAAACTTCTTGAATCCATTGCTGTTAAACTTAATATACGATTTTTTTATATTATTTTTAAATATCCACATAAACAACAATTGTTCATCAATATAGATCCCCTTTAATGTAGCTACCCCCGGGCCTCACACATCACATTCTAGTATTATAAGGCTATTTTATCATGCAAACTGTCCTGCCCATGGCTGGCCCTGACCAATTTGCTGCCCTAGCCAAAATTTTACTTGGTGCCCCGTGTATCAAGGTTTAGCACTACATGTTATTGCAGTTGTGGAAAAACTTGTACTGTTTTATTTTTGTAATGCATTAATTTTTATTGTTGTTGATTTATATGATGTCCAATCCATTCTATCCCATCATTATATTCATGATATTATTATTATTTTTTAAAGGCACCTATGCCACATTACAGCCTAAACACAAATAGCAAGTTCTCAAATTCTCTTGTTTTCCAGTAGATGGCAGCAATCTTCCACTAATCTGCACATTCATGTTTTCACCATGAATTAAACAGAGAAATTTAGATATTTAATGTGATTTTTTTTCATAAAATGTTGGTATTTTAAATAAATCTGTATACAAATATCATTACTAATATCAGCAAATATATTCAAAAATTGCCATATGTCCCCTTAAAACTGCACAACTGCAGAATAAAAACATTAGGCTAATAAAAAAATATATTACATGCATTTAAAAATAAATAAATAAATTTTATATATATATATATATATATATAATATATACAATAATATATACAATATATATATATATATATATATTGTGTGTGTGTGTGTGTACAAAATCACACTGGCTGTGGCCTCTGGAGAACCCAGAACAGCTGCTTACATAAAGTTTAAGGTAAAACTGTAATTTATTAGCGAACATTAGTATTTTACTAATGCAATTAGATAAACTGTTCATTCATTACATCACTTTACCTCTGCAAAACATGGTCTTTCTATTTAGTAAGAAGTTTTTTCTTTCTTTCTTTCTTTCTTTCTTTCTTTCTTTCTTTCTTTCTTTCTTTCTTTCTTTCTTTCTTTCTTTCTTTCTTTCTTTCTTATTTTTATTAATCTGTTACTTGTTTAAGTCAAATATATTCAATGTATTTATTCCTTTTATATAGCCCTATAGACTGATCCATTTTTTTTAAGTCTCCCGACCCAGGGTTTGAAAACCACTGTTCTACATCACATGAATACCATATATTGTTGAAGTGTGAGAAAAACCATGGCAGAATTGAAAGAGTATTGAAAGAGTATCCCTGGCTCTAAAATGTTAATTCTTTGTTAAATTATATGCTAAATAATAATGAACTGCTCGCCTTTCTCTTTTACATTCACATGTAGCCTATTCATTTTGCAGACGCTTTTATCCAAAGTTTGAGGAATACGGCATATGGGGGGATTTGGAGGTGCACCCGTTTTTATAATTCTGTTAACTGTCAGATCGCCTGTCAATCAAACTTTGGCGAAACTCTAAAACTAAATATTACAACTTAAAATTAAATATTACAAATTATAAATATTATTTAAGTTAGCTAAATTAATTTTGTGTTGGTCAAGAGACTGCAAGTGGTGAATACAAAATACAAACAAGTATTGTAAAAAAAAAAAAAAAAAAAAAAGTTTGTGGTCGGAAATATAAACACTGATGTTGTGGCAGCCGTGATTAAAATAAGTAAATTACTTTTGAAAGTAATGTTAAGCTTTAAATAAATATTCTATTACAATATTATTCCACCAGGTGCCAGTGACTGATGAAACCTATGGATAAACTGTGTATATATATAAACTGTGAATATATATATATTTGCTGGATAATATGAATTTTTTCACAGCTCTCCCATGATTCTGAAAAAACTAAACTAAATAACATCAATACTGAGTTGTACTATAAATGATTCTATTAAAACATGTATTAATTTAAAATTATTTTTTTATATATATATATATATATATATATATATATATATATATATATATATATATATATATATATATATAATTTTAACTTAATACTTTACTTTTATATATAATTTAAAATTATATATATATATATATATATATATATATATATATATATATATATATATATATATATATATATATATATATAATTTTAAATTAATACATGTTTTAATTGAATCATTTATAGTACAACTCAGTATTGATGTTATTTAGTTTAGTTTTTTCAGAATCATGGGAGAGCTGTGAAAAAATTCATATTATCCAGCAAATATATATATATAGCCAAAATAACAGTTAACAGATAACAGAGTTTCCACCATGCAAATTCAAACATTTCGTTCTTTGAATTTTAATTAATGCATGGATAACACGCCTATGTCTTCTTCCATTAAAAATAATGGCTACTGCGGTGCTAGGACACAAACTTACCAACATACTTTTTGGAATTACTTCTCAATAGTTTTTTGTCGACATTTAGCAGCCTAAATATCACAAAGGTTTTGTGCAAATCTCTTATGGAAACGTAGCTACTGAGAGAGCAGTCCAAATTAATTGAAGTGGATTCAGGCTGATTTGCAAACACGTTTGACCCAGTCATTGAACATAATTTAAGCATCAAAATGTGCACACTGCGCGCAGTTCAGTTACAAACCTTTTGAATTCAATGCTCTTAAACTGAATATACGATTTATACTTCTGTTTTGCAAACATCAAATATAATGAAAGCATTGGAATAAAAGTTTATGGTCCGAAAAAAAACAAAAAAAAACACTGATGTTGCGGCAGCCGAACTACTGTTAAAGGTGAACTATGTAGTATTTTTGCAGTAAAATATCCAAAAACCACTAGGCCAGTGTTATATATTTTGTTCAGTTGAGTACCTACAATATCCCAGATGTTTCCAACTATTTGTAAATTGTGAGAAAATTGCTATTTTAACTAAGGACAGGGACGTTGCAGCATTGCATTTGAGAGAGTCGCCTGTCAATTGCGTCATATCTGCGTTACCCTCGGTTTCGGCTTTTATTTGGCAGGAGCGCTTTACTCTTAGCAGTGTGAACAACTGAACGCACGGAGTAACGTCATAACATCGTTTTGAACACACTTAAATGTATCTAATATGATAAACAGAGCTCCATTACCTCAAAATCATAACCGGAAAAGCGGATCTGTGCAGGCGCCCGGCAAATGAGTCCCGTCCCGTCATAATAAAAGTCCCGGTATTCGCAAGGCGGGTATTTGTTTAACAATCGCTCCAGCAGCTTTGCTCAGGTTCATAACACTCGGTCCTGCTCTGCTTTAGACTACAGTAACGTTAATAACCGCATGCATGAAAGTGATTTCTGCCCGAGTCCTATTTTTCACCGGCTGTGATGAGAAGACCACATCTCCCAAGATGCTGCACTCACACTTTGCGTCATCAAACTACGCATTTGTTTTGCATAGGCGCCCTCCAGTGGACAAAAGCTGCATAGTGCACCTTTAAGCTTTAAATAAAGATTCTACAATATTATTCCACTAGGTGTCGCCAGCGACTGATAAAACGGACTTGATGCAGCTCATTGTATAGTTCATAAAAGAGATCCATTCAAAAACTCAGGATGACTTCATCCATACATTAATTTATATATATATATATATATATATATATATATATATATATATATATATATATATATATATATATATATTTATATATATATATAAATTTAATAAATATAAATGTATTTAATTGAATGCAAGTTTTAATAGACTAATAATTAGGCCTATATGTGTTCTTTTGTTTAATTTTGTTTTCAGAATCATTGGAGAACTGTGAAAAAACAACAACATATTATCTAGAAACTAAAAATTATTTATAATATATCTGGCATCTAGCCTATACTCTTATTAGCACTGTTTCTGGATGAAGTCTTTATGTACATTAACAAGGATTTTAAACGACTATAATCCATTATAACCATAAGCTGCAAATCACTTTAAAATGATGCATGTTCTTTAAAAAAAAATGCATGTTAGGTCCAGTGTTCAGTTGACATGATCTGTCTCTCTCTCTGCATAAGTTTAAATTTTTATATTACAAAACATCAACAGCTTATGTTAACTCATTATGATACCAGCCCACTAGTCAGTGAAGTCAGCAGAGGAAATATCAGTAGGAAGGAGACAAAATCATGGTAAAAATAAACAATGTGTTTATTGAATAATCTTAACCTTACTCAATGTGTTACTCAGACAGTTGCACTGAGGAAAAGACAGGAGGAAGAGCTAGAGGTAGCAGAGCTGAAGATCTTGAGGTTCTCTTTGGGAGTGACAAGGGTGGATAGGATCAGGAATGAATACATCAGAGGGACAGCACATGAGATATTTATGGATAAAGAGGAGGTTTATGGATGTAGTGAAGGAGGACATGAAGGTAGTCGGTCTGAGAGAAGAGGATACAGAGGATAGGAACAGATGGAGGCAGATGATTAGCTGTGGCGACCCCTGAAGGGGGTCATTGTGTTACTACCATGAAAAGTAAATGGGCAATTAATGAAAGCATGGTCCCAATACATTGAAGCTTTACAAATTAAAACTCGTTAACATATAACTTTTAACTCTTACTTGTAAAACAATGACAAACAATATAAAATTAATCTGTTTGACAATTTTTAAAAAGAGCTAACGATTACATGTAAATTATATAACGTACATATACATAAAATAATATGGAATAATACAAAGACATTAATTAACAGTAGCCCACTGCATGGATGTACAGTTAAAATAGGTAAGTCTGATGTTTAAAAGTTTGAAACATTATCTCCTTTTGTCATGGAAAACAAAGAAAGTCATGATATACAAGCTTTTTCAGGTAATCACTAAGAAAGACTTAAAATAGCCTACAACATATTTAAAGGTTTATTCAGGGAAGTACAGCAGGAAATGGTTGAGTATTATTTTAGGTATATATCTGTATTTAGTGCCTGCAGTGTCAATGTAGCCTAAAAAGCCTATATAAACACATCTTTACACATCAGCTTGGATATATAAATGGTAAAAATAAAAAGACAATTTCAAGAAGTTGACGTCACGTCAGGTCGTCACGTGGGTCGTACCCTAATGAAAGATTGCAGGCATTACGATTTCATTTCGTTGTGCTTTTCTTTTTAGTCTAGTAGCCAGCCCATAGAGCCCCATTATGAACCCGGAAATGTTCAGTACACCAAAGTTTTATTGCAGAAATGTGAAGTATGGGTCTCGACCATACAGAAACTGCCGGATGCTAATTTGCATATGTTGAGCAATTCGCATAATTAGCATTATTAGCTTAATCGTCCATTTTGACCACATATTTTGCACTGTATGGCCAATTTCTACAATATGTGAGTGGTTTTAGAGGATGCTGATTTCATTTCTGACACTTTCAGACTTCAAAATCTTAATTCTATAATACATTTGGATAAATTTAAACACATTTTTATTACTTTAACAATGTTGGGTTATTTTCATGGTAAACACAATCATTTCACATTTCAGAATCACAAGAGCTCTTGGTCTTTTATGTGAATGTTGATAACCTAAATTTGTTTACATTTCTTGAGGTCCAGTCATGTTTTTATACAAATAAGCTGTTACAGCTAGCTGTTGTTATATTTGTGACAAGTAACGTTGAAAAACGTTGCTAGGCAACGTGGGGGAGAGGACGCTGGCGTTGTCTGTTCGCCGCTTCTCCACCCACAAATCATGTTAATGTACTATTAGATTTAGATTTTATTTTAGTTCCTTATGTTTGTGACTAGTCTAACAGTCAGAGCTACAATTGGGACTGTTGCTGATTGCTGGCAGCCACTGAGAGGACGTTGTTCGTCGTTTCGCCGTTTTCGACCGCTTCTCTAATGTTTATGTTTGAATTGCTGCGGTTGGTTCTGGTTTGGAGGACATTTGATGTTTCTCGCCGCGACTGCTCTCTGGTGGTCTCCCTTGGGCT
This sequence comes from Pseudorasbora parva, assembly GCF_024679245.1. Taxonomy (NCBI): domain Eukaryota; kingdom Metazoa; phylum Chordata; class Actinopteri; order Cypriniformes; family Gobionidae; genus Pseudorasbora; species Pseudorasbora parva. Next base: position 20,828,777 of record NC_090183.1, read on the forward strand.
TAAGCTGCATGGTGGCTGAAGTTTGCACCGGGCTAGCGTCATCCGGGCCATCGTCATCGGCGTCCGGCATGATGTTGGGATGTTCCGCTTCTCGGCTGCGCCGCTGTTCCGTCCTGCATTGCGGCCGTGGAGCCGTGGAGCGGCTTGGACTTCTGCGCCGACCCCGGTGTGTCCACAAAAGTGCCCGGAAAAATGTTCTGCCTCCTGCATGGTGTTGCGGCGATCCCCATCGTTTGAATCGTCATGAAGACCCATCATCTGGTCATCAGGACACTGCCGCTGGGAGAAATTTAAAACATGGAGTGGACCACAGTGTGCTACGGAGCTAACAGAGACTTCCACCATCAGCTCTGTTTCTGTTCACCATCAGCTCTGTTTCTGTTCACCATCAGCTCTGTTTCTGTTCTGTTTTCTGTGTTGGTTGATTGTTTTGTAGTATTCTATATTTTTACTTGTTATTCATTTTTTTTTGTTATTTTTTCCCCCCTTTGTTGCACTTTGAGATTCTTCTGAATGAAAAGTGCATTATCAATAAAATCTATTATTATTATTATTATTATTATTATTAAGTATGTTAAGGAGCATAGTCTAGTATTAAAGTCGAAATTCACCTTATTATATCGCCTTAATATTCATAGAAAAGTCAGTCAAGGGATTTGATGTTGACATTCTAATGTTGACATTACTAATGTTTTCACATTAAAATAAAAGGTGGACAGAGTTATAATGATAGTTTTGTGTAATACTTTGTGAATTTCTAGTCAGATCCATTTTGTGGGTGAATCTGGTGTTCTAAAATTTGTATTTAAAACCATGATTTAAAAATTTGTAATTCTTCGTTTTTTTAAATTCACACTTCTTGCGGTTTGATAAGGAAAGGATTAAAAACAGTCAATATTCATTGTAATTGCTGTTTTTTCCAAGTTGTTGTGGAAGATTATTTAACCATTCGACTCTAGGGTTAAGTACTTTCAAAAGATATGGTTTGATCAGGTCGAAATGTTAGGAAAGAAGTGTCTGTTTGCACCTGCAGTGTCACAGATGTTGACTTTAAAATATCTGGGTCCAAAGGAATCACTACTTTGCTAATTAAGAGCGAGGAGTTCGGAGACACAGCCATACATGAGACGTTGTCAAACATTACTGCTTCCGACGGTGCTTCATCAGCTTCTGTCACAAATCTTGTTACAGCTCATATACTTCTCGCTCTAGAGCAAACGCAAGTCAGACTCATGTCAGAGTCAACCCGAAAAGCGAATCATTCGCTCTCAACTTTCTGCCTTTGAGTATTCAAAACAGTGCTTGTTCTGTGGTCTTATTTGTGAAGAAAAAAATCTCTAAAAATCCTAACAGGTGGAATCCAGTTAAAAAATGTCAGACTTTAGATAGGCCAGGCCTTCCATCCTTCAAAGATGTGGTTTTGTCTAAATTTGCAGAAGTTGTGAAGCTACAGGTAAATGGCATAATTGACCTACCAAGTGCAGTTGCTGGTAAACCTATTCACAACTGCCTGTCTTGTATGACATGTATATAGTGTATATTTGTACATAGTTTGTTGATCACACATTATGATGGAGTTAGGTGATGTCATCTCATTGGGTGTCTTAGGGTGCTTTCACACTAGCACTTTTGGTGCGCACCCAGAGTTTGGTTCGTTTGGATGATGGGAATGCTGTCTTCTGAACTCGAGTCCGCTTAAAAAGGTGGTCTGGGGTTCAGTTCATGTAAACTCTTGTATGGTTCGCTGCTAATGTGAATGCAATTGTGCTAAATTGTGGAAGTGAACCGCTATTAATGACGTGTGATTTGGTAAAAATGTGTTTTGTGTGTGTTTCACTTATTTTCCTGACAATAAGCGTCACTGAAATACTGCAAGCAGAGAGCTGTAAATATACAACCTGGTCTCACAGATTTCCGTGAAATGAACACGGACCCTTTACTCAAAAATCTGTGGTAGTTTCACGGAATCGCGGTTCAGGGTTCAGTGAAGTGATGCCTATGTAAGTCAATGACAGGCAGCATCGGATTCCCAAAAGTAGACATGATTTTATGAATATTTATAGCCTACTATAACTATAGTACATTAAAAGCCCTGAAAATAACAATAATAAAGCCAGTCATTTTTCACCCCAGATCCAGCTGTAACCTAAATATTGAATTTTTGGATTTGACGTTTGTGCACGTGAAGTGGGGGTGGCATGACATCCGTTGATGCTGTCTTTCAATTCTACAATTATTGTAGAGCTCCTTGGATTATTTTTCATCATCCATTTCCTAAAATTTTATTACAGATTAATATACACTGCATATAAAAGTATTTAATTTACAAGTGTCATGCTTGTGATTTATTACATCATTACTGATTTCTTTATTCAGAACAAGAAGTAACTTCAATTTATTTGTATTCTACTTTTCATGTTTCATTGTATTCTACTTTTTACTGTAACAACAGCGTTCACACTACATGTATACAAATATAGCGGTCTAACAGTCGGGCACTAGGACCTGGAGGAGGCTGCTGCTGTGGAGGCTGCTGCACACGCTAGAGAGTGGAGAGATGCGATTGGGCTTGTTTTGGGCTAGTTTTGTTGTGAAAAGGTGTAAAATCTGCTGACGGTCACGTCCTTCTGTATGCGCATTCAGAAATGCAAGGCAGCATTTAAAAACTAAACAATCAATATAAATCACTTTACATGCAATGTATTTGCTTGTTTTTACTTGAAGAATGACTGCAGTGCTGACATGGTCTGTGAGTTATTGCAGGCGCATATCAACACGTTATCATATCGGCAAGGCAAATCGGCATAATTTTTTTATATCGACTGATGCCGATTTTTACATTTTAAGCGTTTATCGGCCGATTCCGATGTCATCCGATGTATAGAGGTCTGGTTACAACCTGAATCCACCAAAGCCTGACAAGTACCCCCCTTGATACTCACTGGTATCTGGTACAGGCCAGCTTGATCGGGGGCAGCTTGCGGCGCGTCGGTGACCCGGATCAGTGTCCCCACCTCCATCACTGGACACAGATCAATGAAGTGTCCCAGGTCCCCACATCACCAGCAATCCGGCCCAGACTTCCCCCCTGCCCTAGTGGCTGGAAATAGGTCAGATACTTGGCGTGGAGAGAGAGCCTGGGGGGAGGAGGCGGGAAACGGTTCGGTGGTCACTCCCCCTCCCCTGGGCGCCGGTCTGGGAACTTCCTGGAGCCTCGACCGGGACCCCCGTCCTCCACTGCGGCACTTGCCTGGGCAGCAGCCCACCTTGGGACCTGGGAAGGGGAACAGGTCTAGGAAGAGGAGGGGAATGGGCAGGAGAAGAGAGAGATGCCACTGGCAAGGGCTCGCCGACCCTGCAGCATGCCACCATCTGGTCCTCCGCCAATTGGATGGCCTCGTTTAGCGATGCCGAGCGGTGGCACTGGACCCACTGCGTGCTCTTATGGGGAAGTCGCGCAACGAAGTGCTCCAGTACCATTCGAGTGATGACTTCCTTGACGTCGCTGATGTCGGCCATCAGTCACTTGCGGCACGAGTCCCGGAGCTGTTGAGCGAAGACAAAGGGCCGGCCGGACTCTTCCAGGGCCTGTGTCCGGAACTGCTGGCAAAGTTGTTCCGGTGTACGGCCGACCCACTGGAGAATCGCGCACCTCAGGTCGTCGTAGACCAGGAGATTCTGGACTGGCAGTTGGTGAGCGGCTACCTGGGCCTCTCCGGATAGCAGCGGCAGGAGTCGCATTGGCCAGTCCGTCTTGGGCCATCCTCGGAGCTTGAAGAGAGCCTCGAAGGCCTCCGAGTCGTCCTGGGGTCCCATCTTCGAGAGGGGTACGGCGGCCGCTGAGTCGGTGGTGCGGGAGGGAGCGGCCCAAATCTCCCGGTCCATCCAGCTCTGGAACAGCTTGCGGTCTTCATGCTGGGCCCGGAGGAGCGGCTCGAACCTCTTGTTTCTTCTCCTCCCTCACGGCCCGCAGGTCTTTGTGGGTTTCCTGATGAAGACCGGCGAGCGATTGTACCAGGTCCGCAAGTGGCGTTCTTGATGGGGTCTCCATAACAACGGCGCCGCTCTTCTTCCCTCCCGGGTTTCAGCACCAGTGGAATTGGGTTCGCAGTTCGTGTGTGTGGTGGGGAAGGAAGAAGGCGGGGTCGGTGTGACTGGGACTAGCGTTTCTTTATTTCTCACACACAATGGTAAACACGCACGCACGCACGCACAAGGGCATATAACTCCCTATCTCAGACTCAAACTCATAAACTCGATAACTGGCACACTGGATCTCTCTGTTGATCCTTCTCTGTCTCTGTGTGTGGCCGCGTAGTCCCAGTCCAATCTCTCTCTCTCTCTCTCTCTCTCTCTCTCTCTCTCTCTCTCATCTCTCCCCGCAGTGGCTTTTTATGCTGTCTCTCCATGCCAATTACTGCAATCAGACACAGGTGTTATTCATCTGCACTTGACCTACTTACTCCCTGCTCCACTCCTTCTCTCCCGCTACAGACCTCAAAAAACCACGCCCCCTCCGCCACAGAGGGGTTGTTTTGAAAGCGGCAACCTGACTGATTCAAGTACGTCTTTATCAAACAAACACAATTATTTATTTCTCATCCACCCTCAATTGATTGGACTATTATTTTTGTATTACATTGTAACGCGGTTCGTAGATGGGAAGGAAGGAGGCGGGAACCGGCGAACGTTCAACAACATTTATTCAAAAGAAATAAACAAAACGAAAGTAAAACCGCGGGCAGCCCCTCACGGACGACTGCCCGCAAACACACAAAATAAAAACTTGGGCAGCCCCTCACGGACGACTGCCCACAAACACATAAGCAAAACATAACATAAAATCCAGGCCTGGTCCTCTCTCATCTTCCGCAGCCCTTGCTCCTCCTTATATACTCCCGTCACATGGCCGCGAGACGAGACCGGTGTGCCACGCAGCTGGCACTCGTCAACATTAATCACCAGCCCGCTCTCGCGGTCCCTCGCCCCGCTGCCTGTCACACAACATACATATTCTGCATGATTGTTCAATATTAGTGCGCTTACATACACGTGCTGGAGCGCACCCTTCAAATGTCAAGGGAGAGAGCTTGCCGGCCTGCCGACGGGCTTCCGTTTGGGTAGCCCATCAGGAAAACACGCAACCCTAGCTGGGATGTTGTACTTTGTAAGCCCTGGCTCATACATGTCTTGAGTACAGCGTGCTAAAGGTATGCTGTGTTAGACACAGACACATAAGCAAAACGATCTATAACAATGCAATACTATTACAGCACGTTTTACTCACATAAGTGTTTGCATTCCTCTTGTCAGATCAAATATAGAAGAATAGCATTGTGAGTTTTGTTCAAAAACGATCCCGCGGTGAAATTAAGTGAACACTGTCTTCCCCACGTCAGCTGGAACTTCATTAAAATTTTTGTTTTTCACACATTCCTAATATTAGGATCTGAAGGAAGCTTATGCAGCGACTGTGTTCTTCCACAATATCTTTTTATCTTCTTTAGCTTGTTGATTGCTGCTGGTTTACGTGATCCGATGAGTCGTTGGGCATGGCTACTGAATTACACGTGCTTTGAATTACACAAGAGTTGAAGTTGAAGATCCAAGATGGCGCCGTATCATGGCGACACGCTACGAGTTGCTCTCCCTATAGTATGTGTATTTTTGTTGCTTTCAGATATTGTCTTGTGTGTACAAAAGACTAGTATATGACCAACTGATCATTGTTATGAGGAAGAGATAGGATCCAAAATGCACTGAGAGTTAGTTTATTGAGAGAGCGCTGAAACAAGTCTTTTCAAACAAGAAATCAAGTAGCTGCGGGACCGCAGATACCTTATAACTGGAACACAGGTAGAGAGCAGTAATATAACAAAAGGTTAGCAGCACAGTCTTTGAGAAGGATCCCCAGCCAACGGGACAGTGTCTCTCTCTTGTGACTAGGGTGGGGGCGGAAAGTGGTCGTGAATCCGGGAGACCAGCGAGCGGATCTAACCCCCTCGTATCCGCGCACCAGGCGGCAGCACTGCGCAGAGCACAGCTCCGGGAGATCGTCTACTGCGGGAGGGCTGGACACAGAGTGGTAGAGAGGTTACAAAGCAGTGAGGTGATAGGGCTGACCTGATCTAGATAGTAGACAGTACGGTAACACGGCAGGACACGACAGGAAACAGGAGGGTTGTAGATAGCCACCAGCGACATACTCAGCCAAAATAATCCCGCAACTGGCAAGACGACAGGGAGTGTTAAATAGCAAGTGGGACAATGAGAGAGGGCAGGTGCAACAAATCAGCGAGGACACATCTAATGGGGAACAGCTGAGGAGGGAAACGAGAAGAGAGGAGGAGAAACCAGCAACGGGTGAAAAGAGAAGACAAGGACAGAGACAGGGGACGGACTATGACAGTCCCCCCCCCTCCCCCTCAACGAGCGCCCCCTGGCGCTCCCGAGGGAGGGACCTGGCGGCCCGAAGGAAATCATCAATGAGAGAGCGGTCAGGATGTCCCGGGAGGGAATCCAGCTCCTCTCCCCAGGACCGTAGCCCTCCCAATCCACTAGGAATTGATGCCCCCGACCGCGACGACGCATATCAAGAATCTTACGTACCGTGTAGACCGGCGATCCCCCGGCCTGAATAGGGGGAATGGAAGTACGAGACGGGGCACGTACGACTGGCTTAATGCGGGATACGTGAAATGCCGGGTGGATGCGCCGAAGCTTGGGGGGGAGTTGCAGCAACTGTGACTAGATTGATGGCGTTAATAAAGCGGGGAGCTAATTTGCGTGAGGGCGCCTGAAGGGGCAGATCTCTAGTGGAAAGCCACACGTACCTAGGGCTCTTGACACGACGCTTATTGGCGTTTCGAAGCATGCGAACCCTAGACCGACACAGGGCGGCTCTCACCCGTCTCCAGGTTCCTTCACAGCGTTTAATAAAAGCCTGAACGGAGGGAACATTGGACTTGGTCTCTTGTGAGGAGAACAGGGGGGTTGGTATCCTAGACAACAGTGAAACGGCGACAGACGGAGGACGGAAGCGAATTGTGAGCGTACTCAGCCCAAAGAAAAATGCTCGACCCATGAAGAGGGATTCCGAAACGCCAGACTGCACCTACATCTGAAACTACGTCAGAGGGAAGCCTGTGATTCTTGAAGACGTGAGTTACCAGTATTTGCGCGGTCTCTTTAGTGGAGGGGAGTTTGGGAAGTGGTATAAAGTGTGCCAATTTGGAAAAACGATCCACCACAGTGAGGATTACAGTTTTAACAGCCGAGGAGGGTAGGCCGGTAATAAAGTCAAGCCCAATGTGAGACGGGATGGGAAGAGGTCGAAGGAGACCGGCAGGCGGGGTGTGACCTGACTTGGTTTGAGTCCAGACCGCGCACGAGGCAATGGAGCGACGTATATCCCGTTCTAAAGTGGGCCACCAAAATCGTTGACGGACTGTAGCTAGCATGCCCCTAACGCCGGGATGGGCAGTTAACTTGGTAGAGTGAGCCCACTGAAAGACTGCCGAGCGGGTGGTAGCGGGGACAAAAAGGAGGTTCCTGGGAACGTTACACGGCACGACCGCATGAGACAGAGTATTTCATGTATCCCGCACGTATCCCGCATTAAGCCAGTCGTACGTGCCCCGTCTCGTACTTCCATTCCCCCTATTCAGGCCGGGGGATCGTCGGTCTACACGGTACATAAGATTCTTGATATGCGTCGTCGCGGTCGGGGGCATCAATTCCTAGTGGATTGGGAGGGCTACGGTCCTGGGGAGAGGAGCTGGATTCCCTCCCGGGACATCCTGACCGCTCTCTCATTGATGATTTCCTTCGGGGCCGCCAGGTCCCTCCCTCGGGAGCGCCAGGGGGCGCTCGTTGAGGGGGGGGGGGGACTTGACGAGTCTCTCAATACCCCAGACGGCGGCCCCAATTACTCTCGCCGGAGGGATAATCTCCTGGGGCGTGGAGATAACGTTGGAGGAGTCAAATTGACGAGACAAGGCGTCGGGCTTGACGCTTCTGGACCCGGGTCGATAAGAGATCATAGAAAACGTAGAAACGTAGAACGTAGAAACGAGCGAAAAACAATGACCAGCGTGCCTGGCACACATTAAGTCTCTTGGCCGAGCGAATGTATTCCAGATTTCTATGGTTAGTCCAGACTACGAACGGAACGGTTGAGCCCTCTAACCATTGTCTCCACTGGCCTAAGGCCAAACGGATGGCTAGGAGTTCACGGTCCCCAACATCGTAATTACGTTCCGCAGCCGAGAGACGGTGTGAAAACAAACGCGCAAGTATGAACCTTATCATCTGAGCCTGAGTGCTGGGAGAGCACGCCCCCCAATGCTCACCTCAGACGCATCAACCTTGACAATGAACTGTTTGGACACGTCCGGAGTCACGAGGATAGGCGCGGTAGTAAATAAATGCTTTAATCGGTCGAAAGCCCGCTGCGCCATCTCTGTCCATCTAAAACTCGACTTGACAGACGTAAGAGCGGTGAGAGGCGCGGCTACTTGACTGAAGTTGCGTATAAAGTGCCGATAAAAATTAGCGAACCCCAAAAAACACTGTAACGCTACTCGCGACTCAGGAATGGGCCACTCGGCGACGGCTTGTACCTTACTGGGATCCATACTGATTCCCTCCGCCGAGATTACAGAACCAAGAAAGGTGACGGAGTGGGCATGAAATGTGCATTTTTCGACTTTTACGAACAGCCGGTTCTCCAGGAGGTGCTGGAGAACGCGGCGAACCTGCTGAACATGAACCTGAAGAGACGGTGAGAAAATCAGAATATCATCTAGATAGACGAAGACGAACATGTTGAGCATGTCTCTTAGGATGTCGTTGATTAAGGCTTGAAACACAGCAGGTGTGTTGTCAAGGCCGAATGGAAGGACCCGATACTCGAAGTGCCCAAGTGGGGTGTTGAAAGCGTTCTTCCACTCGTCCCCTTCCTTAATGCGGATCAGATGATACGTGTTATGCAGGGTAACGATTATTTACGGTGATCTGGTTTAGCCCCCGGTAATCGATACAGGGTCATAGAGAGCCGTCTTTCTTCTTTACAAAGAAAAACCCCGCACCCGCAGGCGACGAGGAGGGTACAATAGTCCTGGCGGCTAATGATTCGGACAGGTAACTCTCTAGCGCCTTGCGTTTAGGACCGGTTAGAGAATATAAACGACCACGAGGGGGCGTAGTACCGGGTAACAGATCAATACCGCAATCATAGGGACAGTGGGGAGGAAGAGAAGTGGCCCGGGACCGATTGAAGACCGCCCTCAAATCATGATACTCCTCCGGCACCCCAGTTAAGTCGGCTGGCTCCTCCTGAAAGACAGAGACAGAGAAGACACAGAAGGGTTAGCGGATAACAGACAATTGACATGACAAGACAAGCCCCAGGAAAGAATACAATTACTAGACCAATCGAAGTGGGGATTGTGTCTGGCTAGCCAGGGATGACCTAGAACTACCGGGGCATAGGGGGAATGAAAGACTGAGAAGGAAAGAGTCTCATGATGGTTACCAGAAACCGTAAGGGTTAACGGGATAGAGTGGAGATCAACACTGGGTAGAGGGCTACCATCTAAGGCAAAGAGGGGTGTAGCCTGTCTACGGCTCCTCAAAGGAATACCTTGTTTACGAGCCCATGCTTCATTGAGGAAATTCTCCTCGGCTCCAGAGTCTATTAAAGCCTTGCAAGAAACAGTGATATCAGCCCAGTGCAGCGTTACAGAAACGGTGGTGCAGGATGTGGACGAGGAGATTTAGGAAGTCGCACTCGCCTCTTCTACTGGCAAGCGTTGGCTTTTACCGGACAGCTCGAAACAAGGTGGTTGGCCGCCCCACAGTACATGCAGAGATGGTTCACAATGCGGCGTTCCCTCTCCTTGGCCGAGATGCGCAGACCGCCAAGCTGCATCGGCTCTGACACAGGAATGACGCTGAGCGAGGAAGACGCTGCAGCTGCGGAAGAGGTGGACTCAATGCCTCTAACGTGGCGATGCAGGTCAAACCTCTTCTCCACTCGGAAAGCTAGGTCGATGAGTGGGTCGAGACCCGTAGGTAGCTCGCGGGCAATTACCTCGTCCTTGACCTGAGCGTTTAGCCCCTCCAGAAAGCGAGGCACGAGGGCAGTCTCGTTCCAACCACAGGTGGTCGAGAGAGTACGGAACTCTATGGAGTAATCCACCACGGATCGCCCTCCCTGGCGGAGTGACGAAAGTAAGCGGGAGGCCTCCTCACCATGGGCCGAGCAGTCAAAGACCCGCAACATCGCATCCTTGAAAGTGTCAAAATGCCGGGTAAACTCCGCCATGGCTTCCCACGCCGCTTCCCCCCAGTCGTGGGCACGTCCTGTAAGAAAAGAGATGACATAGGCAACTCGGGCTCGCTCCTGGGCATAGGTGACTGGTTGGAGGGAAAAAAACACCTCGCATTGCGTGAGGAACGGAAGGCATTGAGTGGGCTCTCCGCTATAGCATGGGGGATTATTTACACGCGGCTCTGGTGCGACAGGTGACCTTGGAGAGGAGGGTGAAAGACCTCTTTGGAGCGACTGCACCTGGGTGGATAGTTTCCGAAAGCTGAGCGGCCAGCGTCTTGACCACGCAACGAGTTGTTGTAAGCTCCTCTTCATGTCTTCCCAAAATTGTACCTTGCAGTTCCACCGCCGTGTGGATGGTTCTCTCATTAGCTGGATCCATCATTGGCCGGATTATTCTGTTATAAGGAAGAGATAGGATCCAAAATGCACTGAGAGTTAGTTTATTGAGAGAGCGCTGAAACAAGTCTTTTCAAACAAGAAATCAAGTAGCTGCGGGACCGCAGATACCTTATAACTGGAACACAGGTAGAGAGCAGTAATATAACAAAAGGTTAGCAGCACAGTCTTTGAGAAGGATCCCCAGCGAACGGGACAGTGTCTCTCTCTCGTGATTAGGGTGGGGGCGGAAAGTGGCCGTGAATCCGGGAGACCAGCGAGTGGATCTAACCCCCTCGTATCCATGCACCAGGCAGCAGCACTGCGCAGAGCACAGCTCCGGGAGATCGTCTACTGCGGGAGGGCTGGACACAGAGTGGTAGAGAGGTTACAAAGCAGTGAGGTGATAGGGCTGACCTGATCCAGATAGTAGACAGTACGGTAACACGGCAGGACACGACAGGAAACAGGAGGGTTGTAGATAGCCACCAGCAGCATACTCAGCCAAAATAATCCGGCAACTGGCAAGACGACAGGGAGTGTTAAATAGCAAGTGGGACAATGAGAGAGGGCAGGTGCAACGGATCAGCGAGGACACAGCTAATGGGGAACAGCTGAGGAGGGAAATGAGAAGAGAGGAGAAGAAACCAGCAAGGGGGGGAAGAGAAGACAAGGACAGGGGACAGACTATGACAATGATCTTGGACATTAGAAATCGTGTTACTAATAACATAGTTTTAACCGGCTTGCCAGTGGATTTTGTCTGGAAAACCACAAACGGACTAGGATACAGAGGGCCTGCGGGATTTAAACAGCGGAAAAGGGGAAGGCGAGCCGGCGTTTTGGTTAGATGGCGGCGGCGTTCAAACCAACCTCCCATTCCTACCATCCTGCTGGCGAACCTGCAATCCATGGGGAACAAGCTGGATGAGCTCCACTGTCCCATCGGTTCAAGCAGGGATCTGCGAGAGTGCAATGCATACTGTTTCACTGAAACCTGGCTAGGTTCGAACATCTCTGACAGAGCCATACAACCTGCTGGCTTCTCTGTGTATCAGCTGGATCGTGACAATGAGAGCACGGGTTAAACAAAAGGAGGTGCCAGTGGATTTTGTACGGAAAACCACAAACGGACTAGGATACAGAGGGCCTGCGGTATTTAAACAGCGGAAAAGGGGAAGGCGAGCCGGAGTTTTGGTTAGATGGCGGCGGCGTTCAAACCAACCTCCCATTCCTACCATCCTGCTGGCGAACTTGCAATCCATGGGCAACAAGCTGGATGAGCTCCACTGTCGCATACAGTTTCACTGAAACATACTGTTTCACTGAAACCTGGCTGGGTTTGAACATCTCTGACAGAGCCATACAACCTGCTGGCTTCTCTGTGTATCAGCTGGATCGTGACAATAAGAGCACGGGTTAAACAAAAGGAGGTGGCATTTGTTTTTTCATAAACAATTCCTGGTGTACAAACGTGGAAGTTGTTTCAAAATTGACTACCCCAGTGCTCGAACATCTGACAATCAAGTGCCGTCTGTTCTATCTACCCCATGAGTTTCCATCTGTGCTTCTCACTGCTGTTTATATTCCACCAGATGCCCCTGCTGCAGAAGCGTTAGATACATCTTCAAACTAGAGAACCAGCACCAGGATTCATTCCCCGTCATAATGGGTGATTTTAATCATTGCAATATGAAAAAGGTCCTCCCCAGGTATTACCAACTTGCCACCTGTCCCACTAGGGGTGATCGGACTCTCGACCACTGTTATACACCACTAAGAGATGCTTATAGCAGTGGTTTTCAAACCCTGGGTAGACTTAAAAAATGGGTCGCCAGGACAATTAAGAAAAATGGAGTTAGCTTACATTAAAAATTTAAAAATATATATTTTTTTTTTCATAAAATCATTCTATAGGCCTATATAAAAGTAATAAATACATGAAATATATATTATGACTTAAATAATTAACAGATTAACGAACAAAAAAAGGAAAAGAAATGTGTGACAGTTGCTGCTGACTGTTCATTATCGTGAGGTGCGGTGCTCCTCCAAACAAGTTCACGGAACGAAAACCCAGAAGACAGAAAGCAAATCTTGTTTTCTTTAGGCTATTTTATAGCAAAATGTAAGTAAACACTTTTGCTATTTTAAATAATGTCCTTCTCTTATGTATGACTATTACAGATTTTATTTGTTTCCTCTGCTCTTTTGCACTGGCGCCTCGATCATGCGCACACAACATGCGAACTGTGATGGCTGGCATTGGAAACTTGACATCGCAGCCAGTTCATTATCAAAATAAAATGGCCAACCTAATATATAAAAAGTTACATAGTTCAGTTTAAATAGCCAGTAGCCTAGTAGCCAACACTTCGTGCCATTCAGCATGAGCACCGCTCCTGAGGTGTTTCCAAGCAGAGACCCGCTCGCAACATGCAAGTTTTGTCCCGCTCCTGTCCGCATACAAGTATAAATAGTTTTTTTTTTTCTGCTTGGTTTGGCGTGGCAGAATACACGCAAAGTGCGTTCGTAATTCCAAAAAAGCTATCATCTCAGTTCAACGCGATCTCACAAAGCTCTGTTATCAATAAAAATGACTGCACAATGAATCTTTTTTTTAATAATGTCTAAACCTTCTTTGTTATAATCAAAGGATTTGTCAGCATACAGAATTCAGCACTGCACAAAAACTCTTTTGAGCGGTGAGGGGATTTTTCTCTTAAATGAATCTGTTTGGCCATTGCGTTCTAGAAATAAACATGTGTTGTATCGGCTTTGTTCAATATATTGGTTACATTGCACTACGTGGCAAAAATGTGTTATAGCCTACGTGCCTGTAATTTGTTTTTATTTTATTTTATACCATTTTGTTTGTTTCTAGATGTTTTCTTTTTAGATTTTTTTATTTTGCTGTAGTCATGCAAATAGTTTTATTCTCCCGTAATCCGCACACACACAAGTACTGCCTGCACTCAGCCATCAAATCTAGTCCCGCGCCACACTCTACATGCGTTGGGTTCCGCGAGTCCCGCGGGAGTGCAATTCTCAAGCACATTTTTGCGTATGTGAAGAGGATGATTTTTTCCCATCAATATTGGGATGCGAGTTAAGTAGCCAAAGCCTATAATAAATAATGGTTTAACATCTAAATTTATCACTAATATGGAAACATTTGGACTCGAATGAGGGAGTTAGGCTGCGTGAGTCTAACGCTGTTTACTTTCAGTTCCTCATTAAATTAATTAAGTTTTGACTTTATAGAGTTGAATACCGTTAAATTTGAAGGATTTGTTGTGGAGTGAGGGGAACTAAAATAACCGGTTTGTAGTACAATATTTCGCTTTATTTAGCCTACTGGTATTATGAATGCAATCAAATGCGACTTATACGTGACTTACCTGTTTTTCTCTCTCTTTCAAAAGTCTTGTTGGTTAACAGTTAATATATCATATTAGTGCAGAATCAATTTTGCGTTGCGAACGCATCAAGGATCAAAAGCAGTTGTGTAGAAAAGTGCTGAGCTGAATATTTGTGCCATCTAGTGGTTTAATGGAGAATACAGTCAAATGGTCCATTGTATACAAGTATTTTTATGCTTGGCTTGACTTATTTGAATGTAAATGGTTGTAGGCCTATATATGGGTCGCGACAACTAAAAAAAAGAAAAAAGAAAGAGGGTCGCTTTAAAAAAAGTTTGAAAACCACTGGCTTATAGGTCTGTTCCACGACCACACTTTTGAAAATCTGACCACCTGTCGGTGCTCCTGCTGCCGATTTACTACAAAACGAAGTTAAAGCGTGAGCAACCAGTCGTGAGAGAGGTCAAGTGTTGGTCTGCCGAGCGTGAGTCCGAACTTCAGGAATGTTTTGATTTAACGGACTGGTCAGTGTTTAAAGATAATGCTACGGATTTAGAAGAGTACGCAGACCATGTGACAGGCCATGTAAAGTACTGTATGGATGTGTGCATACCCCGTCGGACTGTGCCATCATTCCCAAATCAGAAGCCGTGTGTGAACAGCGATGTTTGCCAGTGCCTAAGGGAGAGGTCTGCAGCATTTCATTAAAACGACAAAGGTACAAGAACTTTAGATACAGGTTAAGATCAGCCATAAAAGCTGCTAAAAAGCATTATGGAAACAAGTTAGACAGCGTCTTTAGCGCCAGTGATCCCCGCACACTTTGGAAAGGTATATAGGAGTTGACGGATTACAAAGCTTCTTCACCAGCAATGTTAAAAGATCCTCCCGCTTCATTTCCAGAGGAGCTAAATTCATTCTATGCTCGCTTTGAAGTAAAAACGGCGGAAGATGTGATCCTTCCGGAGGACGATGACATCTTACAAGTCACAGTGGCCGAGGTGAGCAAAGATTTTAAAAGAGAACGCGCGCAAAGCCGCCGGCCCACATGGTATCCCCTCTAGGCTACCTTAAGTTTTGCGCTACACAGTTGTCACACGTTTATACAGATATATTTAATCTGTCTTTAAAACTATGCTATGTGCCCAAATTTAAAAACACCACCATCGTATGATGGTGGTGTTTTTAAATTTCTTTAAACAAGTAGCAATGGTTTTTTCAATACCGAAAAAAACCATTGCTACTTGTTTAAAGGGGGGGTGAAATGCTGTTTCATGCATACTGATCTTTTTACACTGTTAAAGACTTGGATTCCCATACTAAACATGGACAAAGTTTCAAAAGTTAAGGTGGACGTTTGATGGGAGTATTTCTTTGTCAAAAATACTACTTCCGGTTAGTCATAAGTTTCGGCAAGTTTTTTGCGATCATGCGTCCCCTTTGACGTTAATGGGGGCGGAATTTCCTTGTATGGGCCTTAAGGACAATTCTACCGGAAGAGCGTGAGAGAGAGAGAGGGAGAGAGCGAAAGTAACAGGCTACCCCCATCAAAGCGCTGGCTCGTAGGCTGCTGCACAGGTGATGTGCACAATTACAATGTCACCAAAAAAGTGCGTTTTTGGTTGCCAGACCAAGACAGTCCTGCACAGATTCCCCAAAAACCCCGCGTTAAGGCAACAGTGGATATAATTTGCTTTTCCGGATCAGCAACTGAGTTGCGCGAATGTTTATATCTGTTCGCTGCATTTCGGTGCCGACTGTTTCATAAACAAGGCCCAGCTCGACACAGGATTTTCCGATCGCCTAATGCTGAAGGATGGAGCAGTCCCAACGATAAAGGTCCCAACGTTAGAACCGCAGGCGGTGAGTAAGACTGCTTCAAATGTCTGTGTTTTTGCCTATGCTCATCAAGTAGCCCAAACATGATCACGTATAGTTAATTGATCAATGGAGCATGCGATGTGTAGTGCGTGTACATTTGTTTAGCTGGCCACTATTTGTGTAACTTTATGTTTGTGTATTGTAAAAGCACTCCAAACAACAATACACAAAGAGGGGGGAAATATGTTGAACTAAATAAGCGCGCTTCTTCATTCAAATGCGCTACTATTCCGTGTCTTTCTATGTAAACACTAACTTAGCCTGCCGTGCAAAACCAGTCCGCTTAATAACGTTACAATTGTCTACACAAACCACGCGTAAACACACAAACACACGTCCACAACTGCACTTCCCACATGTACACCTTCAAAGACAAAAATACGACGATATAATTCAAGTATAAATATGTAAATAACACAAGCCGCTAAGCATATTATATAGTTAGTGTATAACTTGTACCACATAGAGACGTCCTGCTCTAGTCGTTTTTGCTGCTGCTCCTGTTCAACTGCAGCCTCTGGGTCTGATTCCGGATCATAGATGTATGGCTGTATCTGATTAAAAGCCATATTTTTATTTTGAATAAAGTTTTTTTCCCGCTGTTAGGGATGACACAGCTTTACGACGCACTCGACTCAACACAATAGCAGCAGCGTGCACACGTCATTATTTAGCTCCGCTCACACGACACGCCCCCACCCGCTCAGCTTTTTTCGGAAAGACTCGGAACAGCGCATCTTTCTTATATAATTATAAAAAAATAAAGACTTTTCGGAGATATGCAGGATGCAATGCTACTCTATAGGTACTCAAGATTGACATGACACTGACTGAAACTGAGTGTTTCACCCCCCCTTTAACTGATTACAGACCCATTGCACTGATGTCAGCAGTAATGAAGTGTTTTGAGAAACTGGTTGTAGCCTACATTAATTATTGTCTCCCTCCTTCCTTGGACCCCTTACAATTTGCATACAAACACAATAGGTCAGTGGATGATGCCATTTCAATTGCTGTGCATACTGCTTTAGTCCATCTGGAAAAGAAAGACACCTATGTTAGGATGCTGTTCATAGACTTTAGCTCTGTGTTTAACACAGTGGTACCATCGAGACTGGTGCTAAAACTCAGAGATCTGGGACTGAGCAGTTCAATCTGTAGCTGGGTGTTGAATTTCCTTATTGGATATTTCAAACTTTTTTAACAAATCAAAAACTGAAAAATTGGGCGTGCAAAATTATTTATGGCCCCCTTAAGTTAATACTTTGTAGCGCCACCTTTTGCTGCGATTACAGCTGTAAGTCGCTTGAGGTATGTCTCTATCAGTTTTGCACATCGAGAGACTGACATTTTTTCCCATTCCTCCTTGTAGAACAGCTCGAGCTCAGTGAGGTTGGATGGAGAGTGTTTGTGAACAGCAGTTTTCAGTTCTTTCCACAGATTCTCAATTGGATTCAGGTCTGGATTTTGACTTGGCCATTCTAACACCTGAATATGTTTATTTTTTAACCATTCCATTGTAGATTTTACTTTATGTTTTGGATGATTTTCTTGTTGGAAGACAAATCTCCGTCCTAGTCTCAGGTCTTTTGCAGACTCCATCAGGTTTTCTTCCAGAATGGTCCTGTATTTGGCTCCATCCACCTTCCCATCAATTTTAACCATATTCCCTGTCCCTGCTGAAGAAAAGCAGGCCCAAACCATGATGCTGCCACCACCATGTTTGACAGTGGAGATGGTGTGTTCAGGGTGATGAGCTGTGTTGCTTTTACACCAAACATAACATTTTGCATTGTTGCCAAAAAGTTCAATTTTGGTTTCATCTGACCTGAGCACCTTCTTCCACATTTGGTGTGTCTCCCAGGTGGCTTGTGGCAAACTTTAAACAACACTTTTTTCTTCTTGTCACTCTTCCAGAAAGGCCAGATTTGTGCAGTATATGACTGATTGTTGTCCTTTGGACAGTCTCCCACCTCAGCTGTAGATCTCTGCAGTTCATCCAGAGTGATCATGGGCCTCTTGGCTGCATCTCTGATCAACCTTCTCCTTGTATGAGCTGAAAGTTTAGAGGGACAGCCAGGTCTTGGTAGATTTGCAGTGGTCTTCTACTCCTTCCATTTCAATATTATCGCTTGCACAGTGCTCCTTGGGATGTTTAAAGCTTGGGAAATCTTTTTGTATCCAAATCCAGCTTTAAACTTCTCCACAACAGTATCTCGGACCTACCTGTGTTCCTTGTTCTTCATGATGCTCTCTGCGCTTTAAACGGACCTCTGAGACTATCACAGTGCAGGTGCATTTATACGGAGACTTGATTACACACCGGTGGATTCTATTTATCATCATTAGTCATTTAGGTCAACATTGGATCATTCAGAGATCCTCACTGAACTTCTGGAGAGAGTTTGCTGCACTGAAAGTAAAGGGGCCGAATAATTTTGCACGCCCAATTTTTAAGTTTTTGATTTGTTAAAAAAGTTTGAAATATCCAATACATTTCGTTCCACTTCATGATTGTGTCCCACTTGTTGTTGATTCTTCACAAAAAATTACAGTTTCATATCATTATGTTTGAAGCCTGAAATGTGGCAAAAGGTCACAAAATTCAAGGGGGCCGGATATTTTCGCAAGGCACAAATGTTGGTCTTTTACTGGATGCATGCAGACTGGTTTACCTGTGTATTGTATGTGTTTGGCTGTCATGACAAAGGTCATGTAGTTTGTATGGTTCTCCCCACTTCTTAATTTTTTTTGCCTACTATTGTGTTTTCAGACCTTCTGTGCTTTTAGATTTCCCTTTTTACCCCTTGCAACTTGTGGCACAAGCATTTCACTGGATTGCAAAATATATGTGACAATAAATCAAACTAACTAACCTAATATTCTGTAGAGGCGGTGTTTCGTCAGTCGATGACGTCAAGATACGAACACAATTGTTTTCAGGTCCTGGTGTCTATAAAAGCTTTTCTTTGACTAACAAGGACATTTTTAGCTCTGACACTTACAGGATAATCTTATATTACCATGACCTTTTATATATCAAAAGCACAAGGAAAAGTTGAATTCATCACCCTTTTAAAGTCAAAAGTGCTTCTAATGAAGCCCAATTAAGAACCTATGTTTAAGAAACACCCCCGGTTTCAAAGAAAAGGCTTAAGCTTTTAAAGGGGTACTTCAGCGCTGGGGGAATGAATCTGTATTTAAACCTGGTCATTAATGTAGTAGAAATGTGAAATTATTTTTGAATTTGGTGCTTTCTAGACTGAGAAAAGACAGAAAATAGGGTTGGGCGATGTCACCTAAATCGGCAGCTGACAATGTCTACAGTAAAACTTCGCGATCAATCAATCAATCAACTTTATTTATATAGCGCTTTTACAATCACGATTGTGTCAAAGCAGCTTCACAGTGTCAAACAGGATAATATTGCAACAAAATTAGATCTGGCTGTACAGTCGTTCTGGAGAAAACAGTGACGTTATCAGCTTATTTTAATTTATCATATAGCGACAATGTTGGCAGATCCATATTATAGTTTATAGAATTAATTAAAACCTAATTCAGAAATTTTATTTGTATAATTAGTTGAATAACTTTGATCATAATGTTAGTGTCCCCAACTGAGCAAGCCAAGCCAAAGGCGACCGTGGCAAGGAACCAAAACTCCATCAGGGCATGATGGAGAAAAATAAACCTTGGGAGAAACCAGACTCAGTCGGGGTGCCAGTTCTCCTCTGGCCTATTAACACACTGTGTACGATTATTATTCTGGCAACCTTACAGGTCTGAAATCATATTAGATCGGAATATTCAAAATTTCAGGGTATCACGGAAGAGACGGATTTATTTAGGAAGGGGCGTCGATTACACAAGAGTATGAATACTTGAAAGATCGGAATTATTGCGCTGGAGACGGGTTTTGTGCATGTCTTGCCGGTGAGGCAAATTCGGAGGAGACACCATTTGACACGGCTCAGCAGACACTCCAGGATGCGTTGGTCATGACCAGGCAGGTCCACCATCCGATCCGGACAGGGCCCAGATCCGGGATAAACCTCGGGATAAACAAAGAGACTAACATTAGTGTAGATGCCACTCTTTTTATGATGTAACGAGTACATCAGGTGTTATGGGAAGTGTTCCCAGTTCCGGCTGACCTAGTTAATGCAGCCTAACAGTCAGTCAATTGATTTGAATAATGAAAGTTAAAAATGTTCTATGTGTATGCCATAGTAAAGAGATGTGTTTTTAGTCTAGATATAAACTGACAGTGTGTCTGCTTCCCGAACAATGCTAGGAAGACTATTCCAGTGTTTAGGTGCTAAATAGGAAAAGGATCGACCACCTGCAGTTGATTTAGATATTCTAGGTATTATCAACTGGCCAGAGTTTTGAGACCGCAATAGACGTGATGGAGTATAATGTGTTAAAAGCTTGCTTAAGTACCGGGGAGCTAAACCATTTAGTGCTTTGTAAGTAATAAGCAAGATTTTAAAATGTGTGCGATGTTTAATAGGGAGCCAGTGCAGTGTTGACAGAACTGGACTAATATGATCATACTTCCTGGTTCTAGTAAGAACTCTAGCTGCTGCATTTTGGACTAGCTGGAGTTTGTTTATTAAGCGAGCAGGGAAACCACCCAGTAGAGCATTACAATAGTCTAGCCTTGAGCTCATGATCGCATGTACTAACTGTTCAGCATTTTGCATTGAAAGCATGTGCCGTAATTTAGATATATTTTTAAGATGATAGAATGCGGTTTTACAGATGCTAGAAACATGGCTTTCAAATAAAAGATTGGTATCAAAGAGCACACAGGTTCCTCACTGACGACGAGGGCTTGACAGAGCAGTTATCAAGTGTTAGACAGTATTTTCGGTTACTATTTGTGGAACTTTTCTGTCCAATAATTAAAAATTCAGTTTTATCTGAATTAAGTTGCAGGAATTTACTATTCATCCAATTTTTTATATCAGCTATGCATTCCGTTAATCTTGTGAATTGGTAGGTTTCGTCAGGGCGTGAGGAAATATAGAGCTGAGTATCGTCAGCATAACAATGAAAACTAACGCCATGCTTCCTAATGATATCTCCCAGTGGTAGCATATACAGGGTGAAAAGCAACGGTCCTAACACTGAGCCTTGTGGTACCCCATACTGAACTTGTGATCGGTGTGACACCCCTTCATTTACAGCTACAAACTGATAACGGTCAGATAAGTACGATTTAAACCATGCCAATGCAGTTCCACTAATGCCAACATAATTTTTGATTCTATTCAGAAGAATATTGTGATCGATAGTATTGAATGCTAAGATCGAGTAACACTAATAGAAAGATACAACCACGATCAGATGATAAGAGTAAATCATTTGTAACTCTGATGAGAGCAGTCTCAGTACTATGATACAGTCTAAATCCTGACTGGAAATCCTCACATATACCATTTCTTTCTAAAAAGGAACATAATTGTGAAGACACAGCCTTTTCTAGTATTTTTGATAGAAATGGTAGATTGACTAATTCTTTAGGATCAAGTTGCGTTTTTTTAATAAGTGGTTTAATTATAGCCAACTTAAAAGTTTTTGGTACATATCCTAATGTCAAGGATGAATTAATGATATTAAGCAGAGGATCTATGACCTCCGGAAGCATCTCTTTTAATAGCGTAGTCGGTATAGGGTCAAGCATACATGTAGCGACTCAGGCGAATCAAACACACAATCGCCAGTTACATTTAACAAATATGTTTTGAATGCTTTGTGCTTAGTAACAGACCTTCCCCCAACACAACAGAGAAAGATTCTCCATTACCCTGGAAACCATCTGATAAGATGTTTTACGGCCCAAAAGAATTTGGCCACATGAAAAGTCCAGAGTTAAAGGGTAACTAAACCCTAGAACAACTTTTTTTAGTTAATGATCTGCAAGAATGGAGCTTTATTATTATTGTTCATTGAGTCGAGTAAATGTTTTGACAGTTGGGTTTAAAGTGTTTAAATTCTATAATATATGGTGTAAAAACGTCTTAGTGCTGCCCTCTTAAGGTTGAACGGTGGCTACTGCAGTTGAATTTTCCTATTGGACGTTATGGTACTTCGTTACGTAGGTTTGTACTTCCAACGGCTCACTACCACGCCCCTGGCGGGAACTCACAACGCCCCTGGCGCGAGCTCACCACGCCCCTGGTATAAAAGCATCCTGTTTCAGTTCAAAACCTCTGTAGCGAGTCAGGAGTTGTAATTGCGAGTATAGAAAATTATCAGGATAGCTTATATTATCATCTAGTTAGCACAGCCATTTGTATAGTTATTTAGATTAATTCATGTAGCCTAGTTAGTTAATTAGCATAGTTGTTAGTGTAGCATTGTTAGAAGTTCTCTTCACTTGCTTTCAACATCCTAATTAAGAAAATACAGATATATAATGCAGTTGTAAGTACATGTTTAGCTTTTCTTCTGATATTTTTACCGCCTGTCATGTCTACAGATAATTTTCATACTTCAGACAAACCCTGACACGCAAATGGTTGCCGTGGTAACGAACAACAAATCCGTAACGTGCTAGACTGCTGGCGTATGTAGTCTAACTTTTATTTAATGCATGAGGAATATTTAATATGAGGAAATCTGTTGTAATAGGCTATTAGGTTTGAACTTATTGGTCCTGCGCTTTTTTAGTGGCATTCAGTATAAGTATATGGCTGTTCAGTGTTCATAGATTAGTTAGTGATCTTATTCTCTCTTGCGCTGCTGCTTTCGCTAGCATGAATGAATGAATGAATGAAAGCATTGTCGGCATTGGGAGTTAAAGCAGTTTGAGCCTACAAACTCTGTCTACAGACATTTCACCCTCCTCCAGTCCACTTCAGATGACTGCTCTGTTGCAAAACTACTGTCCTCACTCCAGTCACTATCCATCTTTGCGAGTCTGACAACTGTCAAACAAGTTGTCACTACGGGTCTCAGGTGCACGCCCCCCCCCCCCCCCCCGCTCAGCCCCGCCCTCGTCTCGTCCCCTCTGTCTCCGCTGGGCTCTGCCCACTTTTGCAGCATTTTTCAAATATTGCGAGAGGGCGGAGTTAGGCTGTGAACAGGGGTTTAGTTACCCTTTAAAGACAAAGCTTGGAAAACACACGCTTTTGCCTCAAATTATAGACAAACCATCTATAAATGAAAATGCACCCCAGGACATTGTATGTAAACACATAACTGTCTTGTAAAATGTTTCTTCTGTATGGTATTTTGCATCTTTTTGTCTTTGTCTTAACAACTTACTAGTTCAGGTAACCTCATATATGTCATGTCTCACATCAAATTAATGCTCACTTCACGACTTACACTTCCATGTATGTCACTTATTCAGAGAATGCAGTGTGTGTTTGTTGCATTAATTAGAGTATGAATGGGCAGAGACCCACTGATTCAAGCTTGAAACAAAGAGCCATAAAATCTCCAGAGGAATTTCCCGCTTGGAAATCCCAACAATCTCATTGGTCATGTCTACCCCGGGAGGGCGTGACTACTCCCAGACCTTAAAAAGAGGAGTGCTCGGATGCCCTCCCTCTCTCTCTTCTCTCTCTGGCTGAACCAACACGTCATCGTGGCTGGCCCTTGAGCCAGGCCACCAATGCAGGCCCTCGAAGCAGGGAGGGCCTCCATACACAGAGCCATGTGCTGTGGGGGACCAGAAACCCGAGGCCCACACACGACTATTGGGCCAACAGGCCCCAGCACTTCACGTGGACCTTCTTCGACCATCAGAGACTCTGCAAGTTCCCCGTCATTCCTTCACTCACCACGGAAGGAATCATGCGTGGTAAAACCCATCAGACCAAACCATCGAACTTTCTTCTGCGATTTCCACCTGGACGGTCTTCTACGGCTCAAGCCATATGCAAGTATCGTATGCAAAACAAATTGCTGTGTAGCGAGTAAAACTGTAAACCCCTTTGTTCAGACAAAGGGGCTTGTAGTCACCGATGGTTTCTCTCAAGGTTTTAGACTCTTTAGACTTCATCCATCTGTACTGACCCGGTTCTCCTAACCACTTTCACTTCAGCTCTTGCTATGTATGTTTTGTGTATGTATGTGTTTTATGTCTCGTTCATGATTTATAGATGTTAAATTTTGTGCACAATATATGTTTGGTTCTGACTTCCTGCCTGCAAACAAATCGTCCCTTAAATGATCGATCTGGTTATGCGCTTATGTAAATACAAAGGGAGAATATTTTTCTGTAGCCATGAAAAATACCTTTTTCTTAGAATTAAGTAATAATCAATACTAAATGTTCACAAACGAACTGATTAATTGATTGCAATGTTAATGTAGCTATATAAAGCTAATCTATTAAATTATTCAAATATTCATAATTAATCATAATGAGTTATGAATAATTATTAATATTTCCCTTAAGAGCTAATTCGCTACATACATGTTGTTGATTTTGATGATTTAACATGTTTAGCCAATTCTCCTCCTCCTATAGTAGTGAATAGCGATGGCCGATGATATCGTCCGGGGGGGTTAGTATGTGAGCGGAGTGGCAGCGGAGTGAGGAATAGAGTGGTGAGATTTTGAATGGAGTGAGGAGCAGATTTTTTAAAAGTCGGAGCGTTGTGGTTTTCACTCGCTCTGAGAGTGCTCCACTGCTACTCCATCACGAGTACAATGCATGCCAACAGGCTGGCATATAATAACTACATCAAAAAATCCCTACCCGAGCCCATGCACCCGAGAGACCGGCCCTGCCTGACACATTAACTGTAATTATGAGCCCAAACCCGATTTAAACCTGACCGTTTTTGAATACGTGGGTGTTCGGAAGAGAACGAGCCTGTATTGATCCGCAGGCGCACTCATGAACCCACCGGTAAAAAGATGTTTGTTCAAATCCAGCTCAGACATGACTTACTATACTTGTTGTAGCCATTAAATACTTGTTGTAGCCACGTTGTAGCCGGTTTTTTTTTTTTTTTTCATATTTATGTTTAAATATTATAATATTATTTTTAAATTTCATCTGATTATGATATAGCTATAGGCCTAAGTGCAAAGATGCCAGTGGGTCAGAAATGATTTAGGTGGTTATATTTAGTTTAATATTAAAGGGTCATGAAACCCCAAAACACTTTTTTTGAGATGTAAACAGATATGTATAGGCTGCACATCATTGAAAACACTAAGGGTACTCATTAATGGTATGCATATGTGAAAATAGTTATTTTTGCATTTTTCAGAGCGATTTCTGTCTTCCGGTTTGAAAAGTTTAGTCGGAGCAACGTCACAAATGCTGACGTCGGCACGGCCTTTTCGGCCCAAGTATGGGCAGCTGGGTCAGGGTATATTCTGGCAAACCGTTTGCCAATCACGTCTAGCAATAGGCAAAGCAAACAGTTGTACA
This sequence comes from Pseudorasbora parva, assembly GCF_024679245.1. Taxonomy (NCBI): domain Eukaryota; kingdom Metazoa; phylum Chordata; class Actinopteri; order Cypriniformes; family Gobionidae; genus Pseudorasbora; species Pseudorasbora parva. Next base: position 20,854,137 of record NC_090183.1, read on the forward strand.
CGCCGTATACGAACACGTGATGGATAACTCGGCAAGCAAATCATTCGTTTACTTTTTCCCAGCGCGATTATTGATGAAGGAATTAAGTATAAGAGAATGAAGCATCAAGAGGCGGGGTCAACAGTTAATAATTTCAAAGTTAAAGTTCCTGCAAATTAGGTTTTAAATAAACGTGTAATATAGTGTTGTAGTACTCGAGATCGGTCTTGGTCTCGAGACCGGTCTCGAGACCACTTTTTAAAGGTCTTGGTCTCGTCTCGGTATCGACCGCATTTTTACTCGGTCTCGTCTCGGTCTCGGGCGAAGATGACTCGGGATTTTGTCTCAAGACCGGTCAAGACCACAGCTGAAGGCATATAAAGAGCAGAGAACTCCACCCTGCGCGCACTCTCTCTGTCTTCAAAATAAGCACATGAGCTCTCTCTGATACTTCACATATTAAGCTAAATCAAAAGTTCAGAAAACCGAATACATGTTGAACGTTGCGCGTTCGGACAACTGTTTTGAAGTACCGCTCGGTGTGAATTGCGCTCAAAAAACGTTTGACCAGCTAAACAGCTGACATAAATCATACATTAAATAAATAGGAAACAATTTCTATCCAGTTATGAAGTGTTTTCTGTGTGACAAACCTTCCGCGATGTTCTGACAGCCGTGATTCACACACAACGGGTCTGCTAATGTCCGATTCACGACCAAATGACTCATTTGAACCGAATCATTTTAACGACGGTAATAAGAACTGATCTGTTCAACAATGAACTGAACGAATCAGTTTAATCATTTACTCAGAACACCTCAGAAATGAGAACACAAGTGCGCTTACCCAATTTAGCAAGAGTGGAGAGTAAGATTTATTAGTTTTAACTATCCACAGTATTTCAGCTTATGTATGTTGAATGTGTAGTAAAATAAATAGTCTAAAATCATTTAGTTTAGACTGGAGTGAGGTGAAAACAGAACAAAACTGTTTGTTAGCTAGCGGATCATTTTATTAAATTGTATATGGCAGAAAATGTGGCTATTTGTTAACTGTTAATGCTATTTCTAATATTGATATGATTATATACCAAAACAATTCAACCTGTTGGAACAAAAGAAACATCAAGATAAGAGATCATACATAATATGAGATATAACATAAGATAATAAAAAATGATTGTTTCATTGCATTTTTAAAAAAAAAATGGTGTGTGTGTGTGTGTGTGTGTGTGTGTGTGTGTGTGTGTCAGCCACCACCAAAGACCATTTTTGACCCAAAACCCTGCACATGTGAAATATTTGTTAAATCAAACTGTAGTTAATCAAAAAATGCAAGTACAGGGTTTCTTTTCCTTGTTGTTGCACAATAAAGCTGCACAATAACATTTTCAATTTGTAAATGAAAAATATGTACATACGTAAAATAATTTGCTTAAGCAGCATATAATGCATATCTGTATGATACATCTTCCACCTCCTGTTATTCACATTCATTAAGGCATAATGGACTGTGTCTGAGATTAATACCTCATCCAGATTAGCATTCTTAGGGAACTTTGAGTTTTAAAATGGGATTGAGCACTTTTCACAAAACAAAACACAAAGCTCTGTTAGTGTCATTTTGGTGTTTGTGTCCACCATAGACTGTAAACAATATGGACACGTCGTCTTCAGTGCCTCCCATTGACGAAAAGTTAAGTGTTATTTGCTTATAGAAGAAAAATATTAATTCTGAAGCTGCAATGCCTTTTGATTATTTGATCAAAACTTCTCTCATGGTACACTTACACACCCACACATACGAGAGAAGTGCCAATCATATGCATATTCCACATTTTATCATAAGTGTTGGGACATGCACTGGTCTTGGTCTTGACTCGGTCTCGGCCTGTCTTGGTCTTGGTCTTGACTCGGTCTCGGCCCTTCAAAGTCTTGGTCTTGTCTTGGTCTCGACCCTTCAAAGTCTTGGTCTTGTCTTGGTCTCGGTTTAGGTGGTCTTGACTACAACACTAGTGTAATAGCTCAAAATGATAGAATTTTGTTTTAATCCAAATTTAACACTTGAGTAAAAGATAAACTGCCCTCTACTTTAACAATGACTAGAATATTCCATCAAAATATCGAAAGCATCCAATGGCATATCGTCGATGTTATGTCTTAATATAAATAAAAAATATATAAACTAAATAAATAGACTACCTGACTGTGCTGGAGGCAAATAATACACATTCAGTTTACATGTTTTTCTTGTTATTTCATTGAAACTTTTTCATATACACTTCATATAGCCTACATACTTTCATATACATTAACACTTTTTCTTTATTTAGTTATCATACCGCATAGAAAAACTCCTAATTATTAATAAATACATTTTTAAAAGCAATGCAAACATGCATACATTTAACTAATAATATATATATTTTTAAATCCTGTTGATTTCTTTTTTTATTTTAGTCCAGCTATTTGAAATAACCATAAACATTATTTCAGTCTAACTTCTGTATCCAAATAAGATCATTTTAAATCACAGATATGTAGTGATGTCATGATGTGCATATGTGCATGTTCATGTCTCATTTTTTCAATGCATTATTTAGGCTGTGTTTATGAGCACTGTAAAGTGTAAACTAGGCCTGATCTATCTATCTATCTATCTATCTATCTATCTATCTATCTATCTATCTATCTATCTATCTATCTATCTATCTATCTATCTATCTATCTATCTATCTATCTATCTATCTATCTATCTATCTCATCACACATTTTTCTTTTGACCATAGTTGGCCATAGAATCTCATATCATTTAAAGGTACAGTGTGTAGTGTTTATGAGGCTTTATTGACAGAAATACAATATAATATACATAACTAAGTTATTAACTTAGAATGAGCCATTTCTGTACTTCACAGATCCCCTAACAGTGAAGTTGGCATTTTGTGCCACCATGTTTCTAGTAGCCCTAAACGAACAAACTGCTCTACAGAGTGCTAGTCACTCTGCTGTCTCAGGGGATGACATCTTTGTCCTGTGTTGGCCACCGTAGCTTCTCTATTGCTGTGTTCCAGTCAAGCGGCAGCCTCCCGTGGTCTCTTTTGCCACTTGAGGCAGACTCCAGAAGGAGCAGAATCTCATTGAGCCCCATGTTAAAATTCCAAACTTTACAGCAGAAAAAAAAAACATGTTTACAGCTTGGTACAAATTATGGTTTTGGTCTATACAGCTAATTTTGCCCTTAATGACAACTGTGAGAGGGGTGATTTTTTTTATAACTCGAAAGGGTTAGTTCACCCAAAAATGAAATGTATTTCATTAACTCCTCTCCCTAATGTCGTTCCACACCCGTAAGACCTCGTATCTAAGAGAGAGCGTATGCAAGTGTATGCACACTATACTGTCCATGTCCAGAAAGGGAATAAAAACCTCATCAAAGTAGTCCATATGAGACATCAGTGGGTTAATTCGAGTCTCTTGAAACATCGAAAATACATTTGGGTCCAAAAATAACAAAAACTACGACTTTATTCAGCATTGGCTTCTCTTCCGCATTTGTTTTCAAACCTCAAATAAAGATTCAAACGGTCATGAATCAGCGAATTGAGTCATGATTCGGATCGCCAATGTCACGTGATTTCAGCAGTTTGGCAGTTTGACACGCGATCCGAATCATGAATGGACCAAAATGTATTTTCGATGATTCAAGAGATTCTAATTAAAGGGATCGTTCACTTTGAAATTAAATTTTGATATGTTTCAGCTTACCTCATGGGCATCCGAGATGTAGCAGTATTTGTTTCCCCAGTAGTTTCGATTTTGATAATTTTAGGTCAAACCGTTCTTGTCTGTGCCTCACATAATGCAGGTCTATGGTCACCACCTCAAAGAGCATACACAGAGAAGTCCAAATTAAACAATCCCCCATCGTAAGTACACACTGATGGCCTAAGATACGAAACCAGCGGTTTGTGTGAGAAAACTAACAGTATTTATATAGTTTTTACCTCTTGTTCACCACTACGTCCGACTGATCCGAGGGCACGCGTGCGTGTTTTCTGATGTGACATTCGCGCGTTCTGGCTTTAGTCTGTGCAAGCGCGGAAAGCGCCGGAAGTGGATCTCTCGCGCATGTACAGTACAGTAGACAGTATAGTGTGTATACAGTTGCATATGCTCTCAGACTAAATATAAAATATCTTAAACTGTGTGTGAAGATGAACAGAGGTCTTACGGGTGTGGAGCGACATTAGGGTGAGGAGTTAATGACAGACATTACATTTTTGGGTTAACTAACCCTTTAAAGTTCTTCATAATTAAGGGCGTGGTTACTTTGAGTGATAGGTGGATAGCCATTTATCTGCCGTAGTCATTGCATCACCTAAGCTCCGCCCACATCCCGCCTCTTTGCCCACTTTCTGTTAACCGAGCGTGACTTGTGATGACACGTTGCCATGATGGCGACACCCAGTTCGTCTCTACTTTACGCTTCAGAATGACTTATCGGAATCCTATGGGTGACGTCACGGACACTACATCCATATTTTTTTTACAGTCTATGGTTCCAGTTTGTTTTTTTATGCCCTTTACTTGCTAACTTCCCTCCGTCTCGTTCACTCAGATTGCTTACGTTGCATGAGTACCCACTACTGGCGGAAACTTTGCAATGGACTGAACTGGAATGCCCTAAGCCCTTGATCACTTGGAATCCATTATGGATTTGATTTATTCTTTTTAAAATATTTTTTTAAAAATATCATTGTGTTGTCTGTGGTGGGGTAAATTAAACTTGATATGCAGTGACGTCACAATCGCGTTGCATTGTGGTATATGTAGCTGCCTGAAGTGTACATATGAAGTAGACTCGCTCACTCGGTCAAAATCGAGGGAGCAAGGGTCTGTCCGTATAAACTTCCCTTGTCCACTTCACGAAGTGGAACGCACTTCAAAATGGCGGCGGGGATTCCCCCGAGGGGAAGTGCTTAGGGAAGTTCGCAAGTGCGTGTCTAATAGTGGAGAGCAGCATATGTGTTTCAAAAAGGAGGGGTGAGTGGAGGGCGGTTGAAATTCACAACCTCACCACTAGATGCCGCTAAAACGTACACACTGCACCTTTTATGAATGGCGGTGCTCTTTTTAATTTTGTAATTTCATCTGAATATCTGCATTTGTAAGATGTAGTCATTTGAAACTGTTTTGAAGTTAATTTATCAAAGTTGTGTCTCTGGAAAATAGTAATCTATGACATTGTATTATGTTGAATAGGTTTTTGTTAATAAGGGATATGTGGACACATTACAGTTTTTTTTTTATTCGCTTTGGTACTATTTTCACAAGCAAGGTGTACATTTTCGATTATTCGATTATTTCGATTAAGCTATTTATTTCAGATTACAACCACTATGTTCAAAGTGTGTGTGTGGCCTGGTAAACTCTACATTATGGGGACAAAATGTCCCTATAAAGACGGCAATATCCTAAATCCTTGTCCTTGCGGGGACATTCTTCGGTCCCCATGAGGAAACAAGCTTATAAATCATACAGAAATCTTTTTTTTTTTTCTGTAAAAATGCAGAAAGTTTTGTGTGATGGTAGGTTTAGTGTAAGGGGAGAGAATATACATAGAAACAATCATGCCTATGTATACCCAGAGAGATAGTGAACCAGGCATGTGGGTATGAGTCTGTATGTGTGAGTGAACATGCAGAATAGAGTATAAGGGATGGATAAGACAGATGGAATCAGATACAGTATTTTACATTACAGTATGTTTGCTATGTGATACTGTAAACAGATTTCCATGGTAGAGGCTGCCACATTACTGTAACTCACACTTATAAAGCTCAACTACAGTAGATTCAGTCATATGGCACAGTGAGAACATTTACTCTATTGGCAGCAAACTCTGTTCTATAGCCCAGGACCTCATGGCTGTTTCATAACTTTATCACACCTTTTGATAACACACTGAATAGATACTATTACAAATATTATGGATTCAGTTGCATAAGTTAGGTAATGTAAGCACATTTTCTTATGTGGCATCTGTAGCCTGCGTTACTGTAGATAATTCAGCAACAAGGGTGATTTGAAACATGTATCTTCCATTGTATGCTGTTGAATGTGCTGATTGTTAAATGTACATTGATCATACCATTGTGTTTCGGTGATTAAACCAAATGTTATTATTACAATAATCTTGTGTTTGAAACAATGATAATGTGAACTGAAAATATGTGCAACTGAAAGTAAGCATAAGATCAGGTTTTGAAAGAATGACTAGCTGTGTAACAAATGTGATCAGTTTGGATTTTTGAGAGAGTTTTGAAAATGTACACCTTACTTGTGAAAATAGTACCAATAAAAATAACTAATGTTTTTGGATTTAATTTGTGAGAGAACTAAGAGAACTAGCACAGAAGACAAAGTCGCATGTTAATACTTTTATTTCAAAATGTATAATACTTACATAGTGCCTTAGTGCCCACCTCCTTTTTCAAAAATGCTGGTTTCTGGAAGTGTTTTTTCCACTCATTAAAAAATAAATAATAACAAACCATTATAAGACATGAAGCAGGCTAACAGCTACGACGTGAATCACAATACAACTGACAAAAAATGTATTTGAAAGACAAAAAGACACACACACACACACACACACATATATATATTATGCACATAAACATTACGATTGTTATTTGCATTGCTTCAGGGAGAGAGCAGATCTAAAGAGCTATTTTGTTGCATTGAATTTCTAATTTTCTGCATATTTTACTGTTGTAATGTAAACTGATTGCTTGGGCAGGAGCAAATACCACAGCAGACCTGTCTTTAAAGGCTTAAAATATATTATGTATATATTATATTATATTATATATATGTTGCACTCTGTTGTACATAAAAAATATCCTATTTTTATAGATAGATAGCTACATATTCATTAAAACCTCTAGGTTACTGGAGTAAAATTATTTAGTTTAAATGAAGTATGGGCATTTAAAAATGGTCATAAATGGAGTAAACAGAATATTCTTCAATGTTATTTATTTATTTTAATTAATACTTTCAATAATACTTTGCTACATCTGCACGTGCTCAGGTGGCATAATGATATATTGCTGAATTACGAACTTTAACTTTGAAATTATTAACTGTTGACCCCGCCTCTTGATGCTTCATTCTCTTATACTTAATTCCTTCATCAATAATCGCGCTGGGAAAAAGTAAACGAATGATTTGCTTGCCGAGTTATCCATCACGTGTTCGTATACGGCGTGTACAACTGTTTGCTTTGCCTATTGCTAGACGTGATTGGCAAACGGTTTGCCAGAATATACCCTGACCCAGCTGGGCACATGCTGACGTCGACCGCTCCGAGCGATTCTCGATATATATTCATGACATAAAGCTCATTCAGTCCAATCCCTGCGCTGTAGTATGCATACAAGATAATTCAGTTAATATGCATGAGACAGTCACTTCTGTCAGGCTCGTCTTCCATCATTATTGTAGAGATATGGTGGGGAAGTTTTGGAAGCAGCGTGCGGAAAAGTCACGGAGGAAAGCTAGGCGTTGTGCTGATACGAAGTAACGTAAAGGGTGCCGAGTGAGCTGTAACCGGCGCCGTCTGTGGAAGCCTTTGCTACAAAGGCTCGGTAAAGTAAAATTCACCTGAGGAATCGCACGCCGAACCTGCAAGCGTTGACTATATATGTCAGGAGTGCAAAATAACCAATCTGTAATCTGTAGGCCAATGAACAAAAGCCACGTCCTCTCCGTTTTATTTGTCGTCACAGCCATGCACTAAACCGCATGTGCTCGGGCTCTTAGTGAAACAGTGTGCTGCATATTTGGACAAATATAGATTTAGCTGCCGAGTGATAGACAGCGCGGATCGTCACGGCAACCCAGCGCGCGTCGCTCTGCTTCAGATGCGCGGTCGAGACTTGCCTCAAACCCCTTCGCTTTTACCCCGATCTAGAATTACACATCTCTATCACATCGCATGTTGGGTGGTTCACGGTCTCTTATCACGTCGGCGCGTTGTTCATCTTGCCAAACAGCGTGCATATTTGGACAAATATAGTTTTATCACGTTTGCAAAATATTTCGTCATGCAGAATAACATTTATTTTCATTTCTCACTGAATTATGCTGGTTTGAACTTTGAAGAGCTGAATGATTTGCGATCTCTGCTGCACGCCACTCATAGCTCTCTCATTCGCTGTACTCATCCCTCATTTAATCTCTCTGTGGTAAACAATGCCAACGTGAACCAAGAACATGTCTCAGAACCGCTCAGCACCTACTGACAGACACTCCCCTATTTATGCAAACATTCCCTCTTTCCACACAATACCATCCCACCTTTTCACAGTCGACCACTCCCCTTTTAACAAGCTTTTTCAAATCGAAGGTGTGAAAAAACACCGCTGCAGCAGGGGGGTTTCATGACCCTTTAAGTTTTGTTTTGGAAAAAGCCTTTCTTTCGTTTTGTACAAATTGTCTCTTAATTTTAATAAAGGTTTCTTCAGCCAATTGCATGTATTTAATAAATAAAAAGGAAATAAGTAGACTATGAGGTCGCGGAAGCAATGAACAGTTCTCATGAACTGGAGCACGTCTCAAATAAACTGAAACTCAGCAGGCTTGCCTCACAGACATGAGAAATATGTAGCCTTATATGTGTAGAAACGAAAAGATTTAAATAAGCATGGTGCAGTGTTCAGAACTTACATGGTAAACAACCAGCTTGATACAGATGGATCACGGCGATGGGCCTGAGCAGGACGTTAAAGCTTAAGGGATTTTTTTTGTACCTTGCTGAATATGATCGGGTGAAAGCACATTTTAAATAGGTAGCACTTATTCACACACGTAATTGTTCTCTCTAATGCATTCAAACACATCTTGTAGTGCTTACCTGCTTATTTAGGTGAGTTTTAGGTGAGATAATATAACAAGAGTCTATAAGGGGGGAATTCCCCCATTTTCAGAAATAATCAATTCCCCGAATGAATGTCTGTAAAATTCCCTATTAAAAATTCTATATGATAAAAAGAAGGCTTCAAATATGTCGGTATCTGTGATCAGATCGGCAGATACTGCTTCCCGTGATCAGCGATCGGCTCCAAAAATCATGATCTGAGCACCCTTATTGTTTAGGAAGGATGGCATTGGCATGTAGTAGCTTGCATTATTTTATTTTTTTGGATCTGATGTAGTTGGTTCCTCAACTACATCAGATGTTCATAATATTAACAGATGTTCATAATATTAACAGAAAAAAAACCTTGCCATAGTTTTGTCCTTTGTGACAGTAGCCAGTTTTGGTGTAACAAGTTTTACATATAGCTGCCATTTATTAAATGTAATCAGTGTTTTAAGAGGCTACATCTCATTAAGCTGATCTGATGTGTGTTCGTCTGCCTAACCCCTTTGTTTGGAATCATTTTATTTTACTCTGCTTTATTTTGGAAAGATGGCCTACAGTAGCCTTGTTATCTCATTTTTAAAAATAAATAAACACTTGGTGGTTCTTCAAGATCTTGACTCTAGCCTATTTCTAGAGTTTTTTTCTCTCAATACAGTTAATTTAGAGTTAGTTTAATTTCTACAAATGGTGCAAACTCTGCAAGAGTATAGATAAAAGATTCCCATTACCCTGCCATTCTGTGATCAGCAGTGCTTGGCAATCGGCAGATCATGATCTTGGTGATCAGTAATCAGTGATCGGCCCCCAAAATGCTGATTGGAGCATCTCTAGCTTTAATTCTTTGTGACATTGATTCATCATGGTGCTGAAAGCATTCTTAAGAAATGTTGGCCCATATTGATAGGATAGCACCTTGCAGTTGATGTAGATTTGTGGGATGCACATCCAGGGCACGGAGCTCCTGTTCCACCACATCCCAAAGATGCTCTATTGGTTTAAGATCTGGTGACTGTAGGGGCCATTTTAGTACAGTGAACTCATTGTCATGTTCAAGAAACCAATTTGAAATGATTCGAGCTTTGTGACATATTGCATTATCCTGCTGGAAGTAGCCATCAGAGGATGGGTACATGGTGGTCATAAAGGAATGGACATGGTCAGAAACAATGCTCAGGTAGGCCGAGGCATTTAAACGATGCCTAATTGGCACTAAGGGGCCTAAAGTGTGCCAAGAAAACATCCCCCACACCATTACACCACCACCAGCCTGCAAAGTGGTAACAAGGCATGATGGATCCATGTTCTCATTCTGTTTATGGCAAATTCAGACTCTACCTGAATGTCTCAACAGAAATCGAGACTCATCAGATCAGGCAACATTTTTCCAGTCTTCAACTGTCCAATTTTGGTGAGCTTGTGCAAATTGCAGCCTCTTCTTCCTATTTGTAGTGGAGATGAGTGGTACCCGGTGGGGGTCTTCTGCTGTTGTAGCCCATCCGCCTCAAGGTTGTGTGTGTTGTGGCTTCACAAATGCTTTGCTGCATACCACGGTTGTAATGAGTGGTTATTTCAGTCAAAGTTGCTCTTCTATCAGCTTGAATTAGTCTGCACATTCTCCTCTGACCTCTAGCATCAACAAGCCATTTTCGCCCACAGGACTTCCACATACTGGATGTTTTTTTCCCTTTTCACACCTTTCTTTGTAAACCCTAGAAATGGTTGTGCATTAAAATCCCAGTAACTGAGCAGATTGTGAAATACTTAGACTGGCCCATCTGGCACCAACAACCATGCCATGCTCAAAATCATGCTTAAATCACCTTTCTTTCCCATTCTGACATTCAGTTTGGAGTTCAGGAGATTGTCTTGACCAGGACCTCACTAGGGCTGTCAACGAATATTCTAAATTCGAATATATATTCGAATAGTCTTTAAAAAACGAATTTCGAAGGTGAAAATCAATATTCGAATAAAAAAAATAAAAAAAAACGGGGAAAAATCCCCCGCCGCGTTAGAGGCGTGGCTGTCTGCTTTGCGAGTGAGCGCGCACATGGGGGTTCAGGGACAGGTCATAGAGTCACTGCGTCTTGCAGTGAAGATGGCAGAAAGTGCAGAGCCCAACTCGACCGCAGCAGAGAAAGAGATTTTAACTCCATAATCTAAAAAGGATTTTGGTCAGTAGGAGGTAAAATTGTTGAACCGCGAGATAAAGTTATATGCAAGCTATGTAAGATAAAGTTAGCATACCACGCCTCATTTTATTTAACATTAAACAGAAGCATTACTAAAGTGTAGGCTACTGTACTGACTGAAGAGATATTGCATGAATAAAGGATAAATGCACTGCTTTCACTGGTGTGATTATTTACCATGGCAGAGCTAGATCGGAGCGCTCAATATGCTGTAAAACTTTGATTAATATTAATAATATTTGTTTCAATTACTGAATGAAGCCTGCTATATTTGGGTCTCGCGACCTTAAATTGCTTGCACAAAACTGTTCATTTAAACTGTTATCCGCAGTGAGGACGAGAGAGCGCGCGCACACTCTGTGGTCTTGGCCATTAGTTAATTTATATATAATAATAATAATAATAATAATAATATAATGATAACAATCTACTTGTTTTTGTTTAAATAATACATTGTCAAATATGTTTAAACTTAAATAGACAAACTATACAAGTAGTTAATGTCTCTGTAATAATTTGTCCTATTATTGACGTAATGCGCGTCATTGACAAAATGCAAGCCCAGATGTTCGAATAGTTCGAATATTCGTGTTTGTTTTTGAGGGAATATTCAAACGTCCTTTTTGAGCAATTTTGACAGCCCTAGACCACACCCCTAAATGCATTGAAGCAACTGCCATGTGATTGGTTGATTAGATAATTGCATTAATGAGAAAATGAACAAGTGTTCCTAATAATCATTTAAGTGAGTGTAGATGTCTTCAGGTCAAGACTATTATCAAACACGTGAAGTTTGCGGTAGATCAGACATTGTATGCCAGGGGTCACCAAGTATATTTGGCCGTGGGCCAAAAAAAAAATGCCACTAGATGGCGGGCCAGAATATAGTCAAGGGATAATTTAATAAATAAATAAATAAATAAATAAAAATAACTCAAAACATAAAAGAGGATTTGAATAAGCCCATTATTGGCATGTTTGAATAAGCCCATTATTGGCATGTTTGATTGCTCTTAAAGGACAACTCCGGTGAGAAATGAATCTAGGGGTAATTAACAGATGGTTACCAAGTAGATCATTCTCTGGGATGTGTTTTCATGAAAGTCGAATGTAAAGAGTTTTGTCTCTAAAAACAGATTAGCTTATAGCGCTTGTCTATGGGGCACAGGGTAGACACAGGGTAGTAAAATTAAATCGCTAGTTAATACCACTAACAAGGCTCAAAATATCCTCACACTAACACGGTAGCAAAATGAGGTTCCCTACATGCAAACCGAAGCATTGAGAATGTTGTAAGTGTACAAACAGTTTAATAAGAAGATACTTTATAAACAAGGGCATTACGCGTTCACGGACAGGCGCCATCTTGAAAAACAGTCTCGACTAATCGATCCACGAGCGCTGTTCTAAGTGAGCTGGTCGATAGGAATTAAGTTTGTGAAATGTAATAACATGGACATTTTTATTTGATTTTTTTTTCTCTCTGTTGCATTCAGTGTTTTCTTCCAGAAACAACAGACCATATGATATTCCATGTCACAGTTCATCACTTAGAACAGCGCTCGTGGCTCGACGATTCCTCGGAGTTTTCCAAGATGGTGCCTGTCCGTGAACGCGTAATGCGCTGTGTTTATAAAGTATCTTCTTATTAAACTGTTTGTACACTTACAAAGTTCTCAATGCTTCGGTTTGCATGTAGGGACCCTCATTATGCTACTGTATTAGTGTGAGGCTATTTTTAGCCTTGTTAGTGGTATTAACTAGCGATTTAATTTCACTACCCGGTGCCCCATAGACTAGTGTTATAAGCTAATCTGTTTTTAGAGATAAAACTCTTTACATTCGATTTCCATGAAAACGCATCGCAGAGAACGATCTAGTCTGTAACCATCTATTAATTACGCCTAGGTTCATTTCTCACCGGAGTTGTCCTTTAACTATGTTTTATTATTTCCACTTTCCATATTGTGAATTATACATGTATTTTAATTACCGTATTTTCCGGACTATAAGTCGCACTTTTTTTCATAGTTTGGCTGGTCCTGCGACTTATAGTCAGGTGCGACTTATATATCAAATTTAATTCATACTGACTGACAAGAATAAACATATAGCCGCGAGAATGCGCTCTATGCTACTCCTGTAGCCTAATATTTACTTATAGACAACAACTTTGAAAGACTGAACACAAACAAAATGCCCCCATAAAGAAAATCTTATTCTGCAAAATACAAACAGCATGTAGTAAAATATGCAGCGGAGAACGATTCACACAGGGTTCGTCTCGCGCGGCTGAGCCTCTCCCGGCAGAGAGTTCAAGCATCTGTGGACTCGTTCCTTCAGCTCTGGCCATCTTGCTTACAGTCCACAAGTAGATTTCTTTTTCTTCTTCATCACAATTAAAGTAACCTCTGTTTTTCGCCAGTCTCTTACAAGTTTCTCACTCACTTCAAACTGTCTTTCTTCTGCTCGGGTTATGCAGTTAAGCGGGCACGAGCGAGTGCACGCGAGTGGGTGCTCACATGCGCGCGCGGCTCCAGCTCTTCCCTAATGCGACTTATAGTCCAGTGCGACTAATATATGTTTTTTTCCGCGTCATGACGCATTTTTTGACTGATGCGACTTATACTCCGGAGCGACTTATAGTCCAGAAAATACCGTAGCTTGTTACACATATGGACCTATATGATGTCTATGCTTCTCTATCCGTCATCGTGTTAAACCTACCAATAGCACAACAGGAGGATAAGCCAGTCTGTGATTGGTTCCCTCAAAAGTGTAACAGAAGCAGTAGAAATGAATGTACAGGTTTCCAGACGAAATCAAATTGCAGGGCGAAATCAAATCACTAGCAGATCAGGCTGGGCTTACCCAGTCTAGTTTATAAGTAAATTTAATAATAAAGTTTATAATAAACTTCCATAAAATTTAGACACGCATCTTACTCTTACCTGACACGAATATTAAAATCATCGCTGCAGTTTCTGTGATTTTACTCTATTTGTTAATTTTTTAATGAACATTTACATATATATATACAGTCTTGTTCAAAATAATAGCAGTACAATGTGACTAACCAGAATAATCAAGGTTTTTCGTATATTTTTTTATTGCTACGTGGCAAACAAGTTACCAGTAGGTTCAGTATATTGTCAGAAAACAAATGAGACCCAGCATTCATGATATGCACGCTCTTAAGGCTGTGCAATTGGGCAATTAGTTGAATTAGTTGAAAGGGGTGTGTTCAAAAAAATAGCAGAGTGGCATTCAATCACTGAGGTCATCAATTTTGTGAAGAAACAGGTGTGAATCAGGTGGCCCCTATTTAAGGATGAAGCCAACACTTGTTGAACATGCATTTGAAAGCTGAGGAAAATGGGTCGTTCAAGACATTGTTCAGAAGAACAGCGTACTTTGATTAAAAAAAGTTGATTAGAGAGGGGAAAACCTATAAAGAGGTGCAAAAAATGATAGGCCTATTTATCGCATACCAGGGATCATGGATCAGTTTGCATATGTTAAAATACTTGAAGAGGTCATGTTGCCCTATGCTGAAGAGGACATGCCCTTGAAACGGTTGTTTCAACAAGACAATGACCCAAAACACACTAGTAAACGGGCAAAGTCTTGGTTCCAAACCAACAAAATTAATGTTATGGAGTGGCCAGCCCAATCTCCAGACCTTAATCCAATTGAGAACTTGTGGGGTGATATCAAAAATGCTGTTTCTGAAGCAAAACCAAGAAATATGAATGAATTGTGGAATGTTGTTAAAGAATCATGGAGTGGAATAACAGCTGAGAGGTGCCACAAGTTGGTTGACTCCATGCCACACAGATGTCAAGCAGTTTTAAAAAACTGTGGTCATACAACTAAATATTAGTTTAGTGATTCACAGGATTGCTAAATCCCAGAAAAAAAAAAAAAAAAATGTTTGTACAAAATAGTTTTGAGTTTGTACAGTCAAAGGTAGACACTGCTATTTTTTTGAACACACCCCTTTCAACTAATTGCTCAATTGCACAGCCTTAAGAGCGTGCATATCATGAATGCTGGGTCTCATTTGTTTTCTGAGAATCTACTGAACCTACTGGTAACTTGTTTGCCACGTAGCAATAAAAAATATACTAAAAACCTTGATTATTCTGGTTAGTCACATTGTACTGCTATTATTTTGAACAAGACTGTATATATATAAATGAATATGCATCTGTGTGTGTGTGTGTGTGTGTGTGTTTAGTGAACAGGCACGTCTTAGGGAGAGTGTGAAGGAAGAGGACACAGAGGATTGGCAGAGGAGTCCAGACTTCAGTGGGTTGGAGCGAGTGGGAGGAGTCGATCTGTCATTTATTAAGGACAGTGACATCAATGCCTGCGCTCATCTTGTGGTGCTTACATACCCTCATATGAAGGTTCATATTTTCAATACACTTGTGTAATATATCTGTAACGGCAAAATAATTAACTCTGTTGCTTCACTGAATAAGAGACAAACATTGGCCAATTATAATTATAAAGGTTTATTTCTTGCAAGAAAGAGCCACATTCAACACAGTCATCAGTGACTGCATCGAGTGTGAACTGAAGACATAACAGAAGTCCTAATCTTTTATACCCCCACTGTCAAAACAATCCCTCTCAGTAGTTTTCCACACATGGTAAGAGTGTTAAACACAGCGCAGAAGTGTCCTGCATGGCAGAGACACATATTAGCTCCTGTATGAATGTAAACACACTTTAAATAATCAATATTCTTCATCAGTGATTATAATTTTCCCATAACAATTCCCCCTTTTTATCAAACCTGATAATCTTACAAGAAAATTAATACATGTATATCATAGTAAAACTTAAAACTAAAGCTTAAAATTTCTAAAACTGATTATATTGATCAAAATACATTAAAAACTTAAAGAATAAAGATTAAATGTTAAACTAATTCAAACCTAAATAGTAAAATGTTAAAACTGAAGATTAATTATGATAATAATAAAATATGGTTAAGAAAACAAGCAAATTCAAGTCACATCACACTTATCACACTTATACCCTTAGGGCCCTATTTTAACGATCTGAAACGCAAGTGTTAAAGCGCGAAGCGCAAGTAACTTTGTGGGCGGGTCTCTGCGCTTTTGCTATTTTCCCGGCAGGATAAATGGCTCTTTTGCACCCAGCGCAAATCTAAAATGGGTTGGTCTGAAGTAGCTTCATTATTCATAGGTGTGGTTAGGGCGTAACGTGAATAAACCAATCAGAGCGTCATCCAACATTCCCTTTAAAAGCAGGTGCGCAAGTTCCATTATGGATTGCTATTATTATGGCGTATTTAACAGGCGCACGCCAGGAGCGATTCACAGCCGAGGAGACTGATGTTCTTGTAAGAGCAGTGAAAGACAGATCTTGTGTTGTATGGGGATGGGAGAAACCCACCCAAAATAGCGTCGGTTAAACAGGCGTCGGTTAAACAGTTTTTTCAGTTTTACAGTCGATTTTTTTTTTCCTGGTTCTTGACGGACAAACCAATTTGTCAGATGTCCTTATATACATATATGTCTTGCCACTATTGGGCTAGATTTATGCCTATTTTTTCACATCTTCGTGGCACACCACAATGATTTCCGTCATCTCATGTGTTAATATTTTTTTAGTGTAACAATTTATGATTTGCAAAAATAACTGTTGGATCTGTGTAGATTACATGAGCAAAGTGTATGCGCGTTGTGCTCGCTATATATTATGGTCAAGCATGCGCCCTTGAAATAGCATAATGAAAAATGCGCAACGCGCCTCTGACTTTAGACTAGGTTTTTTTTGGTCAGTGGCGCAATTGTTTAATGGAACAGCAAAATAGCACCAGGGATTGTTTGCGCCGGAACACGGCTCCTTTTTTGCGCTGAACCGCCCAGGGAGCGCAAGTTCATTCACAAGTTTAGCGACGTGCTTCTGTGGAGGGAAAAGCGCGGTTTGCGCGGGTGCAAAATAAGAATGACACATGCGTCGGCGAACAAAGTCAATTGCGCTGGGTGCAAGATAGGGCCCTTAATCTCTTATTTTCCACATAAATGATCACTCTCTTAAATTTGTGAAAGAAGTAAGAAAATATGCATTGGCTATTTTTCCTAGTTATAGTCTCTATTTTGTAGCAAGCATAGTATAGTCATCTAAGTCTTTTTATACCACCCAGACTAAAGTCAGAAGAAAACATATTCCTTAGGTTTCTCGTCATTAGGACCACCTAAGTCATTAATTATGTCATAAAAGTTGTCCATCCATTTGTTATATTCGTCATGTACCGTCACCATAGCCATTTAAGGCATTACAATTGATTTCACTAGTCTTCTCACAAGTCCTGCTACACATTGAAAAACCCATGGTAAACATATCAATATCAAACAATTACAGCCATGATTGGCTATACAGTGTATCCTAACATCCCCCTAGGCTTGCTATCTGTTAAGTCACTTCATATTACTGTTGCAGTTAGCATTGGATTCTGAAGAAAATGTAGACGAGATATGGATCATCTTTAGCCGTTCACGGCATATTTATTTTTCTCTAGCTGACGACACATCAGTCTCACGGTCAGACAGCTTTTAGTCAGAGACTACCATAAATCAATTGGGACAAATATCCTCATTACGCAAACGCGTCTTTTTTCTTTTCTTTCAGCATACACTTTCAGTGCCCCCTTGTGGCATACACATATGCATAACAGAGAACAGTATAACATTACATTTTATACAACTGAGGACATAATGAACATATTTTAACACCCCCACTTGTACTCAGGTTGCTATACAGACAAAAACAAAAAGTAGAATGAATGTGGACCTCTGTCATACACATATCAATCTCCAAAAAGAGCACCTGCAAACCTAATCAGTTTCAACTTATTTACAAGTCAGACGAAACTTTCAGGTGCTCTTTTCTCCGAAAAGAGCACCTGCAAACCTAATCAGTTTCAACTTATTTACAGGTTTGGTCATTACATCAGCAATCATGTTATCAGTAGAACAATACATCACTCTTTCCTCATTCACAGTAGACCTGATGAAATGATACTTTATGTCTATGTGCTTGCATCTTCGTCTGTTTACGTTTTTTTTTGGCAAGAGCGATTGTTCCCTGATTGTCCTCATGTACTACAGTTTGTGTGTATTTGTAGTTATCTATACCTCCCAGTAAATGCTCTAGGTATAAACACTCTTGTATGGTTGAAGCCAGCGCCATATACTCCGCTTCGCATGTTGATGGTGCAACAGTTGGCTGCTTTCTAGTCTTCCATGAGACTAGAGAGCTGTTCTGACTAAGTCTCACACAGTATCCCGTAGTACTGCGCCTATTACTGGTATCAGCTGCCGATAGTTGATTGGTGGAACAATCGGCTATCGGCAAAAATCCACACCGATAGTTTTTCCGGGTTGCGTGCATTGCTGGAGTGGCTGAGAAGAGTGTGCTGCCCTTACACAGTATGAGAGCGTTGAGAAGGGTCTGCTGGCGTTATACAGTACGATAGCGGCCTCTAGAGGCGGAGTGAAAATCATCACTGGTGCCTCGTTTTTTATTTGTTTTGACACATGATGCTGCGGAGAGCACACAAGTCACTAGGACTGCTGAAACATCAGATGCACATTTAAATCACAGACAGCGAAAAGGTATGTATACACAACACTAGAGTACAGTACATGTTATATCATTATAAAATAATTAATTTGTTGAGTAGATGCTGCAGTAATAGAGAAATAACAGCATTATGTTTGTTGCTGTTGAGGCTGAGATGACGCTATTAGTGTCTCAAGCTGTTAAAACAATGCAACAAAAATAAACGCAAGTCCGACCCAAATGTTTAATGTAATCTATTTGCATTAGTTAGTTAGTTAGTCAGTTTATTTATCCCCGTAGGGAAAGTACATTTGCTCCATACTCACACAGACATTTAAGATTTCATAATTGGCATATACAATCATAATTTAAAAACTAGTAAATCGACTTTAGTTAGTTATCCAACTGGTCGCTTTTATGCATTCATTAGCTGGTGATTTTTAAAGCTAGTGGGTAGTGATGTGTCGTTCATGAACGATTTGTTCATTTTTAACAAATCTTTAATATGACTCTGGACTACCGAGTTGTCTCAGAGAGTTATTCGTTCATTTTGTGTTGACCGCGCATGCGCATTACGCAACATATGGGCTCTGAATCAGCTTTGAATCTCCATATGATTATTAGTTCTTACGAGTCTTTCGGGTTTGAGTCTTTCGTTCTTCCTGTTAGTCCCATAGAGTCTATGCTGTCAGTAACGGAAGCAGAAAAGATTCGTTCTTTTGAGTCTCGAGTTTGAGTCTTTCGTTCTTCCTGTTAGTCCCATGCTGTATGCTGTGTGTGTGTGTGTGTGTGTGTGTGTGTGTGTGTGTGTGTGTGTATGTATGTGTATATATATATATATATATATATATATATATATATATATATATATATATATATATATATATATATATATATATATATATTGTGACGAGCACTCCCAGAGGAATCAGCGTCGCCCTTGCAACCAACGGAGAACACCTGCACGTCCTCGTCACCGGCTGATCGGTCACAGCTGCTCCCCATCAGCCCGCATGCTCTTAAGGAGCACACGTTGCACTGAGAAGGGGCGCTTGAAGTAAATGCAACGCTGTGCTAATCTCTCTATCATCTCTTCACAGAAAGCAGCGAGTGACCGACAGCCCAACCACTTTAGAGCACGTCTGGGCACCCACTTTCACTTCCCCCAGAAGCGGAGAGCACGACGAGCACACCGGAAGCACAGGCCACCTGAACCCGGAGCAGCACACTTTCACCAGGCACCTCACCCTCCTCAATAAAACCACCCTCCGGGGCTTTGATTTTCACATACCTCTTGTCGAGTGATTCTTCACCCCGTGACAGTGGTGGAGAATGCGGGCAAGTCAGTGAAGAATCACCGACGAGATCACCGCTCCAACACCAAAAAAAAAAAAAAAAAAAATTCCCCTCTTTCTCTCTGTTTATTTCACCAGCACCACCGAAGGCGGCGCGCGCGTCCCCGCGATGGAGGACGTCTTACAACGCCTCGCTGAAGTAAGCATCCGCCAGCAGCAAATAGCTGAACATCTCGCCACTCGCCTGGGTCGGACGGAGGATGAACTCGCCGCCATCCGGGCGACTGCAGCACAGCGGGCTCCGCTGCCAGAGCCTCGGGCGCAGGCCATCCGCCTGTTACCCAAGATGACAGCTGATGACGACGTAGAGGCCTTCCTCCAGGTCTTCGAAAACACCGCCCACCGAGAGGGATGGCCCGCGGGCGAGTGGGCACGCGCGCTGGCCCCCCTCCTCACCGGTGAAGCACAGAGAACTTACTTTTCGCTCCCCCTGACGAGCGCCGACAGTCATGTCACCGTTAAGCGAGAGATCCTGGCGAGGCTGGGCCTCTCCCCGGTGTGCGCGGCCCAACAGTTCCATGAGTGGGAATACAAGCCCCGGGTGCCAGCCCGTGCCCAGGCTGCCGAACTCAGCCGCATCGCTCAGCACTGGCTGTTAGAAGGAAGTCCCACCGCAGCGCAAGTAGCGGAACGGGTGGTCGTCGATCGCCTCCTGCGCGCCCTGCCTCGCGCCCAACGACAAGCCGTCGGCATGAGGAACCCACGTGGCGTCCAGGAACTAGTGGACGCGATCGAGCTGGCGGATGCTGTCCATTCCAGCGGGGCCGGGGACCGCCTGCCGCCATTTCCCCGGAGGGTGGTCCAGGAGCGACGCCCGCTCGAAGGCACCGCGCGACCAATCAGCAGGCCGACGGTTCCCCCGCCACGAGACGAGCCCATGCCAAGTGCAGATACACCATCACCTCCGCGAGCCTGGCTGGCAGGCTGCATCCTCCATCAACGAGTGCCGGCGGGAGCCCCCGAAGCAGAGGTGAAGGTTGATGGGAAGCGGCTCCGGGCGCTGTTGGACTCAGGCAGCGCGGTCACCCTCATGCAGTCGCGTCTGTGTGCCCGTCGAAGCGGCCCGGAAAATTTCCTACCGATCACATGTGTGCACGGAGACACTCGCCAAGTACCGGCCCGGGAGATGGTCATTTCGTCCCCCCAGGGGACCTGGCCGGTGGAAGTAGGCCTGGTGAAGGACCTGCCGGTGGCCGTGCTGCTTGGAAGGGACTGGCCCGGCTTCGAGAAGCTACTGTCTGCCTCTACGCAGCCTGCCAGCCAAAAGGGGAATCGTCGAAGACCGAGGCGGCCGTCTGGACCCCGCCGCCAACCCGCCTTGCTCGTCTCCGACAGTGGGAGAGAAGGTGAGACCCCCTCCCAATCTACTAATCTGTTTTATGATGTGTACCAACAGGCTGCTGGAGGGGGCTCTTTCGCCAAGGAACAGCGGGAGGACGACCGACTCAAGCACTGTTGGGGCCAGGTGCGAGTAGTAGATGGAGAAGACGTCCTCCCCCGGCCTCACCCTCTCCCACATTTTGTTGTCAAGAATGGCCTGCTGTATTGTGTCGCCCAGCGAAGGGGGGAGGAGAAAAAATTACTAGTTGTACCTCGGGCCAAGACCGAGACAATCCTGGAACTGGCCCATTCCCACCCCATGGCAGGCCACTTCGCGGCAGCCAATACCGCTCAACGCATCCGCGATCGCTTCCATTGGCCGGGCCTGGACGCCGAAGTAAAGCGGTTTTGCCAAGCCTGCCCGACCTGTCAGGCCACGTCGCCCAGGACTCCTCCCCCCAGCCCACTCATCCCGCTGCCGATTATCGAGGTGCCCTTCGAGCGGATTGGAATGGACATCGTGGGGCCGTTGCCTAAGTCTGCCCGAGGGCACGAGCACATCCTGGTCATCGTCGACTATGCCACCCGGTACCCAGAAGCAGTTCCCCTACGGAAGGCCACCGCGAAGTCCATCGCCCAGGAGCTGTTTCTGCTGGCCAGCCGAGTCGGCCTTCCTTCGGAAATCCTGACTGACCAGGGAACCCCCTTCATGTCCCGGCTAATGGCAAACCTCTGCCGGCTGCTGCGGGTGAAGCAGTTGAGGACCACCGTCTACCATCCCCAAACCGATGGGCTCGTAGAGAGATTTAACCAGACCCTCAAGCAAATGCTCCGGCGCGTGGCTGCAGAGGACAAGCGGGATTGGGACCTCATGATCCCCTACGTGCTTTTCGGGATCCGCGAAGTGCCCCAGGCCTCAACTGGCTTCACCCCCTTCGAAACTCCTGTTTGGCCGTCAACCTCGGGGCCTCTTGGACGTGGCCCGGGAAGCGTGGGTGCAGCAGCCGGCCCCTCATCGGACCATCGTTGAACATGTCCGGCAAATGAGGGAACGGATCGACCGAGTGATGCCGTTAGTCCGGGAACACCTCACCAGGGCCCAACAGGCGCAGCAACGTCTCTACGACCGGGCAGCACAACCACGGGAGTTCCAACCGGGAGACCGCGTCATGGTCCTGGTCCCCAGCTCCGCCTGCAAATTTCTGGCCTCCTGGCAAGGACCCTACTCGGTGGTGGAGAGGATTGGGCCAGTCACATACCGCCTGAGACAGCCGGGACGACGGCAGGCAGAGCAACTCTACCACATCAACCTCCTGAAGAAATGGGTGGGGACCCGGGACCAGGTAGCTGCCCTAAGCCTCACCGAGCCCGTGGTTGTGGATGTCAACCCCCACCTGTCGGCTGCCCAGAAGACGGAGCTGCAGCACCTGGTCAGTCAGTTCCAGGATGTGTTCTCCTCCCAGCCCGGGCAGACCAACGTGCTTCAACACCACATCCGGACGGCCCCCGGGGTCGTCGTTAGGCAACGGCCCTACCGAGTCCCCGAGGCTCGTCGGCAGGCTATTGAGGAAGAGGTCCAACAAATGCTAAAGTTGGGGGTAATAGAACCATCCCGGAGTCCGTGGTCCAGCCCCATCGTGATGGTCCCAAAACCGGATGGCACCCTCCGCTTTTGTAACGACTTCCGCCGCCTGAACGAAGTCTCCGAATTCGACGGGTACCCCATGCCTCGAGTGGATGAACTGCTGGACCGCCTGGGGAGGGCCCGGTACATCAGCACGCTGGACCTCACCAAGGGTTATTGGCAGGTACCGCTCTCCGAGGCCGCCAAACCGAAGACCGCCTTTTCCACCCCCAGTGGCCATTGGCAGTACCGGACCCTTCCCTTCGGCCTGCACGGGGCCCCCGCAACGTTCCAGCGGATGATGGACATCCTCCTGCGGCCCCACCAGGCCTACGCGGCGGCCTATCTAGATGACGTCGTGGTCCACTCCGAGGCATGGGACGAACATCTGGATCGTCTGCGGAGGGTGCTCTCGGAGCTCCGGCGGGCTGGACTTACCGCCAACCCCCGAAAATGCCACCTAGCCCTCTCTGAGGCCAAGTACCTGGGTTTCCAGGTCGGACGAGGACTGATCCGGCCGCAAGAAAAGAAAGTTGAGGCCATCCACGCTGCCCCAAAACCCCGGACAAAGACCCAGGTACGAGCCTTCTTGGGGTTGGCGGGTTATTACCGATGTTTTATCCCCAACTTCTCCTCTTTAGCCGCCCCCCTGACAGACCTGACCAGGAAGGGGCAGCCGGAGAAAGTATGCTGGACCCCGTCGGCGGAAGAGGCCTTCTCCCAGGTCAAAGCAGCACTTACGTCCTCGCCGGTTCTCCGCGCCCCGGATTTTAGCTGCCCCTTCCTGCTGCAGACGGATGCCTCCGACACAGGACTGGGAGCGGTCCTCTCCCAAATTCAAGAAGGTGAGGAGCATCCGATAATTTACATCAGCAGGAAGCTGTCCCCGGCCGAGAGGAAGTACGCCGCCGTGGAGAAAGAAGCCCTGGCCATCAGGTGGGCAGTCCTGGAGCTCCGGTACTACCTCCTAGGCCGCAAGTTCACCCTGGTAACCGACCACGCGCCCCTACAGTGGATGGCCCGGGCCAAGGACACCAACGCCAGGGTGACTCGCTGGTTCCTAGCACTCCAGGACTTCCACTTTGAAGTTCGCCATCGAGCCGGGGCCGCCAACGCGAACGCCGATGGCCTCTCCTGGATCTGGACAGCTTACGCAGGTCTGTCAGGGGTCATTCCCCACCCTCCCCGACTTTCACCCCTACTCTCTACATGTCTTCACAGGACCAGAACGACGCTTAGGGGGGGGGGGGAATGTGACGAGCACTCCCAGAGGAATCAGCGTCGCCCTGGCAACCAACGGAGAACACCTGCACGTCCTCGTCACCGGCTGATCGGTCACAGCTGCTCCCCATCAGCCCGCATGCTCTTAAGGAGCACACGTTGCACTGAGAAGGGGCGCTTGAAGCAAATGCAACGCTGTGCTAATCTCTCTCTCATCTCTTCACAGAAAGCAGCGAGTGACCGACAGCCCAACCACTTTGGAGCACGTCTGGGCACCCACTTTCACTTCCCCCAGAAGCGGAGAGCACGACGAGCACACCGGAAGCACAGGCCACCTGAACCCGGAGCAGCACACTTTCACCAGGCACCTCACCCTCCTCAATAAAACCACCCTCCGGGGCTTTGATTTTCACATACCTCTTGTCGAGTGATTCTTCACCCCGTGACAATATATACACCATGGTCTGTTTTAATACTCGATTCTGATTGGAAGGTGTGCAGTAAAACCGTTTAATGCACAGGTAGTTCCAGTCAGTTTGATTACTAATAAACTGCCTTGCCTTGTCTACAGATGTACTAATTTGCCAACAGATCTAAACATTGGGTACAGCGTTTTTAAAACATTCAGAGATTCAGTCAGTCATTAATTCAAGGTCCACTCAACTGTCAACTTTCGGATGAGATACATTTGATTATTCATTAATAAAACATACCTGGTGATCAACAAAAATTTATTGGGAACATCTGGGTGTGTGTTGAGCTGTTGTAAAACTATTTTTGGTGAAACCATGTCAAGTTTAGGATTAGAGAATAGTTTCATTAGATAGCTAACACGGCAAGCAGCAGCAAATAACTTGTTAGCTGTCTTAAGATATGGATACATGGTTTATTGTAGGAATTACACAGCCATGTAGGCTATTTAATTCAAGTCATTAATCTCAAGTAACGGATAATGTATAGCGAGGCAGTTGTTATAGCAAATATTAACCCCTTCAGGCTGATTCAAGACCCCCTCCATGACTGACTGAATCTCTGAATGTTTTAAAAACGCTGCACCCAATGTTTAGATCTGTTGTGGTATTTATTCAAATTACCACATCTGTAATTAGATTATACACCGTTTGTCCATTTTAACAAAAAAAAAAAAAAAAAAAAAACACCTTGTAATACATTTTTTTGTTTGTCTTGATATAAGTAATAAATTCAGTAATTTTCATGGTGATATCTAAAGTTTAAACGTTTTACCCTATTCATGTGAGAAAAATAATGAATAGGCATATGAATAGGATATATTTGGGTCTTTTTCAGAAATTTCCCCTAATGGGACTCTTCTGGGCTTTTTTTTTTCTTACTCAGGACATTTTGAGGATACAAAATCAGTTGAGTTTGATTCTGTTGCAAATTGTTCACCCTTTTTTCCTAAAACGCCTGGACTAGTAGGCTATGTGCTTTCTTCAATAAAAATTAATACAGTTATGATGAAGCTAACTAGTTACTAGCAACCTAGTTATAATGAAGCTAACTAGTTACTAGCTAGCTAGTTATTAGTGAGCTAACATTATAAACATGTTTCTATTTAATAAGAAAGTCATTCGAACCTCAAAGTGTTAACCTGTCACCTCTGACCTTTAACAGCTGTCACAGCTCCAGGTGTAGATGGGATTTGGAACTGATTTGCTATAAGCTACTCCTGACTGGTCGAAATCTCATGCTACTTAGGACAAATGTAATGTACAGAAGTAGCTGCACTCAGGGCCGTACCCACCATTGAGGTCCCCGTGGTCCGGACCTCGGTAAGTTAATTCTCCGAGGTGTAGGCTAGGCTACATAATAGAAGTTGCAAAATAATAGCCTATTAAGGCGGCGTGTACAAACAGGTGTTCTCACCTCGCCCGGCGTATGTTTTCAATTGTTTCCAATGGATGCGCCGCATTTTTCAATAGCGCCAACAGCTGGCAGGTTTTGTCCATTTTTACGCGTTTAGCGCCCACAATTCAACTTTGGGTAAACATCAATGTCCAATCACAGTGGAGAAGAGTTGGGACAAATGCCACAAGCACCAACCGGCGCTTCGAACAACGACTGATGTTTAACATCACAACACCGCGAGAGCGCTTAATAATCAGGGATGCAAACTAATAACGTTTTCTTTACCTGGTTTTCTAGGAAGCCTTCAGTAATTTACATTTACAACTTTGTTTTTACCGAACAGACAAAAATGAAAAGACTGCTTCAAACAAAGCTCAGCTTTGATAAGAGAAAAGATACAGGGCAAAAGAAGGAGACTGGGGGAAAAAGAAAAAGAGATGATGATGGCGATGAGACAGAAAGAGCAGGTAGCCCACTGTGCTCAGAATAGAAAATGCATATGTAAAGGAGGGAAATGTTTTTTTTTCAAACCCTCCAAAGTTCATATTTGGACCTCTGTATTTAGAAAATCCTGGGTACGGCCCTGGCTGCCTTGCCTAAATACTAAATTAAAGTTTTTGAAGGAAAATATAATTAAAAAGTCACTCTGATGACATCATTTTTATGTGAAATGTGCATTTTACCCCCAGCTTTCATAGTATGGGGCAATATTTAGTTTTTTTTAAACCTGAAACCAATTTTATTGGATTCCCTGACCCCAAAAATGTACACTTTGACACCAAATTTGTCATTATAGCGATAACAGAAGCAAAGATATGAGCTTTAGAGTATTTTCGGCACATTGGCGGGCATTTTTTGAAAAAACCTGTTTATTTCTGATAAAAAGTGTGATCTCACTTGTGTCTTAGGATAAATGTATTTGTATGACCCTAAGGTACTTCCAATACCAAAGGGGACCTTTGCATCATGACTTGAAGTCAAAGGCCTATTTTTTGGGCTTAACCTCCCTACTATAGACGGTTTCAACGGCAACAACATAAACAAACCCTACTGCGCATGCGTGCTTTTGTGGCCCAAACTTCCGGTAGACATCAATAACACCAGAGGATGCTTTATCTTTCTTATGCATTAGCATCTTTAATTTTAATTGTGCACCATTATCTTAATGTGTATATATATTTTTTCAGCATGTTTATTATAAATAATCTCCCATTTATGTCTTTAATATAGTGTGGGAAAACGCCCCACTTAAAGGGTAGGTCACCCAAAACTAAAAATCCTGTCATTCATTACTCACCGTCACGTTGATCCCAGAGTTTCCGCTAGAAAAAAAGGGTGGGACAGGTGGGACATGTCCCCACCACTTTTTTAAAACATCTTGCTTCACGGATTAACCTAACTAATACAAACAAAACATCTCTGGTTAACTAGAAGAGTATCATTTCATTCGTTTGTTAAATAAGAGGCGATCGCTCGTTGCCGCTGTTATCAGTGCTGCAGATTTCTCTCGCAGCTCATGCAGTCACACAGACGAGCGCTTTAATCTAACGCTTAACGCCGTTGCAGAGACTTTCTGTTTGTTCCGGTCAGATCGCGAAACAAAATGCACAAAAACTGTTCCTGCTCTTGATGTACAACCACTGATGGTATTCGGTTTTGATGAGAGAAAAAATAGGCTACGAGGGCATATTAGAAACGAGAACTTCTGACAAGTTTAACAGACTAGACCAGTGATCAAGCAAAGTGTGCAAATCTATTTGCCTTTATTCACGTGAAAAATCTTGGCACAACACTATTGTGTTTAGATGCAATAATTAAACGCAATTAATAAATTTAATTATAAACTCAGTATGTCTCATTTAGTTGGTAACATTTAAATTGGCCACCGTGTGAAATGACAAAATCATATAATAGAATATAACGGTTAGTATACTGATAACTGTAAGCAGATAAGCACTACAAGATGTTTTTGAAATCATTAGAGAAAACGACAAAATTACTTATTCACAAAACTACGTGTGTGAATAAGTGCTACCTGTTTAAAATGTGCTTGCACCCGATCATATTCAGTAGAAGGTAAAAAAAAAACAATCCCTTAAACTTTAACATCCCGCTCATGCCCATCGCCGTAATCATCTGTATCCAGCTGGTTGTTTAATGTGAGTTCTGAACACTGCACCATGTGCTTATTTAAATCTTTTCGTTTCTACACATATTAGGCTATTCCTCATGTCTGTGAGGCAAGCCGAGTTTCAGTTTATTTGAGACGCGCTTCAGTTCATGAGCAATGAAAGCGATGGCTTCCGCGACCTAGTCTACTTATTTCTTATTTATTAAATACATGCAATTAACCGAAGAAACCTTTATTAAAATTAAGAGACTATTTGTACAAAACGAAAGAAAGGCTTTTTACAAAACAAAACTTAATCTAAATATAACCACCAAAATCATTTCTGACCCACTTGCATCTTTGCACTTATAGCCTAATCAGATGAAATCTAAAAACAATATTTAAACATAAATATGAAGAAAAAAAACATTGTTTAATGGCTACAACAAGTATAGTAAGCTACAGATTTATGTCATGTCTGAGCTGGATTTGAACGAACATCATTTTACCGGTGGGTTCATGAGCGCGCGCCTGCGGATTATTGAGCTGATCACACCGGCTCTGCTCCGCTAATTAGTCATTACAGGCTCGTTCTCGTTACACGGGCAGGGCCGGTCTCTTGGGTGCATGGGCTCGGGTAGGGTTGGGCTTTATTTTTTTGAGCCGATCTACGCTCTAGTTCTGGCGAAAAATGTAGTGCTGTGCCTGTGCCGGCCTGTTGTCATAAATTGTTCTCGTGATGGAGCGGTAGTGGAGCTCTCTCGGAGCGAGTAAAAACCACAACGCTCCGACTTTTAAAAAAATCGCTCCTCACTCCATTCAAAATCTTGCCGCTCCACTCCTCACTCCACTCCGCTCACATAGGCCTACTCTGCTTCGCAGGCTGTGGAGAATTGCAATCCTCCATAGCCACGGAGCGCTGTCATGACAGCAAGGGCATCACGTCGCAGGCTTACGGTATCGATAAGAGGCAGTTTTAATCTGACAATTTGACCGAAAATATTTCATTTTGTCGGACATTTAATATTTTTCCCGGCCAATGTCCAGTAATTACCGGACAACGGAAACCCTGGACTTGATCCCTAACCCGTAAGTAGCCTATCTTAAATTGTGTTCCGACAATGAACGAAGGTTTTACGGGTTTGGAACAACATAAGGGTGAGTAATAATGACAGAATTAACATGTTTGTGTGACCTAACCCTTTAAGGACCATATGCCATTTTCTGTACAGTAGTCTATATAAATGTGTGCGCACTCGCCTTTCAATTATGCAATGCGTCGGAATAACATGTTTCTTTGTTTCATAATATAAGATTAATGTTGGGAATCTTGTGTCATGTGCTGTCTGCTTGATTTTTAATATTTATATCATGTTAACCAAGAATAGTACGTCAAAATGTATTTCTACTGAGTAGTGCGCCATACTATCCATTAGCCAGACCGATAAACAGACACAGACCGGAAGTTAACTTCGGGCCAGGCGCGTAACCGTAGCAACGCGCGTGCGTTCGATGAAACCGTCTATACAGTTCGAAATTAATCCGCCAGTATAAATACTGGTAACCATACTAACACAGTTACGCTTGCAAACAGAGTGACAGTGGCAGACTGCAGTATCAGCCACAGATATGTCTATACGTATAACGTTACATATCTATGGCAACATTAAGTGACATGAGACATTTTTTTTTTTATTATTATTAAGAGAACTTATGAATTACAACATTGAATCCAACATACAACAAAAAAGTTTCGCAGGACAGTAGCCACATGTTTTCAACAAGGTTAACATGAAAAACAAAAAACTAAACTAAAAAAAAAAGTAAAAGTAAAAGATTTAATAAAAAATTTAAAAATAAACAAATGATAAAAATAATAAAGACAAGTATTTCTTCCTTTTTCTTACTGACAAATTCAATATTCATATAAATTGTTGAGCATAGTGGGGACATTAGATTATAAAGAATTCATCCATAAAGTTTAACAAAGTGTCATTCTTTTTGTTTTTAATTAATTGTTAAGCTTTGTTCAGCGATTCCATCTCTTTTAAAAATAAACTACATTTAGGGATGCATTTGGCAAATTTTTGTTTATGAATATAGTATTTACCATGCAAGATGTAGAAGTTCACCACAAGTTCAATCATTTTGCTTTTGTTTGAGAAAGAGCATATAAAGTATTTTAGAGATAATTTATAATTCACATTTCTTGGGGCAAAAAGAAAAGAGCTCACATCAGACCAAAATTTTAAAGATAAATCACAGTTGTAAAACAAATGAGCCAGGTCTTCCTCGTGTACAGTACAAAAAGAGCATTTGCTGTCGATGTCCATGAATTTTGATAATGAAACTTTACATGGGTAGATTTTATGAAGTATTTTAAAATGTAGGCCTACCTCTTTAACCTTATTCAGCATACAAAATTTATACGGATTTAGCCTTGCCTCTTTCCAATTAATATCGGCGATTTGTGCATTCCAAAAAAATTTCCCTCTAGGAGAGATTTTATGGTTAGATTGAAAAATTAATCTGATATGTTTGTTATTACAGGAATGAGAAAATAGTTTGGTACCATCAACTATTAACTCGAGAAGTTTCCTTTCGTTACTTCCAAAAGTAAGGTGACTTTTCATTAAATGTTTCAACCCATTTGGAATAGCTTTCACAACTTGCTGAAACTGTTTAAATGGAATGGGGAAATTGTAGGTAAACATAAAATCTTCATAAGACAAAACATTTCCATTTTCATCAAACAAATCCATCACAAAGTATATATTTTTTTCAAACCATTTGTGTATAAATAAGGACTTATTTCTAGAGGTAATTAGACAATTGTTCCAGAGAAGCATTTTGTGTGGAGAAAAATTGTGGTGGTAACCAATTTTCCAAGCTAATAACACTTGCTGATGGAATCTGGATAGTTTAATTTGTAGTTTTCCAGGCAGATATTTTTTTCAAACCATTTGTGTATAAATAAGGATTTATTTCTAGAGGTAATTAGACAATTGTTCCAGAGAAGCATTTTGTGTGGAGAAAAATTGTGGTGGTAACCAATTTTCCAAGCTAATAACACTTGCTGATGAAATCTGGATAGTTTAATTTGTAGTTTTCCAGGCAGAGAGAGAGAGAGAGAGAGAGAGAGAGAGAGAGAGAGAGAGAGAGAGAGAGAGAGAGAGAGAGAGAGAGAGATTGAGATTTAACAACACTTTTATTTACTACACAACCTCATCAAATACAAAAGACATCATCACATAAAAAACAGAAATACATAATTCACATCTTAGGCATATTTAAATTAGTCAAATTCTTCAACAAAGTGCAATGCTTCATTTTCAATCCAACACAACATTCTTTCTACACTCCAAACCTCTTCAAAAAGTTCCAATTTTTTCACGTGCGAGTAAAAGATAAAATCATGCTTTATCCTTGCTTTTATAAGCCCCTTAAACAACAATTCAATATTTTTACTATTACCATGAGCAATTTTATATTTCCTACTAATATAAACTGCCATTTTGGCTTGACCTAAGAGGAAATTTAACAACCGTCCTTTCTTCCTTTTTTCTTTACAATCCTTAAAACCAAAAATAAACACAATCATTGTAAACATTTCATTACCTTTTGAGAATAAAATCTCCAAAACAAACAAAGGTCTTAATCTCTCACAATGCATAAAACAATGAAAAATGGTTTCTCTTTCACCACAAAAAGGACATTGATCTTGCACACTTGGGTTCAACACTGAAATAAAAGCATTTATAGCAACAATTCCATGTAAAATGCGCCACTGAAGATCACCCTCATTTTTAGTCAATGGTGGTTTGTAACAAGAGGCCCAAACAGGTTTAACTTCACAATCAACACTTAAATGATCTTTCCACGGTGTATCCATTCGTTTCAATTTCTCTTTATTTAACACCTTTACACAAACTTTGTATAAACTGTTTCCTCCTATTGTATCAAAACTTATGTCTCTCAAATCGTCAGAGTTCATAAAAACATTTTCATTTTCTATTGCACTTTTAGAGATCACCATACAAGGAAAAAGATCCGTATTATCAGGAAGTGTCTTACTTGATAAAAAATTCCAGTCTTCTTCAATTAAATTTCCTCTGAAGTTCAATATAAAATGGACTCTCCTTGTTGATTTTATTTCAAGTCTGTGCAAGTGCATCAACATTGTCCAACGCAATACCAGCCACTTCTATCAAGTCTTTCATTTGAACAATTTTGGCTTTTGTTAAAAGTTGCAACAACCATAAATTTGTATTTCCACATAAATCCAGTCGAGCACCATTAACCAACGCTTCTTCCAGAAACCAAAACAGTGATTTATATGACAATGATCTTTTAACCTGTATAGTACACCATGCTTTTCTTACACTCTCATAAAAGGAAGAAATAAACTTCAAATTAAAACTACGACAATCTGTCCAAAAGATATTTCTTTTTAAATTCCACCCTCCAACTTTACTTAAAAGGCAACATGTTGGTCCAAACCATGATATACTTGGACTGTATAAAAACTTTTGAACAAACTGAAGTCTAAAAGCTACTTTCCTGCTTATCAGGTCAACAACTCCTTGACCACCTTCTTCCTTTGGAAGATAAAGAACACTTTGTGGTAACCAATGTAATCGATCCCAAAAGAAATTATTCAACTTGACCTGTATTTTTCCCAAAACCCCTACAGGGGGTTCTAAAACTGCTAACCTGTGCCATAAAGAGGAGGCTACTATATAATTAATAATCAAAGCTCGCCCTCTAAATGACATTTTGGGTAAAAGCCATTTCCACCTTCCCAATCTTCCTTCTACATTTTCAAGAATATTTTCCCAGTTTCTTTGCATTATTATTTCATCACCCAGAAAAACTCCAAGATATTTGAGGCCTCTCTGTGACCACACCATTTCACCTGGTAAAACCAGTTCTCCTTTATTCCATTTTCCAACACTATATGCTGAAATTTTAGCCCAGTTAACTTTTGAAGATGAAATATTTGCATAATTATTAACAATATTAACCAGCTTATCAATATCATTCTGTCCACTGGTTAAAACTAAAACGTCATCTGCATATGCAGACAGTTTTATAGGTGGAAAAGAACTCCCATATGTAAAACCATCTAAAAGAGTCCTAATTTTATTTAGCATGGGTTCAATTGCGATTGAGTAAAGCATGCCTGACAAGGCACATCCCTGTCTAATTCCCCTTTGTATTTTAAAAGGGCTACTCAAACCACCATTAACTTTCAGTACACTTTCGATGTCTTCATAGAGCACTTTAATCAAGGCAGTGAACACAGGTGGAAAACCAAAGGTTTCAAACGTATACCATAAAAAGGTATGATCCACCCGGTCAAAAGCCTTTTCTTGATCTAGGGAAATTAGGCCACATTTTTTCCCAAACAGTCTAGAGATTTCTAAAACATCTCGAATCAGGGAAATATTGTCTACTATTGATCTATTAGGCACACAATAAGATTGATCTGAGTGTATAGCTTGTCCAATTACCTTCTTCAGTCTGTTTGCCAAAGATTTTGATAAAATCTTATAATCAGTGCATAATAAAGAAACTGGCGTCCAGTTTTTTATCTCCTTGAGATCTCCTTTCTTGGGCAGCAAAGTTAAAACAGCTCTTCTGCAGCTCAGTGGCATTTTTCCTTTCTCCAAACTTTCACTTAAAACTGCCAGTAGATCTTCTCCCAACAGATGCCAAAAAGCTTTATAAAAGTCAAATTTAAAGCCTGAAGTTCTATGATATCCATCTCTAGACTTCTTATAGACTGAACCATATCTCTAGTTACATTAAAAGTGTACTGATTACAAAATTTTTGTATCTGCACTTTCCCAATATCCCACCATTGCTGTATTGATATAAAGGAAGACTTTTTAGATTTCCACCCCAACCAAAAAACAGAAAAACATTTACAAAAATGAGTGTCTTCAAGTAAAGCGCTATTAAAATGCCAGTATGCACTCTTATTTTTAACAGATTTAATAA
Organism: Pseudorasbora parva; assembly: GCF_024679245.1. NCBI lineage: Eukaryota > Metazoa > Chordata > Actinopteri > Cypriniformes > Gobionidae > Pseudorasbora > Pseudorasbora parva. The sequence goes on from NC_090183.1 coordinate 20,888,347, forward strand.
AAACACATGCGACTACCATTGAGTGGTCAGAGAAACCAACAGGACAAATTTCACAGGACTTAAAAAATTGTTTCTGATATTTAAAACAATAAAAGCGATCTAATCTTGCTAAAGAAATACACTTTTTTTTCACATGTGCCCATGTATACTGCCTGTCATTACAATGAAAATTCCTCCACACATCACAAAGCTGACAGGTTTTAATCATATTTAATAATTTACTTCTTGAAGCCATATATGGCTCAATATGATTCCTATCTAAATCATTACCTGTACAATTAAAGTCACCACCCAATACTAAAAAACTTTCCATATTACATTGTTTTAAATTATCACATAGAGTTTCAAGGAACAACATTCTTTCCATTGATTTTACAGGAGCATAAACATTTATTAGTTCCATAGTAACATTTTCAAACTTTGCTGTTACCTTAATTAATCTACCTTGTATTATTTCTAAAATGTCATACGATATTGGTAGACAAGTCTTTGAAAAAAGAACAGCCACTCCAGCACTAAGAGAAGTCTTATGGCTCAGCACAATCCTTCCTTTCCACTCCTTCATCCACTCAACTTAATTGTCCTTTGTGCTATGAGTTTCTTGCAAAAACATGACGTCTATATTCTTTAATTTCATTAACTCATAAACCTGCGCTCTTTTGCCTGCATCCCTCGCCCCATTTACATTCAGGGAAGATATTTTAAAATTACTCATTATGAGGGATAAAAGCACCAAAAAAAGCCAGGTCCATTTAACTCCGTTATTCCTGTGACATATCATTATGCATTGTTTGGGGACGCACTTTTTGCACAATCTTTTTTAAACGATAGACCTCAGGATTTGACAAACATCTTTCACCTTTTTGCTTCATTAAACTTTTGCTGAGTCAATGAATAAAGAAAGATCAGGAAAAAAGTCTACAGCTTCAACATTCCTCATTCCTTTAGTACGCTGCAGGAAGTTTTTCATTCTTTCCAAACTGTAACCACTATAATCTTGTTCCTCAGCTTGAACATCCGAACATTCTCGCTCACTTTCTGAGCCAGAAAAATCACTTGCGTTCAAAACCTCATCAGAACTTTTACTGACAGACTCATCTTGTGCCTTTTTCTTCGATGTACTTGGTGTCTCACAAGAATTCGACTTCCTTTTCACTGATGGCATTTTAAATACTGCTTCGTCCTCTTTAAGTATTTCAATTAATTTGCACTTTACCAAAATCCCACCAATGATTTAAAGACTGGTAAGAGTTCTTTGTGGCTCTAAAATTTCCCCCAAAATATTTAAAAGTATCCTTAAAATGTTTATCATTTAATAGTGAACTATTAAAATGCCAATAAGCACTATTTGGTCTTGTAGATCTCAAAATAAAAGAACACACCACCATACTATGGTCAGAGAAACTAACAGGAACAATCAAACATTTTCTAAAAATACCACATTGATGTTTAAAACCATAAAATCTATCCAACCTAGCTAAAGAAAAAACCCTCCCACGGGTATGAGCCCAAGTATATTGCCTTAGACTACCATTGACATGTCTCCATATATCACACAATTCATGTGTTTTAATGACTTGAATGAGTCTCTTACGGGATGGCTCATCAATCAATCAATCAATCAACTTTATTTATATAGCGCTTTTACAATCACGATTGTGTCAAAGCAGCTTCACAGTGTCAAACAGGGTAATATTGCGACAAAATTAGATTTGGCTGTACAGTCGTTCTGGAGAAAACAGTGATGTTATCAGCTTATTTTAATTTATCATATAGCGACAATGTTGGCAGATCAGTATTATAGTTTATAGAATTAAATAAGACCTAATTCATATATTTTATTTGTATAGTAAGTTGAATAACTTTAATCATATTTTTAGTGTCCCCAACTGAGCAAGCCAAGCCAAAGGCGACAGTGGCAAGGAACCAAAACTCCATCGGGGCATGATGGAGAAAAATAAACCTTGGGAGAAACCAGACTCAGTCGGGGTGCCAGTTCTCCTCTGGCCTATTAACACACCGTGTAAGATTATTATCATGGGGCTCCGTGTGATTTCTATCAATATTTTGTTCTGTACAGTTAAAATCACCTCCCAGAAACAAAAACTCTTCACTATTACAATTTTGCAGGGTTGAATTGAGGGTATTTAAAAACAGCATTCTTTTGACTACTGAGGTAGGGACATAAACACAAATAAAAAAAAAAACATGATTTTCAAATAAAGCTCGAACCTTTAAAAATCTGCCCTTTATAATCTCTTCAACATCATAAGAAATTGGTTTAAAGTTTTTAGAAAATAAAATGGCGACTCCGCCACTAACAGCAGTGTTATGACTTAAAATAGAGATGCCATCCCATTCCCTTTCCCAATCTGCAGCGTTCTTTAAATCACTGTGAGTTTCTTGAAGTAAAATAATATCTATTTTTTTCTCTTTAGACATTTCATATAATGCTACTCTTTTTTCACATCTCTTGCTCCATTTACATTCACTGAAGCAACACTAACTTCACCCATAATGAATAAAAAACAAAACAGAAAAAAACAAACCACTGATTATCATTAAATTAGCTTTTTTCATCACCATCATTACTAACTGCAGTATTGAGTTTTCTCAATATTTTTTTTAACCTGTAAATTTCCTTATTAGTAAAACATCCTTCAGCCATCAGACACCTTGTTTTTTCAATGAACTGCTTAAGGTCAGGAAAATATTCATTCACTCGTACTCCTCTTCTATTTTTTGTTGCTTTAAGAAAGAGTCTTATATCTTCCATATCTTCCATTTCGACTCACACATTCACTCTGAGAAAAAGGAAGGCTAGAATCAGATTCACAATCACTCTCGGTTTCACCCTGGTCCTCACTATCAGCTACATTTACATTTGTTTTCTTTACAGGTCCCGACTCACAAGTATTCTCACTTTTCCTCCGTTTTAGCGGTACTTTAAACAGAGCGTGTTCTATCTCTTTGTCAATGCCATCGTTCTCACTTCTGTGCTCGATCGGAGGCTGTTTTTCCCCCTCGCGCTGGGAGACCTGACACCTTATTTAAGGTGTCCCTGTCCGGGCAAGTGAGTCCTATTTGATCCTTTAAAGAACGTCCGTCATCAAAAGACCCGATGGACTCCGCATCATCTTCCTTTCTGTTAGGCGACTTTATTACAGTAATCGCGGAAGAGGCCTGATTTACCTCTTGCAGCTCTGTTGCAATCGTCTCAGGTTCAGCTCGCTCTGCCGCGATCGCGTCTGTGCTGTCTATAGGTTGACGTGTCGCGAGTGGAACATTTGCATCATTTATATTTTGCTCTGTTACAGATGTTTCTCTTTTATCAGGGCAATCACATACTAAATGTCCCACTTTATTGCAACCGAAACATTTCATCTTCCCTGTTGTTGCAAATACAACGTAATCAAAATCATCGATCCGGAATTTGAACGTGAAGCCTCGTTCACACTGCCAGCGACACGCAGCGACAAAGCGACACGATCCCATTCATTTCAATGGAGCGCTGGCGACATCCGGCGACACGAGCGACAGTGACCGTTGGCGACAGAATGTGGGCGTGTCAAGCGACACGAGACGCGCGACAAAAGTTCAGAAATTTCAACTTTATGCAAATGAGAAGCGATTATCGCGAGCGACAACCAATAGGAGTGAAGTCAGTGGAGTGCATGTGATCAGTCTGTTCTGCTCCTGCGGCATCGTGTCAAAATGGAGGAGAAGTTAATTTTAGCTGTGAGCAATTTCCCCGTACTTTATGATATGTCTCTGTGTACATACAGAGACACATTAAAAAAAAATGATGCATGGAAAAACGTGTCTGGGATTGTGGGGATATCAAGTAAGTTTTGACTTTGGCAATATGGTCTATTACAGTACAGTGTGTATGTATTCTAATAACTTGCAGTGTTCTGCAAAACACTAGTATTAAAAACGGTACTATTTAATTATAATATAATTACTATTACAAATATTGGGTGTGTACAATTACATGCATATGTAACAAAACAAAAAAAAAACCACACGTGTGCAGTGCAGTTTAGTATATATATATATATATATATATATATATATATATATATATATATATATATATATATATATGTATATATATATATATGTATATATATTTATATGTATATATATATATATATATATATATATATATATATATATATATATATATATATATATATATATATATATATATATATAAAAACAGATGATGCAGCTATCATTATACTTAATGATTATGTGTGTGTGATGTGTATGTTTGTTTTGTATTTTTAGTGGAGGAGTGTAGAAAAAAGTGGAAGAACCTCCGTGATGCTTATAGGAGGGATGTTAATAAAACAAAAGATCAAAAGAGAAGTGGGTCAGCAGCAGAGGTTCACAAACCATGGAAGTACAGTGCCATCATGGGCTTTCTCAACCCTTTCATGGAGGCTAGACCCAGCAGTGGAAACATGCTGGAAAGGGTTAGAGAGCCCATGATGGCCACTGAACAGAGAGACACACGAACGAAGGCAAAGCAAGTCGGCCAGTCTGTTCTGAGCATCCAGGAAGGTCCAGTGTTCAGCCAGGAAGGTCCGGTGTTTAGCCAGGAAGGTCCGGTGTTTAGCCAGGAAGGTCCGGTGTTCAGCCAGGAAGGTCCGGTGTTCAGCCAGGAAGGTCCGGTGTTCAGCCAGGATGGTCCGGTGGTCAGCCAGGAAGGTCCGGTGGTCAGCCAGGAAGGCCCGGTGTTCAGCCAGGATGGTCCAGTGTTCAGCCAGACAGACCAAGAGCAGGCAGCCCCAGCATTTAGCCAGGCACACGTAGCGAGCAGCCAACCAGATAACGTATTGAGGCAAGTAGGAGAGCGCTCGAAAAAACACAAGGGTGCAATGACAGTATTTGAGAAACAACTTATGGCTGCATTACATAGGGCAGAGTCATCATCTAGACCACAATGTGTACCGTCAGAGGACCCAGATGAACTATTCATTCGAAGCTTGTTGCCCCAAATTAAACAGCTAAGACCAGGAAGAAAAGAGAGGCTGAAACTGGACATACACAGATTAGTTTATGAGGCCCAGTTTAGTCAGGAAGAGGAAGAGAGCAGGGTACAGCTGACAAGGCCATGAGGGGTGTTAGTAAGCTTATTGACCCTCATGGTCCTGTCAGCTGTACCTTGTGCAGTGTGTTCATAGTATTTACACCTTTTGTTGTTCCTGTTAAAAGAACAACTGTGAAGTATTGTTAATCAAAATAATTAATGTATATATGTTTGAGGAGAGCGGGGTACAGCTGACAAGGCCATGAGGGGTGTTAGTAAGCTTATTGACCCTCATGGTCCTGTCAGCTGTACCTTGTGCAGTGTGTTCATAGTATTTACACCTTTTGTTGTTCCTGTTAAAAGAACAACTGTGAAGTATTGTTAATCAAAATAATTAATGTATATATGTTTGAGGAGAGCGGGGTACAGCTGACAAGGCCATGAGGGGTGTTAGTAAGCTTATTGACCCTCATGGTCCTGTCAGCTGTACCTTGTGCAGTGTGTTCATAGTATTTACACCTTTTGTTGTTCCTTGTAAAAGAACTGTGAAGTATTGTTAATCAAAATAATTAATGTACATATGTTTGAGGAGAGCGGGGTACAGCTGACAAGGCCTTGAGGGGTGTTAGTAAGCTTATTGACCCTCATGGTCCTGTCAGCTGTATCTTGTGCAGTGTGTTCATAGTATTTAATAATTATAATGTATATAATAATTAATGTATATTTGGTTAAGGAGAGCTGAGCCTATAGCTTGTGCCTCAAGAAAAAAAAAACTGTTTGATTTTCAGTATCATCTCTAGTAACATTTAAGGTCAGTTTTGATCAATAAACACATATTTGAAACAATGACACATGGAAAAAATTACTCTTTTATTCAAATGTGGGTGGCTCTAAAAAGAGCCTTTGGTTTGGTTCTGTGCATAATTTATGCCTGTGGCTGCCAAGGAACTGCACCCTCAGCACTGAAGTAGTTCACCAGTGTCTCCCTCACACGCATTGCTTCCCGTGCAGCATTGTTGCTCCCTACTTGGCTGATGTCTTGCAGTCCAGAGGCTTCTCCGTCACCAACATAGGAACCCGTCCACGTTGTCCTCCGCAAGAAGTTGTGTAGAACACAGGTGGCCTTTACACAGGTTTCTGCATTGGAAGGACTGATGCCAATGACACGACGGTACATTCGCCACTGCGCTGCGAGTATGCCAAACGCATTCTCCACGGTTAGTCTTGCCCGCGAAAGCCTGTAGTTAAACACCCTGTGTCTACTGGGAAGGGTGGTACCTGGGAAGGGTCTCATGAGGTCTCTACGGAGAGGGAAGGCTTCATCTGCCACAAAGACGAAAGGCTGGGTGCTCTGCTCCTGGCAGCAGCGTGTCCTCTGGTAAGCCAAGGGTGACACGGCGAAGAGCAATCCCAAAAGGACTATTGGCCAGAGTCCCACCATCACTGGTCTTTCCATAACTGCCAACATCTATGATGCGGAAGCAGTATTTGGCATCTACAACTACCAAAAGAACAATAGAATATGTCCCTTTGTAGTTGTAGAATAGTGACCCAGAGTTGTTGGGAGCCTGGATCACTACATGCTTCCCATCAATAGATCCTACACAGTTTGGAAAATTCCAGCGATGGTGGAACTCTGCTGCAATATCTCGCCAATCTTCTGTGGTTGGAACAGGCATGTACTTCTCCACCAGGGAGTCCCAAATGGCCTTTGCCACTTCTGCCACAATACCAGCCACAGTGCTGTGTCCAACCCGGTAGCTGAAGGCAATACTGCGGTAAGAGTCCCCTGTTGCAAGGAATCTGTAAAAAAATTGAAATACGCAATTGTCAAAGGAGAAATTCATATGTATAGCATGTTGAGCTATTTAAAAAAAAAACTGAATTAAACATAGAAGAAACCGCTCTAGAGAGAAAAATGTTTATATATATATATATATATATATATACATCACATTTAATCTGGATGACACAATGTGTGTGTGTATATATATATATATATATATGTGTGTATATATATATATATATATATATATATATATATATATGTGTGTGTGTGTATATATATATATATATATATATATATATATATATGTGTGTGTGTGTATATATATATATATATATATATATATATATATATATATATATATATATATATATATATTTATACACACACACACACACATCACATTTAATCTGGATATAATTCATATAATACACACCCATTAATAAATATATAATATATGTAGGTGTTACAATTAAACCTAATTTCTTAAAGCTTAGTAAATAGATTACTCACCGTAAACAAATTGCCAGCCGTTCACCAGGTGAAATGGCTCGGCGGTAGTTTGTGTTCTCCTTTGCAATCAAGGGGCCAACTCTCCGCAGCAGCACATCAAACTGAGTCTTGTCCAGCCTGAAGTACTGCTGGAACCGGACTTCATCCAGACGCAGTTCCTGCACCAGCCGGTGGTACTCGCCGTTCTGACTCCGAGCCCGAATGGTTACGTGAACCCAGACAGACCGGCGTTTGCGCTTTCGCCGCAGATATGTAGCCGCAATGGCAAAAAGCAGGCGTTGTTCCTCGTTCATTGTTGATAAGAATGACAGTTTCAATGCACCGATTTTATTTATAATAAGTAATTTCCCTCCAAAATGTTTGTTTTAAGCGGCAAAATGATGTCAATAATGTAGGAGGGTGTTCCCTGCTAATGACGTTAAAGGGAACCCGTAGTGGGAACGCCCACTAGCGACATGAATCTCTGGCGCTGGCGACATGCAGCGACAAAATCGCTGGCGGTGTGAACGAGGCTTAAGGTCTAGTTCAGCGTCATCCTTCACGATCATGTAGGCTAATCGCCTAAAAGAAACTACGTGCTTCAACAACAGAGATCCGCTTCCAATTGGTATTCTTTTAATCGCCGACACCACTTTTCCATAACGGGAAAGAGATTGATTTAATAACTGGTCACATTGGACAATGTCACTTTTTTAGATGGCATTGACAATGGAAGAACAGGTGTAAACAAACCATCAATAAAAATCCCACTCTCAACTAGTTCATTTGCTTTGTCTACACTGTTTAAAAATATAACATTAGCGTTATTCATTTTTGAGGCTGACAGAATGCACTCATGGCCCACAACTTCTCCTATAGCCAAACAACAGTCCTCTACACTCACTGCAGCCGCCACTTTCACTGCGTGGCGCCGCGTGAGTGTAAACAAGACTCGTGACTCCGGGACCGCCATGCTTCCCTAAAGGTAGCACTCGGCCCGGATCAACGCACCAGAAAACTATTATTAGCGACCAAACCGCAAAAAACAAAGAGAGAAAAGGGAAAGAAAAAGAAAAGAAGAAAGAGAAAGAATAAACGAGGGTGAAATATTAGTTGGCACAGCAGCCACGAAAAGAAAACACTTGCACTCAAACAACACTCAGCACTCACCACGCGCTCTCCGCACTCACAGCCTCAGTCAGCTCACGTATGCGCACGAGAGAGAGAGAGAGAGAGAGAGAGAGAGAGAGAGAGAGAGAGAGAGAGAGCGAGAGAGAGAGAGAGAGAGATTTGATTTGATTTTCAAAACCCCTTTTATTACAATTCACAAAAGCTAGTTACATCTCACACACTACCAAACAACACCATTAAAACCAATAAAAATCATTATTTCCTAAAAGAAAGAAAAGTACAACTCCTCTTCAACAACATCACAAAGAGTCTTATTTAAACACCAAATTTCTTTAAACGATGAAACATCATGCATTAATCTATAATAGTGATAATCAATTAAAATCCTAGATTTTACTAAGTTTAAGAAAATTGCTTTCAAACTGTTGCAAACATTTTGCTCAATTTTTTCTTTTCTTGTGGTATAAATCGCCAATTTTGCTTGGCCCAACAAGAAATTTAACAATTGGGACTTATGACGATATTTTTTCACATATTTAGACCCACAAATAAACACTTTCATTGAAAAAACCACATCAAAGGAGGCAAAAAAACTCTCCAAAATATCAAATAAAGGTTTTAACCTCTCACAGTGTATGAATGCATGAAAAATAGTCTCTTTTTGCAAACAAAAAGGACATCCCTCTGTAACATCAGAATTAATCAAAGAGACAAACGCATTAACTGCAATAGCACCATGTAGCACTCGCCACTGTAAATCGCCAGTTTTTTTGACTAATGGTGACTTATACAATGCTCTCCACTCTGGTTTTTCATTGATCTCTCTTATTAAAAGCTTTTACACAGCACTTGTATAAATCTTTACCATATGAAACATTTGAACCCACAATCATCACTTCTTTACAATCTAAAAGCATACTGTTGTATTCTCCCAAAATAGGAGATATACTCAAGATCGGAAAAGGGTCTTTACAATCAGGATTAATTGACCCCATTGAGTACTGATCCAACAGTTCTGTTTCTTCCCCCGTAAGGGTCGATCTCCATTTTTCAAGCGCTTTTGCCACTATTCGGTGTGATTTGAGTCCTAAATGTTCAGCAATCGCAGTCACTTCCTTAAAGCCAGATCCCGCTACTTGATGTAAGTGACCAACTACTGTCAACTTGGCATTTCGCAAGGTCCTTTCTGGAATACAAAAAGTCATGTTGTGCGATAAATCCAAACGTGAGCCAAGGACCAATGGTTCTTGAAGTAACCAAAACAGGGAGGCAACATTGTCTTCCCTTTTTATCTTGAATAAGGACCAGACTCTAAACAGACTCCGGTAAAAGACTGGAGAGTTGCATAGTTTTAATCTCTGAGAGTCCAACCAGAACAAAGCTTTGTCTAATCCCAAGTCTTCAACACTTCGTAGGATTGCACAGGCAGCACCCACCCAGCTTAACTCTGTAGAGCTCCTTAAAAGTCTTTGTACATATTGTAGGCGAAACGCAGCCGTTCTGCTCTGCAGGTGTATCAAGCCAAGTCCTCCTTCTTCTTTTGATAAATACAACACACTTTTTGGTACCCAGTGCATTCTGTCCCAGAAAAAATCTATTAAAATAGACTGAATTTTTATTAACACATCTACTGGGGGATCTATACAGGCTAAACGGTGCCAAAGTGCAGAGGCTACCAGATTATTAATAATCAAGATTCGTCCTTTATAGGACATTTTAGGGAGTAAAAACCTTCACTTGTCCAGTCGCCCTTTGACTGCTTCAACAGTGCCATCAAAATTCTTCATTATGACATTTTCATTTCCTAAAAAGACTCCTAAATACTTAAAACCATCTCTGGTCCATTTTAGACCATCAGGAAGTCTCGGTTGACATTTTTGCCATTTTCCCACCAAAATGGCTTCGCTTTTTTTCCAGTTCACTTTTGCTGAAGAAAGAGATTTAAAATCATCCAAAATCTTCATCATCACATTGACATCATTAGGTTCATTGATTATGATAATAACATCATCAGCGTAAGCTGATACCTTAAAAATATTGGTACAATTTGGCATACATAACCCACACAAATGATTTCTTAGTTTATATAACAGGGGTTCTATGGCTAAGGTATATAACATGCCTGACAGTGCACAGCCTTGCCTGACACCCCTATAAACCCTAAACGGAGAGCATAAGTCACCATTAATCTTTAATAAACTCTCAACGCCACAGTACATTGTTTTAATCATTGAAATAAAATCGGAACTAAAACCAAAAGCTTTTAAAACAGTCCATAAATAAATATGTTCGACTCTGTCGAAAGCCTTCTCTTGATCAATCGATATCAAACCAAACTCTAACTCAAAAAGTTTTCCACAATCTAAAATGTCCCTAATAAAAGAGACATTATCAAAGATTTTTCTTCCTGGCACACAATATGACTGATCTGGATGAACAATAGTTCCAATAACTTCACCTAATCTAATTGCTAAGGCTTTAGACAATATTTTATAATCATTACATAATAAACTAACCGGTCTCCAATTTTTTATATCATTTAAATCTCCTTTTTTTGGCAGTAGAGTAATAATTGCCCTTCGGCAGCTTTGTGGCAGTTGTCCATTAACCAGACTCTCATTAAATACCTTTACCAATTCTGGACCCACTTCTCCCCAAAAAGATTTATAAAATTCAATCGAGAGGCCATCAATGCCTGGTGCTCTTCCATTTTCCATTTTATTAAGGGCATTTTCAAGCTCACCTAAACTCAAAATTGTGCTTATTTCCTCATTGGAATTTCTAGTTATCTGAGGTAAATTTTCCAAAAAACCAAAAATACCATCTTGTTCTTCTGAGAGTTCACTTTTGTACAAATCCTTATAGAATTGTATAGCTCTTTCTCTAATATCTAAAGGATTTGTCAACAAAACACCTTTTTCAGATCGCAAGGCATGAATAAACTTTTTCTGACCATTCTTTTTCTCTAAACTAAAAAAGAACTTTGAGGGAGCATCCATTAATTCTACACTTTGAAAGCGAGATCTAATTATTGCACCTTGTGTTGTCAAACCTAGCATATCAGCTAGTAAATTCTTTTTCTTTTTTATGTGCTCCATATAAGTGCCATCTTTTGTGGACTCCGCCAGCTCTTGTAATTTCATTAAATCTTCCTCTAACAAATTCATTGAATTGTGTATGTCTTTTGTGGCGTTGTGAGTATATTGCTGGCACAATTGTTTCATTTGTACCTTTACAAAATCCCACCACTGCTGCAACGTTAAAAAAGAGGATTTCATAGCTTTAGCGTTTGTCCAAAACTCTTTAAAAACTTCTCTAAAAAGAGAATTACACAATAAGTTATTGTTAAAATGCCAATAGGCACTTTTATATTTCACATGATTTTTTACCACAACACATTTTATCATATTATGATCAGAAAAACATTCTCTGAACATACTTAAATGATGCTTAAAAGCATAAAATCTATCAAGTCTTGCCAGCGATATCTGATTATCATGAGCATGAGCCCAAGTGTACTGTCTCTGTGTACCATGGAAATTTCTCCATATGTCATTAATACTATGAGACTTTATAATTTGAATTAACCTCTTTCTTGATTGCATGTGTGGTTCAACATGGTTTCTATCTATGGCATTTTCAGTGCAATTAAAATCTCCACCTACAATTAAAAAATCATCAGTGTTACAATCCTTTAAAACATTATCCAGAGTGTTCAAAAAAATAATTCTTTCAATTGCCATAGTTGGAGCATATACACATACAAAAACAAGAGAGCTATTTTCAAATACAGCATTAACCTTCAATATTCGTCCTTTAATTATTTCCTCTACATTATAAGAATATGGAGAAAAATTCTTAGAAAACAAAAGAGCAACTCCACCACTCAAAGAGGTATAATGGCTTAAAATCACCAAACCATCAAATTCCCTAACCCATTCTACAGCATTTGATGCATCACTGTGAGTCTCTTGTAGAAACAACAAATCAATTTTTTTGTGTTTCATTAATTCAAATATTTGTGCTCTCTTCTTAAAATCCCTCGCTCCATTAACATTTAAGGAAGCAAGACATATTTCCCCCATCATGGATAAAAGAAAAGACCAAAAAAAGCAACCAAGCCATAAAATATGCACCAACTTATCCATTCTGGCTGTTTTCACTGGAACCACCTGACTGACTACTTAGCTTTGTAAGAATCTTCTTAAGACGGTACACCTCTGGATTGGTGAAATTGCTTTCACCTCTGAAAATTTTAACTTTTTCAATGAACTGTACTACGTCTGGAAAATACTCCTCTATTTTAACCTTTTTTACATTTTTTGTCATTTTCAAAAAGGACTTAATGTCATCCACGGTATATGTTCGACTGGAGAAACCACTTTGGGGCAAGCTTGCAGTGACACTACATTCTGAAATGTCACTTTCGCTCTCTGTGTCAGTCTGGTTTACTGGAAAACCATCTATTCTTTTTGCTTTTTTATCAGCATGATATCGCAACAACTTCCTTTTTTGGGGGATTTTAAAAAAACATTCTTCTTCTCCCAACACAGAACTCTCATCTGCTGGATTTGCCATAACCTCATCTTCGCTGTTACCACCTTCCGATTCATCAGATTCCACTGCTTGTTCTATCATCTGAGAAAAACTAGCCTCTTCTTCCCCAGCTGCTGCTATACTATCCTTTTCAACAATTTCTCTTTCCCGAAGACCAGAACTATTCTCCACAATTCTTGAACCAACCGGCGCCCCACTAGGACCCGACATCTCCTCGACAGTTGTGATGATAACATCCTGCACTCCAACTACATTTTCTGAAGCAACAAAAGATGCAGTCTTATTTGCATTATCCTCTCTTTTTGGACAACCCCGGATAAGGTGTCCATTTTCACCGCAACCAAAGCACTTCATAGTGTTAGTTGTAGCATAGATCACATAATTGAAATCCTCATGACGAAAATTCAGAGTCAAATCAAGCTCCTCTACGTTATCTTTTAAAACCATGTACACATAACGCCTAAAGGAAACCACATGTTTCAACAAAGAAGACTTACTTCCAATTGGAATCATCTTTATTGAAGAGACCAGTTTACCATACCAAGAGAGCATGCCAACTAAAACTTCGTTTTTAATAAACGGCAGTACATTAGATAAAGTTACTCTCTTCGAAGGTGTAGAAAGAGGTAACACCGAAGTAAACACGCCTCCAATCTCTACACCGCTTTCCACTAACAAGTTCGCCAATTCGATCGTCTTAACAAACAAAACAATCGCGTTGTTCATTCGCGACGCCGATAAAACATTTTCATGTCCAACTACTGCACTCACCGCCAAACTACAGTCCTCTATACTGGCAGTAACATCGATTTTCACACCATGGCGCCTCGTTAAAAACTCCAAACTCTCCGCACCCGGAGCTGTCATTCTCCCAGCACACCGACTAGGAGTATAAAACTCCCCACCCCCCAAAAAACCCCACGCACCAAAAAACCCTAAACCTCAAAACCACTACCAAAAACCAAAAAAAAGGGATAGAAAAGTTAGAAAAGAGTTTTCAAAACACTTACACCTCACACCGCCGTCACACGCTCTCCATCCACACTCCACGCTCACTCAACGCATGCGCACACACACACACACAGAGAGAGAGAGAGAGAGAGAATTTTTGAATTTGGCAATCCATTTATTACAAAATTCTCAAACTCCAGTCACAAAATCAAATATATAAAGAAAATACAATTAAAAATAAGATTAAAAAATAATAAATAAATAATTACATCAACACGTCTGAAATGGCAATTTCATTATCAACTAATGCACATAGCACATTTTCACAGCACCACTCAATTTCAAAAACATTCAACGCACCCATTAATTTATAAAAGTTAAACTCAATTACAAGTCGGGATTTTACCATTTTTTTAAAAACTGGTAAAAGTTCTTTGTCCCCTTTCTGTTCAATTATTTTCCTCCTAGTTATATAGATGGCTAATTTTGCAATACCAACAATAAAATTTAGCAATTGACATTTCATTTTTTCCTTCATACTATACCTACAACCAAGAATAAAATCCTGCTTTGTAAAACATACTTCAAAAGATTCAAAAAGAAGCTCTAAAAGGTTAAACAAAACAGGAAGTCTCTTACAAAACACAAAACAATGAAACACAGTCAACCTTTCATTGCAAAAAGGACAATTCACACTTACATTTGGGTTCAACATTGACACAAAAGAATTAACCGCTACAGCTCCATGGAGTGTCCTCCATTGAAGATCACCAACTCTTTTAGGTAAGGGAGGTTTGTAAAGAACCCTCCACACTGGTTTTGTTGTTTCAGTCATTTCTAACATGTCTCTCCATACAGTATCACTTCTGTTCTTTAACCACTTAATATTTATCACCTTCACAATACTTCTGTACAATATTTTGCCTTTAGCTGCAAAAAAGTCTATTTGCTCATCAAATTCCTTTAACAAGGGATTTGTGTAATTTGATGAAATAAAATCAGGTACAATACTTATATCTGGGAAAAAATCTTCACAGTCTGGAAATATACATTTCTTATTATACTCCTCAAGTAAAGATCTTTCTTGTACATTCAAGGCCCCCTGCAGTTTATCTAAAAAGCGTTTAATAAAACGTGCAGATTTTACCTTTAAAAAGGCTGAAACTGCATCTACATCTTTAAAATCAGGACCTGCATTATTTATGATGTGTTTCAGTTGTAAAGATCCATTTCTGTGCAGCAAATCTTTAAGACCAGGTATTTCTTCACCAGATACATCGAGCCGTGCTCCACACACAATAGGCTCTTCAAGTAGCCAGTATAGGGACGTTAAAGGTTCCATCCACTGATGTTTAAACAGACTCCATACTTTAAAGAGACTTCGATAAAACACAGGAACTCCTCTAAAATCAAGTTTTTTGGAATCCATTAAAAACAAAGCAGTGTCCAGGCCAAGTCCACTTATTCTGCGTAAAATGCATTGAGCCACTGGTCTCCATACCAGTCTTTCAGATCCCAGCAGAAACTTCTGCAGAAACTGAAGACGATAAGCAGCACATCTACTTGTCAAATGTACTAAACCTTGGCCTCCATCTTCTTTAGCAAGGAACAAGACACTTTGAGGGATCCAATGTAAATTGTCCCAAAAGAAGTCCACCATTTCTGCTTGAATTTTAGATAAAAAACCAACAGGAGGGTCAACGCATGCAAGTCTATGCCATAGGGAGGAAGCCGCAAGATTGTTGATAACAAGTGTGCGTCCTTTAAAAGACAATTGAGGAAGCAGCCATTTCCATTTTTTCAAACGTCCTGTTACTTTATCTGCCATCCCTTCCCAGTTCTTCTGTATGAAAGAGTCATTGCCTAAGAAAACACCAAGGTATTTTAACCCATCTTTTCGCCATATTAAACCTCCAGGTAGAATGGGATTTCCTCCCTCCCAATTCCCAAGCAATAAAGCATCGCTTTTTCCCCAATTTACAATTCACGAGTTCCCACTTACATCAAATTAAATAGAGTAAAGATTATGCGTATTTGGCGTGCTGTCCAGGGGAGGGCTCCGGGCTCGGATTTTTGCCCGAACCCAGAGTATCCCCCCCCTGTGGTAAAGATACTCTATAACTAGACTGTAATGTTTTATGGATTGTGATAGCATCTAATGAGGGTTTATTAAATTGAAGTGAGGAGATGGGGTGGTGGAGGGATGCCAAAATGAAAATGGTCAACGAGAGGAGGTAAATCTGTAGTATAAGTACACCTCCTATCGTTGATCAGATTGATTAGCTTACCATGCTCCACCTGTGTTTAATTAGGTTTAATTATCTGACGTGCTCCCCTTGTTAATTAGGTTTGATTAGCTGACGGCTCCGTTGTTTAATTATCTGTTAGTGCTCCTCCCGAAATTAGTTAATAAAACTTCACTTCACGAGTTCCCACTTACATCAAATTAAATAGAGTAAAGATTATGCGTATTTGGCGTGCTGTCCAGGGGAGGGCTCCGGGCTCGGATTTTTGCCCGAACCCAGAGTATCCCCCAAAATGCAAGGAGTGGAGGACAGCCACCAGAAAAACCCCCAAATACGCAGAAAAATTGGTGGGCTGATAATTTGAGAGGCCTGGCTGCTAGACCAGGAGAGCCCGTGTTGCCTCGCTGCTTCGGGCGGACGGGTTCTACTGGCTGAAGGAAACTGGGCGTTGGAAGATCGATCGGGAAAGCTCTTGCCGCGTCTGAGGGGGGCCAGGCTCACTGCAACAGACGGGAAAGAACCCTACCGGACGATGGATGAGGAGAATTTTTGTAAAATTACCGATCGGGAGGGCCCTTTGCAACGTCTGAGGGGGGTCCGGCTCACTGCAACAGACGAGAAGCGAGCTCTTCCGGCTGATAAATGAGGAACATCCTCAAAATCAGAGAGGCCGATGGGAAGGCTCTTACAACATCTGAGGGGGGCCGGGCTCACTGCAACAGACGAGAAAAACCCTACCGGACGATAAATGAGGAGCGGCCTAGAATTTGGCGTACCGATCGGGAAGGCTCTTTATCGAGTCTGAGGGGGGCCTGGCTCACTGCAACAGACGTAAGACGAGCTCTTCCGGCTGATAAATGAGGAGCATCCTCAAAATCAGGGGGGCAGATTGGGAAGGCTTCTTACAGCATCTGAGGGGGGTCAGGCTCACTGCAACAGATGAAAAAGAAGACCCTACTGAACGATAGAGGAGGAGCAGCCTAGAATTTGGCGTACCGATCGGGAAGGCTCTCTACCAAGTCTGAGGGGGGCCTGGCTCACTGCAACAGATGTAAGATGAGCTCTTCCGGCTGATAAATGAGGAGCATCCTCAAAATCAGCGGGGTAGATTGGGAAGGCTTCTTACGGCGTCTGAGGGGGGCCAGGCTCACTGCAACAGATGGGAAAAAACCCTACCGGCCGATTAAATTAGGAGCGGTCTTGAATAAAATTACCGATCGGAAAGGCTCTTGCAACGTCTGAGGGGGGCCAGGCTCACTGCAACAGACGAGAAACAAGCTGTACCAGCTGATAATGAGGAGCATCCTCAAATCAGAAGGACCGATTAGGAAGGCTCTTGCAACGTCTGAGGGGGGCCTGGCTCACTGCAACAGACGAGAAAAACCCTGCCGGCCAATAAATGAGGAGCAACCTTGAATTTGACAGACTGATCGGGGAGGTTCTTGCAACGTCTGAGGGGGGCCGAGCTCACTGCAACAGACGAGAAACAAACCCTAACGGCCGATAAATGAGGAGCATCCTCAAATTAGAGTGACCGATCGGGAAGGCTCTTGCAATGTCTGAGGGGGGCCCGGCTCACTGCAACAGACGAGAAACAAACCCCACCGACCAATAAATGAGGAGCATCCTCAAATTGGAAAGACCGATCGGGAAGGTTCTTGCAACGTCTGAGGGGGGCCGGGCTCACTGCAACAGACGAGAAACTAACCCTAATGGCCGATAAATGAGGAGCTTCCTCAAATTAAGATGACCAATCGGGAAAGCTCTTGCAATGTCTGAGGGGGGCCCGGCTCACTGCAACAGACGAGAAACAAACCCCCACCGACCAATAAATGAGGAGCATCCTCAAATTGGAAAGACCGATCGGGAAGGTTCTTGCAACGTCTGAGGGGGGCCGGGCTCACTGCAACAGACGAGAAACTAACCCTAATGGCCGATAAATGAGGAGCTTCCTCAAATTAAGATGACCAATCGGGAAAGCTCTTGCAATGTCTGAGGGGGGCCCGGCTCACTGCAACAAACGAAAAAACCTTACCGTCCGGAGAAAGAGCGCACAACGGGATTCGACATGCGCGAAGTTTGAAAAACCGTCGATCGGGGGCTCAAGCCGCATCTGACGGGAGATTAGAGTCACAGCGTCAGATGAGTGAGCCCTACCAAATTGATAAATGGGGCGTCGAAATTAAAAAGAAAGACTGACCGAGGGGGCCCACCCAGCTTCCGCCAGGAGCAGATTCCTGGCATCAGATGAGTGGGTACTATCGGCCGACGGTACGGAGAAAGAGATGGGGAAACGCACGCCAGGAGAGCTTTCGCAGCAGTCGACGGGAGATCAATGCTCGCTGCAATCGGAAAGGGAAGCTTCACCGGACGGAAAAAGAAAAGATGGATAGTGACTGAGAGGCTCTGACGACATCCGATGGGAGATTAAGACTCATTGCTTCCAATGGGGGAGCCTCGCCAGATGGATAAGGGAGAAAATTAGCCAGAGAAACTGAGCTCCTGTGAGAGCAGAGGGAACAGCACTGCTGTGGTAGTGGTGAAAATTAGCCAGAGAAACTGAGCTCCTGCGGGAGCAGAGGAAACAGCACTGCTGTGGCAGTGGAGAAAATTAGCCAGAGAAACTGAGCTCCTGTGGGAGCAGAGGGAACAGCACTGCTGCGGCAGTGGTGAAAATTAGTCAGAGAAACTGAGCTCCTGCGGGAGCAGAGGAAACGGCACTGCTGCGGCAGTGGTGAAATTAGCCAGAGAAACTGAGCTCCTGCGGGAGCAGAGGAAACAGCGCTGCTGCGGCAGTGGAGAAAAATAGTCAGAGAAACTGAGCTCCTGCGGGAGCAGAGGAAACAGCACTGCTGCGGCAGTGGTGAAATTAGCCAGAGAAACTGAGCTCCTGCGGGAGCAGAGGAAACAGCACTGCTGCGGCAGTGGAGAAAATTAGCCAGAGAAACTGAGCTCCTGTGGGAGTAGAGGGAACGGCACTGCTGCGGCAGTGGAGAAAGTTTAGCCAGAGTAACTGAGCTCCGTGTGAGCAGAGGGAACAACACTGCTGCTGCTGTGGAGAAAATTAGCCGGAGAAACAGAGCTCCTGTGGGAGCAGAGGGAACGGCACTGCTGCTGCTGTGGAGAAAATTAGCTGGAGAAACTCGGCTCCTGTGGGAGCAGAGGGAACAGCACTGCTGCTGCTGTGGAGAAAATTAGCCGGAGAAACTCAGCTCCTGCGGGAACTGAAGGAACGGCACTGCTGCGGCAGAAGAAAAAATGGTTGAACAGACAAATGGAGAAACGTGTTTGTATAACCAACTGAGACTTTTGAAATTACTGCTTGATTATTGTAGAATGCTCCTTTTAACTAGTATGAAGGAAATAACATATACTCCCTCACAATTGTGTGCCACAAATTACGATATAATCGTAGTACAGAAACCTTGTCATTGTATG
This sequence comes from Pseudorasbora parva, assembly GCF_024679245.1. Classification (NCBI taxonomy): domain Eukaryota; kingdom Metazoa; phylum Chordata; class Actinopteri; order Cypriniformes; family Gobionidae; genus Pseudorasbora; species Pseudorasbora parva. The sequence continues at coordinate 20,907,986 of NC_090183.1, forward strand.
CATTTACTTGGCATAAACGAGAACTAATCATGATTGTGAACTGCTCTGAAATGGAGCGTTGTTGTTGTGAAGGCTGTAGAACGCACAGATTCTGAATGTGAAGCTCACGTTTATTTAATGAAATCATGGCCTTTGAGGTTTGCGTCATCGTGATATACGTTTTCTTTCCCCAAAATATAAGATGGCTTAAAATAATAATTATTATGCTATACAATATAGCCTACTGTAAGAAATTTGTGTTATATTTAGGAAAACAGGAGCTCCAAATTGGATTGTATTTCGTGAAATGCAGCTCGTCTTGCTTCGTCCGGATTCTGACTTTCAGTTTGCAAAGTCTCTGTCCGGATCAAACTGAACGAAGATTAGGTTTGTTTCTTGTGCGAAAGCGTTCTGTATGGTTTGAATTATCTGACCATTTACGGGAAGTTCCTTTTTATGTTGATGTAATGTTAAAAGCCTTATAGAAAGCCTTCTTTAGGTGAATTTTGTTTGTATGAATGGCTACAACTTCTAAAGATATTTCAAAAGGAATTTCTAGTTTTTTTTTTTTTTTTTTTTTTTTAAACACGCAACCACCAATATTTCCACTTCTGGTGTCATTATAAATGTAGTACTAGTGAAGTAATTAGATGTGCTTAGTTTTCACAAAAGCTCTCTCTGTTTGCTGCAGATCATTAAACTGTTACACTGCCTTAGAAGTCTGTCCAAAATCATTGACAAAACGCCGCTTTACAAGCCATGTCTCGTAAGGCAGTGAGGCAAAGAGTCAGCTGGCTAAGTTTTTGGGAGTTACTCGCCCGAGTGACGATGCGCTGACGTCAGACGCACGTTCGTTTACGAGCCAATCAATGTCAAGAAGCAGCACACTGCAATAGTAGTGGGAAGTTCGGATCCTTTTTACTGATACGGATCTTTGAATCTTGTTCAGCAAAATGGACGAATCTTTTCTAAAGTGATCCCGTTAATTTAAGCTGAATCTAATTAAAATGTTACATGTTACATTTTCCAGCACGTTTAGTACTTCCCTGTACAGAACATATGCTCGTGCTCGGTAAACAAATGAACGAATCGCTCTCTGAGAAAACTCGTTGTTCAAAAGATTCGGATTAAAGATTCATACAAAATGAACGAATCGTTCGTAAACGACATCACTACAGCAGGACGCACGTCATGTAAGTTCTTTAGTGCACTCGCACAATTTGCAATGTGAAAGCAAACAAAACTAATCCAACATGTAAAAATGAATCAAAACATGAGCTTCAGTTCAGACCCCAGTGCGGACTTTAAGGTGTGGAAATGCCCTGAGTCGCAAATGCTTGTAAGAAGGTTGTACTCACTGTGTCCCTGTGTGACCGAGCTCATTTGGAAGTCAAGTTGAGACGTATTGGATCAAGGGAGAGCTGGTTCCGACTAGTGGCTTGTCTTTTTTTTTTTTTTTTTTTTGTGATGCACGCTGTAGCATTGTCATTATCTGAGTGATGTAGCCTCAAAATATCTGTACATTCACTTTCCCAGAAGTATAATTATTTGTTCATCGCCACGGTCGCCGCGTGCGCGTGCATGATGAACGTATTCTCGTGGATTAAAAGTAACGTAGGCATAGTACACAGCGATCGAAAGCTTGAGGTGTGCCAGTAATACATTCATTCATTCAATACTCATTCATTCATTATTTAAGATCGTTTTCTATTTCTTAAGTCAGAAACTGTTGTAGTTTAATGTTGCAAGTCTCAGCAGTGTGCATTCTTTGATGAACGAGTGCTGCTTTCGCAGTTGACTCTGTTGTCGTGGTTCCAAAAACGCAACGTTATTAACATGCTTTTAGGACATTGATTATTGAAGTTGTTCATCGATTAGAATTGTTAGAAGACAAAATGCCAATTGTGTTTCGTAGGGAAAAGCAGAAATCTTTTACCTTGAGTGCTGATGAAGCGGTATGAGTTGAGTTTATAAATAGCTTAAACTTTTGTTAGGAAAATACTTGTTTCTTGAGCATTTGGAGTTAGCCTAGCAGCGTGAGTGTGCAGGTGGGGCGACCTGCCTGAAGCCATCCATGCCAAAATGAAAATGGTCAACGAGAGGAGGTAAATCTGTAGTATAAGTACACCTCCTATCGTTGATCAGATTGATTAGCTTACCATGCTCCACCTGTGTTTAATTAGGTTTAATTATCTGACGTGCTCCCCTTGTTAATTAGGTTTGATTAGCTGACGGCTCCGTTGTTTAATTATCTGTTAGTGCTCCTCCCGAAATTAGTTAATAAAACTTCACTTGCTGATGAAATATCTTTAAAATCATTAACAGTTTGTTGTAAAATTCGAACATCATCACTGTCATTTATAAAAACAATAACATCATCAGCATATGCAGACAAGTAAAAAGCAGTGTTACACAGTGGCAATGTCAAACCCTTTAACTTGCTTCATAACATAAAAAGCAGGGGTTCTATAGCCAGCACATATAATAGCCCAGACATGGCACAACCTTGTCTGACCCCTCTCTGTACTTTAAAAGGGGTACACAGACCACCATTGATTTTGATCACACTCTCAATGTCACAGTACATTGTTCTGATCATATCAGTAAAATTTGAATTAAAACCAAAGGCTTGTAATGTATGCCACAAATAAAAGTGTTCAACGCGATCAAAAGCCTTCTCTTGATCCAAAGATATAAGGCCAATATTAATTCCAAAAAGTTTTGAAACCTCTATTACATCTCTGATTAGAGTTATGTTATCAAAAATTGATCTATTTGGTATGCAATATGTTTGATCGTATTGTATCACCTTCCCAATTATTTTACTTAGTCTTGTAGCCAAAGTTTTAGACAGGATTTTGTACTCCGAGCACAAGAGAGAAACAGGCCTCCAATTTTTTATATTCTGGAGATCACCTTTTTTGGGCAATAGAGTGATAACTGCCCTTCTGCAACTTAGAGGAAGAAAACCTTTACTCAGGCTTTCATCAAACACTGTTAAACGATCTGCACCTATGATGGGCCAGAAAGTTTTATAGAATTCAATGGGTAAACCATAAATTCCAGGAGATTTCCCATTCTCCATGCTTATCATTGCTGTATAAAGTTCTTGTACCGTCAAAGGTAATTTCAAACTTTCGTTGCTCTCTTCATCAAGTTTTGGCAGACCTTCAAAAAAACTAACAGTCATTTGTTCATTTGTTAAATCAGCTGTATATAATTTTTCATAAAACTGCACAGCAACCTCTCTTATCTCTGAAGTTTCAGTCACTTCCTGTCCTGTGTCAGAAAACAAAGAATGAATTATTCTGCTTTGACTATTTTTTTTTCTCCATACTGAAGAAAAATTTGGAAGGTGCATCCATTTGTGTGACTTTCTGGAAGCGTGAGCGAACTAACGCTCCCTGTGCCTTAATGTCCAACAAGTTTGACAATAAAGTTTTCTTTACTGTCAGAGCTTCAATATATTCTTTTTTGCCTGTAGATGCAGACAAACTGTAGAGATCAACTATCTCAGCCTCCAACGTATTTAATGATCGTGTTATTTCTCTTGTAACATTAAGAGTGTATTGCTGGCAAAAACTTTTAATTTGTATTTTCCCACAATCCCACCACTGTTGTAGAGAGCTATATATCCCAAAAATAAATAAAATAATCTTTAAAATTTTTATCATCAAGCAAAGATGTGTTAAAATGCCAATAGGCACTATTTGACTTAACATTTCTCACTAATACAGAGGAAAGAACCGCACTATGGTCTGAAAATCGACAGGATTAATCTTACAAGATTTAAAAATATTATACTGGTGCTTGAAGGTATAAAAGTGATCAAGACGTGCCAAAGACAATAAGTTATCCTTACAGTGAACCCTTTGAGATGCAACATGTGGTTCCAAATGATTTCGATCTACTTTATCGTTCTCCGTACAATTAAAATCTCCACCTAAAACTAAGAACTCATCTGTATTCAGGTTTTTCAGAGTAGTGTTGATTAAATTTAAAAACAAAACTCTTTCTGCTCCACTATTAGGAGCATAAATATTTAAAAACACCATAACAATCTTTTCAAATTTAACAACAACTTTTAAAAAACGACCTTTTTCAATTTCCTCAAAATCATAAGAAACTGGAGTCACATTTTTAGAAAATAAAATTGCCACGCCTCCACTAATAGAGGATTTATGACTAAGGAAAAGTTGACCTCCCCACTCTCTTTTCCAGTCCACCTCATTTCTTTGATCGCTATGCGTTTCCTGTATGAACATAATATCAACAGACTTCTGGTTGATAAACTCATACATCATCATCCTTTTCCGAACATCTCTAGCTCCATTTATATTTAAAGTTCCCATTCTTAGCTCACTCATTGTATTATTAAAGTTCAACAAGAAGCTAAGAGGGAAAAGAGCTGAGATCAAAAACACCATCGGGAAATTAAACCATAGCGTTCTTCTCATCTCTAAAAATTTGTTTTTTTTTACCTTGTTTACAAAATTTCTTAAACGATACACTTCAAGATCAGAAAAAACCCCTTCTTTAAAGGGGGGGTGAAATGCTGTTTCATGCATACTGAGCTTTTTACACTTTTAAAGACTTGGATTCCCATCCTAAACATAGACAAAGTTTCAAAAACTAATGTTGGACGTTTGATGGAGTATTTCTGTGTCAAAAATACTCCTTCCGGTTTCTCACAAGTTTCGGCGAGTTTTTTTCGAGTATGGGTCTACTTGACGTTAATAAGAGCGGAAGGTCCTTGTATGGGCTGTACGGGCTCTTCTCCCGGTAGGGTGCGCGCGCGCGTGACTAAAGCACGCTGTAAACAGTCTCTCAGATGCAGATCCAGTCGTCCGTGAACACTTATGTGGCGCCGCGCTTCTCTTTATTCCTATGGGTGACGTCGAGCGACTTCAACGCTTCAGCACAGCATTCCGGGAAGGCAGCGCTGCATTTGAACCGATTTGAACGCAGAAATGACGGGAAGCTTCACAACATCGTTTCAGCTGCGTCTCAAAATGGATTTACACGCCACTGCTGTCAGTACTTTACCAAATCATACCAAAGAAGTGTGTTTTTGACGGAGCAGTCCCAGCGATAAAGCTTCGGTGCTGCTTTGGAAACAGCCGGTGAGTTAACTTAAACTGCTTCAAATGTCTCTGCTTTTGGCTACGGACGCATGAGTAAACATCAGTAAACGACACGATCGCGTGCTTCGTCATTCAAATGCGCTAACGGTTACTCCATTGTTGTTCTCTGTATAACGTTACAGTATTCTGACGTGCAAAACCGTTTTGCTTGCTACTTCTAAGGTCTAGTTGCATACAATAGTCCATAAACCGAATCATGTCCTCATACACTGCGAGTAAACACACAGAAATGTGGAGAGGCCACTAAATACAGTAACTTACATACCACAGAGACGGACGTCCTGATGTTGCCGTTTCTCCTGTTCAATTTATTTCTCCCTCAGATTTGATTCTGGATCATTATCTGTATTAGCTGAGATAGCATACATGGGTTTCTCCACGCTTGAGGACGTCACCGCTTTGTGCGCTTGTCATTATTTAGCTCCGCCCACACGATACGCCTCTAGGCGCTCGGTTTTTTCCGGAAAGACTCGGTACAGCCTATATTTCTTTTATAAATATGATAAAACTAAAGACTTTTCGCAGATATGAAGGATGCAATACTACTCTATAGGTACTCAAGATTGACATGAGATTGACTGAAACTGAGTGTTTCACCCCCCCTTTAATCAAATATCTGGTGTCCTTCACAAACTGAGCACGGTTAGGAAAATAATCCTCAACCTGTACACCTTTTAGCCCCTTCGTTTCCTGAAGAAAAGCACTAATATCTTCAGCTTTATACAAAAGGGTCACATTTTTAGTTTGAGAAAAAGCAGAAAACTCTGAACAAACAGAAGCACTAGAGTCCGAATCATCATCAACCGAACTATGATCATTACCACATTTTTTTACTTGTTTACTGTTTTTATCATTTCGACCTTTTTTCCTTTTAATAGGAGTTTTAAAAGTCGATTCAACTTCCATGTCCAGTTCACAGTCATTCAATCTGAAGTCTGCAGTTATAACTTCACTGTCTTGTTCTTCAAGTACAGATACCGCATTACTCAAGCCCAACGCGATCTCTGCCGCCACACACTCGGACTCAACCACCACACCTCCATCAACCGCAGCAGCAGCAGCAGCAGCAGACACCGGCGGCGACCCCGCATTACTCGCTCCCGCGAGCGGCTCGTCTAACGGTATAGCTGCGCTAGCTTCGACCTCCAGTGGAGCGGCCGCGGATGCGCTAGTCTCACCGACAGCGCTCCCCGCTTTATCTGCGTCAACCTGCCCTGTGTTTTTGTTAACTTTATCAGGGCAGCTACGAATGAGGTGCCCGATCTTTCCACAGCCAAAACATTTGATCGTCGTATCAGATGATGCAAAAACGGCATAATCAAACCCATCTATTCTGAATTTAAAAACCAGCTCAAGTTCATCTTCGCCATTTTTTAAAATCATAAACACCTGTCTCCTAAAAGACACGAGATGTTTTACCAAAGGCGATTTACACCCGAGCGGAATTTTTTTGATAGGGGAAACAATCTTTCCATATCGTGACAATTCCTGCACGATAATCTCATCTTTTACAAAAGGAGGAACGTTTGAAAGTATTATTTTCTTGGCTGGAGTACTCAGAGGAAACACCGGCGTGAGTGAACCTTTGATTACAACACCATGTTGTACTATTTCATTGGCCTTCTCGATCGTGCTAAAAAAAAGCACAAGCGCATTGTTCATTCGCGAAGCTGACACGATAGCTTCATGACCCACAACGTCCCCTACGGCCAAACAAACATCTTCCACGTTGGCATTAGAATCTATTTTCACTCCATGACGCCGAGTTAAATGTTCAAAACCCATTATGTTTGGAGTCGTCATGCTTCCCAGCAAAAAGCGGGAAGCAGACTATCCTCACAAGGTTTAACCAACAAAAAACAAACAAACACAAACAAAACACTTACAAAGAAAAAAAGTTTGAGAACTCACTCTTACCAGCCACAGACGGCTACCACTCTCACCCACACTCACTACGCTCCGCCCACACACTCCCAGCATGCACGCGAGAGAGAGAGAGAGAGTGAGAGAGAGAGAGAGAGAGAGAGAGAGAGAGAGAGAGAGAGAGAGAGAGAGAGAGGTTTACACATCTTTATTTTTATCCTTTATCATATTTCATTCCAATATCATTCAAAGAACTACAAAACCATCAGAGAATAAAATAAAATAATAATAAAAAGAAGACAAAAATACAAAAAAAAAATCAAAACAAAATAGTTCTCCAAATTGCCATTTTGGATGATCCTAAAAGGTAATTTAACAAAACCAATTTATTTCGTTCACTGACTTTATACTTAGGACCACTGTTAAAAACTTGATAGGAAAATTCCTCACCCATACTTTCAAAACAGTCCTTTAAAAAATAAAAAAGACCTCTTAACCTGCCACACTGAATAAACAAATGATCAACCGTTTCATCCATCCCACAAAAGAGACATTCCCTCCCTACTTCCGGATTCAGGTGCGCCACGTGTCTGTTTGTTGCTATTATGCCATAGATGAGTCTCCACTGTAAATCTGCTGTCCGTTTCTCTATAGGAGGCTTGTACAGCGATCTCCAGCATCCTCTAAAGTCTGGCCCAAACACTTCTGGCCACCTCCATGTTTTGACTCTTCTCAAAACAGTCTGATGAGACACTTTAACACACACAACGAATAGAGCCTTTTTGCCAATGTCTTGAAATGATCCTAACTCAGGAGTTTTAAAGGATAAAAAAGTATCTTCATCCTGAATTTCCTGTGCAGCAGAGACTCGCATGGGTGGAAAACTGTGGCCCCATTCTTCCAAAGGAATTCCTAATGCTTCTCTGTATGCTCCAGGCAGCGCTGCACGCACTTCCATTAACATCTGGTCCAGCAGACGTAAAGAGCGTATTCCTGTCTTGATTTGGATCGAAACTGCTGTCCTCCACTCGTTACCGTCTCTTAGATGTTCAATTTTTATGCATCCAGCTCTGACCAGGCAGTTCCTCACACTGCGTGAAGACAACATTTTTGTTTGTATCAGAGAGTTATGGAACAATGGTTCTCCCAAAAGCCAGTCCTGTGGTCGCAACATGTCTCTGGTCACAATAAAAGTCATATTCCACACTTTGAGCATGGATTGGTAAAAAGAGGTCAAAAGGTTCAAATCCAGTTCCTTCACTTTCAGTAAGAACAGCTGTCTGTCATATCCCAGGTTTGATGTTCTCCTTAACAGAGCGCATGCCACATTAGTCCACTCCACGTCCTCTTCATATAATAGTCTCTGCGCTGCTTGTAATCGGAAGGTGCAAATCCTGCTTCTGATGTCAATCAGACTTTGTCCGCCCTCATGAGTTGGAAGATACAAAACTGACGCAGGAATCCAGTGCTGCCCTGTCCCAAAAAAATCCACCAACTTTCTCTGGATACTTTTTACAAGGTCCTCTGGTGGCTCTAAGACGCTCAATCGGTGCCATAACATGGAAGCAGCCAGGTTATTTGTAACCAAAACTCTACCCCTGTAGGATAGCTCTGGCAATAGCCATTTCCATTTAGACAACTTAGCAGACACCTTCTCCAGCAAACCCTCCCAGTTCTTAGCCCTATAGCTTTCTACTCCTAAAAATACTCCAAGAATCTTTATACCTTCTCTTCCCCAGAATAATCCCCCAGGAAGTGGAGGTGGCCCACCATTCTCCCACTGACCAACAATAAAACCATTACTTTTTTCCCAATTTACTTTAGCCGAAGACGCTTTCTCGTAAACATCTAAACACTCACATAGTACATTTACATATTTTTGGCTGGTAACAAAGACAGTTACATCATCGGCATAAGCAGACAAAAAGTATCTTGAAACCCTTGGGGCACCTGGAACCATAAAACCCTTTAAATTATTCCTTAATTTACATAAAAGGGGCTCAATTGCTAAACTGTAAAGTTGCCCCGAGAGAGGACACCCCTGCCGAATACCTCTTCCTACAGGCACTGGATAAGTCAGACCAGTCCCCAACTTGAGCATTATTGAAGCACCATTATATAACAAACGTATCCATGAAATAAAAACATTCCCAAATCCAAAAGATTCCAAGACCTTGAAAATGTACTCATGACCCACCCTGTCAAAAGCTTTCTCCTGATCGATAGATAAAAAACCCACATCTATATTTTCATTAAGAGACATATCCATAACATCTCTTATTAAAAATAGATTGTCCATGATTGTGCGCCCCGGAATGCAGTTTGTTTGGTCTTTCCTGACTACAATATGTAAATATTTGTTTAACCTATTGGCTAAAACTTTAGCCAATATTTTATAGTCGGAGCACATCAAAGACACAGGTCTCCAATTTTTTAATAAACCCAGATCTCCATTTTTTGGTATAAGAGAGATCACAGCTCTCTGACAACTAGTTGGTAATGTACCCTTTTCAAAACACTCACAACAAACTTCATACAAATCTTCACCTAAAACATTCCAGAAAGTCTTATAAAATTCAGCAGGTAAACCATCTATTCCTGGTGCACGTCCAGTGGAAAGCTGTTGGACTGCATCTGAAAGTTCATTAAAGTTGATCATGATATCGAGATTTTTCTTGTCCTCAGGTTGCAACTTTGGTAGTCCTTGTAATAATGTGTCATATTCTCAGAGTCACAGTCAATGTGTCCATACAAATTAGCATAAAAATCCATTGCCATTTTCCTCATCTCTGTTGGATTTGATGTTAATGTACCATTTTCCTTGCGCAGATGAAACATTCGCTTTTGTTGTGCTACTTTCCGCTCCAGATTAAAAAAATAAGAAGTGGGAGAGTCAATGTCCTTGATAGAAGAAATTCTGGCTCTAATTAGAGCACCCTTTGCTCTTTCCTCTAAGATTAATTCAAGTTTCTTATTCCTTAAAACATTTGGCAAACCAAGGACATTTACATCCATCGCACTTTCTATACCTTTTATTTCCTTCTCCAACTGCTCAATTTTCTCTTTTACACACACAGTATTGTTATAGGAAAAATTCTGACAAAAAATCTTAATCTGCGTTTTCCCCACCTCCCACCACTGTATCTTTTTTTCAAAATTACCTTTATTCAATTTCCACCTTTTCCAAAAGTCACGGAATTTCTCACAAAAAGACCCATCCTGCAGCAGTTTAGTATTAAAATGCCAATAAAACCTGGGGCGTGCTGAAGCAATAATATTAAAATCCATGGTCACAATGTGATGATCAGAAAAACCATTAGGGAAAATGTTTGCATTAGATACTCTATTCATAGATGCTTTACTTATATATATTCTATCTAGTCTTGCTCCAGTAACATTAGAGTCTAATATTTTAACCCATGTATATTGTCTAATTGTTGGATTCATATTCCTCCACACATCCATTAGCTCAAACTCCTTAATAATATCAAGAAGAGCGTTACTTGACAGTGGATGGGATTCCTCCCTGTTTCTATCTAAAAGAAAATTTGTGGTGCAATTCCAATCACCGCCCATTATTATGCAAGAATTATTTTCACATTTTCTTAATGCACTCTGCAACTTCCTAAATAATATCACACGATCTGATCCATTGTTTGGAGCATAAACATTTATAAAGGAAAACTTTAACTCATTAACTTCTCCTGTAACCATTAAAACTCTGCCCTTTTCTATTTCTTCAGTTGATATAATTTTCATATTCAAATTTTTTAAAAAAAGAATAGCTACCCCAGTACTCATATTTGACCCATGACTAAAAACACTCCCACCCTCCCACCATCTACGCCATTCTAATTCATTGTTACAATCTGTATGCGTTTCTTGCAAAAAAGAAACATTTACATTCTTAAAGTTGATTAATTCTGCCACCATTGCTCTCTTGCTCCTGTCTCTCCCCCCATTAATGTTAAAAGAGGCTACCCTTATCATCTCCATAGAAAATGTAAAGCGATAGAAAAGAGAGAAAAAAAGAAATAAAGAGTATAGTAAAGTCACCCTGAGTGATTTATAAAACATTGATCCAATTATTTAAATTTACGTTTTGTGGGGATTTTACCCTTTCGCAGTTTCACAAGAAACTTCTTTAAACGAAACCTCTTTCTTTGACTGAGTCTATCTTCTCCAACCTTTCTCTGCCAATAAAGAACAGAGGTCTCAAACCTCTTCAGATCAGAAAAATAATTACGCACATCAACAGATTTTCCAAACGTTTCATCCAAGAATTTATTTATTTCATCCAGTGAATAAACCTGCTCAGATCCCATCTGACACGTCTGAGAAATCAGACAATACATCACCATCACCATCATCATCATCAGCATCCATTTCCTCATCAACAATTTCTGATTGCACTTTCTTAGTCAAAGATACGATCCTTCCTCTTTCCAAAACATCACCTTTCAAAGCGTTTGCATCTTCATTCTTCTGGCCTATTTCCTCTGGACTCGCCACAGCCTCAACCTGCTCAGACACTTGTACCATAATGCTTCTCCCATCAGAAGCAACAGTAACATCAGTTCCGACATCAACTTTCTTCATTTTTTCCTGTTTTGTCTTAGTATCAAGACTTTCCTCTGTATTATTTTCCTCCCCAGTTGAAACCACATTCTTATCTTCATTAATCACCATTGCGGTTTCATTTGATTCGATTGTCTTTTGCACATCATTTTCCTTCCTCTCACTTGAAATATTACTAGGGCCTGCTTCATTCTCAGGTTCAACTCTATGAGGACAAGACAGCCGAACATGTCCAATACCCCCACAGTCAAAGCAGCGCATCTCTCCTGTGCTCGCGTACATCATATACGATTTGCCCTCAAAAACACATCTAAATGAGATATTCAGCGTTGGTGTATTTAAAAACATGAACACCTGCTGCCTGAACGACATAACATGTTTTAAAGCGGCATGTTTACATCCGAGTGGAACCGTTCTAATTCCACTGGCGAGTTTACCAAAACGAGAAAGCTCTCGTTCAATATCAGCGTCAGGTATGAACGTTGGAACATTAGAAACAACCACCTTCGTCGTGATTGAAACTAATGGTTGAACCGGAATAAAAGTGCCACTTACCGAAATCCCGCTCTCGATCAAACTATGGACAAGATTTTCTTCCTTCAAAAACACTACAACGGCCCTATTTATTCGCGACGCCGAAATTATATTGTCATGCCCCACGCGCTCTGCCACATCCAGTAGCACGTCCTCAACCGGTACACCTGTTTGGGTAACACACCTAATCCCGTGCCGAAGCGACAGGGCTGACGCCTGCACACTCGCGTGAGACGCCATCCCTGCCTCTAACACGAGAAAACTCTTGCACGTTTTTTTTTTTTTTTTTTTTTTTTTTTTTAATACAATAAGATAAAGAAAGAAAGAGAAAAAAACAAAAAAAACAGTGACGTTCTTTTCTGTAAATTACCTCTCACCTAAGCACTCTCCCATGCGTTCCCCACCCAATTCCCAGCATGCACCGAGAGAGAGAGAGAGAGAGAGAGAGAGAGAGAGAGAGAGAGAGAGAGAGAGAGAGAGAGAGAGAGAGAGAGAGAGAGAGAATTTTCCTTTTAAAGTGAACTATCCCTTTAAATAAGCCACATACCCTCTATGTAGATATCAGAGAAAACATTTACATATTGTCTCAAATCATTCTAGGGCACCTTTAAGACATCCGGGAGAAATTGAGATCACATAGAGGGCGCTTGAAAAGGGTCCGACCCTTCTGTCCTGGGTGAAGGATCAGATCTGCACGAGACGTGCAGGAGAGAGAGAGAGAGAGAGAGAGAGAGAGAGAGAGAGAGAGAGAGAGAGAGAGAGAGAGAGAGAGAGAGAGAGAGAGAGAGAGAGAGAGAGAGAGAGAGAGAGAGAGAGAGAGAGAGAGAGAGAGAGAGAGAGAGAGAGAGAGAGAGAGAGAGAGATTTTTCGATTTTTCAAAAATCTTTATTTACATCAAATCAAAACAACAAACATCTTTTTACACAAACATCCTAAAAAATCTATTTTATATATAAAGTGCAAAGTGCAGTTCATTTTCTACAACAGAACATAAAGCACCTCTATGGCACCATATTTCTTCAAACACTGCTACTGAATTCATAGTTTTGTAAAAAAGAAAATCAATTGACAGTCTTGCTTTAATCAAAGCGGCAAATACCTTTTCCACATTACATTCTCTATTGTGCTCAATTTTATCTCTTCTACTGACATAAATAGACATTTTGGCTTGACCTAAAATAAAATGAATCTCCTGACATTCTTGCTTTCTTTTTTGTACATATTTAAAACCCAAAATAAAAGTTTGTACAGAAAATTCCTCATTAAAACAATTTAACAGACTTTGTAAAACATAAAACAGAGGCTTCAGTCTTGAACATTGCATAAAAGCGTGAAAAACAGTCTCTCTTTCAAAACAAAAAGGACACTCTTGGCTAACATTTGGATTTAAAACAGAAATAAAAGCATTAACCGCAATAATACCATGAAGAATTCGCCACTGTAAATCTCCAACTCGTTTGGCTAACGGTGGCTTATAAAGTGCTCTCCACTCTGGTTTAACATCTTTACTCATTTTAAAAACATCACGCCAAGGTGAATCAACTCTTCCATGTAAGCCCTTTTTATTAAAAGATTTTACACAAGCTTTATACCATTTTTTACCATTATTTTCACACAGCTCCATATCTGTCAATTTTTCAATGTCCAAAAAACCCCCCATTGTTTCCTCCAACCTGGGTGAAAGAAGCAAGTTTGGAAAAGAGTCTTTTTCATCTGGGATTAACTCCCCTTTCCAAAAACTTTGAAGCATGATTTTTTCCTCTGTTGTAAAAAACGACTGTAATTTTTGAAGTACCTGTGCAACAACTCGACACAATTTAACATTTAAACCATTAGCAACATCATTGACATTTACAAAACTTGGTCCAGCCACTTTCATTAAACATTCAAATGTTACAATTTTGGCTTTAATAAATGTTGCAGTCATTGCTCCGCATTCGCCCAGAATGTCCAAACGTGAGACATAGATCAAAGGCTCTTTCAAAAATCAGAATAGAGAGATTTCAGTGTCATCTCTTTTCACGTCAAAAAGGTTCCATATTTTAAAAAGATTTCTGTAGAAGTCTGGCATCCTGGATGTATTTAACTTTCCGGGATCCAACAAGAACAATGATTTGTCCAAACATAGTCCTTCAGCAGTCCTCAAAATCATACAAGCCAAGGGCCTCCAAAATAAATTGTCCGGTCCAACAATAAAACGTTGGATAAAATGCAATCTAAAAGCAGCAGTCCGACTTTGCAAATGTATAAGCCCTTGCCCTCCTTCTTCTTTAGGCAAATACAAGACATTATGAGGAATCCAATGCATTTTTTCCCAAAAAAAAATCAACTAAAAGAGACTGAATTTTTGAAATTAACCAAACAGGCGGATCCATACAAGCCAATCGATGCCACAGTAAAGAGGCTACTAAGTTATTAGTAATCAAAGTACGTCCTCTATATGATAGACTTTTTACAATCCATTTCCACTTCAAGAGACGACTTTTAACTTTTTCAATTAGTCCTTCCCAGTTTTTTTGAACAGTTGTTTCTTCCCCTAAAAACACTCCCAAATATTTTAAACCCTCTCTTTTCCAACTTAAGCCATTTGGGAGTAATGGTATTTCTTTTTCCCATTTTCCAACCAGCACTGCTTCACTTTTACCCCGGTTAATTCTTGCTGAAGAAATAATTTCGAAGTCACTCAATGTCTTTGATAATAAATGCACATCATTTTGTTTTTTAAGTATTATAATAACGTCGTCCGCGTAGGCTGATAAACAAAAATGACTGGCTTGTAAGGATACCCCTTCTAAAACTCTTCTTAAATTATTTAAAAGTGGTTCTATTGACAATGTATAAAGTATACCTGATAAAGAACGTCTCGGTTACGTATGTAACCCTCGTTCCCTGAGGAGGGAACGGAGACGTAACGTCAGTGACTGACGAATGGGGGTTTCGCTTAGAAGCCTGTCATCTCCGAGACTAGAAAGCGCCCAATGGCAGTGCCAATGCCATGGGCATGCGAGATTTGCATGCGTAACTCCGCCTACCCACGTGGGTATATAAGGAAGTAGCTGGCATCATCGCATTATGTTTTACCTGCTGAGGAGCCAAGTTGAACTCCGTTCCAGCGGTACAGCGGATGTGGCAACGGGACGTTACGTCTCCGTTCCCTCCTCAGGGAACGAGGGTTACATACGTAACCGAGACGTTCCCTTTCGTTCAGTCACTCCGACGTAACGTCAGTGACTGACGAATGGGGGTCCCAATGCAATAACGCCACTCGGCTGTCTTCCAGTGCCCTGCGCAAGCGTGAGAACCCTGATGCAAGTTAGGACGGTCAAAGGCCTCTACTTAACGCAGGAATACCAAGGTACACTGGGAGGCATATTCCAGGAGGAGATATGCGCCAAGATGCCTACCCGTAGGGCGGACTTAGGAATACACGTATGACCCCGGGGGGCTGCATACGCAAGATCACTGGGGTACCAGCCGCAGGTGGATTTTTAACCACAGGGGTGGCAAGGTTGCCAAGGGAATACACCCACTCAGGGAGGCTTACGGTGGAAATACACATGTGGGGGTCGCCGGAGGGGAACCATGCACATGGGGCACCTGGCCGGACACGAGTGTCTGCTAAGGGCAGACTTACTGGCGTCGGCGTCGTCAGTGCTGGAGGAGCTCAGGGCTCTCGGGGAACTCACCTGAGAAGAATATCGCACGTATCCAGTCCGTGGAGTGGAATGGCGAGCAAGCAAAGACACCTGAGCCAATCCATTACCGGCCACTTGTAGAGGCGAGTACATAGTCGGATACAGGCTCCACTCGGAGGTTATAAAACCTGGCGAATGTGTTTGGTGTCGCCCAGCCTGCAGCTCTGCAGATGTCTGTCAGCGGAGCGCCATGTGCTAAAGCCCAAGAGGAGGCCACACTCCGGGTGGAATGGGCCATGACCCCAAGGGGACTTACCCTGCTGCTGGTAAGCCAAAACAATGGTGTCCACTATCCAGTGAGACAGCCTTTGCTTTGAGAGAGCCTTCCCTTTCAGCTTCCCACCATAACAGACAAAGAGCTGGTCTGAGGTCCTGAAACACTGCGTCCTGTCTATGTAAGCGCGAAGGGCGCGTACTGGACAGAGCAATGCCAAGGCTGGGTCTGCCTCCTCCAAAGGCAGTGCTTGCAGGTTCACCACCTGGTCTCTGAACGGAGTGGTGGGAACCTTGGGCACATATCCAGGCCGGGGTCTCAGGATCACGTGAGAGTCGGCCGGCCCGAATTCCAGGCACGCTTCGTCAACCGAAAATGCCTGCAGGTCCCCTACCCTCTTGATGGAGGCCAGTGCGGTCAGGAGCGCTGTCTTCATAGTCAAGAACTTAACATCTACTAACTGCAAAGGCTCAAATGGGGCCCTCTGCAGAGCACTTAGAACTACTGAGAGGTCCCAAGAGGGTATGAGAGGAGCACGAGGAGGATGTAGTCTCCTCGCACCCCTCAGGAACCTGATGACCAGGTCGTGCTTACTTACCGTTTTCCCGTCCAGGAGGTCATGGTAGGCGGCGATAGCGGCCACATAAACCTTCAGGGTGGATGGAGACAGCCTTCGATCCAACCCTTCCTGGAGGAAAGAGAGCACGGACCCGATCGGGCACTTCCAGGGGTCTTCTTGGCGAGAAGAGCACCAATTGACGAAGAAGTTCCACTTCAACGCATAGGCCTGTCTCGTGGACTCGGCCCGAGCGGAAGTGATGGTAGCCACCACCGGAGGTGGTAGGGTACTCAAACCTGCCGTGTCCTGTCCAGGAGCCACACGTGGAGGTTCCAAAGATCGGGACGCGGGTGCCACAGGGTGCCCCGTCTCTGAGAGAGTAGGTCTTGTCTCAGAGGAATTGGCCAGGGAGGGGCTGTCGCAAGGAGCACTAGTTCTGGGAACCAGGACCGGCCGTGCCAGTACGGGGCGACCAAAATGACCTGCTCCTTGTCCTCCCTGACCTTGCATAGAACACGTGCAAGAAGGCTCACTGGGGGAAACGCATACTTGCGTAGGCCCCGCGGTCAGCTGTGCACCAGTGCATCCGTGCCGAGCGTGCCCTCGGTCAGGGAATAGTACAGGCTGCAGTGGGACGAGTCGTGGGAGGCAAACAGATCTACCTGTGCGTCCCCGAACTGATCCCAAATCAGCTGGACCGACTGGAGATGGAGTCTCCACTCCCCAGGGATTGGCTGAACCCGTGAGAGCTCGTCGGCTGCACGGTTCAGGATCCCCGGGATATGGACAGCACGAAGGGACCTCAGGCGCTTCTGACTCCATAAAATGAGATGGCGGGCGAGTTGAGACATGCGGCGGGAGCGTAGACCGCCCTGGTGGTTGATGTACGCTACTACGGCCGTGTTGTCCGATCTGACTAGTACGTGTTGACCCTTCAGCAACGCTCGGAAGCGGTGCAGGGCGAACCGTACTGCCAGCAACTCGAGGCAATTGATATGCAGGCGACTCTGGCTCTCCGACCAAGAGCCGGCGGCTGCATGTCCATTGCACATGGCACCCCAACTCGTGGTGGACGCATCTGTTGACACAACAACATGCCGGGAAACTCGTTCTAAGGGCACTCCTGCCCGTAGAAAGCTGAGGTTCGACCACTGGGTGAGTGTCTGTCTGCAGGCCTGAGTCACTGGGACCCGGAGCGTGCCAGACAGCCATGCCCATCTCGGGACTCGATCGCGAAGCCAGTGCTGAAGCGGTCTCATATGAAGCAATCCGAGCGGCGTCACCGCGGCTGCAGATGCCATATGCCCCAGGAGCCTCTGAAACAGTTTCAGTGGAACCGCACTCTTGCTCTCTATCTGCCTGAGGCAAGTCAGCAGCGACTGCGCGCGCAAGCCGGTAAGCTGCGCGCACATGGCGACCGAGTCGATCTCCATACCGAGAAAAGAGATCCTCTGCACGGGGCAGAGTTTGCTCTTCTCCCAGTTGACCCGAAGGCCCAAACGAGCTAAGTGGTGGAGAACCAGGTCTCTGTGTTCGCACACCCGGTCCTGAGAGTGGCCCAGTATGAGCCAGTCGTCGAGATAGTTCAGGATGCGAACCCCTTGTTGCCTGAGTGGCGCAAGGGCTGCCTCAACAATCTTCGTGAAGACGCGAGGGGACAGAGCTAGCCCGAATGGTAGTACAGCATACTGATATGCCCGCCCTTCGAACGCAAACCGTAGGACGGTCTGTGTCGCGGAAGGATGGACACATGGAAGTACGCGTCCTTCAGGTTGATCGCTGCAAACCAATCGCATGGACGAACGCATTCGAAAAGGCTTTTCGCAGTCAACATCCTGAACGGAAGCCTGTACATGGATCATTTCAGGACGCGAAGGTCCAGGATCGGTCGTAACCCACCGGATTTCTTCGGTACAATGAAGTAAGGGCTGTAGAAGCCGGACTTCATCTCGGCTGGAGGGACGAGCTCGACCGCACCCTTCGCCAGTAGGGTCGCGATCTCCGCACGCATGACTGGGGCATTGGACCCCACCATGGTGTACCGGACACCCCGGAAGCGGGGAGGAGCTCGCGCGAACTGAATCGCGTAGCCGAGCCGGATGGTCCGTGCGACCCAGCGGGACAGTCCCGGCAGCTGTAGCCACGCTCCCAGGGAGTGTACCAACGGGGTCATGCGGAGCACCGGCGTACCCTCGGTGGGGCAGCGAGGCAGCGTTACTGGCCCGGACTCGGGTGGCGTAGCGGCCCGGTGTCGGGGCGGCGGTAACAGCTGCGCCCTGACAGAGGAGACCAGGGAAGGACTCGCGTTCCACTGGGGTCTGCTCTGAGAGGGGGCTGGCGACAGAGAGGGACGAGAGCGGCGTGGGCCGGGGGCGGCGCACACTGCCGTCACCGGTCTCTGGGTGCTCAGAGATGGGTTTGTCAGTTCTTTCTTTAACCACATTAGGGTGCTGCCACCCCAGGGGGCGGCAGCGGAACGAAAGATTCTCCCCCGGCCCTCCACCGGGGGAAGGAGCGGCCCTGCTGCCGTCTCCTGGAAAGAACTGCCCATCTCTGAGCTGTCCGCGTCAGGAGCACCGCTTGGCCTGGCGTTTAGCGGGCCGCGGGGCTGGCGCGGACTGGGGCGGCTTCTTGCGGCGCGCTCCGCGGCGCGGCCCGAGTGAAGGCTGCTGCTGTGGCCGCGCGGGAGCGGGGGGGACCGCAGGAGGCCGCCCTCGGCGGCGAGGCAGCTGAGGCGACTGTGCCGCGGCGCTTGGGGTGCAGCAGCGGGCCGCCGGGGCAGTATGTGCTTAATAGCCTCAGTCTGCTTCTTGGCGGCCGAGAACTGTTGGGCGAAGCTCTCGACCGCACCGCCGAATAGCCCAGCCTGGGATATGGGGGCGTCGAGGAAACGAGTCCGCTCGTCGTCCCGCATATCGGCCAGGTTGAGCCATAGATGTCTCTCCTGGACCACACATGTGGACATCACCCGGCCCAGGGAGCATGCGGTAACGTTCGTCGCTCGGAGAGCGAGGTTGGTCGCGGCACGCAGCTCATCTCTGAGCCCTGGGTCGGCTCCACCCTCGTGCATGTCGCACAGCAACTTGGCCTGGTAGGCCTGGAGGGTTGCCATGGCATGCAAAGAAGCGGCGGCCTGCCCCGCAGCTCTGTAGGTCTTCGACACCATGGAAGATGTGAATCTACAGGCCTTGGAGGGGTGCTTAGGATTGCCACGCCAGGAGGAGGCGCTCTGGGGACAGAGTTGCATCGCCACAGAACGCTCCACCGGGGGGACCCCAGTGTACCCTCTAGCCGCCGCCCCATCGAGGGCGGAGAAGGCGGAAGAGGTTTCCAAACGCTCGCGAGAAGACACGGGGGCCCTCCACGAGTGCGCAACCTCCTCATGCACTTCCGGGAAGAAAGGAATTGGGGGCACGGCAGGACGGCTGTCCTGACGTGGTGCACCCAAAAACCAATCGTCAAGCCGCGAACGCTCCGGCCGGGGTGGAGGGTTCCACTCCAGACCGAGCGCCGCGGCCGCCCGGGCAAGCATGGCTGTCAGCTCCGGGTCCGACTCGGACAATGCTTGCACGCCCGGAGGCGGCAGCACAGCCGAATCATCATCCTCGGAGGACTCTAGCCCACCTTGTGATGCGGTCACCGACATCTCGTCCTCCTCTGGAGTGCCGAACGAAACCCGCGGACCGGCTGAGACCGAGGCCGCGGGCTCCATCACAACGCTCGCGGGTACCGGTGCAACAGAGGGGGGTGTGGGCCGAGGCATGAGCGTCTGAGCTGTGTTCCACACCATCACCCTCAGGTCACCCTGGCCACCATCCGAAGAGACGCCCCGCGGACCGGATGAGACCGAGGCCGCGGACACGTCAGATCGGGGGGTGACGGAGGGGACTCTCACTCCGGCGGCCGCACGGAGATCATTGAGTCTCGACCGCAACACGGAGATGGCCATGTTCCCGCAGTGAGAACATGACTCATCCACAAGCGCCGCCTGAGCATGCTGAAAGCCCAAACATGCCAGACAGTGCGAGTGCCCATCAGAAGAGTGCAGAGACCGGCCACACCCAGAAGCACACGGGCGAGACATCCTGAAAAGGACATGCCACGTGTGAGCTCTTTTGTGAGAGGATTAACCTCGCAGTCGATGCCGAAGCGCCCAGGGGACCACACACCAACTGGAAACCAATCGTCTGACCAGCAGGCAGGAAGTATGTGACCGCTGGAATGCGCCGAACACCAACACCGACTGGAAGATCCTGATCGTCTCGAAGAACTGACTTAACTCAGAAGGCTTATAGGAGTGAAAGGTATGTAACCCTTGGCTCCGAAGCATTAAAACATAATGCGATGATGCCAGCTACTTCCTTATATACCCACGTGGGTAGGCGGAGTTACGCATGCAAATCTCGCATGCCCATGGCATTGGCACTGCCATTGGGCGCTTTCTAGTCTCGGAGATGACAGGCTTCTAAGCGAAACCCCCATTCGTCAGTCACTGACGTTACGTCGGAGTGACTGAACGAAAGGGAACACCCCTGTCTCACACCACGACATACTTTAAAAGGAGCACATAAGCCACCGTTAATTTTCAGTACACTTTCAATATCATTATATAGCGTTTTAACATAACCTATAAAATCAGAATTAAAACCAAAAGCATCTAAGGTCTTCCACAAATAGCCATGTTCTACGCGGTCAAACGCTTTCTCCTGATCTAAGGAGATCAAACCCATATCTACACCCATTAATTTAGAAACATTAAACAAATCTCTTATTAAATGAATGTTGTCAAAGATTGATCTGCCGGGTACACAGTACGACTGACCGGGGTGAATTACTTCCTCCAAAACTCTTCCTAGTCTAGTAGCTAACACTTTTGATAGCACTTTGTAGTCACAGCACAATAAGGACACAGGTCGCCAGTTTTTTATGTCTCTCACGTCACCTTTTTTTGGCAAAAGGGTGAGGACCGCTCTCCTACAGCTCAGCGGCAGAAGTCCTCCGACTAGACTGTCACTGAGAACTGCTAGCAGATCCTCCCCTAACACAGGCCAAAAGGCTTTATAAAACTCTACTGGGATTCCATCTATCCCAGGAGCCTTGCCATTCTCCATACTTTGGAGAGCTTCATGCAGTTCACTCAGGCCTATAGCTCTCTTGAGTGTTGCATTAGCGTTTTCAGAGACTTTTGGTAGCCCTTCATAAAAAAAACCTGCTCAACAACCTGTTCTTCCTTGTGCTCACAACTATACAGCTCTTCATAAAAACGGATTGCTCTTTTCCGAATTCCAGTAGGATCTGATACAAGAGAACCGGTCTCAGAAAATAAAGAATGAATAAAGCGTTTTTGACCGTTTTTTTTTTTTCTAGACTAAAGAAGAATTTTGATGGAATATCCATCTGGTCTATATCTTTAAAACGAGATCGAACTAGTGCACCCTGTGCTTTCACTCTTTGTATGTCAGACAACACAGATTTAAAAAAAAAAAAAGGGATTCAATATGTGTTTGATTTCCACTTGACTGTGCCACTTCTTGAAAATTCAAAATTTCATCTTCTAAAATTGTTATAGATTTAATCATATCTTTTGTGACATTGTAAGTGTACTGTTGACATAATTGCTTTATTTGTACTTTACCAAACTCCCACCACTTTTGTAAAGACTGAAACTGATCTTTTTCATTCTTAAAGTTGTCCCAAAAAAAATTAAAAGTATCTTTAAAATGTGCGTCACTTAGTAAATTTGTATTAAAATGCCAATAAGCACTTTTTGGCTTTACAGAGTTTAAAGTTACTGTACATATAACAAGACTATGATCAGAAAACCCAATTGGGGTTATGAAACAATTCTTAAAAATACTTAGCTGATGTTTAAAACAATAGAAACGATCCAGTCTTGCCAAAGACAATGTGTTATCACGGGCATGTGCCCATGTGTACTGCTTTAGATTCCCATTTAAACTCCTCCATACATCACATAAATCATTTGTTCCAATCATTTGAATAAGTCGTTTACGAGAAAGTAAATGTGGTTCTACATGATTTCTGTCCAAATCACTTTCAACACAATTAAAATCTCCACCTAAAAATAAATGTTCTTCAGACTTACATTTTAACAATGTTTCACACAGAGTATCCAGAAAAAACATTCGTTCTGCTGCTAGAGTTGGCGTATACACACAAATAAAAACAAAGATATGGTTCTCAAACTGGGCTCGAATCTTTAGCAGTCTACCTTTTACAACCTCTTCCATATCACAAGAAAAAGGAGTAAAACTACTTGCAAATAAAATGGCAACACCTCCACTAAGTGAGCTTTTATGACTTAAAAAGAGAGCCCTTTAAATTCTTTAGTCCATTCAATTGAATTTGTTATATCACTGTGTGTCTCCTGCACAAATAAAACATCAATTTTCTTCTGATTCATGGTTTCATATAGAGCAGCACGTTTTATACAATCTCTGGCTCCATTTACATTTAGAGATGCTATGCGAATGTCACCCATATGAAAATAAAATAAAATAAATAAACCATAAAGAAAAAAGCAGCCAATAAGGGCTAGTAATTTTGGCCAGTTTACTGCCATAAAACATTCAGTTGTTGTTGAAGTTTGGTGGCAATTTTTTTCAAACGATACACTTCTTTGTTTGAAAAGCATCCCTCACTCATGAAAGTCCTACTGTTTTCTACAAAGCGTTTAATGTCTGGGAAGTATTCAGCTACTTGTACACCCCTCAGGTTTTTTGTCAGTTTTAAAAACTTCTTGATTTCCTCAGTGTCATAATCTTGACATGTCCATTCATTTTGAGAAGAACTAGACGCCCCAGAGTCAGAAAAATCACTGTCATTGCCAATATCATCCATATCAGACTCCTTTTCATTTTCTGTTTTTCTAGCTTGTTTTGATTCTGAAACTTTGTCCTTCTTTTTTCTCTTTAATGGTGTTTTAAAAACGGCCGGCTCTAGATCCATCGTCAAATTATTACTTAGACAAACACTCTCTGAAGGAGACTGTGTGTCCGACACTACTGGGACATGTAAAACATCCATACCCTCCTCAGGCCTGGACTCGTCTCTAACACTGACAGGGACAGCTACCTCAATCTGCCCATTACTTCCAGACATGGTCTGATTTACCTTTTCTGTCTGTAAATCAAGAAATACATCAGATAAGTCACTAGTGGATGGCCCAGGTTCAGTTTGAGAATGTTCCAGAACATTATCTGTTCCTCCACCCACGACTTGCACACCGTTCTCAGCTGAGACCCCCTGCGTGTTTGTGCCGTTACTGTCTGGACACGCACGCACTAAATGGCCAGTTTTGCCGCACGCAAAGCACTTCATTACATCTGTAGACACAAAGACGGTGTAATCAAATTCATCAATCCTGAATTTCAAATTCAGATTAAGTTCAGAACGATTATCCTTCAGAATCATATAAATAAATCTCCTGAAAGACACTACATGTTTAATCAAACCTGATTTACTACCGAGAGCGATCTTTTTCATAGGACTTACTACCTTTCCAAAACGTGACAGTTCTTGTACTAACATTTGTACTAACATAATCTGGAGTAATTAACCCTTCAGTGTAATCTTCCAGCAATTTGATTTCTTCTGACGTAAGTGCTGACTTCCATTTTTGAAGTAGTTTGGCCGTTATGCGTTTAGAATTTAACCCCAAATGTCTGGCGACCGCATCAACATTCTCAAAGTCCAGTCCAGCCAGTTTAAATAATTGTCCAAGCGTTAATACTCCAGCGTTAAGAAGCAGATCACAAAAAGCGGGGAGTGCTTTTTCCTTCGATAGGTCCAAACGAGATCCATAAACCAGAGGTTCTTGTAGCAACCAATGCAGAGAGGTGATAGAGCTGGGTCTCTGCACCTTAAACAATGACCAAACTTTAAATAGGTTTCGATAAAAAGTGGGCAACGTAGACAAGTCCAACTTTTGCGGATTCAACCAAAACAAAGATCTCTAAAATCCAGTCCTCTGAAATCTCGCAACATAATACAAGCAGCATATTTCCAGCTTGAGTCCACTGGTCCAGTCAACAGTCTTTGAGCAAATTGAAGCCTAAAGGCTGCTATTCTGCTCTGTATATGCATTAACCCATGCCCTCCCTCTTCTTTGGGTAAATACAGAACAGCTTTCAACACCCAATGCATCCTGTCCCAAAAAAAATCTACTAAAATAGATTGTAACCTTGGCAGTAAATCTCGTGGAGGATCCACACAATTAAATCGATGCCATAAAGCAGATGAAACTAAACTGTTTATGATCAGTATTCGACCTTTATATGACAACTGATGCAAAAATTTCCATATGGCAAAAATTTCCATTTATTAAGGCCACCTTTAAACTTCTCCACAATCCCTTCAAACTTCTTTTTCATAAAAGTTTCATCCCCTAAAAACACTCCCAAATATTGTATGCCTTCCTTGGTCCAGGATAAACCTTCTGGAAGTTTTGGTTCCATATTGCCCCAGCTTCCAACCAATATTGCTTCACTCTTGGACCAGTTTACTTTTGTGGCAGATATTTTTTTGAAATTTTCCAGGATCTCCAACAGTACATTTATATCTCTCTGTCCATTAATTAAAATAACGACATCGTCAGCATATGCCGATAACTTAAAAACATTCGTACAGCATGGGACATGTAAACCAGACACTTTTGCTCTTAATTTATGTAAGAGGGGCTCTATAGCCAAAGTATACAGCATTCCAGACAACGCGCAGCCTTGTCTGATACCTCTAAAAACTTTGAAAGGGGCACACAAATTTCCATTAATTTTTTAAAATGCTTTCGACATCATTGTACAACACTTTTATCAAGGAAATAAAATCATTGCTAAAACCAAAAGCTGTTAAAACATTCCATAAATACACGTGCTCCACTCTGTCGAAGGCTTTTTCTTGGTCGATGGACACAAGGCCAAAGTCCAGTTTTAGGTTTTTACCTATATCTATAATATCCCTAATATAGGAAATATTATGAAAAATGTGTCTCCCTGGAACACAATACGTCTGATCGGGATGAATAATTTGACTTATAACTTCACTCAATCTACTAGCCAGAACTTTGGAGAGTAGTTTATAATCCGTACACAGCAAGCTCACAGGTCTCCAATTTTTTATCTCATTTAGGTCACCTTTCTTTGGCAATAATGTAAGGACACTTCTTCTACAACTTAAAGGTAGTTGTCCATTGACCAAGCTTTCATTTATTACATGCAATAAGTCTGGGCTCACTTCTGTCCAAAACGTCTTATAGAACTCGACTGGTAGCCCGTCTATTCCAGGTACTTTACCACCTTCCATACTTTGAAGTGCCTTTTCTAATTCCTCTAAGGTGACAGCTTTACTAAGTTCAACGTCTACTTGGGGCAAATTTTCAAAAAAACTCTCATCCTGCATATCATCATGTGTTACTTCACTCTCATATAATTTTCCATAAAAATGAACTGCCCTGTTTCTGATTTCAAAAGGATCCGACAACACATCTCCAGTCTCAGAACGTAAAGTGTGTATAAGTCTTTTTTGCCCATTTTTCTTCTCTAAATTAAAGAAGAATTTAGAAGGTGCGTCCATCAACTCTATGTTCTGAAATCTCGACCTGACGAGAGCTCCTTGTGCAGTCACATCTAACAGGTCATTAAAAAAATTATTTTTCTCTTTAAAACTCTTGATAGCCGTCAAATCTCCAGCGACATCAGCAAGTTCTTGCAATTCTTTTAATTCTCTCTCTAACATTTCAATTGCATCTTTTCTTTCTCGTGTGGCATTAAAAGTATAATGTTGGCACAGCTGTCTAACTTGTGTTTTTGCAAAGTCCTACCACTGTTGTACGGACTGAAAGGAAGATTTTTTAGATCTAAAATCAATCCAAAACTCTTTAAAAATATATTTAAAAGAACGATCACATAACAGATTGTTATTCAAGTGCCAATAAGCACTTTTTGGCTTAATTGAACCTACAGTCACATTACATTTAACTAGACTATGGTCAGAAAAAACAACTGGGATGATAGAACATCCCCTAAAAAGATTAAGTTGGTGTTTATATCCATAGAACCTATCCAACCTCGCTAGAGATACCAAATTATCTTGAACATGCATCCAAGTATACTGCCTTTGCATAAAATGGAAATTTTTCCACACATCAGCAATCTCACTTGAATTCATCAATTCAATGAGTCTCTTTCGTGATGGCATGTGAGGCTCAACATGATTTCTGTCTGTTAAGTGTTCTGTACAATTAAAATCCCCCCCCCCCCCCCCCCCCAAATTAAAACATCCTCTGTGCTACAATTTGCTAATACATTACTCAAAGTATCTAAAAAACACATTCTTTCGATTGCTCTGGTAGGAACATACACAGAAATGAATACAAAAAAACTACTCTCAAACTGGGCTCTGACTTTTAACAGTCTGCCCTTTAAAATCTCTTCCACTTGAAATGAACAAGGAATGAAACTCTTAGAAAATAAAATAGCAACACCTCCACTGGTAGAACTCAAATGACTTAAAATAGACAATCCATCAAACTCTCTTGCCCAATCACTCGCATTTATCTCAACACTATGAGTCTCTTGAGCAAATAAAACATGCATTTTTTTCTGTCTAATTGTTTCGAAAAGATGAAACCGCTTTTTCGCTCCCCTCGCCCAATTCATGTTCAGAGAAGCAATACATATTTCTCCCATAAATGAGGAAAGAAAAAAGCAAATTAGACTCAACAAACACAAAACCCAAATACATGTGCTTTTCATTTTTCATTGCAACTATTGGACTCTGGTTGGGCATTAAGCTTGGCAAGTATTTTCTTTAGACAATATATTTCTTGATTGCTAAAACACCCTTCACTCCTATATACTCTTGCTTTATCAATGAACTGCATCACATCAGGAAAATGCTCTTCAATACGAACTTTTCTCGCATTCTTAGTTACCTTCAAAAAGGATTTAATGTCATCTGAACTATAGTTCTTATTCGAAAAACCACTTAGCGGCAAACTGCACGCCACACTGCATTCCGAAAAATCACTTTCACTTTCTATGTCCGTTTGACTTAAATCGTAACCCAACCCTTTTTTTGCTGGCTGATCTGAAGGACGTTGTTCTAACCTTCACTTCAATGGCGTTTTAAAAGCACAATCGTCTAACTCAGTCTCCATCACACTTTCAAGATTAACGGACGGTTTGTCTACAATGTCCACAATACAGTCTCTATTCTCCACCTCATTATCTTCACCCACAGTAACCGCCATACCTTCATCTTCCTCAGAGCGATCTGCCCGCTCTACAGCCACTGTCACTGCGACAGCCGCCACCGGCGCCGCTGTCTGCGCCGAAACCAGTCCAGGCACCTCATCAACCGCGACTATCCCAGCGACATTCCGATTTACATTTACAATGTTTCCATCCTCTAAAGCCTGTAACGGTCTCTCATTTGACTTATCCTGTCTACCTGGACACGCACGGATCATATGCCCCACTTCACCACAATTAAAGCACTTCATGTTATTTGTAGTGGCAAAAATTACATAATTAAAATCCTCGTGCCGAAAATTTAAGGACAAATCCAGTTCATCAATATTATCTTGCAGGATCATGTAAACATAGCGCCTGAAAGACACTACATGTTTCAAGAGAGGAGACTTAGTGCCAATCGGAATCATCTTTATAGGTGAAACTGTTTTACCATAACGGGCAAGCACTCCGATTAACACTTCATTTGGGATAAATGGTGGCACATTTGATAACGTCACCTTTTTAGAAGGTGTAGACAAAGGAAGCACCTGTGTAAAGATACCGTTAATCACTACGCCGCTTTGTACTAACTGATTTGCTAAATCCACTGTTTTCACAAATACAACAACAGCGCTATTCATACGGGACGCTAATACAATGTTGTCGTATCCGACCGCTTCTCCCACCGCTAAACTGCATCCCTCCACACCAGCGACTGAATCTATTTTTACACCATGACGCCTTGTCAGAGAATTGAAACTCCCGCTGCCTGGGGTGGCCATGCTCGTGAGAGCCGACACCCCGTCTGACACACCACTCACTTCCCTATTTCACAAATTAACTCTACAAAATAGAAGAACTATAAACAACTAACAAAAACAAACAACAACAAAAGAAACAGAAAAAAGATAGAGAAATATAGCCCACTCGTACCTCACACAGCAGCCAAACGCTCACTCACACTCGCTCCGCCCACTCACCCGCACATGCGCACAGAGAGAGAGAGAGAGAGAGAGAGAGACTTTGACTTTAGAAAGTCTTTTATTTATACATTACTAAAAAAAATTAAAACGAGAACATTCCACAAAATTTTAAATGTCCACATCCAAACACCAAAACATTTACCATTCACCAACAACCCTCCTCAAAGGATATTTACTTTAAAACCCCCCAAAACATCAGGTTAACATAAAAACCCTTCCACCCCCCAAAAATGATAAAAATACATCACATTGTTTGTTAGATTATAAAAAGCATATTCCAACGTTAATCTTTTTTTAACAAAACAATTAACCATAATAACCCGATCTATTTCACCCCCCTTTGCTTCTACTCTGTTCTTCCTGGTACACCAAATTGCTAATTTGGTAATACCATACAAAAAATTTAAAATAATCAATTTATGCTTTTTTTCAACAGAATATTTTGGACCAAAAATGAACAAATTGAGACCAAAAAAAACTAACATCTTCAAACTCCAACATTTCACAAGCTCCAAAATATTTTTTAAACGAGAACATTGCATAAAAACATGGAAAATAGTCTCAGATTCACCACAAAAAGGGCAGCCCTCCCCTATCAAAGGATCCAGCCATGCTATGTGTCTGTTTGTAGCTAATATCCCATGTACAATCCGCCACTGAAGGCCTCCTACTCGTTTTTCAATGGGTCTTTTGTACAGGGACCGCCAGCTTCCTTTCGGGGAAGAGCCTGACTCCAACACCAAAGTCCATTTACTTTCTTTCAAGTCTTTTAAACTTTTATAGTTACAACTTTTCACACATATCCTGTACATGGTCTTTCTTGGTATAGTTCTGAAAAAATCCACTTCTGGAATTCTTAATGACAATATATTTCCAGGAACTTCCTCCCAATCGTCTTTAAATCAATTTTGAAATCAGGGAAAACATATGGCTCTTTACATGTCTTGACGGTGGTAACATTTATAAAGTCTCTTACTGATCTTGGGAGTACCGATTCTAGTTCATCAATCACTCGTTGAGTGGTACGTACAGATCTGAACCCCACTTTGTCAGCCAGTTCTCTTGCCTCTATCCATCCACATCCTCTTCTGAGATCACTTAACTTAGATATTCCAGCCGAAGTCAGTGCAACTCTGATAGAATCAGATAACAAAAGACCAGTAGATAGAAGATCATTAAAAAACAAAGGTTCTTCAAAAATCCATACATCAGGACTCTTCCATTCCCTAGAGAGAGTAAAAGTCCGCCATAATTCTAAAACACCAATATAAAAAGGTGTAAGTCCTCCAAGCAAAGTTCCTTTTAATTCCATTGTGAATAATTGTTTATCCAGTCCCATTCTTCCAGCTTTACGTAAAAGGGCACATGCAACATCCATCCAAACATGAGGCTGATGATAAAGAAGGCGTTGAACAGCCATTAACCGAAAAGTTGCCAATCTGGACTTTATATCAATAAGTCCCTGTCCACCTTCATGCACTGGCAAAAAAAGGATAGCAGGCTTTAGCCAATGCTGTCCTGACCACAAAAAAAAATCCACCAGCATTTTCTGTATTTCTCTGATCAGATTGAAAGGTGGATCAAGAACCATAAACTTATGCCAGAGTGTTGAGGCGATTAAATTGTTGGAAATCAGTACTCTTCCCCTATACGACAACTGGGGTAGCAACCATTTCAATTTAGACAACTTAGCACGGACTTTTTCCACTAACCCTTCCCAATTTTTCTTTTCAAAATCATCACTGCCCATATATACCCCTAAATATTTAAAGCCTGTTTTATTCCATTGAACATTTTTTGGGAGTTTAGGCAAAGAAATGTTTTTGTTAGATCCAAACCATAAGGCTTCTGTTTTCCCCCAGTTAAGTTTGGCTGAAGAAAGTTTTCCATACACTTCCAAACTTTCTTCTAAATATTTGACATCTTCTGTATTTTGGATTATCACAGAAATATCATCTGCATATGCAGAGAGTATAATAGATTCTTTCCTTAAAGCTCCTGTTATAACTATACCCTTTTTTCCGCATCAAACACAGTAATGGTTCGATTGCCAAACTATAAAGTTGTCCAGACATTGGGCATCCTTGTCTAATGCCTTTTTCCATTTTTACTGGAACACTCAAACCACCTCCGACTTTTATCAAACATGTAGCATCATAATACAACACTTTTACCCAAGACAAAAAATGTTCTCCAAAACCATAACACTTAAGAACATGGTACAAGTATTGATGATCTACACGATCAAAAGCCTTCTCTTGATCTAGGGAAACAATACCAAAATCAACATTATACACCTTAGCATATTTTAAAATATCTCTCTTTAAAAACAAATTGTCATAAATAGATCTCTTAGGTATACAATAGGATTGATCCTCAAATATTAATTTCTCCAACACATTTTTAAGTCTATTGACAATACACTTAGAGAATATCTTATAATCAGTGGTAAGAACAGACACAGGCCTCCAATTTTTTAGCATACCCAGATCTCCTTTTTTTGGAATTAGAGAGAGAACAGCCCGCTGACAACTTTTAGGGAGTCTCTTCAAATTATAACTTTCCTTTAACACACTAAAAAAATCTTGACCAATTTCTTTCCAAAAAAATAAATAAAACTCTGCCGGTAGTCCATCAATACCTGGTGCTTTTCCTGTACCAAGTTTATTAACTGGTTCAGTCACTTCTCCGAAGGAAAAATCACATTCTAAAATTTGTGCATCTTGTTTATCCAAAACTGGCAGATCCGAAAAAAGTTCGCTTGAAGGGCAAATAACAGTCTCTTCTTTTGCATATAAATTTGTATAAAAGTCCACTGCAAGTCTTCTCATCTCTTGAGGATCTGAAGTAATTGTCCCATTTGGTTTAACAAGACCATGCATAAAGTTCGGATGAATATGTTTTTTCTCCAAATTAAAGAAAAAGGTTGTTGGAGCATCCATATCTTGCACTGATACAAAACGTGATCTAACTAAGGCTGCTTTTACTCTCTCTTGTAACATTTCCCTTAATTCTTGTTTTTTAACATTTAATCTTTCTTGCAAAGCAGAAACATTTTTTATTTTTATTTATCATACTATTTTGAATTTCCCAAATTTCTTGTTCCAAAAAAGCCAATCCATGTTTGAATTGTGTTTGCAACAAAAAATTCTGACATAAAAGTTTGATCTGAACTTTTCCCACTTCCCACCACTGAAGCAGATTTTCAAAATCACTTTTCTGAGTAACCCAAATATTCCAATTATTTTTTAAATGTTCACAAAAATCATGATCTAACAGGAGTTTGGTGTTAAATCTCCAATAATAAAACTGAGGAGTTGTTTTTGACAATGATATATGTAAAGTAACAAGATGATGATCCGAAATAACATTTGGAATTATTTGTGTGTTCACAACTCTATTACACATCTCTTTCTTCACGTAAAATCTGTCTAAACACGCAGCACTAATCTTATTCTCTGTAACTCTAACCCAAGTATACTGCTTCGTTTTTCTCTCTCCAAATATCAACAAGTTCCGATTGCATCATAACATTTTTTAAAGAAAAGGCAGATAAAGGGTGAGGCTCTTCTCCATTCATGTCACTAATAAAATCTATAGTGCAGTTCCAATCTCCTCCCACAATTAAAACATCATCCTGATCACAATCACAAATAACATTCTTAAGTTTCTGAAATAAATTAATTCTATTACTTCCTACTGTAGAAGCATAAATATTAATAAAAACAAAAACTGTACTTTTTATCTCTACTTTTAGAACAAGGAGACGTCCTTTTTCTATTTCATGTTTAGATAAAATATTGATCTTTAACTTTGATGAAAAAAGTATTGCCACCCCTGCACTTACATTAGTGCCATGACTTAAAATACATTCTCCATCCCACCACAAACCCCAGTCAGTTTCATTTCTTTCGTCACTATGTGTTTCTTGTAAAAACATAACATTAATTTCTTTAGGTTCAATATGTTCCTTCAACAAAGCTATCTTATTTCCATCCCTAGCCCCATTCACATTCAAAGACCCTACTCTTAGGATATCCATAAGAAGAAACCAGGGTAAAAAAATTAAACAAAACCAGAGATGAAAAAAAAGTCAAGGATACAGACACCCATGTGGCTCCTATTCTAATTTACCTCTCTTATTCCGACCTCTAGTCCGAACATTCCTTGAGTTTTTCCTTATTGCTGTTAAATATTTCTTTAACCTAAATCTCTTCTGTTGTGATAATACTTCAATACTACACTCTCTACGCATTTGTTTCACTGATTCTACAAACTTATTCGGATCAGGAAAAAACTCAGCAAGTTCAACACTTTTTCCTTTTGTTTCATCTAAGAAAACATTAATCTGTTCAACAGTATATAAGTCTCCTTCATAGTCCTTATCCATATCACCATCAATGCACGATTCATCATCTCTAAAGCTACCCTCGGTGACTTCAGACATTCCATCTATTTCATCATCGCTACTCGCAACATTCCTTTTATTCAAAATCATTCCACAAACCGGACTATCGCTATTCTGTTTAGCACTTCCAGCACTTATACCACTGCCACTTGGCTTTTCATCGTCATTTACAACATGAACCGCTTGTCTTACCTCAGTGTTGATCTCTTTCTGAATGTTCACCACCTCAGATTCCACATTGACCACATCTGCCAGCAAAACGTTCTCCGTCGCCACATTATTTTCCACAACTCTCTGAAGGCCTTGATCTTCGTCAACGCATTGTTTATGCGGACAGTTAAACCGCTTGTGTCCCATGTCTCCACATTCAAAGCAACGTAAATTATCCGTGCTTGCATACACCATGTAAGAACTCTCTCCATGAGACACGCGACATGATACATCAAGCGTTTTGTCAGGAGATGTTAAAAACATATAAACTTGCCTTCTAAAGGACAGTACATGTTTTAACGCTGTGTTCTTACATCCGAGCGGAATTGTTTTCAATTTTTCCAAACCTAGATATCTCTTTTACGATTACATCGTTGCAGATAAACGGCGGTACATTTGAGATAGTAACTTTCGTAGCCGGGGCAGACAATGGTGTTACAGGCATGTAAGTTTCGTTACCCCAAATTCCGTTTTCAATCATCGTCTTTACTAAATTTTCATTTTTTAAGAATACAACAATCGCTTTATTCATCCTCGAGGCAGAGTTTATATTTTCGTGGCCAATTATTTCAGCAACTGCTAGTAACACATCTTCGATTGTTGAGCCTAATTCTGGCACATACCTGAATCCATTCCAGAGAGAGAGAGGCGAGGCTCCCCTCTCCGGGGTAGACGTCATTGTAACCTCAAACTTCAAAGAGACCTAACAATTTCTTTTCTTTTTTAGTGCCCAGAAAAAAAAGAGAAATAGAAAAAAACAGGGAGGGGGAAACGGTTAAACCAGAAAAAAATCTGAGGCCGTGCGTTGCCAGCATGCAACAGAGAGAGAGAGAGAGAGAGAGAGAGAGAGAGAGAGAGAGAGAGAGAGAGAGAGAGAGAGAGAGAGAAAGAGACTTTTTTTGACTTTTACAACTCTTTATTTAACATTTACTAAACCACTAAAATTTTATATATTCTATTCCTTCAAACACAATGCTACAGTATGCATATGCAAAAAAAAAAAAAAACAAACAAAAAAAAATCTCAAAATCAAACAAAATAAATAAATAAATAATAAAATAAACATAAATAATATTTAAAATTGCCCATCGAACATCACCAGTTAAACACAATAGTCTCACCTTCACATATTGACAATAAAGCATCATTCACACACCATTTAGATTCAAATTCAAGTAAATTCTTTGTCATTTGATAAAACTTGTTTTCTACTCTGATTCTCGATTCAACCAAAGCAGTAAAAATTTGCAGTACACTCCTGGTTTTCCCATCAACAGCCATTCTACAGGTCTTCCAAACAGCTAATTTAGCTTGGCCAATTATAAAATTTGCCAGAGTACACTGTTGTTTGTGTGTCTTCAAGTACCTGCATCCATAAACAAAAAGCGTCTTGTCGAAACAAAACCCTAAATTTCCAAGTATTCTTTCCAATACAGTAAACAGTGGTACCAACCTGGAACATTCTGCAAAAACATGAAACACAGTCTCTGGTTTGGTACAAAAATTACAAGATGGTAAAACAGTGGTATTGAACTTCGAAACAAACTTATTTGTAGGCAATGCACAATGCAATATTCTCCACTGCAAATCCCCCGAACGTTTTGGGAGGGGGCCTTTGTACATGAGCCTCCAAGAAGGAGCAAGATCATCAGAAACCATAAGATACTCTTTCCATTTTGTATCACACCTGTGATTAATTTCATCAAAATAATCAGTCTTAACACATATCTGATAAAACTCTCTTTTTCCAACCGCTTGAAAATCCAGCTCTTGTAGTCCCTTAAATTTCAACAACTTCCCTTCTTGGTCATCTTCTGTACAGACCCTTGGAGACCCAATTAACTTAGGAAAAGAACATTGCGTCGAGTCACCAGTCAGGAAACAATTTACAAAATGTAGGAAATGAGAAGGAAAAGAAACTTGCAGGTGGTTTACAAAATGTTCCACCATTCTCACCGATCTAATTCCCACTTGTTCACAAATTTCAACAGCTGGTCTCCATTTTCTGGAAACATGATCAACCAAATGTGCAACTTTGGTCAAACCCCTCTCTATAAATGTTTTCAAAACAGAATGAGATGTACACACATTGCCCCCAAGAAAGGGATTATAAAACAGTGGTTCATTCAGGCCAAAATGGTCATTTTCCAGTCTAAATTCCTTAAAAACAGCCCAGGAATTTAAAACTGAAACATAGAACTTTACATCAGATATAAAATTTCCATTAAACAATGACATCAATAACAATTGCTTGTCAAGGGAAAAACCACCAAAAGTTCTAAGCAAAGCCAGGCCAAAAGACACCCATGGTGTAGTATGCTCCTTAACATATAGTAAGGTCTGAGCAACTTTTAGCCTCATAGCTTTAACTTTGGCTGCCAAATCAATTAACCCTTGACCTCCTTCATTAACTGGCAAGTAAAGAATAGCAGGGGGAAGCCAGTGATGACCATCCCAAAAAAAATCTACAAAAAGTTTCTGTAGCCGTTGTAAAACAATCTTTGGTGGATTAAGTACATTTAACCGATGCCATAGCATAGATGCAGCCAAGTTATTTATAATAAGCACTCTACCCCTATATGACAATTGGGGGAGAATCCACCTCCACTTCTGTAGACGGCCAGACACTTTATCAAAAAGACCTTCCCAATTCTTTTCCATATATTGATCTTCCCCCAAAAAAACTCCAAGCACTTTAAATCCTTCCAAACTCCAAGAGCAATGCTGAGGGAGTACTGGAGGACCTCCGTTCTCCCATTTGCCCAATGAAAAGGATACGCTCTTTTGCCAATTTATTCTTGAGGAAGAAGCTCTCTGATAGACATCAAGAGAAGCTACCATTTTCTTAACATCTTCATCTGACCTTATTACCACAGTAACATCATCAGCGTTTGCGCTTAGTTTAACTGTTACCAAATCTGTACTATAAGAACACACTGTCGAGATCCCACTTAACCGACGTCTCAGATCTGTCAAAAGTGGTTCAATAGCAATACCATATAAAATACCCGAGAGACCGCACCCTTGTCGTATACCTCTGCCAACTAAAAAGGGTCTCAAAAGGGTACCATTTATTTTTAATAAACTGTATACATCGGTGTACAACAGCTTTTTTTTTTTTTTTTTTTTTTTTTATTGACATACAGACATACAAACCACAATAGTGCAGTAATTGACAATCGAGTAATTACATAATTCTAGAAGTGAAATACAAGTGTGTTAATGTATAAGGTGTGTGTGGGTGAGTGTAGGTGTGGGTGTGTATTCAAAAGCAAAATTACACATTTATTATTTATTATATTATCACTACCACCTATCATCATCATACCATCATCATCATCATTGTAATAATCAGTGTCCCTTTTTTTTTTTTTTTTCCTATGTAATATTTATCATTGTCACCACTTTCAATGGGTCAATAAGTTTCACATAGTATAATAATAATATAAGATAATCCTCCCCCCACATCTTTTCAGTCCCTATACTTTTTATTTTATTTTTTATTTTATTTTTATGTTGTGTGTAGTGTCTAAGGTGCATTAAAAGAAGGGGGACATTGTGCGAGTGTCTCAACTTAGGACAGAGATGCTGTCCTAGAGAAACCATTTCTCGCCTGTCCTACCTGCCATAGTGTTTATGAGGTTTTCCAATTTAAATATACATACATACACACATTTCTCTTCTACATTGTGGTGCATTAAAAACACATGAAAAGATTAGGGGGAAAATTAGAAATAATCAATCGATTTTACTATAGTAGTAGTGGTGACAATGAAAACCAGGTTTGAAATTCCAAATCAACAATAATAATAGTTGATGATGATGATGATGATGATGATGATGATGATGATGATGATGATGATGATGATGACGACAATGATGAAAGCAAAGACAACAATGGAAACAACAACAATAATAAAAATAATAATAATAAATAATAGCAATCATAACAATAACAATAATGAAACAATGAAACAATATTGACAATAATTGGAGTTATGCAGTAATGCCTGTGGATTGATTAAGAGATCGGAGGAGACGGAGTTACGGAGAGAGAGAGGATTCAGAGTTGTAAGAGGTCAGAAAGTGTTGGATGGCAGAGGTCGCTTTCAGATGAGGGATTATAGGGGAGAGATGTGTATTCCATTGTAATAAAGTCGGTGAGAAGATTCTTCCAGTGGTTAATGTGTATTTTGTTACGAGTTTTCCAGTTCATGAGGATAGTTTTCTTGGCAATGGTTAGGGCTATGAGGAGAGTTTTAAAGTTTATAGTTTTATCTGTAATTATTGTGAGGTCCCCAAGCAAGCAAAGAGAGGGCGATAGTGGGATGTGGCAGCCCACTATAGTGGATAGTGACTGTGTGACCTCTTCCCAGAAGTGTTTGATTGGAGTGCAGTGCCAGGTTGCATGGATGTATGTATCTGTAGATTTCTGACTGCAATGTGTGCAAATTTCTGATGTGAAACCCATTTTAGCTAATCTATTGGCCGTGTAGTGTGTTCTGTGAAGTGTTTTGTATTGTATCAATTGAAGATTAGCATTTTTGGACATGAAATAGATGTTTTTACAGATTTGGGTCCAGAAGTTGGCATCAGGAACTATTGAGAGATCGTTTTCCCATTTTATTGTTGGTAAGTATATGGTCTGAAATTGATTTGAAATGATTTTGTATATTTTGGAGAGAAGTTTCTTTGGAGATGAAATGTTAACCAAGTCTGATATTGCTGGTGGAAGTTCTAAATTTGTGGCTCGGATGTTTATTTTTGCCAGAACAGAAGATTTGAGTTGCAGGTATTTTAAAAATTCATTGCTCCTGATGCCAAACTCCTGGGCCAAATGCGGAAATGTTGTTAATGTGTTGGATTTGAAAATATGGTTAATATGAGTGATACCCTTTTCAGCCCATGTGCGAAAGTTCAGTATTTTTTTATTGCTAATGAAGTCACGGTTGTTCCACAATGGGGTGCGGATAGATGGAGCTAGTACAGAATTTGTGATTTGGTGAAATTTCCACCAGGCTGTCAGAGTGGAAGCTATAGTTACAGCCTTAAAACATGTGTGTTGTTTGATTGTTTTTGTGAGGAATGGTATGTCAGCTATATTTAATTCTTTGCAGAGTGATTGTTCTATATCTAGCCATATAATATCGGATTGGGTGGGGTGGGTCCATTTGTATATGTATTGCAGTTGGTTAGCTATCGAGTAATAATAAAAATTTGGTGCTTCTAGTCCTCCTTGAGCCTTGTTTTTTTGTAGTGTGGTGAGTTTTATCCTTGGCGTTTTATTTTTCCAGTAAAAGCGAGTGATAATGGAGTCTAATGATTTAAACCAGGTGAGTGTGGGGTGGCTTGGAATCATTGAGAATAGATAGTTGATTTTTGGTAAAATTGTCATCTTAATTGCTGCTATTCTGCCAATTATGGAGATTGGAAGGTTGAGCCATCGAAGCAAGTCATCTTCTATTTTTTTTAGTAGTGGTGTGAAGTTAAGTGTTACCAACTCTGACAGTCTGGAGGAAATCTTGATGCCTAAGTAAGTGATGTGATCATGACATATAGGTATGGGTGATTGGTGGGGTGCCACGTCCCATTTGGTTTTATGTAAAGGGAGGATGGATGATTTGTTCCAATTTATTGCGTAATCTGAGATTTTTGAAAAAGACTGGATTGTTTTAATTATTTCTTGTGAAGACACTAGAGGTTCTTGTATAAATAGTAGAATATCATCTGCATAAAGTGAGATTTTATGTGTTTGTTGTGGTGTTTCAATGCCTTTGATTGATGGGTTTTGGCGGATGGCTGCTGCTAGAGGTTCAATAAAAATGGTAGAGTGAGGTCAATAGAGATGGAGAGAGTGGACATCCTTGCCTCGTCCCCCTGTGCAGTGCAAAGCTTTGTGATGTTAGTCCATTGGTTGTGACTGTGGCAGACGGTGATGTGTATAAAATCTTGATCCAGTTAATAAATGACTCTCCAAAGCCAATTTTTTGTAGTGTGGTGAATAAAAATTTCCAGTTGACCCTATCAAAAGCTTTTTCTGCATCTAAGGTGGCAATGAGAGTATCTTTCTGTTGTACTGATGAGTAATGCATTAAATTGTATAATCTGCGAGTATTGTTGGATGCGTGTCTACCCTTTATAAAGCCGGTCTGATCAGGATGGATGATATGTGGTATTATTTTTTCAATTCTGTAGGATAATGCTTTGCTGATAATTTTTATGTCAACATTTATAAGTGATACAGGACGGTAGTTAGATGTGAGGGTGTGGTCTTTGTTAGGTTTAGGGATGAGTGATATAAGCCCTGTGTTCATGTGGGATGGGAATTTAGCATTTTGTTTTATTTCTGTTATTGTTCTACTGAATAGTGGGAATAAGGTTGACCAAAAATGAATGTAGAACTCAGCAGGGAAGCCATCCGGTCCTGGTGCTTTATTATTTTGCATGTGATTGAGCGCAGAGTGGAGTTCTTTTTCAGTGATTGGTAATTCTAGAGAGTTCATTTGTTCCGGGTTGAGTTTTGGTAGAAGGGTGTTATCAAGGAATTGGTTTATGTCTTCTTGGTTTGGGTCCAGATCCGATGAGTATAATTGTGTGTAGTATTCTTCAAATATTTTGTTTATCTCAACTGGTGAGTTGGTTAGCTTCCCTGCTGAGTTTCTAATAGAGGTTATAGCTGTTTTTTCTTTATTTCTTTTGATTTGACTGGCTAGATATTTACCGGATTTGTTGCCATGGTGAAAAGTCTCATGACGAAGTCTGTGAATAAGAAACTGGTTTCTTTTGTTTATTATTTCATTAAGCAAATATTTATTTTCTCTTAATTCTTTATGGATGGTTTCTGATGGGTTGTTTGCATGTAAAATTTCTAATTTTTTAATTTTTTCTTCTAGTTGGACTTCTTTTTCTTTTTCCTTCTTTTTTTTATGGACTGAATATGATATAATTTTCCCCCGTAATACTACTTTCCATGTTTCCCAGAGAAGTGATGCTGATGACTTTAGAGAGTCATTTATTTCAAGGAAGGATGTCCACTCTTTCTTGAAGTAGCTGTCAAATTTTGGATCTTTCAAGAGTGATGTATTAAAATGCCATCGGTGTACAACAGCTTAACATAAGAAATAAATGCTGGACCAAAACCAAAAGCATTAAGACATTTAAAAAGAAAGCCATGATCAATTCGATCGAAGGCTTTCTCCTGATCCAATGAAACAAAACCCACGTCCAGTTTATACACCTTGGCAAAGGAGATTAAATCTCGAACCAGTAAAAGATTGTCAAAAATGGATCGGTTCGGAATACAGTAAGATTGGTCTGCGTGAATCACTGAAGATATACAAATTTTAAGTCTATTAGTTAGAGCTTTGGAAAATATTTTGTAGTCAACTCCGAGCAATGACACAGGGCGCCAGTTTTTGATGTCTCCCAAGTCACCCTTCTTAGGTAGTAAAGTTATCACGGCCCTCCGAAGGCTCACAGGCAATGTTCCTCTTTCTAGACACTCCAAAAAGACAGAAAACAAGTCCATTCCAATCACCGACCAAAACTGTTTGTAGAATTCCGCATTCAGTCCATCCAATCCTGGCACTTTGCCTGAAGAGAGTTCCTGAACAGCTACAGTCAGCTCATCAAAAGTCAAAGGTTGATCAAGTCTAGATTTCTCCTCTTTCGTGAGTTGAGGTAAATCCTGAAGAAGAAAGTCAGCCATTTCATCCTCACAGGGTTCGGCCTTATAAAGATCTTCATAAAAGGATAAAGCATGGGACATTATTTCACGCTCATCAGTCACTTCTCCTCCTCCTGGAAGCTTCAAATGACATAAAATCTTCTTATTTACAGGTTTTTTTTCCAGACTAAAAAAATAAGATGTTGGAGCATCCATGTTGTTAAAGGAGGTAAACCTTGCACGGATAAGTGTCTCTTGGGCTCTTTCTTCTAGAAGATTCCGCATCAGAAGTCTATTTTGCTTAAGGGTTTCAGCAGGGTCCATTTGATCTTCAATGTTAAGGATATCTTGCTCAAGCTGTTTCACTGTACTTTCCAAAATGCTTTTATTATAGGCAATGTAACTCTGACAAAAGAGTCTAATTTGTGTTTTGCCAATATCCCACCATTGACTTAGGGACTTATATAGCTCTTTTCTCTCTCTCCAAGTCTCCCAAAAAAAGGTGAAAGAGTG
Organism: Pseudorasbora parva; assembly: GCF_024679245.1. NCBI lineage: Eukaryota > Metazoa > Chordata > Actinopteri > Cypriniformes > Gobionidae > Pseudorasbora > Pseudorasbora parva. The sequence goes on from NC_090183.1 coordinate 20,949,584, forward strand.
CACAAAATTGTGATCTTGCAACAACTTACTATTAAATTTCCAAAGTGAGGGCTTAAATGTGCTCTGTGCAATAGAAACTTCAACAAACATATAATGATGATCAGATAAAGAAGTAGGAATAATACAACTATTAAAAAATTTACCCCTAGCACTTTTCTGCACATAAATTCTATCGAGTCTGGCTCCAGATATCATTTTAGAGTTTACTTTTTACCAAGTATATTGCTTAGTCTGAGGGAAAGCTTCTCTCCACACATCCACAAAACAGTGATAATTTATCAAATTTTTAAGTTCATCTGCTGACTGACTATGTGGTTCTTCATGGTTCCTATCTAAAGTGTGGTTTATAGTACAATTAAAATCTCCAGCCAGAACAACAATTCTATCATGCAAAACATCACTTAAAGCATTCTTCAGCTTTCTAAAAAAGGGAATTCGCTCTGAACCAATATTTGGAACATACACATTAAATAGTGAGAAATGAAGTCCATTAACTGTTACATCCACATGCAACATTCGACCAGGAACCAATTCAAAAACACTAACAGGTTGCTGCTTATATTCTGACGCCAAGAGAATCGCAACCCCTGCACTAACACGTGAACCATGACTTAGTATAGCCTGCCCCTTCCATTCACTCAGCCATTGTACTTGATTATTCGAGTCTGTATGAGTTTCTTGAAGAAAAACTATACTAGCCCTCTTTATAGTAACATAATTAAAAAGACTAAACCTTTTGACAGCATCACGACACCCATTGATATTTAAAGTACCAAGTCTCAAGGATGCCATGAAAAAAGGAAAAAAATACCAAAACTGCATCCAAGCCATCTCACTTTTTGCCTTGCAAATGCAAAGTACTTCTTACATTAGAGAGAAGCTTCTTAAGGCGGTACCGTTTAGGTCTATCAAGCTCATCAAAGCTTGCCTTCCGCATAGCCACAGTACACGATATCAAGAATAACTTTAAATCGGGAAAGTGCAACTCAATACTGGGCTTACGAGATCCTTTTGTACCATCAAGAAAGGTATTAATCTGTTCTACGGAATAAAGTTTAATCCTACCTTCAGAAGTGTTCTCACAGTCCATCCCGTCATTTTCATCATATATTTCCTCGTCATCCTTATCGGAGTCCTCCGTTTGTTTTAAGTCCATCGACTCTTGCGAAACGACAGCTCCTTGACTCTGATCAATCGATTCATCAGTAACGTTACTTATTTTAAAATCGCTTACTTCAGATTGCGTTTGTTTTTCTTCCTCAGGTGAGTCAACTTCATGCGCGTCTTTTGCATGCACCTGCTCCGAACTCAACTCTGGCGGCGTGACTACTACGGGCATATCATTTGGGTCAGCCGCTACCTCAACTATCTCCGCGGCACTATGGTTAGCCGGCTGGGATATTCCTTCATGTGGCTCATGTGAGCTACTCGGCGTGGCTTCCACTTCGGCCTGCTGAAGCTGTACTGGCGCAGCGTCCACAACATCAAAACCTCGCGCCCTACCCGCAGCCAAATCTCCGTTTGCGCCATTATTTCCATTGCGATTCGGGCAAGTCTGCCTAACGTGTCCAAATTCGCTGCAAATAAAACATTTCATAGACTCAGAACTAAGAAAAATAGTATAATCCTTGTTCTCAATGGTTAATTTTGCCGACAGGTTCAAAGGATCACTCTGTGAATTCAAAATCATGAAAACCTGTCGTCGAAAAGACATTACATGTTTTAGTTCGGGATTTTTGCATCCAAGCGTAATCATCTTAATGGGACTCACTAATTTTCCATATCGCTGCAATATTTCTTCTAGTTTCTCATTTTTCACAAATGGAGGTACGTTTGACAAGACAATCTTCTTTGATGGGCTCCATAGAGGCAACACGGGCACAAAAATTTTATTGATCATTAATCCGCTCTCTATTAAATCGTTTGCCATTTGGCACTGGCTCAGGAAAATAACTATCGCCTTATTCATACGAGAGGCAGATCTGATATTAATTCCGCCGACTGCAGCACTCACGGCCACCAGGCAATCCTCTACTGACACAGACGCGTCAGGCATACATTTGCACCCATGTCTAATAGTCAGTTGCGAGAGATCGCCCACATTTGTCCCCATTTTCCCCACTCGCTGACCAAAGTCAGCCCAAAAAGTTTCACCACTTTACAAACCACACTTCAGGAAAGGGAAAATAACGAAATAAATAAATAAACTCCAACACAACAACTCTCAACCACGCCAAACTCCGTTCACTCACTCCCAGCATGCAACTCACACACAGAGAGAAAGAGAGAGAGAGAGAGAGTTTCACAAAAGTTTGACAAACTTCAGCTTCTCTGGTTTCCAACATATTAACCTACCTATAGTTATTTCTATATAACAACAATTATTAACCTATAGTTATTTCTTACAACAACAACTAGTATTCCAAATAAGCATTATCAGAGTCTTGCAAAAGTGAGAAGAGCAAGAACATATTTATTATCTTTTTTTACATTTATTTTATTTAAACTCTCTACAAAATCATATCCTTACAACATGTTTTATCATCTTTAATTTTACCTTATGATTAAAATTAAAATTATCACAGCTCCTTCCTTCCGAAAATAATTAATTTGATTAAACTTATTGTTATCTCATTATTTTCTTAGACAGTGTAAATCTCATCTCTGTTACTTTCTCTTTGCTGGGTTTCGTTTACAGAATTTAGTCTGGTGGCTTCATTTGCCACATTTTCAACACCTTATGGGTGCGTGTACACAATTACGTGTAAAATGGCCCTACTGACCACAATTAAAACACTCTCTGTTCTTCAGGAACCTTTTCAGTCTGGTTTCCGGTCTTTAAGGCAGTGCCTAAAGTGGTGATTGCTCGGACAGTCAGAGAAGAGAGCTCTGGTCCAATAAAACATACAATGCCTTGCATTTAATTGTATCTTGCATCTGCTTTTTCAAAACAAACATCACATTTGGTTATCCAATTATACAATTCCCTCAGTTACTGGGATTTTTCCTCCGGGGTTTAATCACACCCCAGCCATTTTTAAAATCCATGTATAAGCACTAACATCTAGAAATTTGAATTTCTCTTGTTCTCAATTTATTTGTAGCCTGTTAAGTTGCTGTTTACTTTTCTTAAAAAGAATTAAAACATTGCTGCCCATTTCCTTGATAAGTTCTGCTTATTTCTTTAAATTGTGGGCTTCAGAACAGAGCTATTTACAGCATTTGCTCTCTCTAGTCTCAATCTTTTTCCGGACTGATCACGTTACTGATCATGTCACACAAATTGTTAGCTCTAATTTAGTTAACACAATGTTATCCATAGCTTAATCAAAGTTCATACTCACCACCGATCTTTAAACAGCTGTGGCTTCTGTGTGGCGAGACAACGCTTTCACTTTCCCTGTACCTGCTTCACATAGCACATTTCACATTTCTCACACACATGTCCCATTATTGAGATTTCCCCATATTGGCAGTCTGTCTCTGTGATCTTTCACCTGCACGCTTTTAATCTGTAGAACGTCTCGTGCAGATCTGATCCTTCACCCAGGACAGAAGGGTCGGGACCCTTTTCAAGCGCCCTCTATGTGATCTCATTTTCTCCCGGATGTCTTAAAGGTGCCCTAGAATGATTTGAAAAAATATGTAAATGTTTTCTCTGATATCTACATAGAGGGTATGTGGCTTATTTAAAGGGATAGTTCACTTTAAAATGAAAATTCTGTCATCCTTTACTCACCCTCAAGTAGTCAGGATGTCAGTAACCAAACAGTTAACTGGAGCCATTGACTTCCATAGTAGGAAAAAAAAAATACTATGGAAGTCAATGGCTCCAGTTAACTGTTTGGTTACTGACATTGTTCAGAAAATCTTCCCTTGTGTTTAGCTGAAGAAAGAAATTCATACAGGTTTGAAACAACTTGAGGCTGTGTAAAGGATGACAGATTTTTCATTTTAAAGTGAACTATCCCTTTAAGGGCAAAAATTGTCCAGATATAGTTTACAGGTCCATTTACAACCCTATATATTGTCCCTAGGATGTAATGCTCTGTTTTTGCCTTATTTGGAAGAATCATGAATATTAATGTTGAGCTCTGCTCTGATTGGCTTATTTCAGCAGCTCACAGCAGTTCAGCTGTTGAGTGAAGCGGCTCGTGAGTCCTGACAGAACACAGACCGACTGAATGACACTTTAAGCAAAACATCTCAAATGGAGATTTTATAAAAGGTAGCCTACTTGTTTATTGTTTTTCAGTAATGTAAATCCCCCAAACAGAGCTTTTCTGTGAAAAGAACACATCCGGTGTTTTACCCCAAACATGTCCAATCTGGCAACTATATGCACGCAAGCTCTCGCTCTCTCTCGCATGCGGGTGATCTAAAAACACCAATAAACAAGTAAGCTGCATTTAAGAAATCTACATTTGCAATGTTCTTAATGTTCACTTAAAGTGTAATTTAGTCTACATTTTAGACTTTTTCGTCAACGATATTGCATGTTTATATAACGTTAGTCACAATGTAGGCTATGCAGTGACGTACTCTGAACAAGCATGCAAAAACATCATAGGCCTACTTCAGTTCTCAAAAATATAAATATATAACTTATATTTTTACAAAATGAATAGCCTTGTCAAATGACCGTCATTTTAACTTATATGGTGGGAAAGGTGGCGTTTGCTAGAAGGATTGAGTGAACGATCTGCAAACAACGTATCTACAGTTGTATATTTTTTATACAAAATAATATTAACCTTTGTCATTAGACACACATTTAGTTTTGTATGGTACTTGGTGTTTCCTATTGTTAGAAACTTTCAATTTAATCAGAAATAGTTTAAACAGCTAGTCAGTAAGTGGATAAATCACTTTTGTATTTGATATCTGATTATAATAAACCTCAACTATGACTGTTTACATATGACAACAGTCCCCTGGACAGCCTAAACATGACGTGTCATGAAAGCTGCCATTTTTGCTATCTTCGAGTGACTTGTTTACCATCAGTAGATTCGGCTTCGTCAGTTCCGCCTGACAATGCACATGTTTGGACAGATGCAAATGTTGAGGGCATGCATATAAATGATCCCAATGCTTGCGTCATGGTTGGGTTTATGTTGAGAAGCACTTTTTTTTCCGTGGTGTTTTTCACAAACAAGATTTACATAAGAAGTAGGAGGCAATGGTGTTTGAGACTCACAGTATGTGATGTCCATGTACTGAACTCTTATTATTTCACTATGGCAAGGTTAATTCAATTTTTCATTCTAGGGCACCTTTAACCCCTCTTCCTTGGATATCAATTGTCCCCAACTAATGTAGTCTCAATCCTCCCAGAAATATCTTAACCACTGGCATGATTTCAATTTCTCCCAAATTTCTTAACCACTTGCGTGGTCTCAATTCTCCCAGAATATTTTAATCACCCACGTAACCTCAATTCTCCCAAAATTCTTGATCACGTTCTCAGTTTTCCCAGAATATCTTAGTCACGATGATCACAGACTCCCACTATGGTTATCTCTGTTACCATAAAGGTTTTCTCAAATCTCTTAACCCAAAATTCTCAAATTAAACTCTCATTTGAACACATGAAAATTCCCCTTAATTTTGTGTGTCTCTTACCAGAAGCGTCCTGTTGCCACCTCGGATAGTTTTCTCTGATTCAAGTGTTCGGACCCTCCAGACCCCCCTGAGCGGTCAGCCCTTCTCCCTCAATCATGTTGGGGTAAGGCTGTGACTCTAACGTCTAGGATGATCAGTCACTGTCCGCTCACGGGGTCCAGACGGCACATCCAAGGAATCCCACTTCTGACACCAAATTGTAACGTCAAAATAATTAACTTCGTCGCTTCACTGAATAAGAGACAAACATTAGCCAATTATAATTCTAAAGGTTGATTTCTTGCAAGAAAGACTTCATCAGTGACTGCATTGAGTGTGAACTGAAGACATAACAGAAGTCACAATCTCTTATACCCCCACTGTCAAAACAATCCCTCTCAGTAGTTTTCCACACATGGTAAGAGTGTTAAACACAGCACAGAAGTGTCCTGCATGGCAGACACATATTAGCTCCTGTATGAATGTAAACACACTCTAAATAATCAATATTCTTCTGTTTCATATATTTATTGGTATGCACACAAAGAACAATGACAGCACTTGGATAACAATAACAAACATACTTGCGTACAACTTTTTTTCTTTTTTTAAATGATAAAAAGAAGATAAAAAAATAATAATAATAATAAAAAATAATAATAATAGTTTTGTTTTAATAATTAAAAATAATAAGGGGGGGGGGTGTTGGAGTTAGGCCTAGTTAGTCTGGAAAAATTGCATAAATGGTTGCCACTTATTGTAAAATTTGGCGAGATTCCCTTGTTCGGAGTATCTTATTTTTTCCAGTTTTAGAAAAAATGACATGACATCAGTGATCCAAAGTGTGTTGGACGATTTGTTGCTTTCCAGTTAAGAAGGAGATGGCGCCTCACTATCAAGGAAGTGATAGCCAGGACCTCTAACTGCACTGATGAAAAGCGGGGGTATTCTTGAGGAGTAGCAAAAATGGCTATATGCGGAGAGATATCAATAGTCTTAAGGAGCACTTTAGACATGGTGTCAAAATAACTTTGTGCAAGATTACAGGGCGAACCACAGCATTTGTCACAGACATCAACTATATTAGGCAAAATTTGTGAAAGTCAGGTTTTAGAATAGTGACATCTGAACACCACTTCAAATTGTATTAAGGTCAAGCGGGCACAGATTGAGAATTTGTGAATTCCGTTTAAAACACAGTCCTACCAGTCAACCTCAAAGGCCAAACCAAATTCTTTCTCCCATGCCTCCTTCGTCCTAGTAGTTAGATGATCATCATAGGACTGGATAATACCATTGACTTTTGAAATTAAAGAGCTTTGTGAACAATTCAATCGTAAAAGACTTTCCCATGTCTGCTCAGGAGGAAGTTGTGGAAAGTTAGAAAATAAAGATTTTACAAAGATGCGAAGGTGGTAGGCTGAAACCATATCTTTAATGTGGAAATGACCACTGGGATGCTAGTAAAGCCGGGTTGACTGAGGCCACGCCAGCCAGTATCGCCAGTAAAGAGGATGAAGGACATGATTATGTTTACAGCTGAAACCAAGGTATGTTGACCAATTCTAGCTAAAATAAAGTTTTACTTATATTTGTAGCCCAATAAAACACTTTTAAATTTGGTAGAGAGGCCGCCATTAAATTTACAATTCTGAAGTAGTTTTAGCCTAACTCTAGGTGTCTTACTATTCCAAAGAAATTTAGATATAGTTGAATCAATGCTTTTGAAAAAACTTTTAGATAAAAATATAGGTATGCACTGGAAAAGAAACAGTAGTTTTGGGAGGACATTCATTTTTACCACGTTAATTCTACCAATCAGGGAAAGAGGTAGGGGCCCCCATCTTTGGAAATCGGCCTTAATCTCAGTCAATAAGGGAGAAATGTTTGAAGGGAATATCAGATTGAGAAAGCTGCATTGCTAGGTCATTGACCGGGTAGCATTCGCTCTTCGAGACATTGATCCTGTATCCTGAAAACGAACCGAATCTATATAAAAAAAGAAAGAATAACAAGGCACGACCCTAAAGGATTTGTGACATATAGTAGCAGACCATCAGCATATAAAGAAAGTTTGAATTCGACAAGGGAACGCGTAATGCCATTAAAAATGGGGACGGATCTCAAATAAATGGACAAAGGTTCTATAGCAAGGGCAAAGAGAAGGGGAGAAAGAGGGTAACCTTGTCTACAGCCATGATTTAAAGGGAAAAAAAACTAGATTGAAAGTAATTAGTTGTGATACTGATAGAAGGTAATGTATAGAGAAGGCGTATCCATGATATAAAAATATTACCAAAACCAAATTTCATCAAACCTGCAAACAAGTAACTCCATTCCACTCTGTTGAATGCCTTTTCTGCATCAGCAGAGATTACAACTTCTGGAGTGGCAGCGGTTCCTTTTGTATAGATAACATTTAATAAAGTACAGACATTAAAAAAAAGCTGACATCCTTTTATGAAGCCTGTCTGCTCTTGAGATTATTTGTTGGAAGCAGCTTCTCTAGACAACGTGCCACAGCTTTCGCGAGAACCTTGGTATCTACATTCATCAAAGAGATAGGTCTATAAGAAGTACAAAGTTGGGGATCCTTCGGGGTCATATATTTTCCCTTTCTAACCCAGAGAAAGAGGCTATGGCAAGTACATTAACGGATTTCTAAGTGCCGGTCTCATTCGCCGCTCCTCGTCTCCAGCTGGCGCTGGATTTTTTTTTGTCAAAAAGAAAGACAGGTCTCTTCGTCCGTGCATTGACTATAGAGGGCTGAATGACATTGCTGTTAAGAATAAATACCCCTTGCCTTTAATGTCGTCAGCGTTCGAGTTGTACAGGGAGCGCACGTGTTTACCAAGTTAGATCTGCGCAATGCTTATCACTTGGTACGTATTAAAGAGGGCGATGAGTGGAAGACAGCCTTTAATACACCATCAGGGCACTGGGAATACTGCGTTCTTCCGTTCGGGCCTTTGTAACGCACCGGCTGTCTTCCAAACCATGGCCAATGAAGTGCTGGGTGACATGATTAACAAGTTTGTCTTTGTGTATCTCGATGAGATTCTCGTCTTTTCTCCCTCCATGCAGATACACACTCAGCATGTTCGCCAGGTTTTACAACGGCTGTTAGAGAATCAGCTCTTTGTTAAGGCGGAGAAGTGCGAGTTCCACAAGGAGTCAGTTTCGTTTCTGGGTTTCGTATAGCCGAGGGAGAGATTCGTCCCGATCCTGCTAAAGTTAAAGAGGTCGCCGAATGGCCAGTACCCGACACGCGTAAGGAGCTACAGCGATTTCTGGGTTTCGCCAACTTTTACCGGCGTTTCATCAGAAATTTTGGTCAGATCGCTAAACCTCTTACCGCTCTCACTTCCTCTATAGTGTCTTATCGTTGGAATAAGGAAGCTCAGGAAGCCTTTGATGAATTAAAGTCCCGTTTCATCTCTGCGCCTGTTCTTTCTATTCCCGATTCAGTTAAGCAATTTATAGTGGAAGTGGATGCATCGGATGTCGGGGTAGGCGCCGTTTTATCTCAGCGATCTTCCGTTGGTGGGAGAGTGCATCCGTGCGCTTTTTTCTCTCATTGGTTAAACCCAGCGGAACGAAATTATGACATAGGCAATCGGGAGCTGCTGGTGGTTAGACTCGCGCTGGGTGAGTGGCGTCACTGGTTGGAGGGAACCTCGGAGCCCTTTCTGGATGGATCATAAGAATTTGGAATATATCTGTTCAGCCAGAAGGTTAACATCTAGACAGGCTCGCTGGGCACTCTTCTTCGATCGTTTTAACTTCACACTCTCGTACCGGCCAGGGTCTAAAAACATCAAACCTGGCGCTCTGTCCCGTCTGTTCGAGGGTCCCGGGGCTGAGTGGACCGAAACTATTCTCCCGGAGGGGAGGGTGGTCGGCGCCTTGTGTGGGGGGTCGAACAGCAGGTGAGAGAGGCCGGTCGAGAGGGGGAAGCTCCGGAGGGGTGTCCGGCGGGTCGTCTATGGGTTCCTGAGCATTAACGTTCCGATGTCATCCAGTGGGGTCACGAATCCAAGTTTGTCGGCCAACCGGGAATTCAGAGAACGTTGGCTGCCATCCGCCAACGTTTTTGGTGGCCTTCCATGGCTACGGACGTCAGACAGTTTGTATTAGCCTGTTCAGTCTGTGCTTGTAATAAAGCATCTAATCAACCTCCCTCTGGTCTGCTAAAATCTTTGCCCGTGCCCTCCTGCCCCTGGTCTCATGTAGCCCTTGATTTTGTCACTGGTTTACCGGCGTCCAATGGTAACACTGTCGTATTGACTGTGGTGGATCGTTTTTCCAAAGTGGTTCATTTTATTCCCCTGCCTAAACTCCCTTCTGCCAAAGAGATGGCTCAGGTTTTGTTTAATCACGTCTTTCGGTTACACGTCATGTCTTTCGGTTACACCGACTGATGTAGTGTCAGATAGGGGTCTTCAGTTCATCTCTCGTTTTTGGCAGGAGTTTTGTAGACAGATCGGCGCTACAGCCAGCTTGTCTTCTGGTTATCATCTGCAGACCAATGGGCAATGCGAACGGGCTAATCAGGATCTCGGTCGAACGCTTCGCTGTCTGTCATCACAATATCCAAATTCTTGGTGCCAACAGCTCCCATGGGTCGAGTATTCTCATAATTCTCTTCCCGTCGCATCTACTAATTTGTCCCCGTTTGAATTATCCATCGGTTATCAACCTCGCATTTTCCCATCACAGGAGCCCGGCGCAGCGGTTCCGTCTGCTTTAGCTTTCGTGCGCAGGTGCAGACGCACTTGGAGGAGAGCTAAAACACTTTTATTACGAAGCTCCAGACGAACTAAAGCTGCGGCTGATCGTCACCGGCGACCTCCACCTCGTTATATGTGTGGACAAAAGGTATGGCTTTCTACCAAAGATTTGCCTCTCCGTGAGCCTTCTCATAAGCTGGCTCCCCGTTTCATTGGGCCATACAGTATTTTTAAGGTCATTAGTCCGGTAGCGTTTAAGCTTAAGTTACCTCCTATTCTTGGTCGGGTTCACCCAGTTTTTCATGTATCCAGGGTTAAACCTGTGATTTTTGCTCAGAACAATTCCCCCGTCTCTGCCCCAAGACCCCCCACCCCCCGTCTAGCGGATGGTGCTCCTGCCTATACTGTTAGGCGATTACTAGATTCTCGTCGCAGGGGCAGAGGTTTTCAGTATTTAGTGGACTGGGAGGGTTACGGTCCGGAGGAGAGGTGCTGGGTTCCGTCCCGAGATAAACCGTTCTCTTTTAATAGCACGCTGTTCTGTCTCTCGTTGCGCACTCATTGCTTTGGTTGGTTTCTGTCAGTTTGTCCAGTCCAGTCAAAGGCATTACGCTGTCTCTCTTCAGTCTTCCTCTGATCATGTCGCAGGCATCTGGATACTTGTCAAGGCCAGTATTCACTCGCCTGTGGATGTACGTGAACTTGTCCTCGAGTGAACTCTGTCCTGTTTTCCCGAGGTGACTGGTGCGCTTTGTTTTTAGGCGAGATCCAGTCTTTTCCAGGTTCCAGTGAGCTTCTCTTCCTGTCGGGCTTTGTCCTGCCTTCTGTGTTGTGCATGGATGGTATCGTCAGTCATCTGTGTGTGAGGATTTCTCTCCGGTCACCGACCAGAGTGGATTACAGCGTTGGACGCCGCGGGTGGTCTCTCTGCTGTGGACTGTGACTTTAGTACTCTATCTGACCCTATCGCTATCTCTTCTAAATAAACTTTGTGACCTTGCATTTGACTCCGAGATCTTTTCTGACAGAGCAGAATATGAAATAATCTGATCCCGTAAGTAAGCCTTTAAAGATTCCCAGAGGAGTGTCTTAGAAATGTAGCCTAGAAATCTAGACGCACCCTAGCGGCAGCAAATCTAATTTGCCGCGAGTGTCGTTTAGCAACTCTCAATACACTTCTGAGCTTCTGGAAGACTTGGAGTTAAGCTTTTCTCTAAGAAAAGAACGGCACCAAAGTCATTCTTAAGAAGGGAAGATGTGTTCAGAGTTTTGCCGAACGGATACAGTTTAATCTTTCAACGAGCTCTGCTTCACCTTCGTTGCTCTTGTTGGATGTAGCACTATCCAATTGCGTGCACGCCATGCAGAGGGAGTTTGAAAGACAACCGTTTATCCCGCCCCTCGTATTGAGCTGTCAATGGTGAGTTTCCAGACCAAACATTTTGATGTGGGGCTGGCTTGTCAGGCTATTAGATATGGGTTCCGATTCAGATTGGTTGAGAGATGTAAAATCCTCAATAGTACTTATGAAAAATTTATGGAATTTGACATCAGACAAAAGAGATATGTTAAATCTCCAGTGGGTGTAGTAGAACGATGAGATTATAATCTCAGACGAGAACTGAATGTCCAAGGTTAAAGGCGAGTGGTCTGAAATAATGATAGGATGATCTGTCACTTTGGGCATTAGTCTGGTATCAATAAAAAAATAATCAATATGGGAGAATATCTGGTGCACATGTGAATAAAAGGAGTATTGTATTGTAGTTTTATGTCCAACAATGGCATACAGGGGTCAATGTAGCCATTGTTGGACATAAAACTACAGAGAGTTCTAGCCTGAGAATAACTGATTCAAGCTGACTTTAGAACGGTCTAGCTGAGAATTCACAACACAATTCATGTCCATGCCAAATATAATAAATACATAATTTAATGATAGTAGTTTCTTAAACAGATTATTAAATAAAACAGGATTGTCAAAATTTGGTGCATATACGTTGATAAATAGAACTGTAACATGGTATATAGTCCCTAAAATGATCAAATACCTGCAGTCCTTGTCAGAAATGATTTTGGTCTGTGTAAATGGAACTGATTTGCTAATCAGAATGGCAACCCCTCTGGCCTTAGAATTAAAGCTGGAATGGAATACCTCTGCAACCCAGGGACATCTCAACCGTGTCCGGTCATTATTTCGCATGTGTGTTTCCTGCAAAAAAAAAAAAACAATATCAGGCTTTAAGCGTTTTAAATGAGAGAAGACCTTTGAGTGTTTGACAGCACTCCCTAGACCCTTGATATTCCAACTGACAAATCTCGTATTTAAAGCTTTAACACTTGTCATGTTTAGTTTTGTCACGGTTCATGGATTCCCTGTCTCACTCTTGGGTGCGTGTTGAATGTAGGTGAGGGCGGAGCCTGGGATTGGCTCATCACGCACCTGTGGCTGATCACCTGCACCAGCTGCAACTCATCACCTTCACCCTATTTAGTCTCTCTGTTTCTCTCTTGTCTTTGTCAGAGCGTTGTTGGATGTTTCCCCTTGTGTCTCCGTGTTGGTTGTCGTTTCCCCCTTCCGTGAAACGCTGGATCCCTTCCCGGATTACCTCAACCGCGCTCCCGAGTCACTGCTGCTCACAGCCTGCCCGTGTCGCCAACAGAGTCTCTCTCACTGCTCCGTCTTATCCGGACTTCTTCTGTGTTCTGAGTTTTGGCTTCTGTGACACTTCTGTCAATAAACTAGTTACTTGCAATTGAATCCTGCCTCTGTGAATCCGTTACAGAACGCTCTGACCAACCATGGATTCAGCGAGTATCAACGCCCTACTGACCAGCAGCAACGAGAGACTGGACCAGCAGGAGGCGAACTTAACTGCCACAGGACAGGCAGTACACACCTTGGTGGCACGGGTGGCCGAGCTGACCCAACAGATGCAACAACTCGTCGGTCCCACTGTGCCCGACCCACCGCCGATTCCCCACACACCATCTGCATCACGGCAACCGGAACCACGTCTGCCTACCCCCGAGAGTTATGCCGGTGAGAGCAATTATTGCAGAGCCTTCCTTACCAAGTGTTCCTTGTTTTTCGCTCTTCAACCGCAGACTTTCAACACGGGAAGATCCAAGGTGGCATTCGTCCTCACCCTGCTCTCCGGACGAGCCGCACTTTGGGGAACGGCGGTGTGGGAGAACCAACATCCTTGCTGCTCCTCGTTCCAGACGCTGGCGGCAGAGATGAGAAGGGTGTTTGACCGAGCGGTGACCGGAAGAGAAGCGGCACGTCAACTCGCAGAGCTCCGCCAAGGTAACCGCTCGGTCTCGGATTATTCCATCGAGTTCCGCACCCTGGCCGCCGAGTGCAAGTGGAACGAGGAGGCACAGTGGGACATGTTCCTGCATGGGCTGGCTGACCGCATCCAGAAGGAGATATTCGCCATCGACCTTCCGGAGAAGATTGACGGTCTCATTGACCTTGCTTTGAGGGTGGACGCTCGTCTGAGTCGGCTGAGGTCCAGGATGGAGCCTCAGCATGGGAGTGTCGAATGCCCTCAGGCCAGCGCTACGGATGCGGTCAGCTACACCTTCGACCCGGAGCCCATGCAGGTGGGTCGAGCTCGGCTCTCCCGGGAGGAGAAGGCGAGACGGAGATCCCGTGGTCTTTGCCTGTACTGCGGCGGGAACGGACACCTGCTAGACTCCTGCCCGGTAAAAGACCACGCCCGGCGGTAAAAGGAAGGCTACTGTCGGGCGGGATCTCCGTGGAAAAGACCTCATCCTCCACTCTCCTCCCGGTGAGATTGCTGTGGGCAGCTCAGGATTTTTCCAGCCTCGCCCTCCTCGACTCGGGAGCGGAAGGTAACTTCATTGACTCTGCCCTTGCTCACAAACTTAACATACCCACCATTGCACTCAAGAACACCATTTCTGTCAACGCACTCAACGGACAAGTTCTCCCTGACATTTCATTCACCACTGAACCACTTACACTGATCACTTCCGGCAACCACACAGAACGCATTTCATTTTTCATCCTGGACTCCCCTTTGGCTCCCGTTGTCCTCGGTCACCCTTGGCTGGAGTTACACAATCCAAGGGTTGACTGGGGACAAAACTCTGTGTCTGCGTGGAGTGATAGATGTTATGAGTCTTGTTTGGTGTCTGCTTGTTCGTCTGTTTCTCGTTCTGTTTTTCAGAGTGAGACGGTGAATCTGTCTAACGTGCCTCCGGAGTACCTCGACCTGAAGGAAGTGTTCAGTAAGTCCCGAGCTGCTTCTCTCCCTCCGCATCGTCCCTATGACTGTGCTATAGATTTACTCCCAGGTAAGTCTCCGCCTAAGGGCAAACTATACTCTCTTTCTATTCCAGAGAGGGAGGCCATGGAGAAATATATTTCTGATTCTCTAGCCTCCAAATTCATCCGCCCTTCCTCTTCTCCAGCGGGGGCGGGGTTCTTCTTCGTGGGGAAGAAGGATGGTTCTCTGCGACCTTGCATTGATTACCGAGGGCTGAATAACATCACGGTAAAGAATACCTATCCTTTGCCGTTGATGTCTTCAGCTTTCGAGAGGTTACAGGGAGCATCCGTCTTCCAAGTTGGACTTACGTAACGCTTATCATTTGGTTCGCATCAGGGAGGGGGATGAATGGAAAACCGCATTTAATACCCCCAGGGGGCATTTTGAATACTTGGTCATGCCTTTCGGCCTTTCCAACTCCCCAGCGGTTTTCCAGGCACTCGTCAATGATGTGTTGAGAGACATGGTCGACCAATTCATATATGTCTACCTGGATGACATTTTGATTTTTTCTTCGTCTCTCCAGGAACATGTTCGACACGTCAGACGAGTGCTTCAGAGGTTGCTAGAGAATGGGCTTTTTGTCAAGGCGGAGAAATGCGCTTTTCATGCACAGTCTGTTCCTTTTTTAGGGTACATCGTGTCATCGGAGGGAATGCGCATGGATCCCGACAAGGTTAAGGCTGTGATGGATTGGCCAAGTCCAGATTCCCGTAAGGCCCTACAGAGGTTTCTGGGGTTCGCCAATTTCTATCGGCGTTTTATTCGCAATTTCAGCCAACTAGCCGCACCTCTGACTGCCTTGACCTCTCCCCGAATGACGTTCAGGTGGTCCGATACAGCCGAGGCTGTATTCGCCAAACTGAAAAGCCGCTTTGTTTCGGCTCCCATCTTAGTCGCCCCTGATCCCACACGTCAGTTCGTGGTAGAGGTCGACGCGTCAGAGGTGGGGGTAGGAGCGGTTCTCTCACAGCGCTCTCCCTCAGATGACAAGATGCACCCGTGCGCGTTTTTCTCCCATCGTCTTTCTCCTGCCGAACGCAATTATGACATTGGTAACAGAGAGTTGTTGGCCGTCAAGTTAGCGTTGGAGGAGTGGCGTCATTGGCTTGAAGGGTCGGGGGTACCTTTTATTGTATGGACGGATCATAAGAACCTTGAATATATTAGATCTGCTAAAAGACTCAACTCCAGGCAGGCTCGGTGGGCACTTTTTTTCGGACGTTTTGACTTTGTTCTCTCGTACCGCCCCGGGTCTAAAAACATCAAACCCGACTCTTTATCTCGTATTTTTGATGCTTCCGAACGCCCGGTTACTCCCGAGTGTATTTTGCCAGAGAAGATAGTTATCTCTACACTCACATGGGAGATCGAATCGAAGGTCAAAGTGGCCTTAGAAGGGGTAACGCCCCCGCCCGGCGGCCCACCGAGTTGTTTGTTCGTTCCGGAGGGGTTAAGATCCGAGGTCCTCAAATGGGGTCACTGCTCCAACATTGCCTGTCATCCAGGGGTAAACCGCACTTGCAGTTTAATAAAGCAACGATTTTGGTGGCCACTTATGGCTCGCGACGTTCGCAGTTTTGTTTTGGCTTGCTCGGTCTGTGCGGTTGGTAAGACATCTAACCAACCTCCCCAGGGGTTACTTCAGCCGCTGTCTGTTCCTTCGAGACCCTGGTCCCACATCGCTCTAGATTTTGTTACCGCCCTCCCGCCCTCCCAGGGCAAGACGGTCGTTTTGACCGTCGTGGACCGATTCTCGAAGGCAGCACATTTCATTCCCTTGCCCAAATTACCCTCAGCCAAGGAGACTATCTAGAGCGGTATCTGTAGTAGATCACGTCTTTCGGTTACATGGCCTCCCGATGGACGTGGTCTCCGACAGAGGTTCCCAATTTGTGTCCAAATTTTGGCAGGAGTTTTGTAAATTACTAGGAGCCACGGTTAGTCTGTCTTCGGGTTATCACCCCCAAAGCAACGGTCAGACCGAGAGAGCCAATCAGGATCTGGAGAGAGTGTTGCGATGTTTGGTATCCAAGAATCCTTCATCCTGGAGCCAGCAACTCTCTATGGTTGAGTACGCTCATAACTCGTTACCAGTGTCATCTACGGGCCTTTCGCCATTTGAGTGTAGTGTAGGTTACCAGCCACCTATTTTTCCTAGTCTGGATTCCGAGGTCGCGGTCCCCTCTGTTCACGCCTTTATCCAGAGGTGTCATCGCACATGGACCAGAGCCCGTGAGACTCTGCTCCAGGTGGGAGCGCGCACCAAGGCTAAAGCCGATCGCCACCGGTCTAAGCCTCCCGTTTACGTCGTCGGTCAAAAAGTGTGGCTTTCTACCAAGAACATTCCTCTCCGCTCCGTATCTAATAAACTTGCTCCCAAATTTATCGGCCCGTTCACTGTCACCAAGATCATTAGTCCGGTGACAGTCCGCCTCAAACTCCCTCCGGCGTACAGGAGGATTCATCCCGCCTTCCATGTATCCAAAATCAAACCTGTTTTTCACTCCCACCTTAATCCGCCAGTCCCGGTTCCCCCACCGCCGCGACTCGTAGATGGGGAACCAACTTATTCGGTTAATCGCATTCTGGATTCTAGACGGAGGGGACGCGGTTTCCAGTACTTGGTGGACTGGGAAGGTTACGGTCCGGAGGAGAGAAGTTGGGTTCCTGCTAGGGACATTCTGGATCACTCCCTTATTGATGATTACAATCAACAGGTAAGGTCGGCTGGGAGCGTCAGGGGACGCTCCTAGGGGGAGGGGTACTGTCACGGTTCATGGATTCCCTGTCTCACTCTTGGGTGCGTGTTGAATGTAGGTGAGGGCGGAGCCTGGGATTGGCTCATCACGCACCTGTGGCTGATCACCTGCACCAGCTGCAACTCATCACCTTCACCCTATTTAGTCTCTCTGTTTCTCTCTTGTCTTTGTCAGAGCGTTGTTGGATGTTTCCCCTTGTGTCTCCGTGTTGGTTGTCGTTTCCCCCTTCCGTGAAACGCTGGATCCCTTCCCGGATTACCTCAACCGCGCTCCCGAGTCACTGCTGCTCACAGCCTGCCCGTGTCGCCAACAGAGTCTCTCTCACTGCTCCGTCTTATCCGGACTTCTTCTGTGTTCTGAGTTTTGGCTTCTGTGACACTTCTGTCAATAAACTAGTTACTTGCAATTGAATCCTGCCTCTGTGAATCCGTTACAAGTTTATATCACAACCGGAATTGCAACCACAATTTGACCTCCAAAACAGAGGAGAGAAAAAAAGAAAGAAAAGGAAAGAAGAAAAAACAACAACAAAAAAAACGAGGGAACAAGAACAAGGCAGAAATAGTAGATAAACCTAAACCCCCCTCCCCCCGCACCTACTATTACCCCATCCCTAAATGATAGGATACCGGTGCAGACTCCACTAGGAGTCAATAGCAGAACAGCTAAACTCTGTGTATTAGACCTATCAGTCCTCTTCATACTTCTCCAAACTCAACAGGAGCTCCTGCACAATAGTGCAAAAAAAACTAACATAAATTACAGGGTGTACATTCAACTAGAACAATATAACTAGATTGATCCTGAGAAAGATATTTGCTTATCAAGACAATAAAATGTTGGTGCCACTGTTCCTTATGTCTCAAAGTCAGATTCGCTTTGATGTTACATGAACGTTTAAAGTAATTTTTTAGGCAGATGGCACTCAAAATCAGCTATACCTATTTAAGGGTTTTGATAAAAACAGCAGCCTCTCCAAGGGATGTGAAATCCTTTGTAACACCTCCACTCGTTGTGATCCGGAGGACAGCAGGATATATCAGTCCATACCGTAAACCTGGAATGTCCCTGAGTTGCCTCCTAACATCGTTAAAGGCAGTGCGTGCTCTCGCTGTCCGGGCTGTGTGATCCGGGTTCCATCTAGAAGATAGAGATTGTAGAGTCCCCAATCTTGATCTGCTGCTGGGTCCTGGCATGTTGAAGGATGTCGGCACAATCGGCGTAATAATGTAAACGTGATATTATGGGACGTGGCCGGATTTGGGCTTAGGGTTTAAGGACCGATGAGCACGATCCCCCTTATCCCCCAATTCAGACTTTGTAGCGGCTAGGTTAGCCGTCAACCATGTTTCCACATTTTGCAATTCTGACTTTATTTGGGATAAGTGTTAAGTCATAGCTATCTGTAACTCAGACTTGAAAATGCCTACCATCTCTTCTCGGAGAGCAATAAGAAGTTCGGCTTTAAAGCAAACAAAAGCCAAACTTGGAACGGTGACGGTGTCGTCGGTACTAACGGCATCTCCGTCATGAGGGGGCGGTCCGACAGGATCACGCTGGGCCGGGGATGTAGCCCCTGCATTAGGTCGCATTCTCTGTGCCGGAATATGTACACACCGCGTCGGTTAAAAAATACCCTGATAGTCTTTATAAAAAGTTTCTGCAAGAGCCCCCAGAGTCACGTCTTTACGCCATTGGCCACTAACAGGAAGTCCCTCAATATTCTTCATCAGTGATTCTAATTTTCCCATAACAATATTCAACTGTAAAATTCTTAGCAATTGCCATTGTCGACATTTGCAAACATGGCTGTACGGCATTTTTGTTTTACTGAGTCTGTGTTTAAACTTGGCATTAAGATGCGACCTATATCCGGTTGTTGTCCACATGATATGATGATATAGTGCAAATGAGCATATTCAAGTTAAGCTGGAGTAGTGCAAGATGCATATGTAAACAGATGTTGCTGTATTAAACAGTCTGGTGTGCAAATGAGCATTCCAATAGTGCAAATGAAGTAAAGACAGATGTGAGAGGAGAGAGTTAGCTGTGTATGAGGGGAGTTGGGTCAACGAGGGTTAGAGTTCAGTAAAGAGACATCTTTTGGAAAAAAAGACAAAAGTTTTTTAGTCTGCTGGTCCTGGTCAGGAGGCACCTGAAACGTCTGCCAGAGGGCAGGAGAGTAAACAGTCTGTAGGCAGGGTGAGAGGAGTCTTTAAGGATGCTGTGAGCTTATTTAATTCTATAAACTATCCAACTCAAACTAGCCAATTAAAATTTTGTTGCAATATTGTCCTGTTTAACACTGTGAAGCTGCTTTGAAACAATCGTCATTGTAGAAGCGCTATATAAATAAAGTTGATTGATTGATTGATTGATTCATGCAGACAGGTAGTGAAGTCCCTGTGATGCGTTGGGCAGTTTTCACCACCCGTTGCAGTGCCTTGCGCTCTGCAGTAGAGCAGCTCCCATATCATACTGTAATACAGTTGGTCAGGATACTTTATATTGCACAGCGATAGAAGTTCACCAGGATAGCTGAGGAGAGCTGGTTCTTCCTCAGTGTCCTCAGGAAGAAGAGGCGCTAGTGAGCCTTCTTGACCAGGCTGGAGATGTTGGTTGTCCAGGACATGTCCACTGAGATGTGGATCCCCAGGAACTTGAAACTGGAGACATGCTCAACAGCCATTCCATTGATGTTAATGGTGGTGTGTGTGCCTCTTGACTCTTTCCTGAAGTCCACAATGAGCTCCTTCTTTTTGGTGGTGTTGAGGAGCAGGTTATTTAAATAATGGACAGATGCAGTTTTGACAAGAATTTAAATGTATTTCACCTTGACAATAATTTAAAACTGGTCATTAACACATAAATGATATACTCTGTGCCATCTTTTATTTTAATTTTGCAACAATATCTAAATGTCATTGTCACTGCACTGCTAGTGTAAATCAGTCATGAGATCTAAATGAAGAGCTGCATGCTGCTTAAGTTAACGTAACTTACTGCTAGAGGAATAATCGGAACACACAATGAATTTTATATTTAATGTTAACTATATCTTTTTATTGTATCATCAGCATGTTTTATAAATAATCTTCAATTTTTGTCTACAATATGCATTGCATTCTACAAACTTAGTACTTAAATAATCAACTTTGGAAATATTTCTTAATTTAAACAACTTTGATCTAAGACATTTATATTTAAATTTAATCATTTAGCAGACGCTTTTATCCAAAGTGATTTACAAAAAGGGGAGAGCAATAGAAGTGATGTAATGGTGATGTAATTTTGATCATTTAAATTGTCATATAGCGACAATGTGGGCAGATCAGTAATATAGCTGATATAGTTAATTTAGTTGAATAATTACATTTTTTTGATATTTCATTTAAACTTTAGTGTCCTCAACTGAGCAAGCCAAGCCAAAAGCCACAGTAGCAAGGAACCAAAACTCAGGTGGCATAATGGAGAAAAATAAATCTTGGGAGAAACCATGCTCAGTTGGGGTGCTAGTTCTCCTCTGTCCAATTAACATACAGTGTATGATTATTATTCTGGCAACCTTACAGGTCAGAAGTTATATTAGATCTGAATATTCAAAAGATCGGAGGCATCAGTCCTTAGATGGGTTTTTTGAGGATAACATGTTGATTGAACAATTTTATTTAATAGATTTTTATTAAATAGGAATAATCAAAGGATCAATCAAACAACTTTATTTATATAGCGCTTTTACAATGATGATTGTTTCAAAGAAACAAGAAGCTTCACAGTGTTAAACAGGACAATATTGCAACAAAATTTTGTTTGGCTGTACAGTCGTTTTGGAGAAAACAGTGATGTTAGCAGCTTATTTTAATTTATCATATAGTGACAATGTTGGCAGATCAGTATTATAGTTTATAGAATTAAATAAGACCTATTTAATTCATTTTATTGGTATTTTTAGTTGAATAACTTTGATCATAATTTTAGTGTCCCCAACTGAGCAAGCCAAGCCAAAGGCGACAGTGGCAAGGAACCAACACTCTAATCAGGGCATGATGGAGAAAAATAAACCTTGTGAGAAACCAGGCTCAGTTGGAGTACCAGTTCTCCTCTGGCCTATTATCAAACAGTGTATGATTATTATTCTGTCAACCTTACAGCTCAGAAATCATATTAGATTGGAATATTCTAAATTTATGGGTATCACGCAAGAGACGGGTTTATTTAGGATGGCGCGTCGATTACACAAGAGTATGAATACTTGAAAGATCGGAGTTATTTGTCGAAGACTGGTTTATTGAGGAGGACGTGCCGGTGAGGCAAATTCAGAGTAGACACTGATTGACACGGCTCAGCAGACACTCCAGGATGTGTTGGTCATATCCAGACGCAGGTCCACCATCCGATCCGGACACGACCTGGATCCGGCCGACTGCAGTAAACCTTGAGATAAAGGGAGACACTAACATTAGTGTAGATGCCACTCTTTTTATGGTGTAACAAGTACTTCAGGTGTACATCAGGGGAAGTGTTCCCAGGTCCGGCTAGCCTAGTTAATGCAGCCTAACAATCAGTCAATTTATTTGAATAATGAAAGTTTTAATGTTCAATTTTAATATTCATACAATGTTCTACGTGTATGCAATAGTAAAGAGATGCGTTTTTAGTCTAGATTTAAACTGACAGAGTGTTTCAGCTTCCCAAAACAATGCTAGGAAGACTATTCCAGAGTTTAGGTGCTAAATAGGAAAAGGATCGACCGCCTGTAGTTGATTTAGATATTCTAGGTATTATCCGCTGGCCAGAGTTTTGAGACCACAATAGACGTGATGGAGTATAATGTGTTAAGAGCTCGCTTAAAGGGTTACTTCAGCAATTAGCATATGACTTTGTATCAGTAGAAACCCTGGAGTATATTCAAATTGTTGTGCTTTCCCCCCTCATATCCCCCTGAGACAAGAGATTTATGCCTTTTATTTCTAAAAAAATTCCTCCCATGACGCAAATTGATGATATTTGCATCAGCTTTGGAATGTTTAGCCAAAGGCTAAAGACTACAGCCAGCAGAGGCAGCCATTTCCACGTTTTCAACCCGCTCATGGGGGATGGGAGATCAGTGCTATGAGACTCACATGGCGACTCCATCATTATATTGAACAGACAAATTCAGTATTTATTTGTAGAGTCTGTACTCAAACTCAGTCACAGTAATCCAGTAGCGGTGGCTTTGGGAATGGCCTCACAGGGCAGCGAAGCATTCTGGGAATTGCAGTCTTTCATCCCCATGAGACAAAAATGCATATTCTGTCTTTTCTCAGTCTAGAAGGCACCAAGTTCAAAAATAATTTCACATTTCTACTACATTAATGACCCAGTTTAAATACAGGTTCATCTTTCCAGCGCTGAATTCCCCTTTTAAGTACTGGGGAGCTAAACCATTTAGTGTTTTGTAAGTAATAAGCAAGATTTTAAAATGTATGCAATGTTTAGTAGGGAGCCAGTGCAGTGTTGACAGAACTGGGCTAATATGATCATACTTCCTGGATCTAGTAAGAACTCGAGCTGCTGCGTTTTGCACTAGTTGGAGTTTGTTTATTAAGCGAGCAGGGCAACCACCCAGCAGAGCATTACAGTAATCTAGCCTTGAGCTCATGAACGCATGTACTAACTTGTTAGCATTTTGCCTTGAAAGCATGTGCCGTAATTTAGATATATTTTTAAGATGGTAGAATGCAGTTTTACAGATGCTAGAAACATGACTTTCAAATGAAAGATTGGTATCAAAGAGCACACCCAGGTTCCTGAGGGCTTGACAGAGCAATACAATACAATACAATATTTATTTGTAAAGCACATTTAAATACAACCAAGGCTGACCAAAGTGCTGTACATAGGAGAGAATAAAATGCAGAGCAGTACAGGACAAAAGAAACAACTGAAAAAATAAAACAAAAATAAAAATAAAAAGCAGTAATCATATCAGAGGCAATGAGCATCAAAAGCAAGAGAAAACAAAAAAGTCTTTAAAGAAGATTTAAAGATGGAAACTGACAGAGCCAGTCTGATATAGAGAGGCAGACTGTTCCAAAGTTTTGGGCCTGCAGTCGCAAAAGCACGGTCACCTCGTTTTTTAAGCCTGGATCTAGGTACAATGAGGAGACAGTGATCGCTGGATCTCAAAGTACGAGAAGGAGTGTATGGACAGAGCAGATCAGTCAGGTATTGAGGGGCCAAATTGTTAAGAGCTTTATACACAAAAAGTAAAATTTTTAAAATCAATTCTGAATTTAACAGGTAGCCAATGAAGTTTGATTAAAATAGGGGTGATCGACTCATACTTCCGTGTCCCAGTGAGGAGTCTAGCTGCTGCATTTTGCACTAATTATAGGCGAGAGAGAGAAGACTGAGATAGACCAAAGTGAATATAAAGTGAATTACAGTAGTCTAGTCGTGATGTTACGAATGCGTGAGTCACTATTTGACGATTGCTCTTAGTTAAAAACGGTTTCACTTTAGAGATTTGGCGGAGCTGAAAAAAGCATGACTTTACAACAGCACTGATCTGCTTCTCAAATTTTAAGTTGTGGTCAAACAGAAAGCCCAGATTTCTTGCGCATTTGGTTTCATACGGTGCGAGAGAACCACGCTCAGCATCAAACACACAGTTATCCTTAGGCCCAAAGATAATTATTTCGGTTTTATTTTCGTTTAGGTTTAGAAAGTTACTTGAAAGCCAAAGTTTAAGATCACTTAAACAGGCAAACAAGGGTTGTAGACCATTTTTATCATTATGTTTTAAAGGAAAATAAATCTGAGTATCGTCAGCATACAAATGGAAGGATACATCATATTTATTAAAGATGGAAGCCAGCGGTAACAGATACAGAATAAACAATATGGGGCCGAGGATTGATCCCTGTGGGACTCCGCAGTTCAGAGGTACACTAGTGGAGGATTGATGACCAATACGGACACTAAAACATCTATTGTTCAGATAAGAGCGGAACCACTGCAAGACAACGCCTCGAAAACCCAAAGATGTCTCCAGGCGTCGCAACAGGACCTCATGGTCAACTAAGTCAAATGCAGAACTCAAATCTAGTAAGACTAAGGCCATTGATTTCCCAGAGTCAGTTTCAGTGAAAATATCACTTGACACTCTTAAAAGAGCAGATTCAGTACTGTGTAGAGCTTTAAAACCAGATTGAAATGTTTCATGGAGAGAATTTGCGGATAAGTATGATTGTAGTTGAATCAGTACAACTCGCTCCAGGATCTTTGAAATAAAAGGTAGATTAGAAATAGGACGATAGTTAGAAAGAGTGGAAGGATCGAGATTAGTTTTTTTAAGATATGGCGTCACCACAGCAACTTTCAGACTGTTAGGGAAGGAACCCGTTGACAGGCATTTGTTAATTAAAAGTAACAGACCCGGTCCAACTGTGTCCATAATTTGCCTAAGGAAAAAAGGTGGAATAACATCCTGTGGACAGATAGTGGGTTTTAAGTGACCAACAATTTCATTACATGTGTTCAGATCAATCAACTCAAACTCAGACCAGATAGATGAACATAATGGAACATCATGTGTATACACTGAGTTGGACAATTGAGATCGTAAAATTGTGATCTTATCAACAAATAACTTTGCAAAATTGTCGCAGAGAGCAGTAGAGGGCTCTAAGATGGGATGCACAGAGGGATTTAAAACAGAGTTGATAGTAGCAAAGAGAACTTGAGGTTTATGGGAATTATTAGAAATAAGTTCAGAAAAATGTTTGCATTTTGCAGACTTTGCAGCTTTCTGAAACACCTTATAGGCATTTTGCATGGTTTCATACGAAACCTACAGACGGTCCTTTTTCCATTGGCGCTCCGCCTGTCTACATGCCCGTCTAAGGGTACGTGTAGTGTCAGTGTGCCAGGGCACTGGTGCAGGCTTGTGGTTTTTGTACCTCAAAGGTGCAATATAATTCATGATATCTGCGCAGGTGGAATTAAAAAGATTAAGATGTGCATCAGCATCCAGGTTATGGAGGGAAGAGACAGATTCCAGGCAGTTACGTACATCGTGATAGGCTGTGGAAAAAACTTCACTAGAGCGTTGGGTAAGACAACGAGTTAAACGTGCCAGCGATGGATTCTTAAGTGTGCGTCCAGTGAGAGGAACAGTAAAAAGTACAGGCATGTGGTCAGAGAAAGATGCACTGTTTATTTCTATATTTGAAATAGAGAAACCATGGGTTAAAATCAAATCAAGGGTGTGGCCATGGATATGTGTTGGACCAGAAACCCACTGAATAAAGTCGAAAGACTCAATCATATTTAGAAATTCAGCTGAAAATGGTTTCGAAGCACAGCAAACATGAATGTTGAAATCACCCAGCAGTAAAATTTTGTCATATTTGATAACTAGATCCCCCATTAGAGCAGCAAGCTCACTTAGAAAGTCCTTATTTTGCTGAGGAGGACGATAAATTAGAGGTATGACAATGGGGTTAACTAAGCACCTAAACATCCACAAACATCGCACCTAACGTTAGGCCAGGCGACCGTGCTACGAATGTTTAAAAGTGATGAACGGTCATAGACCAATATAGCATTACAATATAAAACTAGATGAGACATATATAAAAACATGGCAGGTACAAGATATAGCAATAAGGCAGTCTGCAGACGGCATGCCAAAGACATCGGCGCCATCTTCCCGCAAGCCATCAAGTGTTAGACAATATTCAAGGTTTCACTACTTGTGGCTCCACTACTTGTAGAGCTTTTCTGTCCAATAATTAAAATGTTTGTTTCATCTGAATTAAGTTGCAGGAAATTACTATTCATCCGTGTTTTATAAAAATAAATATAATATTTATAATAATAAAGATTTAAACTGACATAGTGTGTATGCTTCTTGAATAATGCTAGGAAGACTGTTCCAGAGTTTAGTTGCCAAATAGGAAAAGGATCGACCTGCTGCAGTTGATTTTAATATTCTAGGTATTATCAACTGTGATAACTATGTGAATGTAATTATGTGAATGCCATAATTGAGACCGCAATAGACGTGATGGAATATAATGTGTTAAGAGCTTGCTCAAGTACTGGGGAGCTAAACCGTTTAGTTCTTTGTAAGTAATTCGCAAGATTTTAAAATGTATGCAATGTATAATAGGAAGCCAGTGCAGTTTTGATAGAACCAGGCTAATATGGTCTTTTTTCTTAGTTCTAGTAAGAACTTGAGCTGCTGCATTTTGGACCAGCTGCAGTTTAGTTATTAAGCAAGCAGGGAAACCACCCAGTAGAGCATTACAGTCTTTTAGCCTTGATGTCATGAACTGTTCAGAATTTGTCACTGAAAGCATGTGCCGTAAATTAGGTATATTTTTAAGATGGTAGAATGCAATCAATCAATCATCAATCAATCAACTTTTACAATGGAGATTGTTTCAAAGCAGCTTCACAGTGTTAAACATGACAGTGTTAAACAAAATTTGATTTAGCTAGTTTGATTTGGAAATTTTTGTGTCCCCAGCTGAGCAAGCCAAGTCAAAGGCGACAGTGGCAAGGAACCAAAACTCTATCAGGGCATGATGGAGAAAAATAAACCTTGGGAGAAACCAGACTCAGTTGGGGTACCAGTTCTCCTCTGGCCTATTATTAAACAGCGTATAATTATTATTCTGGCAACCTTACAGGCAGTGTTATAGTCAAGACCAGCTCATTCGAGTCTGAGTCGAGTCCGACTTCAGAGAGGCTCGAGTCCAAGTTGAGTCCGAGTTCATAGAGGGTCGAGTCCGAGTTGAGTCCGAGTTCAGAGACGGTCGAGTCCGAGTCGAGACCGAGTTCAAAAAGGGTCGAGTCCGAGTCGAGACCGAGATATGAGAGATTTTTATTCTGGCAACCTGATTTCTGACCTGTAACAGAAATCATCGTTAGATCGGAATATTCAAAATTTCAGGGTATCATGGAAGAGACGGGTTTATTTAGGATGGTGCGTCGATTACACAAGAGTATGAATATTTGAAAGATCGAGTTCATCAGGTGTTATGGGAAGTGTTTCCGGTTCCGGCTGACCTAGTTTATGCAGCCTAACAATCAGTCACTTGATTTGAATAATGAAAGTTAAAAATGTTCTATGTATATGCCAAAGTAAAGAGATGTGTTTTTAGTCTAGATTTAAACTGACAGAGTGTGTCTGCTTCCCGAACAATGCTAGGAAGACTGTTCCAGAGTTTAGGTGCTAAATAGGAAAAGGATCGACCACCTGCGGTTGATTTAGATATTCTAGGTATTATCAACTGGCCAGAGTTTTGAGACCGCAACAGACGTGATGGAGTATAATGTGTTAAGAGGTTGCTTAAGTACTGGGGAGCTAAACCATTTAGTGCTTTGTAAGTAATAAGCAAGATTTTAAAATGTATGCGATGTTTAATAGGGAGCCAGTGCAGTGTTGACAGAACTGGACTAATAGGATCATACTTCCCGGTTCTAGTAAGAACTCGAGCTGCTGCATTTTGGACTAGATGGAGTTTGTTTATTAAGCGAGCAGGGCAAACACCCAGTAGAGCATTACAATAATCTAGCCTTGAGCTCATGAACGCATGTACTAACTGTTCAGCATTTTGCATTGAAAGCATGTGCCGTAATTTAGATATATTTTTAAGATGGTAGAATGCGATTTTACAGTTGCTAGAAACGTGGATTTCAAATGAAAGATTGGTATCAAAGAGTACACCCAGGTTCCTCACTGACGACGAGGGCTTGACAGAGCAGTCATCAACTGTTAGACAGTATTCTAGGTTACTACTTGTGGAGCTTTTCTGTCCAATAATTAAAAATTCAGCTTTATCTGAATTAAGTTGCAGGAAATTTCTATTGTAGCGGATTAGCTCTTAAGGGAAATATTAATAATTATTCATAACTCATTAGAATTAAGTAATAATCAATACTAAATGTTCACAAATGAACTGACTGATTGATTGCAATATTAATGTAGCTACATAAAGTTAATCTATTTAAATGATTCAAATATTCATAATTAATCATAAGAAAAGGATATTTTTTTATGGCTACAGAAAAAATATTCTTCCTTTGTATTTATATAAGCGCTTAGAGCGCATAACCAGTTCGATCATTTAAGGGACAATTTGTTTGCAGGCAGGGAGTCAGAACCAAACATATATTGTGCACAAAATTTAATATCTATAAATCACGAACGAGACATGACACACATACATACACAAAACATACATAGCAAGAGTTGAAGTGAAAGTGGTTAGAAGAACCGGGTCAGTACAGAGGGATGAAGTCTAAAGGGTCTAAAACCTTGAGAGAAACCATCGGTGACTACAAGCCCCTTTGTCTGAACAAAGGGGTTTACAGTTTTACTCACTACACAATTTGTTTTGCGTACGATACTTGCATATGGCTTGAGCCGTAGAAGACCGTCCAGGTGGAAATCGCAGAAGAAAGTTTGATGGTTTGGTCTGATGGGTTTTACCACGCATGATTCCTTCCGTGGTGAGTGAAGGAACGATGGTGAACTTGCAGAGTCTCTGATGGTCGAAGAAGGTCCACATGAAGTGTTGGGGCCTGCTGGCCCAATAGTCGTGTGTGGGCCTCGGGTTTCTGGTCCCACACAGCACATGGCTCTGTGTATGGAGGCTCTCCCTGCTTGGAGGGCCTGCATTGGTGGCCTGGCTCAAGGGCCAGCCACGATGATGTGTTTGGTTCAGCCAGAGAGAGAAGAGAGAGGGAGGGCATCCAAGCACCTCTCTTTATAAGGTCTGGGAGTAGTCACACCCTCCTGGGTTAGACTTGACCAATGTGATTGTTGGGATTTCCAAGCGGGAAATTCCTCTGGAGATTTTATGGCTCGTTGTTTCAAGCTTGAATCAATGGGTCTCTGCCCATTCATACTCTAATTAATGCAACAAACACACACTGCATTCTCTGAATAAGTGACATACATGGAAGTGTAAGTCGTGAAGTGAGCATTAATTTGATAGGAGACATGACATATATGAGGTTACCTGAACTAGTAAGTTGATAAGACAAAGACAAAAAGATGCAAAATACCATACAGAAGAAACATTTTACAAGACAGTTATATGTGTTTACATACAATGTCCTGGGGTGCATGTTCATTTATAGATGGTTTGTCTATAATTTGAGGCAAAAGCGTGTGTTTTACAAGCTTTGTGTCTTTAACTGTGGACTTTTCATGTGGCCAAATTCTTTTGGGCCGTAAAACGTCTTATCAGATGGTTTCCCGGGTAACGGAGAATCTTTCTCTGTTGTGTTGGGGGAAGGTCTGTTACTAAGCACAAAGCATTCAAAACATATTTGTTAAATGTAACTGGCGATTGTGTGTTTGATTCGCCTGAGTCGCTACACTATTCATCAAATTTTTTATATCAGCTATGCATTCCGTTAATCTTGTGAATCTGTAAGTTTCGTCAGGGCTTGAGGAAATATAGAGCTGAGTATCGTCAGCATAACAATGAAAACTAACGCCATGCTTCCTAATGATATCTCCCAGTGGTAGCATATACAGGGTGAAGAGCAGCGGTCCTAACACTGAGCCTTGCGGTACTCCATACTGAACTTGTGATCGGTGTGACATCTCTTCACTTACTGCTACAAACTGATAACGGTCAGATAAGTACGATTTAAACCATGCCAATGCCACTAATGCCAACATAATTTTCGATTCTATTCAGAAGAATATTGTGATCGATAGTATCGAATGCAGCGCTAAGATCGAGTAACACTAAAAGAGAGATACAACCACGATCAGATGATAAGAGTAAATCATTTGTAACTCTAATTAGAGCAGTCTCAGTACTATGATACGGTCTAAATCCTGACTGGAAATCCTCATATATACCATTTCTTTCTAAAAAGGAACATAATTGTGAAGACACAGCCTTTTCTAGTATTTTTGTTAGAAATGGTAGATTCGAGATAGGCCTGTAATTGACTAATTCTTTAGGATCAAGTTGCGTTTTTTTAATAAGTGGTTTAATATAGCCAACTTAAAAGTTTTCTGGACATATTCTAATGTCAAGGATGAATTAATAATAATAAGCAGAGGATCTATGACCTCTGGAAGCATCTCTGTTAGTAGCCTAGTCGGTATAGGGTCAAGCATACATGTTGTTGATTTTGATGATTTAACAAGTTTAGCCAATTCTTCTCCTCCTATAGCAGTGAATGAGTGTATTTTTCCTCAGTGACACTACAATGCTCTGTCTGAAGTGATACTGTAGTAGACGGCTGCATGGTTATAATTTTATTCCTAATATTATCAATCTTACTAGTAAAGAAGTTCATAAAGTCATCACTGCTTTGTTGTTTACAAACGTCAGAAGTTGAAACTTTATTTTTTGTTAATTTAGCCACTGTATCGAATAAATACCTAGGGTTGTGTTTGTTTTCTTCTAAAAGAGTTGAGAAATAAGCAGATCAAGCAGTTTTTATGGCCTTTCTATATGCAATCATGCTCTCTTTCCACAAATTGCAAAAAATCCTCCAGTTTTGTTTTCTTCCAGATGCGCTCCATTTTTCTGTCTGCTGTTTTAAGGGCCCGAGTGTGCTCGTTGTACCACGGCGTTGGATTATTTGCTTTAATCTTCGTTAAGCGCCGGGGAGCAACTATGTCTAAAGTGCTAGTAAAGAGAGAGTCAATAGTTTCTGTTGCAACATCAAGTTCCTTTTGGCTATCTGTAATGCTGCGGA
Organism: Pseudorasbora parva; assembly: GCF_024679245.1. Classification (NCBI taxonomy): domain Eukaryota; kingdom Metazoa; phylum Chordata; class Actinopteri; order Cypriniformes; family Gobionidae; genus Pseudorasbora; species Pseudorasbora parva. The sequence continues at coordinate 20,980,709 of NC_090183.1, forward strand.
GATGGAGCTGATGAGAAAGATTATGTACAAAGCAATCTTTAGTCGCAGCGGTTATCGTCCTGTCATATTTGAAGTGAGGGGATGGCTTTGCAGCCTTAGGTAAATTAAGTATACATGATATTAGGTAATGATCTGAGATGTTATCGCTTTGCTGCAGAATTTTTACAGTATCAACATTTATTCCATGTGACATTATTAAATCTAAAGTATGATTAAGGTGATGAGTGGGACCCGATATGTGTTGTCTAACTCTAGTTTAGAATGTCTCTAAATGCCAATCCCAATGCGTCTTTTTCATTGTCTACATGGATATTAAAATCACTAACAATTAGTACTTTATCTACAGCTAATACTAACTCTGATACAAAACCAGCAAATTCTTTGATAAAGTCTGTGTTGTGCCCTGGTGGCCTGTATACAGTAGCCAACACAAATGTCAAATGGGATTTATCATTTACACTACACAATGTTACATAAAGCACCAAAACTTCAAAGGAATTATATTTGAAACTAGACTTCTGAGTAATACTGAAAATATTATTATAAATTACAGCAACACCTCCTCCTTTGCCTTTCAGACGTGGCTCATGTTTATAACAATAATCTTGGGGGGTGCATTTAAAGTAATGTAATCGTCAGCTTTTAGCCAGGTTTCTGTCAAACACAGCACATCTAAGTTATGATCTATAATCATATCATTAACAATAAGCGTTTTTGGAGAAAGGGATCGAATATTCAGCAACCCAAGTTTTATCCATCTGTATTATATCTGTTGTTTATTTTTTGGAAATCAATTACATTTTTTTCGGGGAACAGACAGTCTCTATGTGATAATATCTAGGTGAAAGAGTCTCTATGTGCTGGGATTTAGCTGACTTTGGTGACGTGAGACAGCTAGCAGACTAGCTAGGTTTAGCCAGTTTGTCTGCTTCCTGACCTGGGCCCCAGTGAGTCAAGGTTTAGCTCTAAGACTGTGCCAAATTACTAGAGGGAAGAGCAGCACCGGCCCAGGAGGGATGAATGCCGTCTATCTTCAACAGGTCAGGTCTGCCCCAAAAACTTTTCCAATTGTCTAAGAACCCTATGTTATTTTGCAGACACCACTTAGACAACCAGCCATTGAGTGATGATAATCTGCTGTTAATTTTGGTGATCTCCGATTAGTGAAGTCGAACATCATTAGTGCCAATGTGAATAATAATCTTAGAGAATCTACGATTAGCTTTAGCCAGCACTTTTAAATTTGCGTTGATGTCAGGCGCTCTGGCTCCCGGTAAACATGTGACTATGGTGGCTGGTGTCTCTATTTTCACGTTCTGTGTAATAGAATCGCCAATAACTTGGGCACTTTCAACAGGATCCTAAGTGGGTGCATCACTGAGTGTGGAGAACCTTTTTGATGTTCTAATCGTAACGGAAGAGTGTTTTTTTGATCCGCGACTATGCTTTCTCATCGTCACCCAGCCCTGCTGGCGGGCTCAGCCGGAACCAAACAATGAGTGTTCACTAAGCTAGTCGCATCCAAAGCAGTATCTAAAGCTGTTACATCCTCACTACTCTCACATAAAGCTTGGATGCGTGTCTCTAATTCTGAAATCTTTTCCGTCAGCCTGATTAATTCCTTACATTTATCACATGTGAAGCCCTGTTCGCCAACGGAGATAGATATGCTAAACATGTAGCATGCAGTGCAAGTGACAATGACAGGAGAAGAAGACATGGCTTACCGTATTTGTTGATCAATCCAAAACTTACCACAGTTGTTTGATGGAGTCTATTTAATAATCTAACTCACCACAGTTGTCTAATGAACTCAGAAAACAGGAGACCGGGATGCCGGGATGGAAAGCTACCAGGCTAGCGAAAAGCTAACGCGTGGTAGTGATTTAGATTAAAAGCTAGTGATGTCAAATTTAACTTGATAGGCTATATTAAGCACTATGTTGTGATGAGTAAGTTATATTTAGCTGTGTAGATAACAAAGAAAATATATCAAATAGAGATTCAAACGCAGCTATACAGAGCAACAAACGCTGAGGCAGGCAGGCAGGCAGGCAGCAACAGCAGGCAGACAAGAGCCTGCTGTATAGCCTGCAATTGTTGTCAACAATCTATTGTGATTGTCTATATATATATATACATACAGGGCTTGACATTATATAGTCTATATATATACATACAGGGCTTGACATTAACACCCGCCAAATGCGGGTAGATTTCGGCTGTGGCCAAAATCCATGGCCAAAATCGGCTACGGCTGTGGCCAAAATCATATATATATGATCGCGCCAGGATTTTGACGGAAACGGGTTTAATAGGGATTTGTATGTCTGTGTGTTTGAGAAGTATGCCGTAGGAAGAGGACATTAGACATTTTTGATGGAGATGCTCATTTTATTATTAATTAAACAAGGTTTGGATTTCTCTGTGACACTTTTATCCTATTTTGTAAACAGTAACTATATCAAAAATAATAGTTGAGACATAATGCAGCAGCAATGTGACTTTCCGGAAAACGCGATCACTACAGGAATACAGGATCGCACCTGTTTTGTGCAATTAATTGCATGCTTATTGTGAAATTAAATAGTCGCCATTTATCTTATTAAACACATTAATTTTGTCATAATTTGCTATAACTAAAGTAAACATTACAAAAAAACTGTATTTTCTGCAAGCTTCAAGGATCATTGGAGACTCCAAAAGGAAACCAAATAACCAAATATAAGGAGTCCATATAATTCTATTATATAATAAATTTGTACACACCTAAGCACCCATGAAAAAAAACATTACTAAAGAACCTTTACAGAATGTCACGCCTCTCTTCATCAGACTGCACTGTTTGTCAATGGCTGCTCGCATCAATTTCAAGGCACTGGTTCTCGCCTACAAAACAACCACTGGCTCTGCACCAATATACCTAAACTCGCTTGTTCAGACTTACACACCCTCCAGAAGCTTGCGTTCTGCGAGTGAGCGACGCCTCATGGTTCCATACCAAAGAGGCATGAAATCACTCTCACGGACATTTTCCTGGACCTTTCTTACCTGGTGGAATGACCTGCCGATCTCAATTCGTCAATTCGCCGAATCTGTAGCCATTTTTAAAAAACATCTTAAGACACATCTTTTCCAATTGCACCTGACCAATAAAGAATAGCACTTAACTATCCATTAAATTTAGTTTGTTTGTCCAAAAAAAAAAAAAAAATAAAAAAAATAATGTATAGTACAGTATGTGTACAGAGCAACAACAACGAGATTGTTTTAATTTTAGACATGTTATGTAGCCTTATGTGGTCATACTCAATTCTAGTCAGAATATGAGTCTGAATCTGCTCCATTAGGCTGTGATTATGGGGCGTGTTTCAACCGAACCAGGAAAGACCTCAAATTGGATAGAGCTACAACCAATCAGAGCAACAAAGTTGCTCAACTGTACTGTGTTGCCAAGTCTGCGTTTTTTTTTCGCGGGTTGTTTTCTATGTCCGCTTGTTAAAGCGACTATTATGTGATATATAGACCCATGAGTGCGAATTTTAGCAGGCAACCTTGCCAAAATAACACATTTTCCGCCCAAACACCTTTTTTTTCCTCTGTGCTCATTATCATCATCAGTTCTTTCTTAGTCAGTGTACTGTTAACTGAATAACTTCGGGATGTTGGTTTATTTCGAGAGAGAGAGAGAGAGAGAGAGAGAGAGAGAGAGAGAGAGAGAGAGAGAGAGAGAGAGAGAGAGAGAGAGTCAGACACGTCAAAAAGTGAATAACTTTAGAAATGTGTTGATCAGTGCTTACTAGAGACGCTACAGATAACAGATAACTGTTTGAAACGGTTCATTCCGATTTGGTGAACTGATTCATTAAAAAGAACCAGTTCAAACGAACGATTTGTTTGCGAAACGGTCATCACTAACGTTCACACATGACAAATCAAACATTATCATTCATGAGTGTGTGGATACAACACAAATGTTCTGAATGAATGCTATGTGAGATTGCGAGCACACATTCTCTGTTCATCAACAGATTCTCACGCGATTACTGTTCGACACCACAACTGCACTCTTCAAAATCGCAGAATACAACCGAGCTTGTGTTTTAAAGCAAAGCAAACACTGGAATGAACAAATCATTAAAACACGCTGTGAGTCTCTATTCTCTCTGGTTTATGAGCCTGGCCTTACATTAGCACTCTTTGGATGAATTAGATTACTGGATCACTGAACAGTTTCCCAGAGTTTAATGGTTAAACACACAAACAGAGAATCAGGTTAAATAGTTAGAATGACAATTTCCTCCTACCAGGGTTACAGGTGCAGATGCTCAGTGTGATTGATAAACTCCTCCCGACTTCTATGATCGACTGCATGATGCAAATTACTTTTATGTTGCAGCTGTTCTAAAAAAGTAAATAATGCCTATTATAAATAATCACTTTTTTGGAGGACCCCCCAAGCTATTTTAAAAGTGATTATATTATGAATATTTCCCATAGCTTCTGTATGAGGATTGTAGGATGGTGACTCTTGATGCCCCCTATGTGGCTGGTTTCCTCGGTTTCAGAGAAGCCCCACCTCTGCTGCAGGCCCTGGAGAAACTAAAGAAGGAACAGCCAAATCTTATGCCACAGGTTAGTGTAATGATCAGGTCTCTTGCCTCAGCTTAAACCTGATATAAGCCCTTTTTGGATGGGAATTGTTTCTTATGTGGATATCTGTGAAAATACATTTGCATGCCATGCCACCTTGGAGCGAGTTTTGTGATCATAAAAACCTGGGAACGCTGCTCACGTGGTCAGCTGCATGATTGTCTGCTGTAAATAAAATTTTGGCTTGGAATAATAAGAAAAATGGTATATTTTATTTAATCAGAGGAAATTTTTTAAATTCCTGTTTAAAAAATAGGAAGATAGGATGTAATTAAAAAATGCGGAAATGAGTGGAAATAAGATAATACAACCTCTTATTTAAATAAGGTAAACATAATGCTGATAATTAAATGTTTAAATATTAATTACTGCCGTAATAATGGCCCATTTTAAATGTTTATGTATTTTTCTTCTTTTGCGGCAATGAAAGATTATTTTTAAAAATACTTTTCAGAATTTTAGTAATAAAAGTGTAGGCTAGAGCTTTAAAATGCATCGAAATACAGCAAAGCGCAACGATATGGTGCTCTACAATCCATGGTGTTTGTCTAAAAACAGTAGGTAATTCGGCTGGGGATTTTTACACGGTTGGTGGGAGAAAAACACTGACAATAAAATCACCGACTAACTATTGACAATAGTAAATGATGTAAATACCTTACAATCCCATGAGAAACTAAAGTCCACCCAAATAAAAATCCCCGGCCAAATTGCCTACTGTTTTTTGACAAAAACCAGGGTTGTGTGGTGATTTGATTTGATTGCTGCCCGAATCCACATCTCTGAGTTTTCAAGAAAATATTGCTTCAAAATTAACTGTTAATATAATTTTTAACCAAAGGGGAGCACTGTAATTTCGATGCATTTAAAAGATGTAGCCTACACTTTTATTACTTATATGCTGGAAAGTATTTACAAGAATAAGCTTTTATCACAGCTCAAAAGAGAAATAAAAAACACCAAAATGTAAACATTTGAAATGAGCCGTTATTACGGCCGTAATTAACATTGTATAGGTTAAATTTGCAGCATTAACTTATTTCCAAATTTTTAAAATTACATCTTCCTTTTTAAAAAAAAAACGGATTTAAATTATTCAATAAAGATTAATTTAATATTATTAAATTAAATATGATTTTATTATTATTCATTCAATCAATCAATCAACTTTATTATATGGCGATTTTACAGTGACAATTGTTTCAAAGCAGCTTCACAGTGTTAAATGACAATATTACAACAAAATTTGATTTGGCTGTAGTCGTTCTGGAGAAAACAGTGATGTCATCAGCTTATTTTAATTGATCATATGGCGACAATGTTAGCAGATCAGCATTATAGTTTATAGAATTAAATGAGACCTAATTAATTAATTTTATTTGTATATTTATTTGAATAACTTGGATCATAATTTTAGTGTCCCCAAATGAGCAAGCCAAGCCAAAGGTGACAGTGGCAAGGAACCAAAACTCTATCAGGGCATGATGGAGAAAAATAAACCTTAGGAGAAACCAGGCTCAGTCAGGGTGCCAGTTCTCCTCTGGCCTATTAACAAACAGTGTAAGCTTATTATTATTCTGGCAACCTTACAGGTCAGAAATCATATTAGATTGGAATATTCAAAATTTCTGGGTATCACGCAAGAGATGGGTTTATTGAGGATGGCGCGGCAATAGGAATAGGCAGGCTAGAATAGAACACAATAGGAAAGGCAGGCTGAAGATCAGGCACCAGCAGAACGCCAGGGTGTGATGCAGGGCTGAATGGGCTATTCGAATCAGCGGGAGAAGGGACTCTGGAGCGACGAGTAGAACATCCAAGACACACGGGAAACAGGAACACCACGCAGACAGGACCCAGATGAACTGCAATAATCTGACAGCAAAGGAGAGTGAGAAATAATAAATCGCCATCTGAATCCATGAGTTTTATTACTGAGGTGGCATGCAAATTTATTTTTACGGATGTCAGCATGAGAAACAATTACTGCCTGAATAGGGCTTTAGACAGAATTTTGATCAGTGCTGAAAATTTGTGTGAAACTTTTAGTGTCAATTTACAATAGACCTTAGTAATATTAATGTTAGATAGAATTAGTGATTTAAAAGCCCAGTCGGTGATACCGGTGTAAACACACGTTGATTAACCAGTGGGAAAATTTCCACACGTCACATCTCTATGCGTGCCAATTCGTTTCATTCATTCCAAATGTGTTGCACTTGAAAAGTTTCAGATTGATCCTCGTGTTTATTTATTTTATCTATATCGGACCTTATTCTCTTTAATGTTGTGGATCGTCTTCGTTTGTAACTTCATTACAATTTATTTCAATGTACTGTCGTTCTAATTTACCGTTGTGTTATGATGATGATGACGCTAGCTCCACAGTCATCGAATAGGCCTAGTGGCCTATTGCTGCAATGTTTCTTTTATGCAGCTGAAAATAAACAAGCTTTCTGTTACTGTGTCTGTCACATCCTCTTAAAGGTGGAAGCTTGTGCATAGCTTTGTTGCATTATATAGAAACTTTTTTGATGTTGTTATTGTCATTCATGTTCTAGGCCGGGTTTCCCAATAACGATGTATCTTAGCTATAAAGAGCACTTTCTACAAGCGAAGTTACGGTCACTCACAGCAATTCCACGTGCGTTTCCCAAAAAGTACTTAACATGAACGCGCGAGAACGCGCTCCAAGTGCTACTTAAGAGTCGCTGTCCATTTGCGAAGTACTGAAATATAACCTTATAAGGTTATATATAACCTTATATCAATGACAAAATGGCTGGAAAAAAAAGAAAAAAAAAGAAAAGATACCTTTCAAAAAGACGAAATCAATATCCTTCTAGAGGTGGAGCGGGAAAAGATATTATTTTCAACAGATTTAAAGGGCATCGTACAAACAAAGAGAAACAAAACATCTGGGAGGACATTGCTACCAAATTAAAAGTTATAAGTTAAATTATTAGTTAAAAGATCGGATAAAGCGGTCTGCAAGAAATGGCAGGATTTTGCAAGCCTGACAAAAAGGAAGAGGGCACTGCAGAGGAATGTCCAATACATGGCTGGTCTTCGTGCACGTCAGCAAGTCATATAAGTTTATTTCTATTTTTCCCAGTTTTTGAAGTATGTTTTCTACATTACTTATTTTATTCTTTTTTCTTTTTTTTCTGTCATTTAATTCAGATGTGTATTTTTCTTTTTTTGTTTGATACCTGCCCTCATAAAACAATAACAACAACAACAAAAAAAATATAGTATTATCACAATGCACTTGAATAAAGTTAAAGGTGTAATCTGGCGATTGTCCTGTAGGTGACCTCATAACTCTCTCTTCTTACGATACACTTAGAGCTTTACGATTACTCCAGAGCACTCGTAGATCTATGATCATTTTCAAGTGCTACTTAAGTTACGATGCTTTTGGGAAACAGACCTTAATATTAAGATCACTCGTACAATCGTTTTTACGATCAACTTAGGCTTACGATGCTTTTGGGAAACGCAGCCCTGGTTATTTGCCCACGATTAAACTCTTTATATGGCGATAAAACAAAGCTTTTTTTTTGTTTTTTTTGTTTTTTTAAGTGGGTATTGGGGGTGCACAAACCCGTTCGGGACATAGAAGGGGGTGCGCAGGTAAAAAAGTTTGGGAACCGCTGGTCTAATTGATTGTACTGTTGTTTAACAACATGATTGTTCAACTGATGAAACTACTAAATAAAAGAGTAATACAAACTTACTGAGTAGTAGTACTATACAGTAATGAGTATGAAACAACATTTGGGTGGGAAAATAATGACAGAATTTTTTTTTTCTATGCAGGTTCTATTTGTAGACGGGAATGGACTGTTCCACTATCGGGGTAGGTGAAACTCTTCTGACTCAATAAGTTATTCAAATTACAGTTAATGGTTTTGTCTGTTTTAAAGAATTTTAAACCAAAAGTTGTTACAAGGGGTGTCCCCGACTAAGGATTTACACATTCGAATCAGAATTGTCGAATCTTTCTATGGTTGACTGATAGTCAAATCATCTATGTGTGTGTGATTGGGTTGCGAGGGGCACAACACTAGTCAGCAGGGTAAAACTATTTTTATTATCCTTTACACACAGCAACACATTTTAATAAAGCAACCAAAACTACCTGCCAACTGACAGACGAACTGACAATGACTTTCTTATTTAGGTTTAAATAAAAGGTAATGTGGTGGATTTGTAAAAAGTTTTCTCATAACATTTGAAAGCTGCGATGGAAATACAGAACATCACACACATATTTATACAAGAACATTTTGATAAATAAACCTACAAAAAAAACTGCCTAGAGAGGAAAAGAACACTTTGAGTGTGTTTAAATGTACGTTCTTAAGCTGATTATGCCTAAAGGGGGTCGTACCGTGTTGTGTCTCAGGTATCTCACAATGGACGTGCACATTATATACGTGCAAGCTCAATTTTTGAATTGACTTCTGACAGAAGAGCTGCACGATGGGTGTATCTTGTAGCACAGGGTGAAATCAGTATGTACATTGACGATCTGAGGGAAATATAAATTTTATATAAAACCTTGAAATGGGGCTCTGCGGCGTGGCAGGAATTAAAATAACTTCCTGAGTCACTGCGGAAAGGCGGCAAATGCCACCACCAGTGTGTGTACACTCATTTAAAACGTGTTTGAATTTTAAAAGCCAGTCCTCTCTATCTCTCTCTCACCCTTTCTTTTTGTAATTTTCCTAGAGTTTGGTTTGGCCTGTCATCTTGGTGTTCTGTCAGATCTGCCCTGTGTGGGTGTTGCCAAGAACCTTCTGCATGTAGAGGGAGTGCTGAGAAGTGAGGAGCACCATTTGCAGGTCAGAATCACACCTGAATGCCAGGGAACAATGCATCTACTATCCAAACAGTTTAGTTCCAAATTGTGTGTGAGAAACGTGGCTGCACAAGCAATCCTTTTGTGTCAGTGCATGAGACAAAAAGAAAGCTTATAGTAACAGAAGGGTTGCAAAAGTTGGTTCCTGGAAGTCCACAGTCGTAAAGAGTTCACCTGCTCCAGCACACTTATCTGTAGTTCCCTTTCAGTTGGTCACGTTCGACGTATGTCGGAACTGACCAACGAATTGGGATCTGTTTTCAGAGACCAATCTACTTTGAGTGATTAAAAATGAGCCAATGGTAATTGGCATGCAGTTCATGCATTCCATGCACCGCCCCGCAGCGCGGGTATCACAAGTGCAATACCGCATCATTACTTTTTACTTCGGAGCTGTAAGGGTGGATCGCCTACAGTGGTTCTGACTGCAGGGTTGCCGAACGACTAAAGAAACGTTATCAGCGTGATGGTAGAAAACTGTACATTTCTTGTCTATAACCACCCACTGCAACTTATACCAACGATGGAAATAAGCGCAGTTACAATAGCAAAATATGTGGGAGAGCGTTGCTTTAATGTGACTATATTGTATTGCAATAGGGAGCACTTCAAAGTCAATACCAAACCAAAAACTAGTTAGCAAATCATTTATAATTGAAAGAATTTAATGACAAAATCCGGTTATGGTTACACTTAAAATAGTTACAAAATAAATGAATGAGATGATAAAACTTATACCATTAATCGTACCCAGCATGTGTAGAATGTTACCTGAGAGATAGGGAGAGATAGAGAGAGATCGAAAGATAGAAAGAGAGAGAAAAGAGAAGAGCCATAGAAGGCCCTAGAAGAGACAGCCAGAGAAAAAGACAGCGTCAGAGGAAAGAGACCCCCAGAGAAAAAGAGAGAACCTCAGAGGAAGAAGACCCAGAGAAAAAGACCTCGAGCAACAGTTGCAATCTTCTTTTATACATCCCTTGACCATGTGACTGAAACCCTGAGACATTCAAACTGACCAGTCAGACCAGACTTCCCCCACTGTACTACAGGTGTGGCACCATTTGGCCTACAGGCCCTCAACATCTCTTTGTCTTTAGGAATCCCAAACAGCCCCACTGATAAGAGAGAGGGGGGTGAAACACAGTAAAACAAATGTCTTTGTTCAAAGAAAAATATCAAATATCTTTGATTATTTTGGATTCTTTCAGTCCTCCCATGGCATCTTTGGCCACGCTCATAAAGTGTCCAGAGGTGACACAGAACACAAAGACATTCTTCCAGTTGTGTGTAGATGTCATCTTCAGACTTGTCGTCCAGAAATGTTTCAAAAGCAGTTTGCCAGTTCAGTCTTTGTTCTCATTGCAGTCCTGCAAAGGGAAGGCTCCATCAAATGGTGTTGCATCCTTCTTTGATATGCAAAACGTCCATTGAATACCTCACACCTCGAGAGAACAGTCATTGAAGGTTAGAGCAAACGCTTGTCCCTCTTCCTGAGGACACAGGATGTGAACTTGTCCAGCAGGGATCCTGTGATTAAAAGAACATATAGCACCACAAAGAGCAAAAGCATACATGGCATTTGTCATTGGTCAGAAGTTTGATGTGGTCAGATTCAAATGGTCTCTGGCAATAAGCCATTAAATCGATATACTTAATAAAGTGGTCAAGGTTGAGAATAAAAGAAGATCTCACAAGCTCTTACATTGTTTCTGGAAACATTAAAAATAACTTGCATTATAACAAAACAACAATCATTGCTGGTTTTAAACCCTTCTTTCTTGAAGAGTATCAACAAAGTATTCAGTGTAACCAAATACAGAGATTCAATTGAATGGATGTCCAAAAACATTGTTCCAAATCAAGTGGACAAAATTATAAGTTCAAAATCAAAAACATTGTTGCAAGTCAAATGGACGAAATACAAATAATCAAATACGTTTCAGAAATGTTTCAAATCAAATTCATTGTTACAATACAATGATAAAATAAATGTTTGCACTTAGGTAAGAATGAGAAATACTAACGTAAATTTTGATATTTAACTTGGTGAGACAAATAATAACTAACTGAATTAGTAAATCAAAGAAAAACAAAACAAACAATAACTGGAAGAAATTCACAGTTATAATACAGTCTAGATGTAAATAATTTTTTATGAGGCAGATATAGATTTGACTTTGTGTGTGAAGATCAAATCTATGCGAATGCATTTAGCTGTGGCTATGTGTGAATCATGCCCCAAACATGGTGAGGAGGGTTTACAATTGTGATGTAAATTTGGTCCTGTTGAACAGGCAGCCAGCTGAGAATGTGAGTGAGGTGTGGTTGGCTCAACATCTCCTCCCACCAATGTTTGAGTTAGAGGGCATGATAAAGTGCAGAGTGACTGAATCCTGCTGTGATGAAAACATTTTCATGGTTAATGCAATTGTAAATTACACTGTAGCCAAAATGGCAATTCTATGCTCCTGTACATGGTTTTACTTCAGCTATATGAAAAATAGCAGAGTTTTCCACGTAGGAGACAAACAAATTCAACATAGAAACACATGAAACTTGAAATTGCTTTACAATTCAAGTATTAACGTTATTCCAATTTTCACAAGATACCTGGTCTAGAATGCATAGCATCTACAACCTTTATCCTAAGTGTTTCATACAACACTTACAGTAAAGCAATCATGTGTTTTAAAGAATAAACTTAACCAGTCTATGTGTATTTATTAACACAAACAACTATAATGTGTGTTCAATGCGCACAATGCGTTGGTACAATTACAAATTTGAAAATACAAACAGGATCATTGCAATTTAGATGTTTAACTATTAAACTCACTGCTGTTAGGCTGCTAGCCCACTAGCCAGTGAGGTTAATAGTTGAAGGCCTTGCATGAACAATGCAGTTAACTCACTGAGAGTTTTACCTGCAAATGAGCGATAATCTTTGCCCTTAGAAAGGAATTTCCTATCTTTCTGAAAGTAAGGTGGAGGTCGACCTCGGCCCAGTGACCAGCATTTTACCTCTGAATGGCCTATTTTCTGACAGGAACTGCAAAACCTGTTCTCTTTGCCATAGGTTTGTCTGCTATGTTCTCCTGGAGTTGGAGGATTTTTATGACTCTCTAATGCTTGAACACGAAGCGTACTGGTACATGACTCTGCGCTATTGCGGTGCTGCATCACCTTAAGAACTGAAATAGGCACACTTCTTTGAGTTGCACATGCATTTTCTGAACTAAACGTTTCAGATTCATTAGATTGAACATGCGTTTGAGTCCCATCGCTGTTAAGCATTTTGGGATGCATGGACTTTTTAGCTATTAGCTTAGCCTTGAGATCTGCAATGGTCTCCTTGTGATTTTTACACTTCTCAGTCAGGGCTAACTGATCAGCTAGTAATTTATCTAGCTGTGCTTGAAGATATTGAATCTTTGCCTCAGACTTTTCTGCTTCAGCATTTTTAGAATCAATTGCTTTACATTTAGCCTCTAGACTTGATAATAGAAATGGTGTCACAACATTATGTAGCCTTTTACAACTTATGAAGTTTAAAGCCTCAATTATTTCACCATATTTTGATTTCTTTTTGTGTTTGCCAATTATGTCCCACCATCTAAGCATTTCATCATCTGAACTGTTGATTCCAATATCCTCTTTCTTAAGTTTGGACAAGGTAGGCTCAACTTTTTCGCTCCATATAGCAAACAATATCTCACTTTTATCAAAAATGTTCCCTTCCATCCCGAGGTGATATTCTGAATATTCTCGTATTGTACAGTAATGGGACTATTGAAGCTGTTTAAAACCTTCTTCTTGGATGAAGTTCTGTTTCATGCAATTCATAAACAATGAAAACAGACTTGCCCAATCCTTAGTCAGAAGGCCAGCTTTAATCCAAACACAAGATCAATTGTGGAAAAATGTCCTCATTCTGATGAATTTCAGAAAATTCACTGCAAGGGATCCCGGGTTTTCGGCACCATCTGTAAGGGTGGATCGCCTACAGTGGTTCTGACTGCAGGGTTGCCGAACGACTAAAGAAACGTTATCAGCGTGATGGTAGAAAACTGTACATTTCTTGTCTATAACCACCCACTGCAACTTATACCAACGACGGAAATAAGCGCAGTTACAATAGCAAAATATGTGGGAGAGCGTTGCTTTAATGTGACTATATTGTATTGCAATAGGGAGCACTTCAAAGTCAATACCAAACCAAAAACTAGTTAGCAAATCATTTATAATTGAAAGAATTTAATGACAAAATCCGGTTATGGTTACACTTAAAATAGTTACAAAATAAATGAATGAGATGATAAAACTTATACCATTAATCGTACCCAGCATGTGTAGAATGTTACCTGAGAGATAGGGAGAGATAGAGAGAGATCGAAAGATAGAAAGAGAGAGAAAAGAGAAGAGCCATAGAAGGCCCTAGAAGAGACAGCCAGAGAAAAAGACAGCGTCAGAGGAAGAAGACCCAGAGAAAAAGACCTCGAGCAACAGTTGCAATCTTCTTTTATACATCCCTTGACCATGTGACTGAAACCCTGAGACATTCAAACTGACCAGTCAGACCAGACTTCCCCCACTGTACTACAGGTGTGGCACCATTTGGCCTACAGGCCCTCAACATCTCTTTGTCTTTAGGAATCCCAAACAGCCCCACTGATAAGAGAGAGGGGGGTGAAACACAGTAAAACAAATGTCTTTGTTCAAAGAAAAATATCAAATATCTTTGATTATTTTGGATTCTTTCAGAGCCGAATGGTTTGCTTAATCAAGCTGTTTCTACAAAGGGTGTTTAGACGAGCCTCGAGGAGGATCGCTCTCTTACCTGGGTGCTGGTGTGACGGCCCGAGTCAGCGAGTGGCCGCTGCAACATACACTTGTTCCTGTGTTGGTTGGCTGGGTGTTTCCGATCTTTGAGTGCTCACACGCAGGCTTGCAATTGGACTGCTGTAAGCCATGGCTATCTCCCTGAGTGCTTCAGCACTACTAAAAGAGCATTTTCGTCAAAAAAGCAACAAAAAAGCAGTTTCACCCTGGATCTTTTTCAAGATGTCATTCAAAACGTGTGTTTCTGGTTGCGGTTGTTTCCTGTCCTCATTTGAGGGCCATGATCTCTCTCACTTGTAAACATGTGAGATTGGTTTTGTGGGTGGTCCATGCTCTCTCTGGAGAATGTGGTCACATTGGTGTGTTGTTCGTCTCACCTTTCTCGTGAGGGCTTGAATGTTTCGTGCGCTGTGTACCGTCTAGATGCACAGTCGAGACTGATACCTTAAACGGGGTAAAGGTGGACCTCCGCGGAAGTGAGTTGATAAAATCTTTGGTGGTTCAGAAGTCACGTAGTGCTGGGACCAGAATGGAATCCATTGCTTCCCTGACAGCGGAGGCTATGGAAATATCTAAACCGCGTTTTTCTTGGAGGGCTAACTTTATGTCATTAGCAATAGCTGCATCAAGTTCTTCCTTGGAAATGGCAGAATCCTTGATTTTTTTCTTTAAAGGCGACTGTTCATTTTCCCTTTTTCATGTTTCTTTGTTTGGGGGAGAATTCATGATGAGATGGATGTCGAAGTATTTGAAGTATGTTAAAAGATTATCGAAAAAATAAGACTGAGAAAAGACACGTGATCCTCCACCAACCCTCTTTTAAAATGTAAAAGGCATTGTATAGAAAAGATAGCGACCAAACATGATAAGAAATGGTTATGTCATCATCCATGCATTTGTCTATCTGTTAATGGATCTGTCCAGTGAACGTCTCGGTTACGTATGTAACCCTCGTTCCCTGAGGAGGGAACGGAGACGTAACGTCAGTGACTGACAAATGGGGGTTTCGCTTAGAAGCCTATCATCTCCGAGACTAGAAAGAGCCCAATGGCAGTGCCAATGCCATGGGCATGCGAGATTTGCATGCGTAACTCCGCCTACCCACGTGGGTATATAAGGAAGTAGCTGGCATAATCGCATTATGTTTTACCTGATGAGGAGCCAAGTTGAACTCCGTTCCAGCGGTACAGCGGATGTGGCAACGGGACGTTACGTCTCCGTTCCCTCCTCAGGGAAAGAGGGTTACATACGTAGCCGAGACGTTCCCTTTCGTTCAGTCACTCCAACGTAACGTCAGTGACTGACGAATGGGGGTCTCAATGAAATAACGCCACTCGGCTGTCTTCTAGTGCCCTGCGCAAGCGTGAGAGCCCTGATGCAAGTTAGGACGGTCAAAGGCCTCTACTTAACGCAGGAATACCAAGGTACACTGGGAGGCATATTCCAGGAGGAGATATGCGCCAAGATGCCTACCCGTAGGGAGGACTTAAGAATACACATATGACCCCGGGGGGCTGCATACGGAAGATCACTGGGGTACCAGCCGCAGGTGGATTTTTAACCCCAGGGGTGGCAAGGTTGCCAAGGGAATACACCCGCTCCGGGAGGCTTACGGTGGAAATACACATGTGGGGGTCGCCGGAGGGGAACCATGCACATGGGGCACCTGGCCAGACACGAGTGTCTGCCACATAAACCTTCAGGGTGGATGGAGACAGCCTTCGAATCCAACCCTTCTTGGAGGAAAGAGAGCACAGATCTGATCGGGCATTTCCAGGGGTCTTCTTGGCGAGAAGAGCACCAATTGACGAAGAGGTTCCACTTCAACGCATAGGCCTGTCTCGTGGACTCGGCCCGAGCGGAAGTGATGGTAGCCACCACCGTAGGTGGTAGGGTACTCAAACCTGCCGCGTCCCGTCCAGGAGCCACACGTGGAGGTTCCAAAGATCGGGACGCGGGTGCCACAGGGTGCCCCGTCTCTGAGAGAGGAGATCCTGTCTCAGAGGAATCGGCCAGGGAGGGGCTGTCGCAAGGAGAACTAGTTCTGGGAACCAGGTCCGGCCGTGCCAGTACGGGGCGACCAAAATGACCTGCTCCTTGTCCTCCCTGACCTTGCACAACACACGTGCAAGAAGGCTCACTGGGGGAAACGCATACTTGTGTAGGCCCTGCGGCCAGCTGTGCGCCAGTGCATCCGTGCCGAGCGTCCCCTCGGTCAGGGAATAGTACAGGCTGCAATGGGACGAGTCGTGGGAGGCAAACAGATCTACCTGTGCGTCCCCGAACTGATCCCAGATCAGCTGGACCGACTGGAGATGGAGTCTCCACTCCCCAGGGATTGGCTGAACCCGTGAGAGCTTGTCGGCTGCACGGTTCAGGATCCCTGGGATATGGACAGCACGAAGGGACCTCAGGCGCTTCTGACTCCATAGAACGAGATGGCGGGCGAGTTGAGACATGCGGCGGGAGCGTAGACCGCCCTGGTGGTTGATGTACGCTACTACGGCCTTGTTGTCCGATCTGACTAGAACGTGTTGACCCTTCAGCAACGCTAGGAAGCGGTGCAGGGCGAACCGTACTGCCAGCAACTCGAGGCAATTGATATGCAGGTGGCTCTGGCTCTCCGACCAAGAGCCGGCGGCTGCATGTCCATTGCACATGGCACCCCAGCCCGTGGTTGACGCATCTGTTGACACAACAACATGCCGGGAAACTCGTTCTAAGAGCACACCTGCCCGTAGAAAGCTGAGGTTCGACAACTGGGTGAGTGTCTGTCTGCAGGCCCGAGTCACTGGGACCCGGAGCGTGCCAGATTGCCATGCCCATCTCGGGACTCGATCGCGAAGCCAGTGCTGAAGCGGTCTCATATGAAGCAATCCGAGCGGCGTCACCGCGGCTGCGGATGCCATATGCCCCAGGAGCCTCTGAAACAGTTTCAGTGGAACCGCACTCTTGCTCTCTATCTGACGGAGGCAAGTCAGCAGTGACTGCGCGCGCACGCCGGTAAGCTGCGCACACATGGCGACCGAGTCGATCTCCATACCGAGAAAAGAGATCCTCTGCACTGGGCAGAGTTTGCTCTTCTCCCAGTTGACCCGAAGGCCCAGACGAGCTAAGTGGTGGAGAACCAGGTCTCTGTGTTCGCACATCCGGTCCCGGGAGTAGCCCAGTATGAGCCAGTCGTCGAGATAGTTCAGGATGCGAACCCCTTGTTGCCTGAGTGGCGCAAGGGCTGCCTCGACAATCTTCGAGAAGACGTGAGGGGACAGAGCTAGCCCGAATGGTAGTACGGCATACTGATATGCCCGCCCTTCGAACACAAACCGTAGGAACGGTCTGTGTCGCGGAAGGATGGACACATGGAAGTACGCGTCCTTCAGGTCGATCGCTGCAAACCAATCGCATGGACGAACGCATTCGAAAAGGCGTTTCGCAGTCAATATCCTGAACGGAAGCCTGTACAGGGATCGGTTCAGGACGCGAAGGTCCAGGATCGGTCGTAACCCACCGAATTTCTTTCGATCTCCGCACGCATGACTGGGGCATTGGACCCCACCATGGTGTACCGAAAACCCCGGAAGCGGGGAGGAGCTCGCGCGAACTGAATCGCATAGCCGAGCCGGATGGTCCGTGTGACCCAGCGGGACAGTCCCGGCAGCTGTAGCCATGCTCCCAGGGAGTGTACCAATGGGGTCATGCGGAGCACCGGCGTACCCTCGGTGGGGCAGCGAGGCAACGTTACCGGCCCGGACTCGGGTGGCATAGCGGCCCGGTGTCGGGGCGGCGGTAACGGCTGCGCCCTGACAGAGGAGACCAGGGAAGGACTCGCGTTCCACTGGGGTCTGCTCTGAGAGGGGGCTGGCGACAGAGAGGGACGAGAGCGGCGTGGCCCGGGGTCGGCGCACACTGCCGTCACCGGTCTCAGGGTGCTCAGAGATGGGTATGTCAGTTCTTTCTTTAACCACAATAGGGTGCTGCCACCCCGGGGAGCGGTAGCGGAACGAAAGATCTTCCCCCCCCCTCCACCGGGGGAAGGAGCGGCCCTGCTGCCGTCTCCTGGAAAGAACTGCCCATCTCTGAGGTGTCCGCGTCTGGAGCGCCGCTTAGCCTGGTGTTTAGCGACCACACACCAACTGGAAACCAATCGTCTGACCAGCAGGCAGGAAGTATGTGACTGCTGGAACGTGCCGAACACCAACACCGACTGGAAGATCCTGATCGTCTCGAAGAACTGACTTAACTCAGAAGGCTTATAGGAGTGAAAGGTATGTAACCCTTGGCTCCGAAGCATTAAAACATAATGCGATTATGCCAGCTACTTCTTTATATACCCACGTAGGTAGGTGGAGTTACGCATGCAAATCTCGCATGCCCACTGCCATTGGGCACTTTCTGTCTCGGAGATGATAGGCTTCTAAGCGAAACCCCCATTCGTCAGTCACTGACGTTACGTCGGAGTGACTGAAAGAAAGGGAACTGTTGTGTTAACAGTCAATAACCATTAATATAAACTGCTTTGTATGAAGATGAAGTGGATGTGTTGCAGTTTATATAAATTTATATAAAAAGGTCTCCAAACATGTGTATGAATGGACTTAGATAGATCTCTGTGGCCTCTCTTTTGCTGCTGGATCCAGGAGGCCCTGAAGGATTTTTTAAAAACTTTTATCAACTTGTAAACCAATGAGAAGTCCTCTCCTTAATGGCGGGGAACAGCAGGACAAAACAAACCTCAACTCATTCTTTGACCACTGGCAGTCTGAGTAACTATAATTCAGTACTTCATAAACTAAATTTAGTGAATATACTAGGCCTGCACGATATTGGAAAAAAAATTACATTGCGATATTTTTTTCCCCAACGATATATATTGCGATATTGAGAGCCATCAATCCAGGCTAAAGTTAATAATTACCATTCCGTGATATTAATAATTTCACTAATAAGCAAGCTTCATTACAAGTGACAAAAATAAATGTTGGAAAGTATGTGTAAACATGAAACTAAACCTCCAGTAGGTGGCAGCAGGTGACCGTCTTAATGAGTGAGTCACTGAGTCGTTCATTCAAACGATTCATTCGAACGCTGAATCGTTCACACTTGTTGCTGTGAGTGATACGTGTTACGGTCTGTTATGGCTGATTTTCACTGCTGAAATAGAACAAAAACACTAAATATTGCATCTAAAATGTAAGTGACTAAGTGTATGTTAATTAGTTGTTTATGGAACTGTCATATGAAATCAGTGTCATTTTTAGTCGTGATGGTATTCAGGAAAACGCTCTAGTGTTGTGATTTCTCCTTGAGAGGCTGCATGAGCTTGAACAGCGCTTATTATCATCAGTTCATTATATATTATCCACAATCGATCGCCACTTACACTAAATTAATGCACAAACATTCTTGCATTTTGGTGATTCGCTAGTTATTTTTTGTTTTAATCAGGCTGTTGTCCGTCAGTCAAGTAAAATTCTCTTTCACTTGTCCCTTCAAAACACCCACATTTCCCGGACAAGCGTTAATGTCGAGCCCTGCTTTGTATTCGTCGTAAAGATCTTTGTGGTGCCGTTTTAAGCAGAGGTGTAGTGGTAAAAAAAGAGGTGGGTAAACTATAAATTCTTGGTGACTGCATCGTGGTCACGGTAAGGTGGGCCACTGCCTACCGGTGTATGCAGCCCGATCTCACGGCAATTCATACTAATACGAGGTGACTAATATGAGCACATATGAGAGAACACACAAGAAGATATTCACATTAAACAAGCTGGAATCAAAGAATTTGACTGTTGTCTTAAAAAATTACTTAAGCCGACTAATCGATTATCAAAATTGTTGTCAATTTCAGTTTTTGCCAATTGCTAATAAGGCAGGTGCAGATTAACGACAGAAGGATGAATTTGGTGCCAAATATTTTAATTTAAAGAAAACTCAGTTTCTGTAATCAACAGAAGAAAGACAATATAAGTTGGACTGTAGTTTCCACAAGTGTAGCCTAATGGCTGCCGACATTAACAGACGATTTTGCTAAACTATAAAAACAATAAAACCAAAAATGTTCTATTTGAACACAAAATACACTGCATCATTACAGCTTTATTACAGGGTTTCGACATGCTCTCTATAAACCAGCTGCTTGTGATTAATTAATATCACAACAATGTCCAGAGTGCCTCTTTGTCCACTTGAAAAGTGATTGAAAAGTGTCACAAGCTGATTAAATATACTACAAATGGATAATTGTCATTTTGAAAATTTCTGGATATCCATTTTTGAATCTTGGTTGCATGTCGTTCATGAATGATTCGTTCATTTTGAACGAATCTTTAATATGACTCGGGACTACCGAGTTGTCTCAGAGAGTGATGCGTTCACTTTGTTTTGACTGCACGTGCGCATTACGCAACATATGGGTTCTGATCGTTCTGATTCTGAATCGACAGGTGAGATCCGAGTCTTTTGTTCTTCCTGTCAGTCCCATAGAGACCGGAAGAGAAAAGATTGGTTCATTTTGCTGAACGAGACTCAAAGATCCGAGTCAGTAAAATGATCCGAACTTTCCACTACTGGAGAGGGGGTAAAATCTTTCCGTGGCAGGGGCAGCTGCCAATGATACCTGTCACTGCTTTACGTGCCTGACACTCAGCCTGACACTGTTTTACGTGCCTGGCACTAAATCTGTCGCTGTTTTACGTGCCTGGCACTGGATCAGCCAGTGTTTTACGTGCCTGACATCCGACCGGTCACCGCTAGTAGCAGCTGCCTCGCGACCTGTCAGCTTTATTCGCGTCTGTTATTCCACCGGTCCCGGTTAGATGGGCCTGTCACGCGATTCGTCAGCGTTATTCGCGTCTGTCACTCCATCGGTCACGGTTAGATGAGGCTGTCACGCGTTTCGTCAGCGTTATTCGCGTCTGTCACTCCATCGGTCACGGTTAGATGAGGCTGTCACGCACTTTCCGTCCGCTTTATTTGCGCCTGTCACTCCTCCGGTCCCGGTTAGATGGGCCTGTCACGCGTTTTCCGTCCGCTTTATTTTCGCCTGTCACTCCTCCGGTCACAGTTAGATGCACCTGTCACGCTTTCCGTCCGCGTTATTTGCGCCTGTCACTCCACCGGTCACAGTTAGATGCACCTGTCACGCGATCCGTCCGCATTATTTGCGCCTGTCACTCCTCCGGTCCCGGTTAGATGGGCCTGTCACGCGTTTTCCGTCCGCTTTATTTGCGCCTGTCACTCCTCCGGTCACAGTTAGATGCACCTGTCACGCGCTCCGTCTGCGTTATTTGCGCCTGTCACTCCTCCGGTCACGGTTTGATGAGCCTGTCACGCATTCCGTCCGCGTTATTTACGCCGGTCACAGTTAGATGCACCTGTCACGCGCTCCGTCTGCGTTATTTGCGCCTGTCACTCCTCCGGTCACGGTTTGATGAGCCTGTCACGCATTCCGTCCGCGTTATTTACGCCTGTCACTCCTCCGGTCACGGTTAGATGCACCTGTCACGCTTTCCGTCCGCGTTATTTGCGCCTGTCACTCCTCCGGCCACGGTTTGATGTGCCTGTCACGCGTTTTCCGTCTGCGTTATTAGCGCCTGTCACTCCTCCGGTCACGGTTTGATGTGCCTGTCACGCTTTCCGACAGCGTTATTTGCGAATGAGAACTCGCGCGCACTGTGAGAAGTTCTGTCTCTGTGCGCTCATTCGAAAGCGCGCACACGTCTCACAGCGCGCAAAAAATTGTGTTCTCTTTCAAGTCTTGTGCTTGAACAGACAAACTCTAAAAGTATGTCAACATGTCCATCTTGATGAGTATCCAAGCAGACATATTCTGTATGCCTTAGGTGAACATTATACAGTCGAGAAAGACGACAATTATCCTTGCATTAGGTGTTAAAGGGGCAGTAGCCTTTACTGCTGTCTGTCAAACAAACGATAAGGACATCACTCCCTGCTCTTGATTGGATAGCTTTTGTAAGTTTGATAAGGATTACTCTTTAATTTAAACAGTTAAATATGCAGTTATTTTACATCTGATTATTTATTCAATTTCTCTACCTAAAAACTAATGTTAGACCTACCTGGAAAACCTAAAATGCATAGTTTATTTTATTAGTATCTTTGCTCAGTAGTATTTATTTGTGCTGCTGCTTGTATTTAAGTTATTTGTTCTTATTTTCTTTATTTTTATTAGTCCTTTTTTCCCTGAAGATAGCAAATACAGAACCGTACCGAAACCGTGAACATAAAACCGTGATACAAACCGAACCGTGAGCAATCTGTACCATTACACTCCTAGTGTAACGTATGTTACAGGGGGTGCCACAACATTTTGAAAATTGTCAAAGGGTGCCATGAATGAAAAAAGGTTGGGAAACACTGCTATAGCCTACTATTTTGATAGTTTTTGTAAGAAGTCTCTTCTGCTTTAAAAGGAGGGTGCATTTATTTGATCCAAAATACAGCAAAAACAATATTGGGAAATATTTTTACAATTTAAAATAACTTTTTTTTTCTCTATGTAAATGTATAGGCCTAGTAAAGTATAATTTATTCCTGTGATCAAAGCGGAATTTATCATCATTTTAGTCTTCAGTGTCACATGATCCTTCTCAAATCACTTTGATATGAGGATTTGAGCTCAATAAACATGTATTATTATCATTAATGGTGAAAACAGTTGAGTAGCCTACATTTTTATTTAGGATTATGTAATGAATAGAAAGTAAAAAACACTTCCCATTTTTGGAAAACGTATTCAACCAGGACGCATTAAATGTATGAAGTGACAGTATACACATTTATAATTTTGCAAAAGCTTTACATTTTTATTGATCTTGAATGTAAAGCTTTTGCATTATAAATGTAGGCCTAGGCTATCTTTAACCCTCTGCCCGATGAACGCAGGCACGTTTTCCCCTTAATGACAACGGAAACAACTCACAGTAGCCTACTCCGTCATTTTTATCCATACAGAAAAATGCAAGACATTATTATACACTATAAACTGTCTACTTTTATTTGTGTATATTCACAACAAAGGCCGTGGACTCGTGGATCATTGTTTTGCCAATCTTGTTCCATGTCAGCGTTCCAGTTTTTAATTTCAAAAGCATTTCTAAATTCAGTTCATATTTACAACAAACGAAATTCCAAGCCAAAAAAAATAAAATTTGAGTTACCACCATGCAAATGCAACCTTTATGTAATGGTAGGCTAAAAAAACGAAATGTTCTTAACTATGCACATATACGATTTAGTGTGACAAAGGAAGAGAGCCTATAGGGAGCGCGGAGCAAAACCTAGTGTTGAGGTTAGTTGTATGTTTTAACACTTTCTACACATGCCAGGGGCCTGTACTATGATGGTGGTTTAACAAACTCAGGGTTACAGGATTAGTTTTGAGTTGACAAAACCAAACCAATCTATTCAGGCTTTGTTGGTCCCATGATGCTGATCATCAGCTTTCTCTGTCAACTCAGGCTTTGTTAGCTATGACATCAGCAGTCAACAGCCAATGTGGATCAGTGGATCAGTGATGTGATATCGGTAGTGAACAGCCTATCACATGCTGTGGATCAGTGGGTGACATCCATAGTGAACGGCCAATCACATGCTGTGGATCAGTGGGTGACATCTGTAGTGAACAGCTAATCACATGCTGTGGATCAGTGGGTGACATCCGTAGTGAACAGCCAATCACATGCTGTGGATCAGTGGGTGACATCCGTAGTGAACAGCCAATCACATGCTGTGGATCAGTGGGTGACATCCGTAGTGAACAGCCAATCACATGCTGTGGATCAGTGGGTGACATCCATAGTGAACAGCCAATCACATGCTGTGGATCAGTGGGTGACATCCGTAGGGAACAGCCAATCACATGCTGTGGATCAATGATGTGACATTCGTAGTGAACAGCCAATCACATGCTGTTGAACAGAGATTCACTTCTCACCAGATTGAGTGAGATTCATTTCTCTCTTCTGCGGAAAGAGGACAACGTAAAGAAAAAAATATTATATGTCAATGCAAGTAAAAGTTATGAAGTTATTTTAGTTTATATAGAGAGAGAACTGAACATTTAAACTCATTAAATCTTTTTTTTAAATAGCTTTATTTATTTATTTTAAAGCTTATTTGCATTACTTTTATATAGGCTATTTATATTAATTTTAACAAACTGCCTATTAATGATTGATTAACTAAAATGATAAATGTGTAATTGATTACGGGTATAATAATTACCTAAATTATATATAACTTACTACAAATAATAATAATAATAATTATAATTATAAATAAGCATTGTTAAAAGCCAGATGCTTTAGTCTTTAAAAACCATTTGCTAATGACCTTTAATTTGGAGCAGAAACAGGGGAGTGGCTTTATTGCATCAGAGGTGTGTCACTTTACTCACAGCGGATTGGTCCAATTTCAGGTTGAGATCTCTTATCCAGAACATAAGTTGCCCTGGAGCAGGTTAGCTATGGATCATAAGTTACTATGGAGATGAACACAGCTAAAAGCCAAACCACATTAATGTACCTAAAACCCAGGTTTAAAACTAAAACCCACACAAACTAAGCTTAAACATATCTGGCCAGCCAGCTAAACCAGCTTCATGGTATAGGCCACAGGATGATGAAACTTATTGTGTTTACTAGTTGCCATATCAATATTATTTAGAGAAAAAACAATGCCAAAATTAAAATAAAATAAAAATCACGGTTAAAAAAACGCCCCTAGATATTATATTCTATATATTTTTTACTCTTTTGAGCCAAGAAACAAGGGTGAATAAAGACTCAGAGTCAATTTATTAAAAAAGATTCATTATGTTTTTAACTATGATGTGCTGTATATAGCAATGTGTTTGTTGTCAAACTCAAAAATGTGTATTTTTAATGAGTAAAAATGCCATTATTTTATTATAAAATGTTAAAAATTGTGTTTTTTGTTAACAAAATATTTTAGTTTGTCTTGTATATTTTTTGATTGATGATAACATTTTAAGCTGTTATTTGGACGTGTTACAATGTACCTTACCTAGGGGTACGTTGTCACATTTCACTTCCATTCTTTTGGGGTATGTCAAGAAAAAAGCATAGGCTACACCTAATGAAACAAAACCACATACTTGTATTATAGGCTACCTGTGAAATGAACCCAAAGTGGATTTACTGAAACTAAATAAATGACTGTAAGTCGAAAAGCGTTAGGTTCCCCACGCTTCCCTATATTAATTATCTAATGTGGATAAATGCATATTTTGTATTTGATGTATTGCTTCGTTAGCAAAGTAAATATATAAACCACCCCCATATGTGTGAGAGGAGCATATAGAGGTGACAGAACGCGTGATAGGAGCATATAGAGGTGACAGAACGCGTGACTGGATCATATAGAGGTGACAGAACGCGTGACAGGATCATATAGAGGTGACAGAACGCGTGACAGGAGCATATAGAGGTGACAGAACGCGTGAGAGGAGCATATAGAGGTGACAGAACGCGTGACAGGAGCATATAGAGGTGACAGAACGCGTGACAGGAGCATATAGAGGTGACAGAACGCGTGACAGGTGCATATAGAGGTGACAGAACGCGTGATAGGAGCATATAGAGGTGACAGAACGCGTGACAGGTGCATATAGAGGTGACAGAACGCGTGACAGGAGCATCTAGAGGTGACAGAACGCGTGAGAGGAGCATATATAGGTGACAGAATGCGTGACAGGAGCATATAGAGGTGACAGAACGCGTGACAGGTGCATATAGAGGTGACAGAACGCGTGATAGGAGCATATAGAGGTGACAGAACGCGTGACAGGTGCATATAGAGGTGACAGAACGCGTGACAGGTGCATATAGAGGTGACAGAACGCGTGATAGGAGCATATAGAGGTGACAGAACGCGTGACAGGTGCATATAGAGGTGACAGAACGCGTGATAGGAGCATATAGAGGTGACAGAACGCGTGACAGGAGCATATAGAGGTGACAGAACGCGTGATAGGAGCATATAGAGGTGACAGAACGCGTGACAGGTGCATATAGAGGTGACAGAACGCGTGACAGGAGCATATAGAGGTGACAGAACGCGTGATAGGAGCATATAGAGGTGACAGAACGCGTGACAGGAGCATATAGAGGTGACAGAATGCGTGACAGGTACATACAGAGGTGACAGAACGCGTGACAGGAGCATATAGAGGTGACAGAACGCGTGACAGGTACATACAGAGGTGACAGAACGCGTGACAGGAGCATATAGAGGTGACAGAACGCGTGACAGGAGCATATAGAGGTGACAGAACGCGTGACAGGTACATATAGAGGTGACAGAACGCGTGACAGGAGCATATAGAGGTGACAGAACGCGTGACAGGTACATATAGAGGTGACAGAACGCGTGACGGGAGCACATAGAGGTGACAGAACGCGTGACAGGTACATATAGAGGTGACAGAACGCGTGACAGAAGCATATAGAGGTGACAGAACGCGTGACAGGAGCATATAGAAGTGACAGAATGCGTGACAGGAGCATATAGAGGTGACAGAACGCGTGACAGGAGCATATAGAAGTGACAGAATGCGTGACAGGAGCATATAGAGGTGACAGAACGCGTGACAGGAGCATATAGAGGTGACAGAACGCGTGACAGGAGCATATAGAGGTGACAGAACGCGTGACAGGCTCATCTAACCGTGACCGGTGGAGTGACAGGCGCGAATAACGCTGACGAAGCGCGTGACAGGCTCATCTAACCGGCGCGAATAACGCTGACGAAACGCGTGACAGCCTCATCTAACCGTGACCGATGGAGTAACAGACGCGAATAACGCTGACGAATCGCGTGACAGGCCCATCTAACCGGGACCGGTGGAATAACAGACGCGAATAAAGCTGACAGGTCGCGAGGCAGCTGCTACTAGCGGTGACCGGTCGGATGTCAGGCACGTAAAACACTGGCTGATCCAGTGCCAGGCACGTAAAACAGCGACAGATTTAGTGCCAGGCACGTAAAACAGTGTCAGGCTGAGTGTCAGGCACGTAAAGCAGTGACAGGTATCATTGGCAGCTGCCCCTGCCACGGAAAGATTTTACCCATACTGCACTACTCTCACTGACAGTTGCAGCACGATATGAAAGACAACCTATTTAGAAGGCTATTTAGAAGTGGATAAACTCTATTTAGAGGTGGATAAACGCACTTTGGAGGTGGGTAAACGTTTTTTCTGAATTTTGGGAGGTGTTTACGTGCGTTTAGCCTCCACTACATCCCTGGTTTTAAGTGATCAGACAAATTGGTGGTGTTTTCTTGTTTTGTGGCCACAAGACACGCAAAGTACCTCTTTTTGTAAAACATCCTCCTTTATGTAGGCGAAATACTCCCAAAAAGATGATTTCTGGTACGAACCTTTTTTTCCCTCTTCAGATCCTCTTCGGTGTGCATTTTTGCAGTGAATGTTTGGCCGTGAGCTGTGAGCAGCGGCACAGCGAACCAATCACTGTGCAGGCATGAGGAACGTGCGCGCGTGTCACTCCAGCAACAAACTCGTGTTTACTGTGTGCTTCCTTAATACACCATGGGCTACTATAGACCGTATAAAAATACTACTACCCTTCACATCGCATGTTCCGGCGATGTGGCTATCGCACACGCGCACATCGCGATGTCGATGTTAAAACAGAATATCGTTCAGCCCTAGAATATACTAATGTTATTCTGTATACATACTACTAAATAGGTGAAACATGATCCTACATGTAAGCAAAGAAAAACTATGGATAGTCAAACAAATTATAAAGACTATCCTGTGAGTGGTGTCTACAGAATAAAGCAATCTCTTGCTTCTTCTGTCTAGTCGAGTTGCTTGTATATAGCAGGAGAAAGTTCAGGGTATATTTTACACATATTAGATATGAGCACAACATTTTCGCTAAAGCCGGGTGCACACTGTGCGATCTTGCCCATGATATGTGCGTCTGAGACCAATTTTGCAACTTCTAAAAGGTTCCTCTGATCCTAGGCTAAAATCTGACGTCTTTGATTGTTAGTCTGACATGTTCACCAGCAGCCGATTAATGACCACTGCTATCAAATTTTACCACAGACAAAATTCTGGCAGTGTCCTGTAGTGTGACTTCTCTTACGACGATCGTCAAATATCTCATAAGACAAACTATGACCAAAACGAGAGCTAAAGATTTTTTTGTAGTCAGCATTTCAGTCCTGCGTGTAATGCAGCTCATTGTCACCTAACGCATCATTCGTTGATGATATAAAACACCGGATGAGTTTTCTTGCGTTCATCCATTTTTAGCACGCCTTGACTAACGTACAGTCTGACATTAATGACCGCTGAGATCTTACAGTGTGACATATCTTACATATAGGATCTTGTTCGTACAGTCTGACAAGCAACATTTTGCAAAGGATTTTGAAAAATCGCACAGTGTGCAGGATCCATAAGTCTTACCCTTTTCTGCTCTGACAGGCTAGCCTGCAATACCAGATTCAAGATATTCTTCACTAGGTCCACCGGTTCCAAGTATGAAGGGATCCGAATTAATGCTGAACTGTCAACAGCAGAGTTGACTTCTTTTATCTTGTATGACATACACTATCCTTCCTATACTACGTATTGTATAATTCAAAGGGGCTGATTTTTAATTCAGGGCAAGGATTGTGCCCTCCAATGTTCTAACTGCAACAGCTGCCTCTGCTGAACATATATTTTCTCTTTTATCTCAGGCATTTCTCTTCCCCTTTCACCCTTCTACATGTTTTTATTTTTTATTTTTATTTTTTTATGTGGATATGGTAATGCTGTTAACTGTTGAAGTACCAATTGATCAGAGTGAGCCGAGAGCTGATGCTGCTGTCAGCAGTCTACCAAGGAAATGCTTTGGGCATCTAATTTCCCTTAATTTTTCCTGTGTTATGGTGACTTTTAGGGAAAAAAAAACTCTGAAAAACTCTGAAAAACTGATGCTTAAAGGGTTAAAGGATGAATTAGAACCGGAAGAGTCGGTTCGTCTGAATACTTGACCGGACATAGTCGGGCCTTATGTTAATGCAGTGCTTATGAAATAATTGTGCAGGAATTTTAACACAATAGGGAGTAATATTGTGTTACACTCTAAGTAATATCACCTAGGGCAGTGATAGAGCCTCTAGATAGAGAAAAGTCCTGCTTGTAAAGTGTTATATGCAAGTGAGATAGCGTCTACTATCCAGTGTGACAGTCTTTGTTTTGTGACGGCACAACCTTTGGTGCGGCCACCGAAGCATACGAAGAGCTGATCCGATTGCCTGAACGGGGTGGAGCGCTCCAGGTATATTCTCATTTGCTCTGACTGTGCAGAGCAGACTCTCGTCTTTTTCTCCCTGTGTACCCCTGTGCAATGACATCAGTGAAATAACTTGCGCTCTGAAAGGAGTGGAGAGCACTTTGGGTATATAACCTTGTCTCGGCTTAAGGACGACCTTGGAGTCGTAAGGCCCGAACTCGAGACAGGAAGGACTTGCGGATAGTGTTTGTAAATCACCCACTTTTCAGCAGAGTGTTTAGCTGGCTAAAACATGCTTTGGTGGACACACGATAATTTAATGTTCATTGCTAGTCATATGGCCAATTAGTCTCTTCAAAATATATGCAAAATCCTGAAGCCAAACCTGAGAAAGAAGTCCAGAAGGGTCCACAGCATTCCTGGTCACGTCATTTGCAGTTGTAACTCATGGGCGGGGATTATGATAATTATTAATGAGTGTGCACGCGCATCCTATTTACGCATGTTTGGAATTCACTAATATACACACGTTTAACTAACGAATCTGTGGTATACAAAGTGTCTGTGAATCTGGAGGAGAGTTTTCGTAAAGGTCCATTTTACGCAAAATGCAGAGGCCATAAGGCCCACTATCCTCTGAAAACACTTTAGGGGATTGAAAGTCCTGGCTTTGAATAACGCCGCCATACTCCGGACAGAGAGCTTGCGCTGTGACGTAAACCGCACTCTCATGAGTCTTGAGTCTGACTGTACCCAGAAAAGAAACCCTTTGGGTGCGGAACAGTGAGCTCTTGGTGGTATTGATTGTGAGACCTAAACAGTCTAGATGGTTGAGGAGCCAGGATCTTTGGGTTAACAACTGTGTCTCTTACTGGGCTATTACAAGCCAGTCGTTGAGGTAGTTGAGTATACGCATCCCTCTCAGTCTGAGTGGGGCTAAAGCCTTTGTGAAAGTGCGGGGTGCCAGGGATAACCCGAATTGCAGGACTATGTACTGATAGGCCTGCCCCTCGAAGGCGAATCTCAAGAATGGCCTGTGGTGGGGGGCTATCTGAATGTGAAAGTAGGCATCTTTCAGGTCGATTGTAAAAAACCAGTCCTCCAAGCGAATGTGCATAAGGATTTGTTTCACCATCAGCATCTTGAATGAACAAAACACTATTGTTTGAGTTATGAGTCTTTAAAGGTGTATATGTCATTCAGGAAAAAAAACCTCAAAAAATACCCTCAGGGCTTAAGAGGTTAAGAATTTTTTTAATGCAGAAATTGTTTTAATAAATCTATTTGCACAGTTGTAAAATAAATGTTGATCTTTACTACCATGTTACAATACTTTTTGGTCTTTTGCACCTCATTTTTGATGTGATTTGTTATTCTGCAGATTTTGTAATAATTTAAATAAAGTGTGTTAAAGACTCATTAAAGTGTCATTAGAGGATTGCCTGGTGGCCGTGAGTGCTGCAGTCGGCGGAGTTAATATCAGATCTGCCCCTCGTATGAATAAGGCGATAGTTATTTTCCTGAGCCAGTGCCAGTGAGAGCGGATTAAGGATCAATGAAATGTTTGTGCCCGTGTTGCCTCTATCGAGCCCATCAAAGAAGATTGTCTTGTCAAACGTAACTCCATTTGTGAAAAATGAGAAACTAGAAGAAATATTGCAGCGATATGCTAAATTAGTGAGTCCCATTAAGATGATTACGCTTGGATGCAAAAATCCCGAACTAAAACATGTAATGTCTTTTCGACGACAGGTTTTCATGATTTTGAATTCACAGAGTGATCCTTTGAACCTGTCGGCGAAATTAACCATTGAGAACAAGGATTATACTATTTTTATTAGTTCTGAGTCTATGAAATGTTTTATTTGCAGCGAATTTGTCCATATGGAAAAGTCTTGCTAAAAACATGTGTGATTCTTATATGTTCCAACAGAAAACTATAAGGATCATATATGCTGCAACAACCACATATACAAATTGTACAATATTCATGTATTTTCAATCATATATGTCCTACACTGTAAAAAAAATATATGCTGGATTGTGTTAAATACAACCCCTGCAAATCAGTGAGATTTTACTTTAGTAAATTAATTAGCAAGTAAAACGAATAAAAATGGGTAACCCTAACACAAAGAAAATATTTCCTTATATATGTGAATGATAAATATATTAAATTATTTAACTGCATATTAAAAATATACAGGATAAATATATTACAATATTTAATAATACATGAGGAATTGCTGCTTTCAATTAGAAAAATATGTGACAATATATTTACTTATATGTCATAATGTATGTCATTTTATTTGACGTGCATGTGATGATATACCCAAAAATATATTGAACAAAATAATATATATATTACAAAATAAAAGGAACTGTAGTCCGTTACAGTTACTGAGAAAGTGCTATTATATTACAATGTTAACAATTACAAAGGGTTTTATATATATATATATATATATACACACATACAGTTAACAATAACACAAGTCAAGCACACCGGCATGTTCCTAAATATTTAGCAAAGAGCTATAACTGCTGAAAAGTGCACCGACATTATTTTTAATAAAAGTAACAGTTTTATTGTTTTTTGGCCAAAAGTCAACCTCACTATCTCCACTATTTCAACCTATCTCCCTCTATTAAATTGAGCAAAAACACATTAAATAACAATTAATTTTAACATTTAACCTCCTTTAAATCAGAAGTAAAGCATGATGGGAAGTAGAAATTTGTTGTAACTCATTCTGTAAAAGTGTTTATATGTGTGTGTACATGCATTCACATTAATATGGGAAATTCAATATACAGTAAGGCTACACAATAAAGGATACAACTTAATGGATATTACATGTAATACTATTTATATCTTAATTACTAAATATTGTATGTGTTAAAATATAGCCATATTTTATAAATATAGTCAATATGCATACATTGCAGTAGCTATATTAAAAAAGGCTTTAGTTTCCTTTATTCCTTTATATTTCCTTTAATATAGGCTATTTTGCATATAATTGCAGTATATTCCCATATATTTGTTTCCACCCCTTAACGCTTAACACAAGTCAAGCACACCGGCATGTTCCTAAATATTTAGCAAAGAGCTATAACTGCTGAAAAGTGCACCGACATTATTTTTAATAAAAGTAACAGTTTTATTGTTTTTTGGCCAAAAGTCAACCTCACTATCTCCACTATTTCAACCTATCTCCCTCTATTAAATTGAGCAAAAACACATTAAATAACAATTAATTTTAACATTTAACCTCCTTTAAATCAGAAGTAAAGCATGATGGGAAGTAGAAATTTGTTGTAACTCATTCTGTAAAAGTGTTTATATGTGTGTGTACATGCATTCACATTAATATGGGAAATTCAATATACAGTAAGGCTACACAATAAAGGATACAACTTAATGGATATTACATGTAATACTATTTATATCTTAATTACTAAATATTGTATGTGTTAAAATATAGCCATATTTTATAAATATAGTCAATATGCATACATTGCAGTAGCTATATTAAAAAAGGCTTTAGTTTCCTTTATTCCTTTATATTTCCTTTAATATAGGCTATTTTGCATATAATTGCAGTATATTCCCATATATTTGTTTCGTAATGTTCTACCCATACAAACTATTTGTTAACAGTAATATCAGCAATATTTAAAAAATAATAATAATTAAACACTCAAAAATAGCCTTAGTTTTGTCATCGCAAACTGCGCATGCGTCAACGCGCCGCGGCCAGGCGGAAATCAATCGCGGGTTCTTGTTGTCTCCGTGATATGATCATAGACAGTAAAAGAAATGGACCGAGCTATCCCATTGCCTTCTATGGCGTTAAGTGATGTCAGTATAGGAGCACTCACTTCCTGATGGCTGAGCGAACTGCGCAGACTCAGACTGAGCTTGACGACGTAGATGTGACGTGAGCCTCCTGTCGGACAGCTGTATGTCTTCTAGTAGTTGTGCAAAGTGAAATCTGAATCCCGTTGTTTAAATATTTTCTCCCGTTGCTTTTGGCTCACCATGGGCTTCTCCCCATTCTTCTCCCTTGACTTTATCAGACTTTATGTCTCCACGTCCCCCCGACTGTCTCATAGACAGTAAAAGATTGCCTGCGAGCGTCTCCTCAGGTCTATACGGTAATTTCTCAACTGTGCGACAGAGTCGCGTTGGTTATGATGCAATAGTTAGCCTATTTTTACAAAAACAGCTTCTGCGGGGCGATAGTGTAAGATACAAGGTAATGGAGCCTTTTATGCATTGTCGTGTTTCTTTAGAAATAAACAGTAGATAAATGGAGTCTTTAAACGCCTCAGATGTAAAGTTATTCACTGTCAAAGTGACTAAAAAATGAATGGGAGTCAATGGGATGCTAACAGCAGGTGATGGCTTGGTTAGCAATGGCAGCCCCTAGGGGTGGAACGCTTTCTGAGTGCTAGATTACCCCCTTGGATATGATTGCCTCCCAGCGGGACCGCGAAGTGTCGAGCTCCAGGTAAGATTTGTTTGTCATGTCGTTCTCAATGCAAATGTTAACTTATTTAATGGCAAGATTTGCTAAAAGATTTGTAAATTGTTTGTTTCTGTTATCATGTCGGTGCCACAGCCTTAGTGTTAGGTAACGTACGGGTAACGTTAAGCCTAATTATGCTGCGCACGTGCAAAAATTTAATTACAAGTATTTAATGTGCAAAAACAAGTGAAAAATGCTTATATTTGTATTAAAGTTATTAAACTATATGATTGGTCTCCTCATTTGTTAGTCCCTTTGAATAAAAACGTCTGCTAAATGATCAAATGTAAAAAAAAAAAATATATATTCTAGTTGTTTAACTATGTAATTTGGAGTCCTCCGTTAGAATAAATGTTAGAATAAAAGTTAGAATAAATGTAATGTGATTTGTTTGTATGTTCCTTTTGTCATCATTAATAGTCTATTTTGTGCCAATTCACTTTAAAAGAGTTAATGTTTTAGTGAACTTGAGTTTGCAAATTGCTCTAATGTAGTTAACATATAGCTAAAATATAAACTTCTATAATTTGCATTCATGTAACTGCAACATATATGAATTTAAATGATGTACAATATTACAATTTTGTAATAGAAAGTAAGTAACGGTATAAAAATATATTGTTATACTGAAAAAAACATTATATTGAAACATGTTTCTAATATTCCTGTATGTAAATGGCTGGTCAAGAAGATTTTCTTTTTCTTCCACAGAAAGATCTTCATGAAAACATTTGAAGACCACGCAAGAAGAACAGGTTCAGCCACAGACTGTTTCATCCCATGAGGACTGGTTCAGTTCTGAAGGTGAAGTGTTGAAGAAGTTTATGTAATCTGAGTTGTAAGACTTGAACTAATGTTAACAAATGAGACTTTATTGTAATGTATTAACTAACATGAACTAACAATCAATCAATCAATCAATCAACTTTATTTATATAGCGCTTTTACAATCATGATTGTGTCAAAGCAGCTTCACAGTGTCAAACAGGGTAATATTGCGACAAAATTTGATTTGGCTGTACAGTGGTACTGGAGAAAACAGTGATGTTATCAGCTTATTTTAATTTATCATATAGCGACAATGTTGGCAGATCAGTATTATAGTTTATAGAATTAAATAAGACCTAATTCATATATTTTATTTGTATAATAAGTTGAATAACTTTAATCATATTTTTAGTGTCCCCAATGAGCAATACATTATTACAGTATTTATTCAACTTTGTCAATTTTTAACGTTTAGTTCACCCAAAAATATATGTTGTTAAAATGACCCTCATGTCGTTCCAAACCAACAAGACGTTCATTTATTTTCAGAACACAACAAATAAACCTTTAATATGTGTACTATAATTACTATGTGAAATAAGTTAATATAGTAATTGATATAGATACTGATATAGATA
The DNA here is from genome assembly GCF_024679245.1 of Pseudorasbora parva. Taxonomy (NCBI): domain Eukaryota; kingdom Metazoa; phylum Chordata; class Actinopteri; order Cypriniformes; family Gobionidae; genus Pseudorasbora; species Pseudorasbora parva. The sequence goes on from NC_090183.1 coordinate 21,016,308, forward strand.
TCCATATTTATAACCTTATTGACTAAAATATCCAGCTCATGTCAGATGACTTGCGACCAGAGAGTGACCTGAGTGATGCGATGTAGGAGCAGCGTAAGCTTCAACGTCTTTCTGGGCAACAAAATCAAGTGCTTCTCTTTTATCAAATCCTCTTTAAATTCAAATTCGTGACCAGTGTTTTGTTTTCCTCTATTCTCTGCATAACCGCATTCATCAATACATCATGCTTCAGGTCAGAGGTCACTCTTTTGGCGTAAGTAGACACGCACGGTTGACTGCCGGAAGATAGATATTTTAGTCTAAAGTCAAAAATATGGATATTTTTCTAATAAAAAGTGTATAGCTTCTCTTCAGAAGGCCTTTTTTAAATGATTTTTTAAAATGTCCTGATAATTTACTCACCCCCATGTCATCCAAGATGTTCATGTCTTTCTTTCTTCAGTTGAAAAGAAATTCAGTTTTTTTTAAAGAAAATATTCCAGGATTTTTCATCATATAATGGTTTTCAGTTGCAACCAAAATACTGAAAGTCCAAATCAATGCAGTTCCACCTCCGTGTTTACAAAGAGCTCATGTGAAGACTAATACAAATGCCCTCGAGCAAATAAAAAAAAGATAAAACAACGATATTGGATGATTTTGAAGTTGAAAATTGAGTGTTTTTGCTAAAGGGCGTTTATTAGTCTTCACATGAGCGCTTTGTAAACACGAGGGCGGGACTTCTGCCTACGTCTATGTGACCATTTACACGTGATTACGTCATCCTTGGCACCGCGCAGATCTGAGCAAGTTGAACAATTAAGGTTGAAATGTATATTCATTTTTTTAAATGACTGATCGTTTGACTAGATAAGACCCTATTCCTCATCTGGGATCACGCAGAGGCTATGAACTTTGAAACGGCGTTGATTTGGACCTTCAACATTTTGGTTGCAACTGAAAAGCATTATATGATGAACAATCCTGGAATGTTTTCTTCAAGAAACTTAATTTCTTTTCCACTGAAGAAATAAAGACATCAACATCTTGGATGAGATGGGGGTGAGTAAATTATCAGTCAATTTTCATTTTGGGGTGAACTAATCCGTTCATTCTCTTTGATTGATGGCCATGACACTGCATTCAATGTATTTTGTTGTTGTTTTTTGGGTTTTGTTTTTTCCTGAGCAAAGTTCAGTTTGCTATCAAGTTGGAATTGTAAATTACTCATGTGGAGTATAATTTGATTATTTCATTTTGTGTTGAAATAAAAGTGTTTCCATCACAAATGTGTGTATGTCATTGATTGAAATCATATATGGTTAGTATATGCAGAGATGTTGTAATATTGACTGAAATCATGTATGATTATTATATGTAGTTTATATGTATATTATATAAACTTGAAGAGCTAACACACAATTTCCCTATTAAAAAAATATGAAATCTGTATAAAAAGCATATAAACAAATTACACAAAATATATATAAACCCTATATGACTAGCATATGATTCATTATAAGAACTTTATATGATTTGTATATGAATATCATGTATTTTCTACTAATACCATATACCATTGCATACTGTTTACATGTAAAACTCATGTAAGATTTTTGCAGTATTCATACATGACCCAAAAGTTTTCTGTGTGCTTTTTAGTATGAAATGGGCCATAAACGGTCTGATTTTGTGTATGACATATATGGGACTTATATTAAACATATAAGACAATTCTGACTGATTTAAGTAAGGAACATATATGGTCGCTATATATGAACCATATAGGTTTTTTTTCATATGGGTGGACACGTTAGGCAGACTTGCCCGAATCGCAATGGAAATGGCGCAAACGGAGATTTGGCTGAGGGTAGGGCGCGAGGTTTTGATGTTGTGGACGCTGCGCCAGTACAGCTTCAGCAGGCCGAAGTGGAAGCCACGCTGAGTAGCTCACACGAGCCACACGAGGGAATATCCCAGCCGGCTAACCATAGTGCCACAGAGATAGTTGAGGTAGTGGCTGACCCAAATGATATGCCCGTAGTAGTCACGCCCCCAGAGTTGAGTTCGGAGCAGGTGCATGCAAAAGACGCGCATGAGGTTGACTCACCTGAGGAAGAAAAACAAACGCAACCTGAAGTAAGCGTTTTTAAAATAAGTAACGTTACTGATGAATCGATTGATCAGAGTCAAGGACCTGTCGTTTTGCAAGAGTCGATGGACTTAAAACAGACGGAGGACTTTGATAAAGATGACGAGGAAATATATGATGAAAATGACGGGATGGGAAGGCAAGCTTTGATGAGCTTGATAGACCTAAACGGTACTGCCTTAAGAAGCTTCTCTCTAATGTAAGAAGTACTTTGCATTTGCAAGGCAAAAAGTGAGATGGCTTGGATGCAGTTTTGGTACTTTTTTCCTTTTTTCATGGCATCCTTGAGACTTGGTACTTTAAATATCAATGGGTGTCGTGATGCTGTCAAAAGGTTTAGTCTTTTTAATTATGTTACTATAAAGAGGGCTAGTATAGTTTTTCTTCAAGAAACTCATACAGACTCGAATAATCAAGTACAATGGCTGAGTGAATGGAAGGGGCAGGCTATACTAAGTCATGGTTCAAGTGTTAGTGCAGGGGTTGCGATTCTCTTGGCGTCAGAATATAAGCAGCAACCTGTTAGTGTTTTTGAATTGGTTCCTGGTCGAATGTTGCGTGTGGATGTAACAGTTAATGGACTTCATTTCTCACTATTTAATGTGTATGTTCCAAATATTGGTTCAGAGCGAATTCCCTTTTTTAAAAAGCTGAAGAATGCTTTAAGTGATGTTTTGCATGATAGAATTGTTGTTCTGGCTGGAGATTTTAATTGTACTATAAACCACACTTTAGATAGGAACCATGAAGAACCACATAGTCAGTCAGCAGATGAACTTAAAAATTTGATAAATTATCACTGTTTTGTGAATGTGTGGAGAGAAGCTTTTCCTCAGACTAAGCAATATACTTGGTTAAAAGTAAACTCTAAAATGATATCTGGAGCCAGACTCGATAGAATTTATGTGCAGAAAAGTGCTAGGGGTAAATTTTTTAATAGTTGTATTATTCCTACTTCCTACTGATCATCATTATATGTCTGTTGAAGTTTTATTGCACAGAGCACATTTAAGCCCTCGCTTTGGAAATTTAATAGTAAGTTGTTGCAAGATCACAATTTTGTGCACTCTTTCACCTTTTTTTGGGAGACTTGGAGCGAGAGAAAAGAGCTATATAAGTCCCTAAGTCAATGGTGGGATATTGGCAAAACACAAATTAAACTCTTTTGTCAGAGTTACATTGCCTATAATAAAAGCATTTTGGAAAGTACAATGAAACAGCTTGAGCAAGATATCCTTTACATTGAAGATCAAACGGACCCTGCTGAAACCCTTAAGCAAAATAGACTTCTGATGCGGAATCTTCTAGAAGAAAGAGCCCAAGAGACACTTATCCGTGCAAGGTTTACCTCCTTTAACAACATGGATGCTCCAACATCTTATTTTTTTAGTCTGGAAAAAAAACCTGTAAATAAGAAGATTTTATGTCATTTGAAGCTTCCAGGAGGAGGAGAAGTGACTGATGAGCGTGAAATAATGTCCCATGCTTTATCCTTTTATGAAGATCTTTATAAGGCCGAACCCTGTGAGGATGAAATGGCTGACTTTCTTCTTCAGGATTTACCTCAACTCACGAAAGAGGAGAAATCTAGACTTGATCAACCTTTGACTTTTGATGAGCTGACTGTAGCTGTTCAGGAACTCTCTTCAGGCAAAGTGCCAGGATTGGATGGACTGAATGCGGAATTCTACAAACAGTTTTGGTCGGTGATTGGAATGGACTTGTTTTCTGTCTTTTTGGAGTGTCTAGAAAGAGGAACATTGCCTGTGAGCCTTCGGAGGGCCGTGATAACTTTACTACCTAAGAAGGGTGACTTGGGAGACATCAAAAACTGGCGCCCTGTGTCATTGCTCGGAGTTGACTACAAAATATTTTCCAAAGCTCTAACTAATAGACTTAAAATTTGTATATCTTCAGTGATTCACAGAGACCAATCTTACTGTATTCCGAACCGATCCATTTTTGACAATCTTTTACTGGTTCGAGATTTGATCTCCTTTGCAAAGGTGTATAAACTGGATGTGGGTTTTGTTTCATTGGATCAGGAGAAAGCCTTCGATCAAATTGATCATGGCTTTCTTTTTAAATGTCTTAATGCTTTTGGTTTTGGTCCAGCATTTATTTCTTATGTTAAGCTATTGTACACCGATGTATACAGTTTATTAAAAATAAATGGTACCCTTTTGAGACCCTTTTTAGTTGGCAGAGGTATACGACAAGGGTGCGGTCTCTCGGGTATTTTATATGGTATTGCTATTGAACTACTTTTGACAGATCTGAGACGTCGGTTAAGTGGGATCTCGACAGTGTGTTCTTATAGTACAGATTTAGTAACAGTTAAACTAAGCGCATACGCTGATGATGTTACTGTGGTAATAAGGTCAGATGAAGATGTTAAGAAAATGGTAGCTTCTCTTGATGTCTATCAGAGAGCTTCTTCCTCAAGAATAAATTGGCAAAAGAGCGTATCCTTTTCATTGGGCAAATGGGAGAACGGAGGTCCTCCAGTACTCCCTCAGCATTGCTCTTGGAGTTTGGAAGGATTTAAAGTGCTTGGAGTTTTTTTGGGGGAAGATCAATATATGGAAAAGAATTGGGAAGGTCTTTTTGATAAAGTGTCTGGCCGTCTACAGAAGTGGAGGTGGATTCTCCCCCAATTGTTATATAGGGGTAGAGTGCTTATTATTAATAACTTGGCTGAATCTATGCTATGGCATCGGTTAAATGTACTTAATCCACCAAAGATTGTTTTACAACGTCTACAGAAACTTTTTGTAGATTTTTTTTGGGATGGTCATCACTGGCTTCCCCCTACTATTCTTTACTTGCCAGTTAATGAAGGAGGTCAAGGGTTAATTGATTTGGCAGCCAAAGTTAAAGCTATGAGGCTAAAAGTTGCTCAGACCTTACTATATGTTAAGGAGCATACTACACCATGGGTGTCTTTTGGCCTGGCTTTGCTTAGAACTTTTGGTGGTTTTTACCTTGACAAGCAATTGTTCTTGATGTCATTGTTTAATGGAAATTTTATATCTGATGTAAAGTTCTATGTTTCAGTTTTAAATTCCTGGGCTGTTTTTAAGGAATTTAGACTGGAAAATGACCATTTTGGCCTGAATGAACCACTGTTTTATAATCCCTTTCTTGGGGGCAATGGCCCTCATTTATCAATCTTGCGTTGATTCTGGTGTATATGTTGGCGTAAGATTATGCTTACACTCCTCTCACCGCCTGATTTATGAAACTGTGCGCACCTCTGCAATCCAGGTGTAAGCAATACTTGCCCTTGATAAATGCGGCGGCTGAAACCGATCGTCATTAGAATAACACGCCCCTAAATATTCAAGTCTCCGCCTCTCCCACGCCCTCATTTTACGTCATGGACAAACAGAAGACGGCAAAGAAGCGAAACTTCTCCGACGTGGAGATCGGGCGCGCTCAATCATCTCACTAGTCCACTAGTCAGGGCACTGATTAGGACATAAGTCAATGGGCTGACTCCCTGATCAGTGCCCTGACTACTGAACTATTGAGATGATTGAGACGCACCCATCGAGACCATCACCAGGGAAGTGAAAAAAAAAAAAAACGAAATTGTTTTATTTGGGAGTTTAAAGAGTGGGATTAAAGGCACCTACAAAAACAAAACATGGACCCAAATTACGAGTACTCTTAATAATGTGGAGGTTGAGAAGCGCACTCCAGCAGTTTAAATAGCTGTTTGGATGATAAATTACCATCACAATGCATTATTTTACAGCACGTTTTGAAACAATTAGCATTTAATTTCGTATCACGGCACATGTATTGGGGTGTACAATAGTGATGATGATGATGTGGAGTACTACCATTCATTCACATTAATAATTACATGACAATTTGTAAGATTCTTATTATTATTATTATGATTATTATTCTTAACGACGCTTGTTATTCAGAAGAAGAATGTAGTTTTTATTGATTTTATTATCATTTAAAAGAAGAAGGTCATTTTTATTATTTTGTCAGTCTGAATTAGTTTAGTCCCAGTCCGTGCGCAGCTGCCGGGCCAGGCGGGCCTGAAACGTCAGATAAAGCGCACAGGCTCGCGACTGGAGAAATACATATGCCTACAAATCAAACGCTTTGGTAAAGTCACACAAATTAAACATTGACGTTCATGTTGCACAAAAATAAACACTGAATGTTGTTGTTGTGGTTTTTAACAGTGGGTCATATAGCATATCTTGTCAGTGCGTTTTGTGGTGTTAGGAATTGTTTTCTGCGCATTTTCCCACTAACTCCAAACGTGCGTACACCACCTCCTGAGCTGGCCTAGGATTTGAGCGTGCCGTACGCCAACGTCCATATTGATAAATCTCAAAGTCACCGTGGGTTTGGGTGTACGCAAGGTGTACGCTGGAAATTTGGTGTACGCACTTTTGATAAATGAGGGCCAATGTGTGTACATCTCATTCTGTTTTGAAAACATTTATAGAGAGGGGTTTGACCAAAGTTGCACATTTGATTGATCATGTTTCCAGAAAATGGAGACCAGCTGTTGAAATTTGTGAACAAGTGGGAATTAGATCGGTGAGAATGGTGGAACATTTTGTAAACCACCTGCAAGCTTCTTTTCCTTCTCATTTCCTACATTTTTTTAATTGTTTCCTGACTGGTGACTCGATGCAATGTTCTTTTCCTAAGTTAATTGTGTCTCCAAGGGTCTGCACAGAAGATGACCAAGAAGGGAAGTTGTTGAAATTTAAGGGACTACAAGAGCTGGATTTTCAAGCAGTTGGAAAAAGAGAGTTTTATCATATATGTGTTAAGATTGATTATTTTGATGAAATTAATCACAGGTGTGATACAAAATGGAAAGAGTATCTTATGGTTTCTGATGATCTTGCTCCTTCTTGGAGGCTCATGTACAAAGGCCCCCTCCCAAAACGTTCAGGGGATTTGCAGTGGAGAATATTGCATTGTGCATTGCCTACAAATAAGTTTGTTTCGAAGTTCAATACCACTGTTTTACCATCTTGTAATTTTTGTACCAAACCAGAGACTGTGTTTCATGTTTTTGCAGAATGTTCCAGGCTAGTACCACTGTTTACTGTATTGGAAAGAATACTTGGAAATTTAGGGTTTTGTTTCGACAAGACGCTTTTTGTTTATGGATGCAGGTACTTGAAGACACACAAACAACAGTGTACTCTGGCAAATTTTATAATTGGCCAAGCTAAATTAGCTGTTTGGAAGACCTGTAGAATGGCTGTTGATGGGAAAACCAGGAGTGTACTGCAAATTTTTACTGCTTTGCTTGAATCGAGAATCAGAGTAGAACACAAGTTTTATCAAATGACAAAGAATTTACTTGAATTTGAATCTAAATGGTCTGTGAATGATGCTTTATTGTCAATATGTGAAGATGAGACTATTGTGTTTAACTGGTGATGTTCGATGGGTAATTTCTAAATATTATTTATGTTTATTTTATTATTTATTTATTTATTTATTTTCTTTGATTTTGAGATTTTTTTTGCATATGCATACTGTAGCATTGTGTTCGAAGGAATAGAATATATAAAATTTTAGTGGTTTAGTAAATGTTAAATAAAGAGTCTCTCTCTCTCTCTCTCTCTCTCTCTCTCTCTCTCTCTCTCTCTCGCTTCTGGTGTGACGTGTGACTGAGTGTGAGTGGAGCGATTTTGAGTGAATCAGAGCTTGTGAGTGAATCTTTCACTTTTTCTTTTTTTCTGGCTTTTCTTCCTTGTTTTGGGTTATTGTTAAAAGTGTTGGTTCATTTGGTTGTTTGGGCTGCGTGCTACCGTTTACTTTTGCGGGCAGCATGACGGCCCCACGTATGCACGGTTTGAGTAAACTCACGCGGCGCCATGGGGTGAAAGTTGCGTCTGCGGTGAGCGTTGAGGACTGCTGCCTGGCGGCAGGAGAGGTTGTTGGGCATGGACATATCATGTCAGCCTCCAGAATGAACAGTGCCACTGTCATCTTTCTTAGCTCGGTTGAAAAGGCAAATGCGTTAGTTGAGACCGGAATTGTTATTGATAATCTTTTTACGCATGTTCTCCCACTTTCTATGCCGTCCAAAAAAGTGCTGTTGTTCAATATTCCGCCCTTCATAAGTGACGAAACTTTAGTACGAATTTTGTCACGTTATTGAAAATTGGTGTCACCTATAAAAATGATACCAATTGGTAGTGGATCTCCACTTCTAAAACATGTCGTTTCATTCAGGCGATTTGTTTATATGGTCCTAAAGGACGATGAGGATTTGGATCTTTCTCTGCATCTCAAAGTTGACGAGTTTGACTATGTTATTTATGCTACTACGGACAAGATGAAGTGTTTTAAATGTGGCGAGGTGGGTCATTTAATTCGCGCGTGTCCTGGTATGAATACAGACAATGGTTCGGCGGCTGATGGCATAGATGACAATGTTAGTGAACCGGTCCCTGGTCCGTCAAACGCGGCTCTACCTGTGACGGAGACAGGTGCGGCGGAGGACAGGGCTGTGGAGAATCCGCCTGTGGCTGAGAGTGCGGTGATTCAGGTAAATGACCCCAAAAATGTGGTTGAAGTAACTAGACCGGGTGATGCTGATACATCAAACATTCCATCTTGCAAATTGAACATGCAAATAAGTGATAGCGCACCTAATGTTTTGCTGCCTGATTTGTTTTGTGATGGCATTGAAATGGAGACAGAACAGAGCGATTTCAAAGTTCCATCAAAAAGGAAAAAATCTGACAAGTTTCAAATGGTAAGAGCTAAGAAAGCTGACGTGGAGGATTTATATGGTGAAAGTGATAGCGAGTCTTCTGATTCTAGCGTCAGTCTCTCTCAGAGTGACTTCTCTAGCCGTGGTTGTGAAGCAGAGGACATTAAACTTTTTCTGAAAGCTACAAAAAACAGGAGAGGGGTCAGTGTAAGTGATTATTTTTCTGATACAAAGCAGTTTGTTGAGAAAACCAGGCTTTTTATGTCGGAACGTTTGTTTACAAACAAGGAAATATATAGATTAAAGAAGAAAACGTCTCGGTTACGTATGTAACCCTAGTTCCCTGAGGGAACGAGACGCTGCGTCGAAACGCTGTGAGAACGCCTCTGCGTTAATGCGTCGTGAAGCGCCTGTAGAACCATTCCATCGGAAAAAAGATCGATCGTCGGCGTGATGACGTCATCGACCGGAAGCTATAAAGCGTCCGTGAAAACAAACAGGAACTAACTTCTGATAAAGCCTGAAGTAAGTGATCACGGACACGCCGGGAGTATGGCAGAGCGACGCAGCGTCTCGTTCCCTCAGGGAACTAGGGTTACATACCTAACCGAGACGTTCCCTTTTGGGGAACTCGAGCTGCGTCGAAACGCTGTGAGAACGCTTATACCCACATCGCCATAGGACCAAGTGTCTCGTATGTGTGAAGCCGAAGCACACACGGTTACGAGAGTACCTGCGCCCCAACAGTAGATGCCAGATCTAACTCGTAGAACCTGACGAAGGTTAGCAGAGACGACCAGCTGGCCGCATTGCAGATATCATGGAGGGAAGCCCCCGACAAAAGTGCTTTAGAAGCAGCCATACCCCTGGTAGAATGCCCCCGGACAGCCAGTGGAGACGGCTGCCCGGCCGCCTCGTAAGCAAGTGAGATGGCCTCGACCACCCACTTGCTCAATCTCTTGTTCGATACTGGAGCCCCTTTCTTAGGGGCTCCGAAACAGACGAATAACTGATCGGTCTTTCTCCACAGGGCAGCTCTGTGGACTTATGTATCTAATGCCCTAACAGGGCACAGCAGATTTAATCTTTCCTGGTCTGACGTCGTGAACGGAGGAGGACAGAAGGCTTGGAGAGTAATGGGGCCCCGTGGGCTCGTAGGAACCTTGGGGACGTAACCCGGCCTGGGATGAAGAAAGGCCTTCACCATCCCTGGCGCAAACTCTAGACATGAGGGCCCTACTGACAGGGACTGAATATCTCCTATTCTCTTGAGAGACGAAATGGCCAAAAGAAAGATAGTTTTTAGGGTGAGGAACTTGTCCGAAACCTCCTCTAAGGGTTCGAACGGCGGCCCGGACAAGCCCCTCAAGACAATGGCCAAGTTCCATGCTGGGACCCTCGAGTGCATAGCCGGCCTCAACCTTAAAGTACCACGGAGGAAACGTGTAATCAAAGGGTACCTTCCCAAAGACACTCCACCCAAAGGGACGTGGAAGGCACCCAAGGCCACAACGTACACCTTTATTGTGGAGGGGGTCAACCCTGCCGAGAACCTTGCCTGCAGAAACTCCAGCACTGTACCAACCGGGCAGTTAACTGGGTCCCACTGGCGTTCTCTGCACCATGCTGAGAAAAGTTTCCATTTCAAAGCGTACAGCTTCCTCGTGGACGGAGCTCTGGAGTGAAGGATGGTCTCAACGACCTCGGCCGAGAGACCTTCCTCTATGAGCCTGGCCCCCTCAGAGGCCAAGCCCATAGTTTCCACATCTCCAGGCATGGGTGCAGGAATCTCCCGCCCGCCTGAGAGAGTAGATCCCTCCTGGTCGGAATCTCCATCGGAGAGCCTTCCAGGAGAGATACCAGGTCCGAAAACCATACTCTGGTCTGCCAGTACGGAGCCACCAGAAGTACTTGGGCCCTGTCCCGGTGTACCCTCTCCAGAACTCCTGGAAGCAAGACAATCGGGGGGAAGGCGTACAGGGGTAGCCTCTGCCACTCCTGTACCATGGCATCCAACCCTAGCGGGTCTGGATGGGACAGAGAAAACCTCTGCGGGCAATGGGAATTCTCCGCCGAAGCAAAAAGATCTATCTCTGCCTTCCCATATACCTTCCATAGGAGCTCCACCACCTCTGGGTGGAGTCTCCACTCCCCGGGCCTCGGCCCATGCCTCGACAGGCTGTCTGCTTCCTGATTCAGGACCCCCGGGATATATACTGCCTTGATTGACAGCAATTTCCCTTGGGCCCACAGGAGGATCCGATGCGCCAATTTGTCCAGCGGACGGGACCTCAGACCCCCCTGATGATTTATATAGGCGACCACCGATGTGTTGTCTGACCTGACTAACACATGGTGGCCCCTGAGGTCGGGCAGAAACTGTTTCAATGCAAGAAACACTGCGAGCATCTCTAGCCGATTTATGTGCCAGTGCCGCTGATGTTCCTGCCATAGACCCTGGGATGAGCGACCACCCATGGTCGCCCCCCAGCCCGTGAGAGAGGCATTTGTCGTTAGCGTTACGCGACGAACATGAGCCCCTAACACGGGACCCTGAGATAGAAACCACAGGGTTTTTTCACATGACCAGAGCACGTAGGCATCGCCATGTGACTTTGATCGTGCGGAGCGGATTTCCCCTCGGGGAGAATCCCTTTGTTTTGAGCCACCACTGCAGTGGCCTCATGTACAGTAGGCCAAGAGGTATTACGTTGGACGCTGCTGCAATGAGACCTAACAGTTTCTGGAACTGTTTCACAGTAACGGCCCGGTCTAGCTTCTGTTCTTTCTGGATCGATGCTATGCGTGTTGGCGATAATTGCGCCCGCATAATTACCGAATCCCAGTTCACACCTAGAAAAGTGGTTCTCTGAGCCGGAGAAAGCACACTCTTCTTGGCATTCAGCCTCAACCCCAACTTCGACATGTGCGCGAGAACAGCATCTCGATGCTGAACCGCCATCTGCTCTGTATTCGCTAGAATCAGCCAGTCGTCGATATAATTCAGTATGCGGATGCCCTGCAGACGCAACGGCGCCAGAGCTGCATCCACACACTTGGTGAATGTGCGGGGTGACAGTGCTAGACCAAAAGGAAGTACTCAATATTGGTACGCCTCTCCCCCGAAGGCAAACCTGAGGAACTTCCTGTGATGTGGAAGGATGGAGACATGAAAATACGCATCTTTGAGGTCTATGGTGACAAACCAATCCTCCAGTTTGATCTGCGACACAATCTGTCTGAGTGTGAGCATCTTGAACTTGAGCTTGGCCACTGAGCGATTTAATAGACGCAGATCTAATATCGGGCGTAAGCCCCCATCCTTCTTTGGCACGATGAAGTAACGGCTGTAAAACCCAGACTCCCTGCCGGGAGGAGGAACCCTTTCTATAGCCCCCTTTTGCAGGAGTGTCTCTACTTCCTGTGCCATTACCAGAGCCTGCTCCGGGCCCACCTCTGTAGGTAGGACACCGCTGAAAGGAGGTGGCCGCCTTTTGAATTGAATGGTGTACCCCCTTTCGATTATCTGCAGGACCCAACGAGATATGTTTGATAGACGTTTCCACTCGTCTAGAAAATCTACTAAGGGAACCAGCCTCTCGAGGCTGGCCTCTGGTGTACTTTGAGCAGCAAGCACAGTGCCCTGAAGCGGCAGACCGGCAGGGAACGACTGACTTGACTGCTCGGGGGCCCCCCGAGGGGGGCGCGGACCACCCTCGGGTGGCCCGCGGAGACCGACTGCGCCCCGGCATTGCGGCGGGGTTGGCAGCACAGCCCCTAGAGGGTGCCGCAGGGAAACGGGTACCGTTGGCAGGGGTAAACACCGTTTCCCTACGGGGGGAACCACCCTCAGCGTCCTGACGCTTCTGGCGTCAGGAACGCTTCGACGAGGCCTTCTTGGCAATCAGGACTGTCCTCAGATCAGCCCTGCCCCTCGAAGGCCTCGTCTGAGAGCGCCGCCCCTCGTCCCCGCACTGAGGGGGAGTTCGGGTGGCGACGCTCTGCTTTTGTTGAGCCCTGTGTGAGGAGCTCGTACTCGGTTTGGGCTGCTTGGTGTCAGCAGCAGCCCCAGGGACCTGGACCCGGAGAGGGAGAAACTGCTTCAGCGCCGCAGCTTGCTTTTTCGACTCCTGGAACCTCTCGGTGACAGTATGGACTGCGTCACCGAAGAGGCCACCAGGAGAAAGCGGCGCGTCAAGCAGAAAGCTTCTCCCTCTCCTTCATGTCTGTGGGGTTGAGCCAAAGATGCCTCTCCGTGGTGCCATAGTGCGGCCAACACATCTGGCCGTCTCCTTGGTGGCCCGGAGAGCTAAATCAGCCGATGTTCTAAGCTCAGTGATAATATCTCCCCCCACAACATCACTACTATCCAGGTCCCTCAGCAGGTCAGCCTGATACGCCTGCACGATAGCCATAGTGTGCAGGCATGCGGCGGCCTGACCCGCTGCCGAGTACGCTTTGCCCACCAATGCCGACGTGGTTTTTAATGGTCTGGTGGGCAAAGTCGGGGCCTTAAGGGACGATGCCGAGGAAGGCGAGAGATGACTCGCGAGCGTCTCTTCTACCTTTGGCATCGCCCCATAACCATATTGTTTCAGCCCGGCGATGTTGCTGTAGACCGAAGTCTGCGGGCTGAAAACTCTATATGATGCCGGTCTCCTCCATGATCTTGCCACCTCGGTGTGCAAGTAAGAACGGCAGGCCCCGTCGCTGAGGCTCTGAGGCGCGAGACGGCAGGAATCTTTCGTCTAATTTACTGAAACGCTTTCTTCCTGCCTCAGATCTTTCAGTGGGCCAGTCGATGTTCAATCTGGCCACTGCTCGCGTCAGAACCTCAACGAGCTCCTCACTAGCAGGGGAGTGAAGTGGCGAGTCTTCAGTCTCGAAGCTTTCAGCGTCCACCTCCTCAGAGCTGGACAGTTGAAGCACTGGCGACTCTCTCGGGGGGGAAGAAACCGCCATGCGTGCTTCCATGCCCCGAGAAGAGCCGCTGGATGGTGCAGGTGAGGGCAGAGATAAGGCAGCGCCCGTCTCTAACCCCTCTGCAACATCCAATTGTGATCCCCACGACTGCATCCCTCCTCAAAGAGTGCCCGGCGGGAGCGTAGTGTTCTCAGCGGTAACTTCTCGCAATGCTCACAAGCAGCCCCCTCGAGGGCTGCCTGGGCATGCTGCGCTCCCAGGCAGGCAACACAAAGAGAGTGTGTATCCCCACCCGTGATGTAGCGTGGGCAGGGATGAACACACTTCTTAAAACTGCCTTCACTCGCCATAATCTCTATCTATTCTTTTTTCTCTTTATTTTGTTAATAAATAGGGATATTTAACAAAAAGGGTGGGAAAATTCTTCAAATAGACAGACAAAAACACCAAATAGACAGACAGGTTCACACAGATCGCTTGCTGAAGGCTCAGAAGCTAGTTCCTGTTTGTTTTCACGGACGCTTTATAGCTTCCGGTCGATGACGTCATCACTCCGACGATCGATCTTTTTTCCAATGGAATGGTTCTACAGGCGCTTCAGGAGCAGGAATTTTTGAGTTGGTTAAACAAAAAAGTATTGATGTTGTTATGTTACAGGAAACGCATAGTGACTTAAGGAATGCTGCTGATTGGGCTGAGGAGTGGGATGGGTTCTCTGTGTTGAGCCACAACACATCACTTAGTGGAGGGGTTGCCATTCTTTTTGCTAAGAGTTTAACTCCGACTTCTTATCAGATTGATGAAGTAGTTAAAGGGAGGCTTTTAAAAGTAAGAACCAATTTTGGGAATTTTATTTTTGTTTTTATTTGTGTGTACATTCCAACTGCACCAATAGAAAGAATGTTGTTTTTAAATACTTTGTCTTCTGTTCTACAAAAATGCTGTGTAGAAGAATATTTAATCTTGGCTGGGGATTTTAATTGTACATTGTCGAATTTAGACAGAAATCACATTGAACCACACTTGCCCTCTCGTAATCGGTTAATCCAGATTGTTAAAATGCATGAGTTATGTGATGTTTGGAGGCAGTTATATGAGACACAGAAACAATATACTTGGACTCATGTTCGAGACAGTGTGATTTCGTTGGCAAGATTGGACAGGTTCTACTTGTTCAAGCATCATTGTAACATTGTACGAAAATGTTTAATTACCCCACTGAGTTTTTCAGATCACAGTATGCTGCAGTGTTCTGTTTTTTTTAAAACTCCATTAAGCCAAGGAGTGTTTACTGGCAGTTAAACACTACTTTGTTAAATGACAGGTATTTTAAAAACATGGTTAAACTGTTTTGGAATGATTTTAAGACCACAAAGGGATCTTTTAAGTCTCTACGACAGTGGTGGGATTTTGGGAAAGCCCAAATAAAACAATTCTGTTTGCAGTATACTCAAAACGTCACTAGAGAGACAACATTGAGTATGAACACCTTGCAGAAAGACATTTTAAAACTTCAAGATTTAGTTGAGTCAACTGGTGGCCAAGGTTATTTGGATTCCTTGTCAACTAAAAGGTCACAATTGGCTGATTTGCTGGGTATTAAAACACAGGGGGCTCTGGTCAGGTCCAGGTTCCAGAGTGTGGACCAGATGGATGCTCCATCCAGGTTCTTTTTTAATTTGGAGAGGAAGAACGGCCAGAGCAGAGTCATCCATGCTCTGCGTTCTGAGTCTGGAGGATTATTGACAGACCCTGAAGACATTCGTAAGAGAGCAGTTGTGTTTTATGAAAACCTGTATAAAAATGAACTTGGGGTGGAATACAGGAGTGACAGTGAATTTTTCAATGACATACCCCAGGTGTCTGAGGAAGTCAATGCTGTTATCTCTGGTGCTTTGAATATGGGTGAACTGTACAAGGCCCTCCAAGGAATGGAGTCTGGAAAGGCGCCGGGCATCGACGGCCTGCCAGTAGACTTTTACAAGTCGTTCTGGTCAGAGCTGAGAGAGGACCTACTGGAGGTGTTGAATGAGAGCTTGGCTGAAGGCCAGCTGCCTCTGAGCTGCCGTAGAGCAGTTTTAACCCTCCTGCCCAAGAAAGGCAACCTTACAGACATAAAGTGCTGGCGACCTGTATCACTGCTCTGTAGCGATTATAAACTGCTTTCGAAAACCCTGGCGAATAGGCTAGCAGGAGTGATGGATGGGGTCATTCATCCTGACCAGACCTACTGTGTTCCTAGCAGGTCAATATTTGACAATGTGTCTTTGGTTCGTGATGTTGTAGAGGTCTCCAAGATGTTAAATTTGGATTGTGGGTTAATCTCATTAGACCAGGAGAAAGCATTTGACCGCATTGAACATTGCTATTTGTGGAGAGTTTTAGAGGCTTTTGGGTTTTGTCAAAATTTTATAAATTGTATTAAAGTTCTTTACAGTGGCGTTGAGAGTATCCTGAAGGTGAACGGTGGTTTATGTGCTCCTTTTAAAGCTTATAGAGGTGTAAGACAGGGCTGCTCATTGTATGCTCTATTCTTTGGCAATAGAGCCACTTTTACAACAGATAAGAGTCAAACTTCATGGTATATGTTTTCCAAACTGTAAAAATAATTTTATATTGTCAGCTTATGCCGACGATATTATTGTCATGATTAGTAGGCAAAGTGACATACAGGTTTTGTTAGGTTTACTTAAAACTTTTAAAGGTTTATCTTCAGCGAGTATAAACTGGAGTAAAAGCGAAACGTTATTATTAGGTAAGTGGACCGGTGGGAAACCAGATCTCCCTGAAGGCCTAGGTTGGGGAAAATTAGGTTTTAAATATTTAGGGGTGTATCTTGGTGATGATTTTACAATGCAAAAAAATGGGAAGGAGTCATTGAAAAAGTTAAAGGTCGCCTGGATAAATTGAGATGGTTAATCCCAAAGATGTCATATAGAGGGCGTATATTAATTATAAATAATTTAGTTGCTTCTTCGCTATGGCATAGGGTTGCATGTATTCATCCACCCTCACAGTTGTTAGTAAAAATCCAGGCCATTTTAGTAGACTTCTTCTGGGATAAATTGCATTGGGTCCCACTGAGTGTGTTATTCTTGCCTAAGGATGAGGGTGGGCATGGCCTAATACATCTTCACAGCAGAATAGCAACGTTTCGGTTGCAATTTATACAAAGATTACTAGCTGGTTCAGATGAATTTAAATGGTGCTCTGTTGCATATGTGATTTTGCAAAGTCTTGAAAATCTGGGACTGGACAAAACACTTTTTTTACTGAACCCAATGAAGTTGAACATTTCTGGTCTACCAGTTTTTTATAAGAACCTCTTTAAGGTGTGGAGTCTTTTTGTTTTTAAAGAAACAGAGAGCCCAAAGTCACTTCATTGGCTGTTAGAAGAGCCTCTAGTTCGTGGAGAACGTCTGGATTTGTCTGCCAGTGGACTTTTCCCAGGACTTAACAAGACACTCATTAACAGGAAAGTCATCACTTTGAGACAATTATTGAAAGTATCAGGACCTGTTTTTAAAAATAAAGAAGCAATGGCTCAACATCTGGGAATTCGATCAACCCGTGTAGTTGCACAGCTGTTGGAGAAATGGCAGATGGTTCTTAATACAACGGAAAGAACTTTGTTGACGGAGTATTGTGATGGACTCTGTGAACCAAATCCTGAAGACTCTTTTCCGGGTTTATTTCTTTCAGTGAACCTAGAAGAGGTTTCTGGAGTGTTTTTAAAAATTGCTGAATCTTTGTCTGTAGACTTTTTTTCTTGTACTGGGAAAATGTTGTATAAGTATTGTGTTGTTATTTTTAACAAAAAAAAATGTTAAATAAGAAAACTGATACTCCATGGCGTGATTTTTTAAAATTGAATGTGGATAACAAACCTGAGTGGAGAGCACTTTATAAACCACCGTTGACGAAAAAGACAGGTGATTTACAGTGTCTCCACTGTTCTCCATGGCGCTGTCGCCGTCAATGCTTTTATTTCAATTTTAAATCCTGAAATTGATGATTTATGTCCTTTTTGCACTGAAAGGGAAACTATTTTTCATGCATTTGTAAATTGTGCAAGATTAGAGCCTCTTTTTCTGTCTTTAGAAAATATTTTTCAGAGGTTTAGTGAAACTTTTTCTACAGTGTTATTTATTTTGGGTTTTAAATATGTTTGGAAAAGAAGATTTGTCTGTCAATTGTTGAATTTTCTGCTAGGCCAAGCAAAAATGGCTATTTATATAACTAGGAAAAAGAAAGTTGACCAAAACTTGGAGCAGAATATAGTTGTTATATTTTCAAATATGTTGAAAGCAAGAATATTGATCGATTTTGCATATTACAAGCATATAGATGATCTGATAACTTTTGAAGGTATTTTGTGCTGTAATGAGGCTTTATGCTCTGTAGTTGAAGGTGATTTGGTTTTTACACATTTTTTGTGAGTCGGGGTTACTCTTAATATTTATTGATATTGTGAGTTAAATATATTGTGAAATGTATTTGTAATAAAAGTTTGTTAAAAATAAAAAAATTCTCTCTCTCTCTCTTTCTCTCTCTCTCTCTCTCTCTCTCTCTCTCTCTCTCTCTCTCTCTCTCTCTCTCTCTCTCTCTCTCTCTCTCTCTCTCTCTCTCTCTCTCTCTCTCTCTCTCTCTCACCACTCACACAGATCCATGCTCTACAGAAGAGTGGGGATAGTTTTCCTCTGGCTACAGCCTCAGGGAGAGTTCTAGGCAAGGTAAGTAAGCAATAAGGAAAGAGGAATTATAAAACTGATTCTAGGTTAGCTACAATGGATGACAATTCAGATGATCCCTATTTTATACAACTATAGACTATAGCTGTATACAACCTACAGCTATACAACCTCCCCCTCCTAAATGTATGGTTCTGATTTTATAGTGAAGAAGTTTAATTAGTTTAGTTTAGTTTAGTTTAGTTTATTGATTTATATAGCACATCTAAAACATCCTGGGCCTCCATAACACCTCAGCAGTGTCACAGGCTGATTGCCTCCATGCCACGCCGCATTGAAGCAATCATTTCTGCAAAAGGATTCCTGACCAAGTATTGAGTGCATAACTGAACATAATTATTTGAAGGTTGACTTTTTTTGTATTAAAAACACTTTTCTTTTATTGGTCGGATGAAATATGCTAATTTTTTTTGAGGTTTTCATGAGCTGTATGCCAAAATCATCAGTATTAAAACAATAAAAGACCTGAAATATTTCAGTTGGTGTGCAATGAATCTAAAATATTTGAAAGTTTAATTTTTATCATTACATTATGGACAATAATGAACTTTATCACAATATGCTTATTTTTTGAGAAGGACCTGTAATACTTAGTGGAAGACAGTTCCAGAGTTGAGGAGCCGCTACAGAGAAAGCCCGGTCACCTTTAGTTTTATAAGAAGATCAAGGAATAGAAAGAAGAAGTTTATTAGAAGGGCGTAGGGATCTTGAGGCATTGTGCATAACAAGAAGATCACTAATGTACTAAAGTGCAAGCCCATGCAGGGCTTTAAAAACAAAAAGCAAAATTTAAAAATCAATCTGGGACCTAGCTGGTAGCCAATGTAATTATAATTAATTAAAAGAAAAATTACTTAAGGATAGTTTGCAGTTTTAAAAGCAGAAGCCAGCTTCAAGTCTCATAAGGAGTTCGTAGGCTGCACTTCGTTTCTCACCATCTCGTTGCCTCGCCCTATCGTACATACAATTGTCCCAACAGTTATAAATTTTTCAAGGTTTTATCCACGTCATTACTGCAATGTGGATGGTTCTGATTGGCTCAGAGACAATGCACAGTCATGGTAAATTTCCACTCATGTCAGTTAATCTGATGCACGTTTCCATAGACGTGTCACTTGTTGACGCTTTCACCCCAGAATTAGGCCCGTAGTGACCTTCCAGATCTGGAGCAGGCACCAGCTTGCCCAGAAGAACAAGTTCACCCATCTCTTAAGGTGCTCATTGTACACCATTCTCAATACTGATCTGTAACATAGAATATTGCGCACATACACAGGTACACAGTTCCCTTTCAGTCGGTCACTTCGACGTACGTCGGAAGGTCCAACGAATTGGGATCACTTCTGGGAGCCCCTATCAGCTTCGAGATATAGAAAACGGGCCAATGAACATTGGCGTGCGTGCTTTGCATACCGCATCCCGTCCCCGCGGCACAGGTATAAAGCGGAAGCGATCGCCACGCACTGTTGTCATTCACTTCGGAGCCGAACGGCGTTGATGAAGCATCTGACTGCCTACCTACAGTGAGAGAGAGAGAGAGAGAGAGAGAAAGCGTGTGCCGGGGGAAGTCGCTCTTGTGTTGGCAAGACGGTACAAAACAGTGTGACCGCAATCTCACTGCTGCTGAGAGAGCTGCTGTTCTAACTGCAAAACAGAGAAACTGAGCAAATTGCTACACACACACACACACACACACACACACACACACACACACACACACACACACACACACACACACACACACACACACACACACACACACACACACACACACAGTTGGTTCAGAGGGCATGTTCCTTTTGGTGAGCTAAAATACAGCCTGCACTACAAACCTGTATTTCTGCCGCGGTCGATCCCTGGGTGCTTCAGCACTAAAAGAGCAGATTTCCTCACAAAAAGAGCTACACGGATGATGTTGCGTCTTTTTCAAGATGGCATTTCACACATGCATTTCTGGATGCGGTCGTTCCCTGTCGCCCGCTGGCGGTCACAAATGCTGTATCACGTGTCTGGGCTTAGAGCACGCTGAGGCGGCGTTTGTGGATAGTTCATGTTCCAACTGCGTGAACATGACTATCTCGGCGCTTAGGTCGAGACTCACCTACCTTCGGGAGGGTGGAGTCCCCCTACCCATAGCTCGATTTAAGTCTATTCCTGCCCAGCAGAATAGGCCTACTTCGAAGGGTGGGCGGGGTGACCTGAGGATTACGTTTAGGGCAAACCCGCAGAGCGATCCTCCGCGGGATCCTATTCCCTCACAAGTGCCGCAACCAGTGGTGCTTCCCGGAGGATTCCGTCGGCCCCTCTCATGGGCGTCCGATGGTGTCCTTTAGGGCATCTGTGGACGAACAGATGTCAATCGCTGCATCGAAGGGGGAGTTTCAGTTCTTGGGGGATGAAGATTCAGCTGTACTGCCTCCCTCTGGGAGAGTGGCAATGGTCGCGTTGGACCCTGAGTTGACGGCTACGCATTTCCGGGCCACCGAAAAGGTCGGGCTTGAGTGGAACCCTCCACCATGTCCCGAACCTTCTAGGTTGGATGATTGGTTTCTCTTGGTGGGTTGCGCTGGTTCTCAGCATCCCGCCCCGGTGCCTTTCTTCCCGGAGGTTCATGAGGAGCTTACTAGGTCGTGGAAAACACCGTTTAGCACCCAAGGGTGACCTGGTGGCTCCTCCCTCCTCACTACCTTTGACGGTGGGTAAGCCAGGGGGTATGAAGGTCTCCCGCCGGTGGAGCGGGCCGTCGCGATGCAACTGTGTCTGGCGACCGCTTACAACTGGCGTGGGGACCCGAAGCTCCTGTCCAAGGCCTGTAGGTTCTCTTCCAGTCTGACCGCGAAGGCCTACAGGTCTTGTGGCCAGGCTGCGTCCTGCAGGTGCACCAGGCCTAGGCACTCATGGACATGCACAAGGGTAGTCCTGGCCCAGAGCTCCTCCGGGAGCTCCGGACAACAACAGACCTCGCCCTTTGGGCGACGAAAATCACCACCCGTGCTATTGGCCAGGCGATGTCCACCTTGGTGGTCCAGGAGCGGCATCTCTGGCTCAACCTGGCCGATATGAGGGAGACCGAAAAGACCTGGTTCCTGGACTCCTCTTTTTCATCGGCCGGGTTGTTCAGCAACGTGGTTGAGAGCTTTGCCCAGCAGTTCTCAGCCGCCCAGAAGCACACGAAGGCTATCTGGCACATCCTGCCCCAGCGGTCCGCTGCTACATCCACCCGCCGCTGGTTGCAGCACCTCCGCCTGCCTGTCGCCGAGGACGCCCGCCCGCCACTACCCCCGCTCCCGCCCCAGCCCAGCAGCAGCCGCCACCCGGGCATAGGCGTGGAGCCGGCCGTGGGAAGGACGTCCAGCCCACTCAGGCTGCTGCCAAGCCAGGTGGCAAGCACCGTCATAAGAGACTGTGATGATGGGTCACACAGAGCTGGAGGAGTCTGTTCTACAGGAAGTGGCAGCAGCATCACTTCCTCCCCCCGGAGGAGACCCGGGGGAATTTTTTGTGTGTCTAACATCTGTTTTCGACACTGGCCCCAGCGCCAGTGGTACCCAAAACTTCACAAAAAGAGCAGTTTCCAAAATCTCTGGGTTCCAAGAGAGCCCACTTGGCGGTGTTCGACGCTCCCATGCCTTGTCACTCTCAAGCGCCTCTCCAATCGCCAGCAGGGCCCGCACCACCACGCCGCCCGGCCGGACGGGTCCCTGCATGCCGCTGAACTGCCCCACTGTGGGTACGTCTTTGGTGCCATTGGTCCAACTGGTTCGGTCGCTGGGGGCCTATCTCCTCAGCCCGTCCCGCTGGCTCATCCGCACCATCAGACTCGGCTATGCGATTCAGTTCGCCCTGCGTCCCCCCAAGTTCAGGGGCATTTACTTCACCTCCGTGTCGAAGGAGGGCGCCCCGGTGCTTCAGGCGGAGCTTCAGGGGTGCCCCGGTGCTTCAGGCGGAGGTCCTACTGTTGAAGGATGCGATCGATCTGGTCCCTCCAGCCGATATGAAGACCGGCTTTTACAGCCCGTACTTCATTGTACCCAAGAAAAGCGGCGGGTTACGGCCAATCTTGGATCTGCGATTCTTGAACTGGTCCCTTCACAGGCTGCCATTTAGAATGCTAACACAGAAACGCATCTTCAGGTGCATCCATCCCCAAGATTGGTTTGCAGCGATCGACCTGAAGGACGCATACTTTCGCGATTCTCCCTTGACACAGACCGTTTCTACGCTTTGCATTCGACGGACGAGTGTATCAGTACAAAGTCCTACCCTTCGGGCTGTCCCTGTCACCCTGTGTCTTCACGAAAGTCACGTAGGTGGCCATTGCACCCATGAGAGAGTGTGGTGTTCGCATCCTCAACTACCTCGATGACTGGCTTATACTTGCCCAGTCGTGAGAGCAGTTGTGCGAACACAGGGACATGGTGCTCAGGCACCTCAGCTAGTTGGGGCTTTGGGTCAACTCGGAAAAGAGCAAACTCTGCCCCACGCAGAGGATCTCTTTTCTCGGGATGGAGCTGGATTCTGTCGCCCTCACAGTGTGCCTCACCGAGTTCAGTCGGCGTTGAACTGCTTGAATTTGTTCAAACACAGGACAGCCGCCAAACCTTCAGCCAGTGGTCGGACCCTGTATTTCTACCGGCGGGGGTCCCCCTAGAACAGGTTTCCAGGCATGCGATTGTCTCCACGGATGCCTCATCCACCGGTTGAGGTGCCAAGTACAACGGGCTTGGAGTTTTAGGTCTGTGGACGGGGCCTCAACTGCAATGGCACATCAACTGCCTAGAGTTGTTAGCAGTTCGTATTGCCCTGGGCCGCTTCAAGTCGCCGCTTCAGGGCAAGCACGTTCTGGTCCGTACTGACAGCACTGCGGCTGTTGCGTACATAAACAATCAAGGTGGTTTACTCTCCCGTTGTATGTCACAACTCGCCTGCCACCTCCTGCTATGGAGTCAGAAGCATCTGAGGTCGCTTCGTGCCACTCACATTCTGGGCCTGCTCAATTGTGCGGCCGACGAGCTCTCATGACAGCCAGTGCTCCCGGGAGAGTGGAGAATCCATCCCCAGGTGGTCCAGCTGATATGGAGCCACTTCGGGACCGCACAGGTAGACCAGTTTGCCGTCCTGGAATCGGCCCATTGCCAGTAGTTTTATTCCCTGACCGAGGGGACCCTCGGCACGGATGCCCTGGCACACAGCTGGCCCCGGGGCCTACGCAAATATTTGTTTCCCCCAGTGAGCCTTTTTGCACAGACACTGTGCAAGGTCAGGGAGGACGAGGAGCAGGTCCGGTTGGTAGCTCCGTATTGGCCCAACAGGACTTGGTTCTCGGAACTAGTGCTCCTCGCGACAGCACCTCCTTGGCCCATTTTTCTGAGGAAGGACCTCCTGACTCAGAGACGGGGCACCCTCTGGCACCCGCGTCCGGACCTCTGGAAACTCCATGTCTGGTCCCTGGACGGGACGCGGAGGTTCTAGGTGATCTACCACAGGCTAGAGAGCCGGTATTTTCCCGTGTACTCACTTCCCATAGTCGGTAACACCGAAGTGCCTGTTCTAGTGTCGGCTTGCTGCACCACTCCCTTCACCATGCAACGGATACATGCGCTTATATGCTCCAGTCGAGTCCCCCAGATTGGCGAACCCTGTTGAGTCCTCCGCAACCCACAGCATTCAGACGTGGCGGATCGTCTGATGCCAGGTCTAACACTCGTATGCATCTGTGGAACTTGTGTTAGGCTGGGTTCCATATGTTGTGACCCCCACGGCGGTCCCATATGTGTATTCTTCCATGGTACGGCTCCCTACTGTGAGCCTGTGTCTTTCCCTCGGCAGAGCAGTTTGTTGTTGCTCCCCCGCCTGCAGACAGCCGGGGCCACCCCTGGGACTTTCGTATGTTGTACTGCCCACGGCCAGTCCATTCATGTATTCTCCACATGGTAACTCCCTCTGGGCATGATGTGGCTTCCGCAGCAGCCCCTCGGGCATGCTTTCCCAGCGTTATCCAATAGTCTGCTGAATGGGTCTTGCAGAACAGCAGCGTGACTTTCCCTGCATGAATTTCCCCACCCGGTACAGACAGGGTCTGAGGGGCTCTAGCAGGGCGCTGGAAGTGGTAGTAACCGTGGCGTTTTCCAAAGGGATCCCAATTCGTTGGTCAGTCCAACGTACGTCGAACGTGACTGACTGAAAGGGAACGTCTCGGTTACGTATAAGGGAACGGAGGTGTACGTCCTGACGCCACAATTGCTGTACCATCACTGTAGGCCGAGTCACTAGTTCAGCTCCTCAGTGAAAAACAATAGTGCGTTTCGATTGCTTCCGCTTTATGCCCGCCCTGCGTGGCGGGGTGCGATATCCGAAACATGCACTCCAATATTCATTGGCCCGTTCTCTACATCTCGAAGCTGATAGAGGCTCCTAGAAGTGATCCCAATTCGTCGGACTGATCACTTCTGGGAGCCCCTATCATTTTCCTCCTGTTCCCTCCTTCAGGGAACGAGGGTTACCATACATAACTGAGACGTTTTTAACATATTAACACCAATTCATCTTCAAACAGTGTTTTTACCAACATTCAGACAAATTAACATTATCCGAATTTTTCAAGAGTTAGAGGAACAGGAACCACTTTCTTCATAAATTTGTCATTTAAAGAGCTCCAAAAGAACACCAAAGTGACACTTGGTAATGTATAAGACATTTCCCAAAGTCTTTGTACTCTTCAATTCATTTAAAGGTTTAGAATAATGACATACATTATTTAGCAAATAAAAAGTTGTATTTATATATTGTATACAGCTACAAACAACTGTTCCTTTGTTCAACACACAGTGATAAAAATTTCCCAAAACAAACCCCCACACAAATGTACTATTTAAAACGTATTTTGGCAGTGCTTTTCAAGTCAGGAGAACCTTACTGTCATTATGTTATCAGAGTTGACTGTCAAGTTTCAAACAATTTCAGAAATTATATTAGAAGATGCTGTTCATAACATTATATTCACATACAATTACTTTACATATTGAATGCAGTGGCACAAAATACAGAAAGGGACATTCAGGTCAGACAGAGCAACTTGGAGACAGTGTGGGAGTTTTAGTGTATACATTACTGTTGTAATCTGTGTACCGTGTACTTCTGGAGGCAGCTAAAGATTTTGCAGCTAGGCAGGGGCATTTTCTCTGTTGTCCAGAGGCCTCTGGTACCCAGTCATCATCTGAAGTTTCATCACTGTTGAATCACTAAAAAAGGATAAAAAATACACCTAACACAACTGTTTATTACACATAGAAAAAAAAATACATCTGTCACATACAGTGATCTACCTCCATACACACTCTATATTCTATCCATAGACACATATTCTAAATTCTTTATTTATCATGTATTCTTTAGATAAATAATGAAATGCATGTAAATTCTGCATGATTTAAATAATAATAGGCTACGTTTTTATTTATTTAAAACTGATTATTTTTTTATAAATCAGTTTTTGGTAGTTCTTTGTTAATCCACAAACTCGTTGGCAGACTCGTCGTATTTTAGGATAATGATTGTGCTCACATTCACGCAAATGTACCCAAATGTACAGATAGATTGACCGTAAGCCTCACCAGTAGAGAATTAACATCAGCATCAAACATCTTTTCACACTAAAAAGCATGGAATTATAGCCTAGAAATCGAAAGAGACGATGGAGTTAAGCATTTCTCTGATAAAAGAACAAAGAACGGCACTGAAGTCATTCTTAAGAAGGGAAGATGTGTTCTGAGTTTTTCCGACCGGATACGGCGAAAGTTTAATCCGTCAACAAGTTCTGCTTCACCTTCAATGCTCTGGTTGGTTGTAGCGCTATCCAAATGCGTGCACGCCATGCAGAGAGAGTTTGAAAGACAACCGTTTATCCCGCCCCTCGGATTGTGCGCTGTCAATTGTGAGTTTCCAGACCAAACATCTTGATGTGGGTCTGACTTGTCAGGCTAATGGAATTATCAACATTGATCCAATATTATTTAGCATTGAATTTTCAACATTGGTCCTATATTACTTAGCATTGAAATTTCAACCTCAACCAAGATGATGATTCTGATTAATATATTTGAATATATATATATATATTAATATATATATACAGCCATTTCCAACTGTTCACTTCAATGACACTATCCACTGGCGCATGCCAACGAAGACCTGATGTGCCAATACACATAGTGACGTGCCATTGACTTCTGTGCGTCAGATGTGTGTCACTTAATGTTAATACTGCTACTGTGTTTATCTGCTGACCCCAGGGTGTCCGAGATGTAAGTGTCTTTGTTGCTTCAATAGAACACAAGCGAAGATTTTTAACTCTAACCGTTGCTCGTATAATGCATGTCAATGGGGTATATTTCTATGACAGTAAAAAACACACATACATACAAATCCATATTAAACCCTGTGGCTCGTGGCGACACATTGATGTTTTAAGACACAAAAGGATTGGTTTCTGCGAGAAACCCACAGGTATTTATATCCTTTTTTACCTCATATCAGACGAATCTCATCTAGTATTCCCAACACCATTACTTCTGCCGAGTAAGTTCAAAGTCCAGGCGCGACTATATATATTAGATTCCTCATTAGTACCCGTTTGTGCCTGTGCGGATCGGTCGAATGAGGCATCTATGTAAATATCCTATGATCGCGCCGGGACTTTGACCTTACTCGGAGGAAGTAATGGCTTTGGGAATACTAAATGAGATTCATCTGATATAAGGCAAACTTGTTATTACACAAATACTGTTGTGTTTCTGGCAGAAAGCGATGGTTTCTTTGTGATGTCTCTTAAGTCATCAATGTGTCTCAACGAGCCACAGGGTTTAATATGGATTCATATGTCGGTGTTTTTTACTCTCATAGAAAACATCCAATTGACATGCATTATACGAGCAACGGTTGGAGTTAAAAATCTTCATTTGTGTTCTACTGAAAAAACAAACACACCTACATCTTGGATGCACTGGGGGTCAGCAGACAAACATCAAATTTGCATTTTCGGGTGAACTATCATTTTAAAGGGTTAGTTCACCCAAAATTTTTAATTCTGTCATTGTTTCCTTTCCCTCATGTCGTTCTAAACCCGTCAGACCTTACATCTTCAGAGCACAAATTAAAATATTTCTGATGAAATACGAGAGCTCTCTGACCCCTCCATAGACAGCTATTTAATTAAAGGGATACTTCATCGCTTTTTCATATTAAACTATCTTATTCCCTTAACTAAAACGAGTTGATACATACCTCTCTCGTCTGAGTGCGTGCACTTAATCTCTGACACGCTGTGACGATCTGATAGCATTTAGCTTAGCCCACTAAGCCCAGTTCATTCACTATGGTACCAAACAGTTAACACTTCAAAGGCCCTAAAGGTAGGAAATGTGTTGTTAAAACCATCCATTTGACTCCAGTGGTTCAACCTTAATGTAATGAAGCGATGTTTGTTTTTGCACACAAAGCATATTCTCATCGCTTCATTACATAATGTTGAACCACTGAAGTCACATGGATGATTTTAACAACGCATTTCCTATTATGTAAATAATTAAAGCGCTTAATAGAATTATCTATGCTGTACATCTACAGCATGTTTTTTTTAAATGCTGTTGAAGGGGGGAGTGGGCCGACACCCTTGCCTCTTCATCATATGCATCTTATCCTTTTGAATGATTTTTAATAACCTCATGAATTAAATAATCAGTTATTATCCTTTCAAAATGAATAATTATTGACAATCAATTTTATTTGATCATTAATACATTTAACTATTATTTAATATGATTTTGACTTTATGGGCCCTATTTTAATGATCTGAAACACAAGTGTCAAAGCGCGAACCGCAAGTAACTTTGTGGGCGGGTCTCGGTGCTGTTGCTATTTTCCCGGCGGGATAAATGGCTCTTGCGCCCGGCGCAAATCTAAAATGGGTTGGTCTGAAGTAGCTTCATTATTCATAGGTGTGGTTTGGGCGTACCGTGAATAAACCAATCAGAGCGTCATCCAACATTCCCTTTAAAAGCAGATGCGCAAGTTCCATTATGTATTGCTATTATTATGGCGTATTTACCA
Source organism: Pseudorasbora parva (assembly GCF_024679245.1). Classification (NCBI taxonomy): domain Eukaryota; kingdom Metazoa; phylum Chordata; class Actinopteri; order Cypriniformes; family Gobionidae; genus Pseudorasbora; species Pseudorasbora parva. The sequence goes on from NC_090183.1 coordinate 21,044,938, forward strand.
GGCGCATGCCAGGAGCGGTTCACAGCCGAGGAGACTGATGTTCTTGTAAGAGCAGTGAAAGACAGAGAAGTTGTGTTGTTTGGGGATGGGAGATACCCACCCAAAATAGCGTCGGTTAAACAGGCGTCGGTTAAACAGTTTTTCAGTTTTTCAGTCGATATTTTTTTCCTGGTTCTTGACGGACAAACCAATTTGTCAGATGTCCTTATATACATATATGTCTTGCCACTATTGCACTAGATTTATGCCTATTTTTTTACATCTTCGTGGCACACCACAATGATTTCTGTCATCTCATGTGTTAATATTTTTTTAGTGTAACAATTTATGATTTGCAAAAATAACTGTTGCATCTGTGAAGATTACATGAGCAAAGTGTATGCGCGTTGTGCACGCTATACATTATGGTCAAGCATGCGCCCTTAAAATAGTATAATGAACAACGCGCAACACGCCACTGACTTAAGACTAGGTTTTTTCTGGTCAGTGGCGCAACTGTTTAATGGAACAGCAAAATAGCTCCAGGGATTGTTTGTGCCGGAACACGCCTCCTTTTTTGCGCTGAACCGCCCAGGGAGCGCAAGTTCATTCACTAGTTTAGTGACGTGCTTCTGTGGAGGGAAAAGCACGCTTTGCGCGGGTGCAAAATAGGAATGACACATGCATCGGTGTACAAAGTCAATTCCGCTGGGTGCAAGATAGGGCCCTGAGTCTGCCTTATGGTTTCTAATTTTTTTTTTCTAGAGACGGTCTGACAAAGACAGTCTGACCGAGATAGCCTGACCTCTATCTCTGGGTCCTGAAAATTAGGACAGGAAGGGGTGGGAGGATTTGAGTCTCCCAATTGTTATTTCTTCCCATTTATATAGTGTATTTTTTCCCATTGATAGAAGTACATTTTTGTCTTTATATTTCTTTATAGAATGAGGTAGATGACATTAGTCATACTTTTCTTTCTGGAGATTCGTTTGTCATGTGGTGTTGATATCTTGTCCTGTTGATAAACTCACAGAACGCACTAACCTTGGAGGAGAAATGTACCCTAGAGTCTTGAGTGTTTTACATGTTCTGTGCGGGTCTTCCGACTGGATTGGACCGCTTTTCTCACACCCTAGACCTCTTGGCATCTTTCTAGGACTCCCCTGAAGTCAACACTACCCCAATCTTGGGTTTGTCTTATGTATACATCCTGATTAACAACAACAACATCTCTTATCTATTCTCACGTGACACATTTTTTAGACTTTATGCCAATAAGTAATATTCCACGTGTCCATAATGATATGGTCATGCCCTTGAAATTGGTATCACTGGTGTGGTAATTTTGTGTAAGGTAAAGTAGAGTCTGGCCTGACACCGCCCTGAGAGACTCTGAAGCTGACTCTACCGATGAAACTACAAACTATTCTTCAGTAAAATTATCTCCGATGATTGAACATCCTGACTCCTGGTCTTCATTTTCGCATATCTGGTCTATGGGTCAAAACTGTCAACCCCTAACACTGTTAATATATTATGCAGCTTTAGAAAGGTGTCTAATAATACGGTTTATGGATTCTCGTCCATGGAATGCGTCACTTCCAGTATTTTTCCGGTTACTCAACACAGGTCATATGCATTCAAGGATTTTTTTAAATCAAGCTACTCAAATTTAATCAAGGAAGTCGTTACAACCCTAGATGCTAACAATTAGATTAAACATGTGGGTCAGACTTGAATGTATTTTTGTCACATTGTTTTAACTTTCATGTTAATGTCCTCTCAGCCTCGACAGCAAACATTCTGCTGTTCTCCATTAATGCAACATCAAGTCATCAAAGTAATTACTTTACAATGATATAGAAAAACACTTACGGTAATGTACTGTTGTAACATCTTTCAGCTACGGTACCCTTATGTATCAGCAGATGGTAGTCTCGTTTAGAAGGTAGTCTCCCCATAGATATATCCCGACTTCATTTCCCAGTATCCTCTGCTCATTATTAGTTAACCTGTGTCTTGTTTTTAGGTAATTACCCTCTCTATTTGAATGCTGTTTACCCTGCATTCTTTATGAAGTCTTGTTTGTTTTGGTTTATATTCTCCGTTGGCATTTTGAGCAGTTTATTATGTTTTTTTTATTGCTGCCTGAGTCTTTATGTCTCTTGAGTGTATGTGTATTTGGACTGATGATATGTGCTTGACCCTCCTTCTGCTGAATGCTTTGTTAACAACACCAAATTATTACAGAAGACTTCATCATCATGGATCCAGCAGTTGAACTTGTCCATATGTGCCATTATGGCACATACGGTTTATGCGTATGGATTATGTTTTAAGTGAGTCCCCATTCACCGTGGGAGTGGTAGATGGGGATTCTTCGCCTAAACAATTTTTGGTAGGGGGCTACGTGAGAGAAGTGCTGATGCCCACAGAGCATGGCATGAATTGTCTATTTCCATTGCTAACAACCTCAGTGCTCATATAAGGGTGGACCACCTACAGTGGTTCAGGCTGCCGGGTTGTCGAAAGACTAAAGAAAAATTATTAGCAAGCTGGTAGAAAACATTTCTTGTCTTAACCACCCACTGCTATTATACCAACAACGGAAATATGCACAGTTATAGCAAAATATGTGGGAGAGCGTTGTTGTAAGGTGACTTTATACTACAATAGGTAACACTTTAAAATCAATATCAAATTAAAACTAGTTAGCAAATCATTTGTAATTGAAATAATTTAATGACAAAATCGGGTTATGGTTACACTTAAAATAGTTACAAAATAGATGTATGAGATGATAAAAATGTACACCATTAATCGTACCCAGCATGTATAGAATGTTACCTGAGAGAGAGAAAGAGAGAGACAGAGAGAGAGACAAAAAGACAAAGAGAAGAAGAGACCAAAGAGAAGGCCCTCAAGATAAGAGAGAGACGGAGAATAAAAGAGAATAAAAGAGACAGAGCAACAGTAACAATCTTCTTTTATCTATTCCTTGACCATTTGACTGAAACTCTAATGTGAGACATTTAAACTAACCAATGAGACCAAACTTCCCGCACTGTTCTACAGGTGTGGCCCCATTTGTCCTACAGGCCTTCAGAATCTCATCATCTTTAGGAATTTCAAATGGGCCTTCTGATAAGAGAGAGGGGGTTGAAACCAGTACACAAAATGTCTTTGTTCAATTTCAAATATCAAATATCTTTAAATATTTTCAATTATTTAACTTACAACGCTCATCTGTGTAGTCATGTCAGAGCCACCTGCCACCAGTACAGTCACATCAGAGCTGCCTATCACCAGCACAGTCACGTCAGAACCATCAAGATTGTCAATTCAAAGCCTCTCGTTAAGGATGAAACTTTTCAATCTTTTCACTCTTCATTTTCAGTCAATGCCTGTCATTGACTTACATAGGCATCATTTCCGTGAACCCATCACGGAATATTCAGCAATTCCGTGAAACTACCACAGATTTTTGAGTTAAGGGTCCGTGTTCATTTCACGGAATTCTGTGAGACCAGGGGTGCGTTTCCCGTACAACGACGTAGCTCGCAGATTAACCACCATAGTACGATGCATCTTTGTGAAAACGAACGACCTAGTCACGACTGTTTCCCGAAACCATGGTACAGATCCATAGTTCAAACTACGTTGGTATGAGCCGTCGTTCTTCTTCTTCTTCGATCTAATGGCTGACAGGAGACATGAGCACATACCGCCACCTACAGTAATTCGACTCGAATTACGCTTTTGAAATGACGTTACGTAGGAGTCTTGTATTGAATGATTTGTTTGTTCTGCAATACATTATACACACACAGAGTTAAAAATGTGCTCTTTTCTGACCCCAATGTCAATAATTTCACAATTTCAGATAAATACTATTTCTTATGTAATATTGATAGGCTACTTAACCACAATTGAAAAAAGAGGGGTTTTGAAAAACTGTGATGTACAGTTGTGGATTGCTTATTTTGCTCAATCTTTCCCATTTTTGTCTTCTTGCCATTCTGACGTGTTAATGAAAATGACACGAAAACCCCAATTTTCAATGCTTAAAATTGCAGTTCTTTTCGAGAAGGTTGTGGAATATAGTAAAGTCCAGCTATTTTCAAAGCTGAAAAATAGCATTACAAATGCTGAAAAAAATAAAATCTGGCCAGAAATCACTTAAAAAATAAACAATGCTAGCTATGGATATGGACAAAGCCCAGACAAAGTCAGGAATAAGTGGAAGGACTTTGCAAGTGTGACAAAACAGAGGGCTGTGGCACGTAAGAGGGAAGCAAACAAGACTGATGGGGTATCAGTTCAGTTCCTCCTGTCCCTACAGAGGTAGACACAGTTTTGGCCATCCTAGGGTCTGCTGCAATGGAAGGATCCTTGGAGATATGGATTCATGTGCATCAACCAGGCCTTTGCCTTCAAAGTCCAGGCCTCCAACATTAGGCCCTCTCCAGTCTGGCCCTTCAACATCAGGCTTCACATCTTCAGAGGGCAATAAGAAGAAACAATGCTTTAAATTCAGTTGTTAGGTACACTGCATTATTATGCTGTTGGAAATGTATGGAGGTGGTGGCCTAATGGGTGGGTGATAGAAGTACACATGACTCTTTTGTATGGGCCACTTCTGCAGTTTGCAGGTTGCTGAAGAGGGTCATGGCTTTGGTTATAGCTGGCTGCTGGAGACATGTCCTCTTCGCCCATACGTCCTGTCACCTGTGCAGCATCCAGCCACCACTGCAGTTTAAACCATTTGTTTAATGTGACAATTTCGGTTAAATATTTGGTTTCTTTGCCGATATGTATTAAATGAACACTTAAAAACATTTAAAAAAAAAACTTTTTTTAACATGCAGATATACATACACTCTCTCTCTCTCTCTCTCTCTCTCTCTCTCTCTCTCTCTCTCTCTCTCTCTCTCTCTCTCTCTCTCTCTCTCTCTCTCTCTCTCTCTGCATGCTGGGAGTGTGTGAGTGCGCGTGAGGGTCAACACGGGGAGAGTGCGTCTAATGGTTTATTTTTTCCTTTTCTTTTCTCTTTACTTTGAAGTTATAACGGATTAGTTTATTGATTTATTTTAGGAAAAGTAAGTTATAGTGTTGGTGTAAGGTGTGGCGGAGTCGGGATGGCGTCCCTCCCTGAGAGTGGAGCGGCGTCTCTCTCGCTCCGTCATGGCGTCAGGTGTATGGTTGAACCTGGCGTCATGGTGGAGGATGTTTTACTGGCAGTGGGCGAGCAGATCGGGTACGAAAACATCTGCTCGGCCTCCCGTATGAGCAAGGCAGTAGTGATCTTTGTGAAGGAGGAAGTCTTGGTCAGTCGGCTGATAAGCAGCGGTGTTGTGGTAAGTGGCGCTTTTATTACCGTTTCACCGCTGGTTACACCGACGACGAGAGTTACAATCTCAAATGTCCCACCTTTCATTAAAAACAGCGAGATTGAACGATCTCTGGCGAGCTACGGGAAGTTCGCTAGCCCGATCAAAATGGTTTCACTTGGTTGTAAAAATGCGGCTTTAAAGCATGTATTGTCATTCAGGCGACAAGTTTTTATGTTTCTGAGCGAAACCGGATTTGAATGTTTCTTTTAGACTGTGGCATGAAGGGAAATCTTATCAGGTGTATGCGAGTAGTGGAAGCATGAAATGCTTTGAATGTGGAGACGTTGGGCATAAAAGGGTGGTGTGTCCACACAAAAGTCAGGTCAGGGAGAATACACAGCAGGGTGCTGATGCTGCAGGTGAGGGATCAAAGGAAGGGGAAGAACAGCCTCAGGTGGAGAGTGAGGTGCATGAGGATGATGATGATGGTGGTGGTGCTGCTGGTGTTGTAGGTAAGGTGAGGTCTACTGTTACTGTGGACCAAAACAGAAATACTGAGGAAAGGGGGATGACAGATGAAGGTGAGGTTACGGCGGGAGGAAGTGGAGAAACAGTGATTGGTGAGGATTTGGTGATGGCAGATGAAGGTGAGGTTACGGCGGGACTAAGTGGAGAAACAGTTATTGCTGAGGAAATGGTAATGACAAACGAAGATGAGGTTACGGCGGGAGTAAGTGGAGAAGTGGTGTTTGTTGAGGATGGTGGAAATGGAATTGAGACTCAATTAGAAACATCACAGGGTTCTATAATGAGTAATGACAACGATGATGCTCTTTCAGATGTTTCTGAAGTTGGTTCCCAGGTTGTGGAAAATGTCTACACACTGCAAGAAATAAATGAATTTTTGGATGTTACTTTTGGGAAAGTGGTGGAAGTCAGTGATTTTTTCCCGGATTTGGATAAATTTATTGCTTCAGCCACTTTGTTGCAAAGAACAGTAAGCTTTGATGAGCTAAGCAAGAAAAAGAGATTTCGTCTAAAGAAAATTTTAACGAAGTTACGTCAAGGCAGGTCTAGTGCTTCGAATAATTAAAAAAATGGATAAGTTACAAAGAGTGTCTTTTTCACTATGGTTTCTTCTGTTTCTGTCCCTTTTTTCTCTTTTTCTCTTCTCTATGGGGTGTCTGAAGGTTGGCTCCTTAAATATAAACGGGGGTAGAGATAGGAAGAAATTAGCAGTAGTCTCAGAGTTTTTAAAGATAAAACAAATTAATGTTGCTTTCCTACAGGAAACACACACTGACGTTAATAATGAGGTGGAGTGGGGTATGTGGTGGGGGGGGGAAGCTAGTTTTAAGTCATGGCTCAAGCAATAGTGCTGGGGTTGCTATTTTATTCTCAAAGAATATGAATTTTAACATTTTAGCTGTGGAGGAAATTGAGAAAGGGAGGATTTTATTAACAAAGATAGAGTTTTGTGGTTTTTTGTTTGCTTTTGTTAATGTTTATGCCCCAAATAACGGGTCGGAAAGGGTGAAGGTTTTTATAAAACTAAATGAAGCGTTAAAGACGATTAATGATGGTGTGTGTGTTGTTTTGGGGGGAGATTGGAACTGTACAACGGATTTTACTGTTGATAGGAATGGAGTGGAACCACATCACCAATCCAGCTTAGTACTTTCTAAAATAATGGGAAAAATTTTTTTGATGGATGTATGGAGAATGAGGAATAAGAAGGAAAGGCAGTACACATGGGTTAAAGTGACTGATAATGTGATTTGTGGGGCTCGATTGGACCGTTTTTATCTTACAAAAACATGGAATAATAGAGTAGCAAATGTTTTTCATTCGCCCAATGGCTTTTCAGACCATCATATGGTTAGTCTAGTTTTAAATCTGAAAGAACTGTCAAAAAAAACTTATTATTGGCATTTTAACACCAAACTTTTACAAGATGTTTTGTTTACTGAAAGATTTAGATTGTTTTGGGATGAATGGCGAGTGAAGAAGAGTTCTTTTGAGAGTCTGAGTCAGTGGTGGGACGTGGGTAAAGCTCAAATACGAGTCTTTTGTCAGAACTATACCCTGCACTCTTCATCACGTATTAAAACAACAATAAAAGGACTGGAGAAAGACATTATGAAATTAGAAAAAAAGCCTTATGGATGATCCTGGAGCGGTGCAGAAGGACTTTCTGGAAAAGAAAAGAATGGAGCTTGGATCTTTTCTACAGGAACAGACGAAGGGGGCACTGATCAGAGCAAGATACTGCTCCATCAAAGACATGGATGCTCCCACCTCCTATTTTTTTTAATTTAGAGAAGAAAAATGTACAACAAAAACACATGTTTCACCTGCGACGTACTGATGGATCCATAACAACTGACCCAGTGGAAATAAAAAGAATGGCAGTTGACTTTTATGGGAAGCTATACAGCAAAGAACCTTGTGATTCTAACAGTGCTGCGGAATTACTCCAAGACTTGCCAAAGTTACCTGATGAACAGAAGGAATGGCTGGACAATGAGATCAGTTTTGAGGAGCTAACGGAGGCGATGCAGCAACTGTCCTCGGGACGCTCTCCGGGAATAGATGGACTGCCTGTGGAGTTTTATAAACAGTTTTGGACTATTATAGGAGAGGATTTACATGAAGTATTTTTAAGTTGTTTTAAAGAAAAGTCACTACCTGTAAGCTGTCGCCGTGCAGTTTTATCTTTGCTTCCAAAAAAAGGGGATTTATGCTGCCTGAAGAACTGGAGACCGGTGTCTCTTTTATGCTTGGACTATAAGATTTTATCCAAATGTCTTTCTAACAGAATCAAACATTGTTTACAGTTTTTAATTGAGAAAGAGCAAACGTACTGTGTCCCAGAGAGGTCAATTTTAGATAATATATATCTGTTAAGGGATTTAGTTGATTTTGGCCATCTTAATAATATTAATCTGGGTATTTTATCATTAGATCAGGAAAAGGCATTTGATAGGGTCGATCATGGGTATCTTTTCAATGTTTTAAAAAACTTTGGGTTTGGTGAAATTATGTTATCATATGTAAAGTTGTTATATTCTGATGTATGTATTATGGTTAAGGCTGGTGGGGGTCTAAGCGCTCCCGTTCCTATTGGTCGAGGGATTCGACAGGGCTGTCCGTTATCTGGTCAGTTATACAGTCTGATGATTGAACCGTTGTTACACAGACTGAAAAAAGGCCTAAAAGGTGTAGAGATTCAAAATGGGGGTCAAAGTGCGAATTTGGTATTATCAGCTTATGCAGATGACATCACTGTTTTTATTACAAGGCAGGAAGACATTAGAAGATTAAATAAAAACATTATTTTATATGAAAAGGCATCTACAGCCAAAGTGAACTGGGAGAAAAGTGAGGGGTATATTATAGGCAGGTGGGAAGAGACGGAATGTCCAACACTTCCAGGTGGCTTAAGGTGGAGAAGAGAAGGGTTAAAGGTTTTAGGGGTTTTTATTGGTAGTGCGCAGTATCAGATGAAGAACTGGGAGGGTTTGCTGGAGAAGGTGTCTGGCCGGTTGTCTAAGTGGGAACGGCTATTACCACAGTTGTCCTACAGAGGTCGAGTTCTGGTTGCCACCAACCTGGCAGCTTCTGTCCTGTGGCACAGGTGTGCAGTCCTGGATCCACCGGAAGAAGTTATATGTGAAATACAAAGAAAGCTGGTAAACTTCTTCTGGAGTGGTGAGCATTGGATCCGGGCATCGGGGATCTACTTGCCAGTCTGTGAGGGAGGACATGGACTGGTGGATGTCAAGAGCAGGATCAATGCTTTTAGACTGCAAGCAGCAAAGAGACTCTTGTATCACAAAGAGTTGTTGTGGACCCACACTGCGTGTGCCATTTTACAGAGGGCAGGGGGTCTCGGACTGGACAAACACCTGTTTTTAATGAGGTTGGAAGAAATGAATCTTTCTGGAATTACACCTTTTTATCAGACAATGTTTTATGTGTGGAGGAGTGTTTTTAAAATGGACAGAGATTGGAGCAGTTCTGCTCAATGGGCTCCGGAGGAACCTTTATTTTTTAACAATATGATCCAGACAAGACTTTTATCATCAGTGACTGTCAAAACCTGTCTCATTGGGAAAGGGATTGTAAAGCTGGGTCAACTCATGGATAAAGATGGATGGAAAGCGGTGGGAGTTATTCAAGGAATTACAGGCCTACAGTCACAGAGACTTGCATCTAAGCTGATAGAAGAAATTTCCATGGTGGTAAAAAACATGTATGGAGAGAACATGGCAAGAGGACAAATGGATAACCATAGTGGCAAACCAGAATTTCCAAGAATTGACATTTCACTGCTAATGAGTGATGAGGACGAGGGTGAAGTCGCCAATTCAATCCTGAACTCTCGGACACCTCAACTGGAGTATTTGGACAATGTTTCAAAGAAGGCGCTCTATCACTCTACGGTTAAAGTGATGCATCAGCGGTCACTAAAGCGACAGAAAGCCTCCAGATGGCCAGGTTTGTTGGGACCAGAATTCCTTGTGCGAGACAGGTGGAGGACCCTGTATAAACCCCCTGTAGAGAAGCGTACTGCTGATCTGCAGTGGAGGATTATCCACGGGGCCATAGCTACGGACAGACACGTGGCACACCTGAATCCAGCGGTGGGGGGGCAGTGCAGGTTTTGTGGTGAGGGAGAAGATTTAGAACATCTGTTTTTAAAATGTGGTAGATTAAATAATCTTTTTCAGTTACTAAAAATTTGGTTTAATGGTTTTACAGGGGATTTTAATGATCAGGTCTTTATTGGAGGGTTGAAGTATAGTTTTGTTTTAAGGAAGAGAGTAGTTTTATTGAATTATTTAATAGGGACAGCAAAAATGGCTATATGGCTATATGGCTATATGAACGTGCTTGTAGAGAGTGGAATTGAAATAGCGGAAACTTTTGTGCAGGTGTCACCTTTGCGCTCACCTGCAACGTGCGTCATAATCGCTCCCCCGTTCAAAACAAACGAAGCGATCACAAAGGAACTGAGTCGCTTTGGAAAATTCGCGAGTTCAATTAAAACAGTTCCGCTTGGCTGCAAAAATGAAGCACTGAAGCACGTAATGTCTTTTCGAAAACAGGTTTTCATGTTCTTAAACGCACCGACCAAGTATTTAGAAGTATCTTTCCGTATACAACACGGTGAGAGCTCCTTCATGATTTTCGCTACAACTGAAAGTATGCAATGTTTGGAATGTGGTGACTTGGGTCACAAGAAATTATTTTGTCCTCATAGAAAACAAAATGAGGAGAAAAGTGACGAGTCTGAAAACAATGAAACACGAAATCAGTCGGATCGCGAAATAACTAGTGATAAAATCGAAAAAAGGCCTACGCTTTTAAGAGAAAAGTTTGTTCAACCGGAAAATAAAAAACAAAAATTGCAAAATGAGACAACAAGTGAGGAGTTTCAGGATAAAAGTACAACGGACAGTGGATGCACACGTTCCCTTGAGAACATGCAGGATTCAGAAGGACAGGCGGAGTTAGATGAGGAGTCAAAGTCAAGAGCTGAGGTGAGTGCTTCTTCTATTCCGTCAGTGCTTGGTGTGTCAGATGGAGCTGAACTGAGCATGTTATGCTGTGATGATAATGACATGGAAAAGGCTATTGGAAGTGGTGTACAGTGTGTTGAGAGTGTTGATGATGTGTGTGTGGATGAATCTAGATGTGATAGTGACAGTCTGTCAGAGGTTTCGGATTTTGAGATGAGCCAATCGTCTGGAGATTTGTACACAGCAGAAGAGATTAATGTATTTTTGGATCAGACAAAAGGGCAGAAAGTAAATGTTTTGAAGTCCTTTCCTGATGCAGGAAAATTCTTGAAGTCAGTAATGAGTGTTCAGAAAAGTGTTGGTTGTGATGTTATATCAAAACAAAAAAGATTTCGTTTGAAAAAAATGGCTACAGTAGTTCGTAAAAGTTTAAAAGGAAAGAAAAAGAATAAATAGGTTCACATGGCTATGGGTGCTGCTCTTATCCATTTCCTTCTCTGTCTTTTTTCATTCTTGTTTCTTTTCCCCTGTATTAGCATGCAAACTTTAAGAGTTAGTTCTTTAAATGTAAATGGTGTGAGGAATAGAGAAAAAAGAGGGTTATTAACCGAGTTTCTTAAACTTAAAGACTCACATGTAACGTTTTTACAAGAAACTCACAGTGATGAGAGTAATGAGGTAGACTGGGGATTGTGTTGGGAGGGCAGTTATTCTTTAAGTCATGGCACAAATTTAAGTGCTGGAGTGGCCATACTTTTTTCATCTTACCTTAATGTAGATAAATTATTAAAAGAAGAATTGGAAAAAGGGCGGCTTCTTGTTGTTAAGGCAAGGATAGATAGCTATAACTTTATATTTGTTAATATTTATGCCCCAAATAGAAGTGCAGATAGATTAATTCTATTTAAAAAACTGAGTGAATATTTGGAAAATATAATTTCAGATGACTTTCTATTAATAGGCAGGGAATGGAATTGTACAGTTGACTTTACTCTGGGTAGAAATAATACCGAACCAGATTTTGAGTCATCTGTTGTTTTAAAAAATGTTCTGATTCAAAATGAGTTGTTGGATGTATGGCGAGAGAGGAATCTAAAAGTTAAACAATACACCTGGATAAAGATTTCACAGGAGAGAATAAGTGCAGCTAGGTTGGATAGGATCTATGTTTGCAAGAGGACTAATATTAGGATTGTAGCGGTGAACATTGTACTATGTAGTTTTTCAGACCATCACTTTGTTTCTTGTAATCTGACTCTGTCACAAACCCAGTGTGAGAGTCCTTACTGGAAATTGAATGTCCGGTTGTTAGAGGAGAAAGATTTTATTGAAGGATTCAAATATTTTTGGGAGTCTTGGGTTTCTCAGAAAGGGGAATATGAAAACCTAATTCAGTGGTGGGAGTTGGGAAAAACACAAATTAGAATATTTTGTCAACAGTTTTCTTCTTTCTCTACAACAAAGATTAAGAAAAGAATCAGTGAATTAGAGAAATAAATAACACAGATTACATCTGAGGTGGTGCTGCAACCAGATACTGTGATGGCTGAGAATTTGTGTGAGAAAAAGAATACTCTTAATTCTCTCCTACAAGTACAAGCTAAGGGAGCACTTATAAGGTCACGCTTTTTGTCTGTACAGGATATGGATGCACCAACTGCATATTTTTTTAATCTTGAAAAAGTTTCACAAAAACAGAGTGTAATGCATTGTCTGAAATTTCCTGATGGGTCTAAAACATCCAACCCAAAAAAGATGAGGAAAATTGCTGTGGACTTTTATACAGAACTTTTTAGAGCTGAAGTGTGATGCACAGAGCTCTTCGGACTTGTTAGATCAACTAACTACAATTAATGGAAAACAACGTGCAGACTTGGACAGTGTTGTTTCTTTTTAAGAACTGACTGAAGCGGTACAACAGATGAAACCCGGGCGTGCACCAGGTATTGATGGCCTGCCGGTGGAATTCTATAAAGTCATGTGGGGAATTATAGGCAAAGACTTTCATGAGGTTGTCAAGAAATGTTATGAGGAACAAAATCTTCCCAGGAGCTGTCAGAGGGCTGTTCTTGTTCTTATTCCTAAAAAAGGAGACATAAGTCTCATAAAGAACTGGAGACCAGTTTCCATACTCACTACAGACTATAAAATTCTGGCAAAACTTTTGGTCAACAGGCTGAAGTGTGTTTTGGGGGATATTATTCATAAAGACCAATCATACTGTATTCCAGATAGAACTATTTATGATAACATTTTTCTAGTTAGAGATTTACTGGAGTATTGTAAATTAAATGGGATTAATTTAGGTCTTCTATCATTAGATCAAGAGAAGGCTTTTGATCGCGTTGATCATGAGTATTTGGGTGAAAGAAGCAGTGGGTGAAAGAAGCAGTGTTATATCTTCCAGTTCATGAGGGAGGACAAGGCCTAATTGATTTGAAGTCCAGGTATGCGGCTTTTCGTCTAAAGACTGTCCAAAGGCTCTTTTATCACCAAGATCAGAATTGGATGGAAGTGGCATGTGCCCTCTTGAGGAGGGTGGGTCGTTTGGGTCTTGACAGACACTTGTTTTTAATGAACGTGAAGTAAATCGACCTTAATGGACTTACATCTTTCTATGCTTCAGCGATGCAAGTATGGCAGATTTTTTCCGTGGAAAGAGTTAACGTTTGGACTTTGGAAGAACCTTTGTTTTTTAATGGATTTTTGTCTGTTGAGCTACTGAATTCAGGCACTTTCCTTAACAATCTGATTAATGCTGGCATTTCAAAAATTTGACATTTAAAGATTGACAATAAATGGATAACAGCGGAAGAGTTGCATCTTAAAACAGACATACGGTCTCTTCGAGTTCTTAAAGGATTGCTGGAAGAAATAAAGGATTGTTTGTGTCTTCAGCTTCAACATATGGAGAAGTTTGATGGATTGAACTTTAAGGGCCCTATTTTAACGTTCTGAAACGCAAGTGTCAAAGCGCGAAGCGCAAGTAACTTTGTGGGCGGGTCTCGGCGCTGTTGCTATTTTCCCGGCGGGATAAATGGCTCTTGTGCCCGGCGCAAATCTAAAATGGGTTGGTCTGAAGTAGCTTCATTATTCATATGTGTGGTTTGGGCGTAACGTGAATAAACCAATCAGAGCGGCATCCAACATTCCCTTTAAAAGCAGGTGCTCAAGTTCCATTATGGATTGCTATTATTATGGCGTATTTACTTACCAGGCGCACGTTCTTGTAAGAGTAGCCCTTACGAAACAAAAATATATTGCAGTATATTAGAAACTTTCATGCAATACATTAGGCAAAATATTCACATATATGGGAATTAATTTTTATATTTTTCAATATATTGCAATATATTGAAAGTGGCAATCATTTGTATATTTTGCAATATATTACATGAATATATAATATATTTTATAATACCATCAATATATTATTCCATATATGTACAATATATTAAAATATATTTCAAGTAATATATTGGTAAATATATTTTCCTTTCATAAGGGAGTGAAAGACAGAGAAGTTGTGATGTATGGGGATGGGAGAAACCCACCCAAAATAGCGACGGTTAAACAGGCGTCGGTTAAACAGTTTTTCAGTCGATTTTTTTTCCTGGTTCTTGACAGACAAACCAATTTGTCAGATGCCCTTTTATACATATATGTCTTGACACTATTGGGCAAACAGGTCTGATCCTTAATTACTACAATAAGCCTGAATAATTTGTAAGGTAGATGTATGCCTATTTTTTCACATCTTCGTGGCACACCACAATGTGTTAATATTTTTTTTAGTGTAACAATTTATGGTTTGCAAAAATAACTGTTGCCCCTTATCAAAGAAAAATATATTTACCAATATATTACTTCAAAATATATTATAATATATTGTAAATACATGGAATAATATATTGATGGTATTATACATATTATATATTCCTGTAATATATTGCAAAATATACAAATGATTGCCGCTTTCATATATTGCAATATATTGGTGAATATAAATATTAAATCCCATATATGTGAATATATTGCCTAATGTATTATATGATATTTTCCAATATACTGCAATATATTTTTGTTTCGTTATGGGGCATCTGTGTAGATTTCATGAGCAAAGTGTATGTGCGTTGTGCACGCTATACATTATGGTCAAGCATGCGCCCTTAAAATAGCATAATGAACAACGCGCAACGCGCCACTGACTTTAGACCAGGTTTTTTCTGGTCAGTGGCGAAACTGTTTAATGGAACAGCAAAATAGCACCAGGGATTGTTTGCGCCGGAACACGCCTCCTTTTTTGCGCTGAACCGCCCAGGGAGCGCAAGTTCATTCACTAGTTTAGCGACGTGCTTCTGTGGAGGGAAAAGCGCGTTTTTCGCGGGTGCAAAATAGGGCCCTAAGTCTTTTAAACCACTCAAAGTGGATGGTGAAATCTTCTAAAGGAATAGGGCACAGGGTCGATAACTCTGAATAGAACACAGCCCAGGTGCGGCACAATCAATGACGTCGACACAGCAAAATAACGACGAACTATGACTCTAACCACAGGTGGAGAGCTGTCGTTCCAACGACACAAATTTGCGATGCAGTTTGCGAATGTTCGTTAAAACTATGGTTTCAGGAAACACTGAATCGTTGAACTACGTTGGTAACGACGGAACTTGCGACCATAGTTGGCTAACGATGCTTTTGGGAAACGCACCCCAGGTTGGCCAGTCCTAGTCTACAGATCTGTTAAAAAATATTTTTTGATTCAAAGTCCAGAATCAAATTCAAAGTCATCAGAATCGTTATATATTTTATTTTATTTTATTTTATTTTGTAATAAGTAAATTCAGAATAGATATTAGGATTGATATTTTTGTTGTGTTCCTTTAGGCTCTCCGCAGTTCTCAAAGCAGCACCAAACCTGTGTATGTTTCTGTGGGTCATCGAATCACTCTAGATACAGCAGTCAAACTCACACACTTCTGCTGCCGCTACAGAGTACCGGAACCAATACGACAGGTAACACACACTTAATATCACTTCTACAAGCATTAAGCAAAACTAATGACAAAAAATTCATACTAAATCCTTGTTCGGGTGGTTATTGTTTCTCATGTGAGCGCCTGTAAAAATAAATTTGCATTGTTTATTTATAACTCAAGCATTAGGATTGCTATTTATGCATGATCTTACAAACATGGTCAGTCACATAATTGTAAGCTGTAAAAACATTATTATTTTTATATATCAAACTTCTATACTTTTATAATATCATTATTTTTAGATTTATCAATAGAATTATTTTTTGACTATTTAAATATCTATTTACAAAAAAGGAGATATTGGACGTTTTTTAGTACCAATTACGCAAACTTCTGACTTGCATACTTGGTACTTCAGAATTGACAAGTTCGACTCGGGAGAACGAAATCCCGAGAATGGGAGGACACAAGTCCAATACTCTGCTAACAGAACAACAACGTTCTTGATAATGTCACTCTGCTTGCTCTCACTCTTGCATGTATATTTTAGGCTACAATAAAACATATTGGGCCCTAGTTTAACGATCTGAAACGCAAGTGTCAAAGCGCAAGTAACTTTGTGGGCGGGTCTCGGCACTGTTGCTATTTTCCCGGCGGGATAAATGGCTCTTGCGCCCGGCGCAAATCTAAAATGGGTTGGTCTGAAGTAGCTTCATTATTCATAGGTGTGGTTTGGGCGTAACGTAAATAAACCAATCAGAGCGGCATCCAACATTCCCTTTAAAAGCAGGTGCGCAAGTTCCATTATGGATTGCTATTATTATGGTGTATTTACCAGGCGCACGTTCTTGTAAGAGCAGCCCTTACAAAACAAAAATATATTGCAGTATATTGGAAAATTTAATGCAATACATTAGGCAATATATTGACATATGTGGGAATTAATATTTATATCTTTCAATATTTTGCAATATATTGAAAGCGGCAATCATTTGTATAGTTTGCAATATATTACATGAATATATAATATATATTATAATACCATCAATATATTATTCCATATATGTACAATATATTAAAATATATTTCAAGTAATATATTGGTAAATATATTTTCCTTTCGTAAGGGAGTGAAAGACAGAGAAGTTGTGTTGTAGCCTATGGGGATGGGAGAAACCCACCCAAAATAGCGTCGGTTAAACAGGCGTCGGTTAAACAGTTTTATTTGTTAGATGTCCTTATATACATATATGTCTTGCCACTATTGGGCAAACAGGTCTGATCCTTAATTACTACATTAAGCCTGAATAATTTGTAAGCTAGATTTATGCCTATTTTTTCACATCTTCGTAGCACACCACAATGTGTTAATATTTTTTTTAGTGTAACAATTTATGATTTGCAAAAATAACTGTTGCATCTGTGTAGATTACATGAGCAAAGTGTATGCGCGTTGTGCCCGCTATACATTATGGTCAAGCATGCGCCCTTAAAATAGCATAATGAAAAACGTGCAACGCGCCACTGACTTTAGACCAGGTTTTTTCTGGTCAGTGGCGCAACTGTTTAATGGAACAGCAAAATAGCATCAGGAAGTCATTAATTTTCAATGTGAGCCGGCGTTCCAGTTCATTTTTATTATGCCCTTCAGTCGCTAACTTCCCTCCGTCTCTTTCCCTCGGATGTGCATCATTGCTTAAATTGTATGAGTGCCCACTACTGGTGGAACCTATGCAATCAATCAATCAATCAATCAATCAATCAACTTTATTTATATAGCGCTTTTACAATCACGATTGTGTCAAAGCAGCTTCACAGTGTCAAACAGGATAATATTGCAGCAAAATTAGATTTGGCTGTACAGTCGTTCTGGGGAAAACAGTGATGTTATCAGCTTATTTTAATTTATCATATAGCGACAATGTTGGCATATCAGTATTATAGTTTATAGAATTAATTAAAACCTAATTCATAAATTTTATCTGTATAACTAGTTGAAAAACTTTCAACAACTGTCCCCAACTGAGCAAGCCAAAGGCGACAGTGGCAAGAAACCAAAACTCCATCGGGGCATGATGGAGAAAAATAAACCTTGGGAGAAACCAGACTCAGTCGGGATGCCAGTTCTCCTCTGGCCTATTAACACACCGTGTATGATTATTATTCTGGCAACCTTACAGGTCAGAAATCATATCAGATTATTCAAAATTTCAGGGTATCACGGTTTATTTAGGATGGTGCGTTGATTACACAAGAGTATGAATACATGAAAGATCGGAATTATTGCGCCAGAGACAGGTTTTTTGAGCATGACGTGCCGGTGAGGCATATTCAGAGGAGACACCAATTGACACAGTCTCAGCAGACACTCCAGGATGCATTGGTCATGTCCAGGCACAGGTCCACCATCCGATCCGGACACGGCCTGGATCCGGGATAAACCTCGGGATAAACAGAGAGACTAACATTAGTTGGAAAATAGGAATCCTTTTCCTAAATAGGAAAAGGATCGACCGCCTGCAGTTGATTTAGATATTCTAGGTATTATCAACTGGCCAGAGTTTTGAGACCACAATAGACGTGATGAAGTATAATGTGTTAAGAGCTCGCTTAAGTACTGGGGAGCTTAACCATTTAGTGCTTTGTAAGTAATAAGCAAGATTTTAAAATATATACGATGTTTAATAGGGAGCCAGTGCAGTGTTGACAGAACTGGACTAATATGATCATACTTCCTGGTTCTAGTAAGAACTCGAGCTGCTGCATTTTGGACTAGCTGGAGTTTGTTTATTAAGCGAGCAGGGCAACCGCCCAGTAGAGCATTACAATAATCTAGCCTTGAGCTCATGAACGCATGTACTAACTGTTAAGCATTTTGCATTGAAAGCATGTGCCGTAATTTAGATATATTTTTAAGATGGTTGAATGCGGTTTTACAGATGCTATAAACGTGCCTTTGAAATGAGAGATTGGTATCTTTTTTAACAGTAGATATATAATAACTATGTTCATATTTTGTGGAAAGGATCCTTGATCAATTAAATATCATCATATCCAGCATAAGTGGACCCAAACTGGACCAGAAGGTCAAATATAGCTCAACTGGTATGCCATCTAGGCCTGGGGATTTCCCTTTGCTCATTCATTTGACCGATGATTCTAATTTGACAAGTAATATAGGTCTAGCTAAAAACTCAGAGCCTGAATCTGACAGATGTGGGAGATTAAGAGTAGATAAAAAAGAAGTATAAGAGGTAGATTTACATTTAGAGAAGGAGCTGTAAAGTTCACAGTAGAAGGAATGAAAAGCGTCATGAAAAGTGTCACTTCTGGTCAGTCAGAACTTCACTGTTCGCTAATTTCACTGCTGTAATATTAGCAAATTTTTATGAAGTCTTAAAGCCAACAGATGGCTAGTTCTACTACCAATAATAGTCTTGTTTGAATCTTTGAATAAGAAATTCCGCTTTGTATCTATATAATAAATTATGTTCTTTCCTAACAGTTTCAATTTTGGCTGCAGTACTATCAGAAAAAAAGTCTTGGTTTGCCTGGTCTAGTGATCAGAGTTCAGATTGTGAGTCATAAATTTTGTTACGGTGAATTTTCTGGATAAAAGAAGCATATGAAATTGATAAATTTCTTATAAACCGGTCATCTACCGAGCCTTTGTTGATGTGAATAAATTCACAAAATTTAGATCTGATCATCTTTTAATAAATTTGTATTAAAATGCCACCTGGGGGCTCGCGGAGGTCTCCAGGTAATTTAAAGCTTCAAAAATTGCTACTATGGTCTGACAGAGAGAGGGGAGAAATGTCAACTTCAAGTATCATTGAAGTCAATGAAGAGGAAACAAAAATGTAGTCGCTTCGTGAATACGATTTGTGTCTGGCTGAGAAAAATGTATGATTTTTTGGAAGGGTTAAATAACCGCCATGCATCCCCTTGTGAAAAAGTAGTGTGCTTAATTGTATTGAAAGTGTATTTTTTTGTGTACTTAAAACATTTAAAGTATATTTTTTTAAAAGTGCACTTGCAGATATTATGATATAATTAAAATTAAGTGCCACTTTGAGCGTACTTAAAGAGAATACACTTTAATGACAATATTTTCAAACACACCTAAGTACACTTTTTTTAATTCACTTTGTAATAATATCTAATTAATTTGTACTTTAAAAAAGTATACTTTCATGACAATATTTATTAATACACTTTAGTGCCCTTTTAATACGTGCACTTTGTAATAATATCTAATTAATTTGTACTTTTAAAAAGAACACTGTAACACAGTTCAGAGTGAGGTGAGGAAGAAGACGAGGGGTCGGCGTGTCTGGGACTCGTGAGTAACTTTTTTATTATTCTTTCGGTCAACAAAACAGGGTGCACATCGCACCTAAACATAAATCATAAACAGGCTCTTCTCAAGTTGAATCGTCGGTTTTTGGCAGTTCCTCTCTGCTTGTGCGTCCACGAGTCCCAGAGCCGTAATGGTTCTCTCTCTCCTGATCCTCCTTTCCTGCAGGCTTTTATCCTGTCTTTCCACGCCAATTACTGCAACAAGAAACAGGTGTTCGTCATTTGTACTTGACCTACTTACTTATTGCTCATCCTCTGAGTCTCTCTCCCGTCACAGACTTCGCTAAACCACGCCCCCCTCGCCACATACCCCACCGCCCGACTCCGGAGCCATCCGGCCTGCACCCCCCCCCCCCCATTTCTGGAAAGGAAGCCAGCCACAGCCATCTGAGCACCCGGCCTGTAGACCACCTTGAATTTAAATGGCTGTAAAGCTAGATACTAACGGGTGATCCGCGCGTTGGTATCCTTCATGCGGTTGAGCCACTGCAGAGGGGCGTGGTCCGAACAGAGGGTAAACTCCCTCCCCAAAAGATAGTAACGGAGGGTAAGAACAGCCCACCGGATTGCCAAGCACTCCTTTTCTATGGTGCTGTACATCGTCTCTCTCTTAGAGAGCTTGCGACTGATGTACAGCACCGGCCGCTCCTCCCCCTCCCTCTCCTGGGTCAGGACCGCGCCCAGCCCCCTGTCCGACGCGTCCGTCTGTAACAAAAAAGGGAGAGAAAAATCAGGTGATTGTAACAGCGGCCCGCCACATAGAGCAGCCTTCACCTGGGTAAAAGCCTGCTGGCCCCGCTCTGACCACTGGACCGGATCTGGTGCTCCCTTTTTAGTGAGGTCAGTCAGCGGGCTGGTGAGGTCTGAATAATTAGGAACAAATCTCCTATAATATCCCGCCAGCCCCAGGAACTGCCTCACCTCCTTTTTGGTCTTGGGTCTCGGGCAGGTTGCAACTGCTGCTGTCTTGTCAATTTGCGGACGCACCTGTCCATGACCCAAGTGGAAGCCCAGATACCTGACCTCTACGTGCCCAATCGCACACTTCTTTGGGTTGGCCGTCAGCCCGGCCACCCTCAGCAACCTCAGGATGGCGCGTACATGCTCCATATGCCGCTGACAGTCATTGCTATAGATGATAATATCATCTAAGTAGCGGCATATGCAGTGTGCGGCTGAAGAATTTTATCCATGAGGTGTTGAAACGTGGCCGGAGCTCCGAACAACCCGAATGGAAGCGTAACAAATTGGTGCAATCCAAACGGCATCGTAAAGGCTGTTTTCTCTTGGAATAAAGGCGTTAAGGGGATCTGCCAATATCCCATTGTTAAATCCAGTGTCGCATAAAAACGAGCTGTGCCCAGCCGATCGAGTAACTCGTCAACCCTTGGCATTGGATATGCGTCGAATTTCGACACAGTGTTCACCTTGCGATAATCCACACAGAACCGGACCGAGCCGTCCATTTAGGGACTAAAACTATTGGGCTGGCCCAGTCACTATAGGATTCTTCTATTACTCCTATATCTAGCATCGCCTCTAATTCTTCCTGGACCACTTTTTTTGTGTTCAGGTAATCTATACGGCCGACTGCGGTCTACCACCCCGGGCTCTGTCTCGATATGGTGCTGAATGAGCTTCGTTCGACCGGGTAGGGGCGAGAACACATCTGAAAAAACCTCTTGCAACTGGGCTATGTCACTGAGCTGCAACGCGAGAGGTGATCTCCTCCTGGGCCCAGAGTGAAAGATGTACTTTTTGCGATCCTCCTCTCCACTCACCGCAGTTTAGTTCCACTCACCGCAGTTTAGTTTGCGCAGTTTAGTTCCCCTGTTGTAAAGCCGGCTTTGTTTGTCCTGAGCCTGTAACAAATTCTCCATAGATAGCCGCCCCAAGGTGTGGAGTTTTGTTCTCAGGTCCATGACATACTGAATTTCGTTTGTGCCTTGCGAAGGTCCGTCCTCCCAAGCTTCTCTCAGAACGTCTAACACCCCACGGGGTTGACGATCGTAGACAAGCTCGAATGGGGAAAACCCGGTGGAGGCTTGTGGGACCTCACGTACAGCAAACAAGAGGGGTTCCAACCATTTATCCCAATTTTTGGCGTCTTCTTGTACGAACTTCCAAATCATTGTTTTCAAAGTGCGATTAAATCGTTCCACCAAGCCATCTGTTTGTGGGTGGTAGACGCTGGTGCGAATTGATTTAATGCCCAACAATTCGTAGAGTTTGCATAATGTACGTGACATAAACGCCGTGCCCTGATCAGTGAGGATCTCTTTCGGGATCCCCACTCGGGAGATTAACTGAAACAATGCGTCCGCAACACTTTTTGCCGAAATGCTGCGGAGGGCAATTGCTTTGGGGTATCGTGTTGCATAATCCACCAGGACTAATGCAAAACAATGCCCTCTGGCTGATCGCTCTAATGATCCAATGAGGTCCATTCTAATTCTTTCGAAGGGGGCCTGCATAAGCAGTAGAGGGCGCACAGGCGCTTCTGAAGAGGCCGGTGGGTTTACCAGCTGACATTCACGACAAGCCGCACACCATCTGCGCACATTCTCGTGAATGCCCAGCCAAAAGAACCGGACCATTAGATGATTAAGTGTTGCTGCTTGCCCTAAATGCCCTGCCATCAGATTACAATGAGTAACTTTTCGGAACTAATAACTGGGTTGTATCCTGCTTTGTTTGAGTGTCTTGGCTCACTCGATACAACCTATATTTTATTATGGCAAAATTAGGATAAGAAATCATCATTGATCATTGATCAGGGCAGAGAAACTGTCCGTCGATCGAGCGGACCTGAGCAAAAGCATTTTTTAATGACTCCTCCTGGGACTGTTCCAGAGGAAAGTCATTGCGTTCAGTGAGGTTCAGCCTCTCCACAACACTCGCTTCCTCTGCATCAGTCCCCAGTGGTTTCTCCTACCTGCACAACCGCCCTCTCTCCCCACCGTGTTTTCTCCCAAGAGACATCCGCACATAGATACCCCAATAAATTACCAAACGCTGGCCAATTTGTTCCCAAAATCAGCGGATGTCTGAGGTGTGGGCTAACCGCCACCTCTACACTATGATTTTGTCCCCGAAATTGAATGACAGCAGTCACTAAGGGGTAATTTACCACATCCCCATGCACACACTGTACCTTAACCAAGCGGCTCTTATCCAATGCCAACGGCTGTATCAGGCTTTGATGAATTGAGGTTTGGTTACACCCTGAATCCACCAAAGCCGGATAGGTGCCTTCCTGGATACTCACTGGTATCTGGTACAGCCCGGCTCGATCAGGGGCAGCCCGTGGCGTATCGGGGATCC
Source organism: Pseudorasbora parva (assembly GCF_024679245.1). Taxonomy (NCBI): domain Eukaryota; kingdom Metazoa; phylum Chordata; class Actinopteri; order Cypriniformes; family Gobionidae; genus Pseudorasbora; species Pseudorasbora parva. The sequence goes on from NC_090183.1 coordinate 21,068,436, forward strand.
GGATCAGTGTCCCCACCTCCATGACCGGACACCGATCTACAAAATGACCCGGATCCCTGCACCGCCAACAGGCTTGCCCAGACTTCCCCGCCGCCCCAATGGCTCTAAGGGGGTCAAGGAATTGGCATGGAGAGAGAGGGGTTATAGGATGGGAGGACGGCTCCCTGTCGGCCCGCTCTGCCCATCTAGGCGGCGCTCGGGGACCCCATAATTGGTCTGGGAGACCCCCTGGTCTTCCCTGGCTCGCCCCCCTAGGCAGGAAACTCCCCCTGGTGCGCAGAGCCGGTACTGGCCTGTATGGAGAGGGAGAGAGAGAAGAAGGGGAGGGGAGAGAGAGAGAGACAGATGGTAGGCTTAATTATTGGCTTATTCTGGTTAGTAAACTTGAATATCACTCAATAAGTGCCATAATTGAGGAGGATAAAACTTTCACTTTAGAATAGGGGGTCAAATTTGCTTTATTACACTATTTTAGCCATTTATAATGGCAAAATCAGAAGTAATTAAACATACTAGCTTATTGTTCAGTTAACTTAACAGAATGGCACAGAAATATAATTACATCACTACACAAAAATAATATATGGCTTATTAAGTTGTAAATAATGGCTAATATGCCCTTTCTATTATGTTAAGTTAATCAATAATTACTATTGTGTCCATGCTTAACTAGTGCATAATTGTGAACAAACAAATAATTAATTACTAGTTTAACTAATGCATAATTAATTTTAAATTAATCATTAATTATGTGTGTGTTCGTGCTTAACTGATGCTTAATTGTGAACAAGTTAATCGTTAATTAATGCTTAACTAATGCATTACTCTGGACCCTTAAAATAAAGTGTTACCAAATGCACTTATTTTACTAATGACAAAGATGTCAATGTCACGTGATTTCAGCAGTTTGGATCACGTGTCAAACTGCTGAAATTACGTGACATTGGCAATCCGAATCATTGATCGATTCACTGATTCATAGCCATTTCAATCTTTTTTTAAGGTTTGAAAACAAACACGGAACAGAAGACTGATGCTATATAAAAGCATAGTTTTTGTTATTTTTGGACCAAAATGTATTTTCGATGCTTCAAGAGATTCTTGATTTTGATGATGTTTTTATTAGCTTTCTGGACATGGACAGTACAGCGTGCATAGACAGCATATGCTCTGGGACTAAAATATAAAATACCTTAGGTGCTCTTCGGTCATTTCTGACCGAAAAAAATTATGTTTTAAATTTTTTAAAATCACAGCTTCATCGGAATGATATGAAACGTGGTGACTTTTTTAGCATTAGGTATTTAAACACACAGAAAAATTGGGGTCATGATTCGAGCAAGCTAATTGGTCGTAAAAAAAAAAAAGCAACGTTCATTGTCTTCGGTCATAAATGACCGACCATAGGAAATTAATGGGAAATCGGCAAAGACACAAAAATTCTCTGAATATTTGTGTGTACAATCTACAAATCGGCCACATTGCTGAAAAAAAGTCCACAGCAGTAAAGGGGTGACACTCTAAAACATCAAAAGTGTGATAGTGATCCACTCACACACACACACACACACACACACACACACACACATGTTGGTCTATGTGGTTTACAGGGACTCTCCATAGGCGTAATAGGTTTTATACTGTACAAACCGTATTTTCTATCCCCTTACACTGCCCCTGCCCCTAAACCTACCCATCACAGGAAACATTCTGCATTTTTACTTTCTCAAAAAAACATCATTTAGTATGTTTTTAAGGCCATTTGAATTATGGGGACATTTGATATGTCCTCATAAACCACATTTATAGTGTAATACCAGTGTAATACCCATGTAGTTATACAAATTTGTGTCCTCATAAACCACATAAACAGGCTCACACACACACACACACACACACACACACACACACACACACACACACACACACACACACACACCTATGAAAAATTGAACCTATGAACCAAATTTTGAATTTTTAAAAATCACAGCTTCCTCTAAATATTATAAAACTTGGTGACTTTTCTAGCATTAGGTATGTAAACACACACACAAAAAATGAGGGCATGATTCGGGGCTGGCTAAGTGGTCATAAAAAAAATACTTCCACTTGTGCTCTTCGGTCAAAAATTACCCCCATAGGAAATGAATGGGAAAGCTGCAAAAACACAAATATTTGCAGAATATTTGTGTGTACAATCTACAAATCGGCCACAATGCAGAAAAAAGTACACAGCAGTATAGGGATGACACTCATTCAAAACATCAGGAGTGTGATATTGACACATCCACTCACACACGCACACTTATACACACACACCCATGAAAAACTGAACCTATGAACCACATTTTGAATTATTAAAAATCACATCTTCATCAGAATGAAACTTGGTGGCTTTACTTATATTAGGTATGTAAACCTAATTTACATTAGGTAAAGTATTCTCTATTTTAACCTAAAATACTGCAAAAAGTAAATAAAATTAAAATTATTTTTTTAAATAATTTTAAATGGCAAAAATAGACATAATTATTGCATAAATATTATAAATACCATCAAATCATCTCAAAATACAAAACTAAAAAGAAAAAAAAATATTATTGAAGACAATTGAAGACAACCAATGCAACCCCTAAACGAAGAGCACCAGAGGGTTAATGAGTTAAAAACAATAACAACCTGTGAAAGTGAATCTTAATGTAAAGTGAACACCTGTGAGCCATTTATTAATGAGTTACACACATTAATAACCTGTGAAAGTGAACCTTAATGTAGTGATCACATGTGAACCATTTATTAATGAGCTACAAACATTAATAACCTTTGAAAGTAAACCTTAATGTAAAGTGAACACAAGTGAAACATTTATTAATGAGTTACAAACATTAATAACTTTTGAAAGTGAACCTTAATGTAGTGATCACATGTGAACCATTTATTAATGGGCTACAAACATTAATAACCTGTGAAAGTAAACCTTAATATAAAATGAACACAAGTGAACCATTTATTAATGAGTTATAAACAATAACCTGTGAAAGTGAACCTTAATGTAAAGTGATCACATGTGAACCATTTATTAATGAGCTACAAACATTAATAACCTGTGAAAGTAAACCTTAATGTGAAGTGAACACAAGTGAACCATGTGAAGTTAATAAACGTAATTTCGGGAGGAGTATGCCCATCTAATCTTTCAATTAATACCAAGGTATAAAACCAGCAGCTTACCTCTTCCCCTTTTTAGTTCCTGAAGCATTTGGCCTGCCCAACTCTGCTTGACTGGCTGCGCTGCTCATTTCACCTGTTGATCTCCAGATCGCCGGTCTCTCCGCTCCACATAACACCTCGCTCAAGAAAACCTCTCTCTTCTTCCATCTAGAATCATCACAGGGCTCGGTCGATCCTCATCGTGATGCATCGAGGCCTTCATCATCATCAACATCATCCTCTTCAGCAGTAACGTTAAGCCTCGTACCTCCTGCTGAGAAATGGTCCGTCAACGCGCTCAGGCAAGCGTTATCCAGTGCGGGTTTTCCATTTCACCCAGAGGAATTCAAAAGCGCAACTTCACGATCTGCTCGTGTGTTTTCACCAAAAACTCTCACTCTCACGCCGCATTCAGCGTTCTCGCAGCAACACGCAAACATCAACACAAACAACTGCACGATCTATACAGTCCGTTTCAGTTTCAGCCAGCAGCCGCAGCTGCCGACGCTTTCACGTCCGCCCCTTAATTCGGCCGGCACTATCGCGGCCGCACATTAGTTCCGCGTCTGCTCGCAATAGTTCCATGGCCTCTTCGACAGTGACTGTTACCTTCCACCCTCCCACAGGTAAGTATAGCTTCTTCTGTTCTTCTTTCCATGCTTCCAATATTTCTGTGCTTTCTGGCTTTTATTCTCTGTTAAATCGAGAAAAGCTGTATAATACATTTCTCCTCTGCTATTGGAGCAGGCCCAAAGCGTGAGGCTGCCTCCGCAAGCGGTCCTGCCCCCCCTCCCTTAATTTCTTCTCTGCTATAGGTGCAGACCCAAAGCGTGAGGCTGCCTCCACAAATGGTCCTGCCCCCCCCCCCTAATTTCTCCTCTGCTATAGGTACAGACCCAAGCGTGAGGCTGCCTCCGCAAACGTTTCTGCCCTCTCCCCCCCCCCTTAATTTCTCCTCTGCTATAGGTGCAGACCCAAAGAGTGAGGCTGCCTCCGCAAACGGTCCTGCCCCCCCTATAATTTCTTCTCTGCTATAGGCGCAGACCCAAGGTGCAGACCCAAGCGTGAGGCTGCCTCCGCAAACGGTCCTGCCCCCCCACCCCCTATAATTTCTCCTCTGCTATCAGCGCAGACCCAAGAGTAAGGCTGCCTCTGCAAATGGTCCTGCCCCACCCCACCCCCACTAATTTTTGCCTCTACTATCAGAGCAGACCCAAGCGTGAGGCTGCCTCCGCAGCTGGTCATGCCCCTCCCTCTCTTTCCTTTCTCCGCCGCCATTGGAGCCGATCCAAGCATGGGGTTGCTCCCCAAGCTTTCTATTCTCCAACCTTATTCCATCCAGCTTCTGCTTCCTCTACAGTTCATTGCCTCCTTCTCAACTGCATTGCTCTTACAGTTCCTACTACATCATTACTATGGATCCATCACCTGTCTCTACCAAGCCTCCGCACCTCAATCGCCCCAGGTGGTTGGTCCCTGTATAGCTCATAAGCCCCGCCCCTCCGTGGTTTCTAATGGATAATATTCTAATGGATATGGAGTTAAACTAAACAATCAAATTACACTTTATATTTTACAAGATGTTTTCTGTCTTTTAAGGCAGTTTTATCACTATGATTTTATTTCAAGTATTTGTTTTAAATAAGTTTAGCTTAGTTAGTTGTTTGACGCTATAAAAGTAGTCACTGAGGAACCAGCAGACTTTTTCAGGAGAAGAGTGGAGTTTTTATCTTAATTTCTATATTTCCCAGATTTTGGCATAAATATTAAGAGCATTAGCCCGAAGGTGGACACCGTTCCAACCCCAACATTGCAATGCTACTGGACAACTTGGAGAGCTTTCAAACAATTCCTACAACCAACTTGTTTTCCCAAATTCTCCCTCTTTTTTTCATTTTTTGATGTCATATGAGATGTCCACCCAATCTAGTACCATTAAAGTCTAGCTCTGCTGCTTTCAATTTCTAATCTACAACTATCCATCCAACCATCTATGATCTCTAAGTTTTAAACAAGAACACCATCCGTTTCCTCATCAAAAGCAATGAACGGATCAATTTAAAAAACTGCCTTTTCATTCCTATCTTCAATCTCCTGACACCCATCAGGCAATATAAATATCTTTCCTTCTCCCTCGCCACATGGAGGTGCAGATCTCCTCACATCTCGACCCGCTGTTTTCTGATGAGAACAACCTTCCTGTCACCAGGCAGTGCAGTTCATTTAAAAAGCTTCAGCAAATCCCCACCCACTCTGGTATTTAGGCTTACTTATATTCACCTCACTTCTTCCGCAATGGAGCAGACACCACCGCAGGCCAAAAAAGGACTGCCACACCATCAATAAAACTTCTGGGTTGGTGGTCCTCAGAGGCCTTTCGATTTTACTCTGTTCGGACCTCAGCCTCATCAAACAAGCCATCTTCGCTTGATGCTGCACTGCTCTGCCAATTTGATACTGCCGCTGCAGTACTTGGCTTTACTAGATATCACCGTTGTAGTCCTTCACTTAATGCCACTGTCCCTCGCTTGATGCTCCAGGGCTTCGCTTGCCACTACAGTGCTCCTTCAGTTTAATGCTGCCACTGCAGTGCCCTTATTATTTAATGCTGCCACTGCAGTGCTCCGTCATTTTGATGCTGCCACTGCAGTGCTCCTCTTATTTGATGCTTCCACTGCAGTGCTCCTCTTATTTGATGCTTCCACTGCAGTGCTCCTCCAGTTTATTGCTGCCACTGCAGTGCCCCTACTATTTAATGCTGCCACTGCAGTGATCCGTCATTTTGCCGCTGCCGCGCTCCTCCTATTTGATGCTGCCGCTATAGTGCTCCTCCAGTTTAATGCTGCCAATTGCAGGGCTCCTCCTTTTTAATGCTGCCGCTGCAGTGCTCCTCCTATTTGATGCTGTCACTGCAGTGCTCCGCCATTTTGACGCAACCGCTGCAGTGCTCCGCAATTTAACGATGCTGCTGCAGTGCTCCACCAATTTGATGCTGCCGATGCCGAGGGAGATGCTTTGAGGGAGTTACTCTTGGGGAGCTCAAAAAAGCTGTCCTTGAACTGAAACCTACCACCTGCCCTTTAGACACTGTTCCTGCAAGGATTCTGAAGGAGGCTGTTGACATCATTGGTCCCTGTCTTGTCTCCTTCATAAACAGCTGTCTTACTTTGGGTATTGTTCCTACCGTCCTCAAACATGCCATCATTAGACCGTTGCTTAAGAAACCCAACCTTGACCCCTCCATTCTATCAAACTTCCGCCCTATTTCTCACCTTTCATTTCTGTCAAAGTTGATGGAGAAGCTTGTTTACTCCCAGCTCCAGGCTCATCTGCAATTACACGGCATTGGGGATACGTTCCAATCTGGTTTCAGGACCAGACATAGTACTGAATCTGCGTTACTGAGGGTGCATAATGACATTCTTGAAGCACTTGATAGAAAAAACTCTATGGTTCTAGTTTTACTGGACCTTACCGCTGCATTTGACACTGTGGATCATACAATTCTCATTTCTCGTCTTCAACATGTTGCTGGTCTGCAGAAAGTGGTGCTGAATTGGTTCACCTCATACCTCACTAATAGAACCTTTTCAGTAATGCTCAATGACTTTTCCTCCTCAGCTGCCCCTATGTCATCTGGAGTACCACAGGGTTCCATTCTCGGTCCTATTCTGTTTTCTCTCTACATTCTGCCACTTGGTCAACTCATCTCCAGACACAACGTTCATTTTCATTTCTATGCCGACGACCTCCAGATCTACCTTCCTGTGATACTGAGTAATCGGTCGGCACTGGATCCTCTCTATAATTGTCTTCAGGACATCAAACAGTGGCTTTCCCAGAATTTCCTTCATTTAAATGAAGAAAAGACTGAGTACATCCTGTTCAGCCCGGATTCATCCAGCAGTGCTTTTACCTTTGGACCTACGACACCTCAGTTTGCTCCGTCTGTACGTAACCTGGGCGTTATTTTGGACAAAAACATGCTGTATGATAAACAGATTGGTGCAGTAGTGAAGGCGAGTTTTTACCAGCTAAGACTTCTTAGTAAGGTCAAATATTTTTTGTCCAGAGCCGACCTTGAAAAAGCAATTCATGCCTTCATCAGCTCGAGGATCGACTACTGTAATGCCCTCTACACTGGACTAAATACATCTCTTATCAGTCGCCTTCAACTGGTACAAAACGCTGCCGCACGTCTTCTCTCTAACACATCTAAACGGTCACACATCACCCCTGTCCTCCGCTCGCTTCACTGGCTCCCAGTGCAGTTTAGGGTGGAGTATAAAATCCTATTGTTTGTGTTTAAGGCCATCCATGGATTGGCCCCAGTATACCTCACTGAACTAGTAAAAATATATCAGCCAGCCAGGACACTCCGTTCCTCTGATCAAATTTCTCTGGTTACCACAACATACAGGTATAAAAAGTTTGGAGGCCGATCATTTAGTGTTCTAGGACCTAAGTTGTGGAATGCACTCCCTGTGCACCTTCGAAACATCACGGTGCTGAGTATTTTCAAAGCACATCTGAAAACACACTTTTTTAATCAAGCTTTTGACTTTTAGTCTTGTTCTTGTTTGTTTGTATTTGTCTTTATGTTGTTGTTTGATGTTTGTTCTGGAAAGCGCCTTGTGCACCTTTTGGCTGCTGTAAGGCGCTATATAAATAAATTATTGATTGATTGATTGATTGATGCAGTGCACCTCCTATTTAATGCTGTCGCTGCAGTGCTCTTCCTATTTAATGCTGTGCTCCGCCATTTTGATACTGCCGCTGCAGTGCTCCGCCATTTTGACACTGCCATTGCAGTTCTCCTCCTATTTGATACTGCCACTGCAGATCTCCTCCTATTTGATGCTGCCGCTGCAGTGCTCCTCCTATTTGATACTGCCACTGCAGTTCTCCTCCTATTTGATGCTGCCACTGCAGGGCTCCTCCTTTTTAATGTTGCCGCTGCAGTGCTCCTTCTATTTGATGCTGCCACTGCAGTGCTCCGCCATTTTGACACTGCCATTGCAGTTCTCCTCCTATTTGATACTGCCACTGCAGATCTCCTCCTATTTGATGCTGCCGCTGCAGTGCTCCTCCTATTTGATACTGCCACTGCAGTTCTCCTCCTATTTGATGCTGCCACTGCAGGGCTCCTCCTTTTTAATGTTGCCGCTGCAGTGCTCCTTCTATTTGATGCTGCCACTGCAGTGCTCCGCCATTTTGAAGCAAGCGCTGCAGTGCTCCGCAATTTGACGCTGCTGCTGTGCTCCACCAATTTGATGCTGCAGTGCTCCTCCAGTTTAATGCTGCCACTGCAGTGCACCTCCTATTTAATACTGCCACTGCAGTGCTCCTCCTATTTAATGCTGCAGCTGCAGTGCTCCTCCTATTTAATGCTGCCTCTGCAGTGCTCCTCCTATTTGATGCTGCCACTGCAGTGCTCCACCATTTGATGCAGCCGCTGCACTTCGCAATGTGATGCTGCAGAGCTCCGCAATTTGATTCTGCCACTGCAGTGCTGCACCAATTTTATGCGACGTGCTTCTCCTTTTGATGCTGCCACTGCAGTACTCCGCCATTTGATGCAGCCGCTGCACTTCGCAATTTGATGCTGCAGAGCTCCGCAATTTGATTCTGCCACTGCAGTGCTGCACCAATTTTATGCGACGTGCTTCTCCTTTTGATGCTGCCACTGCAGTACTCCGCCAATTTGATGCTGCAGTGCTTCTCCTATTTCATGCTGACACTGCAGTGCTTCGTTAATTCGTGACTGCCACTGCAATCCTTTGCTTGTTACTGCCGCTGCAGTGCCCAGTGCTCCACAATTTAATATTGCCGCTGTAGCGCTCCTCCAATTTGATGCAGCCGCTGAAGTGCTTCTCAGTTTGATACTGCCACTGCAGTGCTTCGTTATTTTGTGACTGCCATTGCCATGCTTTGCTTGATACTGCCGCTGCAGTGCCCCGCTAATTTGAGACTGCTGCTACAGTGCCCTGCCAATTTGAGACTGCCGCAGCAGTGCCATGCCATTTTGAGACTTCCGCAGCAGTGCCAAGCCATTTTGAGACTGCCGCCGCAGTGCCCTGCCATCTTGAGACTGCCGCTGCAGTGCCCGCCATCTTGAGACTGCCGCTGCAGTGCCCGCCATCTTGAGACTGCCGCTGCAGTGCCCCGCCATCTTGAGACTGCCGCTGCAGTGCCCCGCCATTTTGAGACTGCCACTGCAGTGCCCCGCCATCTTGAGACTGCCGCTGCAGTGTTTTGCTCAATGCTGCTGCATTGCCCCACCATTTTGAGACTGCCGCTGCAGTGCCCCGCCAAGTTGAGAATGCTGGAGGCTGCTGCAGTTCCCCGGCAGTTTGAGAATGCTGCTGCAGTGCCCCACCGATTCGAGAATGCTGGAGGCTGCTGCAGTGCCCCGCCAGTTTGAGAATGCTGCAGTGCCCTGCCAATTTGAGACTGCTGTTGCAGTGTTTACTCTGCTGCTGCAGTGCCCCACCATTTTGAAACTGCTGCTGCAGTGCTTTGCTTGATGCTGCTGCAGTGCACCGCCAGTTTGAGAATGCTGCTGCTGTGCCCTGCCATTTTGAGACTGCTGCTGCAGTGCCCCGCCAATTCGAGAATGTTGCTGCAGTGCTTTGCTTTATGCTGCTGCAGTGTCCCGCTCAATGCCTGACTGCTGCTGCAACACCTCACCTATTTCTCCGAGCCCCTCTATAGCAGACAGCAAGCCAAATCTGTTTACCACTTTCACTAAGATTATATGGGCACACAAACTCGTGAAGTGAAGTTAATAAACGTAATTTCGGGAGGAGTACGCCCATCTAATCTTTCAATTAATACCAAGGTATAAAACCAGCAGCTTACCTCTTCCCCTTTTTAGTTCCTGAAGCATCCCTCCTCCTCCCCTGCTCCTCCCTTTTGTACAATTTTGTATACCACATTGGTGTTGGTTGAGGAGAGATCCCTGACACGAGTGTAAAGCGCTTTGGGTGTGCAGTAGTACATATGAAAGCGCTATATAAATAACTCATTCATTCATTATTTTATTCATTCAATTTGCCTGTTATAGGGGGGCAATCGGAGCTCGGGTAGAATATCCTCTCTGAGCCCCTCTATAGCAGACAGCAAGCCAAATCTGTTTACCACTTTCACTAAGATTATATGGGCACACAAACTCGTGAATTTTCTAGTGGGTTACAAACATTAATAACCTGTGAAAGTGAACCTTAATGTAAAGTGAACACAAGTGAACCATTTATTAATGAGTTACAAACATGAATAACCTGTAAAGTGAACCTTAATGTAAAGTTATCACCAGTGAACCTTTTATTATTGAGTTAACACAACTTTAAACTTGAATATTAACATATATAATATATATATAATATAATACACAATCAATAATGATTTTGATATCATGATAAAGACCAATGTAACCTAAACATCTGATCATCCACACTTTAGTTACAGTAATGTTACCTGCGTGTGACAGAACCATCTGAAGGAGCTCCAGAGCAGTTATTTGTGTAACGTTACATGGTAACTAATCATAGTTCCCCATCTACGAGATGCAGCGGAGGGGGAACCGGGGCTGGCGGATTAATGTGGGAATAAAACACAGGCTTTAATTTGGAAACATGGAACACGGGGTGTATCCTCCCGTACGCAGGAGATCGTTTGAGGCGTACTGTCACCGAACTAAGGATCTTGGTGACAGGAAACGGGCCTATAAATTTAGGAGGCAGTTTATTACTCACGGAGCTGAGAGGAATGTTTCTGGATGAAAGCCACACACTGCAAAAAATGCTTTTCTTACTTAGTATTTTTGTCTTGTTTTTAGTCAAAATATCTAAAAATTCTTACATTACGAAACATTTACTAGTCAAGTAAAAATTATTGTCTTGTTTTGGGAAAAAAAAGTTTTTGCTTAAAATAAGATTAATAATCTGCCAATGGGGTGAGAAAAATAATCTTGTTTTCTGTTTGAATGAAGATTATTTTTCTCACCCCATTGGCAGATTATTTATCTTATTTTAAGCAAAAACTCTCTTCATTTTGAGTTATTTTCCCCAAAACAAGACAATTACTTTTGCTTGTCTAGTAAATACTTCTTGTTTTAAGAATTTCCAGATGTTTGGACTAGAAACAAGACAAAAATACGAAGTAAGAAAAGCATTTTTTGCAGTGCACTTTTTGACCCACGACGTAGACAGGAGGCTTAGACCGGTGGCAGTCGGCTTGGGCCTTGGTGCGCGCACACACCTGGAACAGAGTCTCACGGGCTCTACTCCATGTGTGGCGACACCTCTGGACGAAAACGTGGGCGGAGGGGACCGCGACTTCAGAGTCCAGACTGGGAAAAAGTGGTGGCTGGTACCCTAAGCTACACTCAAACGGAGAGAGGCCCGTACCAGACACTGGTAACGAATTATGAGCGTACTCAATCTAAGAGATCTGCTGGCTCCAGGACGAAGGATTTTAGGAGGCTAATCATCACAACCCTCTCTCAAGATCTTGGTTGGCCCGTTCAGTCTGACCATTACTCTGGGGGTGAAACCCCGAAGACAGGCTAACCGTTACCCCCAGTAACCTACAGAATTCACTCCAAAATTAAGAAATAAATTGGGGCCCCCTGTCGGAAACCACGTCCATCGGAAGGCCATGTAAACAAAAGATGTGGTCAACGACAGCTACCGCTGTCTCCTTAGCCGAAGGTAGTTTAGCTAAGGGGATAAAATGAACCATTTTCGAGAATCGGTCCACAACGGTTAAAACAACTGTCTTGCCCTGTGAGGGCGGAAGGGCGGTGATGAAATCTAGTGCGATGTGGGACCAGGGTCTCGAAGGAACACACAGCGGTTGGAGTAACCCATCCGGAGGGCGATTAGACGTCTTACCCATGACACAAACTGAACAAGCCAAAACAAATTCCCGGACGTCGCAAGCCATACCGGCCACCAGAATCGTTGCTTGAACAAAAATTGAGTTCTATTTACCCCTGGATGACAAGCTACATTGCAACAATGTCCCCATCGTATCACGTCGGACCGAACCCCCTCCGGCACAAATAACCGACTCGGTGGCCCACCGGGCGGAGGCGTTACCCCTTCTAAGGCCGACTTGACCCTCGATTCGACCTCCCATATGAATGTGGAGACCACCAGTCTCTCAGGTAAAATACACTCAGGAGTAGCTGGGTGTTCGGAGCAGTCAAAAACGTGCAACAAAGCATCGGGTTTGATGTTTTTGGAACCCGGGCAGTACGATAGAGAAAAATTTAAAAGTCCGAAAAAAAGGGCCAGCCTGCCTAGAGTTGAGTCTTTTAGCAGATCTGATGTACTCTAGATTCTTATGATCGGTCCATACGATGAAAGGTACCCCTGACCCCTCTAACCAATGGCGCCATTCTTCCAATGCAAGTTTGACTGCCAACAATTCTCTGTTACCAATGTCGTAATTGCGTTCAGCTGGGGATAAACGATGAGAAAAAAACGTGCACGGATGCATCTTGTCATCTGAGGAAGAGCGCTGGGAAAGAACTGCACCTACCCCCGTCTCTGACGCGTCAACCTCCACCACGAGCTGTCTAGATGGATCAGGGGTCGCCAGAATGGGAGCCGAAACAAGCGGCTCTTGAGTTTGGAAAATGCCTCCTCGGCTGCATCAGACCACCTGAAGACAGTTCTGGAAGAGGTTAACGCCGTCAAAGGCGCAGCTAGTTGGCTGAAATTGCGAATAAAACGCTGATAGAAATTGGCGAATCCCAGAAACCTCTGTAGGGCCTTACAGGAATCTGGACTTGGCCAATCTATCACAGCCATAACTTTGTCAGGATCCATGCGCATTCCCTCGGATGAGACAATATAACCCAGGAAAGAAACAGACTGTGCATGAAATGCGCATTTCTCCGCCTTGACAAAAAGCCCATTCTCTAGCAACCTCTGAAGCACTAGTCTGACATGTCGGACATGCTCCTGGAGAGACGAAGAAAGAATCAATATGTCATCCAGGTAGACATACAGAATCTGATCGACCATGTCTCCCAACACGTCATTGACCAGTGCTTGGAAGACTGCGGGGGATTTGGAAAGCCCAAAGGGCATGACCAAATATTCAAATATTCAAATTGTGCTTCAATAACCAGGGATGACCGAGGACAATGGGGATGAGAGGGGAGTCCGTGATGAAAAATGTAATGGTTTCAGTGTGGTTGCCCGATATGACCAGTGTGATAGTGTCAGTGGTGTGAGTGATGGTGGGGAGAGTCTGTCCGTTAAGGGCGTGCACAGCAATGGGGTTGGGAAGGGGGGTGAGGGGGATCTGGAGCTGTGAAGCCAGTCTACGGTCCAGAAAACTACCCTCTGCCCCGGAGTCCACCAACGCCTGGCAGTGATGAGATCCTTCCCGGAAGAAGAGTCGCGGACGAGGATTTCCCCAACGCAGCTCCACCCGACATTAACCCCCGTTCTACTGTCAGGCTCAATCTTTTAACGGACACTGGTTGAGGAAATGCCCCGCCGGCCACAATATAGACATAGACCTCCCGTCCTCCGGCATTCTCTCTCCTCCTGGGAAAGCCAAGCTCTCCCCACCTGCATGGGCTCGTGATCGTTGGGTGGGCTGACCGTGTCATCGACCAGAAACTCCCGGCATTCTGGTGATCTCCTTGTCTGAAAACGGTGGTCACGGTACTCTAGGCGTGAATCCACTCGCACAGCCAACTCCAGCGCGAAGATCTCCCGTTGGACACGGTCAGCCAGCCCATGCAGGAAACGAACCCCCTGCGCCTCCTTGTTCCATTTGCACTCTGCGGTCAAAGTGGATGATGTAATCGGAGACGGGTCGATTGCCTTGGCAAACCTCTGTGAGTCTCTGGGCCGCCTCGCGACCCACCACGGCACGGTCGAAGACCCGTCTCATCTCCTCCGAGAGTGCCCGGAACGAGGAGCAGCACGGATGTTGGTTTTCCCAAACCGCCGTTCCCTACAGAGCAGCACGGCCCGCCAGCAAATTTAGCACCAGTGCCACTCTAGAATTCTCCTTGGCAAATGTCATTGGCTGTAAAGAGAAAAACAGGGAGCATCTGGTTAAAAAGGATCTACACAGATTAGGCTCGCCTGCATAGCGTTCTGGCGTGGGGATGTGAGGCTCGTGCTGGCCACTGATGTTCGCTGGGTTTTGGGGAACCAGCGGTGGGGCTGGCACAGTGGGTTGTCTTAGCTGTTGTATCTGGTTGGAGAGCTCGGACACCTGCGCCACGAGAGCCTGTACCGCCTGGGTGGTCACTGTCACCTGTTCATCCTGGCGATCCATTCTCTTGTTACTGGTTGTGAGATAATCTTGCAGCTCTGCGACTCTCGCTGGATCCATTTCACGGTCAGATTGTTCTGTCAGATACTAGAAGGAAACTGAGAGATGCAAATGCAATAAACTTATTTATTCGACAGAATTGCACAATGTTCACAGAAAGTCCGAAGACCACAGGGAATACTCAAGAACAGAGGCAGGAAAAGTGCAGAGCGATCAGGCAGTCCAAGGAGACGGTGAACGGGCGGTGAGCTGGTCAGCGGGCTCGTGACGCAGGGAAGCAGTGGGCAGATGAATGTCAGGAATCCAGGAATCCAGAACAGAGGCAATCTCCCAGGAGAAACAAGGCCGACACCAAGGACCACAGAAGCCTACAATGATCTGACAATGAATATTGTCAGTGACACGTATATGAAGGCAGCGGTGATGAGTGCAGCAGGTGATGGTGCTCAGACAATAATCAGAAACCAAGCCCACAACACAAAGAGAATGAGACGATGGATCGATGAACCGTGACAGAGGGGTGCTGCAGGCTTGTAACTGATAACACAGCGAATACACAATTAACATGAAAACTTGAAAAACTCAGTCAGCTTACCAATCAAATTAAACACTTTGTTAGATTAAAATTTCTCCTGAGAGCACAAACAGTATGAACAACATTCGTCTTCCTCACTCATGAAAACACCAACTCCTGTTAAACTCCAGAACGCGTCTATGGATGCGAGCATGAAAGAGTATAATAAAATATAGTCTAATAATTCTCTAGTTTTCTGGTGTACTTATAGATTCTTATTTTTATATCATTTAAAATATGCATAAATATGTTTAATATGCAATGTATTCTTTTTTGCATCACTAAAGCATGCATGTTCTGGTGTGTAACAAGAGTTGGCGCTAGTGAGCATCCAATAAAGATAAACTCACTTTTCATGAGAAATCACATTGTTCCATCATGCTCTGTAGAGAAATTTTAGGTGTTATTGATTTGATGGGTAAGCTAACTGAGGTGACATTGCTGACTATGTTTTTCAAGTTTTTATATTAATTGTGTATTTGCTGTGTTATTAGTTACCATGTAACACAGTGGTCTTCACTATTTTTTTCATGAGAGCCACACTGATAGCACAAAATCAAAAGGAGAGCCACTTTTATTGCAAAGCAGGGGCGTTTCTAGGATTTTCGTTTTAGGGAAGCTAAGCCCCCAGTGAGGGTAGCCTATGGAAAAAATGGTAACATAGTACAGTGTCCAAATTGCGCCATTAACTAGTAGCTTACAAACATGCATACCCATATGATATTGGCTGTTTATTACTTAAAAAAGCAAATATTACCTCCTTACTGCATGTTCATACTTTACATGTAATAATTGTATCCAATAATGTTTATAATTACAGAGATCCAAAATGTTAGGGGGGTTGGGGGGGTATGCTCCCCCGAGAAAATTTAGATTTCTATGATCTACATATGTGCATTTTAAGATGTTCTGAAGACCAAAAAATTTGATAACAATAGCACTAAAAATGCCTTTTCTGATGAAAATGGCTTTGTTAATATTTCTTGTTCGTTTATTAGGCCTACATTATGACTCACATAGGCATATTTTCAATAAAAAATTGTAAAATTAGAGTAGACAAAAGTTTATTAATTTATTAATTTGCCTGAATATTTTTGTCTTTTGTTTAACATTTCTGACTTAAAGCAGCAGCTGTCAAACTGAACATGAATGTTAAGTTTAGCTGCTTACATTTATCTTACTTGACGTCGAGTTGCGCTGCTAATATTCGCGCTCAGCCTCAGCAGTTTCTGTGTGAACATAAAGCCCGTCTATTCTGATTTGATTGGTTTTATCAAATATTTTGACATTGACGAGTGGTGACAGACCAATGAGGCTCAGATTTTTTTTTATTGCAAACATCTCTTAGAAATAACATTTCCAACAATGTACATATTAAACAAGTAAACTCATTTCGCAGTCATAGGACAGAAATGGAAAGAACGTAACAAAAGAGAGAGAAAATAATAATAATAATAATAATAATAATAATAATAATAATAATAATAATAATAATAATAATAATAATTTAAAAAAGAAAATAATAATAATAATAATAATAATATAATTAATAATAATAACAACAATAATAATCATGTTATATGAAAGATCTCATCATATTTCTTCAAAAAATAAGTACATTTTCTTTTATCAATTAATCTTAGAGATTTGGTTAAATATTGTACTTCACATAGCCCAAGAAATCAATAACAGTCGAAATTTTCTTAAGAAACCTTTGTTTGTGAAAATAAAACTTGGCCGCAAAAAGAAAATTGAAGATAGGCCTACAATATAAGAGAAAAATAAATGACAGATGTGTTAACTTTCATTTTTACAAAAGGTGAATATATCTGCTACAGAGGCTCAGATACACACACACACACACACACACACACACACACACACACACATGCACACACACACACACACACATACACACACACACACACACACACCTCTGCTTCTCACGTGCGCTCTGCTCCGTGCCGCTGCGGATTGAAGAGCACGTAGACTAAAAAAGACGGGACGAAGCCGAAGACTTCCGCCATCCAAAAAAGCAGGATTACATTAATGCTGGGATGAGCGGAAGCATGCATGCATTTCCTTGACTTTCTTCATGTTGTATTTGTAGCTTGTCATTGCAATCCTTTTGAGGCATGCAAGATGTTCATTGGTGAGGCGGTTTCTCTGTTTCCTCTTTATCAAATTCATGGTTGAGAATGTTGACTCACAAGTGTATGTGCTCACAAAGAAGGACATAACTTTTTGCACAAGTGGCTTCAAAGTGGGAATATCTTCTTCAGACAACAAACTCCAGAAGTGACCAACACCTGCTCCGAGTTCAGCTTTGAGAATGTCTTTTGTCTGCAGTTCTACCATTTCACTTTCTACAGCAGCACGCTGAGTAGGGCAGAGCAGAATGATAGTTGGAGTGAGAGATGACATCCATGTGGAAGGGGTTTTCAATAAAGTTGAAAATCTCCTTGTGCTCATTCACATCCTTGAATCTGGATTCAAATTCCCCCCCTCAGCTCTTCCAAAACATTCACGAATCCTCTGTGGCTGAAGTGCTGTTGCAGAGATGGGTCATTTGTGATGACAGCTCTGAGTTTGGGGAAGTGAATAAATTCTCGGTCAGGTATATAAAGGACAGTTATTTTGTTCTGAAATGCTCTGATTGCATTCAGCATGTTGCTTGGAAGCTTATCTCTTCCTTGAAGCTGCAAGTTGAGAGTGTTCAGGTGACAGGTGATGCCAGTCAGAAAGGCCAGCTGTGTGATCCAGCATGGGTCTTCCAGCTCTGACTCCCCTTTTCCTTTGCTGCCCAGGAAAGCAAAAATCTCAGGGCGGAGACTCAGAAACCTTTCAAGCACTTTTCCACGGGACAACCATCTCACTTCAATGTGCATCAGTAAATCACCATACTCCGTGTCATAGTCCTCAATGAACTGTCGGAACTGTCTGTGGTTCAGCGCTCTGGAGACGATGAAGTTAACCACACGGACAACTGTTTGCATCACGTTTTGAAATGTATTATTTTTCAGTTTTGATACCAGTGACTCCTGGTGTATGATGCAGTGGAAACTGATAAAGTTGGATATTTCTTCTCTTTTTTTCATAAGCCCAACAAGCCCCTTCTCCTTTCCTCGCATGCTAGGGGCGCCATCTGTGCACACACTTGCTAGACCTGACCAACTGAGATTTTTTTCATCAAAAAATGTCAGAAGTGCATTCAGAATGTCCTCACCTCTCGTTTGGCCAACAATTGGAAGCAAACACAACATTTCTTCTCGGAAGGTCTTTTCTTTTGGGAACCTCACCCAAACACACAACTGAGCAACATCTGTCATATCGGTGCTTTCATCCACCGCGATACTGAAACAATGCTTTACTGATACAATGCATCAACAATAAAAAATTTAATCAGAAATAAAGTAAGTGTGCGTTCATAACAATTCATGTTATGAATGGTTCACAGGTGTTACATTAAGGTTCACTTTCACAGGTTATCAATGTTAATAACTCATTAATAAATGGTTCACATGTGATCACTTTACATTACGGTTCACTTTCACAGATTATTAATGTTTGTAACTCATTAATAAATGGTTCACATGTGATTACTTTACATTAAGGTTCACTTTCACAGTTTATTAATGTTTGTAACTCATTAATAAAGGGTTCACAGGTGTTCACTTTACATTAAGGTTCATTTTCATAGGTTATTAATGTTTGTAACTCATTAAAAAAAGGCAGGCATGAGATATATATTCTGTAATATTACATCATATTAACAAGTGGTGAGATATGAGATATTAATGAGAGAACCACATACAACACCCCCCAGTCTTACTATGAAAGTCTATTTTGCTGCATCATTAAATAAATCAGGAATATTGTTTTGAGTTAAATAAGTGTTAATAAATACATTTATTAAGCATTTATAACATGTTAGTTAAAAAAGGATCACTGTTTGGCAGGCATTGCGTGAAAGTCGTCCTTTAATTCATGCAGTTATAACTGCTTATAAATGTTGGGGCGGCAGTGGCTCAGTGGTTCATGTAGGTTGTCTACAAACCAGAAGGTTGGTGGTTCAATCCCCGGTTCCACCTGACCAAGTGTCGAAGTGTCCATGAGCAAGACACCTAACCCCAGCTGCTCCCGACGAGCTGGATGGCGCCTTACATGGTTGACATCGCCGTCGGTGTATGAATGGGTGAATGTGAGGCAAAATGTAAAGCGCTTTGGATAAAAACGCTATATAAATGCAGTCCATTCCAATTACCAAATGATTGATAATGCATTTGTAAATAAGTTATTCGTTATTTAACAAACACCTCTATAAACCCTTTACAAAGGGAAGCTTAATGTATAGTGTTACCGACAATTTTGATTTGAACACTTTTTTCCCCCTCAAGTTCACAAGGCCAAAAGTGCCTGTAGTTGAAGAACCACCCATCTATATAATAAATTAAGTTATTTCCTAACAGTTTCAATTTTGGCTGCAGGGATATCAGAAAAAAAAAAAAAGAGTTGGTTTGCCTGTTCTAGTGATCGGAGTTCAGATTCTAAGTCATAGATTTTCTTACGGTGAGTTTTTTACATGAGTGCGAAAAGAAGCATATGACATTGAGAAATTCCTTATAAAACCCTTTGTCGCCTCCCACGGTATTCGTGGGTCATCTACTGAGCCTTTGTTGATGTCCATAAATTCACAAAATTTAGACCTGAATTGATCACAAAAAAACTCATATTTTAATAGATCTTATAATACATCTTTTAATAGAAACCTCGCAGAGGTCTCTGGGTAATTGAAAGCTTCAAAAATTGCTACTATGGTTTGACAGAGAGAGGGGAGAAATGTCGCCTTCAAGTATCATTGAAGTCAATGAAGAGGAAACATAAATGTAGTCAGTCTGTGAATACGATTTGTATCTGGCTGAGAATTTTTTTTTTTGATTTTTGGGAAGGTTTAAATAACCGCCACGCGTCTACTAATGAAAAAAGACTATACATTGTTTAAGTTGCTCAGTAGAAGCAGTCTGAGAATAAGAAAAATTGTTACCAGACCTATCAAGGTCATGGGACATTAAAGCATTCATATCTGCACCCATTACTATCTCAAAGTCTGTTAGATCAGGTGGATAATTCTGAAAAAAAGTTGGATCTGGACTACATGGTGCATAAACTGAGAGAAAAGTTATTTTCTTGTTCTCAACCACCATTTTTATACAAGTTATTCTGCCAGCAATATCACCAATTTTGTCTAGAATGGAGATGTTAAAATTTCTTCTAACAATTATTAATACACCTTTAGTTTTATTTTCCGTCGCAGTAAAAGAGACCACCTCATAATATTTATTGTTGCATCAATGAACATCCTCCTTCTGCAAATTAGATTCCTGGATTAAAGCAATGTCCACCTTTCTTTGACACAGTAAATCTAAAAAACTTGTACGTTTATGGGGGCCATTTAAACCATTTACATTACAACTTAGTATATTCAACTTAGTCATAGTATCTACAAATGAGAGTTGCACAAATGAGAAAAAGTAAAACCACTGCAAGTGAATTATCTCGAGTCTACCTTTAACCCATCCCACACCCCCCAAAAAACCCTTTAACTTAAAGAAAACCCACCCTATAGAACTGTTACAGAATGGAGTAAGAACAAACCCCTGTCTGTCGACGTTCCCTGTCATTATCAGTGACAGCAACATGACAGCCTGTATAACATTAGTACGCCGCTGTTAGCCCTAGTGTAAGAGGACAGAATAACTTTGAATTTGAATTTGAAACGGTAATGAATTGAAATAGTAATGAATAATTACGTCATATGTATTGAAACCTATATTTTAGTGATATCTTGTCTCCTAGCTTCCAAGAGAGAGAGGGAAAAGAGACCGCAGCAGACAACCATCGCATGCCAAGTTAGTTTTGGAGTATCAAGTCAGGAGTCAAATCACTCAGTATCAATAATCCCTTATTGTGCAACGTCCATCCTCGGAGAATGAGATCCGGTAATCGAGTTCAGGAAGTATAGTAGTTTAGTCTCACCGTGTTTCATGTCAACCTTCAGCGTAGCTGGATACTGAAGAAAGGTCTGCAGATCTGCCTCTTTCAGTTCCTTCCATATTATAGAGAAGGAGCTCCGCTTCTTTGTCGTCGCAGGAGAAAATTCGGAGAAGAAACTCAGCATTGCACCGTCGTTTGACTTTATTGGAACCTTGGCATCTAGCTTCATTCAGAATCAGATTCCTGTCATTGTAGCGTAACAGCTTGAAGATAAATACTCGCGGTTTGGTGTGATCAGTTGAAGCTCTGGAATAAATTTGATGCGCACGTTCAATTTCGATATCTTTGCCCGCTAGTGATGGAATCCAGGTCGGCAGTGACCGCTTCAGAAAACCAATTGGGTCATCTTTCTCTGCCCCTTCAGGTAACCCTAGCAGCCGGAGATTACTGCTTCTGCTGCGATCTTGTAGATCAGTTGCTCGAGGGCATCCAGACGCCTAGTGTGATCATTGACCAATCTTTTCTGCTCTCTTTGTTCACCGGTTAAAAAGTCAATTTTAGAGCACATATTCTGGATTGTTGTCATGTGTGATGCGAATTCGGTGCGCATTGCTGCTAGTTCCGTTTTCAGAATGTCTTCAAATTGCTTTATACTGTATTGATTGCCATGTTGTCTTCCATGTCCGCTCGGCCTGCCGCGGCTGCTGATTTATTTTTCTTCTTTATTGGATATGATGATGGTGAAAGATAAGTGAGTTTCCGACTGTGTGACATCTATGAACTAAAGAAAAACTAAAAAAAACTACCCCAAATGTAAGAAAGAAAGTTAAACAGAAGAAATTAAGGATTACAAGTGCGGAGCTTGGCTAATGTGCGTCTGGGCCCATGAAAGCGTCACGTTATCCACTATACTACGTTTTGATTACAAATACTTTATATGAATGTGTTTGAATGTATTTTCATCCGCCAGGATGATAGAAATGACATCATTACGTAAAGACGTAAAAAAAAAAAAACGGTGATCTGTTTTTTTTGTACCGGATCATTGAAACGAACTGTCCGAAAGAACCGGTTCGCGAAAAAGAACCGAACTTCCCATCACTATTAAAAAGGCATAAATTAGAGTGAATGGAAATTGCCTGTTTATATTTGACTTTGAGTTACATTATACAATTAATACACTACATGTTGCTAACACAAGCCGAAACAAACTGTAATGCCATTAGCAAAGTTATTCCTCATTGAACAAAGTAACATGCGCTATATTATTAGTACATGCAGTTATCCACCACCTAACCTTAAGCTCTTCTCTTCTGCACAATGGTAATGGTCAAAACTTCAACATAAATACATTTTTTCAAATGTCAAACATAACTGAACATTAAACATTAAATGTGCCATCTGTAAAAATTGAGGTAAAAATATCCCAAATATGACCTACACGCATCAAAAGAATGAGAAGAAATAAGGGCGATGATGTCATTAAAAAATGTCAAGTTATAGTGCTGCAGATATATCAACCTTAATTAGCAGTAGCATTACTAGCCCCGGCCCGACAGGTATCGCAATACCAGTCTCGGCCATGGGAGGCGGTAT
Organism: Pseudorasbora parva; assembly: GCF_024679245.1. Taxonomy (NCBI): domain Eukaryota; kingdom Metazoa; phylum Chordata; class Actinopteri; order Cypriniformes; family Gobionidae; genus Pseudorasbora; species Pseudorasbora parva. Next base: position 21,091,117 of record NC_090183.1, read on the forward strand.
GCGGGCAACATAACCACCAGCCAACCTGGCGTACTTGAACCTGATGTCAATCGTGTGGAAAGTACAGCCCACTACTTAATTTCAGTTCAGGGAAGATAGTGGACTGATGACCGAAGCCCTTGGCCCCTTAAATGTATCTGATATGATAAAAATAGCTGTTTTTACCTGACCGGAAAAAGCGGAAGTGCAGGCGCCCAGCGACTGTGTCCCGCCCCGTCATAATAAAAATCCGGTACTCGCAAGCCGTTTAGAATAGGTGCCCTCCAGTGGACGAAAAGTTGCATAGTGTGCCTTTAACAGATGTTTCCTTTCACTCAAATATACATAAAATATCACTTAATTACAATATTGACTCTCAATTTCCAGCCATATGCAAGGCATGTTGGGAACTAACAATGGGGTCTCTAAATAAAACAACATAATTGAGCTGATTCTCTTAAAATACATTTTTCATTCATTTTTCATTAATTAACATTTCACTTATTTTTTACAGCTTAACCAGTTCCTTAATTCAAGCCTTAATACTTTTTTTTTTTTTATTTCCTTAATTTTTTTTTTTTTTTAATTACAAAAAAGAAGAACGAAAATGTCTTGGGATTATTAGTGAAATGTTCTCAAGATTTTCTATACAACACTGAACCACAATTTTATTAATAACATATACACAGTTTATTTTGTGAAAATTACTAGACTCATGATTATTTGTTTACAGTGTAATAGTACAAAAATTATTAGGACCAAAATCTTTCCACAGTTTTTGCACTCATTTTTGGGGTAAATCTGCAGAAGTCTATGGAATTTGAAACCAAGAACTATTGGGGATGTGCAGAAGTGTAGAAATTATAGTTTGTGGAAATCTTCTACATTTTGCAGGAATAGATTCCATGGGGTTCACATTATTCAATCTCTTTCTGTTTTTGTACAGGCGGACATCCGTTCAAGAGAATACTTGCGTTGCCATGTCCTGACCTCTGACATGGACTAGACAAACTGATGGGGTGAGGAGAGAGTGTTTTTGTAATTATTATCACTGATGATTTCTAATTAAACAGTTATTCTTGAAGAAAAAAGGCACATTACAATTTACCCTCCTAGAGTATTTGTAGTATACTTTTTCATGAAACTGTAGTCAAGCCATCTTTATTTATATAGCGCTTTATAGACGAGTTTCCCGGGCACTTCCGGTTTACTTCCTGTTTCTCCCAAGAAATTCTGTCGCAGGCTGAGTAGTGTTGTAAAAATGGCGTTTGAATGGCAACATTCGACCGAAAAGCTTGTTAAAAATGGTGTTTTGACCATTCCGCATCCAAGTAAGGTAACATCATGGGCGGACAACATGTCGATATGGCCCAGCATAACAACATCCAAGAACTTTTCTTATTTTATTGATTCCATGGCGGTGGATGGGAATGCAATTAATAACCTGAAAAGCTCTGAGGTGTTTCAGTACCTCCATTCAAACAAAGTGGGCTGTGTACTCTTATACGATATGGGTAGTTTAATTTGGGCGACCAACCAACCAACCAACCAACCAAGCCACTCCGTTAACAATTCAGCGCATAACGCCTGGGTTTTGGTTACCAAGACGGGAGATGTGGAGACTGCAGGCTGTACCTGTATCGCCGGACCCGGACGTTCCTGTAGCCATGCAGACGCTGTGCTTTGGAAGGTACTAGTCCATCTTATGCTTGTATTAAGATGTTTGTATGTAACGTTATCCATGTGTTAATCTATAACAGAACACAACGAGTAATACAAATGTGTGTGTGTGTGTGTGTGTGTGTGTGTGTGTGTGTGTGTGTGTGTGTGTGTGTGTGTGTGTGTGTGTGTGTTGTTATGCATATATATGCATGTGAGAGAGAGACTGTGTCTGAGTGTGAGAGTGTGAACTACCTCTGCCGTTATATTAAAATATTAACCATAAAAACTGTTTATATTGCTTGTACTTGGGATGAAGCAAACATCTGTTGAGTTTTTTAACATAAATTGTTTGATTATGTTGAATTAAAAACCAAGAAATGCAGCGGATATTTTCTTTTATTATTCTTTTCATATTTTTCCAGATTTTTTATATAAGTCTAAATAAACTCAGGCATAAAGTGGTTAAACACTGATGTCAATGGCTGCAGGCCCAGCTCATTAATTGTTTTGAAAAGTAACAAAAACGCTCTACCTTCATCATACCCTTGATTTACAAAATGTTTTCTCTAAAAGAAGTAAATTGTGCTGTGATGCTCAAACCATTATTTAAAAAGTGTTTGATTTTGTTTCTATTTGTCTGCAGGTAGAAAATGCTGTGAGGCAAGGGAGGGCAGGGCTTGCTTGCACTGATGTGCAGAATTGCTGGAATGCCGGGACAAAAAGCAATACTGGGCAGCAAAAAATCAGAGATGTGTTTTTCCGAAGACACAGCAGAAATAACCTATACCAACCAGCATCACAGGCATCCTCCTCCAGCATAGTTTCTACACCTAGTCGCAAGGTAAAAGTCCATGAGACACTGGAAGAATGGCAAAATTACTGTCTCTCCACACCAATAGCAGCACTTTTTACTGCACCTGGCAGTGGACTAATACAGCTCACTTTTAACACCAGCTTCCCTGCTCAGTCTGCCGAGACATCAAAAGCTCCACTGCCCCTACATCATGGTGATCAAAACACACAACTTGAATGTGAAATGTAGGGCATTCTACACCACATACATTGACATGACCACAACCCAATTTATGTACATTGAGCAGCACACAAAAGAACAGAGCATGGAACAACTGTGGCATGACATGCGACGTGTACGGATAACAGCAAGCACAGCCAAGAATGTGCCAGTTCAGGCTACCACAGAACCAGACAAATTCTTGTCTGAACACCTCCATCCTACCTTTTACAGTAACGCAGCAACCCGGCAAGGAGCAGAGGGTGAAGAGCACGCCAGGCAATACCTGAAAGACCAAGGTCATGACATCAATCTGAAAGGTTTGGTGGTTTGCCCGAGTGAGCCATAGCTTGCTGCGAGTCCGGATGGTGTCATGAACAGAGACACACTACTGGAGATCAAGTACCCTGTCTTAGTCAAAAAACAGTCCCTTACTGAAGCACTTGCTGCTAAAAGCAGTGAGATCAAACGCATGCCTACAGGGGAATTCCATCTGTACTTCAATGGGCCAAAACTGGGCATGCACTGTGCACAGGGCTACGGCAAGCCTTGTTGGTGATTTGGAGTAACACTGAATGTCTGCAGCTCAACGTGTTCTATGACCAAACTTTTGTTGAGGGACATATCTCAAGGCTACACTCCTTCTATTTCACCCACATTGCCAAAAGTTGTCGGTGACCAGATACATGGATGTTGTAAAATCAGCATGACCTGCTTATGTGTACTGGGGTGATTAGCCATTCCTTTTTTAACCCCTTGTCCCCTGTTGTCACAAATTTGTGAGAAATCCTTTCTAGCTTTTATTTATTTTTATCAAACTGATTTATTTTCTTTTACTTACTCTTATTTATTTTTATATCAGTCACTTATTTCTTTCTTTATTAATTAATTTTTGTAATTTAATATTTTATTCCAGTATTTTTCTTTTTGTGATATTGTGAGGTTTTTTCCCCTGTATTTACTTTGTTTTTATTTAATTATATATAAAAAATCATCCATTAAGGATTTAATGAAATTGTCCCTTTGTCATGGAATAGGATCAATAAAAATTAATTCATTTCTTCTCAAATCAATTTGTTTATTGTCATGTGTGCTCTCTGAATAGCCGTTTCAGCACAATCGATGATGCAAGTGGTCTTGGGGTGGTTCTTTTTAAAGGATGGTGGCATGTTAGCACGTATGACACTTCTTAGCAGCCAGGCAACCATGGGTTCAAGCTGCTCACCCAATGTATCAATCCAGTGAGCAATCACCTTACTTACTTCACCTTTAGACACTTCAAAGCGCTTTGCCACATCCCCTAACACAAGGTTCAGTTTCAGTTTCATGAGGGTCATCAGTATTTGGTCAACAACAGGAATAAAGCACGCTGTAACGAGTAGAAATATAGTGTGGCCGCTTTAAGAGTTGCGCGCGTTCCTTGCAAACGAAGTCTGCATTTTGTGTATGTGCGCACTGAGTCTTGAGCTTTCTGTTTTCTTTTGCTAACAGTCAGTTATTTTGTTTTATTAATGCTGTGGACGGAAAGGGAGTTTGTGATGAGAGTTCAGCGGGGAATAAAGTGCGATCTGTTTGATGTTAATCGCCTCCGTGTTTGCATCCACTCCAGTTACATTAGGTGAGCTATCCGCATTTTTCACTCGGACACAAGCGTTACAACGCCACGGATGACGACGTTCCCTGCCGCTCTCTACATGATCTCATTTCATTACAGCAGCGCCACTATCACCATGGCGACTAAACTCCAATAATCGCAACTAATCATAATGCCTTGAAATAGCAAAAGTACGAAATATGAATAATAAAATATATATGAAATAACTAAAAAATCTTGTTGGGGCGGGGGCTCACTGGCGCCCCCCAGCTTTTGGCGCCCTAGGCGACCGCCTAGTTTGCCTATGCCTAGAAACGGCACTGCGCAATAGTATTGATTTGTGCTGTTGCTTGTATTTAAATTATCAGTTCTTATTTTCTTTATTTTTATTTGACAGTAGTCCTTTTTTCCCTGAACATAGTGTTAGGGGTTAACAGCTTATGACCCAGGACCAGTAGTGAAGAAATTAAGACAAAGATTCAGGATTGCAATTAATTAAAATAAAAATTTACTTAAGAATAGTTTGCAGTTTCAAAAGCAGAAGCCAGCTTCAAGTCTCACAAGGAGTTCGTAGGCTGCGCTCCCGCTCTCACTGTCTCGTTGCCTTGCCCTATCGTACATACAATTGTCCCAACAGTTATACCGTTTTCAAGGTCTTATCTACGTCATTAATGCAATGTGGATGGTTCTGATTGGCTCAGAGACAATGCACAGTCATGGTAAATTTCCACTCATGTCAATATGTCACATATATATATGCCACCCTGGTCGGAGGCCAGGGAAAATAACTCACAGTAAAAGACACACAGATAAGTTTTACCAACTGAAGGCAAGGAATTAAGAGACGCAAGTAGCAATACAATAAAATAGACTTTATTATAAAAATCACAAGCACTGATTAAAACCCCCAGACACACCCACAATGGCAGAAATATACTCAGATAGCAGTCAAACAGTGAATCAGCGTTGAATCAATGTTAATGCATCAACTAAAATATCATTGAATCAATGTTGAAATATAACATTGATTTTTCATCAGTTTTGCACCGTGAAATAATGTTATTTCAACAATGAAAAATAGATCAATCTTGCTTTATGTACAGCAGGATTCTATGCCAGTTAATTTGTCTCTTTATTTTATTCCTTTCAATCAGAAACCTTGTATGGCTGCAATCGATATGATTTTGCATCAAAAAGTCACTCAAAGTAAACCAGCCTCCTTCAGTTTACATGCAAATGTATTTATTTATGCCCCACAGTTACAAAAGGAAATCTCACATTGACTTAAAACATCTGAATTTATAACACAAATGAAAAGAGCCTGGAAAAACATGACAACTTTCATCTGCAAAATGGAAGTAAATACAAATGTAAACTTGCCAATAAATACAGAAATGAGACAGTACCTAACCCTCTAGAAGGAAGGTAGAAGAAAGAATGAAATACTCCAAACTCAGGGGTTTCCACCATGAGCAATGTCCCCAAGCCTTTCAGGTTGTAATGAAGCCAGTTTTGCACCGTCACAGCAAATATAAACTCTGATGCCTCCTTTTTATCAGCATTCACGGCATCCAAAACAACAAGAAGTTAGTAAAAATGTGGAAATGTGATTAAAATATAGCCTACTACAAAATGAAGTGAAACTTGAAATTTTATCAAAATCTTGATATCCCAGTTAAAACACGGTAACATTAAATTCAGAACTATTTAATGCATTTTAGTATAAACTTTAAAGTGTCACGCTGGGTGAATGCATCGTTTCACCTTTTCTGTGTGTGTGGGTTTGTTGGAGGCATGGTTTCTGATTACTCTCACTCTGATCACGGACACCTGCTGCACTCATCACAGGGGCTATTTATACGAGGTTCTCACTCTCCTTTGCAGTTTGCAGTTTGTCTGGGTCCTGTCTGCGTGGTGGTCCTGTTTCCCGTGCGTCTTAGATGTTCTACTCGTCGCTCCGGAGTCCCGTCTCCCGCTGATTCGGATAGCCCATTCAGCCCTGCGTCACACCCCGGCGTGCCATCTCTGCCTGCCCGCTCTGCTGGTGCCTTATCTTCAGCCTGCCTACCCTATTGTGTTCCTGAGTATTCATCTTGCGTCTTCCAGCGAACTGTTTGTTCTTACTGAACTTGAGTATAATAAACTGAGTTATTCTTACACTTGGATTCTCTGTCTCTTTTCCACCAGCGAACATAACATAAAGGACCTGCAGACACACAATGAATGAAAAAGCAAAGTGAATATATCCGGTGTTTTATCTAATAATACTATTGTATTTTATAGTAAATAAATAAGTGTGAAAATGAAACAAGTGAATTAATGACCAAACAGCTAAATTAAGTAATAAAAGAGGAGCTGTATAGGATATTGTGGTTTGGAAGAGATTTTTTTCCATTTACAACAGGAACTGGAGGCACAACAGTTTGCTACATTTCTGCAGTTTGATATAGCTGCCTACAGAACTTAAAGATCTACACTTTTCGTTTTCTTTCTTGCTGCATTAAAGATGAAATTGTAACAATGTAATTGTGATCTGCTCTCGTGATGATATCACACAGCTGAAGCAGAGCTACGAACTGATTGTATTTCCCCTCATCGGGCTAACAGGTCAATCAGTTCTCAATTCTAGTTCAGCTGTGAGATATTCTCACGAGTAGGGATGGGTATCGTTAAGGTTTTAACGGTATTACTACTCTTACCGATACTGCTTATCGGTCCGGTACTTTAACGGTATTCTTATCGGTACTTTTTGAGATTATATATATATATACATACACATACACATACACACACACACACACACACACACACACACACACACAATTAACAAAAATACACAGCCTACACATGCAGTGCTTTCATTTCAGGAAGAATTCTACTAATCAAATGTAAAATAACACTGTTCATCATAAATAGCCAAATTAATGCTTATTAAAGCTGAAGTTATTCATGCAAGAGCTGTGAGGGATTTTCTCTTTGCATTTGGTTGTGTAATTCGCAGTAATTCGTCAGCATGTTTATTTACACTGCTGCCTCTTTAAGACAGATGTGCAGCTCTATAGGCGACTGATAATAGGCAGATGCACTACACTTTCTCCCGACTATATCCATAATAACTACGTCCATTTTAGACACAAACTGTGTTGTGTTTAAGAGACTCTCCAAGCCGGTCATTTTGACATAGATATTTGAGTACATTTGATCGTTTAGACGCGAGTGTGAAACCGAAAGTGTAATGTGCTCGTCTCGTTGCGGCTGTTTCAGAGCGCGCGCGTCGACTTGGGAACAATCTCTTGCGCACATTTTTGTGCATTTAATCGCTCTTTTTATTATAAAACGCGTCCCATAATTTACCAACAGTAGCTAGACTGTATTTTACAACAATCCCTGATCGTGCTGATTCTGTCATTACGTTTTAGTTTTATGGAGAAATGACAGCGTACGTAGGCTACTGCTGCAAAGGGAATCAAGTTGGGCTAGACATAAATATTATTATTATAATATTTGGAAGACAAAATCTAAAATAAAAGCAGACTATCACAGATCTAAAGTGTAACCAGGCTATGTTTGAATGTTTGGTTCTGTCCTCGGCTGTCGTTTGCGGAGCTCTCTCTCTCTCTCTCTCTCTCTCTCTCTCTCTCTCTCTCTCTCTCTCTCTCTCTCTCTCTCTCTCTCTCTCTCTCTCTCTCTCTCTCTCGTCACGTGTATTTTCAAAAGTACCGACAGCAGAACCGATAACGTCAAAGCTTATCGATACAACGGTCTTTCAAAATTCAGCCCCGGGGCCCGTTTAATACCGGTTTTCGGTACCCATCCCTACTCACGAGTGGCGAACAGAATTACTGAAAAAGCCAGAAATTAATCTAACCTTCCGATCGCCTCTCGTTTCTACACTGGATGAATATGGGATGATTCAAAATGATTCATCTGTGCATGCAACGAGTAAGATATGTTTGTGGATCCCCGCCGCGCATGCATTCATTGACTTTGTAAACCAATCCTATATGGTCTCAAAATCCAAATTAATTCAATAGAATCAAGTCAATGAATGCATGCGCAGCACGGTTTCTACAAATGCACATTTAACTCGTTGCATGCACAGCTTAATCATCTTAATACTAAAATCATCTCATTAAGAAGACGAACACCTCACAACAAACAACGCACGACAAAAAAATAAATAAAAAAGAGTTGCACGAGTCAGAAATCGAATCAAAATCAGACACAATTCACAGTGTATGCCAATTTTAAGAAAAAAAGATGAATACAAATAAGATACGTTTTGGTAAAAAACAAACTGAAACTCAATGTATTAAGATCATCCTCGTTGGTTGTGTAGCTACAAGGGCGTTCACGTGACTAGTATTAACATCAGTTCACTCTGACTCGAGAAGCACACAAGTTGTAAAACAACATAAAAATAGATAAAAACACTTAATTAAAATTGAGATGAGGTTTATAAATATATTTCTGTAGGCCTACTTACCTCTAAAAAACACGGTTGTTGTCCTGTGTCTCTTTTTCGTGATTGAAGTTTTTTTTTTTTTTTGAACAGAAATCATGTACAAACAGCATGGCAATAACAAAAATTTTGTAATAGAAAATACAGATCAGGTGCTTAAAATAAATAAAATACATCCATAAGAATTAAAAGAAAATATTTAATTAATTAAAATAAAATAAATGGGGCTTTTTTTGTAGATCATATTCTTCTATAATGGAATAAAGATTGATTGCATTTTTCTTTTTCATAATTTTTAGGGCTTTTGTATACAAGTTGAACTCATTATGAAATGAGTAAAACCTTGGTTTCACCTTTAAGAACTTGCATTTGTGTATATAACATTTTCCCAGCATGATGATGTTGTTCACTAGGAAGTTGTGTTTGTTATTGTCCGTTACAATTCCAAAAATAATGTCCTTTACAGTGAAATCTTCAAGGTGAGATACCTTTGGAAAAAGCCAGTCATAAACATCCAACCACAAAGCCTCCACAAAAATACAATGAAAAACTAGATGATCTGTGGTTTCAATGTCGTCACAAAATAAACAATTATTACAGTCAAAACCAAATCTAAGTCGAAGGTATTCTTGGATGGGTATATCCCATTTAAAATTTTAAAATGAATTTCTTTTATTTTGGGGGGTAAAGGAAATTTTAAATATTTAGTTCTAAGTATGGGAATGGTTTGTTTTGAGAATTTTTTTGCAATTGAATTTCTATAGGAAATTAAAGCATAGAAAAAATGTTGTTAAATCTATTTTTAATCATTTTGTTCTAAAGTCACAACCTTCAATTAAGAGAGATGTAAAATTCGGGGCCCTAGGGATTGAATAAGAGAGAATTTCTTTAAGTAGAAAAATAATAGAGTTGGGGATAGCCTTAGTAATAGAATCAAATCTGGCCGGTTGCAAATTAAATTATATTTAGTACAAAAATTCTCATAAGATATAATACCACTATTTTTATCTATTAAATGGGACACTGACCAAATACCTTTCTCCATCCAGTCCTTGTCATACAGTGATTTCTTCCTAACTGTAATATTATTCCACAGTGGTGTGTTGTGTGGTGTAAAGTTATGGCTATAAAGTATCTTCCAGTATAGCAAAACCTGTTGGTGAAAATTAGACAGTTTAATTGGGAGATGTTGAACGGTGAAACCACAACTTAACAAAAATTCTATTCCTCCTAATTTCTTGAACAATTCTCTGGGAATATGAAACCAAAAATCATTGTTGCTTAAAAAAGATTTCAGCCAATTAATTTTAAGGGTCCCATTTATAGAATCAAAATCAATGGCTTGTAAACCTCCCTCTTTTATCATCTCTACACTTTTTATGTAATTCTTTCTCCAAATGTAACCAAAGTTAACCTGATTGATTTTTCAATAGCACTATTTGAAATAGCAATAGTGTATTTAGGATAGATTAATCTAGAAATGCTTTCCATCTTGGTCAAAAAAATTCTACCTAGTAGGCTTATATCTCGCAATAACATCTCGGTTACGTATGTAACCCTCGTTCCCTGAAGGAGGGAACGGAGACGCCACGTCGGAGTACCGACGAATAGGAATCTCGCTAGCGAGAGCCAATCTACTTCGAGTGCAACTAAACGAGCCAATGCACATTGGCATGCAATGATTGCACCAGCTGCTCATGCCACGCAGCGCGGGTATAAATGAGGCACAGGTGCTTGCAACAAATTAGTCTTTTGCTGAGGAGCCGAGTAGGTGAATTGGCACCCCAGCAGGGTACAGAGGACATGGCGACGGAACGTGGCATCTCCGTTCCCTCCTTCAGGGAACAAGGGTTACATATGTAACCGAGACGTTCCCATTCAGTCGGTCACTCTCGACGCCACGTCGGAGTACCGACGAATAGGAATCCCTACCAAAGCGCCATGGCCTGTGCCCCCCTCCAGTGCCCTGTCCATCACTGCTGTTCTGCATGACCCGCTCAGTGACTATTGGATAACACTGGGAAGCGTTGCCCAATGGGGGGGCCGCTGCGGAACCACATCATACCGAGAAGAGTTATGTGGAGACAGAGCTGAGCCTTAGCCCGCCGCTGTGAGGAGGCTACATCCCCAATAAGGGAGGGTTCTCCCAAGGGAAAACACTGGCTTCTGGGAGGAGCAACCGTGGACAATATGTGGGATCCCCACAGGGTCGCTCACATGGCCCAAGCCAATACCGGTTCTCAAGGATTCAGCGGCAAGAGGCCTGATGCCGGACGCTCCGCCACGCCCGGCACTGAGGGCGGTGGAGGAGACAGAGTTTCATCTCTGAAGAATGTAAGCGCCAAGGCGCAGCAAGCCGATAGGAGCCGGGGGCTCTCAGTGCTTCTACCCATTTGAGGTGAGAACACAGGAGGAGACCGGCTCCACAGGTAGGCTATAGAATCTAGCGAAAGTGTTGTGTCGCCCACCCCACGTTTCTACAGATGTCTGACAGCGAGGTGCCACGTGCAAGCACCCAGGAGGATGCAACACTTGTAGTAGAGGTTGCTCGCACCCTGAGCGGACAGGGCACACCTTGTGTTTGGTAAACCAAGTTGCTGGCATCCACTATCCAGTGGGCCATCCTCAGCTTGGAGACAACCTTCCCCTTCTGCTGGCCTCCGTGACAGACAAGAGCTGATCTGAGGTTGTGAAGCTTTGAGTTCTGTCCACGTAGGTCCACAGAGCAGACAGGACAGAGCAAAAACTAGGGCTGGGTCTGCCTCCTCCAGGGGCAGCGCTTGCAGGTTCACCACCTGATCCCTGAAGGGAGTGGTGGGAACCTTGGGCACGTAGCCAGGCCGGGGTCTCAGTACCACGTGGGCGTCTGAACTCCTGGTACGATTCGTCGACCGAAGTGCCTGCAGGTCCCCTACCCTTTTGATGGAGGCCAATGCAGCCAACAGCAAAGTCTTCATGGACAGAATCTTTAGCTCTGCTGACTGTAAGGGCTCAAATAGGAAAATCTGAAGTGCTCAGAGCACCAGCAAGATCCCAAGAGAGTATGGAGGGAGGTCGAGGAGGATTTAACCGTCTCGCCCCCCTAAGGAACCTGACAACCAGGTCTTGTAGACGGTGCTCTAGTCGAAGTGATGGTGTTAACTACCTCCTGGGGTAAGTCACCTAGAACCTCCGCGTCCCGTCCAGGGACCAGACATGAAGTTTCCAGAGGTCTGGACACGGTTGCCAGAGGGTGCCCTATCTCTGAGTTAGAAGATCGTTCCTCAGAGGAATCAGTCAAGGAGGGGCTGTTGTGAGGAGCATGAATTCTGGGAACCAGGTCCGGTGGGGCCAATACAGGGCCACCAACAGGGCCTGCTCCTCATCCTTGTCAGGCTCCCCCACCCTGTCTGTGCAAGTAGGCTCACTGGGGGAAAAAGCATATTTGTGCAGGCCCAGAGCCAGCTGTGCGCAAGTGCATCCGTGCCGAGTGTACCCTCGGTCAGCGAATTAAACCACTGGTGGAGTCGCCACTCTCCCGGGAGCGCAGCTCATGACCGCTTGTCGGCCACACGGTTGCGCCCACCAGGAACATGAATGGCCTGAAGCGCCTCAGACACTTCTGACTCCAGAGAGGAGGAGATGGGGGGCGAGTTGCGACAGGAGCATAGACCACCTTGGCAGTTGATGTACGCAACGGTCGCAGTGTTGTCCGTACGGACCAATACATCTTTGCTCCGTAACCGACCTTTGATGTGGCTCGGTGCATGATGTATTGCTAGCAACTCAAGGCAATTGATGTGCCAATGCAGGTGCGGGCCCGTCCAACCCCTGACACTGCATGCCCGTTTTACGTGGCACCCCAGCCCATGGTCGAAGCATTTGTGAAGACCACAGCATGCCTGGACACCTTTTCCAGAGGCACTCCGGCCCCAGGAACGAGGGGTCCGACCACGGGCTGAAGGTATGGCGGCAGGCTGGTTGATCCTCACTCATTGAGTGCCGCGTTGCCACGCCCATCTCGGGACTTGGCCGAGAAGCCAATGCTGAAGCAGTCTCATATAATAATAGATTTTATTTATAATGCACTTTTCATTCCGAAGAATCTCAAAGTGCAACAGGGGGGGGGGATAACAAAAAAAAATGAATAACAAGTAAAAATATAGAATACTACAAACAATCAACCAACACAGAAAACAGAACAGAAACAGAGCTGATGGTGAACAGAAACAGATCTGATGGTGAACAGAAACAGAGCTGATGGTGAACAGAAACAGAGCTGATGGTGGACAGAAAACAGCTGATGGTGGAAGTCTCTGTTAGCTCCGCAGCACACTGTGGTCCACTCCATGTTTCAGATTTCTCCCAGCGGCAGTGTCCCGATGACATCGCCGAGGCACGACAGCTGAAGACCAGATGGTGGGTCTTCTTCATGATGATTCAAACGATGGGGATCGCTGCAGCACCATGCAGGAGGCAGAACATTCCTCCGGGCACTTCTGTGGACACACCGGGGCCGGCGCAGATGTCCAAGCCGCTCCACGGTCGCAATGCAGGACGGAATAGCGGCGCAGCCGAGAAGCAGAACATCCCAACATCATGCCGGACGCCGACGACGAGAGCCCGGATGACGCTAGCCCGGTGCAAACTTCAGCCACCATGCAGCCCAAGCCCAAGGGAGACCACCAGTGAGCACCCGCGGCGAGAAACATCAAATGTCCTCCAAACCAGAAACCAACTGCTGCAATTCAAACGTAAACATTAGAGAAGCGGTTGAAAATGGCGAAACGACGAACAACGACCTCTCAGTGGCTGCCAGCAATCAGCAACAGTCCCAATTGTAGCTCTGACTGTTAGACTAGTCACAAACATAAGGAAATAAAATAAAATGTAAATCTAATAGTACATTAACATGATTTGTTGTGGGTGGAGAAGCGGCGAACAGACAACGCCAGCGTCCTCTCCCCCACGTATATATGAAGCAGGCCGAACGGTGTTACTGCCACCATATGCCCCAGGAGCCTCTGAAATTTCTTGAGTGGAACTGCCATCCTGCCTCGAAACGTGTTCAGGCAGTTCAGCATCAACTGGACACGCTCCTCTGTGAGGGGCACTGTCCGCTCGACCAAATCCAACTCCATACCGAGAAAAAAGATCCTCTGCACGGGGCCTACTGTGCTAGTATGAGCCAGTCGCAAGATAGTTGAGAATGCGAACGCCCTGTTCTCTCATGGGCACAAGGGTCCCCTCTACGACTTTCAAAAAGACACGGGGGGACAGGGCCAGCCCGAAGGGCAGGACTTTGTACTATATGCTCGCCCCTCGTACACAAAGCGCCGGAATGGCCTATGTCGGGGGAGAATCGAGACATGAAAGTACGCGTCCTTCAGGTCAATCGCTGCAAACCAATCTTGGGGACGGATGCATTTAAAAATGCCTTTCTGCGTGAGCATCTTGAATGGTAACCTGTGAAGGCTCCGATTCAGAACTCGCAGGTCCAAGACTGGCCATAACCCACTGGTTTTCTTGGGTACAATGAAGACGGGCTGTAGAAGCCTGTCTTCATATCAGCTGGAGGGACCGGCTCTATCGCGTCCTTCACCAGTAGGACTCCAACCGCCGCACACAGGACATGGGCGTCTACAGCTTTCACCGAGGTGAAGCGAACCCCTCTAAACCTGGGGGGACGCCGGGCGAATTAAATCGCATAGCCGAGCCTGATGGCCCGAATGAACCCACGGGACGGACTGAGAGCTCTAGACTCAAGTGGGCTCATCAGGACCACCAGCATACCCACTGTGGGGCAGCGAGGTGGAATACAGGCACCGACCTGGGGCGGCTGTCTCGTGGAGGCGGCCCACAGTGGGGTGTGAGCTGTGCAACACATACCTGATTCCACGGAGGGCAGAGGGTCCGCAAGGAGGCTGTGGTGCGTCCCTTCGTCATCCGCTGCTGCCTGCTGGCAAAAGAGGAGGAGGATGAGTGTGGTCCAGCGTTTGACTGGCCACAACTCTCCAAGCCACCTGAGGACCCAGAGATAGAGGAACCGCTCTTATTTAAATTTGAGAGTTTGGGTATCACTGGTTGTGACCAGCGGCAGAACAGAATTTAGACTCAAACCTTCTCCACCCGGCCCTCTTCCGGGGAAAAGCAGCCCTGCCCATCTCCAGGTCACCTGTCTCGGAGGTGATGTTTCACCGACTGCTTAAATAGCAGTAGAGACAGGTGGCGTCATCTCCCTGCAGCGAACACAGACAGCAGACTGTGCCAAGGTTTTTTTTTTTTTTTTGCAGGGGCGACGCCCTTGGCGACAAGCAGACTGAGGCGCTGCCCAGCCCGCTACCAACTGCTAAGAACTGCTGGGCTCAGTTCTCAACAGTGTCGCCGAAATGGCTACCTTGTGAGATGGGAGCATTGTGAAGCGTACTTTGACGACCACTCACCTCTCAACAAGGCAAGCCAGGGGGCATTTCTGGACCACAGAGGTGGACATCGTCTGGCCGAGGGCCTGCGCCATGACCTGATCATGGTTAGTCAACATGCGCAGCTCAACCCCGACTCAGAACTACCCTCATGCATTAAGAGTGCAGGGCGGAGGTGGTCTGCGCACAGCCACCCCACCGAGGAGGGTAGTGAGGGAGGAAAAACTTATGCAGTTCTGGCCCCTTTGGCATTCCATATACAAAGTAGTTCCATACTGACAAGTGTTACATGCACATCTGGGGTTGATCCCAGGAAAGCATGGCTGTTGACTCTGAAATAGAGGGAAATAGACCAGGAGAGAGCGCACATAGTGCGGCGAGCGAGCGCTGGGTTGCCGTGACAACCCGCGCTGCAGCTTAGCCGCTCGACGGCACACCACACACAGAGAAGCGAGAAGACCGTCCGGGTTTCCCCCGGCGGCAGCTCTCGCTGATCTCCACGGTCTGCCAGAGTGTCTCGCAGACCCGCGGCTGTGTTTTTCAACCTGAGCCGCGGCTGGCCAACAACAAAGGGGACTCAAGCTTCCCAGAGAAAGAAGAGTCACTACCGGCGTGCCGACGTGGTCATGTTCTCATTTGAAAACATGAACCACCCACGAACGCAGTCTCAGCATGCTGCCCAGACATGTGAAACAGTGCTCGTGGCCGTCAGTGATGACAGGGAACAACCGCAGCCAGAAACACACAGGTAGATTGTCATCTTTATAAATACGCAAGCTCTATCTGTGTAGCTCTTTTAGGGAAAAATGCTCTCTGGGGTGCCGAAGCACACAGGGGATAGTCACGGCCACACAGACAGGGAATGTGTGCAGCCTGTGGAGCGCACTCTGTTTCTCATAGAAGGCGATCTCTTACAAGCCATAAAACCGGCTTTTTAGCGCTCTAAACAGTGCACCGAACCAGCTGTGAGAACAGCCTTTTGTTTTTGCTCAATAAAACAAAAAAGAAAGAGAAGAGAGAATTCGACCCCGCTGCAATGCTGTCACTCCAACACCAAACGAAGAGAGATCCACCAAAGAGATTGACTCGTTATTTTAACACACGCTTGTAGAGAGTGATTTCAGGACAATCCATTCACCACTCGGCTCCGAAGCAAAAGGCTAATTTGTTGCAAGCACCTGTGCCTCATTTATACCCGCGCTGCGTGGCATGAGCAGCTGGTGCAATCATTGCATGCCAATGTGCATTGGCTCGTTTAGTTACACTCGAAGTAGACTGGCTCTCGCTAGCGAGATTCCTATTCGTCGGTACTCCGACGTGGCGTCGAGAGTGACCGACTGAATGGGAACCAAGAGTTAAGTTTAACTTGACATTTATCAAGTAAATTTATCATAACTTTCCACACATTCGTATCTTCATTCTCAAAGGAATCCTTTGAGATAAACATTCCTAAATATTTAACTTGAGATTTTATAAGGATATTATAAGCATCAGTTAAGTGACACTGATGAATTGGCATGAGTTCACATTTGTTCAAATTTATTTTCAAACCAGAGGCTTTAGAGAAGATGTGAATTTTTTGTAATATTTTGGGGACCTCTGCTAGCTGCTTCATAAAGATGGTCGTATCATCTGCGAACTGACTGATGATTACCTGCTGGTCAAAAACATCTAATGGAGCTGTGTTTGAATTCTTAATAAAGATAGAAAGCATTTCTGTGATTATAATAAAAAGAAAGGGGGAAATAGGTCAACCCTGTTTTATGCCACGATTGATGGGAAATCTAGGCGATGAACCTCCTGATAAGGAAACTGAACGTGGAATTATCATAAAGGGATTTTATAATATTCCTAAATTTATTTCCAAAACCAAACAACTTTATACAATCAAAAATAAAGGGGTGTTCAATTAAATCAAATGCCTTGTAGAAGTCAATGAATAGAATAAAGCCGTCGTCCTTTAATAGGTGTCTGTAATCTAAAAGATCCTGCACTAGACGGATGTTGTTGTGTATGGATTTCCTTTTTATAAAACCGGATTGGGAGTCACTTAATATTTTGTGTAAAAATGTTTTTAATCTATTAGCATATATAAGGGTTACAATTTTATATCCATATTTAATCATGTAATTGGTCTAAAGTTATCTAAAATGTTGGGGTCCTTATTAGGTTTGGGAATTAAAGTTATTTCACCTTGTTTCATAGTGTGAGGGAAAGTCATATTCTCAGTTGCTTCTTTTAACATAAGTAAAAATAGTTTTTTCAGTAAAAACCAAAAGTGTTTATAAAAATTGGCAGTAAGGCCGTCACACCCTGGCGATTTGTCTGAAGACAAACTAACTACTGCTTTATCTAACTCTTCAGAAGTAATATCAGCATCACACAAAACTGCAAAATCATTATCTATATGGGGAATGAGATCTTTAATATGATTAAAAAAAGAATTTTGCATCATTCAAGGAAAAGGTTGAGAAATACAAGTTTTTGTAGGAGGAGACAACTTCCTTGGTTATTAAAGCTTGATCTGTAATTTCCTGACCCTGGATCATCAAGGCTTTAATTGAAAGTCTCTCTTGCCTTCTTTTTCTAGTCGACAGAAATAGGTAGTACTTCTTTCCCCTTCCTCAATCCATTTTGCCCTGGACCTAATAAAGGCCCCTTCAGCTTTACGGAGATATCATCAAGTTTGTGTATAAGATTTTGTAGTTTCTGTTTATCACAATCCAAAGGTGATGTTATATTTTAAAAATTTAAAACTGAAACTGAAGTTAACAGAGGTGTGGACTCGAGTCATGTGACTTGGACTCGAGCCAGACTCAAGTCATGAATTTGATGACTTTGGACTCGACAAAATGTACAAAGACTTGCAACTCGACTTGGACTTTAACATCAATGACTTGTGACTTCACTTGGACTTGAGCCTTATGACTCGAGAAGACTTGCTACTTCCCATGTACACCTGGGGCACTTTTTTTTTTATACGGCCGCGCCACTCTCAGTGTATCTGCATCTGTGAAAAAAATGTGCACCTGTATGCACGCAGAGAGCACACGCGCTGTCTGCACGACATCCAATCACTGTAGTCCCACATTGGTTTGATTCGACAGTATCCATTGCTGTGTCCCAATTCGCCTACTTATACTACGTCCTAAAAGTATGTACTCTTTTTGTGAAGAAAAGGTATATACTTTTGAGTGTGTAGCAGAAAAGTATGCAAGCTTCGGGACATACTACTTCGCCATCTTTAACGGACTCTGTCGCTTAGTTACGTGCATCCCGTCACCGTTTATCTGCCCTGTCAGTCATCGTCAGATTCGTCACAGTTCAAATCCTCCACATTCAGTTTAATCCCCTACCGTATTGGAGAGAAATGTAGCCGCTCGTTGATCTGCCATGTGTGGGTCTTTGTGGGTGAGAGACTCTCCTCATGTTTTTGCAGTTTAAATATAATGATGCATTTAAAAGTTAATGGCCAAGCGTGTCATTAAAAAAGTCACAATGCTGCTGCAGTTGAAATATCATCTGGACAACACTGAATAAATATATTTTTGTCAGGTTCAATATTGATAGTTGGTCACTCAAACCCCTTTATCTAAACTTCTCTACTTAACTGTCGAACTTACACATCCGTCATGTTTGTAGTTTTTTAACGCATTTGTGGTTCTAATCGAATCCTCGTCCAACTCGCAATGGGTTGTGGGCAATATCAGCCGTTAGAGTGCCCATCGATCCATACTTCGTATTCGGACAGGAAAAAGTAAACCATCCGGGAATCTTTGGAATACTCTTTTCAACATACTACGATTTGAGACATACTAATTCTATTTTTGAATAGAATTCAAATTCGCATACTATCCATCCTAAATACTTTTAGGATGGATAGTATGCGAATTGGGACGCAAGGCATAGCTACCAAGTCTGCGTATAACACATGACTTTGGGCTTCTTTTTTTGGCAAGTCGCGGTAAAAAATCTCAAGTTGCAACCACATTTTCGCGTTTCGTGCAACCACATTCGGGTCGCGTTTTTTGGGCTTATTTGAAAAAATGTGGTTGCTTGTCAGGAATATATGACAAGCAACTTCATTTCTTTACATTATAAAAATATTTTTTATAATGTAGGCTATTTATTATGACATGCTATTATATATATATATATATATATATATATATATATATATATATATATATATATATATATATATATATATATATATATATATATATATATAAAGTATAGGCTACTAAAAATAACAGTAGGTATTGTTCGAATGTATTTTATTATAAATATGTCTCTATATTGCAGCGCTCCCTTAGTGTTTTCCTGTGCACCAACTCCCAATCATAGACTGTAAAAAAGTGCATATTAATCCTAAATAGTAGCTATGTGACTAGTCATGTTCAATACTATTTAGAGCAAATTGCACATTGAGATGCAGGGCTTATCCTTTTTACAGTTTTTAGTGTGCATGTTCACCACTGCTCCTTTTATGTGTGCAATAACTCCGACTGGAGTTACCATAATTGACCTTCACGTCACTTTTTCTCTTTTTCCATCTCCAACTTGAAGAATTTTGTAAAATCCCATCTGTATTTGCTTTTTAAACTCCAAGAGATTTCAATTGAATATGTTGCAGGCTCATTTATTGATAAATTATTGATCATAAATTATTCTGATGATAATAAATAATATAATAATATTGGGCTTGTTTTGGGCCCCCCAGCCCAAATACCTCTAGGTATTCTTCATACCTGAGAAGAATATGAAACAGATGTCAGAAAATCCCGTATAGCCTCACATTATGTATAATAATAATATTTCAGTTTAAGTGTATGCAATATTAAGAATATTTTCACTGCTTCAAAAGTCATAAGAAAGCCCTTTCCCTCAAGAAAGTGAAGTCATATGCTTTATAGCAGTGGTTTTCAAAGTGGGGACAGGGACCCCTGGGTGCTGCGAGGGGATGCTAGGGTAAGCTGGCATAAAAAGTATAGCAAAACAAAATAATTTAATAAATTAAAGTATTAAAGTAGAGTCTTTTAACAAAGTTAGAGACTTCTAATCCTGAGATTCCATCGGTGTTTGTAATACTCGAGGTCTAAGACGCGTTCCATTAGCTCCGCGTAGTCCTTCTTCAAAGCCGACACTTCACAAACAGAAGATTGCAACTGAGTTTTGCAGTCTTTAATTTCTGCCGCGTTGAACTCCACTGCCTTGGCTATGCTAGTCAACATGTTGGAGTTATGCTGCAGCTGGGTACTTAATGTATCTACCTTTGATGATAGCTGCTTTATTGCTTCTAAGACTGCGTTCATACCTTCTTTCCCTTCGGTCCCCAAGTCCTTCTTTTTAGCTGTTGGTGTGTTCTTCAACGGCGAGAAAGGGTCTTTTCTTTTAGTTTTCTCGCTGGGGTCTGTTATCATCTTTTCGGTGTAATCATGGTCATCGGTTGTGTCAATGCATCGGGATACAGCAAGAGTTTTCTTCGTCGTCATGGTGCAAGTTATTTTCATTCGGTTTTTTCTGTTTTTTTTATTCCCTTTTATTTATCCTTCCACATGAAAAAAATGGTAGCTTGGATAGCAAAATAATTGCAAAAATCTGGGACAAGCCTAGAGATCTCAAAACATGAAGTGCACCCGGTCCACCATCTTGCCCGGCCTCTCTTCGCAATTGAAGTCTGTTCAGCTGCGCTTGCTTTGATCTGATTGGTGGTTGTCCTGAAGGTGTATTACCGCCACCTCTACTGGATTGGATTGTGGCGCATTCGATAGGTAGGGACAACCATAGATATCCATAATAAAGGCTAGATGTCTTACGGCGGAGTCACCATCGTCATCACTGGCAGCCATCTTGTCACAGGCAAGCTTTCTGTCGGGCTCTGTGGAACCTGGTGTAAGGTGATTGATCTGTACGAACATAAATACTTTTATCTTGCTGAAATCTTGACGGATTTACAAATGGTTTGGTTTCTTATAAACATTATTAACATGGCTTCAAATCTGGATGCTTTGAAATCTGGAAGTTGAAATTACAGCTTTTCGTGTAGATAAATGACTTAATCGTGCAGCTTATAAAAAAAAAAAAAACAATATTCTAGCCGCTATAACGTTTATATCGTTTCCTATGAAACTACAGGGTCTCAGCTTTCTAAAGAGGTAAGGCATTTGATGGTAGGCACAATTAGGTGGGAAAAGTGATCTCTGAAGAAGGCACAGTGCAATGTAGAGGGGGAAATCGTAAATTTAGTTTTTGAAGTTAAAATAAACTTAGTTTGCATGATTTTTTTATTTTTATTTTTATATAAATTATTTTATTATAATAGTGATATTCTTATTTTCTTATTATAAAGTGTGTATATATCCATATCCATTATAAAGGCTATTACCGTGTGTGTGTATATTCATTGCACCTATCTGTTCTGTTCAATGTTACTTTCATATTGAAGTCCATGGTTATAATTATTCATAAGTATGTAGTGTTATAACTACATCTCTGACGTTTATAACAAACGATACAAGTTGAAAATCGGTTGAAATTTTAGCAAGTTATGGTTATTTAAAAGTACATGCAGCATTAAAACACACTGTTACGAGTGAGCGAGCTGCCTGTGACAAGATGGCCGCCAGTTGCGGACGGCGACCTCCATTGGCCAACAGCGCACACGAGACAACTAGCCTTTATTATGGATATCTATGGGGACAACTATAGACATAATATACGTAGACGCCTCATCATTGATTCAGTGTTTGTCTTTTCAACACTGAAAAGCATGGTATTATCAACATTGATCCAATATTATTTAGCAGTGAATTTTCAACATTCGTCCAATATGTTTTTAGCATTGAATTTTCAGCATTGATCCAATATTACTTAGCATTGAAATTTCAACCTCAACCAAAATGATGATTCTGATAGAATTTCAACATTGACTCAATGTCACAATGCTATCTGGGTAAGCTCTACTCTTCTGCACAATGGTAAAGGTCAAAACTTCAACATAACATAAATTCTTTCAAATGTCAAACATAAATGAACATTAAGCATTAACAGATGTTTCCCTTCACTCAAAAACACATTAAACAACACTTAATTTCAATATTAATCTCCATTTCCAGCCACATGCAAAGCATCCTGGGAACTAGCAATGGTGTCTCTATAAAACTGCATGATTGAGCTAATTCTCTTAAAATAAACAAGTAATGGTAACATTTTACAATAACAGGACATGAATAATCATGTATTAATACATGAATTAATAGTTAATTCATGTATTAATACATGAATTAATAGTTAATTCAACATAAACTCGTGTTTAGTTAAGATATGAACTGATCATGAACAAATAAGGAGCTATCCTGAATTAAGACATGAGTCATAATGATTCGTGCATAAATACAGCAGCATTAGTACCTGTTAGTACATGTTTGGTAATTAATGCATTAATTAACATGTATGGGTAAACTAAATCAAACAGGCTCGGTACAGGAATTATCATGAATTCATGCATTAATTCATGCATGACTTATGCATTACTACATGCATTAATGTCTCATGAATCATCAGGAACTAACAGGAATTCAAAGTCTTTCATTCATGACGTCATGGATGAACAACACCTTAATTAAAACATTAACTAAGGTGAGTACATCATGATGAATTATGGTTTATTACACATGATCCTGATGTTTTCAGTGTTAAAGGGGGGGTGAAACACTCAGTTTCAGTCAATCTCATGTCAATCTTGAGTACCTATAGAGTAGTATTGCATCCTTCATATCTCCGAAAAGTCTTTCGTTTTATTATATTTGTAAAAGAAATATGGGCTGTACCGAGTCTTTCCGGAAAAAACCGAGCGCCTGGAGGCGTATCGTGTGGGCGGAGCTAAAGAATGACATATGCGCAAAGCGGTGACGTCCTCAAGCGTTGCGAAACCATAGACTGTAAAAAAATAGAAACCCATCGCTATCTCAGCTAATAGATATGATCCAGAATCTAATTCGGAGGCTGAAATAGAAACAGCAACAGCAGGACGTCCGTCTCTGTGGTATGTACTGTATTTAGAGGCCTGTCAACATGACATGATTCGGTTTATGGACTATTGTATGCGACCAAACCTTAGTAGCAAGCAAAACGGTTTTGCACGTCAGAATAGTGTAACAAGTTACATAGAACAGCAATGAAGTCCGTTAGTGCATTTGAATGACGAAGCACGCGATCGTGTCGTTTACTGATGTTTACATACGCGACGATAAGCAACAGCACAGACATTTGAAGCAGTTTTACTTACCGGCTGCTTCCAAAGCAGGACCGAACCTTTATCGCTGGGACGGCTCCGTCAAAAACACACTTCTTGGAGTGTGGAGATCCACTTAGCGATGCGACTGAAGCATTTCTGCATTCAAATCGGTTCAAATGCAGCGCTGCCTTCCCGGAATGTTGTGCTGAAGTGTTGAAGTCGCTTAATGTCAAAGTGGAGGAATGAAGTGGAGCGCGGCGCGGACTATAACCGACATTAGTGTTCACGGACGACTGGATCTGCAGCTGAGAGAGTGTTTACGGCTGTGCATTTCCTCTCTCTCCCTCTAGTGACGCGCGCGCGCACCCTACCGGGAGAAGAGCCCGTACGGCCCATACAAGGACCTACGACCATATAAGTCGTGTATCCATACCTTTAAATACGACCAATACAAGCGTTTCCTATAATAGTGCCCCTACCGGCAGCTGGAGATATGTCACTTTAAGAAACTCTCGCCTCAATTCATTGTGGCTTTTCTATTTACTTGCTCTTTTGTTAAACTCTTGCAGCTATTCGAAGTGGTTTGTTTATTCCTATAAAAATATGGATTTTAGATGACTTCGAGACACGTACAGGTAGGGGTTCCATACATCCCGTAAAGTAGTCGATCGTCACGTATTTATGAATGAAATCATGTGTCGTGTTTAAATATGGGACATTTTGTCCGATTTTTCAAGCACGGTGACGTTCAAATCATTAATACGGACGCAAGCATAGTAAGTTTTCATTGTAATATTCATTTGAAATTCTCCAGTGATGGGAAAGGGATCATGTTAAAAGTGCACACGATGTTACCATGTTTTTACCATATCGATCATGTCGGTAACCAGAACACTTGCAATGCTTTTACCACAGTAGCCATGGTTTTACTGTGGTATTTGTAGGTAAAGCACGGTAACCACAACACTCACAATGTTTTTACCACAGTAACATAGTTTTACTGTGGTATTTGTAAAGCACGGTAACCAGAACACTTGCAATGTTTTTACCACAGTAACATAGTTTTACTGTGGTATTTGTAAAGCACGGTAACCAGAACACTTGCAATGCTTTTACCACAGTAACGTACTCGGTTACTTTCGTAACCTCGGTTCCCTGAGAGAGAGGAACGAGTATTACGTATGGGAAAAACTCCTTTTCTCGAGAATGTGAAGCAAAACTTTTAATAAAGGTATCTATGTAAAGCGCAGTGAGCTGCACGGCCATAGCCCAGCGCGAGGAGCGCTCTGATTGGCCGGGCTGCGGCAACTGCAGGAACCTATGGTGAGGCGGCTGAGAGGAACGAACCAATGGGGGGCGTTCCAGAAGCCCGCCGAAAAAGGTGCTTATATTTGCATACAGGAGGCTATATAAGACCCTAATTCGCCATAGGTGTCAGGTTTTAAGATCGACTGAAGCGATACCTGAGAAGCATAAACACGGCACGGAACGTAATACTCGTTCCTCTCTCTCAGGGAACCGAGGTTACGAAAGTAACCGAGTACGTTCCCTTTCGAGAGAGGTTCCTCGTATTACGTATGGGAACACAATGTAAAGCGCCGTGTGTGCTGACTGACCCAGTATACCCAAAGCACATGTTATAAACCCCCGAGACACCGACAGAGGCGGCTTATAAGGGGAATGAAGAACCGGAAGAGTCGGTTCGTTTGAACAGCTGATCGGACATAGTCGGATCTTATGATGAATGAATAGTGCTTAAGGACTAATGTGTACAGGCCAAAATGTAAGGCAATCTGTTTGCCAGGGTCAAGATAGAGCCTAGATGGAGAGAAGCCCTGCTTGTAGAGCTGGAACCTCCAACTTGTAGAATCTGATAAAAGTGGACGGAGAGGCCCAGCCTGCCGCCGCACAGATATCTTCCAAAGAAATGTCACACGACCAAGCCCAAGATGAGGCCATGCCTCTAGAGGAGTGGGCTTAAATGCCTGTAGGACAGGTTAGGTCCTGGACCTATATGCTAGTGGGACTGCATCCACTATCCAGTATGAGAGACTGTTTCATGACAGCACAAACTTTAGTGCGGCCACCGAAGCAATGAAGAGCTGATCCGACTGCCTGAAGGGGGCGGAGCGCTCTAAATACAATCTCAATGCTCTGACTGGGCAGAATAGGTTTGCGTCTTATTCTCTCTGAGACGCGGGTTAAGCAGTGCAAAGACCTGCATACTGAAGGGGTTGATAGCACTTTCAGCATAAAACCATGCCTCGGTTTGAGCACAACCTTGAAGTTGCTGGACCCAAACTCAAGACAGGAAGGGCTCATGGAGAGTGCAGGTAAGCCACCCACTCGGTTAACCGAGGCCACAGCCAGCAGAAAAACGGTTTTGAGTGATATGTGCTTCAAGCTCGTGTTCTGAAGTGGTTAGGAGGGGGAACCCTTCACGGCCTCCAAAACCATGGCGAGGTCCCAAATAGGGACCGAGGTAGGGGCAAGGCGGGCTGAATCTCCTGGCCCCTTTAAGAAAACACACAATAAGATCACTTTTCCCTAGTGAATGTGCCGCGATCGGAGCGTGGCTAGCTGCTATGGCGGAGACACACACCCCGAGTATGGAGGGGGGACGGCCCGCATCCATTAGCTCTTGGAGAAAGCGAGCGGTTCCGCCAGTTCGCATGAGTGTGCGTCGATGTTTCGCGTGGCACATTGGTTAGAAAACCACTGACCACTTCAAAGCAGAGCTGCCAGATAGCAGGGGCTCTAGCTTCCGAAATAGTGTTCATAACTTGTCAGAGAGGTTCCCGGATACCGTTGATGGGCCATACGTGGAGGGCCCACAGCTCGGGATTGGGATGCCAGACCTTCCCTTTCATTGGCAGAATAGGCATGGGGCTGTGTCTGACAGCTGAAACAGTATGGAGAACCATGTGCGGTTCTTCCAAAGTGGGGCTATTAAAAAGCACAGGCTGCAGCTGGATCGCGATCGGAGGGAACATATAGAGGGAGTCTGGGCCAACATGGGCCAGGGCATCCCTGCGTTTGCAGAAAAAATATTGGGCAGCGTGTGCTGTGCGAGCTGAATTGTTTGCGGGTAAAGGGACCATCCCCCTGGGGACATGGGTCCTCTGGATAACATGTCCAGACCCTGATTCAGAATACCTGGCACGTAAGCCGCCCTTAGGGAGCTCAGATTGTGCTCTGCCCATAAAATGAGATGCTTAGCCATGCAGTGAACAGAGTCTGATCTCGGCTGCCCTAGCGATTTTATGTACATTATCAAGACGTGGTGGTTCTTATGCCGTAAGTCTTGAGTCTATGACAATGACTGTACTGATAAGCCTGCCCCTCGAAGGCGAATCTCAAGAATGGCCTGTAGTGGGGGTGGGGGGTTATCGTAACGTGAAGTATGCGTTTTTCAGATCTATTGAGAAAACCCAATCCCCGGGGCGAATGTGCGCGAGGATTTGTTTCACCGTCAGCACCTTGAAACGAGCGTGTCATAAGTGCTTTGTTCAGATGCCTGGAAAATGGGCCTGAGACCGCCACCCATTTTCGGCATGAGGAATTAGCGACAGTAAAAACCTGACTCGCTAGCGTCGGGTGTACTGTTTTCGCCGCTCTCTCCTTTAACAGTCTCAATGCCTCAGCGAGAAGCACGTGACTGACACTGCTTCTTACAGAGGGCTCGACCACGGCTTGAATCGCGGGGTCTGCGAGCAAAACTGTAGCGAGAACCTCGTTTTATATGTTCAACACCCAATATTATATACCAGGAATGGCCTGCCAGGCCTGGGCTCGTAAAGCCAGGGGTTGAATTAGATTCGGGGGCTGGCCGCTTAGTAATAGGGGCCTGTTAGCCGGGTTGCTTGTGCTGTAACACTGCTTGTAACACTGTGGGGATAGTGTTAGTTTTGGCGGTGCAGGCTTTGCAGTGGGCGCACGCCTCACATTTATATTGTGTGTGCGAGAGTGAACTTTGTGAAAAGTGCTTGGGTGCAGGAGTGCAGACTGTAAAGTGGGCACATTTCCTACATAGAAAGCTCTTTTGTGTGTAGTGTAAACAATGTGCAGTGGCGCACAACCTACGTAGAATACCCACGGTGCAAACCAGTGAGCAAATCCACAGGGGTAAACGCACACAGCATTAGTGTGCAGACGAGCGTGTTTAACACAGGCTAGTTGACTGCAATATTTCATCTCCAGTCACTTAACTTAAGGGAACTGGGAGAATGTAAGGAAGTGCGGGTGGTATGTGAGCCATTCCACAATGCCGTTATGCTCTAGTCTAGACTGAAAGCGCGCATGCAGACAAGCGTGTTTGACCACAGGCTAGTTGACTGCAATAAGGCTAGTTGACTTTATATGGTGTAATCCGGCCGCGGCGGGATTTATTTGTGATTTTGTGAGGCTGAATTAACAGTGCTTATGTAGGGGTGCACACTGTGTAGTGGACACTTTGTCTACAGTGTAAAAACCTTTCCAGCCGCCTGAATAAAGGGGACTGGAAGTGATAGAGTGAAAAAAGGGCTTAGCTTGGCAGCCATTTTCCGACGCCCTTATGCTCTGACAGTGAGCGCGTGCTATGACGTAAGCCGCGCTCTAGTCAGCAACGCGCTGTGGAAGGGGCGCGCGCTATCATGACAAGGCAGCCATTACAACTTCCTTGGCAGTAAGCGCGCGCTGCAGCGACATTGTTCTTGACATACCCAACAGCCCGAGCTCGCTCGTCTAACTTACTCTAGTATTCTCTGTCCGCAGCGCTTCAGCACGGCGGCGGTAGAATGAGCACGGCGAGAGCTTCGGCTCGAGTTTGTTTATTCACTCTAGTATTCTCTGTCCGCGGCGATAGAGCGACAGGACGAGAGAATTGGAAGCGTGAGGTAAAACTCTGTCCGCGGCGCTTCTAGCACGGCGAGAGCTTCGGCTCGAGTTAGTTAATTCACTCTAGTATTCTCTGTCCGCGGCGATAGAGCGACAGGACGAGAGAATTGGAAGCGTGAGGTAAAACTCTGTCCGCGGCGCTTCTAGCACGGCGAGAGCTTCGGCTCGAGTTTGTTTATTCACTCTAGTATTCTCTGTCCGCGGCGATAGAGCGACAGGACGAGAGAATTGGAAGCGTGAGGTAAAACTCTGTCCGCGGCGCTTCTAGCACGGCGAGAGCTTCGGCTCGAGTTTGTTTATTCACTCTAGTATTCTCTGTCCGCGGCGATAGAGCGACAGGACGAGAGAATTGGAAGCGTGAGGTAAAACTCTGTCCGCGGCGCTTCTAGCACGGCGAGAGCTTCGGCTCGAGTTTGTTTATTCACTCTAGTATTCTCCGTCCGCGGCGATAGAGCGACAGGACGAGAGAATTGGAAGCGTGAGGTAAAACTCTGTCCGCGGCGCTTCTAGCACGGCGAGAGCTTCGGCTCGAGTTTGTTTATTCACTCTAGTATTCTCTGTCCGCGGCGATAGAGCGACAGGACGAGAGAATTGGAAGCGTGAGGTAAAACTCTGTCCGCGACGCTTCTAGCACGGCGAGAGCTTCGGCTCGAGTTTGTTTATTCACTCTAGTATTCTCTGTCCGCGGCGATAGAGCGACAGGACGAGAGAATTGGAAGCGTGAGGTAAAACTCTGTCCGCGGCGCTTCTAGCACGGCGAGAGCTTCGGCTCGAGTTTGTTTATTCACTCTAGTATTCTCCGTCCGCGGCGATAGAGCGACAGGACGAGAGAATTGGAAGCGTGAGGTAAAACTCTGTCCGCGGCGCTTCTAGCACGGCGAGAGCTTCGGCTCGAGTTTGTTTATTCACTCTAGTATTCTCTGTCCGCGGCGATAGAGCGACAGGACGAGAGAATTGGAAGCGTGAGGTAAAACTCTGTCCGCGGCGCTTCTAGCACGGCGAGAGCTTCGGCTCGAGTTTGTTTATTCACTCTAGTATTCTCTGTCCGCGGCGATATCGCGACTGAACCAGAGAAGAGGAAGACTGAGGAAAAACTCCGTCTGTCCGCGGCGCCTCCTCAGCGCGACGGTATAGTGACGAGAGCTTCGGCTCGAGTTCGCCTATTCACTCTAGTATTCTCTGTCCGCGGCTGTAGCGCGACGGAATGAGAGAAGAGTGAGAACAACTCTGTGGCAGCGGCGGAAGAAGAGCCGCGGCGGCGGCAGAGTGAAGAGAGCTTCGGCTTGAGTGTGCTCATGTCCTCTAACATTCTCTCTTTCCGCGGCGCTATTCAGCGCGACGGGACGAGAGCAGAGGGAGAGTGAGAAGAGCTCCGTCTTTCCGCGGCGCTTAACGACGCGGCGGAACGAGAGTCCTCGAGTAGAACAAGCCTGTAAGCTCTAGAAGTGGCGTTGCAGCGGCAACACACACACAAACACATATAACACTCAACATAGACACAGTTTAAAGGATATATAACGCCGGATGGCGTAGCTGGAACGGCAGAGAAGGCGGAGAGGGAGTCCGTCGTCCTCAGCTGCAGGTTCCGCTGGTGCCTTTTCAACGGCGGTGCTTCTTCCGGAGACCAGCGAAGGTATCGCTGAAGGAGATAAAATCTGACACCTATGGCGAATTAGGGTCTTATATAGCCTCCTGTATGCAAATATAAGCACCTTTTTCGGCGGGCTTCTGGAACGCCCCCCATTGGTTCGTTCCTCTCAGCCGCCTCACCATAGGTTCCTGCAGTTGCCGCAGCCCGGCCAATCAGAGCGCTCCTCGCGCTGGGCTATGGCCGTGCAGCTCACTGCGCTTTACATAGATACCTTTATTAAAAGTTTTGCTTCACATTCTCGAGAAAAGGAGTTTTTCCCATACGTAATACGAGGAACCTCTCTCGAAAGGGAACCATAGTTTTACTGTGGTATCTGTTGTTAAAGCATGGTATCCACAACACTTACAGTGCTTTTACCACAGTAACATAGTTTTACTGTGGTATGTGTTGTTAAAGTAGGTAACCACAACACTTACAATGCTTTTACCTCAGTAACCATAGTTTTACTGTGGTATCTGTTGTTAAAGCATGGTAACCACAACACTTACAATGCTTTTACCACAGTAACCATAGTTTTACTGTGGTATCTGTTGTTAAAGCATGGTAACCACAACACTTACAATGCTTTTACCTCAGTAACCATAGTTTTACTGTGGTATTTGTTGTTAAAGTAGGTAACCACAACACTTACAATGCTTTTACCTCAGTAACCATAGTTTTACTGTGGTATCTGTTGTTAAAGCATGGTAACCACAACACTTACAATGCTTTTACCACAGTAACCATAGTTTTACTGTGGTATCTGTTGTTAAACCATGATAACCACAACAGTCACAATGTTTTTACCACAGTAACATAGTTTTACTGTGGTATTTGTTGTTAAAGTAGGTAACCACAACACTTACAATGCTTTTACCTCAGTAACCATAGTTTTACTGTGGTATCTGTTGTTAAAGCATGGTAACCACAACACTTACAATGCTTTTACCACAGTAACCATAGTTTTACTGTGGTATCTGTTGTTAAACCATGATAACCACAACAGTCACAATGTTTTTACCACAGTAACATAGTTTTACTGTGGTATTTGTTGTTAAAGTAGGTAACCACAACACTTACAATGCTTTTACCTCAGTAACCATAGTTTTACTGTGGTATTTGTTGTTAAAGTAGGTAACCACAACACTTACAATGCTTTTACCTCAGTAACCATAGTTTTACTGTGGTATTTGTTGTTAAAGTAGGTAACCACAACACTTACAATGCTTTTACCACAGTAACCATAGTTTTACTGTGGTATCTGTTGTTAAAGCACGATAACCACAACACTTGCTAATCTATTAAAGTTACCACAGTAGTAGTACCCATATTTGTACTGTGGTATTTGTTGTTAAAGCTCAATAAAAAACGATTTCATGGTTTTACCTCAGTAACCATAGTTTTGCTGTGGTATTTTGTTGTTAAAGCACGGTAAACACAATACTTTCCATGGTTTCACCACAGTAAGCATAGTTTTACTTTTGTATTTGTAGTTAAAGCACAGTAACCATGACACGTACCATGGTTTTACCTCAGTAACTGTACTTTTACTGTGTTCTATTAGTAGTTAAAGCACTGCATACCATGGTTCTACCACAATAACCCCAACACTTGCCATGCCTTTAATGTTTTGTTTTTTTCTAATTCAATATTTATGTTATTGTAATTTAATATTTTTCTGTCTTGCAGTGTCTTCAGATCACCTGCTCCTCCATCTCCAACAACAACCTTAAATCCAACAGTTATTTTAAGAAGCCATCTCTTGCAAAAGCTAACTTACTATCTGTCTGTCTATCTTTCTGTCTGTCTGTCTTTCTCTGTCTCTCAGCTTTTTTCTGAACTGTATTTTGTAATTCATCTACACATATCTTGGCATATTTTTAAAACTCAAAATCTTATTTTGACCAGTTATGTCAGAAAGCTGCTAGTATTAACAGGGAACTTGAACTCAAAGCTCCCAATGCTGATCTTGAAGAAGCTGCAATGGAGGATGAACAAGTCCTTTAAAGGTTCAGCCCTTCACAGGTAAAGGTGAATACATTTAGCTTTAACAGATTTGTTTTTAAGGAATGTATCTTTATTATGTTATGTGTTATTAACTTTCCTTAAAGTCCTTCCTCTTATATATATTGGTCACAGATAATTTTTAACACTGCCTCAACATGTATATATTTCTCTTTGTTTCAGCTGAAAAGGAAGTGATGTCAAGGGCTTGTTTAACCTGTCTTGTTCGTGGAGTGGGATGAATTTGGCGGTTTATGGAAAAGACTGAAGAAAAGAAAAAAAGCTGCAACGGTACATATTTCCAGTGGTATGTCTGTTTTTGTCGTAACCCTTGATTGAACATCACTGCATTCACATTTCGCACAGCATTGGAGGTTTCTTAAACTTTACATATCACACTGCTCCATCAGTAAGATGGGGATGTCATGTCGACGTAGTAGTAGTTCACACAAATTGTTTATATATGTAAATACGCACTACACCTTACGTCTTTTGCAATGTCTCGTGCATGACATAACATTATAAAAAGTCGGGGCTCAAGTTAAAATCAGTTCAACTTCTCATCTCGAGACTTTGCGGGTTATTTTCCCATTCCACTGCCCGCGACTCGCGTTTTTCAAAGCAAACACGCTTTCTGTGTGAAAAAGGCCATGATTCATTGTCTCGCTATCACCAGATCAATCTCAATTTAAGATTGAACATTGGTCTGGGGAGTCTGCTCAGTATTTTCTACTGCACAAGAGGCATGATCAATGGGCCTAATTCAAATGACTTTGTTTGCAATTGATAGTCCATCAAACAATCAGACCACAAGAGGCGTGAGCAATAAGCATCAACCTATCGCTTCTCTATCCGTCATCGTGTTAAATCCACCAATAGCTCACCTGGTGGATAAGCCAGTCTGTGATTGGTTCCCCCACAAGTGAGTCACAGAAGCAGTAGAAATGAATGTGCAGGTTTCCAGTCTGAGCTGCAGGGTGAAATCAAATCGCTGGCAGATCGAGCTGGGTTTATCCAGTCTACATACTTCATACAATTTACCAAGTCAGCAAATTCATAAGATATTGGACAAGCAAACTTGTACAAAATTCTATGGCTTTATTCCTGCTGCTGTCATTGGCTATTGTCTCAAGTCTCGTGCCGATTGTGCCCCTTGTAAGTAGTCAGACAGTTTATATCAGACATTTTCTATTAAGTCCATTTTATTCTATATTAACCTTTACAAATGGGAAATGTTTCTTCCGTTCCAACAGTACATGATATCTGCACACACCTCATAGTCTGCCTTTTTTTCTCAATGTTTTTTTTTTATTGAACACATCTGTTAAAGAAGCAAGAGTCTAGAAATAATAGTTTAACATGTCACATGACACATCAGATCATTTAAGTTTGTTCACACAAAGACCAATAACTATAATGATAACTATTTTAACATCAACACCAACGGACAATACATTTCTGTTTATTATAAGCACGTGCTGTGGTTATGTTGTCTGCCATTTTAAGTGATCTAATTAGCTGTCAAGGTTTTTATTTTTCATCAGCTGGAAAAATATTTTTAAATGATTCCAACGATATTGTTCCTCTGTGTCATTAAATGTTATATAGCTGCTGTGTGGACTTGTTCCTTGGTGTAAAAAGGCCTTTAAACTGCTTACAGCAATCCAAACCAGTCCTGTTGGGGATGAAGAATGAACATGGCCATCTTGTGCCCGAAGAG
This sequence comes from Pseudorasbora parva, assembly GCF_024679245.1. Taxonomy (NCBI): domain Eukaryota; kingdom Metazoa; phylum Chordata; class Actinopteri; order Cypriniformes; family Gobionidae; genus Pseudorasbora; species Pseudorasbora parva. Next base: position 21,124,698 of record NC_090183.1, read on the forward strand.
AAAAGACAGAATGACGAAAAGGTCCACATTTCCATTGGTATGTCTGTATTCAAGCAATGCAATTATATGTAGTACAGCATTTGATGTTGATCTCTCAAAGGACTGTTCAAGTCAGCAGTTATCATTTTTCACTTATAAATCTTTTTTATAGAATGAGCAAATCAGCTGTGCCATTATCTTTGTAATTTGGCAGGAAATTACTTAATATTGTGAGACACCTGTTATTCACAGTCACCAAAGTTATTCACCAAAACTCTTTTTTTTTCTAGAATTATTATTGACTTATTATTTTCTCTGATTGTTTGAAGGAGGATAAAGCCAGTTGATAAAGAAATATGCATTTTGTACATATGTACTAAAGAGTTTTCAATAGATTACTGATTTGTTATGACTGCTTGTATTATGTTCTCATTTTCTACTTGTACAGAAATAGTATATCAAGAAGTAGAGGAGCTGCTACCTGGCATTGAACACACACAATGGTCAGGTCAGTCTTTACACAGTTGGTCAGTTTGTATGGCCCAGACTAAAGAGAAGTGGCTTTGAGGCCAGATATGGTGTAGTCTTTGTTGACCGGGGGAATCTGTAGGCACCAAGTCATCAGTTAAATCATCAGTTAGAGACAGTTGTGAAAGGATAATTTTTGCCCATACCTCCAACAACCTCCTATATATATATATATATATATATATATATATATATATATATATATATATATATATATATATATATATATATATATATATATATATATATATATATATATAAATAATAAAATGTGTATAAATAATACAATATATTGTTTATTTATTTACCACCTCCTAAATACATGTTTTTTTTATGTTAGGTCTTCATCCCCTGGTTGAGAAAAAGCTACACTGCATCAGTAGAGCTGAGGAACTATTTGAGCTCTGTGTTCATATCTCCAGTGATCAGTGACCACACATGGCCCATCTACACTGATGCTGTGCTAAAGAAGGCTCATCAGTGTCTTTTCTTCCTCAGATAGCTGAGGAAGTTCAGTGTGAGCCCCAAAACCCTAAAATCAGTTACACATGCACTGTGGAAAGCATCCTGGCAGGAACTGCACCACCCTCAACTGCAAAGCTCTGCAGAGAGTGTTACGAACTGCACAGAACATTGTTGGAGGTGAGCTTCCCTCCCTCCAGGACAGCTACACCAGGTGGTTTGTGAGGAAAGCACAGAGGATCATCAGACTCCAGCCACCCGAGCCATGGCCTGCTCTCACCATCACCATCAGGCAGACGTTCTTGCAGAACCTGCACCAGCAGACTGCGAGACGAGTTCTTTTCACAGGCAATCGGACTACTGAACTCGTACCAGTAACACAGCACACCTCATATGCACTGCTCTCCATCAGTTACACTGACTGGACTCTGACTCAGTATTATACGGCACCCTAACAATATATTTGCACTAATTCATGCTGCATTGCAATGGTCAAGTCACCTTTATTTATATATCGCTTTTTACAATGCTGATTGTTTCAAAGCAGCTTCACAGTGTTAACACAAAATTATGCTACAGAATTTGATTTGGTTATACAGCCGCTCTGAAGAAAACTAATTATCATATAGTGACAATGCAGGCAGATCAGTAATTTAGTTGAAAATTTATTTGAATATTTAGTTGAAAAAGGTGACAGTGGTATATTTATACTGTAATTATTGTGTTTATTATTGTTTTCATTTAGTGCTCTCTGTATAGTATAATATTGTACCGTATATTGTTCTCTCTCTACCTGTATCGAGTCCCTTATGTGTACATTGTTAATACTGTATATGTGTTCTTTACTTGTCATCCATACTGTCATGCTGCGGAGTTTGCACAAAATAATTTCATCAACTGTACACTTGTGTTCATGGTATTGTGACAATAAAGGGATTTTATTTGAATTGGTCACGTCTTTTGTTCAACATTTGTTCTGTACAATGATGGATAACAATTGCAAATTGTTTAGAGATATGGACAGCCAAGCAAGAGGAATAAAACCAGTATAGCTCTGATAATGAAAAGGAAACTGGATGTAATTTCACAATGCATGAATTTGAACAATGCTTCATTTGTGAACTAATAAACATCATATGGTTTTAACATAACCCATTTTTATTTCTCTTAAATTACATGTCTTTATATGTAACATTAGCTGTATTGTCAAGTAAAGTTTTGGATAAAATATGCTTGATATTCTGTATTAAGCATGGTGTTTATTAAATACACAATTTAAAATAAATAATACATAAAATGACCATGATTGTTTTAATTGAGACATGAACATTTAGTCATATTAATGACATTTAGGACAATAATTTGCTAGAATGTAACCACTGCATATAGATGCTGAGTCGAATACAGTAAATATGACAAATTACAGTGAAGGGAAGGTTGAAAGATGCATTTGAAGAGATTGTATCGGCTATATTGTTACAGACACTTCATACACACCGAGGGTGATGCACCAGAGAAAGAACATGGACCCTGTAATACAAGCAAGATGAGCATGCACATAGTACAATGAAGTGTCACAATGTGTATTGGTTGTTTAAATAGATGTATTCGTTTATTGTTAACACTGTATTCTTGTTCTAATTAAATACATTGAGAAGCATGTTCTATATGAGCATTTGATAACTTTGGGGGTATATTCTCGTTCTGTTGTTAACTATGACTGAATTAAAGATTGAAAGTCGTTTAAAAGACAATATAAATGTGACACTTCACACATGTCCATGATAAGTATACATCTGTGTGTGTTTTACTGCCCTGCCATCCCCAGGGGCCAAGTATAGTCCCCTAGAAGAGCATCAAAGTCTGATGATATATTCAAAAAGAAAATTTGTATGACAACTAAATAATGTTGGTCACCGTTTTCAAATCCATCCATCTATCCATCCATCCATCCATCCATCCATCCATCTATCTATCTATCTATCTATCTATCTATCTATCTATCTATCTATCTATCTATCTATCTATCTATCTATCTATCATCTCTGATATAAAGGTGATATAAAGGTTTTTTTTTTTAAATGCTCAAGTAAAATACCAAATTCAGCCTGCCTCTCAAATATCTCATAGAGGTTTACACAATGAACATGATTAGATATCCCTTTGCTCATTAAAGATAGTAATGTTTCCAATCTCTTTCTTACACGTTTTAAACTGCATTACCCATAAGCCTCTGTCACTATATCGATGGAACGCCATCGTCTTAGTTTGTAGTTCAGTGAAGTTACACTTAGGGTTAGGGTTAGGATCTTGGTAAAGAGGTAATTTCTCACAACATAGCAACACCGCATTGTTAACTGAATGCATTACTGGCGTAATAATAACAACAAAACGTACTTGGCAACATTAACCTTTTTTTAATACGGGTTAAAAGATTGTCCAACCACAGTCCTGTCGGTGCCGGAAAAAGTCAAAGCCAATGACAACAACTCAGTTGAGGAGATGCGTCACACTTCCTTGCCCATATATGGTATTTTATGACAGGTTCTTTCAGGGGCTTGTGATGAATTAACAGATTATCAGTTAAACATGTATTTGTCCCCATTAAATATAATACAACTAAAATGACAGATTGCATTTGGGGGGTTGACCTGATGCAGCAATAGATTTGTTGATTATAGTGATTTTATTCACCCCAAGCAAGGGCCTAATGGTTTCCATTGTATACATTACCCAACTATTAATTAATGCACAACTTTTAATTTCAAACATTCTGCAGTTGTATACTGTATGACAAATAAACATTAAAATAAAAATAAAAAAATGTCCTTTGTTTTACAAAAAAAAATACTAATCTAAAGATAAGACCTAAGATAAGTGCAGCTAATATTTAAATAAAGTGCTTATGTAATATTTACAGTGTATTTATAGTGTATTTACAGTATACATTTAATCACTGTGTTTCCTGAAAACCTTTTGCCATTCTTAACTCTACTAGTTTAACTATAGAATACTAGTTTAACTATATGAATAATAAAAAAGTTAAAAGAAAAAAAAAAAAAAAAAAAAACAATGAATGCACACATTTTGTAGTCATTTCACAATGTTTATTGATATGTCAAACTGTTTAAAGACAAACATAAGTGCCCAGCACAGCATCCTCTGTCACCCAGGTACTTCTCCAGATTGTGCCACTATAAAGAAAAGAAGAAAAAAAGAAAAAACAACAAAAGTTGCTTATAATTTGGGACTGTTCACTGTAGAGGAGACATTAATACAAGTAGAGATGCTATAAGCAGAAGTTGGCAGAAAGTGTTTTTTTGTGTGTGTGTGTGTGTGTGTGTGTGTGTGTGTGTGTGTGTGTGTGTGTGTGTGTGTGTGTGTGTGTGTGTGTGTGTGTGTGTGTGTGTGTGAGTGAGTGAGTGAGTGAGTGAGTGAGCGAGTGTGTGTATGAGCGAGTGAGTGAGTGAGTCTATGAGCGAGTGTGTGAGTGAGTGTATGAGCAAGTGTGTGTATGAGCGAGTGAGGGAATGAGTGAGTGAGTGAGCGTGTGAGTGTATGAGCGAGTGTGTAAGTGAGTGAGTGTATGAGCGAGTGTGTGAGTGAGTGTAAGAGCGAGTGTGTGAGTGAGTGAGTGTGTGTTTGTGTGAGCGAGTGAGTGAGTGAGTCTATGAGCGAGTGTGTGAGTGAGTGATTGTATGAGCGAGTGTGTGAGTGAGTGAGTGTATGAGCGAGTGTGTGAGTGAGTGTGTGAGTGAGCGTGTGTGTGTGTGTGTGAGCGAGCGAGTGTGTGTGTGTGTGAGTGAGCGAGTGTGTGTGAGCGAGTGAGTGTGTGTGAGTGAGCGAGTGAGCGAGTGTATGAGTATGTGTGTGATTGAGTGTGTGTGTGTGTGAGTGAGTGAGTGAGTGTATGAGCGTGTGTGTGTGTTTGTGTGAGTGAGTGAGTGAGTGAGTGAGTGAGTGAGTGAGTGAGTGAGTGAGTGAGTGAGTGAGTGTATGAGCGTGTGTGTGTGTGTGTGTGTGTGTGAGTGAGTGAGTGAGTGAGTGAGTGAGTGAGTGAGTGAGTGAGTGAGTGTGTGTGTGTGTGTGTATGTGAGTGAGTGAGTGAGTGAGTGAGTGAGTGAGTGAGTGAGTGAGTGAGTGAGTGAGTACTGTTAGCAAAGGGGCCATTGGGTTTGATAATGCAGAGAGCTGATAGAGAATGAACAATCCATGAGAAAACCTGCAAGACAGGATGAAAGATAATTTTATTAAAATAAATGAGAAACAATAAAAACATTGACAATGAATCAGAATCCTGACTTTATAAAGCTTTATCACTTAAAATTGCAGACATTTTCTAATATCCCTATTGCGGTTGTATGAAGTATGTAGACTGGATAAACCCAGCCCGATCTGCCAGCGATTTGATTTCACCCTGCAGCTCAGACTGGAAACCTGCACATTCATTTCTACTGCTTCTGTGACTCACTTGTGGGGGAACCAATCACAGACTGGCTTATCCACCAGGTGAGCTATTGGTGGATTTAACACGATGACGGATAGAGAAGCGATAGGTTGATGCTTATTGCTCACGCCTCTTGTGGTCTGATTGTTTGATGGACTATCAATTGCAAACAAAGTCATTTGAATTAGGCCCATTGATCATGCCTCTTGTGCAGTAGAAAATACTAAGCAGACTCCCCAGACCAATGTTCAATCTTAAATTGAGATTGATCTGGTGATAGCGAGACAATGAATCATGGCCTTTTTCACACAGAAAATGTGTTTGCTTTGAAAAACGCGAGTCACGGGCAGTGGAATGGAAAAATAACCCGCAAAGTCTCGAGATGAGAAGTTGAACTGATTTTAACTTGAGCCCCGACTTTTTATAATGTTATGTCATGCACGAGACATTGCAAAAGACGTAAGGTGTAGTGCGTATTTACATATATAAACAATCTGTGTGAACTACTACTACGTCGACATGACACTTTTTACAGGGTTCCTCAAACTCTGTCCTGGAGGACCACTGTCCTGCAGAGTTTAGCTCTAGCCCTGATCCAACACACCTGAGCAAGCTAGATTCAGGATCACTAGAAAATCACAGGAAGGTGTGTTTGATTAGGGTTGGAGCTAAACTCTGCAGGACAGTGGCCCCCCAGGACCGAGTTTGACTAACCGTGCTTTATTAGGTTCTTACTGATGGAGCAGTGTGATATGTAAAGTTTAAGGCCCGGTCCACACGGAGACGCGTTTAGCTGTATACGTATAAATTTTGTACCGTATCAGCATTTCGTCCACACGGATCCGGCGTTTTAGAAGCATGAATCCGATATTTTTCGAAACCGGGTCCCAAAGTGGGTAAATCTGAAAACGATCATCTTCCGTCTTCGTGTGTACAGCCAATCCGTATATTTTCTGAAACGGTGATGTCATCACACTACGTCCAGCACGGTGAAGAGTTAAAGGGATACAACTACGGGCACTGGGCACGCGTACATCAATATCGCGTCATTTAATTAACGTATCTGCATTATTGTAAGGGTATGTTTTGGAATGGGGTAAGTGTAGGCATTAATAAAACACATCTGTTAAGTAGCAAATGTATTTATTATTTTATTGTGAGATTTTGCCTCACCTCCGACCACTGCTATACCCCCTCTAGCCACAACTCTTCTTCTCCGTTATTAGTGTATTTCTGTGGCAGAATTACAGCGCCACACACTGGCCTGGCATGCAAACTACATCGTTTTTAGTCCGTTTTCTTCATCTTGTGTGGACGCAGATATTTCTTGAAACGAGGGGAAAAAAAGATCGGATTAGGAAAGCGCTGGCTTCATGTGGACAGGGCCTAAGAAACCTCCAATGCTGTGCGAAATGTAAATGCAGTGATGTTCAATCAAGGGTTACGACAAAAACAGACATACCACTGGAAATATTTACCGTTGCAGCTTTTTCTTCTTTTCTTTTCGTCTTCTCCATAAACTGCCAAATTCATCCCACTCCACGAACAAGACAGGTTAAACAAGCCCTTGACATCACTTCCTTTTCAGCTGAAACAAAGAGAAATATATACATGTTGAGGCAGTGTTAAAAATTATCTGTGACCAATATATATAAGAGGAAGGACTTTAAGGAAAGTTAATAACACATAACATAATAAAGATACATTCCTTAAAAACAAATCTGTTAAAGCTAAATGTATTCACCTTTACCTGTGAAGGGCTGAACCTTTAAAGGACTTGTTCATCCTCCATTGCAGCTTCTTCAAGATCAGCATTGGGAGCTTTGAGTTCAAGTTCCCTGTTAATACTAGCAGCTTTCTGACATAACTCAAAATCTTATTTTGACCAGTTTTGCCAAGAATGTGTAGAAAATATGAAAATAACAAAAATATGCCAAGATATGTGTAGATGATTTACAAAATACAGTTCAGAAAAAAAGCTGACAGACAGACAGTTAGTGAGCTTTTGCAAGAAATGGCTTCTTAAAATAACTGTTGGATTTAAGGTTGTTGTGGGAGATGGAGTTGGAGGAGCAGGTAATCTGAAGAAACTGCAAGACAGAAAAATATTAACAATAACAATACAATAACATAAATATTGAATAACAAAAAAGCATTAAAGGCATGGCAAGTGTTGTAGTCATTGTTGTGAAACTATGGTAAGGTTTTGTGTTACTATGCTTTTTTACTACAGCTACCACAGAAAAAAACTATGGTTATTGCTTTAAAAGCATGGTAAGTGTCGTGGTCACAGTGCTTTAATGACAAATACCACAGTAAAACTCTGGTTATTGTGGTAAAAACGATGGTATATGTTTTGGTTACTGTTTAACTACAAACACCACAGCAAAACTATGATTACTGAGGAAAAACCGTGGTAAGATCCATGGTTACTGTGCTTTAGCTACACGTACCACAGTACAACTACATTTACTGTAGTGAAACCATGGTAAGTGTTGTAGTCATAGTGCTTAAATACAAATAGTACACAGTAAAAACAGTTACTGTGTTAAAATCATAGTATGGTACCATGTTTTAACTACAAATACTAACGTTACAGTAAAACTATGGATACTGAGGTAAAACAATAGTTGTGTTATGCTTTTCAAATAGTACACAGTGAAACCACAGTTGCTGTGGTAAAAACATGGTAAGCTTTGTGGTCACCTGGCTTTTACTAACAGGATTGAGCAACAGTTAACGTTACTATGGTAAAATCGCGTTCGTTCGGTGGCATTTGCAACTGATTTGTAAACATCATACTGCACTTACACATGAATTGCAGACAATCAGAATGATAATTTAAAAAGAACAAAATAAAACCCACCTGGATTACAAAGTTCAGGGTGACTCCTTCCTCTCATCTCATTTTTTTATTGACAACGACGGTCAAAGTTCATTTGATGACGACACACCCAACAAACGAGACTGTCATTATTAATCAGACAGCTAGAGGGCGCTTCATTTTAAAACGTGACTATAGGTCGTAATACGCTGCATGCATAAACGACCTATATGGTCGTGTTTCGGAGGAGGACAGGCTGCTACTTTAAATGATGTCTTATTATATTTATCGGGAGGAGGACATTCAGACATAAATGGTCAGACCCCAAAACTGGCCACAGGCTCAGCACATAGCACATGAATTATGTTGACATTATAATACAGTAGTCATCATTAACTAAGCATTAGCTTCTCATGACTTCATCATGTTTGTGGCCCCTCAACTAAAGTGGTGACATGGTCCTTTGAAACAATGATGATGTGTTATTAATGATGGCATTGTGAAATAACATGGATATGTACATGAAAGTTCAAGCCTTTACACACAGTTATCGTAAGCTTTTTCATAGTTTAATGTAAGGTACAGATGAATATTGAAGTCGATAAATTCAAGTTCACGTAAACTCTTCCTCCCTCTGCTGTGGCATTCCGTTATGACAGTCAACACGATGATGATTTAATATTCCTGTTATTATACTTAAAATAGTTTACAGAAAAGGCTTAACAAACTATTGGATAGATATTCTATATTAAGCCTACAGTAAGCATCAATATCTCTTTCCTTTGTGTGTTTCTTTCACTGTCTATGGTTTAATGTTGTGAAGCGGAAGCGCTACCTCTGCACGTGTGCGCGATATGACTCCATGCTGCTTCAAGCACATCATTCTGCGTATTACCTGCGTACACAGGGTGCGTACACTATCAGTGTTATTCGACACTTATTTAACATGGTTTCCTCCTATTGATGCGTGTTAAAGGGATAGTTCACCCAAAAATGAAAATGCAATGTTTATCTGCTTACCCCCAGTGCATCCAACATGTAGGCGTGTTTGTTTCTTCAGTAGAACACAAATGAAGATTTTTAACTCAACCGTTGCTGTGTGTAGGATATATAATCATGTGAATGGGTAAAAATTCTATGAGAGCAACAAAAAAAAAACATGCTTAGACAACATGCACAAAGAGCCCTGTGGCTCATGACGACATATTGATATCTTAAGACACAAAACAATCAGTTTGTGTGAGAAATCAAGCCGTATTTATATAATTTTTAACCTCAAACACAACGCTATATCCAACAGCCTTCACTTTCGGTAAGGTCAATATACACGCTCTGGGTATTTGAGGTATGGGTATGGGTATTTGAACATGGATTTTTCTTATTTTAAATGTATACACAGATGTTTCATGGAAGCTTGGGTTATGAATATTTGTCTAAAGCCATGGAAAAGTCATGGAAATGTATTGGTAAAAATATGAACCCTGTCCCTGTCTCCAACCATGTGTGTTGTCAGCTTTTTTCAAAATTCAAATGTGAACCCAACATACATTAAACATTGAAATGCCAGTCGCTACACGTAAATCTAATATTTGTTTCACTCACAATATTATTCAGACTTTACCTCTTATAACTTTTCAGTAAACTTTTAAATACAAGTTTGTATTAAGTTACATGCAAGGAAACATGCCGCTTTTTCACAAACATAGAGTGATTGAGATGATGAGAGAATGTTGGATTTTAGGGTACATTCAAGCACATTTACAGTCAACCCAAAAATTATCCAGACACCAGATATAATTTTTTACTAGTAGGTGCAGAACACGTTCATTTATGTAAGTGAGGATAGCAAAATCTATCAATCGTAACAAGGTAATACAAGAGGCTACTACTCACTCTTTTCTTTTTGTTTCAAAACTCAAAAATATGTTTATAGGTAAACTGTGACATATTATACCCAAATATTTTTCAAACCAGTAAAATTGATAAAACATTTGTGACCAGGATTATTCAGACACCTTGACCTGACCATATTTGGCTTAAGTGTTTACGTCTTTAATTGATAATGCAAACTTTTACACCACAGACTGAACAAAATTAAAGGTGCACTGTAGTATTTTTGCAGTAAAATATCCAAAAACCACTAGGCCAGTATATGTTGTTCAGTTGAGTACCTACAATATCCCAAATGTTTCCAACTATTTGTAAATTGTGAGAAAATTGTTATTTTAACTAAGGACTGGGACGTTTCAGCATAGTGTCTGAGGAAGTTGCCTGTCAATTGCGGCATATCTGCGCTTCCCTCGGTTTCGGGTTTTATTTGGCAGGAGCGCTTTACTCAGTGTGAACCAGTGAACACATGGAGTAACGTCATAACATCATTTTCAACACACTTAAATGTATCTAATATCATAAACAGAGCTGCATTACCTCATAATCATAACCGGAAGAGAGGATCAGTGCAGGCGCCCCGCGGTGAATGAGTCCCGTTCCGTCATAATAAAAGTCCCGGTGTTTGCGAGGCCGGTATTTGTGTATCAGTTGCTCCAGCGGCCATTCTCAGCTCCACAACACTCGGTCCTGCTCTGCTTCACACTACAGTAACGTTAATAGCCGCATGCATGAATGTGATTTCTGCCCGAGTCCTATTTTCCACCGCCTGTGAGGTGAAGACCACATGTCCCTTCTTTGCGTCATCAAACTACACATTTGTTTTGAATTGGCGCCCTCCAGTGGATGGAAATTTGCATAGTGCACCTTTAAGTAAGACTTGGTTGACCTTTCTTATTGTGTACTTAAGAAAGCTTGACAGCTGATTGGTTGATTGTAATCCATTTTATTACCTTTTTATTAGTTATCTGACTTTATTAATTTGTTAATCTGACTAAGTTTAGCTCTGAGTTGTTATTACCATTTTCTAAACTATAACAAATAAACTGTGATATTGTAAGACAATGTTGAAGCTGTCTGAATTCATTTAGGTAAGACTGTATATGCAAGTTAGACATATCAATCAATCAATCAACTTTCTTTATATAGTGCTTTTACAATGATGATTGTTACAAAGCAGCTTCACAAACAGAACAATATTGCAACAAAATTTGATTTGGCTGTACAGCCGTTCTAGAGAAAACAGTGATGTTATCAGCTTATTTTAATTTATCGACAATGTTGGCAGATCAGTATTATAGTTTATAGAATTAAATAAGAACTAATTAATTAATTGTATTTGTATATTTAGTTGAATAACTGTGATCATCATTTTAGTGTCCCCAACTGAGCAAGCCAACCAAAGGCAACAAGTGGCAAGGAACCAAAACTCCCATCAGGACATGATGGAGAAAAATAAACCTTGGGAGAAACCAGGCTCAGTCCGGAGGTCAGTTCTCCTCTGGCCTATTAACAAACAGTGTATGATTATTATTCTGACAACCTTACAAGTCAGAAATCATATTAGATCGAAATTTTTGGGTATCACGCAAGAGGTTTATTTAGGATGGTGTGTCGATTACACAAAAATATACATTTTTGAAAGATCGGAGTTGTCGCGCCGGAGACGGGTTTATTGAGGATGACGTACCGGTGAGGAAAATTCAGAGGAGACACCAATTGACACAGTCTCAACAGACATTCCAGGATGCATTGATCATGTCCAGGCACAGGTCCACCATCTGATCCGGACACGGCCTGGATCCAGCCCGACTGCAGTAAACCTCGGGATAAACAGAGAAACTAATATGAGCATAGATGCCATTATTTTTATGATGTAACGAGTACATCAGGTGTTATGGGAAGTGTTCCGGTTCTGGCTGACCTAGTTAATGCAGTCTAACAATCAGTCAATTGATTTGAATAATGTAAGTTAAAAATGTTCTATGGGCATGCCATAGTAAAGAGATGCGTTTTTAGTCTAGATTGAAACTGACAGAGTGTGTCTGCTTCCCGAACAATGCCAGGAAGACTATTCCAGGTGTTAAATAGGAAAAAGATTGACCGCCTGCAGTTGATTTTGATATTCTAGGTATTATCAACTGGCCAGTTTTGATACCGCAATAGACATGATGGAGTATAATGTGTTAAGAGCTCGCTCAAGTAATGGGGAGCTGAAGCATTTAGTGTTTTGTAAGTAATTAGTAAGATTTTAAAATGTGTGTGATGGTTGATAGGGAGCAAGTGCAGTGTTGGGATTAGCATTATATATATATATATTAGATCAGAATATTCAAAATTTCTGGGTATCACGCTAGAGACAGTTTCAATGAGGATGGCGCGTCAATTACAAAAGAATATGAAAATGTTTAAGTCGTCGAGACGGGTTTATTGAGGATGTGCCGGTGAGGTAAATTTAGAGACACTAATTGATACGGTCTCAACAGACACTCCAGGATGTGTTTGTCAATAGATAAACATATCTGTTTATCTATTGATTTATACTTTATCTATGTAACCCTCTACTAAACAGTATTTGACTAAGAATGACTGCAGAGGTAAAATGCTATTTATATATCACAATTTTATTACAAAAATTAGATCTTTATCATCTTTCAGTAGTGCCATGCTTTTAGCATATATCAATACAGTAAAAAACCCAACCCAAAACAATAGAAGCAAATGTCAGTATTGATGTTGCAGCATTTGATAAGTCATGCTGTTACTGTACGAATTACATTCTTAAAACAGAGTAAAACACACCAGATCCAAAACACACTACAGCCTTAACAAATGCTGTTGAACACATTTCTTAAAAACAATAATTAATCAATAAAAGCAAAATGTTATTGCGGACAATGAGTAAGCAAACTAAAAGTGTGTGCTGAACTGATACATCAGCTCAAGGCACTAAGGCTGTAAGCATGCTGGCAACTAAACAATATTCTTACAGAAACATCAGTGAGATCACTGGAATCAAATACAGGAAGTGCCATCCATCTTTTTCCAAATTAATAAATAAATAATTTTCTCCCATCCTATTTTCAAGTCCATCACAGTGCAAGATCCGGTGGGAATGGGGTACTGTTATGGGCAAATATTAAAAAATGCAGACAATTTATGATTGGGTTACCAGCAAAGTGTGTTCATTGGAGGAAAAAACAAAACAGAGTGCTTTACTGCCCAAAATGCTGCAAAGTTGCTGTTGTCAATTGTTGGCCCATTCAAATAAATATATGAATGAAAAAATAAGCAAACTGTGTCAACATCTCAAGACAACCAACAGGAAACTGTTTCATCAAGACAAAAAATATTATAGTTTTGCACAGAAATATGTAGGCATTCATAGAAACCCGAGGTTTATACTTACCTTTAAATCGATTTGTCAAGAAGGTATTTTTTTTATTTTTTTTAATTTTTTTTACAAACCGAGGACAAGAAAGACAAAAACTAGAAACATGGATCTGGCCAGTTCAGTTCAGTTGAGCTGACGGCAGGGCTCAAAAGTCCATTTAGTGGCTCCACCAAACACATCGATATTACTCTCTGACCAAGAAAACACATTGCCAGTTTGTGCTCTGTTGTTGCAGGTCGCCAGGTTGTAAATTTCGCCAGCTGTCAATTTTCTATCCCATATAATGAAGTTTGCCAGTTCACCTACAAAAGCTTGGGTTGCATCAAAACCTCCACCAAGTGTGTCCTGCAAGAAAAAACAAACATCCAAATTCAATATCAGGTTGCAAAATTTGTTAAGTCTAAGTAAGCATGATCTATAGTTAAATATTTTTTTTAATAATAGCTGACATTTTCTACAAAAATGTAGGGTATGCTTACAAGTTAACAAACCTTTTTATATGGTTTGGCCATTCTGAAAATGCAAGCTTTTGAAAACGGGTCTGAAAAGGATACCTTTACCGTCTCCATGTAAACAACAAATATATGAATTTGTAAAAAAAAAAGTTGACGTCACGCGCATGTGAATGTTTCATGGACAGAAGAATGCCTCGCTCAAAGCTTGTACATGGTAATACCAAATGCTACTACTCACTCTTTTCTTTTTGTTTCAAAACTCAAAAATATGTTTATAGGTAAATTTTAGACATTTAATTTTTTAACAAACCTGTCAGGCTGTAACGTGTATATTCTGTTTCTTGTTTGGTTCTGTTCTGTTTCTGTTGTCCTGTGTTCCTGGTCATTGTAATTGGACTCAGGGTAAATTTATATGGAACCATTTTTTAACTGAAAACTGAAAACTTTGTATGTGTTATGGCCAATAATTTACAGGATGAAGCATTTTGGGGTCCTGAAAACGCAAGCTTTTAAAAACGTGTTTCAAAGTGCAAGGTGAAAAATACCTTTACCGTTTACATGTAAATAAAAAAAATACGAATTTGCGTATTACATGTCTGTGAAATCGCCAAAGTTGGCCTGGCATGCAGGTCCATGTGAATGGAGATCGGTTTGACAAAGTTGTCATCTATTTTTTGTACATCGCTGTCGTGTTAATATAGTCCTAATAGGCATACTTTTGAGTCTTACCTGCTCCTGACCTAAGACCAGCACACCGTTGGGTTTGATTGGGTGGTAGGGTGCAAGATTTTCTCCAGTTCCACGGAGAACACCATCCTGAAATGCTTCCCATACTCCATCACGAGTCGTCCATGTTATGCAGATGTGGTGCCATTTACCATCATTGATGATGAAAGGTAATTTTGCAACCTGTAAAGATACACTGTGGATTACTTGTATTGCTCTTCTGTTTACAAGTGCTAAAAGACTTCAGCATTCATCTAATCAAACCCAGAGATACCTATTGAGATACATCTCTAATGCAGCACCTAACAATCAATAACATGCATTATATAATTTCAGTATTGGTTCTGAAACTGTACCTTATCATTTATGAGAATCTCCATTGGATTGTTCCCCCATTCTATCAGAACAAGCTCATTGGCTTGTCCAGGAACAGCATAGGAGAAGGGTGTTCCCACCCCGGGTGATGCGTTGGACTTTATCCACAAGCAGAAAGAGAAGGCATACATTTCTGGTAGACTTTTCTTCACTTTGGCATACATGTAATTTGTTCTTAAGGGGAATGTTATTTGAAACTTGTCCAGTGGCCTGTTACTTTTTGAATCTGCAGAGTAAAAAGTAATGACTGTTAAGATCATTATCTCGCTCTCTTCTATTCCCCTTATGCTTAAGTTACTGTAATTAATGGGCTATTCATTGCACTATTGTAAATACTGTGTATTGTTATTTTACACTGAACCCCATACACTGTAAATTAAGTGGTTGTACTTAAATCAAGCCGACTACTTAAGGGTCCCAACCAAACTCATTTAATCAATCAATCAATCAATCAATATACCATTTTATTATTTTTGTAACATTTGTGAAACTGGTAATAATATTACAAATTTTGAGAAATGGCACTGCTTTGACTCTTGCATGCTGCACTGAGCTGGCTATGCTTTGAATGGCAAACTTTACACAGCTCTGCAGAGAAGACCTTCTTCCTCTGAGAATGACCAAGGCTAATTATAAGTCATAATATTAGACTATATCACGGTTTATTGGCTCAATGTGCTAAGTAATGCAGCTCACCCTCCACAAACAGCCTCTGCATCGGCGATATTACACCGCCAAGACATTGTTTACTATAACTACTAGCCATGCTTCGCAAACATAATTATTGTAGCAGCATTCAGATGTATTATCTGTATCAAAAATTAGTAAAATTTCTGTTGGAATGAGATATCTTACCTTTCTCCAGGTCGTTAATTCTCTGGTGTAAGGAGGTGAGAGTTGACTCCACTTTATTGCGCTGATCCGTGTCGTTCCTCTGCCCGGGTTTGCTCTCCTCCACAATATTGACCCGGGACAGCACCTGCTTCTCCATATCATCTATCTTATTTTGAAGCAGATCTTTAAGGCTGTTCGCCTGGACAGAACCGTTGTTCCTGCTGTACTGCTACGGGAAAACAGGAGATATTTTGTTGGTGTTTATTCAAATGAGTACTTTCAAACGGAAACTTATATGAGACTATAAGCCAATTTCAGGCTTAGCGTAACCTGCCGTGAACCAGTGACACATTGACTAAATCTGCCGACCTCCACTTAAGAATTTCGACACCATTAAGATTACTTAATGTGGCTTAAAATATTTTAACTTGTTGTAATTTATCATGCATTGAGTGCATGTGTTGAAAGAACGGCGGGGTATGACAATTATGAAATAACCTTCACTAGCCTATGGAGTCACAGAGGAAAAGTCCAAATCGTCATCATACCTCCAAGTTTTCCAATCTCTGTTTAAGGGTGGCTAACGTCTGTCCGAGATGTGTTAGAGTATCGGACGGCCCACGGGATACGTCTCCCATCGTGTTTTTGCCAGGTTCTTTTCTACGACCTCCAATCACGGGCTCCAGAGCACTCTGACCCTCACAGCGGCTCAACTTGGAAGTTAGTTCCCTGATCGTCTCCTTTTGATTCATGATAGTTTCCTTCTGCTGTAGGACCGTTTCTCTTAACTGCATTACTGTAGTCTTCAGATCCTCCGCTGGTCCGCTGTTCTGCATGGTGGCTGCGCACAGGTCCATATCCTTTGGCACAGACGTGCAGATAAACTGTGTCTGTCCGAAATCTTGCGAAGATCCCTCCAAATATGTAAGAGAAAATAGAAAAAGTGTCCATGAGATTCTCTCCATTGCGAATTTCCTTAATGCCAGTGTTTGAAGTGTGAGTAACGTGTTGTTTTACCACCACGGAGCTGTCCGCTGAATCTATGCAGCGCGTGTGGGTTTATATAGGACAGCAGAGGCGCACCGCAGATCCGCTGCAGCGCGCTCGCACCCTCCAATCATATCAAGCGTATTTCTTAAGGTGGAACTGAGAGATGGTAAATCAGATGTGTTTGTACGACTATTTAGATTTAAGAAGTAACTGTACTTACATTTAGAAGTAGTTTTACTTATTTCGCAATCTACTGATAATGTGTTATGACTAATATCGTTTTACTCGCTTGTTATTTACGAATACTGATATTGTTTATGACCAATATACAATGTTTTTATATTTCTGAAATGTACTATTTTAGTTAAGTTATATCCTAAAAACGAATGGTTTCTTACCATCTGATCACATGTTTAAAGAGCATTCACTAATTACTTAATTTTGTTGCCCTTTTTTAATGCACAGTTGTACGAATAACATGTATAAAAAAAAACATTAAAAAAAAACACCTATTTGCATCCTTAATCACCTAATGGAACAGCATAAATATTTAGGTTTATTAACGCCTTAACGTTAACCATAGGATATTTTTAGTGTATTTTCCCACTTTACGGGTACCACCTTAAGGCTGTGTCTACTTGTTTCCATTGGGTTGGTCCAGTGCCCGAGTGGTGGCTCTGCGGTGCAAGGGTTGGGTCTTACCCGCTCATCGCATGGACAGCAATTCTTCCATAGCAAAAATGAAAACACACGTCTCCTGTCATGACAATAATCTAATCTTATTACCGGTTAGTGTGTGCAGTTAGGTCCGGATTAACATTTTGGCTAGGTGGGGAGGAAACACCAGTGCCAGAGAAAGGTTGCCGTGACTGGCTGTGGAGGGAAGAAAAAGTAGATTACCAGTCCATCAGGGACATCTGAATTTTCCCCGATTGGCCGATCGATAAAAACCCCACCGCGACCCCACATATTAAACACCGTGGAGCGCATGGGAAACAAACACCTAAAGGCCAAGCGATAAAACGGCGGCACATGATACTGCGCGCGCATCAGTAGCCACAACGCGAGAGCTGGACCGGTCACGGTGTCCCCGCGCACAGAGCTGACGAACTTGCTCGACGCCTTTGCCACTCTATTGATGCGATAAAAACGCAAATCACTTGACTGATTTGAATTCGATTCAAGCACATGAATATTACATAAAGAATATTAAAGACTTTGTAGTGAACCTAGATAGTTGATCTGCTGTTACTAACGCTGTAGCCTATATGGCATTATTATATTTATTATTAATGTTACTATTATTGGCAATAGGCCTATATTAAATATTGGATAATATAGCCTAGGCTATAAGGGCAATAGGCATGTGGCCTAAGCCACTTTTGTAGATGTTATTTTTATGGTTTTATGAGTTTAATATGTTTTTCATCACTAAGCATATATTAGTACTAATAATCCAGCCAACATTTCCATGTGGGCCTCATGTGGGTTTTTGATCCCACTTGAGCTGTCACTTTGGCATGGGCAACTCAAATGGGGCCCAGAATTTTTCTTCATCGGTTCCACATGGGCCCTATGGGCTCCATCAGGGGCGTTTCTAGGATTTTCATTTTAGGGCTCAGCCCTCTGTGAGGGTAGGCCTGTAGAAAAAATGGTAACACTATTAGTTTAGGGTCTAAATTGTGCTATTAACTAGGCTATATCTTACAAACATGCATACCCCTAAGATATTGACTGTTTATCATTATTTATAAAGCAAATATTAATACCTTACTGCATGGCCATACTGTACATGTATTAATTAAACCCAATAATGTAGGCAGGTTTATAATCACAGAGATCCCAAATGTTAGGGGGGTTATGGTCCCCCGAGAAAATTTTGATTTCTATGATCTACATATGTGCATTTTAAGATGTTCTGAAGGCCAAAAAATTAGATAACAATAGCTTGAAAACCATGTCACTGGGTAGTAGATTATTTGTCTTTCTTATCTCCATATCTCTCTTTTTCTCTGTTTTTATCTTGCCCTGTCTCTTCATAACGCTGAGCTTTGACTGTTTTTTCCGTTTTCGTCAGTGAATAAAGTAAACATATGGTTTACATATTAACATACTGATTTCATTAATATTTTTCTATTAGACAAGTTCATTTACTGTTTATTAAAGTTTTAAGTTTATTAAATTCACAATATGAACACATTCATTAGGCTATTAGCCTAATCTTATGCCCAATACAGACTGAAAAAAGCTGAGTTTTTTTATTTACTGAATGTTACAAATAGAATTATATTAATTTACAATTATACACATTCATTATTAATCTTATGCCTAATCTGATGAAAATGGCTTTGTTCATGTCTTGTTCGTTAATTAGGCCTACATTATGAATCACATATTTCCAGTTAAAAATGTCTAAAAATTAGACACAAGTTTATTCATTTGCCTAAATATTTTTTTCTTTTGATTAACATCTCTGACTTAAAGCAGCAGCTGTCAAACGTGAATGTTTAGTTTAGCTGCTTACATTTATCTTACTTGACGTCGAGTTGCGCTGCTAAAATTTGCGCTCAGCCTCAGCAGTTTCTGTGTGACCATAAAGCCCGCCTACTCTGATTTGATTGGTTTTATCAAATATTTTGACATTGACGAGCGGTGACAGACCACTGACGCTCAGATTTACACACACACACACACACACACACACACACACACACACACACACACACACACACACACACACACACACACACACACACACACACACACACACCTCTACTTCTGACGTGCGCTGCGCTCTGCTCAGAGCCGCTGCGGATTTGAGAGACTGACTAAAAAACGGGACGAAGCCGAAGCCTGCCGCCAGTTTCATATGTTTTAAAGGTTAATCACATATTTTTTAGGGGGGCTGAGGCATAAGTTTAGGGATATTTGATATTTGGAAGTTGAAGATATTTGGCAGGCTTAAAACTAACTTGTGTGTAATCATGAAACTATTTTATTGATATTGTGTGTAGTTGAAAATAGTTTGTCATTTGTATTTGTACTTAAAATGTACTTATTTTCATTTTTTGTATGTCTGTGCTTTTTTCTCCTTTGTTCTTGTTTCCACATTCTGTGCTTGCGTTTCCAAATGTTGCAGTTCGAGTTTCATGTAAATCAGGGGCAGGTCTTAGTGTCCATTGGGTCCATTGGTCCACTAGTTCTAGATTGACAGCTCATCCCGTAGCCATTTAATCTAAGAGGGAAGTTGACTTTACTGAGGCCGTTTCTCAATATGCGTACTTGTCTGTACTTGTGTTCTCTTGGACTTGTGAAACGTCATCAGTCGCTGCCCAAGTACTGTTCCAATTCAAAGGCCGTTTCTCAATACCAAGTATGCAAACTTGTGACTTGTGTCCTTGGTAGTTTAAACTTGCCAAGTTCGACTCGGGAGAACGAACTCCAGAGGACAGGAGGAATCGTCATCAATCTCAATTGTCATCAAATGTCATCAATCGTCATCAATCTCAAATGTCATCAGTCGCTGGTCGAGTCCTGTTGCAATTCAAAGTTTATATCTAGCCAAGTACAGTTTAAATCATAGATATCCATAATAAAGGCTAGATGTCTTATGGCTGAGTCACTATCGTCATCACCGGCGGCCATCTTGTCACAGGCAAGCTTTCTGTCGGGCTCTGTGGAACCTGATGATGAGTGATATGTACAAACATAAAAACTTATCTCGCTGAAATCTTGAGGGATTTACAAATGGTTTGGTTTCTTACAAACGTTATTAACATGGCTACAAATTTGGATGCTTTAACACGTTGAAATTGCAGCCTTTCGTTTCGATAAACGACTTCATTGTGCAGCTTGTGTAAAAAAAAATTAAAAAAAATATTCTAGCCGCAATATATATATATATATATATATATATATATATATATATATATATATATATATATATATATATATACAGGGCTTGACATTAACACCCGCCAACCCGCCAAATGCGGGTAGATTTCGGCTGTTGCGGGTACGGCAGCCACTCCCACTAGCCACTTTGGCGGGTTGAATATAATTTCAGCCAACAGCCAAATGAAATGCCAAGACCGTTGTATCACAAAATTACAATTTTATTATAATTCTTTATCGATAACTTGCAGTAAGTGAAGGCGGGATAGGCGTAATAGCGCTGAAGGACACACAACAGAAGCGTGCTCTCTCTCTGTCACACGCGCAATCAGTTCTCCAGTGTTGGGCATAGCGTCGCTACAAGTAGTGACGCTACTAGCTTTACTAAATTTTTCGTTTGCACTTTCCCAAGCATTTCTGAAGATCAAGCTCAAATTGTAAACACAACTGCCAAGTCGCTGATATACTCCACATATATCATGTTCCTTTCTGCCTCGCGCAGACGCGCACATATGCGTGTGAGCCTTCCAAAGGACTCCTTTGGCAGTGAGCGCGGAAAGACGGATTCGGCGCGCGCACTGGATACGCGCACTATCTAGTTGACGTTTGTTTTCGAGCGCTCAGTTCGCTGTTGCACGTGCGTCATCCGCGCGGTGACAAAAGAGAAATCGTCTTCAGTGCAAAGTTTTAAAAGAATCTATTGTGTCTGTTGAATAAACACCTCTTATATAGGGGTCCAGTATGGCCACCTCTTGATGAATGAAACTTTTTTCCATGGAGATACACACACACACACACACACACACACACATGTTTATGGGTCACATGTTTTTGTTGCCAAATTGATTTCGGACAATTTTTTAATAACTGAAAAAGAATGCATGTCTCTCTTGAATTATATTGATCACAAAGATAGCATTGATTAAAATTAAGGTGGTTCAATATAAAATGAAATAAATAAAAAATAGCTTAGATGTAGTAAACTACTTTTGCCAAGTTGCTGTAGCTTAGCTTGCTACATTTCCTAGCTACCCCCAGCTTCAGTGTATAGTGAAGCTTAATTTAATGTAGAGTAACTGGTATGTTTGCTCACTACATTTTCCAAGTAGCTTGCCCAACCCTGCTCCTTGTGCCTGAATAATTAAATACATGTGCACACGTCCCATTTGCTGTTATTGTCTAGCCCTTGCCCACCTAGACATCCCAGATGATATACAATGTAGTCATGATTTGGGTGGTCACTCTGCATGCGAAAGTTTGAAAGGGTTTTTAAATCTTCAAAATCAAGTAAAATGACTCAAAATCAAGTAATTTAAACATGCCAAAGTCACCTTTAATCATATAAAATGTAATTTCCAAACCGCAAAATTGTGGCCAGTGAAAATGCTGAGTGGCTAGTAACTTTGGAAAACCACTAGCCAAGGTGGCTGGTGAGCAAAAAAGTTAATGTCAAGCCCTGTATATATATATATATATATATATATATATATATATATAATATTTTTGCACAGTTTTAGTAGCCTATACATTGATTTAACATAAATACCTTGTGTGTGTGCACCTATCTGTTCTGTTCAATGTTGCTTTCATATTGAAGTCCATGGTTACAATTATTCATAAGTATGTAGTGGCTGGCATAACTACATCTCTGATGTTTATAAGAAACGAAACAGTCTGAAAATCCGTTGAAATTTGAGCAAGTTATGGTTATTCCTTGTATGGTGTTCGGGTCTGTTGGATCCGTTTTCATTTTTTATCGAAAGAAAAATTCCCAGGGCTAATAAAAGTGTGGAAATTGTAGGTCCTTCGTACCTTTACTCTGTCCTCCTCCTGTCAGGGCCTGCTGTTAGTCTGTGTGTGTTCTTGTATATGGTTTATGAGGACACAAATGTGTATAATGACATGGGTATTACAACGTAAACATGGTTTATGACGACATCTGTGTCCTCATACTAAAACATACTAAATAAAGGTTTTCTGTGATGGGTAGGTTTAGGGGTAGGGTTAGTGTAGGGGGATATATTATACAGTTTGTACATTAGAAAAGCCAGTATGCTTATGGAGAGTAACCATACACCACATATCCAAGTGTGTGTGTGTGTGTGTGGGGGGGGGGGGGGGGGGGGGGGTTAGGGTTAGGGTTAGGGTTAGGTTAACAATAGTATTTTACTTTAAATAAAAGTACAGCAAATATATTTACATTTATGATCTAAATCAGTAGGCCACTTTTACCACCACTGTGTGTGTGTGTGTGTGTGTGTGTGTGTGTGTGTGTGTGTGTGCGTGCGTGCGTGCGTGCGTGCGTGTGTGTGTGTGTGTGTGTGTTATGGGTGTGTGAGAGAGAGATTGTGTGTAAGTGTGAGAGAGTAGCTACAAGAGTGAATTTTGTTTCTACCCCTGCCGTTCCCACACGAGGTTGCAATTCTTATATGTGATCTAACAAAGGTCAAGAGAAAATATTAACCATATATGCTGTTTATATTGCTTGTAACTGGGATGAAGTAAATATCTGTTGAGTATTTTAACATAACATTTTAGATTGAGTTGAATTAAAAACCCAAAAATGCAGCGGGTCCACCAGACCCACGAACACTGGCTGAGTAACAAAAATATGAACACCACACAAGGGTTAAAAGTACATGCACTTGTTACAAGACACACTGTTACAAGTGAGCGAGCTGCTTGTGACAAAATGGCCGCCAGTTGCGGACGGCGACCTCCATTGGCCAACAGCGCACACAAGACATCCTTTATTATGGATACCTATGGTTTAAATCCCTGGATGTGTCCTTGATCCTCCCCTTTTATCGAGGATACATCGAGAGGTGACTTGTGTACTTCAGACAGACTGGTATCCCAGAATGCCTCACGCTCTCGCACCGACCAGCAAGCAAGCGTCAATAAGATTTTTTTTAATGGAGAAAAGAGCCAGCGTTTAATGGGATATTTAGTTTTAATGTAGCCTATAATATTTAAGTTTTTATTTTAATTGAAAAAAGGAAGAGTGGAGGTTTATGACACGTTTTATCGTAGCTTAAAATGATTACGTTTTTTTTTTTTTTTTTATGAAAAGAAAAAAAGAGGCAGCTTGTGTTTTATGACATATTTCGTTTTATTGTAGCATAGAATATACGTTTCTCAATACCAGTACGCAAATGGCTGATCATCTGCGTTTCTCCGTATTAACCACGCCCTTTTTAAATATATGACCAATCACACAATAGTTCTTGGACACCTGCAAGAAAAAAGTTCTGCTCGGGCGATGTGTCGAGAACAAGCTGCGAGAACTCCCAAACCGGGGCTGCAAGAACAAAATGACGTCATTTTGTTCTCGCAGCCCTGGGAGCGAGAACTTTTTTCTCTGTTCTTGCGGAGTATGTTGAAGCCTTAATTCAGACTTGTCAAGTTCGACTGGAGAACGAACTCCTGAGGATGACAGGACAAGTCAGGCTGATCTGCTAACAGCAGCGTTCTTCATAGAGTCACTGAAAGTGTAGGCCTATATGCTATATGTATATTTTAGGCTACAATAAAACGAAATGAATGATAAAACACCACTCTGCCTCTTCATTTTCATTAAAAAAAAAATTGTCAGGAAAAAGTGTGGATTCAGTTGCAGGTAGCAGAATTTATTAAGCTCAAGACGGACACAGGAAGAAGAAAAAAATAGCATGAACACAAAAGGTATGTAAACTGTCCAAATTAGTTGTTCATTAACCGTTAACCGAGGCCCTTAGCGGTTAATACTCGGTTAACCATAGTGTGCATCAGGGTTATTATTTTTAGTTTATTATTTTGACGACCGTAATCTCCGTAGTGAACGTGCCTATTGAGAGAAATGCACATCATGGATTACATAATCAGAGAGTAGCCTATTTCTTTTCGTTTTAAATTGTTAAAAGACATTTCAAGCTTTCTTAAGATATATTTCATGTCTGTGAGGCGTACACTGAGTTTCGGCGCGCGGCTCCCGCTCTGCTTCTGCCCTAATGTGACTTATCCGCAGTCCAGTGCAACTTATGTTATTTTACTTACGACTTATGACTTATGTCTCTTCATGACGCATTTTTTGACTGATGCGACTCATACTCCGGAGCGACTTATACCCTGAAAAATGCGGTAAGCACTGCATTGCAATACTTGCATTTTGCCCCGTCACTCTCAATTTTAAAGTGCTCCCACGCTTTTTTTGCCCACTTCATTGCCCGCTTAGAAAGCTGGTCATGACTTCTTCTTGTGGATATTACAAATGTCTGGGCGCGCTCTGGCGGTCTCTAGGGGTGCAAAAATATATTACAACTAAATTCAAAGCACGTCATTGACTCCACTTAACCGAGCAAAATGTTTCACTCGGTTACGCAATTTTTAACGGTTAATCGGTTAATCATGGACACCCCTAGTCTAAATCAAATGTCCACTGGTCCGGTGAGCAACATTAACCAATGGCAGGTCCCAAGCGTCACCAGTGACGCAAGGTCGAAGACCCGCTGAGTACACGGATGCATGTAATGGGCGCGCAGTAAGGGAATTCCCCGAAGAGAGCGGGGATGCCGCAGAGAGAGGGTTCCCCGATGAGAGTGGCGAGAGTGCAAAGGCCCGACTGGAGCGAAGCCTCCGAACTTCAATGGAATGAGCACCACCAGGGGCCTTAGCAAGCAGAAAAGTTCTGGCGGATAAGAGAAAGAGAGAGCAAATAGTAAAAAATAAAATAAAACAGCACTGAGAGACTGAGAAAGCAGGCCAGGCCA
The DNA here is from genome assembly GCF_024679245.1 of Pseudorasbora parva. Lineage (NCBI taxonomy): Eukaryota > Metazoa > Chordata > Actinopteri > Cypriniformes > Gobionidae > Pseudorasbora > Pseudorasbora parva. Next base: position 21,150,241 of record NC_090183.1, read on the forward strand.
GGAGCGAGTCTGTCACGAGCGAAAGTGTTGCGCCATATAGCACAACGGTCTGACAAAAGATTGAGAGTAAGAGGCTCTAATATAGGGGAAAATAGCGAGGGAGAATCAGCAACCGGTGAACAAAGAGCCCAACCGGGAATTAAGGATAATGAAGGGGAGGGGGAAATACCAAGATAGCGATCACCTGGCACTCGTCAATAAGCCCATGTGCTCAAGACAAACAAAACATGCAAACAATGAGTAGGAAAACAGGGGCCTGTACCATGATGGTAGTTTAACAAACTCAGGGTTAAATGATTAGTTTTGAGTTGACAAAACCAAACCATTGTATTAAGGCTTTGTTGGTCCCATGATGCTAATCATCAACTTTCTTTGTCAACTCAGGCTTTGATCCTGAGTTCAGGAGTTTACATGTGACATTAGTACTGAACAGCCAATCACTTGCTGTGGAACTGAGATGAACTTCTCGCGAGACAATCAGTGAGATTAATTTCTCTCCTCTGCAGAATATTGCATGATTGAAAAATATTAAGAATTCAAATAAATAAAAAATACACAGCAAGAAGAAAAGCTGTCTATGAAAGAGGACAACTTTAAGAAAAAATAGTATACGTCAATGCAAGTAAAAGTTATGAAGTTAGTTTAGTTGATATAGAGAAAATTTAACATTTAAGCTCAGCAAGCTTCTTTTTTTTAATAGGCTAGGTTTATTTATTGATTTTAAAGCTTATCCATATGACTTTATGCAGGTGATGTTATTTATATGACTTATGTATTAATTTTAACAAAGTGCCTATTAATGATTGATTAACTAAAATGATAAATGTGTAATTAATTAAAGGTATAATAATTACATAAATTATTCAAAATTATTATTTTTTATAAATAAGCATTGTTAAAAGCCAGACGCTTTAGTCTTTAAAAACCATTTACTATGCAGTGACCTTTAATTTGGAGTACAAACAGGGGGAGTGACTTTATTGCATCAGAGGTGTGTCACTTTACTCACAGCTGATTGGTCCAATTTCAGATTGAGATCTCTAACCCAGAACATAACCTGCTCCAGAGCAGGTTAGCTGTGGAGCTTAAGTTACTATGGTGATTAACACAGCTAAAAGCAATAATAATAATAATAATAATAATAATAATAATAATAATAATAATAATAATAATAATAATAATAATAATATGTGGTTCAGACAAGTGTGCATATGATTTTCACTCTAATAAAATGAAATATTACATAAAACACAGCCCAGTCTCTTTTTGTTAAATGTTAGTTTGTGTGTGATCAATGATATAAGAGTATAAATAAAAGGTATGGTATAAGAAGCTACAAGAAATAAAGCGAACAATCCAGTCAAAAAAAGTTAGTGCTATCTACAACGGTTAAGTTAATAGCCTAAAAAAAAAAAAAAAACTTCACTCTGCCATCAGCCAAAACGATCTGTCAGGGAATAAATTATAGATTAATGAGAGAGACCAAAGATCGCTCGTTAGATCTAAAAAAGACAAATTATATTTCATGTTTAACCACCAAAGACATCAGAGCCAGCGGCAAACGTCAGAAGGTCTAGCCGACAGCAAAAAACATCTGGCCCGGATTTGGCCCACACCATTCATAAGTTCTGGGCCAGATCCGTGTATCAGACCTGGGCCGGTGTCATTGGCACAACGGGCCAATACCGGCACAGATCCGTTTTTACTCATCCGGACCAGCACTGGGCCAGCTCCGGATTCCTTTATTGCGATTTGGCCCAAGTGTGGGCCAAATCTGTTCCAGCTCTGGTCCAGTATCATAACAGATCTGGGCCAGCTCTCTCTCTCTCTCTCTCTCACTCTCTCTCTCTCTCTCTCTCTCTCTCTCTCTCTCTCTCTCTCTCTCTCTCTCACACACACACACACACACACACACACACACACACACACACACACACACACACACACACACACACACACACACACACACAGTGGTGGTAAAAGTGGCCTACTGATTTAGATCATAAATGTAAATATATTTGCTGTACTTTTATTTAAAGTAAAATACTATTGTTAACCTAATGTCAGTGCATTGAAAATAAAATTGGATTTAAGCATATTCAAATTAATCAATACATAAATGCAACAACAGTCGTACGTGCATCTTTTCTTTAATTTTGATCTGGCACAAGGACTCAAAACAAAGTTAAAATAAAGTTTCTACATCTTAATATTCAAGCTTAAAACAGTGCTGCACAAATAGTTAAACCATCTCTGAACTTTTCTCGATGTATATTTAAAATACATTTGAATGGTTACTCGAATTGATTTGTCCTAAAAAAAAAAAGGTCTTGAGTAGAAGAGGCAGTGAAAAGTAAAAAAACAAACAAAAAACAAACAAATGGTAATGAACCGCAAACAACAAGAATCAAACAAGATAGGAAATAGCCTACATGGAAATACACGGCACTTCACACATTTTCACAGTTTAGTGCAGACAGGAAGAAGAAGGAGGACAGATTCAATTCATAAATGTAGTTTAATGAATGATATCTAAGGTCAGTGCATAAACAGCCACATTAAATTCCAATGAGGCATCTGCAAACAAAAGACCAAGAAGAAATTTGTTAGTTCCCTTTCAGTCTGTCACGTTCAACGTACGTCAGAACTGAACCGACGAATTGGATCTGACTTTAGAGACCAATCCTACTTCGAGTGTTTAAAAACGAGCCAATGAAATTTGGCATGCGATCCACGCATTCCACACTCCTCCCCGCAGTGCGAGTATAAAACAGGAAGTGGAATGGTAGATCAGCGCTTTCTACTTCGGAGCCGAACAGTTGTATTGCTGTTTCTACGGAGAGTGTGAATTTCGAGTCTTGTGAGAGAAAACTGCCAGTGCAGGTGATACGGCGCATCAGCGAGTGATCGACGAAAGTGAAACTAAAAGAGCTTGTTGGTTCAGTGGGCGGTTTGCCATTCAAACAAAAAGAGCTGTTGGTTCGCTGGGCGTTGTACATATACACACACTGAGAGCTCACACAGGCTTGCACGATCGAACTGTGTGTAGCCGCGGTCATCTCCCTGAGTGCTTCAGCACGCTAAAAGAGTAGTTTTCCATTCACAAAAGAGCAACACGGTTTGACCCTGCGTCTTTTTCGAGATGTCATTCAACCGTGTATTCCTGGTATGCAACTGTTTCCTGTCCTCGTTGACGGCCACGACCGCATGTGAGATTGTGATCGTGGGTGATTCATGTTCTCGAAAAAGAACATGGTCACATCGGCGCGTTGTTTGTCTCCCCCTTCTCATAAAGGGCTTGAGTGTTCAGCGCGCCGTGTGCTGTCGAGCGGCCGGCTGACAGCGGTGGTTGTCACAACAACCGGCGCGCGTCAGCTGGCGCTCTAGATGCGCGGTCGAGACTATGAAACCTCAGATGGGGTCAAGTCCCTTCGCCTATCCCCCGATCTAGTTCATTTCTAGTGTTACTGGAAAAGGGCTACTTTGGCTGATAAGCGCTGGTGGCCTGAGGATTACAGTGGGGATTCCCCGCCGGGTAAATCCCTTCGGGCCCCCACTTCTCTATCGCATCAAAAGCATGCTGAGACTTTGTTCATGGGTGGTACGGATTCTCTCATGAGAACACGACCACGTCAGGGCATTGTTCGCCTTGCCTTCTTCATAGAGGCTTGAGCGCTCTATGCTTGAGCGCTGTGTGCCGTTCTGATGGCCACGTTCACTGTCTCGCATGCCTGCTGGTAGTTGAAGATGGAATCGCTGATCCTAAAGAGAAAAGGTCTTAGCGTTTCATTTTCTGGCAGAGGACAGATGTCAATTGCTGCATCGGAGAGAGGGGAATATGGAGCGCCATAAGGGCCATACATTTTTTTTTTTTTGAATTTTGTTTTCCCTCTCTCACTGCCCTCTGTCCTGCACCCACGGGGGTAGTCCCAGCCCAGGGGTTGTGCAGGAACTGCGTGCGGTGTTGGACCTCGCCCTAGGGTTGACGAAAATCACTGCACGCTCCCTGGGTCAGGCGATGTCCACACTAGTGGTCCAGGAACAGGGGGCTAAACTGGCAGATATGCGTGAGAAAAGCATGTCTGTCGGGCTGGCCTCCTCGGCGACGCCATCGAGAACTTTGCCCAGCAGTTCTTGGTGGCCCAGCAGCAGACAGAGGCGTTGCACCAGGGTGCCAACGACCAGCTGCTCGGTCGTCGGTCACAGTGCCTCTGCCGGCTTGTCGCCGAGGGCATCCCCTCCTGTGTCCGCCTCGAGGGAGGCGCCCAACCCGTCCAGGGCCCACTAACCTGCAGGCAAGTGCATAGGGTAGCGGCCCTGAGACAGGCCGGCTAGGGAGAACAGGAGCTGCTCGGGGGAGACGATGTTCGCATCCCTCCCCCACCCCCCCGGAGGAGGACCAGGGGGCCCTGACTGGTTAAAAGTTCTGCCACTGGCTCTCCGGAGTCCAGCGGTACCCACATGTTCAAGAGCAGTTTCCTCTCTCTCTGGGCCCCAAGAGGGTCAGGTTGGTAGTGTGCGACGCCCCTGGGCCTTGACGCTTCTTTCCTCCCCTCCCCTCGCCAGCGGGCAGTAGTGTGGGCACCGAGACCACCTTCGGGCCTTCTCACCCGCACTCTACCCCAACCTGGAATACTCAGACAACACTCCGGGCCGCCTTTGGGCCTCCCGAGTCGGGTCTGAGTGCTTCACCTCCCTGCCTCCGAGCAGCAGGCAGCAGGCAGCAGGCAGCAGAGTGGGCTCTGAGGACGCCTCCGGGCCTTCTCACGCACACACTGCCTCACACTGGAGTACACAGTCAAAGCTCCGGGCCGCCCCGGGCCTCCCGAGTCGGGGCTGAGTACTCCACCTCCCTGCCTTTGGGCAGTGGGCAGCAGAGTAGGCTTCGAGGACGCTTCCGGGCCTTCTCACCTACCCTCTGTCCAAACCAGGAGTGTTCAGGCAACACTTCGGGCCGCCTCTGGGCCTCCCGGGTCGGGCCAGAGCACTCCGCTTTGCTGACCCACCCCGGGCACGTCTGTGGTGCCGTTGGTCCCGCTTGCACGGTCTCTGGGGGCCTGGCTAGGTCTTCCCAGGCCGTCCCGCTGGATCATCCGTACCATCAGACTCGGCTACGCGATTCAGTTCGCACGCCGGTCGCCCAAGTACAGGGGCATCCTCTTCACCTCCGTGCGAAGCAGCGATGCTCATGTCTTGAGGTCAGAGATCGAGGTCCTATTGGCGAAGGACGCGATCGAGCCAGTTCCTCAAGCCAATATGAAGACGGGTTCTACAGCCCCTACTTCATTGTGCCCAAGAAAGGGGGTGGGTTACAACCAATCCTGGACCTGTGTGTCCTGAACCGGGCCCTGCACAAGCTCCCGTTTGGGTTGCAGCGATCGACCTGAAGGACGCGTACTTCCATGTGTCTATTCTCCCTCGACAAAGACCGTACCTACGTTTTGCGTTCGAGGGGAAAACATATCAGTACAAGGTCCTGCCCTTCCGGCTGTCCCTGTCGCCCCGCGTCTTTATGAAGGTCGCGGAGGCAGCCTTGTTCCGCTCAGAGAACGCGGCGTTCGTATCCTCAACTACCTCGATGATTGGCTGATTCTAGCCCAGTTGAAGGACCAGTTGTGCGAACACAGGGACCTGGTGCTCAGTCACCTCAGCCGGTTGGGCCTTCGGGTCAACCGAGAGAAGAGCAAACTCTGTCCTACACAGAGGATCTCTTATCTCGGTATGGAGTTGGACTCGGTCAACCGGACTGCGCGCCTCACTGAGGAGTGAGTCCAGTCGGTGTTGAACTGCTTGAATATGTTCAAGGGCAGAAGAGCGGTCCCACTGAAATTCTTTCAGAGGCTCCTGGGGCATATGGCATCTGCAGCCGCGGTAACGCCGCTCGGATTGCTTCATATGAGATCGCTTCAACGCTGGCTCAATGGCCGAGTCCCGAGGTGGGCGTGGCAGAGCGGTCAGTACCGGGTCCAGTGACTCCTTACTGCCGCCAAACCTTCCGCCCATGGTCCAGCACTTCGTTTCTCTGGGCCCCGGTGCCCCTAGAACAAGTGTCCAGGCATGCTGTGCTGTTCACGGATGCCTCGGCCACCGGCTGGGGGGCCACGTACAACGGGCATGCAGTTGCAGGTCTGTGGACGGGGCCGCAATTGCATTGGCATATCAATTGCCTCGAGTTACTGGCAGTACACTTGGCACTCCGCTGCCTCAAGGGGCCGCTGCGTGGCAAGCATGTACTGGTCCGTACAGACAGCACCACGACCGTTGCGTACATCAACCGTCAGGGTGGTCTACGCTCCCGTCGTCTGTTCCAACTCGCCCGCCACCTCCTCCTGTGGAGTCAGAAGCAGCTGAGGTCGCTTTGGGCCATTCATGTCCCTGGTGCGCTGAACCAGACAGCCGACGAGCTCTCACTTCAGCGGACACCTCCGGGAGAGTGGCGACTCCACCCCCAGGCGGTCCAGCTGATTTGTGACCAGTTCGGAGCCGCACAGGTAGATCTGTTTGCCTCTCCGGACTCGACCCATTGCCAGTGGTACTATTACCTGACTGGGGGTACCCTCGGCACAGATGCACTGGCGCACAGCTGGCCCAGGGACCTACGCAAGTATGCGTTTCCCCCAGTGAGCCTTCTGGCACAGACACTGTGCAAAGTCAGGGAGGACGAGGAGCAGGTCTTGCTAGTTGCGCCGTATTGGCCCAACCGGACCTGGTTCCCAGAACTTACACTCCTCGCGACAGCCCCTCCTTGGCCCATTCCCCTAAGGAAGGACCTTCTTTCTCAGGGACGGGGCACTCTATGGCACCCGCGTCCAGACCTCTGAAATCTTCATGTCTGGTCCCTGGACAGGACGCAGAGGTTCTAGATGGACAACCACAAGCTGTCGTAGATACCATCGCTTCAGCTAGAGCCCCCTCTACGAGGCGCCTCTATGCTCTGAAGTGGAACCTGTTCGTTGAGTGGTGCGCTTCCCGCCGGGAAGACCCCCGAAGGTGTTCAATGAGTGTCGTGCTTTCCTTCCTGCGAGATGGGTTGGAGCGAAAGGCTGTCTCCCTTCACCCTCAAGGTATATGCTGCCGCAATAGCGGCATACCTCTTCAGTTTCTTTATGACATGCAAAATTTGCTTTCATCCGAAAAAAGTACTTTGGACCAATGAGCAACAGTCCAGTACTGCTTCTCTGTAGCCCAAAAGTGGCTTGACCTGGGGAATGCGGCACCTGTAGCCCATTTCCTGCCCACACCTGTGCACGGTGGCTCTGGATGTTTCTACTCTAGACTCAGTCCACTGCTTCCGCAGGTCCCCAAAGGTCTGGAATCGGTCCTTCTCCACAATCTTCCTCAGGGTCCGGTCACCTCTTCTCGTTGTGCAGCGTTTTTTTTGCCACACTTTTTCCTTCCCACAGACTTCCCACTGAGGTGCCTTGATACAGCACTCTGGGAACAGCCTTTTCGTTCAAAAAATTATTTCTGTGTCTTACCCTCTCGCTTGAGGGTGTCAATGATGGCCTTCTGGACAGCAGTCAGGTCGGCAGTCTTAACCATGATTGCAGTTTTGAGTAATGAACCAGGCTGGGAGTTTTTAAAAGCCTCAGGAATATTTTGCAGGTGTTTAGAGTTAATTAGTTGATTCAGATGATTAGGTTAATAGCTCGTTTAGATAACCTTTTCATGATATGCTAACTTTTTGAGATAGGACTTTTGGTTTTTCATGAGCTGTATGCCAAAATCATCAATATTAAAACAATAAATGAGGGCACGCCATTACATGGACAATCTTGTCTATCTCTTCAGGGGAGTAGCCGATGAGCTTGGCTATTTTTTCTATTTCTCCAGGGCTCTTATTGTGCTTTAAAGTTTCCTCCATATTAAAAACTGACATGTCCTGCAATGCTTCGATGTTGTCTGGCAGTCTCACCCTGAACTCGTTAGTGTGAGAGATAGCGAAGGCTACACACCGCTTACGAACATTGCTTAAATCATCAGGCACGACATGGAACTCAGCTGCCTTTGACTCAAAAAGGTAACCAAGGTATGGTTTGGGACTGATGTATCCATCTATTGATCCTTTGAGCACATCAACATTTTCCAGAGGATACATCACCCTGCTGCTCACTGACTTGATCAGGCTTACCAAGCTGTCAAGTAGCTTAAGAGGATCCACTTGCTCTTCCTCAAAAGCCTTGATGGCCAACTGTACCTCTCCCAGCACTGACTTCAAAAAAGTCCTATACAAAATGTTTTGAGGATCACTGTACATTGAATATAAAACCTCAGTGATGTAGCAGTGTTCACTGGACTTGGTGACTGAGAAATGCAGTCTAAGCTCCCCCCACTGGTCCAAAATGTGTAAAACCGCAGGCTCAATAGAGAGCCAATGTGTGGCACACACCTTGGTTATCTGCAAAGGGTTTTCCCCACAGTTAATATTCTCATATATGGCCTTGTAGGCCTCCCTGCGCTTTTGAGACACTGAAAACCATTTATACGTCTCATTACTATTATTCTACACTACGGGGGATGGTGTCATTGGAAGCTTGACTTACAGCAAGCTGCAGAGAGTGGCACACACAGTGAATAAGAACCAGATATTTGAGGCCATACTCCTTCAGGACTTTATGGACCCCATTGTTAATCCCCGTCATAACAGAGGCATTGTCAGTCCCTATCCCCAGGAGTTTCTCTTTTTTAAGACCACACTTCTCGAGGAAACCCACAACAGCACAGGCTATGGATCTGGCATCTCCTCCCTCCAATTCAACAAGCCCCAGAAATGTTGAGACAATTGTCTGCTTGGTGTCACATTTAAGTAACTATCACAACCCCCAGGTATTTAGAAACACTGACATCCGTGGGCTCATCGAGGAGGAGGCTAAACACTGATCACCCACATCTGTGACCAACTTTTTAAAAGTATGGTGCTAGAACACCAATAATCATTTCTGTGAACTTTAGCCTGTGCATTTTGAAATGGGCAGGTCTGAGTCTGAGAAAGCAGCTCTACATGCTTCTCCAATATGATCACATATCAGCATGGTTCAGCAATAGCTAATGGTGGCCTCAGCCTTTTTAGTAGAGTAATTTTTTTTATTTAATTATACATGGCAGGTTTTTTTTGGGTGGAACTATAAGGCTTTGCCTTTTGAGTGTGTTTTTGAGTTGCCTTGTGTTTTTTAATATCACTAATTTGGGCATATAAATCAGCCTTACAATACAGACAATATGCCCTTGTATTATCGCTGATAAACAGCTTTAACCAACAGTTAACAGTTCCAGTTGTTCTGGAATTCAGGGTTTGATTCTCACTCCTTTCTGTATTTCTGACTATACAGTTTAGATTGCAACATGATATGCTAGCAAGCTTAGCTTTATTCACAGAGAGGTGTACACACAGTGGACCAGAGTTGTGAGTGACTGAGGTTGTGTGAGTCAAATAAAATGCAGTGATTTATTTTTGTGCTGTGATTTAATTATTTTTTTCGACAAAGAACATTTTACATTTTCGCGTGCTGAATGTAAGCCAGGGCGGGATCCACCAGCCGCGGCTTGCCAAGTTCACGAGCATGCGCGTTTCATTTGCAGTCTGGACGTGGAGGGGGAGTATAAACTTCTGCTCTGACTGCTGCTGGGAGCGGCTGCTGTGCGTGGACTGGGCTGCTTGTGAGTGCTTTGGGGGTGGGGCCCACGGCAGCACCCGCTTCTCATTGAGAAAAGTAAGAACGATATGTGCATTCACTTTAGAGAGTCTCCAAAAGTCTCCAATAACTCCAGAAAAAGTTGTTAGATTTGTCGCTTGTCACTTTTTTGAAAATGTGTCGCTAGAGGGGTCTGAATACTCACTAAATACAGCGACAAAGATGCTAAGTTGGCAACACTGGTCTCTGTGACGTCAACTTCCCTCTTCGATTGATTGGCTACGGGATGAGCTGTCAATCTAGAACTAGTGGACCAATGGTGGTATTAAGACCCACCCCTGATTTACATGAGACTCGAACTGCAACATTTGGAAACGCAAACGCAGAATGTGGAAACAAGAACAATGGAGAAAAAAGCACAGACATACAAAAAATGAAAATAAGAACAGAAAACATGATTTTGTGTGCGATTCAGATCATTTTAAATATAATGTTAAACTTGTTTTAATGTTTGACTCACGCTTATTATTTGTATTTCTATGACCGCATTGTTTGTCATTCTGGGTAACTTTGCATTGATTTTTCAGTTTTGTGCGTTATATTTTCACGTGTTTTTAAAAATTTGATTCACGCTTATTTTTTTAATGCTTTACTGCAATTCAGTTGGCGGGAATTTGATCCCATAAACAGGCTTCTCAGAGTGGAAGTTGTCGTAGTTGGGCTAACTTTTGCTAACTTTTAGCAATGAATTAAATATATGTAACAGGGTTTAAATAATTCATGCACAAATTGGGAAAACTCGCCATTGGCTGTTGCATCACTTGTATGCACGTACGTTATATTGAGGTGCGGTGCTGCACATTCGCCAGTACAGTTTCGCGATGGTTCTAATAGTGGGAAGTTTGGATCATTTTACTGACTCGGATCTTTGAGTCTCGTTTAGCAAAATGAACAAATCTTTTTTCGAGTCATTTCGTTCATTTCAGCAAAATATAATTAAAATTACATGTTAAATAGCCCAACACATCTAGTACTTATGAAAATGTTGATTACATTTGTAAAACTAAATAAAAATAAACTATAGGGTACTGCAACCAAAGCCAAATTATAAGAAACTGAAATGTTTAATTAATTGATTAGTTGTTTGGGTCAGGCTATTGCAGTCTAACTCTGTTAGCTCACCTCCTGATCCGAGACATTCTTTCTTTTGCAACTTCATATTCATCACGTTTGTTCTCTGCTTCTCATGTCTTCGAACCCCTCGAGACATTAGTTGTCGACTCGTCTGTGTCTGGCTCTGATCAGATCTGGGGCTGGGCCGACCAAACCGTGTGACAGGTCCAAAAAACAAAAATTATTAGTTCTTATGAGCAAGGGCGTACATTTGGTTCGAACATTGGGGGGTTGAACGTTGGTGTGCTGCGTGTATATATATATATATATATATATATATATATATATATAGATATATATATATATATATATATATATATATATATATATATATAATAAAAAAGATATATCTTTTTTATGTGTATTGTTATTGGATAATTTCTCTCTCTCTCTCTCTCTCTCTCTCTCTCTCTATCTCTCTCTCTCTCTCTCTCTCTATCTCTCTCTCTCTCTCTCTCTCTCTCTCTCTCTCTCTCTATATATATATATATATATATATATATACAGTCCCTGACAAAAGTCTTGTCGGTTATCTATTTTCTAGAAATACCTGATATTAACCTGACTTTTAACTAATTAATTGGTGTTAGAAATAGCTCATATAAAAAGCTAAACCCCCCCCAGATGATGTTTAATGCACTGAAATAAATAATGTTCACAGAAAAAATATTTATCATTTAATCAAGACAGAAAGGTCAAATTTTGGCAAGACAAAAGATTTGTTGCCTATACAGAAATTGAACAAATTTACTGCAAATACAAAAATATGTAGAGCAAATTAAGTTGTGGTGCTGTGAGATTCAAATTTAATATCTTGTATGACTTCCATGAGCTTGAAGGACTGCATCCATGCGGTTTGGCAAGGATTCATACAATTTATTGATGAAGTCATCAGGAATAGCTAAGAAAGCAGTCTTGCATGCCTCCCAGAGTTCATCAATATTCTTTGGTTTCGTCTTCCATGCGTCCTCTTTCATCCTACCCCACATGCTCAATGATGTTCATGTCTGGTGACTAGGCTGGCCAATCCTGGAGCATCTTGATCTTCTTCGCCTTGAGGAACTTTGATGTGGAGATGGAAGTATGCGATGGAGCACCGTCCTGCTGCAGAATTTGGCCTCTTTTATGGTTGGGAATATAAGAGGTAGCTAAGATTTCTTGGTATTTTAGACTATTGATGTTGCCTTCCACCCTGCAGATCTCTCGCACACCACCATACTGGATGTGACCCCAGACCCTGAATTTTCCGCCACCAAACTTCACTGTTTTCTGGGTGAATCTCGGATCCATTCTGGCTCCAGTAGGTCTCCTGCAATATTTGCGGCGACTGTGGTGTAATTCAACAGAAGATCCATCTGAAAAATCCACCTTCTGCCACTTTTCCAGCATCCATCCTTTTAGCAGGCTGTGGGCCTTGGCAAATGCCACACGGTTTTTCAATTGTTTAGTGCTGGCTTCTGGGCACTGATTCGACCATGGAGGCCATTTCGAGACAGAATCCGACAAACTGTTCTGGTTGACACAGGGACTTCAGGTGACCAGGTCTCGTGGAGCTCTGCTGCAGTGGAAAATGGGCTGGCCTTGGATTTTCGAGCCAACAAACGGTCCTCTCGAGCAGTTGTCTTGCGGGGTCTGCCTGACCTGGGCTTGTCAAAAACGTCTCCAGTCTCTTCAAATCTTTTTTTTATCCTCTGTACTTGACGCTGAGACACATTGAAGGTGTCTGCCACATCAGCAGTGGATCTGGTCTTCAGCCTCTTGATAATCAAAACTTAAGTCTCAGGGTGAATCTTAGGCATGTTTGCAGAGGTCTAGTTGCAGTTGATGTGAAGGTCTAGCGTACTGGGCTTTTTATTCACACTTGAGACCTAATTGATCCATAATTAGTCACAGGTGAAGCTCATATATGACAAGGTGACAACACTTATGTCTTTGCAAAAATTGACTCAATGGGCTTTACCAAGCTGTGAATATTAGAATACTTTTTGAAAGTTTAGTTTTACTGAAACATTATCACAAAAGCTGTTGGGATTAAAATGAGCCATTTCTTGTAAAAAAAAAAAAATCTTGATTAGAAATATATTTCAGTGGCACTTTAGGTCAATTTGTACACAAGCGACAAGACTTTTGTCAGGGACTGTATATATATATATATATATATATATATATATATATATATATATATATATATATATATATATATAGCCTAACTTTACAAAGCTGCTGTTTTTCTTTACCTGATCACCTGCTCCTCTTCCTCTGCTGACTTTTCTACCCTGCTGGTATATTTACCCTGAATCTGTTATAAAAACATGTTAAGAGATTATAGACCTCGTAATCATATGAAAATTGTGTTTAAGCACTCATAAAATTCTAACATAGTAGAGATTATAAGAAGAAAGAAATTAGGCTAAGTATTAAAACCGCCAGTAGGGGGCAGCGATTCACTGTTTAAATAAGTGAGCAACTAAAATCGTTCATTCATCCAATTAGTTCAAAAGTCAGATTGATTTAGGAAGAAAAACACCAATGTGAATACTTTTGTCAGTGATAATTACAGACACTATTGAAAAATGAACTAGAAAAACAGACAGCAGTTTTGGTAACTTTTGCTGATAGTTATAGCTAAATACATTAAAATGGATGAGCTAGCGAAATATATGATGTCATGTGTTGTTAGATACACAATATTCTCATACCTCATTCTCAGTAGGCTACAAGCTTAATTTTTTTGCAGCCCTCTCTGACCAGCAATTATAGTCCGTTGTGCAGCGCTTCTCTTCATTTTTGCCGCTAACGTTAACCGTGTCTCTCCCATTCAAACGCCACTTGCGTTGTTTTGGTGAAAGTGCGACTCGCTGGTTGGGCGTTACCAATCGGTTCAATGGAGGGGGAGTATTTTTGTCTGATTTATGACAGTCATTTGATTAGGAACACAATTGTTTCATTTTTTTTTAATTCTACATATTTTTCATTTGATCTACTATGATTTTCATATTGAAATATTGGGGGGGGGGGGGGGGGGTTGTATGGACTGATGGACTTGAATATTGGGGGGGGGTTACCTCCCCCCCATAAACTACGCCCCTGCTTACGAGTCTTTTGGATTTGAGTTTTTTGTTCTTTCTGTCAGTCCCATAGAGTCTATGCTGTCAGTTACGGAAAAAGAAAAGATTAGTTGTTTTGAGTCTCGGGTTTGAGTCTTTCATTCTTCCTGTCAGTCCCATGGAGTCTATGCTGTCAGTAACAAAAACAGAAAAGATTAGCTCTTTCGAGTTTGAGTCATTCGTTCTTTTGTCTCGTTACCTGTCACCGTATTGAACACTAGTTTACAACCTTTTTAGTAACAAGTTCTTTTTTTATATAATTCTCAGTTCATATCAGACATATACAAATATATTGACTATTCAAGTCTAACATCACAAATTCAAATAGACTATTACTAATTTTGAATCAACTGTATTTTATTTTCTCTATTGAGAAGTGTGTATATATGTCAGACACAGATGGATAATATGTTATATATGTCAGACACAGATGGATTAGTGCAAATGCAAAGTATTTATTTAGAGGTAACGGAAACAGGTGATACTTAGATGGATGTTGACACTCAGACGAAGGAGGTGAAGACGAAGATGGTTACAGGTGAGGGCTTCTAGGAAGGACAGGTAGTCGATGATGGGATCGGTGCAAGACCAGACCGTGAGTGTGAAGGTGAGGAGTGCTTATGTGTAGGTGTAAGAGGAGGGGGTACAGCACCATCACCAGGATCTGTGGGTGAAGAAGGGACATGTTCAGTGAAGGGCTTGAGCAGTGAAACATGAAATGAAGGTGATATTCTGTAGGTGGGAGGAAGGTGAAGGTGACCTCGTTCGGCTGCCTGTCTACCGTGAACAGTTTGCTGTACCGGGGACTCAGCTTATGGCAGGGCAGCCGGAGACGGACGTCCCTCATGGAAAGCCAGACCCTTTGGCCTGGCTGGTACCGCGGCGTGGGTTCGCGTTTGGCATCAGCGTGGTGCTTATGTCTCCGGACAGCCTGCTGGAGTTGCACGTACACTGACTCCCAGACCCTCTCGCTCTGACGGAACCAGTAATCCACCATTGGGACCTCCGAGGGCTCACCAGTCCAGGGGAAGAGCGGTGGTTGGTAGCCGAGGACACATTGGAACGAAGTGAACCCTGTGGTGGACTGCTAGAGTGAATTCTGGGCATATTCGGCCCAGGGCAGATACTGGCTCCAGCTCTCCTGATTCTGGTGGCAGTATACCCTCAGGAATCTCCCGATCTCCTGGATCTTCCGTTCAGTCTGGCCATTGGTCTGCGGAACGTAACCTGATGAGAGGCTGACGGATACCCCT
Organism: Pseudorasbora parva; assembly: GCF_024679245.1. Lineage (NCBI taxonomy): Eukaryota > Metazoa > Chordata > Actinopteri > Cypriniformes > Gobionidae > Pseudorasbora > Pseudorasbora parva. The sequence goes on from NC_090183.1 coordinate 21,165,406, forward strand.
AGGAGACGGAAGAAGGCGGTCCACACTCTAGAGATGAATTGGGGTCCTCGGTCGGAAACAAGAGTGCTTGGTGAAGAGTGCTTCCATGGTTTCCAATGCGGTAGGTAAACCTTTGAAGGGGATGAGTTTACAGGATTTTGAAAATCGGTCAACAACGACGAGGATACAGGTGAATCCTTTGGATGATGGCAGGTCAGTCATGAAGTCAATCCCCAGATGGCTCCAGGGACACTCGAGGATTGGAGGAGGGACCAGCTTGCCCTCGGGGAGTCTCCTAGGGGTGTTGGCAATGGCGCAGACTGAACATCCCTTGACGAATCGGGAGAAGTCCCAAGGCATGGCGGGCCACCAGTAATGGTGGCGAAGGAGCGAGAGGGTCCTTCTCCTGCCTGGGTGTCCAGAGCCCGGTGACGAATGAGCCAAGTCCAGAAGGGGCAGGCGATGGCGAGGCGGGACATAGAGGTGCCCTTCTGGACCTCCCAGCGGAGCAGGCTGCTGGGCGTTCTCCTGTTGAATCTGTTTGTGGAGCGCCCACTGGATCGGGCTGACAACCATGGCTGGAAGCAGGATGGTTTCAAGGTGCTCGGGGCTCAGGGTCGGCTTGGTGGAGCCGAGAAAGGGCATCCGCCCGGTTGTTCTGGTTCCCTGGCCAGTACATCACCTTAAAATTAAATCTGGTGAAGAAGAGGCCTGACAATGAATCAGCCTCTTGGCGTCACGAAGGTATTCAAGGTTAAGATGGTCGGTGATGACTTCAAATGTTCTGCTCCCTCCAGCCAGTGTCTCCATTCCTCCAGGGCGAGCTTGATCACCAGGAGCTCCCGGTTGCCAATGTCATAGTTCTGCTCTGGCGGGGATAGCTTCTTGGAGAAGGCACATGGATGGAGTCGTAAGGGTGTCCCCTGCCACTGAGACAGAACCAATCCGACCTCGGTCGATGAGGCATCCACTTTGACGATAAACGGAAGATGAGGATTGGGATTGACCAGGATCTGAGCGGACTGGAAAGCGTTCTTCAGCTGGTGGAAGGCCGATGGAGTGGCCGATGGAGTCCAGGACAGAGACTTGGGCCGGTTTTGGAGCAGAGAGGTGAGTGAGGAGCTGAGCAGGCTGTAATTCTTTATGAAGCGGCGGTAGAAGTTGGCGAATCCCAGTAAGCGCTGCAGCTCTAATTGGTGTTGGGCTGTGGCCAATGGGTGATGGTGTCCACCTTCCTCTGGTCCATCTTTACTCCATGGTTGTCCATAAGATGTACCCAAGAAACTGGACAGTGGAGACGTGGAACTCGCACTTCTCAAGCTTGAGATAAAGGTGATGGTCTCGGAGCTTCTGCAGGACTTGACAGACATGCTCCCTTGAATAGATGAAGATATTGTCGATATAGACAATGACAAACATTTAAGAATTCACGCAATACCTCATTCATGTGATTTTGGAAGACAGGTTGAGTTGGACAGCTCATCCGGCATCACCCGATATTCATAGTGACCTGAGGGAGTGATGAAGGCTGTCTTACACTTGTCTCCTTTGCGAATGAGGTTTGTAGGCACTTTTGAGATCGAGCTTGGAGAAGATGGTGGCCTCACAGAGTTGTTCTAGACCGGATGGGACCAGAGGAAGGTGATAACTAAACTTGACAGTCTGAGAATTCAGGTGACAGTAGTCAATACACTGCCGCAAGCCCCTGTCCTTCTTGGCCACAAAGAAAAAGCTTGAAGCGGCAGGGGAGGTCGATGGACGGATGAACCCTTGTTGTAGCGCTTCGTTCACGTACTCCTCCATGGCCTTCTGTTCCAGGATGGACAGAGGATAGACGGGGTACCCTTGGGTAGAGTAGCCCCGGGCAGGAGGTCGAGGGCCCAGTCCCATGGCCGATGGGGTGGTAGTTTGGTAGCCAACCGCTTACTGAAGGCATCCTGGAATGCCCGGTCAGCTGGGTGGATGGCCACATTGACGAGTTTCAGGACTCTCTACTGAGGTGGACTGGACAGGTAATGATAAAGGAACTGATGATAATGGACCTTTTCGGCGAGGACGATGAATACAACGATCAAAGCAGTTCTCACCCCATTGCAGGATCTCTCCGGTGGACCAGTGGATATGCGGCTGGTGTAATATTAACCAGGGGCGTCTCAGGATGATGTCCGCGTTTGACTCCTCCAGCACCATGAGCGTGATGGTTCTCTCATGCAGATGACCAACACGTAATGTAAGTGTGGGGGAGAAATGGCAGACATGACCTCGGCCCAGCGGTTTTCCCTGAATGGTGGTGATTCTGAGGTCGACAGGACAATGTTGACGTTGGGCGGTTAGCTTTTCGAGGGTTTGCTGACTGATGAAGTTTCCCGCCTCCCCGGAGTCAATGAGGGCTTGTGCTGCAACAGATGAGTGGGAATTACAAACGAATACTGGCGTCTTGGTAAGGTTTGCCGTTAAAGGAGGTAATTGGATGGTACTCACCGCTGGCCGAGTGGGTCGCACGGGGCAGGTTGTGATGCCATGTCCATCTTCCCCACAATACAGGCACAGATGTTGTGATATCCTGCATTGGCATTCAGTGTTGGTGAGATGGTATGAGTCGATCAGCATGGTTTCAGGTGCTGGAGGTGTGACAGATGTTTGAGCAAGCAGAGGATCGGCAGCGGGTAAGGAGAGGCCACAAGCAGATAACCGTTGAGGTACGCAGATGGTTTTCTGGATGAGGGCCTCCAAGCCAATGGCGTCCTCGTAGACCACAATGAGTTGCTTGATTTCAGTGAGGAGGCTGTGGCGAAAGTCGGTGACGAGGGCTGATTCATTCCATCGGTTCATACAGGCCAGCGTGCGGAAACGCAATGCATAGGAACTTGTTGTCTCTCGTTTGCCTTGGAGAATAGAAAACAGTTGATCATGGACAGATAATTCGGCAGTTTGTTGACCAAATACCTATTTTCACGAGTTCCCACTTACATCAAATTAAATAGAGTAAAGATTATGCGTATTTGGCGTGCTGTCCAGGGGAGGGCTCCGGGCTCGGATTTTTGCCCGAACCCAGAGTACCCCCCCCCCCCCCCCCCCGTGGTAAAGATACTCTATAACTAGACTGTAATGTTTTATGGATTGTGATAGCATCTAATGAGGGTTTATTAAATTGAAGTGAGGAGATGGGGTGGTGGAGGGATGCCAAAATGAAAATGGTCAACGAGAGGAGGTAAATCTGTAGTATAAGTACACCTCCTATCGTTGATCAGATTGATTAGCTTACCATGCTCCACCTGTGTTTAATTAGGTTTAATTATCTGACGTGCTCCTCTTGTTAATTAGGTTTGATTAGCTGACGGCTCCGTTGTTTAATTATCTGTTAGTGCTCCTCCCGAAATTAGTTAATAAAACTTCACTTCACGAGTTCCCACTTACATCAAATTAAATAGAGTAAAGATTATGCGTATTTGGCGTGCTGTCCAGGGGAGGGCTCCGGGCTCGGATTTTTGCCCGAACCCAGAGTATCCCCCAAAATGCAAGGAGTGGAGGACAGCCACCAGAAAAAACCCCAAATACGCAGAAAAATTGGTGGGCTGATAATTTGAGAGGCCTGGCTGCTAGACCAGGAGAGCCCGTGTTGCCTCGCTGCTTCGGGCGGACGGGTTCTACTGGCTAAAGGAAACTGGGCGTTGGAAGATCGATCGGGAAAGCTCTTGCCGCGTCTGAGGGGGGCCAGGCTCACTGCAACAGACGGGAAAGAACCCTACCGGACGATGGATGAGGAGAATTTTTGTAAAATTACCGATCGGGAGGGCCCCTTGCAACGTCTGAGGGGGGTCCGGCTCACTGCAACAGACGAGAAGCGAGCTCTTCCGGCTGATAAATGAGGAACATCCTCAAAATCAGAGAGGCCGATGGGAAGGCTCTTACAACATCTGAGGGGGGCCGGGCTCACTGCAACAGACGAGAAAAACCCTACCAGACGATAAATGAGGAGCGGCCTAGAATTTGGCGTACCGATCAGGAAGGCTCTTTATCGAGTCTGAGGGGGGCCTGGCTCACTGCAACAGACGTAAGACGAGCTCTTCCGGCTGATAAATGAGGAGCATCCTCAAAATCAGGGGGGCAGATTGGGAAGGCTTCTTACAGCATCTGAGGGGGGTCAGGCTCACTGCAACAGATGAAAAAGAAGACCCTACTGAACGATAGAGGAGGAGCAGCCTAGAATTTGGCGTACCGATCGGGAAGGCTCTCTACCAAGTCTGAGGGGGGCCTGGCTCACTGCAACAGATGTAAGATGAGCTCTTCCAGCTGATAAATGAGGAGCATCCTCAAAATCAGCAGGGTAGATTGGGAAGGCTTCTTACGGCGTCTGAGGGGGGCCAGGCTCACTGCAACAGATGGGAAAAAACCCTACCGGCCGATTAAATTAGGAGCGGTCTTGAATAAAATTACCAATCGGAAAGGCTCTTGCAACGTCTGAGGGGGGCCAGGCTCACTGCAACAGACGAGAAACAAGCTGTACCAGCTGATAATGAGGAGCATCCTCAAATCAGAAGGACCGATTAGGAAGGCTCTTGCAACGTCTGAGGGGGGCCTGGCTCACTGCAACAGACGAGAAAAACCCTGCCGGCCAATAAATGAGGAGCAACCTTGAATTTGACAGACTGATCGGGGAGGTTCTTGCAACGTCTGAGGGGGGCCGAGCTCACTGCAACAGACGAGAAACAAACCCTAACGGCCGATAAATGAGGAGCATCCTAAAATTAGAGTGACCGATCGGGAAGGCTCTTGCAATGTCTGAGGGGGGCCCGGCTCACTGCAACAGACGAGAAACAAACCCCCACCGACCAATAAATGAGGAGCATCCTCAAATTGGAAAGACCGATCGGGAAGGTTCTTGCAACGTCTGAGGGGGGCCGGGCTCACTGCAACAGACGAGAAACTAACCCTAATGGCCGATAAATGAGGAGCTTCCTCAAATTAAGATGACCAATCGGGAAAGCTCTTGCAATGTCTGAGGGGGGCCCGGCTCACTGCAACAAACGAAAAAACCTTACCGTCCGGAGAAAGAGCGCACAACGAGATACAAACCCCACCGACCAATAAATGAGGAGCATCCTCAAATTGGAAAGACCGATCGGGAAGGTTCTTGCAACGTCTGAGGGGGGCCGGGCTCACTGCAACAGACGAGAAACTAACCCTAATGGCCGATAAATGAGGAGCTTCCTCAAATTAAGATGACCAATCGGGAAAGCTCTTGCAATGTCTGAGGGGGGCCCGGCTCACTGCAACAAACGAAAAAACCTTACCGTCCGGAGAAAGAGCGCACAACGAGATACAAACCCCACCGACCAATAAATGAGGAGCATCCTCAAATTGGAAAGACCGATCGGGAAGGTTCTTGCAACGTCTGAGGGGGGCCGGGCTCACTGCAACAGACGAGAAACTAACCCTAATGGCCGATAAATGAGGAGCTTCCTCAAATTAAGATGACCAATCGGGAAAGCTCTTGCAATGTCTGAGGGGGGCCCGGCTCACTGCAACAAACGAAAAAACCTTACCGTCGGAGAAAGAGCGCACAACGAGATTCGACATGCGCGAAGTTTGAAAACCGTCGATCGGGGGCTCAAGCCGCATCTGACGGGAGATTAGAATCACAGCGTCAGATGAGTGAGCCCTACCAAATTGATAAATGGGGCGTCGAAATTAAAAAGAAAGACTGACCGAGGGGGCCCACCCAGCTTCCGCCAGGAGCAGATTCCTGGCATCAGATGAGTGGGTACTATCGGCCGACGGTACGGAGAAAGAGATGGGGAAACACCCGCCAGGAGAGCTTTCACTGCATTCGACGGGAGATCAATGCTCACTGCAATCGGAAAGGGAAGCTTCACCGGACGGAAAAGAAAAGATGGATAGTGACTGAGAGGCTCTGACGGCATCCGATGGGAGATTAAGACTCATTGCTCCCAATAGGGGAGCCTCGCCAGATGGATAAGGGAGAAAATTAGCCAGAGAAACTGAGCTCCTGTGGGAGCAGAGGGAACAGCACTGCTGTGGCAGTGGTGAAAATTAGTCAGAGAAACTGAGCTCCTGCGGGAGCAGAGGAAACAGCACTGCTGTGGCAGTGGAGAAAATTAGTCAGAGAAACTGAGCTCTTGCGGGAGCAGAGGAAACAGCACTGCTGCGGCAGTGGAGAAAATTAGCCAGAGAAACTGAGCTCCTGCGGGAGCAGAGGAAACAGCACTGCTGCGGCAGTGGTGAAATTAGCCAGAGAAACTGAGCTCCTGCGGGAGCAGAGGAAACAGCACTGCTGCGGCAGTGGAGAAAATTAGTCAGAGAAACTGAGCTCCTGCGGGAGCAGAGGAAACAGCACTGCTGTGGAGAAAATTAGTCAGAGAAACTGAGCTCCTGCGGGAGCAGAGGAAACAGCACTGCTGCGGCAGTGGTGAAATTAGCCAGAGAAACTGAGCTCCTGCGGGAGCAGAGGAAACAGCACTGCTGCGGCAGTGAAGAAAATTAGCCAGAGAAACTGAGCTCCTGTGGGAGTAGAGGGAACGGCACTGCTGCGGCAGTGGAGAAAGTTTAGCCAGAGTAACTGAGCTCCGTGTGAGCAGAGGGAGCAGCACTGCTGCTGCTGTGGAGAAAATTAGCCGGAGAAACAGAGCTCCTGTGGGAGCAGAGGGAACGGCACTGCTGCTGCTGTGGAGAAAATTAGCTGGAGAAACTCAGCTCCTGTGGGAGCAGAGGGAACAGCACTGCTGCTGCTGTGGAGAAAATTAGACGGAGAAACTCAGCTCCTGCGGGAACTGAAGGAACGGCACTGCTGCGGCAGAAGAAAAAAAATGGTTGAACAGACAAATGGAGAAACATGTTTGTATAACCAACTGAGACTTTTGAAATTACTGCTTGATTATTGCAGAATGCTCCTTTTAACTAGTATGAAGGAAATAACATATACTCCCTCACAATTGTGTGCAACAAATTACGATATAATCGTAGTACAGAAGCCTTGTCATTGTATGCATTTACTTGGCATAAACGAGAACTAATCATAATTGTGAACTGCTCTGAAATAAAGCGTTGTTGTTGTGAAGGCTGTAGAACGCACAGATTCTGAATGTGAAGCTCACGTTTATTTAATGAAATCATGTCCTTTGAGGTTTGCGTAATCGTGATATACGTTTTCTTTCCCCAAAATATAAGATGGCTTAAAATAATAATTATTATGCTATACAATATAGCCTACTGTAAGAAATTTGTGTTATATTTAGGAAAACAGGAGCTCCAAATTGGATTGTATTTCATGAAATGCAGCTCGTCTTGCTTCGTCCGGATTCTGACTTTCAGTTTGCAAAGTCTCTGTCCAGATCAAACTGAATGAAGGTTAGGTTCGTTTCTTGTGCGAAAGCGTTCTGTATGGTTTGAATTATCTGACCATTTACAGGAGGTTCCTTTTTATGTTGATGTAATGTTAAAAGCCTTATAGAAAGCCTTCTTTAGGTGAATTTTGTTTGTATGAATGGCTACAACTTCTAAAGATTTTTTATTTTATTTATTTTTTATTTTATTTTTTTATTTTTTTTATTTATTTATTTACTTTTACACGCAACCACCAATATTTCCACTTCTGGTGTCATTATAAATGTAGTACTAGTGAAGTAATTAGATGTGCTTAGTTTTCACAAAAGCTCTCTCTGTTTGCTGCAGATCATTAAACTGTTACACTGCCTTAGAAGTCTGTCCAAAATCATTGACAAAACGCTGCTTTACAAGCCATGTCTCGTAAGGCAGTGAGGCAAAGAGTCAGCTGGCTAAGTTTTTGGGAGTTACTCGCCCGAGTGACAATGCGCTGACGTCAGACGCACGTTCGTTTACGAGCCGATCAATGTCAAGAAGCAGCACACTACAATAGTAATGGGAAGTTCGGATCCTTTTTACTGATACGGATCTTTGAATCTTGTTCAGCAAAATGGACGAATCTTTTCTAAGTGATCCCGTTAATTTAAGCAGAATCTAATTAAAATGTTACATGTTACATTTTCCAGCACGTTTAGTACTTCCCTGTACAGAACATATGCGCGTGCTCGGTAAACAAATGAACGAATCGCTCTCTGAGAAAACTCGTTGTTCAAAAGATTCGGATTAAAGATTCATACAATGAATGAATCGTTCGTACACAGCATCACTACAGCAGGACGCAGTATGTCATGTAAGTTCTTTAGTGCACTCGCACAATTTGCAATGTGAAAGCAAACAAAACTAACCCAACATGTAAAAATGAATCAAAACATGAGCTTCAGTTCAGACCCCGGTGCGGACTTTAAGGTGTGGAAATGCCATGAGTCGCAAATGCTTGTAAGAAGGTTGTACTCACTGTGTCCCTGTGTGACCGAGCTCATATGGGCGTCAAGTTGAGACGCATTGAATCAAGGGAGAGCTGGTTCCGACTAGTGGCTTGTCTTTTTTGTGATGTACGCTGTAGCATTGTCATTATCTGAGTGATGTAGCCTCAAAATATCTGTACATTCACTTTCCCAGAAGTATAATTATTTGTTTATCGCCACGGTCACCGCGTGCGCGTCCATGATGTACGTATTCTCGTGGATTAAAAGTAATGTAGGCAAAGTACACAGCGATTGCAAGCTTGAGGTGTGCCAGTAATACATTCATTATTTAAGATCGTTTTCTATTTCTTAAGTCAGAAACTGTTGTAGTTTAATGTTGCAAGTCTCTGCAGTGTGCATTCTTTGATGAACGAGTGCTGCTTTTGCAGTTGACTCTGTTGTCGTGGTTCCAAAAATGCAACGTTATTAACATGCTTTTAGGACATTGATTATTGAAGTTGTTCATCGATTAGAATTGTTAGAAGACAAAATGCCAATTGTGTTTCGTAGGGAAAAGCAGAAATCTTTTACCATGAATGCTGATGAAGCGGTATGAGTTGAGTTTATAAATAGCTTAAACTTTTGTTAGGAAAATTCTTGTTTCTTGTGCATTTGGAGTTAGCCTAGCAGCGTGAGTGTGCAGGTGGGGCGACCTGCCTGAAGCCATCCATGCCAAAATGAAAATGGTCAACGAGAGGAGGTAAATCTGTAGTATAAGTACACCTCCTATCGTTGATCAGATTGATTAGCTTACCATGCTCCACCTGTGTTTAATTAGGTTTAATTATCTGACGTGCTCCTCTTGTTAATTAGGTTTGATTAGCTGACGGCTCCGTTGTTTAATTATCTGTTAGTGCTCCTCCCGAAATTAGTTAATAAAACTTCACTTAGATGAGTGCAGAAGGCAGTGGCTGAGTCGATGACGGGGGTATTCCGCAGGGCTCAGCCTGAAAGTAATGAGATGATAAATGCCACCCAGCCTCTCTCACTGTGAAACAGATGGGAGTTTGCTTCCATATACAGGCAACATTGCAAGAGTAACCCGCTGCAATTCTCCGCCGCGCCACTGTAGGTCACTGGTCGGGCCATGGGACTTACGCAGGCTGTTGATGAAGTAACGGTTGCCGGTGGTGCAGGTGATGACACGCTAACTTGAGTAGCAGTTGAGGGAGTGTCGTGAACCAGTGAGGACCATACAGTGTGAACCACCGCGGTGAAGTGGTCTGCAGTGCGGTTCCCGCCTGTGTCCGAAGAGTTCTGCATTTGGTCTGGTCTTCTGTCATACACAGACAAGGACACAGATGGATTAGTGCAAGTGCAAAGTATTTATTCAGAGGTAACGGACACAACAGCACAACGAGACTCCGTTTCTGCTGCGCAGTCCCTTCAGGACAGGGACTGGCTAGCCTACAGCATGGTTTACCTACATGAGCGGGACCCCTCCCAAATGCTGGCTCTTCTTCCCTCGAGAAGAAGGCCAAGCGAGAGCGGAGCGTCCTCAGTCGGAAAAACGCTCGCAGTTTGCGCAGGAAGCCCCCTCGAGAACCTCCCGCGCGTGCTCTTTCCCCAGGCAGAGCACACAAAGGGTGTGCGTGTCCCCAGGCGTGAGAAACCTGGGACACGGATCAGCGCACTTCCTGTACGCTCCCTTGGATTTACGTGTGCACTTCATTTCACTTTAGAAAGACTTTCTAGCGAACCAGACAAAACAGTCCCTGAAGACGAAAGGATGTTGTCATGTTGGCACGGTGCCTTTTTATACTTCCTGGTCGCACGGTGATGACATCACCAGCTGCCGACGGTCAGTAGGATTGTGATTTGATAGCGATTTCAGACACCTGTCACGCTGAAGGCATTCCCCGTAGCGTCAGCTGACGCAGCGCGAGTTCCCTTTCGAAAGGGAACACACACACTCTCAGTCACGGTCTGGTCTCGTCTATAGAGAAGGTACTAATGCTCTCTGTTTTACCTCAGGACTCCCGCATTGATCTCCAACGTCTCTTGTCAAGTCTCCCTGTGTTTCTAGTCCAGTGTGTGTGTCCAGCGGACTCACCATTGATTCTCTCCAGCGATACCCATTCCCTCACGAAGACATCCCAGTCAGCAAATTTCCTTTGGCCCAGATCTGGCCCAGATAAACAGCTTAGATGTGGCCCAGATTAGTTTGTGTTTGCCGGCCAAGGTCTGGCCCACTTTTTCTTTACCACAGCTCAGCCAAAGCAGTGCCATAATTCCACCAAACAATACAATTGTATGTGGCCCTTTTAGTATGGTTGAGTTTTGTTAAAATCTAACGGCCCTTATGTGGCCCACATGCAACTTTGAGCATTATGTAATAGTCTTATTAACTCCATGGTAAATACAACACAACAAAAATGTGTTCAATAATTTACTTTTGACAAATGTTTACAGTCACTCAGAAACCATTTATATTAATATAGATAACATTCAAAGAGTCTAGACTTAATTTTACACCAAATTTCAAGTGTGTATTATGCTTAACTAGCAATGAGAGTTAAAGTAGAAGGTAGGGGGGAATCACAGTAACTTACTAAAGATAACAAACAACAACTTCACAAGGTAAATAAAGTCTCTAATTGTAAAGAACCGCTCTGAGACAGAAGGTAGGAGATCCAAATGCAGTATTTATTAAGAGGGTAATCCACAATCATAGTCAAAAACAGGCAAAAGGTCATTCACAAGCAAACAGTCCAAAAAGGCAAAAAAGACAGGTGAGACAGACAAACGGGTAATCTGGGAAACTGGCAAGAAATCCAACAAACCAAGTGACATGAAACTGAGGAAAATGCTCAGAAATGCAGTGTACACAAAACAAGACATTGCAGTAAATAACAGAGATAACCAGGCGGAAAACAGGATAATGAGACACAGGTGAAAACAGTGAGTGATAATGAGTCCGGGCAAAGGATAATGGGTAATGTAGTTTATGATAGAATGACAGTCCGGATTGGAGTGCCCCCTGGTGGTGAGCACGGGCACTCACACTGGAGAATTGTGACACTAATCAGTGTTGGAAGTGTGTTGCTGGGATTCGCATTGTTTCAACTGACTGCACCTGCAATAAAAAGTTACATTTAAATAATATTAACAGCAATACAACCTGGAAGCTATGTCTGCATAATTATGATTAAAATAAATGTTAAACTAAAGGGATAGTTCAACCAAAAATACAATTCTGTCATTTATTGTCACTTTTTTAATCAATGTAATGCATCACTAGCCAGGTTAAGATTAGATTTTATTGATTTATTAATTTATTTCTTGCACACACACACACACACACACAAAAAACATGTATGTATATATATATATATATATATATATATATATATATATATATATATATATATATATATATATATATATATATATATATATATAAATACATACATACATACATACATACATACATACATACATACACACACACACACAATAAATCCTGAAGAGCAGCATGAGGGCGAGTAAATAACAGAATATACATTTTTGGGTTAAACATCCCTTTTATACGGAAGCCCTGAACGGCCATGGATAATATTTTTTTTTCTGTGTTATGTCGGGATCACGAGTTAATTATCTTGTGATCTCAAGATAACAAAAGTTGTTTTCTCGTGATAACGACATAATTTTCTCGTGATCTCGAGATAACAAAAGTTGTTTTCTCGTGATAACGACATAATTTTCTCGTGATCTCGAGATAACAAAAGTTGTTTTCTCGTGATCACGAGTTTCATTCTGAAATACTGCACTGCACCCAGAGTCTACTGTTGCTGTAGCAACGAACGTACTCGGTTACTTTCGTAACCTCGGTTCCCTGAGAGAGAGGAACGAGTATTACGTATGGGAAAAACTCCTTTTCTCGAGAATGTGAAGCAAAACTTTATTAATAAAGGTATCTATGTAAAGCGCAGTGAGCTGCACGGCCATAGCCCAGCGCGAGGAGCGCTCTGATTGGCCGGGCCGCGGCAACTGCAGGAACCTATGGTGAGGCGGCTGAGAGGAACGAACCAATGGGGGGCGTTCCAGAAGCCCGCTGAAAAAGGTGCTTATATTTGCATACAGGAGGCTATATAAGACCCTAATTCGCCATAGCTGTCAGGTTTTAAGATCGACTGAAGCGATACCTGAGAAGCATAAACACGGCACGGAACGTAATACTCGTTCCTCTCTCTCAGGGAACCGAGGTTACGAAAGTAACCGAGTACGTTCCCTTTCGAGAGAGGTTCCTCGTATTACGTATGGGAACACAATGTAAAGCGCCGTGTGTGCTGACTGACCCAGTATACCCAAAGCACATGTAATAAACCCCCGAGACACCGACACAGGCGGCTTATAAGGGGAATGAAGAACCGGAAGAGTCGGTTCGTTTGAACAGCTGATCGGACATAGTCGGATCTTATGATGAATGAATAGTGCTTAAGGACTAATGTGTACAGGCCAAAACGTAAGGAAATCTGTTTGCCAGGGTCAAGATAGAGCCTAGATGGAGAGAAGCCCTGCTTGTAGAGCTGGAACCTCCAACTTGTAGAATCTGATAAAAGTGGACGGAGAGGCCCAGCCTGCCGCCGCACAGATATCTTCCAAGAAATGCCACACGACCAAGCCCAAGATGAGGCCATGCCTAGAGGAGTGGGCTTAAATGCCTGTAGGACAGGTTAGGTCCTAGACCTATATGCTAGTGGGACTGCATCCACTATCCAGTGTGAGAGTCTGTTTCATGACAGCACAAACTTTAGTGCGGCCACCGAAGCAATGAAGAGCTGATCCGACTGCCTGAAGGGGGCGGAGCGCTCTAGATACAATCTCAATGCAATGACTGGGCAGAATAGGTTTGCGTCTTATTCTTTTTGAGACGCGGGTTAAGCAGTGAAAAGACCTGCATACTGAAGGGGTTGATAGCACTTTCAGCATAAAACCATGCCTCGGTTTGAGCACAACCTTGAAGTTGCTGGACCCAAACTCAAGACAGGAAGGGCTCACGGAGAGTGCAGGTAAGCCACCCACTCGCTTAACCGAGGCCACAGCCAGCAGTAAAACGGTTTTGAGTGATATGTGCTTCAAGCTCGTGGTCTGACGTGGTTAGGAGGGGGAACCCTTCACGGCCTCCAAAACCATGGCGAGGTCCCAAATAGGGACCGAGGTAGGGGCAAGGCGGGCTGAATCTCCTGGCCCCTTTAAGAAAACACACAATAAGATCACTTTTCCCTAGTGAATGTGCCGTGATCGGAGCGTGGCTAGCTGCTATGGTGGAGACACACACCCCGAGTTTGGAGGGGGGACGACCCGCGTCCATTAGCTCTTTGAGAAAGCGAGCAGTTCCCCCAGTTCGCATGAGTGTGCGTCGATGTTTCGCGTAGCACACTGGTTAGAAAACCACTGACCACTTCAAAGCAGAGCTGCCAGATAGCAGGGGCTCTAGCTTCCGAAATAGTGTTCATAACTTGTCAGAGAGGTTCCCGGATACCGTTGATGGGCCATACGTGGAGGGCCCACAGCTCGGGATTGGGATGCCAGATCTTCCCTTTTGTTGGCGGAATAGGCCATGGGGCTGTGTCTGACAGCTGAAACAGTTTGGAGAACCAAGTGCGGTTCTTCCAAAGTGGGGCTATTAAAAAGCACAGGCTTGCAGCTGGATCGCGATCGGAGGGAGCATATAGAGGGAGTCTGGGCCAACATGGGCCAGGGCATCCCTGCATTTGCAGAAAAAATATTGGGCAGCGTGTGCTGTGCGAGCTGAATTGTTTGCGGGTAAAGGGACCATCCCCCTGGGGACATGGGTCCTCTGGATAACATGTCCGGACCCTGATTCAGAATACCTGGCACGTAAGCCGCCCTTAGGGAGCTCAGATTGTGCTCTGCCCATAAAAGGAGATGCTTAGCCATGCAGTGAAGAGAGTCTGATCTCGGCTGCCCTAGCGATTCTATGTACGTTATCAAGACGTGGTGGTTCTTATGCCGTAAGACGCTCGTAGAGTCTTGAGTCTATGACAATGACTGTACTGATAAGCCTGCCCCTCGAAGGCGAATCTAAGAATGGCCTGTAGTGGGGGTGGGGGGTTATCGTAACGTGAAGTATGCATTTTTCAGATCTATTGAGAAAAACCCAATCCCCGGGGCGAATGTGCGCGAGGATTTGTTTCACCGTCAGCACCTTGAAACGAGCGTGTCATAAGTGCTTTGTTCAGATGCCTGGAAAATGGGCCTGAGACCGCCATCCATTTTCGGCATGAGGAATTAGCGACAGTAAAAACCTGACTCGCTAGCGTCGGGTGTACTGTTTCCGCCTCTCTCTCCTTTAACAGTTTCAATGCCTCAGCGAGAAGCACGTGACTGACGCTGCTTCTTACTGAGGGCTCGACCATGGCTTGAATCGCGGGGTCTGCGAGCAAAACTGTAGCGAGAACCTCGTTTTATCTGTTCAACACCCAATATTATATACCAGGAATGGCCTGCCAGGCCTGGGCTCGTGAAGCCAGGGGTTGAATTAGATTCGGGGGCTGGCCGCTTAGTAATAGGGGCCTGTTAGCCGGGTTGCTTGTGCTGTAACACTGCTTGTAACACTATGGGGATAGTGTTAGTTTTAGCGGTGCAGGCTTTGCAGTGGGCGCGCGCCTCACATTTATATTGTGTGTGCGAGAGTGAACTTTGTGAAAAGTGCTTGGGTGCAGGAGTGCAGACTGTAAAGTGGGCACATTTCCTACATAGAAAGCTCTTTTGTGTGTAGTGTAAACAATGTGCAGTGGCGCACAACCTACGTAGAATACCCACGGTGCAAACCAGTGAGCAAATCCACAGGGGTAAACGCACACAGCATCAGGTTGCAGACGAGCGTGTTTAACACAGGCTAGTTGACTGCAATATTTCATCTCCAGTCACTTAACTTAAGGGAACTGGGAGAATGTAAGGAAGTGCGGGTGGTATGTGAGCCATTCCACAATGCCGTTATGCTCTAGTCTAGACTGAAAGCGCGCATGCAGACAAGCGTGTTTGACCACAGGCTAGTTGACTGCAATAAGGCTAGTTGACTTTATATGGTGTAATCCGGCCGCGGCGGGATTTATTTGTGATTTTGTGAGGCTGAATTAACAGTGCTTATGTAGGGGTGCACACTGTGTAGTGGACACTTTGTCTACAGTGTAAAAACCTATCCAGCAGCCTGAATAAAGGGGACTGGAAGTGATAGAGTGAAAAAAGGGCTTGGCTTGGCAGCCATTTTCCGACGCCCTTATGCTCTGACAGTGAGCGCGTGCTATGACGTAAGTCGCGCTCTAGTCAGCAACGCGCTGTGGAAGGGGCGCGCGCTATCATGACAAGGCAGCCATTACAACTTCCTTGGGAGTAAGCGCGCGCTGCAGCGACATTGTTCTTGACATACTCAACAGCCCGAGCTCGCTCGTCTAACTTACTCTAGTATTCTCTGTCCTCAGCGCTTCAGCACGGCGGCAATAGAATGAGCACGGCGAGAGCTTCAGCTCGAGTTAGTTTATTCACTCTAGTATTCTCTGTCTGCGGCGATAGTGACTGAACGAGAGAATAGGAAGCGTGAGGATAAACTCTGTCCGCAGCGCTTCTAGCACGGCGAGAGCTTCGGCTCGAGTTTGTTTATTCACTCTAGTATTCTCTGTCCGCGGCGACAGCGCGACTGAACGAGAGAATTGGAAGCGTGAGGAAAAACTCTGTCCGCAGCGCTTCTAGCACGGCGAGAGCTTCGGCTCGAGTTAGTTTATTCACTCTAGTATTCTCTGTCCGCGGCGATAGAGCGACAGAACGAGAGAATTGGAAGCGTGAGGAAAAACTCTGTCCGCGGCGCTTCTAGCACGGCGAGAGCTTCGGCTCGAGTTAGTTTATTCACTCTAGTATTCTCTGTCCGCGGCGATAGAGCGACAGAACGAGAGAATTGGAAGCGTGAGGAAAAACTCTGTCCGCGGCGCTTCTAGCACGGCGAGAGCTTCAGCTCGAGTTTGTTTATTCACTCTAGTATTCTCTGTCCGCGGCGACAGCGCAACTGAACGAGAGAATTGGAAGCGTGAGGAAAAACTCTGTCCGCGGCGCTTATAGCACAGCGAGAGCTTCGGCTCGAGTTTGTTTATTCACTCTAGTATTCTCTGTCCGCGGCGACAGCGCGACTGAATGAGAGAATTGGAAGCGTGAGGAAAAACTCTGTCCGCGGCGCTTCTTCAGCATGGCGAGAGCTTCGGCTCGAGTTAGTTTATTCACTCTAGTATTCTCTGCCCGCGGCGACAGCGCGACTGAACTAGAGAAGAGGGAGAGTGAGGAAAAACTCCGTCTGTCCGCGGCGCCTCCTCAGCGCGACGGTATAGTGACGAGAGCTTCGGCTCGAGTTCGCCTATTCACTCTAGTATTCTCTGTCCGCGGCTGTAGCACGACGGAACGAGAGAAGAGTGAGGACAACTCTGTGGCAGCGGCGGAAGAAGAGCCGCGGCGGCGGCAGAGTGAAGAGAGCTTCGGCTTGAGTGTGCTCATGTCCTCTAACATTCTCTCTTTCCGCGGCGCTATTCAGCGCGACAGAACGAGAGCAGAGGGAGAGTGAGAAGAGATCCGTCTTTCCGCGGCGCTAAACGACGCGGCGGAACGAGAGAGTCCTCGAATAGAACAAGCCTGTAAGCTCTAGAAGTGGCGTTGCAGCGGCAACACACACACAAACACATACAACACTCAACATAGACACAGTATAAAGGATATATAACGCCGGATGGCGCAGCTGGAACGCAGGTGGCTGAAGGCGGAGACTCGGAGGGAATCCGGCATCTTCAGGGCTGCAGGAATGTTCCGCTGGTTGCCTTTTCGACGGCGGTTTGCTTGATTCCGGAGGTCAGCGAAGGTGTCGCTGAAGGAGATAAAATCTGACACCTATGGCGAATTAGGGTCTTATATAGCCTCCTGTATGCAAATATAAGCACCTTTTTCGGCGGGCTTCTGGAACGCCCCCCATTGGTTCGTTCCTCTCAGCCGCCTCACCATAGGTTCCTGCAGTTACCGCGGCCCGGCCAATCAGAGCGCTCCTTGCGCTGGGCTATGGGCATGCAGCTCACTGCGCTTTACATAGATACCTTTATTAATAAAGTTTTGCTTCACATTCTCGAGAAAAGGAGTTTTTCCCATACGTAATACGAGGAACCTCTCTCGAAAGGGAACACAACTTTCACGGGCATCTGATCAAAGGATAATTAGATCACGAGAAAACAACTTTTGTTATCTTGAGATCACAAGATAATTAACTTGTAATCACGACATAACAAGACAGAAAAAAAATATTATCCATGGCCGTTCAGGGCTTCCGTACTTTTAGGTTATAGACGCGAACAAAAAGATGTCGTTCCCCTCAAAAGATCTCATGGCCACAACACACTCGCTTCCCAAAAGTTACTATATGTCATGGCCGCAACAAAACTAAACCCGGGTGCACACTGTCAGATTTATTATGGTCATTCACGATTGTTCCTTGTCAGGCTGTACAAACATAATCAGTGCAGTGCAAGATTAAGATTGTCATAAATGTCAGACTGTACGATAGTCGAGGTGTGTTAAAAAACAGACGCACGCAAGAAAACAAGTCCGGAGTTTTAAATCATCAATCAATGACTCGTTTGGTGACATAAACACTAAAACATAGATAGACAATGCAACAGGTAGACGGCATGCCACATACACCGGCGCCATCTTGCCCCTTGTTTTTGTTTATGTAACTTTAGAGATGGCCCCTAGATCTGCAGATATCGAATGACCATGTCAAGCCAGCTTTACTCCAGTTAATTTCACCTGTAGTAAGTACGTCTGGCCAGTAGGAATGTACTACAAACTTTGGAACGTAAAAAGCCTTTTGATGCTTTACTGTGAATTTGCAGACAGTCCCTAAAGCAGTCTAAGCGGATACTTTACCTCGCTAAATTAGGTACTGCTCCTTTAAGGCGGAAGAGCGAGCTGTAAATGTTGCATGGATGCGTTCTAAATTTCTGTTGCTCTTTGCTGTGGAGTGTTTAACTGCCCCATGAGTGTGAGGGATTTACGGTGATAATAAACCCCCTTTGAAAGGTCTGATATGTGAGTTTGCTTCACTTGGCTGCAACCATTCAGGCCAGCTAATCGGCCTCTCTGTGTGAAGCGTATAATACAACATACAATATTAAGCACAATAAAGAAAACATTGTCATTTTTAATAAGAATTTGCTTTGGCATGAATTTATGCAATTTATTGTGAACTGCTCTGAACTGAAGCATTGGTGAGCAACCCGTAGAACTCTCAGAATCTGAAATGTGAGGCCCACATTATCAGCTGGTTCCAACTAGTGGCTGATCGTTTGGCGTAATGCGCTTTGTATTGGCATCTTTTAGTGATTTAGCTTTACCAGCAAGTAAAATTATATTAATAGTTCATCACCACAGCAGCCTTGTGGGGGTCCATGATGAACACAATTGTCGTGTGTGAAAAGTATCTGTCTGTAATACGCAGAGGCGGCAATCGCAAGAAAGATTAATGTTTGCCTGTAACAAATTATTTAAGATAATTTTCTATTTCTGTTGTAGTTTCCCCTGTTGCAAGTCTGCAGTGTGCACTTTTTACACTGTCCGAGCATGACTCTGTCGTCATTTTTGATTCATTTATTTATTTATTTTCTAAAACAACCCCGCTGTTAACATAACTTAGAACAATGATTAGACTTTAGAAGACAGAATTGCAATTGTGAATCGTAGCAAACACAATCAAATTCAGAAAAAGCAGATTTGGTTTTACCGTGAATACTGATGGAAGCGGCCGAAATGGCTTAGAACTCTGTAAGGATTTTTTTTTTAGCATTGTAGAATTGCTTCGAGCTGTTAGAGCGATCTATACAGCGTAGGCAGGCGAGGCGACCAGCCGGAAAAGCCATGCATGCTAAAATGAAAATGGTCAGCGAAAGAAGGTAAATCTGCTATCTACACACCTCTTATTGTTGATTAGTATGACGTGCTCCACTTGTGTTTAATTAGGTTTAATTATCTCCTCCCCAAATTTTGTTAATAAAACATCAGTATTTTTTAAAGTTTAGTTCACCCAAAAATGTAAGTTCTTAAAATGACTCTCATGTCGTTCCAAACCCATAAGACATTCATTCATTTTCAGAGCACAACAAATAAAGCTTTAATATGTGTACTATAATTACTATGTGAAATAAGTACTAATAAACAGTTAATATAGTAATTGATATAGATACTGATATAGATTTCTATATTTATAATTTTGTTGACTAAAATAACCAGCTCATGGCAGACAACTTGTGACAAAAGAGTGACCTAAGTGATGCGATTTAGAAGTAGCGTAAGCTTCGATGTCTCTCTGGGCAACAAAATCAAGCTCTTCTCTTATATCGAATCCTCTTTAAATTCAAATTCATGACCAGTGTTTTTTTTTCCTCTATTCTCTGCATATCCACATTCGTCAATACATCATGCTTCAGGTCAGAGGTCACTCTTTTGGCGGAAGTAGAAGTGCACGTTTGACTGCCAGAAGATAGATATTTTAGTCTATAAAGTCAAAAATATGGATATTTTTCTAATAAAAAATTAATAGCTTCTCTTCAGAAAGTCTTTATAAAAATATTGGTAATGCTTTAGATTATGGCCCGGAAAGTACTGCATAATTAAAGTAAATTTACAGCATTACTTTCGGTAATTATAGTGTAACTATTAAGTAAGTATGTGTAGGTACAAGGGAACAATATGTAATATTTGGGGAATAAAGGGGTACTATCAGTAAAAATAACAAATTATTTATACTGTAAGTATTTTTTCATTAAGGGGTAATTATACTGTAAGTATTTTTTAATTAAGGGGTAATTCTCTGTATAGTTACGGGGTAAGTATGAATGTGCGGGCTGTAAATTAAAGTGGCTCTTGTTCCCCTCTTGTTTCATGTAGTTATAGGGTAAATAGAATAAAAACACATACACGATCTGATATCACTCATAAATATTTATTTGAAAAACAACTTAATTCAAAACAGATTTATAACACTTATTCGTTTTTTTTTAAATAAACTTTTCTTTTCAAATGATAACGTCCTGACAGAAAGAGGCACGTTTTGTCCCTTTCTCTTTCTTTTCTTTTCTTGTTCCACTTCTTCATTTTCGTTATTTCCATTGATGGATGTTAGGAGGAAATTATTTAAGTGAGTATGCTGAATTGAACTGAATCTTGCCCATGTTGCCCATGTAATGTCCCATGTTTTTTTGACATTTTTTATTATTATTTACAAACACTTATCGTTTAACTTCGGAAGACATTGATTCATCCATTGGGATTGTATGGATTACTGTAGTTATTGCTGTATGTGTTGTTTGATGCCTTAACGCTTAGAAACCCAAGTGAGTTTTGTGTTCATCTGAGGAAATAAAGTCGTATACATCTCGGACGGCATGACATTTCTGTATTTTCAGTGTAACAGTTACAGAATACTAGCTAGAGACATGTGGGATCCTCCTTAAGATTCATCTGTGGCAAGGAAGAAAAAGAACAGGAACAAGAGGAGGATGAAGCCAAGCAAGAGAAATAAATGTGTTCTAAATCTGTGTTACGGTACAGGGTCTACGGAGACAAGATGGTGAGCTATCAGGTTTATTGAGCAACCAGTAGAGATAATAACTTGACGGAGTGCAGATATGCTGGTGATGGTTCTGGCCTGTGATTCTCAGGGTGCATTTGGAGATCGTAGGAGGATTCGCAGGAGAAGAACAAAGGAGAACACTCAACACACACACGCTGGACACTGGAGATCGCTAGAGACTGGGTAGAAGACACTGGAGACGGGTAGGTAACATCGAGGGAGTCCTTAAGGTAAGCAGAAGAGGTTAGTACCTTTCTCAAATGAGACTTGACAGTGAGCGTGCGTGTGCCTTTTGTGCTCCTGGTGATTGTGGTGATGATGGGTTGCAGGTGTGCGTGATTAGTACTCTGGTGAAAGCGTGCGCTGGCGTGTCTGTGACAATCTGTTCTAAAAGCGTTTTTATTTTTTATTTTTCATTTTTTTAAATAAATGTTTCCAAGTGAAATTATATTTATTGTACTTACCCTGTAATTACATGATACAAGAGGGGAAAAAGAGCCACTTTAATTACAGCCCGCAGATTCATACTTACCCCGTAACTACACAGATAATTACCCCCTAATTAAAAAATACATATAGTATAAATAATTTGTTACATTTCCTGATAGTTACCCCTTTATTCCCCCAATATACACAATGTCAAGTATAATTTGAGTGTTTAATTTTGTGTTGAAATAAAAGTGTTTGTAAATTTGTGTATGTCATTGATTGAAATCATATATGGTTAATGTATGTTGTAATATTGACTGAAATTATGTATGATAATTATATGTAGTTTATATGTATGACCAGCTATACATATAAACTAGTTTATATTAGCTAACACACCATTTCCCTATTAAAAAAATATGAAATCTGTATGAAAAGCATATAAACAAATGACACAAAATGTAAATAAATCCTATATGACTTTAATTTGACTAGCATGTGATTCAGTATAAGAACTTTATGTGATTCGTATATGAATATTAGGTATTTTCTTCAAATACCATATACCATTGCATACTGTTTATGTCAGACACAGACGAGGACACAGATGGATTAGTGCAAGTGCAAGGTTTATTAACAGAGGTTTCAGACACAGGTGATACTTAATGGAATGGTGACACTCAAACGAAGGACGATGAAGGTGAAGACGATAAAGGTGAAGACGAAGATGATGATGATGATGATGATGATGATGATGATGATGATGATGATGATGATGAAGATGAAGACGGAATACAGATGAAGGTTTCTAGGCAGGACAGGTAGTCAAAGATGGGTTCGGTGCGAGACCAGACAATGGGAGTGATGGTGAGCCGGGTTTATATAGTGGTGACTGGTGATGGTGCCCAGGTGTTTAGAATGATGATGATGGGGAACGAGTGGGCGTGGCAGTGACCGATGATAGTGAGGGCGTGACAGTACCCCCTCCTCCACGGGCGGCTCCTGACTGGGACGGGCGGCGACGCTCAGGGTAGTCTTGGTGAAACTGAGTGAGGAGATTGGGGTCCAGCACATCGTTCCTGGAGATCCAGGAAGACTTGTTGGAAGACTTGGGTGAAGAGTGCCTCCGCGGTTTCCAACGCGGTAGGTAAGCCTTTGAAGGGGATGAGTTTGCAGAATTTAGAAAATTGGTCGACAACGACTAGGATACAGGTGAAAACTTGGGATGATGGTCGCTCATGAAGTTGATCCCCAGATGGCTCCAGGGTCTCTCAGGGATCAGAAGAGGGACCAGAGCCCGGTGAAAAATGAGCCAAATCCAGAAGGGGCGAGGCGATGGTCGAGGCGGGCGATGTTGGGCATTCTCCTGTTGGATGATCTGCTCGTGAAGCGCCCACTGGATAGGGCTGGCGACCATGGGTGGAGGGAGGATGGTTTCAAGGTGCTCTGGCTCAGGGTCGGCTTGGTGAAGACGAGAAAAGGCATCCGCCCGGTTGTTCTGGTTCCCTGGATGGTACGTCACCTTTAGATTGAATCTAGTGAAGAAGAGGGCCCAGCGGGCCTGACGATGATTCAGCAATTTGGCATCTCGAAGGTACTCAAGGTTTTGATGGTTGGTGAGTTAGTGATAGCTTCTTGGAGAAGAAGGCGCATGGATGGAGTCGTCAGGGTGTCCCCTGCCGCTGAGACAGAACCACTCTGACCCCGGTCGATGAGGCATCCACTTCGGCGATAAAAGGAAGATGAGGATTGGGGTGGACCAGGATCGTAGCGGACTGGAAGGCGTTCTTCAGCTGGAAGGCCTCCGTGGCCGATGGAGTCCAGGACAGAGACTTGGGCCGGTTCTGGAGTAAAGAGTTGAGTGAGGAGCTGAGCAGGCTGTAATTCTTTATGAAGCGGCAGTAGAAGTTGGCGAATCCCAGGAAGCGCTGCAGCTCTTTGATGGTAGTGGGCTGATGCCAGTGGGTGATGGTGTCCACCTTCCTCTGGTCCATCTTGACTCTGTAGTTGTCTATGATGTACCCAAAAAACTAGACAGTGGAGACATGGAACTCGCACTTCTCGAACTTGAGATAAAAGTGATGGTCTCTGAGCTTTTACAGGACTTGACGGACATGCTCCTCATGCTTCCTCAGGTCGCTAGAATAGATGAGGATATCGTTGATATAGACGATGACGAACTTGTTTAAGAATTCACAAAATACCTCATTCATGTAATTTTGGAAGACGGAGGGTGAGTTGGACAGCCCATATGGCATCACCCGATATTCATAGTGACCTGAGGGAGTGGTGAAGGCTGTCTTCCACTCGTCTCCCTTGCGAATGTGAATGAGGTTGTAGGCACTTCTGATATCGAGCTTGAAAAAGATGGTGGCCCCACGGAGCTGTTCCAGCACAGATGGGACCAGAGGAAGAGGATAACTGAACTTGACAGTTTGAGAATTAAGGTAACGGTAGTCGATACACGGCCGCAAGCCTCCGTCCTTCTTGGCCATGAAGAAAAAGCTTGAAGCTGCAGGGGAGGTCGATGGACGGATGAACCCTTGTTGTAGCGCTTCGTGCACGTACCCCTCTATGGCCTTCTGTTCCTGGATGGACAGAGGATAGTCGCGGCCCTTGGGTAGAGTAGCCCCAGGCAGGAGGTCGATGCCGCAGTCCCATGGCCGATGGGGTGGTAGTTTGGTTGCCAACCGCTTACTGAAGGCATCCTGGAACACCCGGTAATCTGGGGGGATGGCCACGTTGACTTGAGTTTCAGGACGCTCTACTGAGGTGGACTGGACAGGTAATGTTGAAGGAACTGACGATGATAATGGACCTTTTTCCGCGAGGATGATGAATAAAACGATCAAAGCAGTTCTCACCCCATTGCAGGATCTCTCCGGTGGACCAGTGGATATGTGGCCGGTGCAAGATGAAACAGGGGCTTCGCAGGATGATGTCCGCAGTTGACTCCTCCAGCACCATGAATGTGATGGTTTCCTCATACAGATGACCAACGCGTAGTGTAAGTGTGGGGGAGAAATGGCGGACACGACCTCGGCCCAGCGGTTTTCCCTGAATGGTGGTGATTCAGAAGTCGACGGAACAATGTTGACGTAGGGCGGTTAGCTTTTCGAGGGTTTGCTGACTGATGAAGTTTCCCGCCGACCCGGAGTCGATGAGGGCTTGTGCTGCAACAGATGAGTGGGAATTACAAACGAATACTGGCTTCTTGGTAAGGTTTGCCGTTAAAGGAGGTAACTGGATGGTACTCACCGCTGGCCGAATAGGTCACACGGGGCAGGTCGTCATGCCATGTCCATCTCCCCCGCAATACAGGCACAGATGTAGTGAGATCCTGCGTTGGCGTTCGGTGGTGGTTAGATGGTATGAGTCGATTTGCATGGGTTCAGGTGCTGGAGGTGCGACAGATGTTTGAGCAGGCTGAGGATCGGCAGGGGGTGAGGAGAGGCCACAGGCAGACAACCGTTGATGGTTTTCTGGATGAGGGCTTCCAAGCCCATTACATCCTCGTAGACCACAATGAATTGCTTGATTTCAGCGAGGAGGCCGTGGCGGAAGGCGGTGATGAGGTCTTATTCATTCCATCCGCTCATACAGGCCAGTGTGCGAAACGCAGTGAATAGGAACTCATTGTCTCTCGTTTGCCTTGGCGAATAGAAAACAGTTGATCATGGTAAGATAATTCGGCAGTTTTGTCATCCCCTCGAAAACCTTTGTGGATTTTTAATCTAACAAAACATTCAAGCTAAATGAATTCATTGTAACACCACATTTGTCATTTATCGCTTATCTTGCCCATGTAAGGATTTTTATGTAGGTCGTACTAAAAGACACCTGCGTGATCGATTGGTGGAGCATAAGTATGCTATTCGTACCAGTAATCCTGATCCAACACTTTTTATATATGCATTTATGATTCCCTACTAAAAATAGAGGTTTTGGAGCATGTGAGACCTTTGGATAGAGGTTTGGAAAAAAAATTCTGTCTTTGGGTTTTGTTTCTTTCTAATTTTTGATACTTGCTTTGTTTTCCCTCCAGGTAGTCTACAATAAAGGGGAGTTTTATTTTTTTATTTTTTATTTTGCCCATTACGTTGTTATCCCCAATCCTGTAGACCTGATTGCCTTGCAATTGGGTTAATTAATAATATTAGGCCTTATTAGGCTACTGAAATGTTGTTGGTTTATGGGTGGGGATAAGCTGGTATCATTCTCATTCATTGTGTTGCTTTGCCCTGATGAAGACCATTGTTGGTCAAAACATGTTGGCTCTTGTGTTTTAAAATTACTTAAGCCATAGCTAATAAAGGCTTTTTAATTATTTCCTTATCCTTCATTTACATCTGACTGAGTGCCTTGGACCTGCCTGTTTTAAAGGTGTCATATAATTTCCTTTTTTATACAAGTTAATATGATTCTTTAGTGTCTAAATGAAAACCTTTTAATATACTTTAATTAAAAATTCTCATTAGTATTGTAAGAAAACACTAATTTTACCTGGAAAAAAACAGCTCTGTTTTCACCAAGCCATTTCGGTGCATATGGCTTTAGGTGATAAATGACCCGCCCCTCTGTTCTTTGGGGCAGCATGGAGTCGTTGCCCTAGACAACAGTAGAGGCTAAAGAATAGTGACATGAGTCTCTTCTGAGGAGATCTCTGAAACTGTGTCATTCTGAGCCGAATACCGAATATTCTTGACCGGGGACAAGACGACAGCTCCAACGAAATTCGACATTTAAGGCTAAACAGGATATTTCTGAATGGTTGGTTAACGTAATGTCACTTTGATCTATCTTTATGTACTGGCAGGGTAATGTTAGCACGAATGCTATGTGTTTACTGATGTATACGTTAGTTCATTGATAGATTGATGTTACACCTAATGCTAATAAAAACATTTTTTCTGTTAATGTCGGTTTGTCAGTGATGCGTAATGTTATCTATGCATTGTAATAACTGTTACAACGCAATTTATTTTTAGACAGTAACAGACACCATTATAAACCATCTACATAATTAAGCTTAGTGTTAACTTACCACATCCACATTAACTTTAAAACCAGCATACACAATTTGTAATAACACAATAACCATAACATGTTGTTCATTATAAACGTAAGATTATGAATTATATTGAGAACATCATACATAGAAAGCATGGCGTAATTTAACGTTACCTGGTAAACTTTAGCTGCAGTTCATCGTGAAGTGTTTTAACTTCTTGTGGGGGGGCAGCATAAACACGAAGAGCTGGTACAGATCTTTATTCAGGAGCAACTGAATTAAATGTTCGGATTTAGGAACATCAGAATGACTGCTGTGTTCATTATTACACCCAAAACACTCTCAGAAAAAAAGGTACAGTGCTGTCACTGGGGCGGTACCCTAAGGTACAAAAGTGAAAAGGTACATCTTTGTACCTTACCCACCTCTAAAAGGTACATATTAGTACCTTAAAAGGTACATATCAGTACTTTAAGAGTGCAAATGAGTACCTTAAAGGTACATAGTAGAACCTTAAAGGTACATATTAGTACCGTTTCGGTTTTGTACCTTAGGGTACCGCCCCAGTGACAGAAATGTACCTTTTTTTCTGACAGTGCAGAACACTAAAATCACCCAGCGACTCTACTTATACAATGGCGGACTGTAACAACCATAGACATCATATAGATTTGAAACCTATATGATGTCTATGGTGACGACGACAGTTTGAGCTCACTCAGGGCGGATCAGAGATGAAACGCTGCTTGTCAATCAACAGTCGTGGGAGGGGTGTCCGATCGTGTGACATCACACATCGAACGGCTCGATTTGAGATAGGGGAAAACATATAAGGAGATTTAAAAAAAAAAAAAAAAAAAACACTTGATGGATTTTTATCATTATAGGACGGTTGTGTACAGGCACTGCCAACACACATTTCCATATGATCAGCTTGTAAAAGTGCATGTACCATTATATGACCCCTTTAACATCGCTCACTGTGCTCGGATTTGTCTCCTTGGCTAGGGAGACTGGATGGCGCATATTTGTCTCCTCTAAAGTTTCAGAAGAGATCTCAACAACATCACATACAGTGCTCTGATTTGTCTCCTTGGCTAGAGAGACTGGATTGCTCAAATTTGTCTCCTCTAAAGATTCAAAAGTAATCTCAACAGTATCACAGGCTGTGCTCAGACTTTTCTCCTCAGCTAGATACTCTGGAACTCTCACTTTTGTCACCTCTAAAGTTTCATAAAAGATCTCAGATACATCATACATTGTGCTCAAAATATTCTCCTTAGTAAAAGACTCTGGCACTCTTGTCAAACAAATGATGTGCCCTATGCACATAAACTGTACAGCTTTCTTATTGTATCAACAATTAACCTTATATACTGAGGTCTCTTCTAAAACTATAGAGGAGATAAATGTGAGGGGTTCAAAGTCTTTAGTTTATGAAAAGTCTGAGCACAGTGTGTTGTTGAGATCTCTTCTAAACTTTAGAAGAGACAAATGTGAGAGCTTCAGAGTCTCTAGCTGAGGGGAAAAAAAAGTCTGAGCACAGTATGTGATGATGTTGAGCTCTCTTATAAATCTTCAGAGAAGACAGGTTTGAGAGCGCCAGTGTGTTTCTCGCTAGGAGAAAAATCTGAGCACGGTATGTTATGTTGCTGAGATCTCTTCTAAATCTTTAAAGGATTAAAATATGAGAATGTTAGAGTTTTTGTCTCAGGAGACAAGTGTGAGAAACAGGAGACTTAAGCAAATTCTCCAATTAATGTTAATGTATCCTCATTTATGTCTCGCAGAAACATTTGAATTGTTAAAGCTTTTTTTTTCTCCTCTGGGTAGCTTATATGTGATTCATCCATGCCATTTCAAACAAGCACAAATGGAATGGATAAAACAACCTATGTTTTCATGCATGGAAAATGGGTTGTACAAGATAAACTTTATGTTAAATGAAGAACAAAAAGGTTAAGAAGCAACCATGAAGTACTGGTACACTATAATATTACATTTGTTATAAAGAAATAATTTATCTAGACTAAACACCATATACTTGTCTAATCCTTGTTTTGAATAAGTACTTTATATTAATTTCTGGGAACTGAAGAATTTTAATGAATAAACCTTGATATTCTGAAACACATAACGCTTTTTGGATGATAGTTTCAGTATTTGCAATATTAGTACAAATTTAAAATGTAACAAGTTTATCCTAAAATGAAATGTAAGACATCTGAGGTTGAATAATTCTGGGAATAATATATATTTATTTACAACATATTATTATCTTCCCTGATAAATCATCCCTGAAATATTTTGTTTTTAGTCATTGCCAAGCTCAGGCATAATGGATTTCAGATATTTAGTATTAAAAATAAGAAGTTTACTCATTATTGGGTCAACTATGTTACGGACAAAACCTATAAGTTTTACCTTTAAATAAATGGCAGACATTTAAAAAAAATTATTACTCCTGGAAGAATATGTGTCTATTTACCAACCTTTTCAATTAAAATACCCTATTAATTTAGAAAATACACAGTTTGTTCAATTAAAACCCCATATTTCAAGTACTGAAGTAACCGGTCTGTATATATTTTTTTTTCCAAACTTGATTTATAATTTTCTTGATTAAATTATGCTGAGGTATATATTTGACAGCTACTCAGTTTCTAAATATTTACTTGGAGATTAGGGAACCATTAAAATACTTAAAAAAAAAAAAAAAAAAAAACATAATGGTAACTTAATTGACAGTCCAGTTTCCTAGCTGACAAGTTGACTGGACATGACAAAGTAGGATGATGTAATTAACAAAAACAATACTAAACTATATCAATTATTATATGCTAGTTAATCTTTTATTGCATTTAATCAAGACCTGTTGAAATACTCTAATGTCTCCTAATGGATTTTAGGAGAAACATCTGAGACATTGCTGATACTAAAGAGCTAAATAAGAATATCAATTAAGTCTCAGATATTTCTCATGTCTCAGTTGTGTCTACTCTTATTTCTCCTAATGGATTTTAGAAGAAACATCTGAGACATTGCTGATACTTAATCAAGAAACATGGGAGAATCACAACTATGTCTCCTGAGCTTTGAAAAAGCAACCAATGAGCAAATAGTTTTTCCTCTACACAATAAATCTCTTATTACCATAATGTCTACACTTTGTTAGAGAGGGTTTGTGCGCATGCAGAACTCAGCACTGGACAAAAACTCGAGCTGTGAGTGGATTTTTAAAACCTGTGTGAGGAGCTGTCCATGCCAGTATCAGCGTCACCCCTGGCAACCCCAGTCATGCACATCTTGAGAATGAGGAACCGCAAATGAGGAACCACCTGTTAAATGATGCCATGCTACAAACACAGGAGGAGAGACACCCCAAGAAGGAAAAGACTAATCCTTTCTCTGTCTCTCCTTTCCCACAGATATGGATTGAGCCACCATTATGATGTCTCAAGCCACTTTTTCACACTGAGCACAGAAAACGGGACTTTTCACTCATCATATTTGCACATTGGACCTTTTTGTCACTGTCCACTCTGCAATAAAAAGTCCCTCTGGGGGAACCGAAGCTCTTGTTGTTTGCGCCATATTCACGTTCCCGCCACATCTTTGATTGGCCATTGCATTCAAAAAATCAAATAACATGTCTGTGATTGGCTGCATTACTCACCAAGGATAAAACACATTGGAAATGTGATTATTTGACAAGTGCAAACACATATCATTTCATTTTTTTCGCCAAATCATTTTTGCTAATGAAATGCTATTATTGTGAAAACAGATATTAGCAGTATTGACTAGCAGTATTGACAGCTTTTCCCTCTAAGAGCAATAAGTAGCAGAAGCAGCAGGTGGTAGTGGTTTGAATGAGAAAATTAACAGCTATTATCAAGTGTCTTCCTCAGTCTGGAGGGGGGCACAGGAATGTCCATGGGGTCGATCTAGCATGGGGTCTGGTTTTGTGTGTTTTTCGTTGAATTCATGCAGAAACATTCACACACTTAGTGGGTGTGTATACATGCATATCCTCTATTTACAAACATGCAAAGCACGCATGAGAGTGCTTTCTGTGTGGAATGGCGTGATGAATTTAACTATCCTCACCATGTGACATGTAACGCTTTTTCAGAGATTTATAGTGACCTTAAATGTATTAAAATATTATTAGACCTTTAAAACGTTCTTCACTGATTCTCACTTATTTTGTTTTATTATATAGGGTTAGATTTTATAAATGCATCAAGATGCCCTCGACTACCAGTATTATATTTTTATATTCATGAATGCATAATGAGTGTGTTGCAGTGCTGTGTTTTGTGTTATTTGTTGTTTGTCTCCCCTCTACTCTTCCACTTTTCCACAGCTTTCATGCCCATTTTTTGAGACTTTTTCCAGCTCTGAGATGTGAATGACTAGGCTAAAACAGAGGTTTCATGACATTTCAAATCACTTCGGCAAATTATGTATTTGTTTTGTTTTTGTTTTTAGAACCAATAATAGGAGCAACAACAAAAGAACAATCCTTTAATTTTCCCTGACAGCAGTTACTGCTCCTTTGTTCTGAGATCAAAGCCTCTCTGCACAAGATTGCTGTGACTCAGAGATTTTCTCAAACCATGTGTGATGATTAATTTTCAAGAGGAGAAAAAAAAAGAAAATCTAATTTCAGTGTTCTCATGTTGTAGGTCTAGTGTTTATTCATTTTTTACAGCTGATTACACATTATACCCAGATACTCTTGCCCACAACCATGCATTTTTAGTAAGAAAAATAGCTATATAACACACTTCCGGCAGACGACCATACACGTCAACTTACACCAAAAGGGTGTGTGTTGAATCGGCCTTACCAGTAAAGTGTAAAAAGTCTGGGAGCACGAAGTAGTGGGTTACAGCACTGTCCTGTTCAGGCTCCCAAAGGTGAAATAATCCAGTCAGTGTATTTCCTTAAAAAGATAACCAGTCACAGATGATGACAAGGTAGTGTAGAGCGATCGATCGCATAATCCACAAGGAAAAGAGAGCATCCTCTCTCGAACACCAGTAAGCTGGCTTCTTTTATCGAATGTGACAATCAGCTTTCTGCCCCCATGACGTCACGGGGATTCCCTGGAGCTCCCGACAGAAGTCTTGCTTGAGTATAAAACCCAGGCAATATACAAGAGGGAAAATACATATACAAAACAGCTATCTTATATTCATAATAAGATACAGCAGTATAAATATTCCCTTATTACGTGGCCGCGCTACAATAGGATTGTATCAAGGCACAGATCTGGGGAAGGGTACAGAAAATGTTTTGCTGCATTGAAGGTCCCAATGAGCACATTAGCCTCCATCATCCATAAATGGAAGAATGGAACCACCAGGACTCTTCCTAGAGCTGGCTGCCTGGCCAAACTGAGCGATCAGGGAAGAGGGGCCTAAATCAGAGAAGTGCACAGTAAATTTGAAATCCGTAAATCAACACCAATAGAGTTAATTTTAACACTTTAAAAGTGTATATATGGGAACCACCCGCAAAGTGTTAATTCAACACTTTTAAAAGTGTTGCCTCTCACAACACCCAACTCAGTGTTACAATAAACTCTAATAGAGTAAAATATTAACACCAATGCAGATAACAACAACACTGTTACAGAGTTAAGTGCAGCTTTGTAGAAAACACTGGCAGAGTTAAAATTCTACACTGTTCTGGTGTTGACCTAACACTTCAGAAAAATGGAAATCAATCTACTCAACTATCTATCTATCTATCTATCTATCTATCTATCTATCTATCTATCTATCTATCTATCTATCTATCTATCTATCTATCTATCTATCTATCTATCTATCTATCTATCTATCTATCTATCTATCTATATAATGAACAATGAACAGAGTGTGTGTGTGTGTGTGTGTATGTATGCATGTATGTATATATATATATATATATATATATATATATATATATATATATATATATATATATATATATATATATATATATATACACACATACATGCATACATATACACACACACACACACACACTGTTCATTGTAAAGTAAAAAAATAAAGAATGCAAAAAGTTGTTTTAAACTAGTTCTTTATTTACGAGCAAGTCTATTTCCATCACAGAAGGTTAACTTTTAAAATAAATGATGAAGGCATAATATGTGCATTTCTTTCATAAGCTATTAAAGCTGCTTATAAGTGTGTAATACTTCAAGTCCTGCATATGTCCTGTGTCAGTCAAGTTGGTTCAGTACCTTCAACTTTGCAACAGAACAGCAGTACTTGAGTCAACACAACATTCAGCAGATGAAAAAACAGTCGCAGGATATCTGTGGATCAGTTGTGTCCAGTTGCTAACAGTGCAGTTCAGTTGTGGTTTCATATGCAGAGCAGGAAAGGCTGTGTAGATCCAACTCTCTGGAATCCTGGTTCCCTAAACAACACAATGCCAGACCAATTACAATTAATACTATTTGTATTTTATAAATACAGCAAGTTTATGGTGCAAAAAGTTAAATCATCTTGGACTTTGGTGACTCAAACAATAAACTATTTTGGTTAGAATTGACTGATTTCCAAGTACATTACTTAAATGTACATTACATTAAAGGCTTACTTCATTCAAAAATGTTACTTCTGTTATTAATTACTCACCCTCATGTTGTTCTTAACCCGTAAGACTTTTTTTCATCTTCAGAACACTTAATGAAGATATTTTTAATAATATCTTAGAAATTTCTGTCATTTCATTTACAGCCTATTCAGCCTCCACTTCCAAAGCCTAGAAAGGTACAAAGGAAACCATAAGTGATCTATGTGACTCCAGTGGTTTAACCTGATTTTTATGAAGCAAGTGCTTTATTTGCAAAAAATCTAAACTCCATTTATAATATATATATATATATATATATATATATATATATATATATATATATATATATATATATATATATATATATATATATATATATATTTTTTTTTTTTTTTTTTTTTTTTTGCAAACAGCATTTGCATAGTTTCATGAAAATGTATGTTAAACCACTGGAGTTGCATGGAGTACTTTAATGATGTACCTTTATACCTTTATGTGTCTTGAAAGTGGTAGTTGCATGGACTGTCTATGGAGGGACAATGATTCAAAATGCATGAGGCTTCATGAAGCGGTGTTTTGAAATCTGCCATGCCGTTATTTCGTTTTTTTACGCACAAAAACTATTCTCGTCGCCTCAGAAAATTATTGTAGAGCCACTGTAGTGAGATGGGCTCTGTAACGACATCTTTAGTGCCTTAATGGGTCTTGAGAGAGGAAATGACATTGGTGTCAATGAAGGCCTTTTTGAGCCATCGGATTTCAACACTTAAGAAATCTCACTTACTAGTCATCTGCTGGAATGATTTTTGTTCCCTTCTTCCTGACTTTGTATCTACCTGTCAAATCATGAAAACAATTAGTTTGACTCAATTCTATTAGCCAAATACCAACAAATGTGATGTTTGTGGTCATGATTCTCTCATGTTATATGTTAAATCTTACCATCTCCAGACAGGTTCTAGTCTGTACAGTCTTCAAACACCAAGCCAGGTACCCTTTACCTGATGCATCATAGAAATTCTCCTAAAAACACAAACAGCAAAAACAATACATTTAAACATGAAGGCATATCCAAACGTTAACCAAAAGTTAGTGATAATTAGCCTACATTTTGCATAAATATTTAGTCTGAAAGAATGACTTAACCATTCTAAAAGCATTGGTCCTCCAATAATAGTGACACTTTCAAGGGTATTGGTCTGCAGTTTGTGGAGTTGTTCTTCTGTTTTTCAGTCATATGGTAGGTGTGCTGGCAACGAGCAAAATATAGTTTGAGGATGAAGAAATACTTTAAACAGTCTTAAAGTATACATGTTTCATTTGTTTTAAACACAGACGCTAGTGCATCTATCCATTATAAAAGTGCATCTATCCATCATAAAAGTGCATCTACCATCATAAAAGTGCATCTATCCATCATAAAAGTGCATCTATCATCATAAAAGTGCATCTATCCATCATAAAAGTGCATCTATCATCATAAAAGTGCAGCCATCCATTATAAAAGTGCATCTATCATCATAAAAGTGCATCTATCCATCATAAAAGTGCATCTATCATCATAAAAGTGCATCTATCCATCATAAAAGTGCATCTATCATCATAAAAGTGCATCTATCTATCATAAAAGTGCATCTATCATCATAAAAGTGCAGCCATCCATTATAAAAGTTCATTATCATCATAAAATGCATCACCATAGACATTTACATTGATCTTTTTCTTTCTCACACTGTTGATCTCTAGTGTATAAGAACCAGCATCCATGGACGGATGCACTTTTATGATGGATGAATGCACTTTTTGCCATAGTTGCCCTTTATTGTAAATAAATATTATTGATCAATATCTGTGCTTAAAGATATTTACCAATAATCTGCCAAGAAAAGCACTACAGTTTTCTATACCTTAAACATACCTTTTGCTGCAGAACAGAAAGCATGGTCATCTGTCAGCCTTGGTTTCAGTCCAGGGGGGTGGTCAAAAATCAATGTTGCAAGAACCTGATGGTCACTCTGACAGAGCTCCAGTGTTTCTCTACGAAGAAAGGAGAAACTTCCAGAAGAACAACCATCTCTGCAGCACTCCAATCAGGCCTGTATGGTAGAGTGACCAGACATAACAGCCCAACTGGAGTTTGCCAAAAGGCACCTGAAGGACTCTCAGACCATGAGAAACAAAATTCTCTGGTCTGATGAAACAGAGATTGAACTTTTTGGCCTGAATAGCAAGCATCAGGCACTGCTCATCACCTGACCAATAGTGAACAGTGAAACATGGTAGTGGCAGCATTATGTTGGGGGGATGTTTTTCAGTGGCAGGAACTGGAAGGCTATCAGGATCAAGGGAAATAAGAATGCAGCAATGTACAGAGACATCATTGATAAAAACCTGCTCCAGAGAGATCTGGACCTCAGACAGGGGCAAACTTAATTGTCCAACAGGACAACGACCCAAAACACACAGTTAAGATTTATATTTTATACACAGCAGATGCTTTTATCCAAAGCGACTTACAACTGAGGAGTACAGGCAGCGATCTGTCATGAAGAGGCGGAGAAACACAAAAAGTGCCTTAAATTCAAAGTTTTGGATATTACTCAGAGTAGCGAAAGCTAGAATGGGAGAGAGAAAAAAATAGAGGAAGAATCTAATTTTTTTATGATGATAAGATTAAGTGCTCATGGAAGAGATGAGTTTGAACCTGTTTTTTGAATGAAGTGAGTGATCCTGCCAATGCGGATGGAGGTCAGAAGATCATTCCACCAACTGGGAAAGGTGAATGAAAAAGTTCTGGAGAGGAATTTCATGCCTTTCTGTGATGGTACCACAAGTCTCCGCTCCTTAGTTGAGCGAAGGCTTCTGGTGGGTTTAGACTCGTAGGAGGGAGTCGAAGTTTGTGGGTGCTGAGCTTGTGGTGGATCCGTAAGCAAGAGTCAAAGCTTTGAACTTGATTCAGGCAGCGAGTGTTACCAATGCAGAGAGATGAAGAGTGGTGTGACATATGCCCTTATGGGTTTGTTGAAGACAAGACGTGCCACAGTGTTCTAAATCATTTGAAGCATTTTGATTACACACAATGGAAGTCCAGCCAAAAGCGCATTACATCTGGTTGAAATAAGAGGTAGAGCTGTGTGTCATCAGCATAGCAATTGTATGAGAGGCCATGTGCCAGTGATGTAGTTTAAACGGAGAAGAGGAGATGTCCAAGCACTGAGCTCTGAGAAAGTCCCGTGGTCAGTTGATGTTCATTGGATACCTCCCCTCTCCAGGCAATCTTGATAGACCTTCCTGTGAGATAGGACTCAAACCCAAAACACACAGTCCCTGTGATGCCCAGTGATGAGAGTGTGGACAAAAGAATCTGACGATTCATAGTGTCAAAGAGGACTGTGTCAGGGTTCTGCCCTCATAGCTCTGTCTGTTTTGTCTTTGTTTAATGTTTCTATGTTTGTGTTGTGTCTTAGCACTTGGATCTGTCTCTCTTTAGGCTTGTTCGACTTCACCTAGCTATGCGCAGACCGATCAGCGGCTGACTTGAAGCAGTGCATGCCGGTTAGAAATGTTGTCCGACTTGAGACACAGCGCCGACAGCACGTGACTGTGACGTATGTCAACAAAGTACCGCGAGAGCGATTCGAGAGCAGTCGGCTGATGCAGCCGCTGCAGCTCAAGGAGGACTGCAGGTGGATGCAAGAGCTCTGATGACGACACAGCTGATCCACGATTGGCCGATTCACTGCATGACAGCGAACACGTGCGTTTCCTGTTTATTCTAAAACCTTACGTTATGCTAATGCTCACAAATCATTTATTTATAACAGTAAAACTGCTTTTCATGTAGCCGCGATGTTATATCATCATGTTTATCAAACTAAAACTGATAAAAACCGTTGACAACACTTCATTGATAGTGTATGTATTATGTTGAACATTAATCTTGTCTAAATAGATGCTGTATTAAACAGTACATAAAATATTGAATGAAAATGTCATTTGAAACATCTGTATATTTGAGAAATATTGCATTTATTTAACTTCAACTGTGATAAAGTTTTCAAACGCAGTGCAAGCGTCACCACGGGAGGTAGAAAGCGTCCGACTTCACGTCTCCGTTTGCAGCTCCTCCCCGCCTGCACTCGGCTACTCTCGCCGATCGCATGCATCCAGCCGCAGCCGATGTCGAACACACCTTTTGTGTTGTCATGTGTTCCTCTTGTCCTGCCTCCTTGTTTGCTGTTACCACACCCCCTTGTTTAGTCTGGTCTAGCCCTCCTTTAACTAATTGTGCTCACCTGTTCCTCATGTGCTCTGGTCCCTTTATATTATGCTACCTTCCCTCATGTCTGTGCTGAGGTGAAGGAGCATGCAATCAGAAGCACATAGAGCATGCAATCAGGAAAGTACAAGGAGCAATTGATGAGGTGGTGGAGTGGGGATATGATGAAGTATGAGGTACAGAGTGTGATAATGAGGAATAATTTGAGGGATTTAGGGTGGCAGGAGTTAACATTAAAAGGAGTGTTGAACATAGGTGACAGAGCACAGGTTCGAATATTGTTAACTTGCTTAAGGGAAACTGGTTTGTTTCATAGGTTATGAGGATAAAACAGGGAGACGGGAAAGTGTGTTGGGTAATGAATGAATGTGAGTTGTACAATTATTTTCTTTTTTTTTTATGTGGAAACTAGATTGTAAACCTATTGTTTGATTCACTCTCCGGAGCAGAAGGGGGCGATAATGCACCAAAAGCTGGTTGCCAAACGCCGTTAAAAACAAAAAAGAAGAAGATGTCTGTGCTGGTTTGTTGCGTTTGTTTGTGCATACATGTCTCCATAGATTTCCATAATAAAGGCTAGATGTCTCGTGTGCGCTGTTGGCCAATGGAGGTCGCCGTCTGCAACTGGCGGCCATCTTGTCACAGGCAGCTCGCTCACTCGTAACAGTGTGTTTTAATGGTGCATGTACTTTAAAATAACCATAATGTGCTCAAATTTCAACCGATTTTCAAACTGTTTCGTTTGTTATAAACGTCAGAGATGTAGTTATGACACTACATACTTATGAATAATTATAACCATGGACTTCAATATGAAAGTAATATTGAACAGAACAGATAGGTGCAATGAATATACACACACACAAGGTATTTATGTTAAATCAATATATAGGCTACTAAAACTGTGCAAAAAAAAAAAAAAATTATATATATATATATATATATATATATATATATATATATATATATATATATATATATATATATATAATATTTTTGATTGATTGATTGACATCTTGGATGCCCTGGGGGTAAGCAGATAAACATCACATTTTCATATTTGGGTGTACTATCCCTTTAATATCAATCAATTAACTTTATTTATATAGCGCTTTTACAATCACGATTGTGTCAAAGCAGCTTCACGGTGTTAAACAGGATAATATTGCAACAAAATTAGATTTGGCTGTACAGTCGTTCTGGAGAAAACTGTGATGTTATCAGCTTATTTTAATTTATCATATAGCGACAATGTTGGCATATCCGTATTAAATAACTTTTATCATAATTTTAGTGTCCCCCTACTGAGCAAGCCAAGCCAAAGGCAACAGCGGCAAAGGAACCAAAACTCCATCAGGACATGATGGAGAAAAATAAACCTTGGGAGAAACCAGACTCAGTCGGGGTGCCAGTTCTCCTCTGGCCTATTAACACACCGTGTATGATTATTATTCTGACAACCTTACAGGTCAGAAATCATATTAGATCGGAATATTCAAAATTTCAGGGTATCACGGAAGATACGGGTTTATTTAGGATGGTGCGTCGATTAAACAAGTGAATGAATACATGAAAGATCGGAATTTTGCGCCTGAGACGGGTTTGAGCATGACGTGCCAGTGAGGCAAATTCGAAGGAAACACCAATTGACACGGCTCAGCAGACACTCCAGGATGCGTTGGTCATGTCCAGGCGCAGGTCCACCATCCGATCCGGACACGGCCCGGATCCGGGATAAACCTCGGGATAAACAGAGAGACTAACATTAGCGTAGATGCCACTATTTTTATGATGTAATGAGTACATCAGGTGTTATGGGAAGTGTAGGTGTAGGGAGGTGTTATGGGAATCAAATTACACAGTTAAAAAATAAGAATAGTCTTGTTTTTACATTTACATTTAATCATTTAGAAGACACTTTTATCCAAAGAGACTAACAAATGAGGAGAGCAATATTATATAATAATAACTTTTTTTATCCAAATATGGATGTGTATTATTAGATTTTTCACAAGTTCACACTTACATGTATTAAATAGAGTAAAGATTATGCATATTTGGCGTGCTGTCCGGGGAGGGCTCCGGGCTCGGCAATTTTGCCCGAACCCAGAGTATCCCCCCGTAACAAAGATAGTTTAGAACTAGATTGCAGTTTGTGATTGTTTTGATATTTATAGCAGTTGATTTAAGTAAGTGCGGAGAAGGAGTGGTGGTGGGATGCTGAGAAACTGTCAATGACAGGAAGGTAAATCGGCTGTCTATATACACCTCCTATCATTGATTACCTGATTAGTTTAAAGTACTCCTCTTGTGTTTCAATTAGGTTTAATTATCTGAGCCTGCTCCACCTGTGTTTAGTTAGATTTAATTGTCTGCGCGTGCTTCTCACGAAATTAGTTTATGAAACTTCAATTCACGAGTTCACACTTACATCAATTAAATAGAGTAAAGATTATGCGTATTTGGCCTGCTGTCTGGGGAGGGCTCCGGGCTCGGAAATTTTGCCCGAACCCAGAGTATCCCCCCAAAAAGCAAAGAGACAAGGACAGCCACCAGAGACCCCCCAAATACGCATAGAAATGGTGGGTTGCCTGGTTACCTGGCCAGGAGGGCCTGTGTTGCCTTTGATGGGAGCCGGTCATGGCATCGGCGGACAAGCCCTACTGGCTGAAAAGTTGGAAGCAGTCTTAGAACACCTGGCCGGGAGGGCTCTTTCAACATACGATGGGAGGCCAATGCTCACTGTATCAGATGGAAAAACCCTAACAGCCTATAACTGAGAAGCAGGGTGGTTTGGAACTAACTGGCCGGGAGGACCCGTGTTGCCTCTGGCGGGAGTTCACAGCGCCTGGCGGGACGGGCCCTACTGGCTGGTAAATATGGAGTGGTCAGAATTTAGGGTGACTGATTGGGAAGGCCTTTTTCAACATCCGATGGGAGGCCAATGCTCACTGTATCAGATGGAAAAAACCCTACCGGTCGACAGAAAGGGGAGCACATGATTTAGTCCATCCAGCTCAGCCGGGAGCGTCCCGGCTGGTGGACAGGGGGCGCACTGTTTGGAACGGCCGATCGGGAAGGCTCAGCCCTCATCTGAGAGGAGATCAATACCCGTGATGTCAGGTGGGTGAGTCCTACCGACCGATAGACGGGGCGACGCAATTAAAAGAAACGACTGACCGAGGGGGCCCACCCAGCCTCTGCCTGGAAGAGAGGAGTGGGTGAGTGGGTCCTAATCGGCCAACGGTACGGTGAAGGAGATGTTGAACACCCGGCCAGGAAGCTCTCGCCGACATCTGATGGGAGGTCAATACTCGCTGTATCTGATGGGTAAGCTTCGCTGGCAGACAGGTGGAAGGTAAAGCTTAAATGATCATCCAGGAGAGGTCTTGCAAGCATCCGAAAGGAGATCAATGCTCACGGTATCGGGTAAGCCTCGCTGGACAGCGAAAAGAGAAGGGATAGGCATAGATCTGGAGAGGTCTGTGGTGTCCGAAATGAGATCAAGACTCACTGTATCGGACGAGCGAGCCTCGCTGGATGGAAAAAGAAAAAGATTGATAGCAACCTAGAGGGCCCTCGCGGCATCCGATGGGAGAACAATTCTCAAGGCAACGGAAAGGGAATCCTTTACCGGTCAGAGAAAGAGAAGGAAGAGTACTGGCCTAGAGGGTTTCACAGCATCGGACGGGAGAGCAAGCTTAAGGCGCCGGATGAGTGGGCCTCGCCAGGCGAAGGAGGAGGGGAAAGAAAGGGGCATTAGCCATTATCCAGGAGAGCTCTTGCGGAATGCAACAGGAGATCAAACTCGCTGTATTGAAAGGCTGAGCTTCGCTGGAGGGAAAAAAGAGAATAGATAGAGAATTTTTTTTTTTTTTTAAATTATGATATGGTTTCATCATCGAATACTGATAGGTCTGAGATGGTGGGGTGGACTTTATGGTCGAATTTGGAGGTGATCATGATTTCTGAGCATCTAGGGAAGCCGAAAAAAGGCTAAAGCCCTATTCGGACTGGATTAGTTTAACATGGGGACGTGGGGGTAAAGTAATTATTACCAGAGGTTCTCGGTGATTTTAGTCCCATCCAAATGTGCCATCTCGGTAATCATTACGGACAATAGCCCTATTCGGACTGGATTATTTTAACGTGGGGACGTGGGGGTAAAGTAATTATAACCAGAGGTTCTCTGTGATTTTAATCCCGTCCGAATGTGCCATCTCGGTAATCATTACGGACAATAGCCCTATTCGGACTGGATTAGTTTAACATGGGGACGTGGGGGTAAAGTAATTATTACCAGAGGTTCTCGGTGATTTTAGTCCCGTCCATCTCGGTAATCATTACGGACAATGTCAGTAAAGATTACAGAGACTTTTACCTTCTGTAAAAAGGTCTGGAAAAATGACCTGGGGTAATACTAATCCCGTTCGAATAGACCTGCTGTCAAAATGTATGGTAAAATTCTGTCATTTCCTGTTTAAAAGTTTTAAAAAAGCGCATTTTGCGACCTTGGGCGCTTGAAGCATTCGGTTGCGTTGTAGGTGGTGGGACAAATCTGTGGAAAATGTCCAGTATTTTCCGCATATCATTAAAAGCAAAAAGCAGAGGCACAACACATTTTAGCTCTAGGAAAGTGTCTATTACCAACACAATCCAATCAGAATCGTTAGACTGGACCTAACTGTTTATTAAAACACACATATATAGGAGACGGAGTTCAGACTGGCACTCAGGTTGTGTGTTTGCTCACGTGATAACGGTAACGTCATACTCACATGATGTCAAGGAGGTGCGTAAAGCGAGTTACTCCTCCCACTTCTGCTAGTTTTACTGAGATGTCTTATCCCGTGCGAATTGGCCATTAATATTACAGACGTCCTGAGG
This sequence comes from Pseudorasbora parva, assembly GCF_024679245.1. Lineage (NCBI taxonomy): Eukaryota > Metazoa > Chordata > Actinopteri > Cypriniformes > Gobionidae > Pseudorasbora > Pseudorasbora parva. Next base: position 21,207,579 of record NC_090183.1, read on the forward strand.
TAAAATGACTTTACCCCCATGTCCCCATGTTAATCTAATCACGTCCGAATAGGGCTAATGTTAGTAAAGATTACAGAGACTTTTACCTTCTGTAAAAAGGTCTGGAAAAATGACCTCGAGTAATACTAATCTCGTTCGAATAGACCTGCTGTAAAAATGTATGGTAAAATTCTGTCATTTCCTGTTTAAAAGTAAAAAAAAGCGCATTTTGCGACCTTGGAGGCGCTTGAAGCATTCGGTTGCGTTGTAGGTGGTGGGACAAATCTGTGGAAAATGTCCAGTATTTTCCGCATATCATTTAAAGCAAAAAGAAGATCAAAAGCACTTTTTAGAGGCACAACACATTTTAGCTCTAGGAAAGTGTCTATTACCAACATAATCCAATCAGAATCGTTAGACTGGACCTAACTGTTTATTAAAACACACATAGATATTGGAGACGGAGTTCAGACTGGCGCTCAGGTTGTGTGTTTGCTCACGTTATAACGGTAACGTCATACGCACATGACGTCAAGGAGTTACTCCTCCCACTTCTGCTAGTTTTACTGAGATGTCTTATCCCGTGCGAATTGGCCATTAATATTACAGACGTCCTGAGGTAAAATGACTTTACCCCCATGTTCCCATGTTAATCTAATCCCGTCCGAATAGGGCTTAAGATAGACATCGTATCGAGTGTATAGGCTGTGTAAAGGGGCTGATAGCCTGTAACGAAAGGTATGTATGCATTTGTGAGTATATGTAGTGTTATGGGTTATCTGCTGTCAGAGTGGATGGGCTGTGATTGCTGAAACCTTCTGATCAGGAGAAAGGTTTGTGAATTCTCTGGGGAGGGAGGGCGGTAAATCAGTTGTGAAAAAATTGGACACTGCTCAAGTAGCCTTTGATAGAAACAACTTGGAGGCCTTTTACAGTATTAAGATAGGAATTAAGTGAGATGATTCAAAGAAGGGGAAAATATGTACAGCATAAGAGAAAGTGGAATGCTTTGAATATTTCCAAGTGGTTGCGTAGGATCGGAAGGTTCTGGGAGGGAAGAGCATTTAGCCAGAGAGGCTGAGCTCCAGAGGAAACAGCACTGCTGCGGCTGTGGAGAAATTAGCTAGAAAGGCTGAGCTCCAGCGGGAGCAGAGAGAACAGCACTGCTGTGGCAGTGGAGAAATTAGCCAGAGAGGCTGAGCTCCAGCGGGAGAAGAGAGAACAGCATTGCTGCGGCAGTGGAGGAATTAGCCAGAGAGGCTGAGCTCCAGCGGGAGCAGAAGAAACAGTACTGCTGCGGCTGTGGAGAAATTAGCTAGAAAGGCTGAGCTCCAGCGGGAGCAGAGGAAGCAGCACTGCTGCGGAGAAATCAGCTAGAAAGGCTGAGCTCCAGCGGGAGCAGAGAGAACAGCACTGCTGTGGCAGTGGAGAAATTAGCCAGAGAGGCTGAGCTCCAGCGGGAGCAGAGAGAACAGCACTGCTGCGGCAGTGGAGGAATTAGCCAGATAGGCTGAGCTCCAGTGGGAGCAGAGGAAACAGTACTGTTGCGGCTGTGGAGAAATTAGCTAGAAAGGCTGAGCTCCAGCGGGAGCAGAGGAAGCAGCACTGCTGCGGCTGTGGAGAAATTAGTCAGAGAAGCTGAGCTCCTGCAGGAGCAGAGGGAACAGCACTGCTGCGGCAGGGGAGAAATTAAGCCAGAGAAATTCAGCATCCCCGTAACGGAAGGAACGACACTTCTGAAACAGAAGAGAAAAGGTTAGATGAACAAATGGAGAAACAAATTGTGTATCCAACTGGGACTCTTATTTTGAAATGTCTGTTTGATTATTGCGGGATGCTCCTTCAGATCCAAATGAGGGAGATACTGCCTGCGTCCCAATTCGCCTACTTTTACTACGACCTAAAAGTATGTAATCTTTTTGTGAAGAAAATTACATCCTTTCAAGTGTGTAGCAGAAAAGTGCGCAAGCTTTTGGACATTCTTCATTTTTTAAATAACTCTGTCGCTTAGTTACATGTATTCCATTATCACCATTTAACTGCCCTGACAATCGTCGTCAGATTTGTCAAAGTTAAAATCCTACACATTTAGTTTAATTTCCTACCGCATCGGATAGCTGCACGTTGATTGCCATGTGTGGGTCTTTAATGCAGAGACTCGTCTCATGTGTTTGCGGTTTAAATATAATGACGCATTTAAAGCTATTGGCCAAACGTGAAGACTGTCATTTGGAATGGCCAAAACCTATGTTTTTGCGTACATCATATTATTGTGTAGTGGCCCCTTTAAGAAATTGATCATTTGAATTATGACATGCACTACGTGTTGATGATGTACAATAGCAGTATCTTCAGTGTGATGGCAGTAACTGTAGATGATACGTCTTGCTCTACCTTCTTGTGATAATATTTGATTACTTTTATTTGAGACGCTGTGAAAGAGTGAATCCCTCATGAGGCAGTGCGTGTACCTATCATTAAACGTGTGAAATACGGACTTTTCACCTTCATGCTCTTTATTTTCATGATTCAACGAGAGTTATCTGGGTCAAAGCATTACACATTGATCATAAGAATTTGCCTAGCATTATAATGCACGGTATTCATTGACTGCACACTGCTCTGAACTTAAACATTCTTAAGCATTGTAGTGTGCAGGCTGTAAAATCCTCTGAAACGTGAAGCTCACATTTATTTAATGAAATCATGGCCTTGAGGTTTACAGAATCATGATATACGTTCTCTCCCCAGAATATGAAATGGCTTGAAACAGTGCAGCTTACTGTAAGGTATTGATGTTATATTTAAAAACAGGTTCTCTAAAATTCATTTTACAGTTTGGTCCGGATTTCTGACATTCGAGAAGAGCATGACATGACTAAAACGTAATGAGGTCGTTGAATTTAAAAGAAGAAACTGTTCAAACATAAAAATAAAATAAGACAGACTCACTTCAATGTGTGAGGTAATCATTTAACCATCAGTCTGTGTTGTTACACTGTTTTCATTACAATGGTATGGTGTATATTTCGCTCTTTGCTGCAGTATGCTACCTACACGAGCAGAGCTCCACCTTTTCGCTATCGGTATGTTCAACAACTGGTTCACTTCGTTTACGTCACTCATTTCACGAACAACATGCACCAGTTTGTTCAATTTGTTTGCTAAGAACTCCTGTTCAGAGTCAGACTCAAAGCATCTCAGTCAGTAAAGGGCGTATTTGTTCATTGATTCAACAAATCACATGATCCGTCACATATCATGCTTGAACACTATTGGCTCGAGGTTTGTCATTCTTTGGCAGAATGAAAGCATCTGGGGCTGCGCATGCGCTCGTTGCCTATAGCTCCACGCTGTTTGTGGAGGGAGGATTTGTTTTTGGTGAACTATATGAGACAATAGACCACACGAATGAGTGATTCGATCACCTAGAAGATTCGTTCAAGAACGAAGTGACTTTCAGACCATTTACAGGCAGTTCCTGTTTATGTCAATGTTTAATTTTTACATTGCTCTTAATATGTCTCATGAATGAACCGAGATTCCGCAGGCTTACAACATGAGAAATTGTATAGAAGCTTAAATGTCCACTTCTAATTTAAACGATAAGAATTTAATGGGGAAGCAATGTGCCACGTGCATTAGTGGCACCAAATATGTGTCTGTTCTTTCAGTCTCGTCAAAGTTATCCGCCGAATGACAACACGCTGACATCAGACGCAGGTTAGTTAAGCCAATCAATGTCAAAATGCAGCCCAGGTAGATGAATATAACTTACTGGACGCAAGTATCCATGTAAAATATTTTAGTGAGCTAGCCTAGCAGCTCACATGATTGCAATGTGAAACCAAAACACTTACCAAATGTATCAAATCAAACATGAACTTCGGTTCGGACGTTGGGGCAGACTTTCAGGTGTGAAAATGCCCTTAGTTGAAAATACTAGCAAGATGGTAGTACTCACTGTGTCTGTGTTACCAAGCTTACGTGAGCCTTGAGTTGAGAAGTGTTGAAAATCTTCAAGTATTAGTAGATGTGTATTATTATTAATGCATTGATGAAAAGGAAAAAAACAAAACGTGAACAAAGCTTGATTATTGAACAAAGTAGGCGTCAGTGTAAAGTCCAAGACCATCGAAGTGTAATAAAAATGACTATGAGTTTAATGTCTCGGGGAATAATTAACTCAAAAGGGATTCAATATTCAATATTCATGAATTTATGAATATAATTTGCTAGTCGTTCATTACGTATTTAAATTTTCCGATAAGGAAAAATGTTTAATTAAATACAAGTAACCCTTTACGGAATTGCTTGAAATTATCTTACTAAGTTTGTCCTGCAAATTATTTTTAGACTTTCAAATCAATTCTCAATAAGGGATTACTGCTTTACGAGCACATAAGAAACATTAACTTTACTGATCAGGACAAATCAATATTTCAAATGTTCGTACAGTTTACTTTACTAAAACAGTAGCATAAGCAGTTTAGGTAACGTTAGGATCGTAAGTTTCATTGACTTTGTGTATGTGGAAGAGTAACAGATTCAATTCAAAAATGTATTTTGGAAGTTTAATAAACACAGACTAAAAATAACACTACAACTCACACAGAAAGTACATACTAAATATGCATAAAGAGAGTAGAAAAATAGATAGTAAATGAAAAGAATATGGTACATAAACGAAAAGAATGAATAGAGAGAGAGAGAGAGACAGCGTTCACTTCAGTTCGTTACACAGAGCCCTCACAGAGTTAACTTGTCCCAAACGGGAAATAACACAACCTTTTAACAGCAGTTTGGATTTTAGAAATAAGAATACTTGCTTTGGTTTTGGCTTCTCGCGTGTGTGCGTGTATTCTGAGTTCAAATGTCCTGCGTGTCCGGCGGTTCTTTCCGGGGTCGGTGTGGAGCGGCGGGTCTCTTGGAGTGTGCTGAATTCTCCTCTCTGAAGAATGCCCTCGGGGGCTTAGAAAGTTGGTGGCAGATGGCCCTGCAGCGTTTGATGCGATGTAAAAAAAGGGCAAGGGTGAGGGTCACATTGGCATTTGTAGATCAGGTAGAGCGACGCCCATTTCCTGGATGGTACAATAGATCAGAGGGTTTTCGGCGCGAAACAAAGTTCTTTGTTCGGCTTAGTCCCTCCTTTTGGTTCTTGTCCGGGGAAGATATGCTTAATGCATTTTTCTTTACAACGCTGGTAATTTTGTAATAATGCATGTTCTGTAAATTATTTTACAAGATTCGGTACGATCGCATTTTTCTGATTACAAGGATACCATGGATCATAAGTCTGAGATCTGGGAATACACAAATACAGGCTTTCCACTGTCTGTTGGCCTACACAGCTTGAGTTATATTCGTATAATTCTCCTAATTATTTCAGACACATATAAAAACACTTCAAGCTGAAAAGCATACATTTAATACGTTTTTGGGGTGGCTTTTAATCATACATTCCTCTGATACTGGTGGGACTCTATGTGGGTGTGGTTGTCTAGATGTTTGTGAGGTGTCAGATATCGTGCAGGGCCATTTGGGGGCAATAAAAGTCACTATGGAGCCTGCTTGTTATCTCCCAAGGGAGATCAAAGAGTGGTCTTTCAGACATCATGGTGCCATTTCGGTGATCAATCGTATTAACATGATCTGATAACGCACCTCACGAGAGGCGAAAGACATCTGGCCGTTTGCCAGATGAACAGACACCGTCATTGTGGCTACAGAAGATATTGGAAAATTTACGGCAGCGTTATTCAAATCATGGATTTGCCCTTCCCTGGAGGGCCAATGCGCTGCAGAGTCCAGCCCCAACCCTAATCAAGCACATCTGCACATGGTGTCTTCAGACACTCAATAGCTGTGTCCCAAAGTGAAGTGCGCGCACTTCGAAGGCCGCATTTAAAGTGCGATTACATCATGGCGGCACTACGATGGCTGTCCCAATGTGAAAGCTGCACCCTCTGAAGGCCGCATTTGAAGTGCGATTACGTCGCACCGGCACTACGAAGGCTGTCCCAAAGTGAAGGCTGCACCTCTGAAGGCCACATTTAAAGTGCCATTGAGTCACAGCGGTGCGACGAGGGCTGCTGCAATTCATGAGCGACTTCAAAATGCGCCCTTCCGTTCTCAGGCAAAGGAAGGGTACAGCAGATGGAACCTTCCCACAACTACGCAGCCTTCCCTATCCCAGAATTCATAGCACACTGGTGGTCCGTCTGCATTCCCTCGGCACTCGATCAGATTTCCTAGTTAAAGACGGTATAGTTGTCGGTAACTCAAGTGTAGCCTGGATACTATTGAACACAACAGCGCAAGCGCTTGAAGTAAATAAAACGTTTAGTGCATTTGCACAGTTCCCAGTTCCCTGCCCTGAGCAAGCAAGATGAACTTTAATTTCCCAATTTTTAAATGCTATTTATTTCTCAACCATTCTCTCAAGAAGAGGAATCAGTCCATTATTGCCCTTTCCGCTGTTTCTTTCTTTTTTAAATACACTTTCTTTAAATAGCCTTCAAAATATAATCTGCGCGGGGCTGTATTTTCGTCCCGCTCCCGCTATTCCGCACCGCACCATTCCGCTCGCGCCTAAAATTCACTCCGTGCTCACCCGCTATAAATTATTTTATTCCCGACCCGACTGATCCAGCTAAATTTAGATTTTGTTTCCAGAATCTATCTTTTAAATTTCCCTTACAGAAAGAGAGACACTGGGGATAGGAATTGTCCGTGCAATCATTTATTTTTCTCATAGCCTAGGCTCCTGTCAACACCGTAGCTAAAACAAATATCACAGAAAAATAGGCTAAATCAAATGTGACATCTGTCACTCAGAATTATAAGAAAAAATGCAAATAAACGAAAACTGCTGACTTAGATGCTAAAATAAGGTTTTTTTTATATGTATGAATTAATGTTCACTGACGACGGTCAACGAAAGATCGATCCTCGAAAGGCTGAATGCGTGGCCGACACAGAACAATTTAAATGGCTAGGCTATATTATTAATTAATTATTATTTTTTATGCAAGTTATTTGTAAATTAAACAAAGAAACTACTGTCTATTGTTAATTTTCATTAACTTCAAACGTAGGCTTAATTAAAGAGAAGTGGTTGTTCTAGCCTACATTGTTTATTTCCGTAATGCACGTTATAATTTGTAGCTACATTAAACACATTTATATATTTTGGTATTTTCTTGTCATGTAATTTAAAATGTGTAAATGAAAATAAATTGGTCTATACATTACCCTACCTAAAGTAGGCTTTTTACAACTATAGCCTATTTATAGACCAATAACTTAAGTTTAACATCAGAAACAACAGAAATGTTAATTATCAGCCAAACCAGAAGAAAACACTTTTCTACACTTTCATTGTGCTGAGCGGGAGAAGCTGGAGCTGGACCGGGATGGGGAATAATGCACAATAGAGACTCTGGTAAGGCCTGAGCCGGACATCATCTTCTGGGATGAGCAGGGCATATTTCCACTGTCCGCAGGTTTGCGGGGCTGAATCGGTCGACGGCTGGCATGTCATAAAAAGTAGACAATGCATCTGAGATGATGAGTTGAATAAAAATAAGTAGGCCTACTTTAAAAAAACATGGACGTAGGCTATATATAGGCTAAATGTTTAAAATATATTGTCGTTACATTTAACATAAGAAATAAACTGTTAACTAATATTTGCAATATTTAACCGGCTACAGATTTACGGTCCAGTCTTCCATCGTCGCAGGCTTTGAAGCAGGGCCGTTTCTAGCCTTTCTGGCACCCTAGGCGAGATTCATATGTTGCCCCCCCCCCCCCCCCCCCCAAACTACAACTTATTAAGTAAATATGACTTTCTTATTTCATGGGCATATTGTACATGCATTAATCGAATAATGTAGCTTTGGTTTATTATCACTGAGATCACAGATGTTGGGGGTTTGGGGGGCATGCTCCCCCGAGAAAATGTTGATTTCTATGATCTACATATGTGTATTTTAAGATGTTCTGAAGGCCAAAAAATTAGATAACAATAGCTTGAAAACCATGTCACTCGGCGCCGCTGCGGATTGAAGAACACAGCGACACAAAGACTAAAAGACGGGACGAAGCCCCGAATCTTGATATGGAGCTAATCACTACACCTGTTAGCAGTCATAATGTAAACATTCATTATTGATATAAAATAGCTGAAATCACATGGAAAAAAAAATCACACAAAACCTTATTCCATAGTTATTGTGTGTTTATTAGCTTCTTATTTCACACGTAGAAATGTAGAATAGGCTTGTTCTTCACAGAGCCAGAATGAAGAAGTGTCCACACAGGAGGAGCGCGTCATGCGGAGGGCATTGTTGAGCATGTTATATTATTGGCAGCTCAGTGAGCAAATGAACACCTGATGACTGATAATTGATGCACATCATTAAAAGGCAGTGTTGTAGTCGAGACCAGCTCATTCGAGTCCGAGTTCAGAGAGGGTCGAGTCCGAGTTCAAAAAGGGTAGAGTCCGAGTCAAGACCGAGACCAGAGAGAGCCGGTGCAATCAAAGGAATATATATATATATATATTGCGCTAGGATGGATCTATCTATCTATCTATCTATCTATCTATCTATCTATCTATCTATCTATCTATCTATCTATCTATCTATCTATCTATCTATCTATCTATCTATCTATCTATCTATCTATCTATCTATCTATCTATCTATCTATCTATCTTTACAGAGCTGCTGTTCTTCTTTACCTGATCACCTGCTCCTCCTCTCCCTCTGCTGACTTTTCTACCCTGCTGGTATATTTTCCTCGAATCTGTTATAAAAACATGTTAAGAGATTATACACCTCATAACGTTTTGAAATTTGTGTATAATCATTCATAAAATTCTAACATAGTAGAGATTATAAAAAGAAAGAAATTAAGTATTGAAACCGCCAGTAGGCAGCAGCTATTCAGTGTTTAAATGAGTGAGCCACGTAAATCGTTCATTCATCCAATTCGTTCAAAAGTCAGATTAATTTAGGAAGAAAACAAAAACCGATGTGAATACTTTTGTCAATGACAATTACAGACACTATTGAAAAATGAAATAGCAAAACAGACGGCTGCTTTGGTAACTTGTTATACTGATAGTTATAGCTAAATACATTGCAATGGATTAGCTAGCTAAATATATGTGTACTAGCTATTACGCAATATTCTCATACCTCATTCTCAGTATATGCTTTATTTATTTTTTGCATCCCTCTCTGACCAGCAGTTAAATATAGTCCGCTGTGAAGCGCTTGTCTTCATTTTTGGCGCTAACGTTTGCTCTCCCATTCAAACACCACTCGCGTTTTGGTGAAAGTGCGACTCATTGGTTGAGCGTTACCAATCGGTTCAATGGAGGGGGAGTATTTTTTGTCCTTTTATTATGACAAACTCATATTTGATTAGGAACAAAATTATTGTTTCCAAACAAATGAATTCTACATATTTTTATTTTGATCTACTGTGATTTTCATGTTGAAATATTAGGGGGGTTGCTGAGGGATTTGAATGGGATTTGGTTACATCCCCCCCATAAACTACGCCCCTGAGTCACGTGTAGTTGCGCTTAAGAAAACCACACATCATTGGAAGTGTCAAACATCAATTATTACGTAGAAATATTAACATAGAGTAATAATCATTAATATTTTCAACTAGTGTTGGAAATTTTGATTCTTTTAAGAGAGTCGTTCATTTTCAGTTTGTTCACCAAAATGATTCGTTCTGATTCGTTCATTGATTCGTTCAGTAACATTTTTTTTTTTTTTAAATATTACAAAAATATGACCGCAGGTGACGAAAGAGAGTGTTTTATGTGTAATGTCTTAAGTCAACGTAAGTATTTACTTACAAAAAAACTGATTTGGATTTATTAAAATGTACATAATCTACTCATTAAATAAAATAAGTTTAAATAAGTGGTTCAGATGACCAAAGCATGTTTTCTTGCATGATTAACATTTAATTGTTTGGTCAGACATTTAGACATTCATATATCTGGGATTATGGTAAACATGGGGTTATAAACATGAGGTTTGTCTATAACTGTGCTTTGCATCCGCTTTCTGCTGATTGCTGAATGAAATTGACACGCATGCTAAATGACCGAGGTAGCCTAGTTCGTTCACGAACTAGATCTCTCTCTCTCTCTCGTTCAGAGCTGGTTCATTTCGTTCACGAACGAGAAGTACCAGTTCGTTCACGAATGAGATCTCTCTCTCATTCAGACTCAAAGCAGCGAAGTTCGTTCAGTAGCTCAGAATGCTGTTTACTGACGTAACACACGAGATCTTTTAAACAGGCCACTGTCACATTTTTTATTTGTTTTATAGTTTTTAGAGAAGTGCATGACATGACTCAAACGTAATGAAGAAAACGGTTCAAACATAAAATAAAATACAAACACACTTTACTCTGTAGTAATAATTTAACCATCAACCTGCATTATTACACTGTTTTCATTACAGTGGTAAAGTGTACATTTCTTTCTTTGCTGCAAATATGCCACCTACACAAGCCGAGCTGTTCGCTATCAGTATCCTTCAACAACCGGTTCATTTCGTTCACGAACGAACGACATGTAGCCTACCAATTTGTTCACGAACGACATTTCTCGTTCAGAGTCAGACTCAAAGCCTCTCAGTCAGTAAATGGCGTATTCGTTCACTGAATTCAACAAATCACATGCTCCGTCACATCTCATACTCGAACGCTATTGGCTTGAGGTTTTGTCATTCTTTGACAGAATGAAACAGTCGACAGAGCTGCGCGTGCGCTCGCTGCTAATAGCGCCACACTGCGGTGGAGGGAGGAATTTCAGTGAACGAGAAACATGAGTCAATAGACTACGTGAACGAGAACGATTTGTTCACCTAAAAGATTCGTTCAAAAAGAATGATTCATTCACGAACGTAACATCACTATTTTGAACGGGACTCGAGTGGACTCAGAAATAAGTCCTAACACGAGTCCTAACATGTTCGAGTACGAGTCAATTCCGAGTCCAAATGGACACGAGTCCATGACGAGACCGAGACCATTAAAATATGGTCTCAAGACAGAGTCCGAGTCTCGAGTACAAATCACTGTTAAGAGGATATCCAGAGAGAGCTCTGTGCATGCTTTAGCTCTTTTATATCAAATAATTCAGTGAGAAATTAATATAAATGGTGTATAACAAAATATTTAGCAAACATGTGGTAATATATCAGTAATTCTCCAAAAATGAACACTTTTGAACTAAGAGCTAAACTGAAAGCTGTTCTTTGCGATCTGTGTGAACACAAACGAGCTGCTGCAGATGAGAAAAAATGAACGTGCGTGTAATAATCTATTCAAAATATTGTTCATAACCGATTGATTATAATGCATTCCTGACATAAATTAAGAAATTAATATCACTGCAACCCAGTTTTATCATAAACAGTGTTCAAATATCGAAGCTGCAGTCTTTAATCTTTCTGATGATACTGAGTTTGTCCAGATAAAGTAATAGTGGGGTGTGTAACAAGTTCTTTAGGTAAGGAAGGAAGAGGACAAGGGGTCGGCGTGACTGCTGACGCTTTCTCTTTATTATTCAATAAACTCAAAACAAATGTACACATCAGCGTGTATCTTTCTCAGTCTCAGATCACTTCCGGGTTCCGGTCTCACTTCCGTTTCCGGGTTTACTCAGGGCCATGTGGGTGTCGCGTCAGCAGTCCCTCTCTCTCTGCCCTGCTTCCGATTCCAAAGGCGTTTTATCCTCTCCCCACGCCCATTACTGGAGCAAGATACAGGTGTTATCAATCTGCATCCAACCCACTCACTTACTGCTCGTCCCGCGGCTCTCTCTCCCGCTGCAGACCTCGCTGAACCAAGCCCCCCTTGCCACATACCCCCCCCAAAGGCTAAAGAGCTAGATACCAACCGTATCCGCGTGTTGGTATCCTTCATGCCGTGGAGCCATTGGAGAGGAGCGTGGTCCGAACAGAGGGTGAACTCCCACCCCAGGAGGTAGTAGCGGAGGGTGAGAACAGCCCACCTGATGGCAAGGCATTCCTTTTCGATGGTGCTGTACTTAGCCTCTCTCTTGCAGAGCTTGCGGCTAATGTACAGCACCGGCCGCTCTCCCCCCTCCACCTCCTGGGCCAGGACTGTGCCCAACCCTCTGTCCGACGCGTCAGTCTGCAACAAAAAAGGGAGAGAAAAGTTAGGGGAGTGTAAAAGCGGCCCCCCACACAGAGCAGCCTCGGGTGAAGGATTGCTGGCACGGCTCCATCCACTGGACCGTATCTGGTAGCCCCTTTCTATTAAGGTCAGTCAGAGGGCTGGTGAGGTCCGAATAATTGGGTATAAACCGCCTATAATATCCCGCCAGCCCCAAGAACTGCCTTACCTCCTTTTTGGTCTTGGGTCTCGGACAGGTCGCAATCACGGCAGTCTTATCAATTTGGGGACGCACCTGCCCATGGCCCAAGTGGAAGCCCAGATACCTTACTTCCACCCGCCCAATTGCACACTTCTTCGGATTGGCCGTGAGCCCCGCTCCCCTCAGCGACCTCAGGACCGCCCTGACATGCTGCATATGCCGCTGCCAATCGTGACTGTAAATCACGATATCATAGTAGGCAGCAGCATATGCAGCATGGGGACGCAAAATCCTGTCGATGAGACGCTGAAAGTTAGCGGGAGCCCCGAACAAACCGAATGGAAGCGTGACAAATTGGTGCAATCCAAACGGCGTGGTGAAAGCTGTCTTTTCTTTGGACAATGGAGACAAGGGGATCTGCCAATAGCCCTTTGTTAAGTCCAATGTCGAATAAAATCGAGCCGTGCCCAGGCGATCAAGCAACTCGTCAACCCGCGGCATTGGATAGGCGTCGAATTTCGACACAGCATTCACCTTGCGATAGTCCACGCAGAACCGGACTGAGCCGTCGGTTTTAGGAACCAAAACTATCGGGCTCGCCCAGTCACTGTTGGACTCCTCTATTACTCCCATGTCGAGCATTGCACCTAATTCTTCCTGAACCACCTTTTTCTTGTGTTCAGGTAATCGTTACGGCCGGCTGCGAACTACCACGCCCAGCTCGGTCTCAATATGGTGCTGAATCAAGTCGGGACGTCCCGGTAGGGGCGAGAACACATCGGCAAACTCAGCCTGTAACTTAGATAAATCAGCGAGTTGGGACGGTGAGAGGTGATCTCCACCAGGGGCCAGCGCAACTGATTGTGCCTTGATGCTCGCCTCTGGCCCGAGATCATCCTCCCCCCCGATCACCGTTGCCAACAACACTGATTCGACCTCATTACTTTTTTTTAGGAGATTGAGGTGGTAAATTTGACGAGCCCCGTTCCTATCAGACCGTTTCACTTGATAATCGAGATCCCCGACTTGTCGTGCGACCTCAAACGACCCCTGCCACTTAGACATTAATTTTGAGCTCGACGTGGGGAGTAATACAAGCACTTTCTCTCCCGGTGTGAATTTGCGTAGTTTAGCTCCCCTGTTATACGACCGGCTCTGGCGGTCCTGGGCTTGCAACAAATTTTCCCTGGATAGCCGCCCCAGTGTGTGGAGTTTTGTTCGCAAGTCCAGCACATATTGAATTTTTATTTTTCGCCAAAGAAGGTCCCTCCTCCCAAGTTTCTCGCAGGACATCCAGCACCCCCTGAGGCTGGCGTCCGTAGAGAAGTTCAAAGGGGGAAAACCCCGTGGAGGCTTGCGGGACCTCCTGCACGGCGAATAAGAGGGGTTCTAACCACTTGTCCCAATTTTTGCCGTCCTCCTGTACGAACTTACGGAACATGGTTTTAAGCGTGCGATTAAACCGTTCGACCAAGCCATCCGTTTGTGGGTGATAGACGCTTGTTCGAATGGATTTAATGCTCTGTAACCTGTACAGTTCGCCTAATGTACGTGACATAAACGCCGTGCCTTGGTCAGTGAGGATTTCTTTCGGAACCCCCACCCGGGAGATAAGTCGAAACAGTGCGTCCGCAACACTCTTCGCCGAAATGTTGCGGAGAGGCACTGCTTCTGGATATCGTGTTGCGTAGTCCACGATGACTAACGAAAAACAATGTTCGCGTGCGGATCGCTCTAATGGCCCGATGAGGTCCATCCCAACTCTTTCGAAGGGGGCCTGCATTAATGGGAGGGGGCGCAATGGCGCTTTTGGAGCGGCCAGTGGGTTTACCAACTGACATTCCGGACAAGACGCGCACCACCTGCGCACGTTGTCATGAATGCCTGGCCAAAAAAATCGGGTCATGAGGCGATTCAGTGTGGCCGCCTGTCCCAAGTGGCCCGCCATCGGAAAGCATTTCCTGGCGGCTCTTAGGAACTAATAACTGGGTTGTATCTACCTTTGTCTGAGTGTCTTGGGTCACTCGATACAACCGGTCTTTTAGTATGGCGAAATAGGGATAGGTGACGGGCAAGGCGGGTTGGAGAGTGGGGTGGCCGTCGATAGAGCGGACCTGTTGGAAGGCATGTTTGAGGGTCTCATCCTGTGACTGCTCCAGAGGAAAGTCATCACGGTCCGAGAGAATCAGTCTCTCGATCCCGTTTGGTTCCTCTGGATCCGTCTCCAGTGGTCCCGTCTCAGTCTCCCCAAGCTGCACTCGCGCCGTCCCTATCCTAGTCTTTTTTCCCCAAGCGGCATCCGCACATAACGACCCCAATAAAACCGCAAATGCGGGCCAATTCGTCCCTAGAATTAGCGGATGCCGGAGGTGAGGACTAACCGCCACCTCTACACTGTTTTTCTCCCCTGAACTGAATCGTGATTGGGACAACCGGATACTCCACCACATCCCCGTGCACACACCGCACCTTAACCACGCAGCTTGTATCCAATGGCCCCGGCTGCATCAGGCTTTGATGGATAGAGGTTTGGTTACATCCTGAATCCACCAAGGCCTGATATGTACCCCCCTTGATACTCACAGGTATTTGGTACTCTCCTGCCTGATCGGGAGTGGCCTGCGGGACGTCCGGAACCCGGATCATTGTTCCGATGTCCATCATCGGACACCGGTCCACAAAATGATCCCCTTTTTTGTAAGTCGCTTTGGATAAAAGCGTCTGCTAAATGATTAAATGTAAATGATCCGGGTCCCCGCAACGCCAACATGCCAGCCCAGGCCTACCCTCCGCCCCAGTGGTGGGGAGTGGGTTGGACAATGGACGTGGATAGAGGGAGGAACCGGAGCTGCTGGGCCATTCGCGAAGGGCCGGCCGGTCTCGCTGGATGATGGCCCTCTTCAGGTCTTCATAGACCAGGAGGTTCGCCACCAGCAGTTGTTGGGCAGCCGCCTGGGCTTCTCCAGACAGCAGTGGTATTTCCAATTCCAAATTCCACATATGTCTGACTGGCTGATTTCACATGAGATCGAAATTGTTGGCGATACGCCTCTGGCACTAATTCATATGCTCTAAGCACTGTGGTCTTATCCACATCATAATCGAGTGTTTACTCGATTGGTAATGCAGCAGAGACCTCTTGCGCCTTCCCTACAAAGTTACTTTGCAGAAGTAAGGCCCACATATCTTTAGGCCATTTTAGCTTGCCAGGTACATGCTCAAATGCAGTAAAATAAGAGTCAACTTCGGTTTCTTTAAATGACTAAACGAATAAATTTACTCACATCAAAATCAGAAGGAGAGTCAAGCGGGGAATCAGAGGAGTTACACCTTGAGTTTCAAGCAGAATCCACCCCTGGCTTTTTTACAAATGAAGCAGAAGATGGCCTGGAACAAGGCAATGGAGTGGGTTTGTGCAACTTTAGCTTCCAGCTCTAGTTTGCGCAGTTCAATATCCTGATCTTTCTCCACTTTTATCGTACACAACTTGATACGCTGAGCCTCACATTCTTCTTTTTTCAAATGCCAGTCTATCTTCTTTAACTTAAGAGCTATCGATGGCTCAAAACAAGGATTTGTGGCCTCTATGTTAAGATCAGAGCCCGAAACTGCAGCCTTCACCACAGACTCCGTTCCAACAACAGCCTCCTCAATTAAATCCTTTTTTCTGCAACGATTATTTATTTCTAACGAAGGACATAATGTGAACAAAGTTAGATCAAATCCCATCTCATATTCGCACTATTCCTCCCTCATCAAAAAGTGAAACAGCCAGGCAAATAAATGTGAAATGTAAAAAGTGAAAGCACTTACCTCAAACCGTTGTCATACAACGAAGTAGACACGCTTCAATTAACAAGGGACACGAGCCCTGAGATTTCCTTGACAGACCTAAACACAATTAACAAGGAACTAACAAATGGATGAGACTTCACTTTCCTGTTCCGCTTATGTAATCTACAAGGGTCAAGTCACAGACGAGCCCCCAATTTCTGTTACGAACCCAATAGGTCTAGGGGCGGATTGCAGCTGAAATAGATATGGTTGGTGGTAAATGAATGTGCAACAGCAGAGGAAACCTCATCTCCTGGCCCAGAATGACTAAGCCCAACAACCAATCAGATGTAACATAAGAGAAATTAATTTACATAATTAAACAAGCAAAAAAAAAAAAAAAAAGTATCAGCTTCAGAAAGGGGCAAGGCCAAAATAACAAACATAAAGCTAACTCCTACCTAAAAATCATCCAACTGTTACAAAATGAAGAAAAAAAAATACAGAAGGCTAAACTAACTCCCTATCTAACATAACCAGGAGAAAAGAGGGAATACAAGACAAAATGGCACCCACCTTCCTACTAACCCCAACAAAGGAAAAGAAAACAGAGACATCCTATAATAAGGCTATCAGTAGTTACCTTAGACAACTCAAATTAAGGGTCACTTTTCTCTTTGAAATCACAATCATAGATGTAAACAATAAGACACCATCAGGCCACCACCAACACTGTTCTGTAGGTAGCTGCCATTTAAATATGCTCTCATCTCTTCCATCATCCAATCATAGCAAATCTCCAATTAGTAGCATCAGGTGGTGATAATGGTTCTGCAGGGAGACAGATGCTGCGTCCCAATTTGTCTACTTATACTACGTCTAAAAGTATGTACTCTTTTTGTAAAGAAAAAGTATATACTTTTGAGTGTGTAGCAGAAAAGTATGCAAGCTTCCGGACATACTACTTCGACATCTTTAACGGACTCTGTCGCATAGTTACGTGCATCCAGTCACCGTTTAACTGCCCTGTCAATCATTGTCAGTTTCATCACAGTTCAAATCCTCCACATTCAGATTAATGCGAATTGGGACGCAGGGAGAGAGACAGGAAGAGAAACAATAAGAGCCGAGTTTGGCCCAACAAAAGAACCTTACGGCTCTGGACGTAACAGTGTATATTATAATGTATTCTCTTGAAAACTCTTTATTGTCAAATGTGTGATGAATGTAAACTCCTCTTAGGAATTTCACCATTCAATGTGAATTTATCTGAGAATATTCTTAAATATGGACATCCATTGGTTCATGCCTATGAGATCATCCAAAATACTGTTTGTGGCACAGCAAAGTGTCGTGAATTGACTCTAAGACTGACACTTAGGGTGCTTTCACACCTGCCTCATTTAGTTCGGTTGAATCGTACTAGAGTTCGTTTCCCTCTTTGGTGCGGTTCGTTTGGTCAGGTCTGAAAGCAGCAATCGCACTCGGGTGCGCACCAAAAGCGGACCAAACAAGCGTACCGAGACTTCCTTGAAGAGCTGGTCTCGGTACGATTACAAACGAACTCTGGAGCGGTTGGTTTGTGGTGAGAACGTGATCCGACCTCGAACAGAACCAACTGCAAAAGTACTGATCATTTTTGGACTGAACCAGCTGCCGTAGTCGGCTGCGCTGACATTGTGTGCATGATATTATTACCTGATAGATCGTTGGCAATATTTTCGGAAAATGGAAGCATGTCAAGAGTTAATAATTAATGCACGTCTCCTCTTAAAGTGATGAGCGATGCGCGCTCGCCGTCTGCAGTGCATTAGAGCGGTGTTTTCATGTCGCATCCGCGCTTCATTATAGAAATGTTTTGTTTGCATACTGTGGTAAATACACACAGTGTAGTAGATTATGGCCAGGGACAAAAGCAGCCCGCAGTCATCTCTCCATAGGGTTATAGTTTGCTGGCTTTGCCTCTCCTGTTGGAATTTTCCCACACGTAAATTCTGACCAATCGAAAAGCAGTTTAGGAAATACGCCATGGCCAATGAGTGATGTGGATGTTGTCACGTGCCTGCGTTTTGGTTCGTTTCAACTGGTTCGGACCAAAGCAATCAGTGTGGTGTGAAAAGGAACCAAAAAATTCTGAAAAATGCAACAATGTATAATTGTTTGCCCTTGGTTCGGACCAAATGAAACGAACTAGAGATGTGAAAGCACCCTTAAAGGTGCCCTAGAATGATTTGAAAAATCAGTATTTTTCTCTGTTGTTAAATTGTTCTCTGATATCTACATAGAGGATATGTGGCTTATTTAAGGGCAAAAATTGTCCAGATACAGTTTTACAGGTCCATTTACAACCCTATAAATTGTCCCTAGGATGTAATGCTCTGTTTTTGCCTTATTTGGAAGGGTCATGAATATTAATGTTGAGCTCTGCTCTGATTGGCTTATTTCCACAGCTCACAGCTCACAGCAGTTCAGCTTGTGAGTCCTGACAGAACACAGGCCGACTAAATGACACTTTAAGCAAAACATCTCAAATGGAGATTGATAAAATGCAGCTTACTTGTTTATTGGTGTTTTCAGATCATCCGAGCGCGAGAAAGAGCTCACATTTGTGCAGTTGCCAGATTTCAGTAATTAGAAAAAACCTGTATGCTATCCGTTTTTTTACCTAAACATGTCCAATCTGGCAGCAATATGCACGCAAGCTTTCTCTCGTGCGCAGATGATCTGAAAACACCAATAAACAAGAAGGCTGCATTTTATCAATCTCCATTTGAGATATTCTGCTTAAAGTGTGTCATTCAGCCTACATTTTAGACTTGTCTTTTTTTCGTCAACGATATTGCATGTTTAATATAACGTTAGTCACAATGTAGGCTAACTTTACGCAGTGACTGTGATGTAGCACTGTCTGCACAGATCTGAAATACAAATAGGCAAAAACATCATAGGAAACACCATACTTCAGTTCTCAAAAATATAAATATATAACTTATATTTACAAAATGAATAGCCTTGTCAAATGACTATCATTTTAACTTATATAGTGGAGAAGGTGACGTTTGCTAGAAGGATCAAGTAAACGATCTAAGCAAAGTATCTACGGTTGTATTTTGTAATACAAAATAATATTACCCTTTGTCATTAAACACATTTAGTTTTGTATGGTACTTGGTGTTTCCTATTGTTACTGTAGGCCTACTAGCATCTTGCATTATCTAGACAATGTTGTCTCTTTAAGAAACTTTCAATTTAATCAGAAATTGTTTAAACAGTCAATAAGTGTCACGTTGACACTTATTGACTGTAACTGCAATAATCTAACAGCAAGGGAGAGTGAGAACCTCATATAAATAGCCCCGGTGATGAGTGCAGCAGGTGTCCGTGATCAGAGTGAGAGTAATCAGAAACCATGCCTCCAACAAACCCACACACACAGAAAAGGTGAGACGATGCATTCACCCAACGTGACAGTACCCCTCCCTCTAGGAGCGCCTCTTGGCGCTCCCAGAAGAACCTACCTGTCGATTGTAATCATCGATGAGAGAGTGATCCAGTATGTCCCTGGCAGGAACCCAACTTCTCTCCTCCGGACCGTAACCTTCCCAGTCCACCAAGTACTGAAATCCGCGTCCCCTCCGTCTAGAGTCCAGTATCCGATTTACCAAATAGGTGGGTTCCCCATCTACGAGACGCGGCGGTGGGGGAACCGGGACAGGCGGGTTAATACGGGAATAAAAAACGGGCTTTAATTTGGAAACATGAAATGCGGGGTGTATCCTCCTGTACGCAGGAGGCAGTTTTAGGCGGACAGTCACCAGACTAATGATCTTGGTGACTGTAAACGGGCCAATAAATTTGGGGGCTAATTTATTACTCATGGACCGCAAAGGAATGTTCTTGGTAGAAAGCCACACTTTTTGACCCCGTAGACAGGAGGCTTAGACCGGTGGCGATCGGCTTGGGCCTTGGCGCGCTCTCCCACCCGGAGTAGAGTCTCACGGGCTCTACTCCAGGTCTGGCGACCCCTCTGGACAAATGCGTGAGCGGAGGGGACCGCAACCTCGGATTCCAGACAGGGAAAAATAGGTGGCTGGTACCCTAAACTACACTTAAACGGAAATAGGCCCGTGGCCGACACTGGTAACGAGTTATGTGCGTACTCAACCCAAGAAATCTCTTGGCTCCAGGAGGAAGGGTTCTTGGAGACCAAACATCGCAACACTCTCTCAAGATCCTGGTTGGCGCGCTCGGTCTGACCATTGCTTTGGGGATGGAAACCCGAAGACAGACTCACAGTGGCCCCCAGTAGTCTACAAAACTCCAGCCAAAATTTGGACACAAATTGGGGCCCCCTGTCGGAAACCACGTCTGTCGGAAGGCCATGTAAATGAAAGACGTGATCTACGACAGCCACCGCTGTCTCCTTGGCAGAAGGTAATTTGGCCAAGGGAATGAAATGAACCATTTTCGAAAACCGGTCCACGACGGTTAAAATCACCGTCTTGCCCTGGGAGGGTGGGAGGGCGATAATAAAATCTAGAGCGATATGGGACCAGGGTCTCGAAGGGACAGACAGCGGCTGGAGTAATCCATCTGGAAAGCGATTGGAAGTCTTACCCACAGCACACACCGAGCACGCCAAAACAAATTCCTGAATATCGCGAGCCATCCCCGGCCACCAGAACCGTTGCTTGACTAGAAATCTAATTCTATTAACCCCTGGGTGACAAGCTACATTGGAACAATGACCCCACCGAATAACATCGGACCGGACCCCTCCGGCACAAACAAACGACTCGGTGGACAACTGGGCGGAGGCATTACCCCTTCTAAGGCCGTCTTGACCTTCGACTCAATCTCCCATGTGAGTGTTGAGAAAAATACACTCGGGAGTAGACGGGCGTTCGGGAACGATCAAAAACGCGTGATAAAGCATCGGGTTTGATGTTCTTAGAACCCAGACGATACGAAAGAGAAAAGTCAAAACGTCCGAAAAAAAGTGCCCACGAGCCTGCCTAAAGTTAAGTCTTTTGGCAGATCTGATGTACTCCAGATTCTTATGATCGGTCCATACGATAAAAGGAACCCCCGAACCTTCTAAACAGTGGCGCCACTCCTCCAATGCAAGCTTGACTGCCAACAATTCCTTGTTACCAATGTCGTAGTTACTCTCGGCTGGCGATAAGCGATGAGAAAAAAAACGCGCAAGGATGCATCTTATCGTCCGAAGCAGAGCGCTGAGACAGCACCGCTCCTACCCCCACCTCTGACGCGTCCACCTCCACCACAAACTGACGTGAAGGATCAGGGGCCACAAGAATGGGAGCCGAAACGAAGCGGCTCTTAAGTTTGGAAAATGTAGCTTCGGCTACACCAGACCACCTGAAAACCTCTGCAGGGCCTTACGGGAATCTGGGGTTGGCCAATCCACCACAGCCTTAATCTTATCGGGGTCCATGCGCACCCCCTCGGACGACACGATGAAACCCAGAAAAGGGACCGACTGTGCATGAAACGAACATTTCTCCGCCTTGACAAAAAGCCCATTCGCCAACAACCTCTGGAGCACTAGCCTGACGTGCTGAACATGTTCCTGGAGAGAAGAGAAAAATATCAATATGTCATCCAGGTAGACATAAATGAACTGATCTACTATGTCTCTCAGCACGTAATTAACCAGTGCTTGGAAAACGGCTGGGGAGTTAGAAAGCCCAAAGTGCATGACTAAATATTCAAAGTGACCCCTGGGGGTATTAAATGCCGTTTTCCACTCATCGCCCTCCCTTATGCGGACCAAATGATAAGCATTGCGCAAGTCCAATTTTGTGAAGATGGACACTCCCTGCAACCTCTTGAAAGCTGGAGACACGGCAAAGGATAGGTACCCTGCAAACATGCCCCTGCGGGGCCTCTGCTGGCTTTTTGTGGGCAGAGTGGGCTAGGGCCAGCCCACACCAAACCTAAACAGGCCCACTGCGGGCTTGCCCAGGCGAGGCCCACAGCTTTGGGCTCAACGCGCGCTCTCTGTGAGCAGCCCACTCTAGCGGGCTGCCCACATTTAGCCTGTGATGGCCCAGTGTGTGCCAGCCCGTTCGGACCCAGAGCAACTTTTGTACCCTTGGTCCCATGCAGGTTTTGTGTAGGCAGCCCAAACGTAGATTTTTTTTTTTTTTTTTTTTTTACTGCACATAAGATCTAAAAAAAAACACTATGATTTGCATTTTTTTAACAACGCGATCCCTTAAAAATTCAAAAAACAAATCGTACTTTCAAAAGCCTTTTATTTTTTACTGAATATCGATGTTTGGCCTTAAATTAACAGTACCAGTTGGTGGTAAAAATTTGGCTGGCTATATAATAATATAAAACAAACAATCTATCAACCTAGTTAATTTCGAATCCTGCATATAATGAATAAAATCATAGGCTTTTAATTTATTTGTGAAGCTCAAAATGAAAGTGTTATTGGCGGTACAGAGCTCTGCGTCATATTTTGCTTGGAACTATTTCTTGCGGAAGAATCATATCACTGCGCAGTGCGCACCTGAGAGTGACTCACGCGCCAACGGTCGAATTGGATCTGCCTTCATCTGACGGATTTCTCCTGACTCTGAGGTGAGTTTTAATTGTAAATTGTATTATATTTGGTATTTAACAGTAACGTTATTGCCTATTTTCCACAGTGTGTGTTCGTCTGGGATTGTATTTTAGTATGTTTTTGTTAATCCAGATCATTAGTTATGTTTTGTTTAACGTTGCTTAGCTTAAACTCGATTTAGTATAAATAAATAGGCTAAATATTGGTTATTCCTTTTCACTCGTTTCCCCTATTCTGTATGTTATACGTCGGTTTGCCACAGTAAACTGCTCAAGTCTGATGAAAAAGTTTGTTATATAACTTATCATAACGGCTGTGCTCAGAGCACGCGCCCTAGCAAGTGCAGAGGAGAAAGACAGTTAGAAATATACGAAGCTGGGATATATCACGATTTTTGTTTGTGGACTATTAAAATGTCTCCACGATTTGCTTTTGAAGAAATATCTAATACAGCATTCTATCAATCTAAGCTATATGTCGATGTCCTGACACACATGCACAAGACGGAAGAGAACGCGCTGTATGTCAAGTGTCCTGACACATACATACACACACACACACACACACACGAAAGAAAAGAACGCTCTTTATGTCGATGTCCTGACACACACCACACACACACACACACACACACACGAAAGAAAAGAACGCCCTTTATGTCGATGTCCTGACACACACACACACACACACACACACACACGCGCGCGCTACAAGACAGAGGAGATCATGTCGCTGTCCTGTCTGCGTCTCAATCAGATCCCTAAGTTAGTTGCGCCAGTCTCGTGCACTCAGAGTTCTCTGTCGCTCTTGAACAAACAACAGAAACACAGGGAATGGAATGCTGTCAAAATGTCAGTTTTGTTGAGTATTCTCATAGTAGGATTCTTAAAATAGTTAAATAACGTCTTAAATGAACGTGGAAAAAATGAGATGCGCGTTAGATCCGCATCATGTTCGGCGGTGGCCGATTTTAAAGTGACAGCGACACTGATGAACAAAGAAATAACGGGAACAGAGAAAAGATGATTAATCTATTTAATGTATTATTTATGCAGTTAAGAAAGCTGTTTGATAACTATTACATTTCTGTATATGTCTAACAGGGAAGCCAACTAATTATTATTTTTTTTTTTTTAAACCTAATAAATGTTGAAATTGGGAAGCTTTCATTTATACTGTAATGTAACGTCATTAATGTTTCATAGAGACATTGGTGTCAGTTATACTGGCCTTCATTCATAAAAAGATGCCATTACAACACATTTAAAATATGCTGTCTTTAAATTGTTTCTACATTAATTTGGAGAGTAACTGAAATTATTACAATATTAAAAACTCCACAAATATTAAAGTTTAGTTTATTATTTTCTAATCTAAAAAGATACATAGAATTCCTTATTTTGTTCAAATGAGGGATTTTTTTAATTTCTTGTACCCCCTTGTAAGTATAGAGAAAAGACATTAAAAAAATACGATTTAAAGGTCCTGTTCTTCGCGTGTATTTGAAGCTTTGATTATGTTTACAGTGTGCAATATAACATGAGTTCATGTTTCGCATGTAAAAAATAAGTAAAAAAGTAATTTTCACACAATTTACTTATCTGTACAGCGCTGTTTCCTCTGTCCTAAAACCGGCCTGATGATTTCCTTTTTCTATGAAGTTCCTCCTTCAGAAACACGTAACGAGTTCTAATTGGGCCAGCGGAGGGTTAGTCAGCAAACGGTTCTAGTGATGTCATTACATCCCTGCACTTCCTGCTGTAGTCCAAACCGGCCGCTCGCTGTAGGCTTTGAAAGGGAACTTCTGTAAAATAAAATATCTCGCTTGGCATTAAACTTTGAGCTTTATAATTTTTCAGGTATTATTTATGCTCCAACAGCAACATTACAAACTAACTAAAGTTTGAAAGATGGGATCGCGAAGAAAGGGACCTTTAAATAAAAAAATGATTGCAAATAAAGTAAATAAATGAGAATAAAATATATGCGGAAAAGCCTGTGAATATTAAAGTAATAATAAAATAAATTAATGATTGTAAATAAATGAGATTAATATTCACAGAGTTTTTCCACATATATTTTAATCTCATTTATTTACAATCATTTATTTAATTATTATTACTTTAATATTCACAGAGGTTTTTCTTCATATATTTTAATCTCATTTATTTACAATCATTTATTTAATTTTTATTTAATATTCACAGGTTTTTCCACATATATTTTAAAGTAATAATAATTAAATAAATAAATGATTGTAAATAAATGAGATCAAAATATACGTGAAAAAATCTCTGTGTATATTAAAATAATAAAATACATAAATGACTGACTGTAAATAAAATAAATAAATGAAATTAAATATGTGGAAAACCTAAAGTAAATCTGAATATTAAAATAATAATAATACAATTAATAAATAAATTAGCTTAAAAAACCTGCAAGTTTAATTAAATTTAATTAAAAACATTAAATTGAATAAATAAATTAGATAAAAATACATGATTACTTTTATTATTATTCTATTAAATTAATGATGAATGTAAATGAATAAAAATTGGACTTAAATATACAAATAAATTATGCAATTAAAAGTATATTCTTATAATGAGTAGAATCATAATAATAATAATAACGTAACTTGATATAAACTTATGTTAGATATATAATAGTAATAGTACATTTTTAGTGTATTAATGGGGTGTTACGTTGTAAAAGAAAGATGTCTTAACTCTCAGGATGGGGGTCCCTCACATGAGTGTGTTCATATTTGGGGGTCCATGGCAAGTTTGAAAAGCACATTTTCAGCTGAGATCAAAGTCATAATTTTGCTGTTGTTTATTTGTATTATTTTTATATTTGTGTATATAACGTTCCCTGTCAGAGTGTTACATTTGCTGTATTGACATGAATTGAACTTTTCTAATGATTTTATGAGCTATTTTTGTATTTAATAAATCCATTGATTTGAAATCCCTTTGACTACTGTACATTTTTGACAAAACAGACATTAGTAATATGGTTTATGCAACCATTTCAGGTGTATAATATAAGTATATATAGTGAAACAGTTTTATTGTTGTAGATAATATAGTGCAGGCTCTGTGTGGGCCTAGTTAGGGCTTCCTGTGGGGCTAAGTGGGGGCTGCCCGCGCAGGACCAGCGTTTAATAGTGCGGGCCTAGTGAGGGCTTTCTGGGGGCTAAGTGAGGGCTGTCCGCGCAGGGCCAGCGCTAAGGGGCCAACGTTTTGCCAGTGAGCAAATTCTCTGGGGCGCTGCATGGGCAGCCTCCTGGGGGCCCTTAGACTAGCCCTAAGTGGGCCCTTAAAGGACCAGTGCAGGCTTGTTTGCAGGGTATTCTTCACCGTGATGTTGTTCAACCCTCGGTAATCAATGCAAGGTCGCAGAGATCCATCCTTCTTACTCACAAAAAAGAACCCCGCCCCCGCTGGGGACGAGGAATGACGAATGAGTCCGGAAGCCAACGAATCAGAAATATATTTCTCCATGGCCTCCCTCTCAGGATTAGAAAGAGAGTATAACTTGCCCTTAGGCGGATACGTACCTGGTATAAGATCTATAGCACAGTCATAGGGACGATGCGGAGGAAGAGAAGCAGCCCGGGACTTACAGAACACTTCCTTCAAGTCAAGGTACTCCGCCGGCACGTTAGATAAATCCACTGTCTCCTCCTGAAACACAGAACTAGACACAGATGAACAAGCAGACACAAGACAAGAGGCATAGCACTGACTACTCCAAGTGGAAATCGATCCTTGACCCCAGTCCACTCTGGGATTGTGCTTCATTAACCAGGGGGGACCAAGGACGATGGGGTTGAGGGGGGAATCAGTGATAAAAAACTTAAGTGTCTCTGTGTGATTGCCCGCAACAGTCAAAGTGATGGTGTCCGTGGTGTGTGTGATCGTGGGAAGTGTCTGACCATTGAGTGCGTGAACAGCAATGGGTTTGTGGAGGGTGGTGGTGGGGATGCGGAGGTAACTGGCAAACTTAAAGTCCATAAAATTACCCTCCGCTCCGGAATCCACCAGGGTGTCGCAGACTTGGGATCCGGTAGCCCATTGCAGTCTACCCGGAAGGAGAGTGGCGGACGATGATTTCCCCAGTGCTGCTTTACCCAACAGTAACCCCCGCTTTCCTGTCGGGCTTGATCCTTTAAACGGGCAGCGATTGAGGAAATGCCCCGCCGCACCACAGTAGAGGCATAATCCTTCTGCTCTACGACGCTCCCTCTCCTCCCGAGAGAGCCAAGCTCTACCCACCTGCATGGGCTCGGGATCGTTGAGTGGACTGTCCGCATCCCCCACGATGAAATCCCTTGTCTCAGGTTGCCTTTGGCCGCGATCATGTCGCTCCAGCCTGGAGTCGACCCGTAGCGCCAACTCCATTAATCCATTGAGGTTCTTGGGAAGGTCAAGCGCGTAGATCTCTCTTTGGATGCGGTCAGCCAGCCCATGCAGGAATCTGTCCCACTGCGCCTTCTCGTTCCAGCGGCACTCGGCAGCCAAGGTGCGGAACTGGATCATGTAGTCAGAGACGGAATGCTTGCCTTGATGGAGATCGGACAGTTTCCGGGCCGCCTCGCAACCCGCCACTGCCCGGTCAAACACCCGTCTCATCTCCTCCTCGAGTGCCTTGAACGAGGAACAGCATGGATCCTTGTTTTCCCACACCGCTGCTCCCCACCGAGCCGCACGTCCAGACAGAAGGTTAAGCACTAACGCCACTCTGGAACTTTCCGTGGAAAATGTTACTGGTTGGAGTGAGAAAAACAAAGAGCATCTTGTCAAGAAAGATCGACACATCTCTGGCTCACCCGAGTATCTCTCTGGCGTGGGAATTCTGGGCTCGTGCTGATGAAACCCGTTACTCGGGTTGAGGTGAACAGACGGTGTGGCGGGCGCAGCGGGCGATCTTAGCTGTTGGATCTGGGTAAAGAGCTCGGCCACCTGCATCACAAGAGCCTGAACCGCCTGAGCAGTAGCGGAGACCTGTCCCTCTTGCTGATCCATGCGTTGACTGCTGACAGTCAAATATTCCTGAAGCTCTGCCATTCTCACTGGATCCATTACGATGGTCAGATTATTCTGTTATGTTCGCTGGTGGAAAAGACACAGAGAATCCAGGTGCGAGAATTAAACAGTTTATTACTGTATACTCAAGTTCAGGAAGAACACAAACAGTTTGCTGTAAGACCCCGGCGTGCTCCATCCACCTGCCAACTCTGCTGATGCCTGATCTTCAGCCTGCCTATCCTATTGTGTTCCTGAGTATTCGTCTCGCGTCTTACAGCGAACTGTTTGTGTTCTTCCTGAACTTGAGTATAATAAACTGTTTAATTCTCGCACCTGGATTCTCTGTGTCTTTTCCACCAGCGAACGTAACAATAAGTGGATAAATCGCTACTTACTGCTTGCAGGAATACAGTTGTAATTGCCACTTTCTTGAGTTTAAGATGCTGAGCGAAGTTTGCTTGAAATGGGCCGAACAAACGAACAATCTTGGATTAAATTGTTGTGGTATCAGATTATAAACATCAACCATGACTGTTGACATTTTTTATCTGTGGGTAGGGTAGAAAAGTCTCCTGCACAGCCTGGAAGATGAAGTGTGTCCATGCGAGCACCTTGTTTACCTGATGATTCGCTCTGTCATTTCCGCCTGACAATGAACATGTTTGGACAGATGCAAATGTTGGGGGCGTGCATATAAAGGATCCCCAACGCTTGCGTCACAGTTGGGTTTATGTTGAGAAGCACTTTTTTCTGTGGTGTTTTGGATTCACGAGATTTACAAAAGAAGTAGGAGGCAATGATGTTTGAGATTCACAGTATGCAATGTCCATGTACTGAACTCTTATTATTTCACCATGACAACACTGTAAAAAATTTCAAGTGCTTTCAACTAATTATTATTTAGTAACTAGTTCAACAGATTTTTTACGTTCACTCAATTTCGTTCTAGAAATTGTTACCTGAATTAATAATTTTTGTTGGCTCAAACTTGACTTCAACGTTTATTCAACCTCTTTTATAATTAATTCAATGAAAACGTTTTAATTAGGGGTTTCATTTTTAAATGGTTTTAATCATTTCTAGAAATTGCAGTGGAACTAAAATGCAATAGTTATGCAATAAAATGTTATAGTGAGGATAAAAACAAATGAGAACACATTGTATCATCTGCATTTATAACATTTGTCATACAAACATACATTTTCATAACAATTAATTTCAAATTTCTTTAAAATAAAAAAATGACCAAAGCCCTTGTAACTTTTCTTTAATGTCTTTAATGCACCTTTAGTTTGAAAACTACACACACAGTCAAAGTAGATACAGTGGAGCATTCTTGCTTCTCGTCAGTGTTTCAGATGGTAAAGGGATAGTTCACCATTAAAATTCTGTCATCACTTACTCACCCTCATGTTGTTCCAGTCCTGTATGATTTTCTTTGTTCTGCTGAACACAAATTTTTTTTGGAAGAATGTTTGTAACAAAGCAGATAGAGCAACTATTCACTACCATACTGTTTTTTCCTAGCCTAGAAATCTAGACGCACCCTAGCGGCAGCAAATTTAATCTGCCCGCAAGTGTCGTCTAGCAACTCTCAATACCCATCTGAGCTGTATTCCCCTAACTCTTGCCGCGCCAAATCACATCGTGTATAGAGTCGGTGGGTGGGGCCATAATGACGACGGCCGAGTTGCGTTTGCGTGCTTCTAGTAGACATAGAAACTGGCAAACGGCGGTCTTTCGAATCAGCTCTGACCGCGACTCTGGAAGACTTGGAGTTAAGCTTTTTTCTGAGAAAAGGACAAAGAACGGCACTGAAGTCATTCTTAAAAAGGGAAGATGTGTTCTGAGTTTTGCCGACCTGATACGGTGAATGTTTAAAGGGATCCCATGGTGTTGAGACTTGTATGGCTTAATATAACATAAACAATGTCTCTTACTGAAATATGTAGTAGAAAACCCATGAAAGATCTACATTATTTAAAAAAAATCGATTTTATATTTGGACCATGGGCGGCGCCATTTTGTTTGCGTTCTAGGTTGATGACGTAGCGTGGTTGCACTACTCAATCAGCTGGCGCTACCCGTAGCTATTTTTACCACAACGCAACTCGAAAATAGTTTCAGAGTTAAACAAAACCAATGAATTGCTTTGTAATTGTACTTGAAACACACTCAAACATACATGTGCACACAAACTCACCTACACAAGTCACAAACAGATCGGCGGGCGGGCACACACACTTGAGAGACTGCGCTGTCTCAATCGAGGTGTTGGGTTGCTCAGTCTCCACGACAGGGGCTGAATCTGAAACCGACCCCTATACCCTGAAATAGGGCATTATATGAAGGGACGGCCATTTGTAATGTTGTCCGACACCATAGTGGACATGTTCGAGTGCAGTCATTCAGTCTCACGTCGCACCGCAATAACGAGTGTACAGCCGATTTACAAACAGTTGTCCATAAAGTCCGAAGACCACTGAAACTCAGAACGGGCAGGCAGTGTACAGAACAGTCAGGCAGGTCCAGAAGACGGAGAAGGCGGTGAGCTGGTCAGGGGCTCGTGACGCAGGGGAAGCAGTGGGCAGATGAACCGAAGGAATCCTGGGATCCGGAACAGAGGCGATCTCCCGGGAGAAGCACAGCACACACCAGGGACCACAGAAGCCTGCAACGATCTGACAATGTGTGCAGTCAGTGACACGTGTATAAAGGCAGCGGTGATGAGTGCAGCAGGTGATAGTGCTCAGGCAATAATCAGAAACCACGCCCCCAACACAACCACACAACACAAAGTGAGTGAGACAATGGATTGATGAACCGTGACAAATGATGCAGCAGGATCTAACTTGTCACTTTCACCTCTGAACTGGGCTGGACCTGAGTCTCTTGCAGCTGAGTCATCAGAGTTGAGGGTTTGAAATTCTCTTTTCAGCATCAATCTGTACCGCATACATTTCTCCTCATCTTGGACCCAGTCTAGCTTGAATCTTGGCACCAGCCTAGCGAAGAGTATGTTGTCCCTCTTCTCCAGAAGACCTGCAAGCCTAGTGCTCAGTGACTCCAAGATACTCTTTATGAGGGGTCGGCATGTAATGAGACCCTTTGCTGCAGTGGGCTTCATGCTCTCATCCAACAGGTCATTCATATGACATTGCAGTTGCACAATGGTTGGAGCCAGGTAGCCAAGAAAGATGTTCTTCTCTGCTTGGAGGATGTTTAGTGCAAGTGTTAAAGGCCTCATCACATCCACAAACTTATGTATGAAGTTGACTTCCTCTGGAGAGAATCGGCGAAAGCCAAACTCATCACTCACAGTGTGCAAAATCAGGTCGTCATGTACTAGGGGAGTGACATCATTTTGAGGGGGGACCTCAGCCACGTTAATTTCTGCCTTGGTAGTTAGTGTTACTATGCGAGACAGTCGCTCCATGGCAAGAAATACTGAATTCCATCTTGTGTCATTTGGCACAACAAAGCCAATCCCAAGCTTTTTCTCCCCAGCATCAGAAGCCTTTGTACTTCGCTTAACCAGGTTCCACAGAGCAGATGCTTTTGCAAAAACAGCCCTCGACATTGTTTTGTAACGTTTTTCAGTTACCTTTTCCGTATCTTTGGCCACTAGATTCAAGGTGTGAGCCATGCACCTTATATGAGGGGGGAGAGACGGATGATCCAGATCTGAGAGAGGCTCAGGCTCCATCTGGTCATCTTCATCTGAGCTCTCACTGACGGCAGCAAAGGCAGACTCTGGTTCATTGTCATCTTCACTTTCAGTTTCATCAAAGTGGACCACTGTCTCTGGCATTTCAGTATCAATAGAAACAACATCCATCCCAAAACAGTTGAACGCCTTGACAAAATTTGAAGCATTATCTGTTACTGTACATGCAACCTTATTGTGGATTTTGAATTCTTTGTTTACATCTGACAATAATTTTGCCAACACATCATGTGTATGTGCTCCTTTAATCCGTCGGCATGCCAGTACAGCAGAGTATCTCTTAGAAACATCAGTTTTGTTTAGCCAGTGGACAGTGATGCCCATAAATGCCTTGTTCACAGCCAACCAGCAATCTGCTGTTGTGCACACAGTATCGATCTCAGACAGTTCAGTCTTAAGTTCACATATGTTTTCTTTAAATTTCTTGTTTAACAGTGTCTGTACTTTTTTACTTGATGGCACCTTTTTGGATGGCTGCAACCCCTTAATTAAGTTTATGAAAGCTGGGTTATCGACTTTACTCAAAGGCTGTAGATCTCCGACAATATACTGCACCACCAGGTTGTCCAGCTGCGGCTGGGAGATGACAACGGAGCGGCTACAGTCCTGACTGTCTTTTGATTTTTTATTTGCTTTCACATACCTTGAAAGGCTAGCTGGGTGCTTCAGTTCAATGTGCCGTTTCAGGTTTGCTGTGGATGTAACTGAAGTGCGGATTTTCTTTTTGAAAGCCGGCTGGCAAAGTTTGCACAGAAAAGTGAGATTTCTCCCATTCTCACTGACCTTGTCATAAAATTCTTTTAAATGATCATACTCCTTGCAACATGCTGCTGTCGCCTCCATAACTTTTTTTGTTTGTTTTGATGAGGCGTCACGCATGCGGCGGACGGCGGTGCGACACTGGTGGCTGGTGTTGCCAGATTGGGTGTCTTTCCGCTACATATTAAGACCCGTTTACGGTGTGTTTTAGCCGGGATTTCGCCTGGAAGGCTCTATAGAAATCTGGCACCCTATTGAACGAAGTTAACCTGAGAGAGCGTGCCGTTCACAGACACCAGAATGAACGAGTTCACAGTAACGTTCATCAGGCAGTAATACAGCACGTTCAGTTCACGTTCGCCCAAAATATGAACGAGTTCATGAACTATCGTTCAATGAACTCGTTCAGGTACAACACTGAGTTTGGAAACAATGGATTGTAAAACGGTCAAATTAAACATTTATTTGTTTTATCAATAATGCATGATATTTTCAGGAACAGCTTTTTTTCTTATTTAATTTCTAAGTCGATACACATTTTAAAATGTAATCAAAACAGTAGGGTTGATACAGACTTATTCAGCTTGCAGCAGTTCGCAGCTCAGCACCCTATGCTCAGCACACACACACACTGATACAGCGTTTCTCGAGTCAGATTGACCGGGTGGCAACAGTTCTCGGATCACCAGTAAAGAATCAAGAAACGTTTCTATCGGACACGTTCGATCTTTCGGACATGAGAACCGGTGAGCTGAGATACTGAGCATGCGTGATAGCGTCGTAACCGAACAGTTTCTCTTGGACTGGGACAGCTGATGCTGATAAAACATGAGCACGGATGAACTGAGGATTTGTGTAAGTATTTTATGTCAATGTAAGTTTATTTAATCCGTGTAAAACATCAGCTGTTGCAAAACATAAATGAAAAAATGTATCCAAGATGATGATGATATCAATAATAATTATTACTATACTAAGTTTTGATTAGAAATACTTTATGATCCGGGATCATAAATGTATATAAATGACGTCATTACGTATGGGATAGAAATGACGTCATTAGGTAAAGACGTAAAAGAACCGGTGATCCGTTTTTTTTAACCGGATCATTGAAACGTACTGTCCGAAAGAACCGGTTCGCGGAAAAGAACCGAACTTCCCATTACTACTCTCGACTGGCAGCTGCAGCTGCCTGCTCGCACCTGACTAAACCACGCCCCCTCTACATGTAATCTCATTTCAAATGCAAAGATGTCAGCAAATCACAACAATGGGTGTTTTCACTGAAGATTCACAGAAGACACGCCCCTTGAAACAGAGCATTCATGCCTGAGGGATAATATCAGTATAGAAAAAATGCCTTTTATTTCTAAAATATGACATTTTTGGATGTAAAAACCATACTAACAATATAAGTACACCCCAGGAAACATAAAATAATAAAACAATCCATGCCATTGGATCTTTAAATTTACGGGACAATTTCACAAGTTGGAACACGAAAAATCACGTTCAACACAACCACGTAACCCTAAATAGAGCCCTGCATTAGATGTTAGAAAGACATTAGTTTCATATGAGCATTAATTCTTTGACGAATGACTAGTGAACTTGACACAGACTACTCACTTAAATAGCTAATCCCTATTTCCCTTGGATATATTTACTTTTAACTTACTTACTTCACTTCTAACTTCTAACTAAATATCCACACAAGTATGTTCGACACATTTGTCTGCAATTTAATCATTACCATTTACCTGACGCGTGAACTGCACCCTCAAAATTGCTGCTGCTGTCTCCTGGTGAAATCCGCGAACTGCGCAAAGTCCTTTGATCTGTAACAATCCTTCCGCGAATACAGATCCTTCCGCGAAATCAAACGAGCAATACAGATCCTTCCGCATGATATTGGAGAAGTCAGACGAGCTCTTGTATGTATTCATTAAAATTAGGCAGATTAAATGCAACAAACTAGCTACATATGTTCATGAATTATATATTTATATTAAATATGTAATAGAAGTGTTGTAGGATCCATCTTAATGCAGATACCATCATAAAAAAAACATGGAAAATAGGCCTACATCTAATTTTACAAATGTTGTTCTGATATAGGCTACAAATGTTTCTTACAGCCCATTTCAACAGCAGAAACAAATATCTATTTACCGTAGTAAACTATTGTGTGTAAAATATTGTTTTGGCCTTAATAGCCTACTTTTATAAAACATTGACTAGATTTGCGTTTTTTAGTCCAGTCAACATTTGCCATTCTAAAAGTTACTTGGATTTGAAAATATCAATTAATTTAGTGTTTTTCAAATATATTTGTGCAGACTTAATATGTCTTCTTAACTAGCCACAAGTAAGAAAATTAGCTCAACATATATGTTTTTGCTCTTCCAACATTTTATTAATGGGCGTTTTTAGAGTGAAGGTTAATTCCATTTTTCTTTTTAGGGCACCTTTAAGATTTAATCATACACTTTACTTTTGAGATGCTTGATAACTAACTTTGAGCCAAGATTTTTTTTTACTCTTACACTGTAAAAAATTATTTAGAAAAAATGTTACCTGGTTGCCTTACAATTTTGAGTTCATTGAAATTAAAATTGTTTAATGTGGTTCAGATACAATAATAATACTATTATAATAAAATAATATAATATTTTGAGTTTCTATTAATTAAACATATTTCCTTCATTGTATCAACTCAAATTTTTAATTTCAATAAACTCAAAATGTTAAGGCAACCAGGTTACTTACTTTTTTAAGTTAAACCAACAAAAACCAACAATTTTTTTTTATTTTTTTTTTACAGTGTAAGTCTATTCTTAGCAGTGTTCTTGTGAGTAATTCTAAGATGTTTGATAAAGACGGGCCCAGTTGCTTAACTACAGCATTTGTTACAATAAGGATATAATTAAAGGTAAGACCAAATATAGCCTAGCTCCTCATTTTGCTAAGGCCAATGTTAACTTTTTTCAGCCCCACTTTATATAGGTGGCCTTACCTACTATG
This sequence comes from Pseudorasbora parva, assembly GCF_024679245.1. Classification (NCBI taxonomy): domain Eukaryota; kingdom Metazoa; phylum Chordata; class Actinopteri; order Cypriniformes; family Gobionidae; genus Pseudorasbora; species Pseudorasbora parva. Next base: position 21,242,858 of record NC_090183.1, read on the forward strand.
TACTTACATTAAAAAATAAGTACAATGTACTTATTGTGTTCATATTGTATTGCAAAAAACTTGCTGATATCTAGGTGGGAAAGTGGTGGGACAGGTTTGGTTTGTGGGTACGTTTTTTTTTTTTTGGGGGGGGGTGGGTAAGTTTAAGGGTAGAGGCTAAGGGAAGTTTATAAATGTAACTACAAGAACTTAATTACAGATGTAATTACATGCAGGTATTTAAAAAATGTTTAAGTACAATGTAAAAACGTGTATGTACACAATAAGTCCATCGTATCAAATGATTAATTAAAATGTTATTACATAGTAGTTAAGGCCACCTAATATAAAGTGGGTCCCTTTTTTCTTTTTTTGGTGCATGCACCACTCAAAATTAAACCACAGTCTTATAATTGATCTGTTCAGTTCGTACAGCTTATAAAAGCTCAGAACACATGATTTATAGGCTATCATTAATTAATAGCCTGATTCCATGTTTTGGTGTGGGCAGCAACATGTGAGAAGTGCCGGTAAACAAGGAAAATGTAAAAATACGCAAATTGTTAAAACAGAGAAGTGCTAGTTCTGTTACTTTTTTTGTTTCTCCTTTTCCAGGAGGACTGCTCCACCTCATACAATTCAAGAAATTGAAACTGAGGCCCCGTCCACACGGAGACGCGTTTAGCATGCGTATACATTTTGTACCGTATCAGCGTTTCGTCCACACGGATCCGGCGTTTTAGAAGCATGCATCCGATATTTTTCGAAACCGGGTCCCAAAGTGGATAAATCTGAAAACGATCATCTTCCGTCTTCGTGTGTACAGCGAATCCGTATATTTTCTGAAACGGTGATGTCATCACACTACGTCAAGCACGGTGAAAGAGGTAAGGGATACAACTACGGGCACTGGGCATGCGCACATCAATATCGCGTCATTTAATTAACGCATCTGCATACCTGTAAGGGTATGTTTTGGGTTGGGGTAGGTGTAGGCACACATCTGTTAAGTAGCAAATGTATTTATTGTTATTTTATTGTGAGATTTTGCCTCACCTCCGCCCCTGCCTAGCCACAACTCTTCTTTTCCGTTTTTAGTGTATTTCTGTGGCAGAATTACAGCGCCACACACTGGCCTGGCATGCAAACTACATCGTTTTTAGTCCGTTTTTGTAATCTCGTGTGGACGCAGATATTTCTTGAAATGAGGAAAAAAAAAGATCGGATTGGGATAGCGCTGGCTTCGTGTGGACAGGGGCTGAGCCAGGCAGCATTTGGAATGAACAGACTTTGCACCTGTTCACTGTTCCCCAAATCTGATACAAGGGCACAGTCTGATATATGAAAAGCCTTGTAAATATCCTTTTAGCTTATAAATGTGATTTCTAGTGAAATGTAACAAATAAGCCTGAATGTGTTGCCTTGAAACAATTGCTTGTTTTCTGTTTACTTAATTTAAGTTTTCCTGTTCTGTTCTCCCTTTGAGCACAAGTATGTTTTGTGGGAACAATAGTGTACACGAATTAATTATAAATATTTAAGAATAATTAAATTGTTGGTTGTAAACGGTACTCAAACAGACATTCATTTAGTATTATGCCTTTATGCACAAAGAACACATTTTCTATAGTCTGTTATAAACATTATGAAGAAACTGCATTGCTATGAAATTTTTTGCATTATTATAAAAAAAAATTAAAGCTGGGGAAGCCCAGGATGCCATTAGCAATTAAAAGTATTAAAATACTTTTTGAAATATTTTAGGTGAGGTCCACCATTCATAACGAGCGGTGACGTGTTCGTTGACGTCCTCAGATGTAGCCTCGCCCCCGATGTGCGTGGTGCATTCTGGGTCCACCCCAAGATGGCGGCGCCCTTGCGCAAGTGTTGAGAAACAATCTCACCTGGAAGTCTTGTTAAAATTATCCACAGTTTCACAGTGTTACTCCATCATCGAGGACAACAGAAAGTGCACGGAAAGAGACCGCAGGATTAAGGCATCGAGCGCCTGCCGTGGCTCACGCAGTGTGTGTGTGTGAGAATGATGATGGGCCGCTGCGCCTGACCCAGAACCAAAAGCAGTGCCAGCACAGATCCCCCTGCAAAAACGTCTTGATCCAGCGCTTTCAGATCCTCCACAGGCTGTGGACACTGCCGTTTAAGCTGCTGACGGGACTGATTTGTGTCATCGTCCGTAGGCGCAGCGGATCTCCAGCTCGAGCTTTAGAGAACTCTGCTGACCAGAGGTGAGAGTAGCCTATTATTCACAAAACCACCCAATTTACCATAAATAATTCACCATGATGCAGAAATGTCAAAGCTTACTATAAGAACAACCATTGTAACGTTACTTTATTATCCGTTACTTCCATCATTGAAGAAACGTTTTTTTTAAACCGCTTTAATGTAACGTTACAGGACATCCCATGTTTTCTGTGCTGTTTACAAATTTAACAGCATTAATTATGATATTTAAGCTGAAATTATTACCATGTTGTTTTCTTTTTGTATGATTACTGTGTGAAGCAGCACATTTTTGCAAAGCACGAATTGTGTCATGCATTAGCCTAACTACCAAATGCACTGCTGTAGTGTAGCTATACTGTCTGTTTTAGGCTAAGTTGTAGTGGTTAGACAAATGACAATCATAGATTAACGTTGTCTCAACCTAGGTATCTGCCTAGATGTAGCATTAACTGTTAAAGTTGGTTAAACAGCATACAATTTGAATAAAATGCTAAATGTATTTAATTGCTGCCTTGTAGGTAACTCAGTTGTATTGCAACACAGCCTTATTCAGCAGTACTCCTTTAATTCTGTTGTTATTTAAAATCTTTCTGGTCTCTCAGTGTGTTAGGTTTAAGTTCAATTCAGTTTCAGATCTGTCAGTTTTTGTGCCTTTAAATAAAAAGTCTTCTTTAAGGTTTTTGAATTCAGTGTTGTTTCCCTGGTCCCTTGCAAGTTATCTCAATTAAGAAAAAGGTTGGCACAGTTACTAAGTAGTCCAGAAAAATGACTATGCATTAATTCATTAAAGAAGATGATTTTGTCCAATACAAATGAGGAATAAAACAAATGATTCATCTTTAACAGTCAATAAACACAAGAAGTGCTAGTAATGCAAAGTTTCAGTGGCTGGTTTGCTCAGTCTTTAGGGCCTGAGCACAGATGGTGTGAGGACCATATTGTACGGTAGCTGAGAGAGCTCAACCAAACAAAACACATGCAAATAGAACAAAAACACCAGCAAATTTAGAAAACATCTTCATTAGTTTGACAACACAAGTCTGCAAAAACTCACACAACACTTATAGAATATATATATATTCAATGTAAACAGCGATTGATGAGTGTATCTCTGCCTCTGGTACGTTAACAAGTTGCGTTGAGGCTCGCGCTGCCTGTCTCTTTGTGAGAGATATTCGTGGAGAAATCAAAACAAGCGAGCAGCAATATAAACTCAACGAAGAAACATACTGGGGTAAAACTCTGTTTTTTTTGTTTTTTTTGTAGTTGTTGATATTTATGATTTATGATATTGTTAATAAAACAAGTCGACTTTGCAATCGTGAATTGTGTAGCATGAATGGTGTAGCCTAATTCAATAAACAAGTAGCCTAATTAATATTAAGTTGCTTACATTTTAGATCCAAACAACCTTTTTAGTTCTATTTCACCCATGATTTCACCGACGAAAATAGTTCCAGAGGAAAGCAACACTCTGCGCAGTGTTTTGTAACTAAATGATTCAGTGTTTTAAATGAATCATTTGAATAAACGACCCAATGACTCACTTATGAAGACGATCACTTGCTGCCCCCTATTGGCGGTTATGTTTAAAAGTATGATTGAATAAAATAATTATTAGACACAAAATATTGTCTTGAGATAAAATATTTGATTAGCTCTTACGCAGAGCTTCCGTGAAGAAAAACAGTTCCAACCTGCTTTAAGCCTTTATCTATTGCTGAAGATTTGCCATATGCCCTTGCTAAATGTTGAAAATGAATGCTGAAAGGGTTAGTTCACCCAAAAATGAAACCAAGCCTATGATTTACTCACCCTCAAGTTATCATATGTGTATGACATTATTCTTTAAGACAAATACAATCGGAGTTATATTTAAAAAGTCCAGGCTAACGTTAATCCAAGACATAACTTCATTAGTTAACATGTTAATTCATTATTACCAAACTGACAATGAAAAATACTTATAAAGAATGAATCATTCTAAGTAATGTTAATTTCTTAGTTACTGTTTAATAACATTACAATCAAAATAACTTTGTTAATGGACCTAAGATAAAACTAACAATGATCAGTATTTCTTAACTAACATTAACAAAAACATTATACTTTCTGTACCAAATGTAGCTTTTGCTCAAACTTAGTTAATGCATTAAATAATGAGACATTATTGTAATTTGTAAGCCTACCTGTTGTTCTTTATAGCCTAATTCTTTTGCCCTGTAATCTGTTTGAAAATTGTACTTTTACAGCTCTGAAAAATATCAAGAGACCACATAACATTGATTTCTCAATGAGGGGTCTCTTGATTTTTTTCCTGGGCTGTATATATTTTTGGTGCATTATTGTATTTAAACATTCAGTTATTTTTGTTCTTACAAAAATAGTTCTTAAAGCTGTTATGCTATGGCAACACTTTTTTTTTGCAACTTATTTCAATATCGTGATAATATCGTATATCGTGATAAAACTTCATCAATTAATCGCAACATGAAAAATTGATATCGGCACATGCCTAGTTCAAAATAATAGCAGTACAATGTGACTAACCAGAATAATCAAGGTTTTTCGTATATTTTTTTATTGCTACGTGGCAAACAAGTTACCAGTAGGTTCAGTAGATTCTCAGAAAACAAATGAGACCCAGCATTCATGATATGCACGCTCTTAAGGCTGTGCAATTGGGCAATTAGTTGAATTAGTTGAAAGGGGTGTGTTCAAAAAAATAGCAGTGTGGCATTCAATCACTGAGGTCATCAATTTTGTGAAGAAACAGGTGTGAATCAGGTGGCCCCTATTTAAGGATGAAGCCAACACTTGTTGAACATGCATTTGAAAGCTGAGGAAAATGGGTCGTTCAAGACATTGTTCAGAAGAACAGCGTACTTTGATTAAAAAGTCGATTAGAGAGGGGAAAACCTATAAAGAGGTGCAAAAAATGATAGGCTGTTCAGCTAAAATGATCTCCAATGCCTTAAAATGGAGAGCAAAACCAGAGAGACGTGGAAGAAAACGGAAGACAACCATCAACATGGATAAAAGAATAACCAGAATGGCAAAGGCTCAGCCAATGATCACCTCCAGGATGATCAAAGACAGTTTGGAGTTACCTGTAAGTACTGTGACAGTTAGAAGACGTCTGTGTGAAGCTAATCTATTTTCAAGAATCCCCCGCAAAGTCCCTCTGTTAAAGGCATGTGCAGAAGAGGTTACAATTTGCCAAAGAACACATCAACTGGCCTAAAGAGAAATGGAGGAACATTTTGTGGACTGATGAGAGTAAAATTTTTCTTTTTGGGTCCAAGGGCCACAGGCAGTTTGTGAGACGACCCCCAAACTCTGAATTCAAGCCACAGTACACAGTGAAGACAGTGAAGCATGGAGGTGCAAGCATCATGATACGGGCATGTTTCTCCTACTATGGTGTTGGGCCTATTTATCGCATACCAGGGATCATGGATCAGTTTGCATATGTTAAAATACTTGAAGAGGTCATGTTGCCCTATGCTGAAGAGGACATGCCCTTGAAACGGTTGTTTCAACAAGACAATGACCCAAAACACACTAGTAAACGGGCAAAGTCTTGGTTCCAAACCAACAAAATTAATGTTATGGAGTGGCCAGCCCAATCTCCAGACCTTAATCCAATTGAGAACTTGTGGGGTGATATCAAAAATGCTGTTTCTGAAGCAAAACCAAGAAATGTGAATGAATTGTGGAATGTTGTTAAAGAATCATGGAGTGGAATAACAGTTGAGAGGTGCCACAAGTTGGTTGACTCCATGCCACACAGATGTCAAGCAGTTTTAAAAAACTGTGGTCATACAACTAAATATTAGTTTAGTGATTCACAGGATTGCTAAATCCCAGAAAAAAAAGTTTGTACAAAATAGTTTTGAGTTTGTACAGTCAAAGGTAGACACTGCTATTTTTTTGAACACACCCCTTTCAACTAATTGCCCAATTGCACAGCCTTAAGAGCGTGCATATCATGAATGCTGGGTCTTGTTTGTTTTCTGACAATCTACTGAACCTACTGGTAACTTGTTTGCCACGTAGCAATAAAAAATATACTAAAAACCTTGATTATTCTGGTTAGTCACATTGTACTGCTATTATTTTGAACAAGACTGTACAAGGTAATGGAGCCTTTTATACATTGTCGTGTTTCTTTAGAAATAAACAATGGACAAATGGAGTCTTTAAACGTCTCAGATGTAAAGTTATTCACTGTCAAAGTGACTCAAAAAGGAATGGGAGTCAATGGGATGCTAACAGTAGGTGATGGCTTGGTTAGCAATGTTAGCCCCTAGGGGTGGAACGCTTTCCGAGCGCTAGATTACCCCCTTGATTGTAACCCACGGCTGTTTAAGCCACAAGATGGCGCCAGCGTTAAGCATAGAAGTAGTACCGGTCAAGATAACTCGTAGTACCCGTATGAGCGGGTGTTATCTGGAAATAACATACCGCTGGAATGCGCGATTGACCAATCAGAATCAAGTATTTCACAGAGCCGTGTAATAACATTATTTATTGCAGCTGTATTTTTTGCAGTTTAAATTATTAAATTTGATTGGTAACAATCTATAGTGTTTTTACTATTATAACTAAATTTATTAATCAAATGTAAGAATTTAACATTAAAGATGATGCATACATTTAATAAGATTTTAAAAAATGGCCTTTATAAAATTACGCCCTGGGGTGAATATCACAAATATGATTTAAATTCACACTAATGAGAATATTATTACAGAATCAATATACCAACAATTAAATTTATTTTGATTAAATTAATGTTTAAGTTTATATTTACAAGAAATGTTGTAACTTACTAACTTTTAACTGCTGTAAAAACACCTTATTTGTTTAAAGTGTTTGCAAACCATATGTTATTGCACTTTTGTTCATTTAGCAGCACTTTTGTATTCATTATTGAATTTTGTGCATACTGCGATTAATCGTGATTAATCACAGAAAAATCATGTGATTCAATCAATCAATCAATCAACTTTATTTATATAGCGCTTTTACAATCACAATTGTGTCAAAGCAGCTTCACAGTGTCAAACAGGATAATATTGCGACAAAATTAGATTTGGCTGTACAATCGTACTGGAGAAAACAGTGATGTTATCAGCTTATTTTAATTTATCATATAGCGACAATGTTGGCAGATCAGTATTATAGTTTATAGAATTAAATAAGACCTAATTCATACATTTTATTTGTATAATAAGTTGAATAAATTTAATCATATTTTTTTAGTGTCCTCAACTGAGCAAGCCAAGCCAAAGGCGACAGTGGCAAGGAACCAAAACTCCATCAGGGGCGTGATGGAGAAAAATAAACCTTGGGAGAAACCAGACTCAGTCAGGGTGCCAGTTCTCCTCTGGCCTATTAACACACCGTGTAAGATTATTATTCTGGCAACCTTACAGTTCGGAAATCATATTAGATCGGATTATTCAAAATTTTCAGGGTATCACGGAAGAGACAGATTTATTTATGATGGGGCGTCGATTACACAAGAGTATGAATACATGAAAGATCGAAATTATTGCGCCGAAGACGGGTTTTGAGCATGTCGTGCAAGTGAGGCAAATTCGGAGGAGACACCATTTGACACGGCTCAGCAGACACTCCAGGATGTGTTGGTCATGTCCAGGCAGGTCCACCATCCGATCCGGACAGGGCCCAGATCCGGGATAAACCTCGGGATAAACAGAGAGACTAACATTAGCGTAGATGTCACTCTTTTTATGATGTAACGAGTACATCAGGTGTTATGGGAAGTGTTCCCGGTTCCGGCTGACCTAGTTAATGCAGCCTAACAATCAGTCAATTGAATTGAATAATGAAAGTTAAAAATGTTCTATGTGTATGCCATAGTAAAGAGATGTGTTTTTAGTCTAGATTTAAACTGACAGAGTGTGTCTGCTTCCCGAACAATGCTAGGAAGACTATTCCACAATTTAGGAGCTAAATAGGAAAATGATCGACCACCTGCAGTTGATTTAGATATTCTAGGTATGATCAACTGGCCAGAGTTTTGAGACCGCAATCGAGTATAATGGATGGGGTGGAGATGGAGTATAATGTGTTAAGAGCTCGCTTAAGTACCGGGGAGCTAAACTATTTAGTGCTTTGTAAGTAATAAGCAAGATTTTAAAATGTATGTGATGTTTAATAGGGAGCCAGTGCAGTGTTGACAGAACTGGACTAATATGATCATACTTCCTGGTTCTAGTAAGAACTCGAGCTGCTGCATTTTGGACTAGCTGGAGTTTGTTTATTAAGCGAGCAGGGCAACCACCCAGTAGAGCATTACAATAATCTAGCCTTGAGCTCATGAACGCATGTACTAACTGTTCAGCATTTTGCATTGAAAGCATGTGCCGTAATTTAGATATATTTTTAAGATGATAGAATGCGGTTTTACAGATGCTAGAAACGTGGCTTTCAAATGAAAGATTGGTATCAAAGAGCACACCCAGGTTCCTCACTGACGACGAGGACTTGACAGAGCAGTCATCAAGTGCAGCATCAAGTGCGTTCTGTTGCAGCATCAAGTTCCTCTTGGCTATCTGTAATGCTGAGGAGATGGAACTGATGAGGAAGATTATGTACAAAGCAATCTTTAGTCGCAGCGGTTATCGTCCTGCCATATTTGAAGCGAGGGGATGGCTTTGCAGCCTTAGGTAAATTAAGTATACATGATATTAGGTAATGATCTGAGATGTCATCGCTCTGCTGCAGAATTTTAACAGTATCAACATTTATTCCATGTAGGGTTGTGCCGATAGACGATAGTATCGTGTATCGACGATAGGCAGAGAGATCGCCGAAAGCGGAAGCTGTTGGCGATTTCAAGGCGATATTTGGCTCGCTCCCCATGAATATAATAAATAAATAAAAATCATTATTAAATGAAAATATTATGATAATAGTTATTATTATTATCATCATCATTACATTAATTGTCCTTATTCTGCTTTTCACATCAACATCAAAGCGCGTGGTGTTGCACTCACAGCTAGGCTATGTGCCGCATATATCCTACTGCGAGTGCAACACCACACGCTTTTAAAATGTAAAAATTAGTTACTCTTCAGTGAAAAAATGTTTTTTTAAAGACTAAAAAACTACGTAGTTTCAGAATTTAATTGCAAGGTGATCAACCTAGCCATATATTCACAAATTCACATAAGCCACGGCGAAAACGGCATCATCATCATCATCATCATCAGGCTAAAGCATTTTTTTTCATAAATGTACATTTATTTTATACTTATAATAATACAATAACAAATTGCTATATTATAATTATAGGCTATAGCCTATACATTTGAACAGAGCAGTCAAAAAGTAAAAGCAGCTTGATTTCAAATGACTTAACGACTGAACAACAATGAACAAAAAATATTGCACTGGCCGTTAAGCTAAGATTTCTTGTTAAAGTGCAATGAAATACTTAAATGTCAGCAGACAATGTATTTTCTAATAATGTGTTTTAGCCCTTGCCCGCTGTATGGGCTACAGAAATAAATAGTCCATTAAAATAGACAGGCTGCGACACCAGGTTGACGGTAGCCTAAAAATAATAAATAACGAAATAGGCTTTAATAAATAAAAAACACAATGAAAGAACTCAAATAAATCGGCAAAACAATTAAATCACCTAAGCTACTCGAATGAACTTATTGCTAAAACAAACACAAGGCCACAAACAATTAAGACAACAATTATTGTTATGCAATTCAGGTATCTATTCCCAAAAATGTTTTGTATAAAGAAAACCAGCTGGTTTACTCTCTCAGGTTTGAGAAGGTTGCGGTGGGGAGTTATGTTGCCCGCTGCACTGAACACGCATTCCGATGGAGCCCGTTTCACACATACTCCGTCTGCAGTGCGTGCGGCGCGTATTTTTTTCCGTACCCATGTTAACGGATGACCGTTTTCACACTGCACGCGAATGCTGTCCGTTAGTCCGTTCCAGGAGCGTTGCATCTGCAGCAGTGCACGGATCGTTTTCGTACCGAGTCTATTCTTTGCTGCGCTGCGCTGCTGCATTAAAGAACAGCACATTGTTCGCATTAAAATAAACATGTACTGACGCGAAAATCTAGTAATTTAACCACAGATGCATATAATTTAAAATATAGGCCTACTCTTGTTTCAAAGTCAACAAATGGATTTTTTTCTCAAGTTAAGCAAGGAAACGAGACTGCAGGATTTCCTTTAAAAGGTTTAAAAACGAAAGAAAAGACGAGAGTCGGCTGTTTTTGAATAGCCTATTGTAAGTTTCTAATTCAAAATGTTTGTGATTTAGGCTATAGGCCTAACCTATGTTTAAATGTTTTGCCACTTGTGTGAGCTAAATCTAAATATGAATAAATTAATTGAATAAAATGCTGTTTATGTAGGCTAGTACGTTAACCTGACTTAGAAGAGTAAACAAAGAGAATTGCAATTCTGACGAGCCATGTTCAGTAAAAACTTTTGGATTTTAAATAAAAAATAATGAATAAATGCTGTTTGTGGTATGCAACAGCGGACCAGTTGCACACGGATTGCTTCTCGGATGAACATAATACAAACACAACACATCTGGTTAACTAGAAGAGCATCATTTCGTTTGTTAAATAAGAGGCGATCTGGCGCAATTGCCGCTGTTTTCTGTGGTGGAGATTTCTCTCGTGGCTCGTGCATGTGCAGAGCACTTTAATCTAATTTTTTTATTCGTTCCGGTAAAATCACGAAACAAAATGCACAAAAACTGTCCCTGCTCTTGATGTAAATCACTGATGATATTCGGTTTTAATGAGAAAAAAATACGAGGATTTAAAGTGTGCAAATCTATGCCTTTATTCACGTGAAAAATCTGGTCACTAACGCTATATTGTGTTTAAATGCATCCCCTAATAATACGCCATAAAGTGTGTATCATATGCACACAAAAAACTGCGTAGCCTACCATTTGTAAGCCAAAGCTCATTTGGACGTATACATTCCACGAGATTGCACACACAATTTATACGCATTTTCGTGTGACTGTCCCACCCACTTTTTAAAACAAAGTTACGCCACTGAATGCTCCGCCCCGACGCGATAAGATCGTGTATCGGCGATCTCACAGGCTGACGATATGACGATTGGAAAATTAGGCATATCGCCCAACACTAATTCCATGTGACATTATTAGATCTAAAGTATGATTAAGGCGATGAGTGGGTCCCGATACGTGTTGTCTAACTCCAATAGAGTTTAGAATGTCTCTAAATGCCAATCCCAATGCGTCTTTTTCATTGTCTATGTGGATATTAAAATCCCCAACAATTAGTACTTTATCTACAGCTAATACTAACTCCGATACAAAACCAGCAAATTCTTTGATAAAGTCTGTATTGTGCCCTGGTGGCCTGTATACAGTAGCCAACACAAATGTCAGACGGGATTTATTATTTACGCTACAGAGCGTTACATAAAGCACCAAAACTTCAAAGGAATTATATTTGAAACTAGACTTCTGAGTAATACTGAAAATATTATTATAAATTATAGCAATACCTCCCCCTTTACCTTTCAGACGTGGCTCATGTTTGTAACAATAATCTCGGGGGGTGCACTCATTTAAAGTAATGTAATCGTCAGGTTTTAGCCAGGTTTCTGTCAAGCACAGCACATCTAAGTTATGATCGATAATCATATCATTGACAACAAGCGTTTTTGGCGAAAGGGATCGAATATTCAGCAACCCAAGCTTTATCAATTGTTCATCCGTATTTTATCTGTTGTTTATTTGTTGGACATCAATTAAATTTTTACTGTTGAATGGTTTTGATGGTTTTTTGTATTTACTAATTCGGGGAACAGACACAGTCTCTATGTGATAATATCTAGGTGAAAGAGTCTCTATGTGCTGGGATTTAGCTGACTTTGGTGATGTGAGACAGCTAGCAGACGGTTGGTTTAGCCAGTTTGTCTGCTTCCTGACCTGGGCCCCATTGAGTCAAGGTTTAGCTCTAAGACTATGTGCCAAATTACTAGAGAGAAGAGCAGCACCAGCCCAGGAGGGATGAATGCCGTCTATCTTCAACAGGTCAGGTCTGCCCCAAAAACTTTTCCAATTGTCTATGAAACCTATGTTATTTTGCAGACACCACTTAGACAACCAGCCATTGAGTGATGTTAATCTGCTAACTATTTCATCACTCCTTTTCGCAGGGAGAGGACCAGAGAAAAATACGGCTTTTGACATCGTACTTGCGAGTTTACACACCTCTTTAATGTTAATTTTGGTGATCTCCGACTGGCGAAGTCGATCATCATTAGTGCCAACGTGAATAATAATCTTAGAGAATTTACGATTAGCTTTAGCCAGCACTTTTAAATTTGCTTTGATGTCAGGCGCTCTGGCTCCCGGTAAACATGTGACTATGGTGGCTGGTGTCTCTATTTTCACATTCCGTGTAATAGAATCGCCAATAACTAGGGCACTTTCAACAGGATCCTCAGTGGGTGCGTCACTGAGTGGGGAGAACCTGTTTGATGTTCTAATCGGAACGGAAGAGCGTTTTTTTGATCCGCGACTATGCTAGTCGCATCCAAAGCAGTATCTAAAGCTGTTACATTCTCACTACTCTCACATAAAGCTTGGATGCGTGTCTCTAAATCTGAAATCTTCTCCGTCAGCCTGATTAATTCCTTACATTTATCACATGTGAAGCCCTGTTCGCCAACGGAGATAGATATGCCATTAATTTGTGATTAATCGTGATTAAAAAAAAATTAAACGTTGCCCAGCACTACTTAAAACATGTTTTTTTTCTCTTGGGATTTGTGTTAAATTGCAATGGTATCGAGCCATCATTAGTAGTCATGCTTGTGGTTGCCAGATGCAAAAATCTTAAATCCCCCAAACAGAGCCTTTCCCTTAAAAGGATATACTTTCTTCCCGGTGTTTTACTTAATCTCTGCAATCTGGCAACTCTATGCACGCTCCCTCTAAATGCGGAAAGAGCACTGATGATCTGAAAACAAACATATGTGCTGGAGTTTAGCGATATCCACAGCGGAATTCTGCCTCACATACAGCCAGTCTTTGTTTCTTTACAAGCCACTTGTACTATTTATTTGACTAAATCTGCCATGATCAAACCTTCAGGGATACATTTCAACAAATGCAACACGGATCTTCGCCTTATAGGTTGCGAATGTGCATTCTGCAAACAGTGACAATTAAATTGGGAAAAATGTAATGTTACAGTTAGGGGTGGGAATCTTAAGACACTTAAAGATCCGATCCGATTCCGATTCTGGGAGTAACGATTCGATTCCCAAAACAATTCTTAACATGCTTTTTTTGGAAACTAAATATCCTGCTGTGCAAATACATTAACTTTACATTATAACCAAAATTGGAGTTACTATGCTTTTTGTTTATAGTTAGAATATCTGTTTGGCAGTATTGCCATATTAAAAATGATTATGAAGATTTCTTTCAATTTTTATTTTATTAACAAAGTTATATCAGGATTAGAGATGCACCGATTGATCGGCCAAGGATCGGAATTAGCAGATTTTCTGCCTGAACGGCCCTGATCGGTGAGCCGATCAGTCTCATGTGCCTCCGATTTTGAGCTGATCCTACATGGCTGTGAGCACGAGCGCGGCTGCAATGTTGACGTCACACACTCGCGATGTTGACGACCATGTCGTTGGCATGGGATTTTTTTGCTGTGAGCGAAGAAGACACTAATTATGCCATTTGTGAAACTTGACAAAACTAATTAGACACTTAACTCCATCACCACGTGGAACATGCCCAGTTTGAAGAAGGAAGAAACTTCTTTCAGAAACATTACAAATAGCAATGTGTCCAAACTTTTGGCCTGTACTATAATATATATAATAATAATAATAATAATAATAATAATAAAAATAGATTTTATTTATAACGCACTTTTCATTCCTAAAATACACACACACACACACACACACACACACACACACACACACACACACACACACACACACACACACACACACACACATATATTAGGGATGCAACAACAGTTACAGTTAGTCCATGGTTCAATACATACCTTGGTTTTTAACCGCGGTTTTTCAGTTCGATTTGTTTTTTGCTATTCTATTATTAGGTGACAGGAACAGAAAAAGTTAAGGAGAAAATGTTTTTATTGCAATACTCTTTCTTTATTTTACTTAAAAGACTTGAAAACTCTTACTTAAACTTGAAACTTTACCTAAAAAACACTTGTACACATTCCCAGTGGTTCATGTAGATTGTCTACAAACCTGAAGGTTGGTGGTTCGATCCCCAGTTCCACCTGACCAAGTGTCGAGGTTTCCATGAGCAAGACACCTAACCCCAACTGCTCCCGACGAGCTGGATGGTGCCTTACATGGCAGATACCACCGTCGGTGTATGAATGAGAGAGTGAATGGGTGAATGTGAGGCAAGATGTAAAGCGCTTTGGATGGCCATAGGGTCTGTTAAAAGCGCTATATAAATGCAGTCCAAAACAAAAAATGGGGTCTGTAAAAGTTTGGGCACCCTGCAGAGTTAATACCTTGTACTGCCACCTTTGGCAAGCTGAGACCTGAGTGTGTAATGGATTGTTCTCAATGATCATCTGGATAGACCAGGTGATGTCAGTCTCAAAAGTTTCTCAATACCCAGACTAGGGATGGCTCGATACCACAATTTTGGCTTCGGTATGGTACCACAATCTAATACCGAAGTACCGATATTAAATCGATACCACAAGGTCTGATATTAGCACGGGTATATTGCACGCGAATGAGAACCATTATGCAAGTTTTGAGTTTATAAACTGGGAAATTACCACAAATGTTTATTACTAAATTAATCAGCAAAGCTTATCACATCAAATCAGTCATTTGAAAACTTTCTTGTGAGAAATAATTTCAGCAAAAATCTCTCAAAATTAGCAAATTGCTTCTGGTTTCAAAAGACATCGCACTACACTAAAGCAATCTGCTTAATCCGATTCAACATTTCACGCTCGTCTCGGGATGGAGAACGGAAATCATTTGAACACGCAAGAGATTTTATAGCATTTCGTAATAACAGTTACAGGAGATATGAGCTCATACGACACACACACACACACACACGCTTGTCACTTAGTCACGCTCGCACGTTACACATTAAGTTTCCTTAAACAGTCAAATACACAGAATTATGTACAAATGTCCGTCTTTAGTGAGTATTCACATAAACACAGGCGGTTGTGTCTAACGCGAATGTAAATAGTGCAATAGTACGTGTGCAAATATAATGAGATCTAAATGTCATTGGTTGAAAGGAACGCTGGAGATTGTGATAGTCGATCTTATGTTAGGCTATGTGTGTGCGTTGATCAGTGTTAAAAGAAAATAAATGTCTAAATGAGATGGTTTGAATGATTCACTGACCTGTCGATCTCTAGTGACAGATGCTTCTTGGCTAGGTTTGATGGTTCTTCATCAGTTTTATAAGCAAAGTCATTACAAATGTCACTTCTACTCCTCTCTTTATTAATTCGTTTTGGGCATCTTGAGTGAGATTCAACTGCTTTATCCATTTTGTCCGTCTATGTTGTTGTCACATTTGCCGGTTGTTTCGGGTCAGTTTGGGTAGAGCGCTGCCATATAGCGGTGAACTTCGGAAAAGCAGCATATACCGAAATGTGCCAAAATATGAGATCGTACCGTTTTAAATAAAATATATACCGGTATTTTTCCAGTACCGGTATATCGCGCATCCCTAACCCAGACTCATCTGACACCCCAACAATCAGCACCATGGGTTCTTCTAAGCAGTTGTCTAGAAAACTGAAAATAGTTGATGCTCACAAAGCAGGAGATGGCTATAAAAAGATAGCAAAGCCTTTTCAGTTGCCAGAATCCTCTGTTCGGAATGTAATTAAGAAATGGCAGTCATCAGGAACAGTGGAAGTTACAGCAAGATCTGGAAGACCAAGAAAAATATCAGACAGAACAGCACGCAGGATTGTGAGAAAAGCAAGTCAAAACCAACTTTTGGCTGGACGATCCCTCCAGAAAGATCTGGCAGACACTGGAGTTGTGGTGCACTATTCCACTATAAAGAGATACTTGTACAAATATGGTCTTCATGGGAGAGTCATCAGAAGAAAACCTCTTCTACGTCCTCAACACAAAAATCAGTGTTTGAAGTTTGCAAATGATCATATAGCAGGGTTTTTCCTGTGTCAGAAATGGTCTTCGTGGTGGCTGGTGGTCATAGTTATCCACACACGCATGCACGCTCACACACACCCCAACAGTAAAAGTACCTACCCGCGTGATCTGTGAGCCCAATACTTACAATAAATGTAAAATAAATGCAAACTTTTTTTTTTTTTTTGCTTTTTGTTGCTCATCTAATTTTGATATCTCATTATGTATGATGTCTTGATGTTTGTTTCTTTAGTTCCTCATTTTTACACAGTTTGCATGGTTTACTGATTCATTATTTTGGCAACAATTGTTAAAAAGCAGCATTAAAAATTTAATAACAAATAGTCTAATTCTCTGCCATAAACAATTTAACTTGCGTTGTTCTGCTTTCACCCTATTTCAGTCTAAACTATTTTTTTTTGTGGTAGCTAATTTACTACACATTATCAATATAAATACTCAAAATAAATACATGAAAATACTGTGGATTATTAAGACTAATTCTTACTAACCCCTCTTGTTTAATGGGGTAAACACACTTAATTCTCATTTCAGAGGTGTTGAGTAAATTATTACACACCGATTCGTGAGTTCAGTGTTGGACAGATCAGTTCATTAAAATGAATCGGTTCAAATGAGTCATTAGTTCGCGAATTGGACAAAAGCGGACACGTTATGTGTGAACCTAGACTCTTAAAACAATGCAAAAGATTGATCACAGAAAACACTTCATAAGGATATTTTCCCGTTTATTTGAAATTATGGTTCATGTCAGCTGCGTGTGCAAAACATCTTTTAAAAGAGGTGTGATTTTTGAGCACAATTCATATCCAGCAGTAATTCAGAGAAAATATTGTGCGAACGCGCCACGTGGCACACGGATTCAGTCTTCAGACCTTTTATCATTTTGTCAGTTCTGTTGATTTTGATATGGACGAGTGAGAAAGAGAGAACGGTGATGGTTTTGAAGACAGAGAGAGCGTGCGGCTCTCTGCTCGTTCTCCTTCACTCGGTTAACGAGGGCGCACGTTAACAGTTAGTTGTGTTAGTTAGAGCAGAGAGTCACGCGCATTAGTACTCTACATCAATTTATAAATCACAATAACTCATCAAATAAGGCTTTGGCGGGATACAAATTTGCTTTGGCGCCCGCCAAAAAATGTTCAATGTAGGAGAAACCCTGATATAGACAAGCCTGATACGTTTTGGAAAATTCTTTGGCCAGAATGAGCAAAGGTACGTTTGGAACAGAATTTCATTAAAAGAACCTCTGTCCAACTGTTAAGCATGGGGGGTGGATCGATTATGTTTTGGGGTTGTATTGCAGCCAGTGGCACATTGAACATTTCACGAGTAGAAGAAAAATGGATACAATAAAATGTCGGCAAATTTTGGATACTAACTTGATCCCATCTGTGAAAAAGCTGAAGCTGAAGCTGAAGAAAGGATGGCTTCTACAAAAGGATAATGATCCTAAACAGACCTCAAAATCCACTGTGATTTACATCAAGAGGCATAAACTGAAGTTTTTGCCATGGCCTTCACAATCTTCTGACCTCAACATAATTGAAAATCTATGGTTAGACCTTAAAAGAGCAGTGTGTGACAGACAGTCCAGAAATCCTAAAGAACTGGAAGACTTTTGTAAGAAAGAATGGGCGTAGATAACTCAAACAAGAATTGAAAGACTCTTGGCTAGCTGCAAAAAGCATTTACAAGCCGTGATACTTGCCAAAAGAGGAAATAGAAGGTATTAACTCTGCAGGGTGCCCAAACTTTTGCAGACACCATTTTTTTTTGTTTTCTGTTATTTTGAAAGTGTAAATGATTGATTGTATTTTTTATTGTTTATTATAAGAATGTCTAATTTGTCAATCAATCAATCAATCAATCAATCAATCAACTTTATTTATATAGCGCTTTTACAATCACGATTGTGTCAAAGCAGCTTCACAGTTTCAAACAGGATAATATTGCGACAAAATTAGATTTGGCTGTACAGTCGTACTGGAGAAAACAGTGATGTTATCAGCTTATTTTAATTTATCATATAGCGACAATGTTGGCAGATCAGTATTATAGTTTATAGAATTAAATAAGACCTAATTCATATATTTTATTTGTATAATAAGTTGAATAACTTTAATCATATTTTTAGTGTCCCCAACTGAGCAAGCCAAGCCAAAGGCGACAGTGGCAAGGAACCAAAACTCCATCGGGGCATGATGGAGAAAAATAAACCTTGGGAGAAACCAGACTCAGTCGGGGTGCCAGTTCTCCTCTGGCCTATTAACACACCGTGTAAGATAATTAATCTGGCAACCTTACAGGTCGGAAATCATATTAGATCGGATTATTCAAAATTTTCAGGGTATCACGGAAGAGACAGATTTATTTAGGATGGGGCGTCAATTACACAAGAGTATGAATACATGAAAGATCGGAATTATTGCGCCGAAGACGGGTTTTGAGCATGTCGTGCCAGTGAGGCAAATTCGGAGGAGACACCATTTGACACGTCTCAGCAGACACTCCAGGATGCGTTGGTCATGTCCAGGCAGGTCCACCATCCGATCCGGACAGGGCCCAGATCCGGGATAAACCTCGGGATTAACAGAGAGACTAACATTAGCGTAGATGTCACTCTTTTTATGATGTAACGAGTACATCAGGTGTTATGGGAAGTGTTCCCGGTTCCGGCTGACCTAGTTAATGCAGCCTAACAATCAGTCAATTGAATTGAATAATGAAAAAAAAATGTTCTATGTGTATGCCAAAGTAAAGAGATGTGTTTTTAGTCTAGATTTAAACTGACAGAGTGTGTCTGCTTCCCGAACAATGCTAGGAAGACTATTCCACAATTTAGGAGCTAAATAGGAAAATGATCGACCGCCTGCAGTTGATTTAGATATTCTAGGTATTATCAACTGGCCAGAGTTTTGAGACCGCAATCGACGTGATGGGGTATAATGCGTTAAGAGCTCGCTTAAGTACCGGGGAGCTAAACTATTTAGTGCTTTGTAAGTAATAAGCAAGATTTTAAAATGTATGCGATGTTTAATAGGGAGCCAGTGCAGTCTTGACAGAACTGGACTAATATGATCATACTTCCTGGTTCTAGTAAGAACTCTAGCTGCTGCATTTTGGACTAGCTGGAGTTTGTTTATTAAGCGAGCAGGGCAACCACCCAGTAAAGCATTACAATAATCTAGCCTTGAGCTCATGAACGCATGTACTAACTGTTCAGCATTTTGCATTGAAAGCATGTGCCGTAATTTAGATATATTTTTAAGATGATAGAATGCGGTTTTACAGATGCTAGAAACGTGGCTTTCAAATGAAAGATTGGTATCAAAGAGCACACCCAGGTTCCTCACTGACGGCGAGGGCTTGACAGAGCAGTCATCAAGTGTTAGACAGTATTCTCGGTTACTACTTGTGGAGCTTTTCTGTCCAATAATTAAAAATTCAGTTTTATCTGAATTAAGTTGCAGAAAATTACTATTCATCCAATTTTTTATATCAGCTATGCATTCTGTTAATCTTGTGAATTGGTAGGTTTCATCAGGGCGTGAGGAAATATAGAGCTGAGTATCGTCAGCATAACAATGAAAACTAACGCCATGTTTCCTAATGATATCTCCCAGTGGTAGCATATACAGGGTGAAAAGCAACGGTCCTAACACTGAGCCTTGCGGTACCCCATACTGAACTTGTGATCGGTGTGACATCTCTTCATTTACTGCTACAAACTGATAACGGTCAGATAAGTACGATTTAAACCATGCCAAAGCAGTTCCACTAACGCCAACATAATTTTCGATTCTATTCAGAAGAATATTGTGATCGATAGTATCGAATGCAGCGCTAAGATCGAGTAACACTAATAGAGAGATACAACCACGATCAGATGATAAGAGTAAATCATTTGTAACTCTAATTAGAGCAGTCTCAGTACTATGATACGGTCTAAATCCTGACTGGAAATCCTCACATATACCATTTCTTTCTAAAAAAGAACATAATTGTGAAGACACTGCCTTTTCTAGTATTTTTGATAGAAACGGTAGATTCGAGATTGGCCTGTAATTGACTAATTCTTTAGGATCAAGTTGCGTTTTTTTTAATAAGTGGTTTAATTATAGCCAACTTAAAAGTTTTCGGTACATATCCTAATGTCAAAGATGAATTAATGATATTAAGCAGAGGATCTATGACCTCTGGAAGTATCTCTTTTAATAGCCTAGTCGGTATAGGGTCAAGCATACATGTTGTTGATTTTGATGATTTTACAAGTTTAGCCAGTTCTTCTCCTCCTATAGCAGTGAATGAGTGTAATTTTTCCTCAGTGACCCTGCAGTGCTCTGTCTGAAGTGATACTGTAATAGACGGCTGCATGGTTATAATTTTATTCCTAATATTATCAATCTTACTAGTAAAGAAGTTCATAAAGTCATTACTGCTGTGTTGTTTACAAACATCAGAAGCTGAAGCTTTATTTTTTGATAATTTAGCCACTGTATCGAATAAATACTTAGGGTTGTGTTTGTTTTCTTCTAAAAGAGATGAGAAATAAGCAGATCTAGCAGTTTTATGGCCTTTCTGTATGCAGTCATGCTCTCTTTCCACAAATTGCGAAAAACCTCTAGTTTTGTTTTCTTCCAGCTGCGCTCCATTTTTCTGGCTGCTGTTTTAAGGGCCTGAGTGTGCTCGTTGTACCACGGCGTTGGATTATTTGCTTTAATCTTCTTTAAGCACCGGGGAGCAACTATATCTAAAGTGCTAGTAAAGAGAGAGTCAATAGTTTCTGTTGCAGCATCAAGTTCCTCTTGGCTATCTGTAATGCTGAGGAGATGGAACTGATGAGGAAGATTATGTACAAAGCAATCTTTAGTTGCAGCGGTTATCGTCCTGCCATATTTGAAGCGAGGGGATGGCTTTGCAGCCTTAGGTAAATTAAGTATACATGATATTAGGTAATGATCTGAGATGTCATCGCTCTGCTGCAGAATTTTAACAGTATCAACATTTATTCCATGTGACATTATTAGATCTAAAGTATGATTAAGGCGATGAGTGGGTCCCGATACGTGTTGTCTAACTCCAATAGAGTTTAGAATGTCTCTAAATGCCAATCCCAATGCGTCTTTTTCATTGTCTACGTGGATATTAAAATCCCCAACAATTAGTACTTTATCTACAGCTAATACTAACTCCGATACAAAACCAGCAAATTCTTTGATAAAGTCTGTATTGTGCCCTGGTGGCCTGTATACAGTAGCCAACACAAATGTCAGAAGGGATTTATCATTTACACTACAAAGTGTTACATAAAGCACCAAAACTTCAAAGGAATTATATTTGAAACTAGACTTCTGAGTAATACTGAAAATATTATTATAAATTACAGCCACACCTCCCCCTTTACCTTTCAGACGTGGCTCATGTTTGTAACAATAATCTCGGGGGGTGCACTCATTTAAAGTAATGTAATCATCAGGTTTTAGCCAGGTTTCTGTCAAACACAGCACATCTAAGTTATGATCTATAATCATATCATTGACAACAAGCGTTTTTGGCGAAAGGGATCGAATATTCAGCAACCCAAGCTTTATCAATTGTTCATCCGTATTATATCTGTTGTTTATTTGTTGGACATCAATTAAATTTTTACTGTTGAATGGTTTTGATGGTTTTTTGTATTTACTAATTCGGGGAACAGACACAGTCTCTATGTGATAATATCTAGGTGAAAGAGTCTCTATGTGCTGGGATTTAGCTGACTTTGGTGACGTGAGACAGCTAGCAGACGGTTGGTTTAGCCAGTTTGTCTGCTTCCTGACCTGGGCCCCAGTGAGTCAAGGTTAATTTTTACTGGATGTAACTGGATTAACATTAAACTAAACTAAATGTAACTACATTAAACTATGTAGTTAAACTAAACTAAATGTAACTACATTAAACTAAATGTAACTGGAAGCCAGTGTAAAGACCTGAGGACTGGTGTGATATGGTCATACTTTCTGTTTCTGCTCAGAATCCTGGCAAATTTGTCATTTGTTGGCCTATATATATATATATATATATATATATATATATATATATATATATATATATAATACATATATAAGCACATTTCATACCCAATGGCAATTCAAAGTGCTTTGCATAGAAATGTATTAAAATAGTGGTAACATATGCATGAGAAAAAAAGAATACCATGTGTACGAATTAAAAATTAAACACAAGGATGGTTAAAACAGTTATAAAGATAATTAAAAAATATAAAAATAAAATAAAATAAAATGGTCAGATCCACAATAGTGGTCTAAAATAAACATAAAACGTCTTTAAGTTTTCAGCAGTTTGAGTGAACTCTTGGTATTTCTAACTGACTTGATCCTGATGATCTGAGTGATCTGTTGTGTTTGTAAGCATATCTGCAATGTATTGAGGTCCTAGGTCATTGAGTGATTTATAAACAAGTAGTAGAACTTTAAAATCCTAAATGTAATCCTAAATGTAACTGGAAGCCAGTGTAAAGACCTGAGGACTGGTGTGATATGGTCATACTTTCTGTTTCTGCTCAGAATCCTGGCAGCAGCGTTCTGTATGAGCTGCAGCTGTCTAATGGTCTTTTGACTACTGACACGCAGGTCTGACTCCAAGATTCCTGACTTGATTTTTTTGTTTGTTAGTCTCTCGACAGTAACAAAAAGAGTGCGTGTGTTGTTTCTGTTTCTGTTTATAATATTTAAGAAAAGGTCTGTCTAGCTTTGCCTAGTTCAACATTGAAAGCATGTAGGGTGTCTTTATAGATGTTATTATGGACTACAAGTGTTTTCTTCCGCCACATGCGTTCAGATTTCCTGCAGTCTTTTCATTATGTACATATGTGATTTTTGTTTGTTACTCTTTTTCCTGACTTTCAGTGGAGCAATATCATCAATTAAACTCTTTATTTTTGAGTTAAAAGAGACAAGGAGAAAATCAACAGAGTGCAGATATGCTTGCGATATAGGTGTTAGCGATATAGCCTTCATAAACAGCACATTAGTGTTCTCATTTAAGCATCTCTTTTTGACAGAGACAGATCTAGCTTCAATGGCAGGAGAGATTGATATATCAAAGAAAACACAGAAATGATCAGACAGTGCCACATCCTTAATAACAATCGATGAAATGTTTAGACCCTTACTGATAAGTAAATCTAGAGTGTGTCCACGATTGTGTGTGGGTCTATGTACATGCTGTGTCAAAAGTATTAAGAACAGTCATGAGCTCTTTTGTTGTACTGGATTCAATATTGTCTGAATGTTAAAATTCCCAGCAATAGCAAAACAGTCAAACTCTGATGAAATTGTTGATAACAGTTCTGTAAAGTCCTCAGTAAAGCCTGGAAATAATGATAAGCAGGATGCGTGGAGCACCTTTTATCAATCAATCAATCAACTTTATTTATATAGTGCTTTTACAATGACGATTGTTTCAAAGCAGCTTCACAGTGTTAAACAGGACAATATTGCAACAAAGTTTGATTTGGCTAGTTTATAGAATTAAATATGACCTAATTAATCAATTTAATTTGTATATTTAGTTGAATAACTCAGATCTTAATTTTAGTGTCCCCAACTGAGCAAGCCAAGCCAAAGGCGACAGTGGCAAGGAACCATAACTCCATCAGGGCATGATGGAGAAAATTAAACCTTGGGAGAAACCAGACTCAGTCGGGGTGCCAGTTCTCCTCTGGCCTAATATTAAACAGTGTATAATTATTATTCTGCCAACCCTGCAAGTCATAAATCATATTAGATAGGAATATTCAACATTTTGGGTATCACGCAAGAGATGGCGCGTCGATTACACAAGAATATGAATACTTCAAAGATCGGAGTTATTGCTCCGGAAACAGGTTTATTGAGGATGACCTGCGTCTGGACATGACCAGCTTATCCTGGAGTGTCTGCTGAGTCCGTGTCAATTGGTGTCTCCTCTGATTTTACAGTGAGGCAAATTCAGAGGAGACACCAATTGACACGGACTCAGCAGACACTCCAGGATAAGCTGGTCATGTCCAGACGCAGGTCCACCATCCAATTCGGACACGTCCTGGATCTGGCCGACTGCAGTAAACCTCGGGACAAACAGAGAGACCAACATTAGCGTGGATGCCACTCTCTTTATGATGTAACGAGTACATCAGGTGTTATGGGAAGTGTTCCCGGTTCCAGCTGACCTAGTTAATGCAGCCTAACAATTAGTCAATTGATTTGAATAATGAAAGTAAAAAAAAAAATATTCTAGGTTTATGCCATAGTAAAGAGATGCGATTTTAGTCTTGATTTAAACTGACAGAGTGTGTCTGCCTCCCGAACAATGCTAGGAAGACTGTTCCAGAGTTTAGGAGCTAAATAGGAAAACGATCGACTGCCAGCAGTTGATTTACATATTCTAGGTATTATCAACTGGCCAGAGTTTTGAAACCGCAATAGACATGATGGAGTATAATGTGTTAGCTCGCTTAAGTACTGGGGAGCTAAACCATTTAGTCCTTTGTAAGTAATAAGCAAATTTTTTAAATGTATGCGATGTTTAATAGGGTGCCAGTGCAGTGTTCACAGAACTGGACTAATATGATCGTACTTCCTGGTTCAAGTAAGAACTCGAGCTGCTGCGTTTTGGTCTAGTTGGAGTTTGTTTATTAAGCGAGCAGGGCAACCACCCAGTAAAGCATTACAATAATTTAGCCTTGAGCTCATGAACGCATGTACTAACTGTTCAGCATTTTGCATTGAAAGCATGTGCCGTAATTTAGATATATTTTTAAGATGGTAAAATGCAGTTTTACAGATGCTAGAAACGTGGCTTTCAAATGAAAGATTGGTATCAAAGAGCAAACCCAGGTTCCTGACTGACAATGAGGGCTTGACAGAGCAGTCATCAAGTGTTAGACAGTATTCTAGGTTACTACTTGTGGAGCTTTTCTGTACAATAATTAAAAATTCAGTTGCAGGAAATTACTATTCATCCAGTTTTTTTTATTTCAGCTATGCATTCCGTTAATCTTGTGAATTGGTAAGTTTCATCAGGGCGGGAGGAAAATATAGAGCTGAGTAGGGATGCGTGGTATACCGGTACTGGAAAAATACCGGTATATATTTTATTTCAAACGGTACGATATCATGATTTGGCACATTTCGGTATATGCTGCTTTTCCAAAGTTCACCGCTAGATGGCAGCACGCTACCCAAACTGACCCGAAACAACCAGCAAATATGACAACAACATAGACGAACAAAATGGATAAAGCAGTTGAATCTCACTCAAGAATCCCACAACGAATTAATAAAGAGAGGATTAGAAGTGGAATTTGTAATTACTTTGCTTAAAGGGGGGGTGAAACACTCAGTTTCAGTCAGTGTCATGTCAATCTTGAGTACCTATAGAGTAGCATTGCATCCTGCATATCTCTCTTTATTTTTTTTATAATTATATAAGAAAGATGCGCTGTTCCGAGTCTTTCCGAAAAAAGCCGAGCGGGTGGGGGCGTGTCTTGTGAGCGGAGCTAAATAATGACGTGTGCAGCAGCGCGCTGCTATTGTGTTGAGTCGAGTGCGTCATCCCTAACAGCGGGAAAAAAACTTTATTCAAAATAAAAATATGGCTTTTAATCAGATACAGCCATACATCTATGATCCGGAATCAGACCCAGAGGCTGCAGTTGAACAGGAGCAGCAGCAAAAACGACTAGAGCAGGACGTCTATATGTGGTACAAGTTATACACTAACTATATAATATGCTTAGCGACTTGTGTTATTTACATATTTATACTTGAATTATATCGTCGTATTTTTGTCTTTGAAGGTGTACATGTGGGAAGTGCAGTTGTGCACGTGTGTTTGTGTGTTTACGCGTGGTTTGTGTAGACAGTAAGCGGACCGGTTTTGCACAGCAGGATTAGTTAGTGTTTACATAGAAAGACACGGAATAGTAGCGCATTTGAATGAAGAAGCGCGCTTATTTAGTTCAACATATTTCCCCCCTCTTTGTGTATTGTTGTTTGGAGTGCTTTTACAATACACAAACAGAAAGTTACACATATAGTGGCCAGCTAAACAAATGTACACGCACTACACATCGCATGCTCCATTGATCAATTAACTATACGTGATCATGTTTGGGCTACTTGATGAGCATAGGCAAAGACACAGACATTTGAAGCAGTCTCACTCACCGCCTGCGGTTCTAACGTTGGGACTGCTCCATCCTTCAGCATTAGGCGATCGGGAAAATCCTGTGTCGAGCTGGGCCTTGTTTATGAAACAGTCGGCACCGAAATGCAGCGAACAGATATAAACATTCGCGCAACTCAGTTGCTGATCCGGAAAAGCAAATTACATCCACTGTTGCCTTAACGCGGGGTTTTGGGGAATCTGTGCAGGACTGTCTTGGTCTGGCAACCAAAAACGTACTTTTTTGGTGACATTGTTATGTGCACATCACCTGTTTAGCATCCTACAAGCCAGCGCTTTGATGGGCGTAGCCTGTTGCTTTCGCTCTCTCCCTCGCTCTCTCTCACGCGCTTCCGGTAGAATTGTCCGTACGGCCCATACAAGGAAATTCCGCCCCCGTTAACGTCAAAGGGGACGCATGATCTCAAAAAACTTGTCGAAACTTATGACTAACCGGAAGTAGTATTTTTGACAAAGAAATACTCCCATCAAACGTCCACCTTAACTTTTGAAACTTTGTCTATGTTTAGTATGGGATTCCAAGTCTTTAACAGTGTAAAAAGATCAGTATGCATGAAACAGCATTTCACCCCCCCTTTAAAACTGATGAAGAACCATCAAACCTAG
Organism: Pseudorasbora parva; assembly: GCF_024679245.1. Lineage (NCBI taxonomy): Eukaryota > Metazoa > Chordata > Actinopteri > Cypriniformes > Gobionidae > Pseudorasbora > Pseudorasbora parva. The sequence continues at coordinate 21,270,173 of NC_090183.1, forward strand.
CCAAGAAGCATCTGTCACTATCCTGACTTCTGAAGAGATCGACAGGTCAGTGGATCATTCAAACCATCTCATTTAGACATTTATTTTCTTTTTACACTGATCAATGCACATACATAGCCTAACATAAGATCGAATATCCCAAAATCACCAGGTTTCGTTTCAACCAATGACATTTAGATCTCATAATATTTGCATGCGTACTATTGCACTATTTACATTCGCGTTAGACACAACCGACTGTTTATGTGAATACTCACTAAAGATGGACATTTTTACATAATTCTGTGTATTTGACTGTTTTAGGAAATTTAATTTGTAATGTGCCAGCTCTACGTTACAGGAGTGTGTGTTGTTGTTATGAGCTCATGTCTCCTGTAACTGTTATTACGAAATGCTATAAAATTGCTTGCATGTTCAAATGATTTCCGTTCTCCATCCCGAGACGAGCGTGAAATGTTGAATCGGATTAAGCAGATTGCTTTAGTGTAGGTGCGATTTCTTTTGAACCCAGAAGCAATTTGCTAATTTTGAGAGATTTTTGCTGCAATTATTTCTCACAAGAAAGTTTTCAAACGACGGATTTGATGTGATAAGCTTTGCTAATTAATTTACTAATAAACATTTCTGGTGATTTTCCACTTTATAAACAAGGGGCGGCAGTGGCTCAGTGGTTCATGTAGGTTGTCTACAAACCAGAAGGTTGGTGGTTCGATCCCCGGTTCCACCTGACCAAGTGTCGAAGTGTCCATGAGCAAGACACCTAACCCCAGCTGCTCCCGATGAGCTGGATGTCGCCTTACATGGCTGACATCGCCGTCGGTGTATGAATGGGTGAATGTGAGGCAAAAAAATGTAAAGCGCTTTGGATAAAAGCGCTATATAAATGCAGTCCATTTACCATAAACTCATAAACTCAAACCATATACTCAAAACTTGCATAATTGTACTCATTATTGTGCAATATACCCATGCTAATATCAGACCGTGTGGTATCGATTTAATATCGGTACTTCGGTATTAGATTGTGGTACCGTACCGAAGCCGAAATTGTGGTATCGAGCCATCCCTAGAGCTGAGTATCATCAGCATAACAAAGAAAACTAACGCCATGCTTCCTAATGATATCTCCCAGTGGTAAGCATATACAGGGTGAAGAGCAGCGGTCCTAACACTGAGCCTTGCGGTACTCCATAATGAACTTGTGATCGGTGTGACATTTTACTGCTACAAACTGATAACGGTTAGATAAGTACGATTTAAACCATGCCAATGCAGTTCCACTAATGCCAACATAATTTTCGATTCTATTCAAAAGAATATTGTGATCGATAGTATCGAATGCTGCGCTAAGATCGAGTAACACTAATAGAGAGATACTACCACGATCAGATGATAAGAGTAAATAATTTGTAACTCTCAGTAGAGTAGTGTTAGTACTATGATACGGTCTAAATCCTGACTGGAAATCCTCACATATACCATTTCTTTCTAAAAAGGAACATAATTGTGAGGAGACAGCCTTTTCTAGTATTTTTGATAGAAACTATAGATTTGAGATTGGCCTGTAATTGACTAATTCTTTAGGATCAAGTTGCAGCTTTTCAATAAGTGGTTTAATTATAGCCAACTTAAAGGTCCCATGGCATGGGTTGTTTTATTGTTTTATAATGTTTCCTGGGGTGTACTTATATTGATAGTATGGTTTTTACGTAAATAAATGTCATAATTTAGAAATAAAAGGCATTTTTTCTATACTGATATTAGCCCTTTCATATTAGTCTAGATATTAGTTTCAAGAGGCGTGTCTGCTGTGAGTCTTCAGTGAAAACACCCACTGTTGTGATTGGCTGACATCTTTGCATTTAAAATTAGATAACATGCGGATGGGGGCATGGTTTAGTCAGGCACGAGCAGCAGCAGCACTCACTGCCAGTCAAGAGAGACAGAGAGAAACGGAGCTGGGGAAAGATTGCTGAGGAAGTGTTATTCTACCGAGTTTTTGAGTGCGCGCGCTTATTTTGTTTGTATCTTAGAGCTCTGAATAAACACGAGTGAACTTAGAAACGTTATTTCTCTCACAAAATGCTTTCACCACAGCTAACAACAAACACGACATGAATACAGTAAGAGCTTCTGTTGAGCATAATGAGCAGCGTCATTCAAACGTGTGATTAACCAATCCGAACATTATAAAGGGTTCTTTGAATGCTCTCTCTAGTTTAGTCATTTAAATAACAGATTTGTCTCATGCTGCTAACAGAAACAACGTTAAGTTGATGGTTTTAGTCACCGACTTGATTCACTGATGCATCAAGATGGCCAGCTGCAGGACTGACAGTTTTAAACGATTTAGAAAGAAAGTCTGTGTGAACTTGAATGATTAGCTACACATCAGAACTCATTGATCACAGATCAGGCATGAATCCGTATGGTAAAGCCTGTGCTGCTTACATCCACTGATAAAACGGACTCCTTTCTCTACTAATTCTCTGGGCAGGCAAAGCAGAGGAAGGGGCGGTAACCTTTCCTGGTATGATGTCATAACGGGAGAATTCAAAATCAGCTCATCTGAGCTCTCAGTTTCTCAAAGGCAGAGAAAGACAGCCTGAACTCGTTTTATACTGATCAAAATTTCTAGCGACTTTGGGACAATATTCAGGCCAGGGGAACTATTAATGTTGAAAAACCTCATAAAATAAAAATGTCATGCCATGGGACCTTTAAAGGTTTTCAGTACATATCCTAATGTCAAGGATGAATTAATAATATTAAGCAGAGGATCTATGACCTCTGGAAGTATCTCTTTTAATAGCCTAGTTGGTATAGGGTCAAGCATACATGGTGTTGATTTTGATGATTTAACAAGTTTAGCCATTTCTTCTCCTCCTATAGCAGTGAATGAGTGTAATTTTTCCTCAGTGACACTACAATGTCTGTCTGAAGTGATACTGTAGTAGACGGCTGCATAGTTATAATTTTATTCCTAATGTTATCAATCTTACTAGTAAAGAAGTTCATAAAGTCATCACTGCTATGTTGTTTACAAATGTCAGAAGTTGAAGCTTTATTTTTTGTTAATTTAGCCACTGTATCGAATAAATACCTAGGGTTGTGTTTGCTTTCTTCTAAAAGTGTTGAGAAATAAGCAGATTAGTGTTGTCAAAAGTACCGACCGCGATACCAATTCGGTACTGAAATGTTAAAAATATGACGCTTTGAGCGCTGTTGAGCGGAATCGTAAACACCTCTTACTGGCCATTGTGCTCACGCGCTCATCAAATAGGTCTATGATTGGCTACTTTGATCAGCGCTTCACAAACATGTTGTAAAAATACATCAATGACGCTTTTCACGGTGTCTATCAGCCTACCGGTCTGCTGGTCGACGCCTGCTTGTGCTTTCAAACGCTCCCGCTCCCGCTCCCGCTTTCAAAACACTTTTCAAACACTTCCGTGTTGTTTCAAACCGCTGCCGTGAGTCGATCATTGTAGCCAATCACAGGCACATCCGATGAGCGCGTGAGCACAATGACCAGTCAGAGGTGTTTATGATTACAGCTCAACAGCGCTCGAAGCGTCACATTTTTAACATTTCAGTACCGATTTGGTATCGCGGTCGGTACTTTTGACAACACTAAAGCAGATCTAACAGTTTTTATGGCTTTTCTGTATGCAATCATGCTCTCTTTTCACAAATTGTGAAAAAATCTCCAGTTTTGTTTTCTTCCAGCGGCGCTCCATTTTTCTAGCTACTATTTTAAGGGCCCAAGTGTGGTCATTGTACCAGGGCGTTGGATTATTAGGGCCCAAGCCCTGAAAGGGCGCAGAGCCCTATTGTTCTTCTAAGGACAATTTAGCTTTTTCGACTATTCGGGCACTTTCGGGGCCCTTATCATGCTCGAAAACTCTTGAAACTTTGCACACACATCGGAATCTGCGGCCATCAGGGTCGGACCAAAGCTGGTACCTGGGCGTGGCAGGGGGGCGCGACAGCGCCCCCTAAAGTGGGGTCTGAAAACATGGTCTATAAATCAAACACACTTGCACGTACATGTACGAAACTCGGTACACATATAGAGCTCATCGGGCCAAACAAATTTCGTGCTCTAAGTTATGCGTCAGCCCAACAGGAAGTGAGCTATTATGGGTTGTTCGGAAAACGCATGCTCTGGAATTTGCGATACTCCTCCTAGACGATTCATCCAATCAGCACCAAACTCGGTCAGCATGAAGTCAACACATTGAGGATGCTAAATTGCAAGCAACTTTTTGATATCTCAAACGGTTAGGCTGTGGTGAGGAGACGAATTTATGGCGAGAAAAGAGAAACAGGAAGTGTGTTATAACTTCTGTATTCATTAATTAATTTTGATTAAACTTCAGCCGTGTGTTCGTTGTAAGAGGACGATCACATGGATATGACTTTTGTGAGTCAAAGTTATAGTGCCACCAACTGGCAGCAGGAAGTGTGTCACTTTCAAAATGCTTTGAAATCACCATCTTATTTTTACCCGATTTACTTCAAACTTTATCAGTATAATGTCAAAACATAGCAGATATAAAGCTGGTAAGCACTTCCTGATATTGTATATACTGTTGCCACGGCAACACATCAAACTATAACATTCTTTTTCGCTGCTTTTGAGACTCTTAAAATGCTTCAAATTACATGAAACTCAACACACACATCAGACATGCTGTCCAGTAGATATGGGCAAAGACTTAAAAACGGGCATGGTGGAGGAGCTCAGTAGCGCCATCTTTTGACAAAAGTAATGCAATCTTTTGTCAAAAGTGGGGGTGTTAGTTTTATCTTCAGTCACCAAACTCTGTATATATATTGTTCTCTTTTAGCCGAACAACTTTCTAATTTACAGTCATTAGCTCCGACGAACAGGAACTCAGATATTTAGGGCTTAAGGTGTGAGGACCTTATTGTAATTGCTCAAACCATCATTTTTCTACATTACATTTTTGATGGCCTAAACACGCATGAAAACTCATGAAACTTTGCACACGCATCAGAAGTGGTGAAAACATACATCTGATATGGGTTTCAGAATTAGGTGTGGCAAAATGGTTCGATAGCGCCACCTACAAAATTTTAATTAAGCGTCATTCGCGCTACGTTTCATGTATGAGTATGAAAATTCGGTAGACGCATTCAACAGCCCAATACCTACAAAAAAGACCCAGGGCGCCAAATCTGAAAAACCAACAGGAACCAACAGGAGATATTTTGAATTTTCTTTGGTAAATTGGTGCAGTTTTTGCCATTGCCAGACGTTGTACTTTAACAAACTCCTCCTAGAGATTGAATCATATCAACATCGTATTTGCACAGTCTAATCTAAAGGCCTTTGCGGAGTTAAATTGGGAAGATCTTGAGTTTTCCCTGAAGGGTGTGTCCGTGGCGGCCTCACAAATGTTGATGTTTCGCCATGACACAGGAATTTGTTGTACCTCTAGCATACAATGTCCGATCTGCCTCAAACTTCACATGTTTGACAAGAGTCCTGGCCTGAAGACATCTAAATTCCAATATTCAGTCAAAGTTATAGCGCCACCAACTGGCAGCAGGATGTGTGTCACTTTTTGTATTTTTTTTGAATCACTGTCTTACTTTCACTCGATTTTCTTCAAACTTCATCAGTATAATGTTAAAACATGACAGATATAGACATACAAATGGATTCCTGATATTTTATATACTGTTGCTATGGCAAAGTGTCAGTTTAATTATCTTTTTGGGTGTTTTTGAGACTTAGCATGCTTGAAATTGTGTGTGTGTGTGTGTGTGTGTGTGTATGTGTGTGTGTTTTCTATACATGGGCTTTACAGAAGGTCATTTGCTGTTTTTGAAAAGACCCATGTCTTAAAATTAATTATTTACTGATAAAAATCTAATTGATTTAAAAAGTAAATTTCACATGATTTTCTAGTTTATAAGTTGTCTGGGTATCACCAGACCAAGCTCAATTTAAGATTGATCATTGAGCATTATTTGAATGACTGTATGCAATTGGATAGTCAACTAAACAGACTACAAAACTCGCCAATAGCGTGCCAGGGTAATAAGTTAGTCTGTGATTTGTTCCCGCAAAAGTGTAACAGAAGTAGTAGAAATGAATGTACAGGTTTTCAGACTTTGTTGCAGGGCGAAGTCAAATCGCTGGCAGATCACGCTGGGTTTACCCAGTCAGTCTAAGTAAATTTTATAATAAAGTTTATAATAAACTTCCATAAAATTTAGATTCGCATCTTACTCTTACCTGACACTAATATTAAAATCATTGCTGCAGTTTCTGTGATTTGGCTCCAATTGGTAATTTTGTAATTAAAATGTTTTATTGGATGCTACAAATATTGAAATGAAAGCATGCTTAATTGCATAAGATTGTAAATAGCTAACGTAGGTCAAAAACACATCAAGAGAAGTGTTAGGATAATACAATATGACCATTCGGGCGGTATTCTGCGCTCATTTGAAATTGATGTGACATCATCTGACATGAAATTGATTAATTAAATTTAATTGATCTCATAGATGTGACTGTTGTGGTTCGTAGTCATAGCAGCACCATCTGCTGCAGTTAATGTGGTGAATCCAACTTCATTTGTAGGGCACTAACAATATAGTTTTATATAATTAGTTTAATAATTGTGTTAATAAAATAAAAAGACCATGAATTAAATACTGGCCTTCTGGACTTACAAAATTTTGAGCTGCAAAAGATAACTTTGCACATATTTGAAAATTACCTATCATATTACATTATAATTATTCTATATTTAAATTACATCATGGGTGTGGCTTGTGGTCATAGCGGCACCAGCTGCTGCGGTAAATGTGGCATATTTGAGCGATTTTAAAATACTCTCCTGTTTAAATGCATATTGCCTGTCTTGCACAATTTGCCTGAAGCCACCGGGGTGGTGGTGCCACCGGCTTGGGCCTGTCATCGCTGCTCGCAGCTTTAATTTGCTTTAATCTTCTTTAAGCCCCGGGGAGCAACTATGTCTAAAGTTCTGGTAAAGAGAGAGTCAATAGTTTCTTTTGCAACATCAAGTTCCTCTTGGCTATCTGTAATGCTGAGGAGATGTAACTGATGAGGAAGATTATGTACAAAGCAATCTTTAGTCGCAGTCGTTATAGTCCTGCCATATTTGAAGCGAGGGGATGGCTTTGCAACCTTAGCTGAATCAAGTATACACGATATTAGGTAATGATCTGAGATGTCATCGCTCTGCTGCTGAATTTTAACGGTATCAACATTTATTCCATGTGACATTATTAGATTTAAAGTTTGATTAAGGCGATGAGTGGGTCCCGGTACGTATTTTCAAACTTTTTTTAAAGCGACCCTCTTTTTTGTTGTTGTTGTTGTCGCGACCCATATATAGGCCTACAACCATTTACATTCAAATAAGTCTAGCCAAGCATAACAATACTTGTATACAATGGGCCATTTGACTGTATTCTCCATTCAGCCACTAGATGGCACAAATATTCAGCTCAGCACTTTTCCACGCAACTGCTTTTGATCCTCGTTTGCAACACAAAGTTGATTCTGCACTAATTTGATAGCTAGGCATATCTATGGGACGTTAATTAACTGGTTAATTGTTAACCAACAAGACTTTTAAGAAGAGAGAGAAAAACAGGTAAGTCACGTATAAGTCGCATTTGATTGCATTCCGAATAATACCAGTAGGCTAAATAAAGCGAAATATTGTACTACAAACATAGGTTATTTTAGTTCCCCTCACTCCACAACAAATCCTTCAAATGTAACGGTATTCAGAACAGAAGGCTATAACTATATAAAGTCAAAACGAAATAATTTAATGAGGAACTGAAAGTAACCAGCGTTAGACTCACGCAGCCTAACTCCCTCATTCGAGTCCAAATGTTTCCATATTGGTGATACATTGGTGCTAAACCATTATTTATTATAGGCTGTGGCTACTTAACTCGCGTCCCAATATTGATGGAAAAAAAATCATCCTCTTCACATGCGCAAAAATGTGCTTGAGAATTGCACTCCCGCGGGACTCGCGGAACCCAACGCATATAGAGTGTGGCGCGGGACTCGCGGAACCCAACGCATATAGAGTGCAGCGCGGGACTCGCAGAACCCAACGCATATAGAGTGCGGTGCGGGACTCACGGAACCCAACGCATATAGAGTGCGGCGCGAGACTGATTTGATGGCTGAGTGCGGGCGGTAAGGTAGGCTACTCGTGTGTGTGCGGATTTCGGGAGAATAAAACTGTTTGCATGACCACAGCAAAATAAAAAAATCTAAAAAGAAAACATCTAGAAACAAATAAAATGTTATAAAATAAAATAAAAACAAATTACAGGTGGAGGCAGAGTATAACACGTTTTTGCCGCGTTGTGCAATGTAACCAATATATTGGTTAAACAAAGCCGATACAACAAATGTTTATTTCTAGAACGCAGTGGCCAAACAGACGCATTAAAGAGAAAAATCCCCTCACCGCTCAAAAGAGTTTTTGTGCAGTGCTAAATTCTGTATGCTGACAAATCCTCTGATAATAACAAAGAAAGTTTAGACATTATAAAAAAAGGTTCATTTTGCAGTCATTTTTATTGATAACAGAGCTTTGTGAGATCGCGTTGAACTGAGATGAGAGCTTTTTTGGAATAATGAGCGCACTTTGCGCGTATTCTGCCACGCCCAACAGAAAAAAAAAACTATTTTACTTGTATGCGGCCAGGAGCGGGACAAAACATGCATGTTGCGAGCGGGTCTCTACTTGGAAACACCTCAGGAACAGTGCTCACGCTGAATGGCACGAAGTGTTGGCTACTACTGGCTATTTAAACTGAGCTGTGTAACTTTTTATATATTAGGTTGGCTATTTTATTTTGATAATGAACTGGCTGCGATGTCAAGTTTGCAATGCCATCACAGTTCGCATGTTGTGTGCGCGTGATCGAGGTGCCCGTGCTTAAGAGCAGAGGAAACAAATAAAATCTGTAATAGTTATACATAAGAGAAGGACATTATTTAAAATAGCAAAAGTGTTTACTTACATTTTGCTATAAAATAGCCTAAAGAAAACAAGATTTGCTTTCTGTCTTCTGGGTTTCCTTTCCGTGAGCTTGTTTGAAGGAGCGTCACGCCTCACGATAATGATCCAGTCAACAGCAACTGTCGCACATTTCTTTTGCTTTTTTGTTTTTGTTTGTTAATCTGTTAATTATTTAAGTCAATATATATTTCATGTATTTATTACTTTTATATAGGCCTATAGAATGATTTTATGAAAATATATATATTTTTAAATTTTTAATGTAAGCTAACTCCATTTTTCTTAATTGTCCTGGCGACCCATTACCCGGGGGTTGCGACCCAGGGTTTGAAAACCACTGCTCTAAATGCCAATCCCAATGCGTCTTTTTCATTGTCTGCATGGATATTAAAATCACCAACAATTAGTACTTTATCTGCAGCAAGAACTAACTCTGATAGAAAGCCAGCAAATTCTTTGATAAAGTCTGTATTGTGTCCTGGTGGCCTGTATACAGTAGCCAACACAAATGTCAAACGGGATTTATCATTTACACTACACAACTTTACATAAAGCACCAAAATTTCAAAGGAATTATATTTGAAACTAGACTTCTGTAGCCAGACGTGGTCATACTCAATTCTAGTCAGAATATGAGTCTGAAACTGCTCCATTGGGCTGTGATTATGGGGCGTGTTTTAACCGAACCAGGAAAGACCTCAATTGGATAGACCTACAACCAATCAGAGAAACGAAGCGAAGCATTGTCAAATGTCAACATAGCTCAACTGCACTGTGTTGTCAAGTCCGCATTTTTTTCCGCAGCTGTTTTCTATGTCTGCGGGTTGAAGCGACTATTATGTTATATTAAGACCCATGAGTGTGAATTTTAGCTGGCAACCTTGCCAAAATGACGCACATTTTACCCCCTAAACACCATTTATTTTTCCGGAGAACCCCCACCCGAGAAGCTATTGTTTAGTGCTAGTAGTTGGCTGATTTTGTTGTAAAATCTTGGCAACCCTGTCTGCACGCGCTGGAATAAATGATCTTTGCCGGTGTTGTAAAGAAATAAAATAATTTTATGATACAAGGAGTACTTACCCAACATGATAATCATTTTTGAGGGAAATTGTGAAGGTGAATGCATATACAAACAAGCTCTCCGTTTAGGATTCGAACAAATATAATCCAAGCCCCTTTGATGACGTGCATGATTACATTACTGTTGATCATCTGTCCGTCATCGTCTAAAGGCCGCCCTGATGATTTCATTGGTCCGAACAGTTTCTGTTAGGAGACAATTACTCCTCTATGGATTGAGGCCAGACTGAACTGCCAGACCTAAAAATGTTGTGGCCGGGGCTAAGTTCGGCTGGCATCCAGGCTAAGACTTCTGAGTAACACTGAAGATATTATTATAAATTACAGAAACACCTCCCCCTTTACCTTTCAGACGTGGCTCGTGTTTAAACAATAATCTTGGGGGGGGGTCATTTAAAGTAATGTAGTTGTCAGGTTTTAGCCAGGTTTCTGTCAAACACAGCACAACAATAAGCTTTTTTGGCGAAAGGGATCAAATATTCAGCAACTCGAGCTTTATCAATTGTTAATCTGTATTATATTGCTGGACATTAATTACATTTTTACTGTTATATGGTTTTGATGTTTTTTTTTGTATTTACTAATTCGTGGAACAGACACAGTCTCTATGTGATAATATCTACGTGAAAGATTCTCTGTGCTGGGATAGGTTTAGCCAGTTTGCCTGCTTCCTGACCTGCGCCACCAGTGAGTCAAGGTTTAGCTCTAAGACTGTGCCAAATTACTAGAGAGAAGAGCAGCACCAGCCCAGGGGGATGAATGCCGTCTATCTTCAACAGGTCAGGTCTGCCCCAAAAACTTTTCCAATTGTCTATGAACCCTATTTTATTTTGCTGACACCACTTAGACAACCAGCCATTGAGTGATATAATCTGCTAATTATTTCATCACTCCTTTTAACAGGGAGGGGACCAGAGAAACAGACTGCCTTTGACATCATACTTGCGAGTTTACACACCTCTTTAATGTTAATTTTGGTGATCTCCGGCTGGCGAAGTCGAACATCATTTGTGCCGACGTGAATAATAATCTTAGAGAATTTACGATTAGCTTTAGCCAGCACTTTTAAATTTGCTTTGATGTCAGGCGCTCTGGCTCCCGGTAAACATGTGACTATGGTGGCTGGTGTCTCTATTTTCACGTTCTGTGTAATAGAATCGCCCATAACTAGGGCAGTTTCAACAGGATCATCAGTGGGTGCGTCACTGAGTGGGGAGAACCTGTTCGATGTTCAAATCAGAACGGAAGATTGGTTTTAAGATCCGCGACTATGCCGTCTCCCAGTTACCCAGCCCTGCTGGCGGGCTCAGCCGGAACCAAACAATGAGCGTTCACTAAACTAGTCGCATCCAAAGCAGTATCTAAAGCTGTTACATTCTCACTACTCTCACATAAAGTCTGGATGCGTGTCTCTAATTCTGAAATCTTTTCCGTCAGCCTGACTATTTCCTTACATTTATCACATGTGAAGCCCTGTTCGCCAATGGAGATAGATATGTTAAACATGTAGCATGCAGTGCAAGTGACAATGACAGGAGAAGACATGGCTTACCGTATTTGTTGATGAATCCAAAACTTACCACAGTTGTTTAATTGAGTCTATTTAATAATCCAACTCACCACAGTTGTCTAAAGAACTCAGAAAACAGGAGACCCGGGTGCCAGCATTGAAAGCTACCAGGCTAGCGAAAAGCTAACACGTGGTAGTGATTTAGATTAAAAGCTATTGATGTCAAATTTAACTTGATAGGCTATATTAGATAATATATGGTGATGATTAAGCTATATTTAGCAGTATAGGTAACAGAAAATATATCAAATAGAGATTCAAATGCAGCTATACAGAGCTACAAATACGGAGGCAGGCAGCAGCAGCAGGTAGACAGGAGCAATGGATCAGGAACAATCAATCAGCCAGGAGCAATCAAAAGATCACAATACCCAGATATTCGAGAGACAAATAGTCACCATATGTTACTTACTTACAATGATTGAAATCTTTTAAAAGAGCAGCAACACCTCCACCTCTATTAACAGCTCAGCAGACACTCATAAAAGTAAAGTTAGGAGGGGCTGTTTCATTAATGAATTAATGTATGCAAAAGTTATAACACACTCCCTTTTTCCCTTTTCTCGCCATAAATTCATCTCTTCGCCACGGCCAAACCGTTTGAGATATCAAAAAGTTGCTCGCAATTTAGCATCCTCAGTGTCTTGACTTCAGGCTGACCGAGTTTGGTGCTGATCGGGTGAATCGTCTAGGAGGAGTATCGCAAATTCCAGAGCATGCATTTTCCGAACAACCCATTATAGCTCACTTCCTGTTGGGCGAAGCTTATGACTATAAGTGCGGAAGTTGTTTGGCCCGATGAGATCTATAAATGGAATCCATTCGTATGTCTATATCTGTCATGTTTTCACATTATACTGATGAAGTTTGAAGTAAATCGGGTGAAAGTAAGACAGTGATTAAAAAAAAATTAAAAAAGTGACACATCCTGCTGCCAGTTGGTGGCGCTATAACTTTGACTGAATATTGGAATGTAGATGTCTTCAGGCCAGGACTCTTGTCAAACATGTGAAGTTTGAGGCAGATCGGACATTGTATGCCTGAGGTTTGTGATTTGTGAGGCCGCCACGGACACACCCTTCAGAGAAAACTCAAGATCTTCCCAATTTAACACCACAAAGGCCTTTAGATTAGACTGTGCAAATACGATGTTGATATGATTCAATCTCTAGGAGGAGTTTGTTAAAGTACAACGTCTGGCAATGGCAAAAACTGCACCAATTTACCAAAGAAAATTCAAAATATCTCACTTCCTGTTGGTTTTTCAGGTTTGGCGCCTCGGGTCTTTTTTGTAGGTATTGGGCTGTTGAATGCGTCTACTGAATTTTCATACTCATACATGAAACGAATGCCGCTTAATTTAAATTTTGTAGGTGGCGCTATTGAACCATTTTGCCACACCTAATTCTGAAACCCATATCAGAATTATGTTTTCACCACTTCTGATGCGTGTGCAAAGTTTCATGAGTTTTCATGCGTGTTTAAGCCCTCAAAAATGTAATTCATTTGGGAAAAGAAAAATGATGGTTTGAGCAATTACAATAAGGTCCTCACACCTTAAGCCCTAAATATCTGAGTTCCTGTTCGTCGGAGCTAATGACTGTAAATTAGAAAGTTGTTCGGCTCAAAGAGAACAATATATATACAGAGTTTGGTGAATGATGATAAAACTAACACCCCCACTTTAGACAAAAGATTGCATTACTTTTGTCAATTGATGGCGCTACTGAGCTCCTCCACCATGCCCGTTTTTAAGTCTTTGCCCATATCTACTGGACAGCATGTCTGATGTGTGTGTTGAGTTTCAATTAATTTGAAGCATTTTAAGAGTCTCAATAGGAGCAAAAAAGAACGTTATAGTTTGATGTGTTGCCGTGGCAACAGTATATACAATATCAGGAAGTGCTTACCAGCTTTATATCTGCTATGTTTTGACATTATACTGATGAAGTTTGAAGTAAATCGGGTAAAAATAAGATGGTGATTTCAAAGCATTTTGAAAGTGACACACTTCCTGCTGCCAGTTGGTGGCACTATAACTTTGACTCACAAAAGTCATATCCATGTGATCGGCCTCTTACAACGAACACACAGCTGAAGTTTAATCAAAATGAATTAATGAATGCAGAAGTTATAACACACTTCCTGTTTCCCTTTTCTCGCCATAAATTTGTCTCCTCACCACAGCCTAACCGTTTGAGATATCAAAAAGTTGCTCGCAATTTAGCATCCTCAATGTCTTGACTTCATGCTGACCGAGTTTGGTCCTGATCGGGTGAATCGTCCAGGAGGAGTATCGCAAATTCCAGAGCATGCGTTTTCCGAACAACCCATAATAGCTCACTTCCTGTTGGGCTGACACATAACTTAGAGCACGAAAGTTGTTCGGTCCGATGAGCTCTATATGTGTACCGAGTTTCATACATGTACGTGCAAGTGTGTTTGATTTATAGACCATGTTTTCAGACCCCACTTTCGGGGGCGCTGTCGAGCCCCCCTGCCACGCCCAGGTACCAGCTTTGGTCCGGCCCTGATGGCCGCAGATTCCGATGTGTGTGCAAAGTTTCAAGAGTTTTCGAGCATGATAAGGGCCCCGAAAGTGCCCGTGCCCGAATAGTCGAAAAAGCTAAATTGTCCTTAGAAGAACAATAGGGCTCTGCGCCCTTTCAGGGCTTGGGCCCTAAAAAAAAAAAAAAAGAACTCTAAAGAAAACAATAGGGCTCAGCATTTATCAGGGTTCAAGCATTTAAGACATTCAAGCATTTAACGCTTTTTGGGCCTTTGAAGGCCTTTAAACATTAAATAATTAAAATGAGCGCAGGTGAAATTAATTGATGAACTGACAAAATGTGATTTTAAATGTTATAATAGTGACTTTATAAAGTCTAAATTAGAATTATAGAACAACAATTATATTTTATCCAGCAGGTGGCAGTAGAAGTGATTGTCTCAAAGTACATTTTTCACGTTCATGTTTGTGTGTTATTAACCAAAAAGGGGAACAGTATTTTTTAAAAATGTTATAAACCCCTTTCACACTGCGATTCTGGCAAATACACGATAATGCGACCCGGATAATTTGGCCCATTCACACTGCCAGCGAAATACCGTAATATGTGCGCTTTCACACACAACGCTTAACGGTCCCGGGTCGAGTTGACACGTGACATCCGGATGTGACGTATAATGGCGAGCGATCTCCGCTTCAGCGTGGATAGTAAGGAGCTCCGTGGTCTCGACTTGTGTCCAGTTTGCACACATTTCTGCTTGTTTGATTTTAGTTTCTTTTGTACACGAACACTCTCTGCGTTTAAAACACAGACTAGCTCTTCTGGCACTGCAGGGTTGTATTATTGAAAAAAACAAGCTCTAGGAGTCGCACAATAACTACGTACCCGTTGCGGCATTAGTTTCGGCTTTTGTTCACACAGCGCTTGTCCCGGGTCGAATCCCGCAATATTACTAGGTCCCCGACCCGGGTCGAATTCGGTAATCAATCCCGGGACGTGGTTGCTTTCACACAGAAGGCGACCCGGCAATGTTCCGGGAATATTGCGGGTCCGACGTGCAGTGTGAAAGGGGCTATAGAGGCACCTACTGTATGTGTATATATACAGTATTATATATATATTAGGGGTGTAACGATACACGTATTCGTATTGAACGAAGCTTTTTTTCAAAGGAAGATTTTTAATTCCAATCGTTGCTGTGTGAGTCATATAATCATGTGAATGGGTAACAATTCTATGAGAGCAAAAAAACAAAAACATGCTTAGACAACATGCACAAAGAGCCTTGTGGCTTATTATGACACATTGATATCTAAAGGGTTACTTCACCGATTAGCATTAAGCTTTGTATCAGTGGAAACCCTGGAGTATATTTGAATGATCGTGCTCCTCCCAACCCCCCTTATATCCCCCTGAGACAAGATTTTTGCATTTTATTTATGGAAAAAAAAATCCTCCGTTGGGGCAAATATCGTCAGTTTGTGTCATCAGAGGAATTTTGGGCCAGAGGCTAAAGACTACAGCCAGCAGAGTGAGCTATTTCCGCATGTTTTCAACCCGCGCATGGGGGATGGGATCGCACTCACAGCACTCAGCTCAGGCAGCCGTGGGCATTCATGTAAATGGAGCGGTGCGGAGCAAAGTGAGTGTTTCAACTTCTCAAATTAATTCCTATGAAATTTAAGCTTCCAAAGGCATGAACTAAAAATGTGCAAGACTGAACACGCGCTGTGAATGACTGCTGCGAGCGCGGACGCGGGCGTGTTTACCTCAGCTCTCATCACAAGAGCTCATTCATCACGATGAATGTATTCTGATTCCTGCAGTGTTTGTGCCATGACACTCCCCCAGCGGCTAAATCACATTATATAGAACAGACACATTCAGTTTTTAATTGTAGTGTCCATCCTTTAACTAAACTGATTTCATGAAAATGAACGCGGTGGCAAAGTGATCCAGTGATTCAGTAGCGGTGGCTTTGGTAGTGGCCTCGTAGGGCAAAGAAGAATTCTGGGAATTGTTGTCTTTAATCCCCATGAGACAAACATACTAATAATTTTAGTATTATAAAATAATAGTATATAGAAAATAATAATTTTCTGTCTTTTCTCAGACTAGAAAGCACCAAATTCAAAAATAATTTCACATTTCTACTACATTAATGACACAGTTTAAATACAGATTCATCTTCCCAGTGCTGAAGTGCCCCTTTAAGACACAAAACAATCAGATTGTGCGAGAAATTGAGCCATATTTATATAATTTTTTTCCTCAAATACAACGCTATATCCAACAGCCTGGAACACGCTTCACTTCCGGTAAGGTCAATATGCACGATCTGGGTATACGAGCCTTCACGCGCTTCACTTCCGGTAAGGTCAATATGCATACACTGGGTATACGAGCCTTAATATGCTTCACTTCCGGTAAGGTCAATATACATGCTTTGGCTCCTATACCCGGAGTGTGCATCTTCATTTGTGTTCTACTGAAGAAACAAAGACACCTACATGTTGGATGCACTGCACTGGGGGTAAGCAGATAAACATAAAATTTTCATTTTTAGATGAACTATCCCTTTAAATTATAGAGGTGTAAAACTAGTGGGAATTTTCTTTTTAGCTTTCGCAACGCCTGCTGCACTTTTGTAATTCTTTTTTCTTTTTCTGCTTGCTTGTTGTTACATCTAAATTTTTTATTTGTTTAATTCATTTAATATTAATAGTGTACATTTGGTTCAAATCGATTAGCTATTTTTGTTTTCGAAAACTTGTGTTGGTTGGTACGATCGATTGTGCAAATGATTTTCGAACGTAAAGTGACAGGCCTATGTGATAACAGTAGGAGGGTGGAGATGGCAGCTATTGTTAAGTGTCTTAGTAAATCAGAAAGCAAAATGGTCAGAGCACAGCATCCCATCACATTGACATCTATACAGTGCTCTAACCTGTCTTGTTAAAAATCATTTGATATACTAAGCAGTTCTCCTGGCCTCCCTCTCTTTTTCATGACATTACTGGTACCCAGATTTTTTTTCTGTCAATTTCCCTTCCACTGTAACTTTACTTCTAACTTCAACTGTTTTTGGAGCAGCCTCCACTCTGATTGGTTCTGTTCACTAGCTGGGATGGAATTTGGGATTTTATTGGGTCCCTCTGCTGTTTGTCGCTAATTAAGCGGAAATAATTAACCATCGGGCAAAAAATGTTTATGAAGGGGAAAGAGAGGAGATGTTTGGAAAGCTTGTTTAACAAAATTGCATGTTTTTGTGGTTTTCATTAAACTCTCCAACATACAAGTGGATGCTGTAATATACTATAATGATTAATACAAGTAGGGGGATATATTAGCCTGATGTGGTCAGACTCAATTCTAGTCAGAATATGAGTCTGAAACTGCTCCATTGGGCTGTAATTAGGGGGCATATTTCAACCGGACCAGGAAAGACCTCAATTGCATAGACCTACAACCAATCGGAGCAACGAAGCGACGCATTGTCAAATGTCAACAGAGCTCAACTGCACTGTGTTGCCAAGTCCGCCTTTTTTCCGCGGGTTGTTTTCTATGTCCGTGGGTTGAAGCAACTATTATGTGATATTAAGAACCATGAGTGTGAATTTTAGCAGGCAACCTTGCCAAAATAACACAAATAACACAGATACAAATAATTCAAATAATGAATTTACTGTAGGGTGAAAGGGGCCCTATAATTGTAACCACCTTTCCCCCCACTAGCGACATCCCTGGCTGCAGTGATTTACCAGTTGCAATTTTTTCTGCAGCACCAAATTTGCAACCTGTTCATTCGCTCGTCATTGTGTAATGAACAGGTAATTCTGCTGCAAAATATTTACCATTGACTGAGAAAGTGTTAAAAATGTATAGCATAGGGATGTGAAGGTGAGGAAATTTTCCCACCAGTTAATCGATGTGTGACATCGGTAATACCGGTATCACCGCCTGGGCTTTTAAATCACTAGATACCTTTGTTCATCTTTGGACATGAACGACATGAGGGTTAGTAAGTAATGACAGAATCTATTTTTTTGGGGTGAACTAACCCTTTAAGACCAATGGATAGCCTGATGAATTCAATTTCACTCAAATTCGGTTCTCATTAATTATGATTGGAGAGTAGGGTTTTGACCTGATGTAGCTGTTCTTGGAATCTGATTTTATAAGAATGAGAACTGTCATTAAATAATGTTACATTGATATAGTCTGGTGGAGTTCCAGCCTATCTTTTACTTCTGATACTTAATTGTTAATTCAGAATCATTCAATTGAACCATTTCAATAATAATCCACGTCTTTCTTCTATATTTTGGACCTAAAAATGTCATAATTGTATTTTTTCCATATTTTCTTTTTCCAGATTCTTTATGAAAATGGATGCGGAGCTGCTTCACTCCCCTGTGGTGGGTCTGGTGGAGGAGGAGGAGGTGGACATGACTGACTGGAACCTTCCACTGGCCTTCATGAAGAAACGCCACACAGAGAAGATTGAGGGATCCAAAGCTTTGGCTCAGAGCTGGAGAATGAAAGACAGGGTGAGAGAGAGTCTTTTCAATTCATCTTTAGTCATTTGAATGTCAGACCATTCAGCTTTATTGAACATTGATTATCTACTTTCAGTGTGGATGTGTGCTCGGGGACGTCGTTAGGCTTTTGTTAGGGGGGCTGAATCTACCCCAGAATGTTCCTAAGCCCCCATAAATGATGATAAGAACAACAATAACACTTTGATTTATCAATAACCGTATTCTCATTCATATTTAGACGCAACAAATTATATATATCCAGCTACCAAAAATAGCTGAAAAGTTGGAAGTTGGACAGAAGTAGGCAAAGAGTCGTTGTGCTATCAAGATGATGCAAGTGAAGCCCATTTCACACATACTCTGTTTGCAGTGCATATGCGATGTGTATTTTTTTTTACGTATCCATGTTAACGGATTACAGCTTTCACACTACATGCGGACACAGATTCCTTGTAAAATAATAATAAAAAAAGACTAGATTTATTTTTTATTTGTAATGTTTGTGATTTTAACATTGACTATAACATATGTTTAAATGTTTTGCCACTTGCATTGCATGAGCAACGTAATATTTAAATCGAAAGGCTATATAAAGTAATAGGATAGAATAAAGGAATTGAATAGAACATTGTTTATATTAGTGCTTTTAAAAGTGTCATCTATGAAAAAATGTATACAATAAGAGAATTGCAATGATGACAAGCCATGTTCAGTAGCCTACACTCAGTTTCCGTTTTTTTTTTTGGTAAAAGGCGTTTTTCTCTTAGCAGTGTGCAACAAGTTTCACAGCAGATGCCGAGCTAATGCACAGAGTAACCTCATAACATTATTTTAAACACACTTAAATGTATCTGATACGATAAACAGACCTGCATTACCTTATATACTCATGACCGGGAAAGCAGAAATAGTGTGGGCTCCTGTCGACTGTGTCCCGTACCATCATAATAAAAGTCCCGGTGCTCGCGCAGCGTATTTGTGTAACAATCACTCCAGCAGCCATGCTCAGCTCCAAAACACTCGGCCCTGCCCTGCTTCATACTAGAGTAACGTTAATAACCGCATCCATCAACATGATTTCTGCCCGAGTCCTTTTTTCCCCTGGCTGTGAGGTGAAGACCACATGTCCCAAGATGCTGCGCCCAAACTTGGCATCATCAAACTACTTTGTTTTGAATAGGCGCCCTTTAGTGGACGGAAAGTTGCATAGTGCACCTTTAAGACTAACGATTACTCAATTCATTGGTCATTAATTTAAACAACGATCGGTCATGGGAATTTGTGTAAATTGACATCTAGGGCCCTATATTTTCCGCGATCACGGAATCGCGGACTGAATCGCGGAATCTGCATATTAATGCGGAATCTAGTGTTAACGCAGATTTTCCCGGAATTTTACATATTTGTAATGAAATTCTGTTTTGTGTGGGAGGAGAACGTATGTCTGAGGAAAATGCAGACCGGGGATAGCAAATCTTCATGACACAACCCCTCCCGTCATTTCAGCTACCCCTTCAAAGCAATGAAAATATGGCAAAGTTGGTCTCCACGGCTCTGCTTTTGTCAGTGAAAAGTTAAGAAACTCGACGCTAACGCTGGGTTCACACTGCACGCGCAGACAGCGCAGAAGCTTTGTGTATGGAGAGTGGGAGCCACGCGCTCGTTGTGCTTTACACAGGCAGCATTGGTCGCGCGCAGCTGAACCGCGGCTTATGTATTGCAAATACAGACAAATATTGTCCATTCTGTCAGATTTTCTGGTTTTCTGCTCGACCCGTCATTCTCGTATTTATGATAGGCACAATAGGGAGCATATCTCTTGCAAATGCGACTGTTTTCCCCTCTGTTCCAAACACATATGCATATAACATGCTGTATATGGGTAGTTTACATGATACAAGTAACCTTAAAGTTAAGATAAGCATCTAGTTTTAATATTTTAAAGGGACCTTTGAAGTTGGGGAAAAAAACTTCTGGCAATGTTGTGTTTTCTTGTATTTTATTTTCATTTTTCACAGCTCTGGATATCATAGCCTAATGGTTATTGTTAAACACACAGAACAATTCACTATATGATTTCCTGGTGAAATGTTATTTTTTCATGTTAATTTTCAGCTTTAAATGTTTTACTTAATAGTACTGTATGTAAAAGATGATTCTTATGATTTTTTTTAGTTCTTTTTAAAAAAAAATACTTGAAAGAAAAAGCTAATGGAGCACTTTAATTTTAACTTATATAAACTAATATACTGTATTTTACTGGAAAGTTTAAAGCTAATAACCTTTAATATTTGAAGTACTTAAAGTGTGGTGCATCATGCAGTATTTGTCCTAAAAAGTAAATGTGATGTTTGTTACCAATAAATTTAAGGTAATTCCTATTTTTTGTTTTATGTTCTATTATATTAACATTAACACACTCCTGTTTTCACCAAAATAACAGTATTTTGCAGGAATCTGAAAAAAATAAAACAGAAAAAATGGAATTTGCAAAAATTAAAACGTAAAAAACGGAATTTGGGGGAAAAATAAAACGTAAAACGTAAAAAAAAAATACATTTTTAAAATTAAAAAAATTAAAAAAATTAAATAACCTTGCCATGGCAAAATAATAAGAGTTCAGTACATGGACATCACATACTGTGAGTCTCAAACATATGTTCATTGTCAGGCGGAAATGGAGCGAATCATCGGGACTGCAGGTAAACAAGCTGCTCGCATGGACACACTTCATGTTCCAGGCTGTTCAGGAGACCTGAGGATTTTTTTACCCTTCCCACAGATAAAACAAACAGTCATGGTTGATGTTTATAATTCGATACCACAACAATTTAATTCAAGATTGTTCGTTTATTCGGCCCATTTCAAGAAAGAAAGTGTTCTTGCAGGCAGTAAGTAGCGATTTATCCACTTATTGACTGTTTAAACAATTTCTGATTAAATTGAAAGTTTCTTAGAGAGACAGCATTGTCTAGATTAGGGGTGCACCGATCCGATATTAGGTATCCGATTTTTTTTTGTCGCAGCAGAACCTACGTCATTCGGCAGCTTCATGTGTATGGCATGCTCGAAGCAATGTGTAGAGATTTTTTTGTGCTACCACGGCAACTAGTTTGTCTGTCGGCAATAGGCTACTGCCAATTTAATTCAGAAACACCATGTTAAGGTGCATGCTGAATTCATGCAGCTCAGCAAAACTAAAGGAGTGGACAAAACAGCCCAGCAACTATAACTAAAAAACTATAAAAGGATTAATTAAGTGGTGACTGATAGTGGATATAGATAAAGGCTAATATGTAATGAACTGACGTTAACAACACGCTGTTGACGCTCACACATCTTTAGGAGAAATCAAAAAAACGCCGCTCATATTTTTAAAGGAATCAGTCGTTTAAATTAATTGTTTGAATTATTGACTCAATGGCCGTTTCTCAATATGTGTACTTGTCTGTACTTGTGTTCTCATGGACAACATCTTCAGTCGCTACCCAAGTACTATTCCAATTCAAAGTTCACATCTAGCCAAGCAGGCTACGGTTAAAATCCCTGGATGTGTCCTTGATCCGCCCCTTTTATCAAGGCTGCATCGAGAGGAGACATCCCAGAATGCATCTCGTACCGACCAGCAAAGCGTCAATAGCGGATGAGAAACCCGGCTTAATTAAAAATACTACTGTTCATGTGTCAAATGTAGTTTTAAGACTTTTTCAGCCAAGAATATACTTGTTTAATGATTAAATATGTGGTTTATTTATAAAGAGAGTGCATGTTTGACAATTTTATCTGCCGTTTTGTGAGATCGATCCGCGGGTGGCTCTGCGCTCGTTAACCCGCCGAGAGCAGCCTTTTCACGGCTAGAACTTCTGACGTCTCCTGCTGACTCTGGTGTGGTTAAACATCAGATATCAGAAACATGAGAAAAGAGGCAGGGTTGTGTTTTATATTTCGTTTTGTTATAAATATACATGCATAATCAAGTTATGTGTTGCCTGAACCACATTTGTGTGGCTATAATAAGATTTTTTTATGGAGAAAAGAGGCAGCATTTTATGGGATATTTCGTTTTAATGTAGCCTAAAATATTTAAGTTTTTTTAATGGAAAAAGGAAGAGTGGCGGTTTATGACACGTTTTCATTGTAGCCTAAAATGATTACCTTTTTTTTTTTTTTAATGAAAAGAAAAAAAGAGGCAGCTTGTGTTTTATGACCTATTTTGTTTTATTGTAGCATAGAATATACGTTTTTCAATACCAAGTATGCGAACGGCTTGCGTCCATGTAATTTAGACTTGTCAAGTTCGACTGGAGAACGAACTCCTGAGGACGGAAGGACACAAGTCAGGCTGATCTGCTAGTTCTTCATTGAGTCACTGAAAGTGTAGGCCTATATGCTATATGTATATTTTAGGCTACAATAAAACGAAATATATGATAAAACACCACTCTGCCTCTTTTCATTTTCATTAAAAAAATATGATGATATAGCCACACAAATGTAGTGTAGGCAATGTAAATATGACAAAACACAGCCCAGTCTCTTTTTGTTAAATGTCAGTTTATGTGTGATCAATGATATAAGAGTATAAATAAAAGGTATGGTACAAGAAGCTATACAAGAAATAAAGCGAACAATCCAGTCAAAAAAAAGTTAGTGCTATCTACAACGGTTAAGTTAATAGCTTAAACAAATAAAAATAAAACTTCACTCTGCCATCAGCCAAAACGATCTGTCAGGGAATAAATTACAGATTAATGAGACCAAAGATCGCTCGTTAGATCTAAACAAGACAAATTATATTTCATGTTTAACCACCAAAGACATCAGAGCCAGCGGCAAACGTCAGAAGGTCTAACCGAGAAAAGGCTGCTCTCGGCAGGTTAACGAGCGCTGATCACCCGCTGGACCGACTGGATCTCACAACTCCGAAAACGCCAGATCAAATTGCCAAATAGGCGGTCTCTTTATAAATAAACCACATATTTGAGCTTTAAAGCAGCACCAGGTAACTTTTCAACCTTCATAATATATTTTCAAGACTGTTGTGATGATACATCGACTTACAATAGGTTAAATGACACGTCTGCCATAGCTTGATGGGGTCTGTATAGTTTTTAATCATACTTTTAAACTTCGGGTTTCGGGTTGGTAACCCGAGAACAAAAAGAACTTTTTTTTTGACTGCTTTGCGGCATATACGTCACTTCCAACAACACCCACACTTCCCTAAATTCGGACATGCAAGCCCAACTTTGTTTGTTGGATTATATAGTCATGTCCGAAGCAGGACAGACAAATAAGAAAGAAAAGGTTTTGTTGGAGGAAAGCAATAAGAGGAAACGAAAAAGTCATCGGATTAAAGGCAGGACGAGGATCAACATTGGACCAGCGTTTGCTCGTTGCAAGAGCTGAAGGAGGAGGCGGCATGCCCGACCGATGCTGTCATGATTGTTATGGTGATTACCTACCATTCAAACATTGAATTGAAGTATCGTATAGATTCTGTAAAATGGTAACCAATAGACTACTATAATGACACTGGCTTGTAAACGTGAGCATCGCTATTATTTGGCGTTTGGAAAAAATAAAACCCATGAAATTATATTCATATGACATGCTGAAACATATGCCACTGATTGTACCTGGGATGAAGACTTTTCACACGCGACGCCAGAAGAACACCTGCATGTGAACTCCTCCTGCAGTGTTCAGGGTCTGTTAGTGCTGCACCAACCCCCGCTGGGCAGCTTTTATGAAGTTATTTGGCCTGCCCCGCACCACTGTATATATTTTTACAACCCGCCCCGCACCCGCGACCATTAAATAGACATACGGGGTCCGCGGGTTATGAGACGACCCGCGCATTATTATTTCAGGGCTATCAGGGTTGTCATGTCAACAAATGCACGCGATGGCATCCCCTGTTGTAGGATGACAGCTTACGACAGTAGTTGAGGACATTATTTTTTCCCAACTGTAGGGGGACCGCGAGAGCAAAAGTTACCCAGTGTTGCTTTAAACAACTGCATTCTCGCCTGAAAAAATCTTAAAGGACAACTCCAGTGAGAAAGGAACCTAGGGGTAATTAACAGATGGTTACTGAGTAGATCGATCTCTGAGATGCGTTTTCATGAAAATCGAATGTAAAGAGTTTTATCTCTAAAAACAGATTAGCTTATAGCGCTTGTCTATGGGGCACAGGGTAGGCACAGGGTAGTGAAATGAAATCGCTAGTTAATACCACTAACAAGGCTACAATAGCCTCACACTAACAAGGTAGCATAATGAGGGTTCCTACATGCAAACCGAAGCATTGAGAATGTTGTAAGTGTACAAACAGTTTAATAAGTAGATACTTTATAAAGACAGTGCATTATGCGTTCACGGACAGGCGCCATCTTGGAAAACAGTCTCGACGAATCGATCCACGAGCACTGTTCGAAAGTGAGCTGGTCGATAGGAATTAAGTTGGTGAAATGTAATAACATGGACATTTTTATTTATTTATTATTATTTTTTTTTCTCTGTTGCATTCAGTGTTTTCTTCCGGAAACAATGGACCACATGATATTCCAATTCACAGTTCATAACTTAGAACAGCGCTCTTGGCTCGACAAGTTGAGACTGTTTTCCAAGATGGCGCCTGTCCGTGAACGCGTAATGTGCTGTGTTTATATAGTATCTTCTTATTTAACTGTTTGTACACTTACAAAGTTCTTTATTATATATTATATTAAAAATTTGTTGGACACTTTTTGGTACAAGCATACAACCTATCCAGTATTAATATCTAACCCCCCAAGCCCAACATGTGTTTTAGCCAGGTTGTCAGCTTAGAATTTTTTTTTTTCGTCCATTTTAACACTATAATCTTAAAAGTGGATCTCTGTGCCCGTGTGAATGCCAAAAGAATAGACACAAGATACATATTGTCGCCAGAAGGTAAATGTTGGTTTGTTTTCATTAGCCTTCCAGCAGATCCATTAGCCTAGGGATCTGCTGCCTCATGCCAAATCACAGCTGTGCTGACACAACAGTCCCCTTTGTGGTGTGTTACACTTGTGGTATTTATTGATTTTATTATTTTATTTTAATTATCATGCTTGCACATAAATTGATTATATTGCACATTGGAAGCACTTTGGAGGGGAAAATCCGCTTTTACCACTTTTAAGATTATAGTGTTAAAATGGACAAAAAAAAAAAAAAAAATCTAAGCTGACAACCTGGCTAAAACACATGTTAGGGGGTTAAATATTAATACTGGATAGGTTCTATGCTTGTACCAAAAAGTGTCTGACAAAGTTTTAATATCAGTTTTGGCCTCCTGACTATTTCATAGTTA
This sequence comes from Pseudorasbora parva, assembly GCF_024679245.1. Taxonomy (NCBI): domain Eukaryota; kingdom Metazoa; phylum Chordata; class Actinopteri; order Cypriniformes; family Gobionidae; genus Pseudorasbora; species Pseudorasbora parva. The sequence continues at coordinate 21,296,281 of NC_090183.1, forward strand.
TTACTACTAACTAGTTACTAACCCCTAACCCCAAAGAAGTGAGAGAGCAGTTTTTTTTAGGATGGAATTAATAACTACAGTGATATGTCAATTAAATATAATTTGTTTTACATCATTGTACATTAATGAAGTCAAATAGCACCATAGATCACTATCTACACTTCTACATTTCCGCTTAGACATGAAAGTATTAAAACTTGTGCAACTTGTGTCTCTTCCTACAAGCTTTAAACTTGGCTTGAATCATTCCCATAGATAGGGGTACTGATTGATAGAGGTTTTGGGATACTATGTTATGTTTCCAAGCTGATATTCACTTTGAAAACTGGTTCTCTTTAGGCGGAGATAGTTTTTTTCATGTTCTAGTTCTGTTTTCTCTTATACTGTACAATAAATGTTCATCTGCTTACTTTAGCAGACATCCCATGTGTGTTAGCTTTTATTTAATACCATTTTTATGTATATGGTCCTTGTGGTTGTGAAGATATTCAACATTTACCGTTGGTATGTCGAGTTGAGCAGGAAACCAAAAAACTGGCCTGAAATTGCTTGTACAAGTCCCAAAAAAAAAAAAAACATCTTGACAACCACCCGAATATCTTACCTATGGATGTCTTCTAACAAAAAAAATAGGGTGACAGCTTGTACCAAAACATGTCCGCAAAAGTCTTAACGGAAGCCCTTTTCAGAATTGTCCCACTGACTAAGAGAACGATCTAGTCTGTAACCATCTGTTAATTACACATAGGTTCATTTCTCACCGGAGTTGTCCTTTAAAACTACATTTTGTGACACCTTAACTGTAGTATTTTTTAATTGTGCGGGTTTTCTCGTCCGCTCTTGTGCTTGCTGTGCAGTGCGAGATACATTCTGGGATACCGGTCTGTCTGAAGTCCACAAGTCACCTCTCGATGCATCCTCGATAAAAGGGGAGGATCAAGGAAGCATTTGGGGATTATAACTGTACTTGGCTAGATGTGAACTTTGAAATGGAACAGTACTTGACCAGCGACTGATGACGATTCACAATAGAGATTAATGACGATTCCTCCCGTCCTCTGGAGTTCGTTCTCCCAAGTCGAACTTGGCAAGTTTGAACTACCAAGGACACAAGTCAGATTTAAAATATGTCAAAGCTGATTGAACACTGAAAATATTGCTTCAGAGTAAGTTATATTTACAACACACACACACACACACACACACACACACACACACACACACACACACACACACACACACACACACACACACACACACACACACACACACACACACACACACACACACACACACACACACACACACCACTTTTTTCCGGACAAGCACATTTTTTGCTCTGACAGGTGAATGACAGATTTACTTATCCGAAGGAGAAGCACATGAGCATGCTTAATGTTGAGCCCTAAATTATGTTTTAGATTTGAATGAACAATTGTTATATAACAAATTTATAGGGCTGTTTCGAATGCCATTTTTTGAGCTTCGAAGCTTAGGTGGCAATCAATATCGAATATTCGAAGCTTCGGTGGGTGGGGCTAAATATATAATAATAGTGTCGGTTTGCATTTGTATCATCTTTCACGACTTCACGTTTCACTCCTCGGCATCGTAAATGTGTTGCGGCAGACCCAGTGGAGTGCAGTGTTGCATTTGGTGCAATATGATCAGGTGGCACACATTCTTTAAATATTAATAAACATTTAATAATCTTTTAAATAGAACAGTTTCCGGTACGCATTACACGGGCAGGTTTATGCTCCGAAAACGGACAGTGCACAAGTGATACAAAACACAAAGTCTGTTGAGAGCAAGAACTTTAATAAGGTATTAATAACGAACCTTTCTTTAAAACAAATGAATCCCAAAACAGAAATTAAATTAGTAACACACAGTGATTTCAATGAACTGTAACAAATAAAGAACACGGTAGCATGCTTATAAACAGTTGAATAAGAATAAATGAATTGTTTTTAAAATGACACAAAATGTAATATCTATTACAATTAGTTTTATTCTATATAAGTGATTTATTTTGTCTTATTCTGACTTTTTGTTAATTTAAATCTTTAAAATGTGCGATGCTTTTATTGAAAGCATGTTGCGGTGTTTTTTTAAATTTATTATTATTATTTCAAGCATGAGTGAGAATAAGTCCGCGACGGAAGTCACGTGTTGAAAAAAAAAAAACGAATATTTGAATCTCAACTGAAAATCGAATGCCACCTCACCGAACGAATATTCGATTATTCTAGTTCAGCCCTACAAATTTATAAGAATTACATTTTTTTTTACATGTTTGCAATGTTTGGTAACTGTCAGATTACTATTATATGTTTGACCATTACACTGTTTTGTTTCCACTTCTACACTTGATTTATTTAAAGAAGTTTGATTGCATTCTATTTTAGATTTGAATGCACAATTGTTTTTTAAATAAATAAGAATTCAACACTTTGCATACATCTGTTATTTTGTCTTATTATCTTTATTTAGTAAAGTCTGGTGCATTTAGTCTCTTCAAGGAAGGTATAAGGTGAAAGGTATACAGTTTATTATTAATTTAACAATAGTATCGGATCGGTATCAGGTATCGACAGATACACAAAGACCATGCATACGTATCAGTATCGGGACTGAAAAAGTCAGATCGGTGCACCCCTACTCTAGATAACGCAAGATGCTAGTACAGTAACAATAGGAAACACCAAGTACCATACACAACTAAATAGTGTGTCTATTTATAAAGGGTAATATTATTTTGTATTACAAAATGCAACCGTAGATACTTTGCTTAGATCGTTCACTCGATCCTTCTAGCAAACGTCAGCTTTTCCACCATATAAGATAAAACGATAGTCGTTTGACAAGGCTATTCATTTTGTAAAAGCATAAGTTATATATTTATATTTTTGAGAACAGAAGTATGGTGTTTTCTATGATATTTTTGCCTATTTGTATTTCAGATTAGGCTACATCACAGTCACTGCGTAACGTTAGCCTACATTGTGACTAACGTTATATTAAACATGCAATATCGTTGACGGAAAAAGACAAGTCTAAAATGTAGGCTGAATGACACATTTTAAGCAGAACATCTCAAATGGAGATTAATAAAATGGAGCTTACTTGTTTATTGGTGTTTTCAGATCATCCGTGCGCAAGAGAGAGCTTGCGTGCATATGGTTGCTAGATTGGACATGTTTAGGTAAAAACCGGAGAGTATACAGGTTTCTTTTCACAGAAAAGCTCTTTTCGTGGCATTTAATTACTGAAATCTGGCAACCGCACGAACGAGAGCTCTTTCTCGTGCGAATGATCTGAAAACACAAAATAAACAAGTAAGCTGCATTTTATCAATCTCCATTTGAGATGTTTTGCCTAAAGTTTAATTTAGTTGGTCTGTGTTCTGCCAGGATGGTCAGGAATCACGAGCTGCTTTACTGAACTGCTGTGAGCTGCTGAAATAAGCCAATCAGAGCAGAGCTCGACATTAATATTCATGACTCTTCCAAATAAGGCAAAAACAGAACATTACATCCTAGGGACAATTTTTAGGGTTGTAAATGGACCTGTAAAACGTATCTGGACAATTCTTTCCCTTAAATAAGCCACATACCCTCTATGTGGATATCAAAGAACAATTTAACATGGTTTAAAATCATTCTAGGGCACCTTTGATGACAGTACTATACACAGTGGTGTTCCTTTTAACTTCAAGATCATCTAGAGAGAGAAACATTGGACCCATGGACTCTTTAGGCCATTCCTCTTCTTTCTTCCATAGAAAGTCTGGTCCGTGGATCCATTCTTTGCACTTCACCAATGTGCTGGCACTAACCCCCCTTGATGCTATGTCAGTAGTATTCTGCTTTGTTCTGATTAATTTCCACTGTGTTACCTCTGTGTTTTCTCTAATAAGAGAGATCCTATTAGCTACAAATGTGTGAAATCTTGCATTCTCATTTGCAACATATTCCAGCACTGACTAACTATCAGTCCAAAACGTTGAGGTTTTCAGATCTAGCTCCAATGCCTTCCTTACCATGATGTCCACTCTGACTGCTAGCACTGTGGCTATAAGTTCTAGACGTGGAATTGTGACTTGCTTAAGTGGGGCCACTCTGGCTTTCCCCTTCATGAAACATTTACAGCGCACATCTCATTGGTCAGTCTCAAATATCTCACTATGCCGTAACCTTGTTCACTGGCATCGAAGAAATGATGCAGCTCTGCTTGTTTCAACCTTCCAAACCCAGTTGGTTTTGCACAACGTGCCAATCTGAAATCTTGTATCTCATCAAGATTCTTTATCTACTGTAGCCTGTGGTATTTCCTCATCCCAACCACATTTACTCCTACAGAGGTCATGGAGAAGTAATTTGGCAGGTAGAGTAAAGGGACTCAAAAATCCAAGTGGATATCGAACTCACAACTGATAGTAAGTTTCTTCGGGTGTGGGATCTGCACTTTACAGTGATGTTGAACTTAAACACATCATTCTCTTCTTCACGCACCACAATAATCCAAGAGCTCTTTCAGTGGGAAGCTTTTCCCTGTTGAGATCCAATGCCTTTACATTCAGAGTTCTGTCTTCCTTTGGAATGTGTGCAAGAACAGTGCGACTGTTTCTCACCCACTTTGTGAGATGGAATCCTCCTATTTGACAGAGAGAGATGTAAGGTCTTTTACCAGCTCTACTGCTTCATGCTCTGTTGTTAGTGACTTCAAGCAACTATCTACATAGAAGTTGTTCTCAACAGTGCTTATGACCTCAGTTCAAAAACAGTTTTTGTTATCTTTGGCTATTTGCCTTAGAGCACAACTGGGGGATGAGACTGCTCCAAATAGATGTACCAGCATCCGATGTTCCACAGCAGGCATACTGACGACATCAGCTAGCCACCAGAGGAATCGCAGGAAGTCAAATCTGATCTTGATACACTGACCTGGTAGAACATGGCCTTGATATCTGTCATTACCGCTACAGGCTCTTGGTGAAATCTGGTTAGGAAATTGAAAAGTGCTGGTCAAATCAGGACCCTGAAGAAGTTCTGAGTTGAGGGATTTACCTTGAAAGGTAGCACCACAGTCAAAGAGTACTCTTATGGTCTGCTTTTGCAGATGGTATACACCATGATGTGGGATGTACCACAATTTACCATCTGATCTTTTTAGCTCTTGTTGCAGCACCACTTCAGCAAAGCCCTTATTTATGACTTCTGTTAGAATTTCAGTATAGTCTGCTCTGAATTGTTCACTCCCTTTGAATTTTCTTTCTTAACCTTTAAGTCTCTGTTCTGCCACTTGAAAATTATTAGGCAGCGCTTTGTCATATTTCCTGAAGGGTAGATCAAGAGTGTAATATCCATCTTTCAACTTGATTGACTCTTCTGCAATCTTGATGAATCTTTTGTCTTCAACAGACATTTCAGCCTGGTCTTCTCTTGACCGCTCATTAAAATCATGTTTGTATTGTTGCATCAATATTTCTTTCAAGTTTGAGACCGAAATTCTGTTAACAACAACAGTGTCACAGCTACCCTTGTTTGCTGTGCCTTTGCATTGTAGAGGACCATTAATAACCCATCCTAGCAGGGTGTTTAACTGCATATGGTCCATCCCCTTGGCTATTAAAGACTTTCCAAGGTTCAATGGCTTTGGGAGAATTGCTCCCTATCAACAACTCTACCTTGGATGGAATCCTAGGAAACTGTACCTGACTCAGGTAAGGCCATTTAGACAGCTCTTCCCTTGTGGGAATGTTACAGGTGTCAACGGGCATGCTCTGTTGTGTGTAGACTTCTGGTAATGGAATAAAGTTATTTTCTTCCAGTGAAGAGACTTCCAACCCACTGACGACATACAAGGGGACAGACTTATCGTGGCTCATTGTTCGAAGAAGAATATTGGTCTGTATTCCAATAATGTTGAGTTTCCACTTAAGATCCTCTGTGCAGAAGCTTGCTGACCTGCCAGGATCAAGAAAGTCATATGTGTGGAGTATTTAATTTACTTTAGAACTTTTAGCCTGTACTGGTACAATTGAAAATAAACACTGTGCAAATGAGAGTTTCTTACTCTATTATGCTTACCATCTTGAAGTGACACCCGTGTGCTACTCACAGGTGTTTTCTTCACTTGTTTAGATGATGTCAATGGTGTGATGTGTAACACACTTGGATGCTGTTTGTTGCTAAAGGTGCAGGTAAGCTGTTTTGTGCAGTGTTTACTCACATGTCCCTCTTTGGCTAGGCACCCGAAACTGATTCCATTCTGCCTTATGAAGTTTAACTTTTAACATGCTTTCCAAACTGCAAGCATGACATCAACTCATGTCGATTGTTACAGAAGAGACAACATGATGATGGCTGTGAATCTTTAGAAATGGTCTGTGATGAGTTCACATGCACATTGGTCGCAAAACTGCCTTTGGATTTGGGCTTCACTAAGATTTTGGGCTTTACTTGGGCTTGAGTCTTGGATATCCCCAAATATTGGGTCGGAGACAATGTTAGCTTGTTTTTCAATTAAACTGACATGATCTACCATCTTTACCTCATCTGTTCTTGTAACTCAAATGCCTTCGTGCGTCACCACTCTCTGAGCTTGTATGAGATCTTTAGGGCTATACTCCTCATATTGGTCTAATTCTTCCATGAACTCCAAGTCTTCCATACCATTGCAGCAGCTTCTAAGAAACAGTGTGAATACCTGTAAAGCTTTTGGATCTTCTGATTTTATTGAAGGCCAGGAGAGTGCTTTCTCAATATAAGCACATGAAATCCTATATGCATTATCAAAGTGTTCTTTCAATAGCTGCTTTGCCTTTTGGTAACCTCTGCTCTGGTAACGTGTTCGGTAGCCGGTAGCCCCCTAGTGTACTGAATTTGAGAGTGCAGCATGTCTGCATTATCATCAGTTTTTTTCTTAATGATATGTTCAAAAGAATGAAGGAATGACCTGTACTGCATGATATCTCCATTAAAGATTGGCATTTCTCCTCATGGTAAGGTGGAAAGAAATTGTTGCTTCACAAGCATGTCAGTCAAGTTGTTTTGTCTTTGAAGAACTGTAGAAAGATCAGGCCCTTGTGTGACATTAGATGCCATTGAGTCTTGTTGTAGTGTTCTTGTTTGAGCTGTATGAGAGATTTGTGCAGATGATTTTGAATCAGCAATCATAGAGGTGGGTTGATGAATTGCTTTGCTATTCTGAGGATTGGAATGTCTTGGTGAGAGTTGTGCATGAACAGCAGACTCTTTTTGACGCACCTTGTGTGCTTGTTGCACTGGATGGAGTCTCATTCATCACCTAATCACAATACACATTTATTGCATCTTTTGTGACTGCATTTTCATTGATTTCAGAGTTTTCAGCATTCTTGAGATACTCAATTTTTGCTGTTCACTGTTCAATTTCAGCTTGAACTTCCCACATCTCCTTCATTTTTCTAAGTTCCCCTTCTTTTTTATCTATAGCATGTTTTTTTTTGCAATGCATTGGCTTTGGCACGTAAAGCTGCTCTCTGCCTCTGCACAGATGCGCGCTGAAGCTGATGTTGACACACTTGATCTGCTCAATCTAGAGCGGCCCGATCTGCTAGATCTTGCAGATCTACTGCTATGCACATACGCAACAACTTACGTTGTATCTTCATCAGTTAGCTATAGTCAGTCACTTTTAGAGCAAAATAAATTTGAGTACTAGTTTGAGAGTCAGGTTCTTGAATAGTAGACATCCACTTCTCAACAGTAGAAACAAACATATCAACTTGGTTTATTCTTGGTTCATACCAGGTTTTCAGGTCTTCAACTTTATCCTCTTCACTTAACACTTGTACATTATTCTCGAAGAGATTTGAATTAAACAAAACTCTCATTGAACTTCATCATGTTTCCCTTTACTTCTTCAAGATATTCAGCATCAGTCATCAAAGAGTTAACACTATTCATTCGTCTTGTAAGGTGTGCAATCTTGCCTGCTCTGGAGGCTTTCAAACGAACAGCAACCTCATTCAAGTCTCTTTGATCTGAGCTTGGTGATTGTTCTAGATCAGACTCATCCATTTTGTCTTAAACAAGCAAATCTCCCCTTTCCAAAGACACACTTTTCAAATTTCCTTTGATTTCACTTTAAAATCACATTAATTAAGACCTTTGAACTCTTCCATCAAATTAATCCTTTCATCCACAGTTTTCAGCAAACTTAAAAAAGTATTTCCAATAACATTCAAATTTAACTCAGCACATTTTTTTCCACAAGCACGTACCTCTTTGAAAAGTTTCCTTTGTTTGCTGCTTCTAATGCCTTGTGGTCTCAAACATTCCAAATCTTCATTCCTGTTCAATTTTAAGGATAATCCTGATAATCCTCTTCTTCACAAACCTATTCCATTTTCAAAGCAAGTTTTTTGAAATTTTGTTGTGACAAAACAAGCTTTAAATTTCTAGTTATGTCCCTTGTTTCTTGGCCACTGTGAGAGGCGATGATGCAGTGTTTCAGACACGTGCAAAGTAGCCTGAATAGAACCAAAGAGGCTTGTTGATGTTTCTTAATGATAACTGAAGTTTATTAATTCAAAAATAAAGATGCATTGTAGCATAAAACAAACAAACAACTCCAAGGCCGCTTTCAGGCTTTCTCCATGTGCACGCATGGTCAAAAAACTGTGTGCTCTTGCACCAGCACCCACTTCTTGTCTGGGTTGGCATATCCTTTTAAATATTTATCTCACCTCACACTCAAAGAAATAAACAATCAATAATACGACAACAAAATTATATTTAAATGAACGAATTGATAAAAAATTAAATAAACTAGTAACTATGGCTCCTACATGCACCCTCAAAATTGCTACTGTCATGCTACGTGTCTGGTGAAACTCGCAAAGTCCTTTGATCTGTAACAATCCTTCCGCAGAGTCAAACGAGCAATACACATCTTTCCGCAAAGTCAAACGAGCAATACAGATCTTTCCGCGAAGTCAAACAAGCAATACAGATCCTTCCGCGAAATCAAACAAGCAATACAGATCCTTCTACAAAGTCAAATGAGCTCTTGAACGTATTCATTAAAATTAGGCAGATTAAATGCAACAATTAACTACATATGTTCATGATTTATATATTTATATTAAATATGTAATATGTATAGAAGTGTTATAGGATCCACCTTCTCATCATAATGCAGATACCATCATAAACAAAACATTGAAAATACATCTAATTTCACAAATGTTGTTCTGATATAGGCTATTATCAAATGTTTCTAACAGCCCATTTCAACAGAACAAACAAAAATCTATTTGCCTTAGTAAAATATTGTGTTGGCCTTAAAATATTGACTGGATTTGCGTTTTTTAGTCCAGTCAACATTTGCAATTCTAAATAATAACTGGATTTAAAAATATCAATTCATTTAAAGGTCCCATGGCATGAAATTGTTATTTTATGAGGTTTTTCAACATTAATATGAGTTCCCCTAGCCTGAATGTTGTCTCCAAGTGGATAGAAATGTTGATCGGTGTAAACCGAGTTCTAGCTGTCTTTCTCTGCCTTTGAGAGAATGAGAGCTCAGACGAGTTGATCTTGAATTCTCCTGTTATGACGTCATAACAGGAAAGGTTTCCTCCCCTTCCTCTGCTTTGCCCGCCCAGAGAATCAGTTGCGATGTCAGCAGCACAGGCTTTACCATATGGATACTACAGCACCCCCGCAAACAGTGAGTAACAGTGTTCATTAATGCCTGATCTGGGTTCAGTTTAGGTTTAGGTTTATTTAAGGTTTGACAAGGCAGGATATTGCAGTACAAAACCCTGAAATGTGTCAAACATAACATATACTCAAAACAACCATTATATACCTAGTTTAAAAACAGCTAAACTTCAAGCACAAATACAGTGAGTTCTGATGTGTAGCTAATCATTCAAGTTCACACAGACTTTCTTTTTAAATCGTTTAATACTGTCAGTCCTGCCACTGGCTGTCTTGATGCATCAGTAAATCAAGCCAGTGACTAAAACGATCAACTTCACGCAATTTCTGTTAGTAGCATAAAACAAACCTGTTATTTAAATTATTAAACTACAGAGAGCAATCAAAGAACACTCTTTATAATGTTCGGATCTGTCAATCACACATTTATCTGCAGTGCACATTTGCCCAAACTGTCGTTTGAATGATGCTGCTCATTATGCTCAACAGAAGCTCTTACTGTATTTATGTCATGTGCTTGCTGTTAGCTGTGGTGAAAGCATTTTGCGAGAGAAATAACGTTGCAAAGTTCACTCGTATTTATTCAGAGCTTTCAGATACAAACAAAATAATCTTGCGCTCTCAAAAACTTGGTACAATAACACTTCCTCAGCAATCTTTCCCCAGCTCTCTCCGTCTCTCTCTCTTGACTGGCAGTGAGTGCTGCTGCTGCTCGTGCCTGACTAAACCACGCCCCCTCCGCACGTAATCTCATTTCAAATGCAAAGATGTCAGCCAATCACAACAGTGGGTGTTTCCACTGAAGAGACACAGCAGACACGCCCCTTGAAACAGAGCATTCCAGCCAGAGAGTTAATATCAGTATAGAAAAAATGCCCTTTATTTCTAAATTGACATTTTTTTGATGTAAAAACCATACTAACAATATAAGTACACCTCAGGAAACATTATAAAATAATAAAACAATCCATGCCATGGGACTTTTAATGTTTTTCAAATATATTTCTGCAGATTTAAAATATAATGTCTTCTTAACTAAGCACAAGTAAGACAATTAGTTCATCAGTGTATGTATGATTATTATTCTGGCAACTTTACAGATCAGAAATCATATTTCTGACCGTATTTCTTTCACACCTTCAGTGCTTGGCCCCTAATTATTAGAACACTAAAGATTACAATAAGTGCTTGGCCTATTGGTACATATGCACCTACATTCATTGGCCGTTAATTTACCAGCGTTTGCCCTTCCAGTTCATTAGACATTTCTTAAAATTTCTAAAATTTTGTTCCAGACAAGAAAGTATAGCAGGGCTATGTATATATAACGGCCATGCACTTCTATACTATATAAGCACTATATAAATAGTTTTTTTTTTCCCCTCCTTCTCTATTTGGAGTGTTTTTAGTGGTTCAACTGCACGAGGTGGCACATATACAGACACGCATCTGTTTTTTTTCCTGTTTGTGCTCTTTGCGCTGTGGTGGATCAGGTCAGTGGGGTCCCTGCTGTGTCCCCATGACTCACTGATCTTTCCCTGACCGCAGGAGATCATTACCTCCCTCCATACAGGAAGTTTATTTCCATGTTTGAGTATTTGCATATGTGGTGTTGGAGAAGACCAGACATTTTACCCTATTGACATTTATCTTGAAAGGTATATGGTGTCATTTCTTCACCACTTGTTACATTAACTATTTGAAAATTCAAATGGCAGTTCTTCATCATTATGAAATATTACCATCTGCATGCGTTTTTAAAGCCTTATCACTCAACTTGTGCACACTTACACCCGACGTATGCTCACAGTGAGCTGGATGTCGGTGCGTCAGTGAGTAGGCTATTAAATTAGACAGTTCTCTTTCATGTGTTATTGCGATTAAACTGTCAAATGTTCCCAAGGTTATGTCAGAAACACAAAAAGTTCACATTAAAACAGTTGGTTATGTATATGCACGTATGCAAGAAGTACAGAAATCCTGTGTGTATATTAGATATGTGTATTAAAGTGAGAGAAGTGTAATATACAGTACCTACTGCTATATCTACTGGTAATACGAATCAAAGAACAGACGAAAAACTAAAAAATACTCGCTGCTCTTGACTGAATGAACTTTAGTAGCTTTTTTAAGAAAACATTTCTTACTTGAATGCTGCAGACTGTGTACAGCTCTCTGACACAGTTTAACTCTGAGTTCTTGTCATATTATTTTCTAAAATATAACAAAACTCTAACTGTGATAATGTGAGAATTGTTGAAGTTGTCTGAATATATTTTAGTTTGACTACATTATTTATCATCACTTATAAATCATTAAAGTATATGCCAGAATTGTTTTAGTATAGTCTCAATAAACAATGATTAATCTTGAACAAATTATGAACAAATCATTAGTAATTTATTTGTAATTTATAGTATGTAATTTATTGATGTATCTTTAAATCGTAAGCTGGTCTGTGTTCAAAAGCACAAACATGCAGGGTGCTAAACAGTAGGAAAAGTAAAAAAAAATCCCCAATGGGATAAACATTTATATATGAATTGCTGTCAAGAGATTGCAGTGGATTATGATAAATCATTTCACTCATCAGCACAGACTTGGGTTATGTGTGGAATTTAGTTACCGGTTATTTTGTGAACCGGTTTCATCTTCCACTGAAGCTCACATCAGGTGCACAGTGTTTAAAGACTCCATGTGTGTCCTTGTGTGTCCATGTGTGTCCATGTGACAGCGGTCTAATCCTCACCAGTCATCACTTACACTACAGTGTTCAACACCTGTTATAAATGACGTGTAAATGCATGCATAAATAATTTTCAAAGCTTTCTGCATCCCCTGATCTGAAGTGTAAACTATTTATCACTTATAAACGTTACATATAATTTGTAGAGCTTTCTTTATATTTCGTACGTGTATACAAGACAGTTTGCTTATAGTACATAACACTTGCTATGGTCAAGTCTGGACCTTATGTAGCCCCGCCCCTTTCACCGCTGCTCTCATTGGCCCTCATTTATCAATCTTGCATAGAAACGGGTGTATATGTTGGCGTAAGATTATGCTTACACTCCTCTCACCGCCTGATTTATGAAACTGTGCGCACCTCTGCAATTCAGGTGTACGCAATACTTGCCCTTGATAAATCCCGCGGCTGAAAACGATCGTCATTAGAATAACACGCCCCTATATATTCAAGTCTCTGCCTCCCGCACGCCCTCATTTTACGCCATGGACAAACAGAAGACGGCAAAGAAACTAAACTTCTCTGACGTGGAGATCGGGTGCGCTCAATCATCTCTTTAGTCCACTAGTCAGGGCACTGACTAGGACATAAGTCAACGGGCTGACTCCCTGATCAGTGCTCTGACTACTGAACTATTGAGATGATTGAGATGCGCCCATCGAGACCATCACCAGGGAAGTGGAAAAAAAAACGAAATTGTTTTATTTGGGAGTTTAAAGGGTGGGATTAAAGGCGCTCACAAAAACAAAATATGGACCCAAATTACGAGTAGCTACTGTTAGTGTGGGGGTTGAGAAGCGCACTCCAGCAGTTTAAATAGCTGTTTGGATGATAAATTACCATCACTGCATTATTTTACAGCACGTTTTGAAACAATTAGCATTTAATTTCGTGTCACGGCACATGTATTGGGGTGTACAATAGTGATGATGATGTGATGTGGAGTAAGATTCATTCACATTAATAATTACATGACAATTTGTAAGATTCTTCTTCTTATTATTATGATTATTATTCTTAATGACGCTTGTTATTTAGAAGAAAATGCCGTTTTTATTGATTTTATTATTATTTAAAAGAAGAAGGCCATTTTTATTATTTTGTCAGTCTGAATTATTTTAGTCCCAGTCCGTGCGCAGCTGCTGGGCCAGGCGCGGGCCTGAAACGTCAGATAAAGCGCACAGGCTCGCGACTGGAGGAATACATATGCCTACAGATCAAACACTTTGGTAAAGTCACACAAATTAAACATTGACGTTCATGTTACACAAAAATAAACACTAAATGTTGTTGTTGTGGTTTTTAACAGTGGGTCATATAGCATATCTTGTCAGTGCGTTTTGTGGTGTTAGGAATTGTTTTTCTGCGCATTTTCGCACTAACTCAAACGTGCGTACACCACCTCCTGAGCTGGCGTAGGATTTGAGCGTGCCGTACGCCAACGTCCATATTGATAAATCTCAAAGTCACCGTGGGTTTGGGTGTACGCAAGGTGTACGCTGGAAATTTGGTGTACGCACTTTTGATAAATGAGGGCCATTGTCTTTTGACTACCATTTTGTATTTCCACAGCGATCAGTTTTAATATCTTCCCAGTTTACTGACATTAAGACATCTACTTTTAAACATTAAAATGCTAATGATAACTTTCATTAACTCTGAAATAAGTTAATCCACTTTACCAGGTAATTATTCTTCAACAGTGATGCCACTGAAATATACAGAGATATCGCAAAAACAGTAAGTTCACAGACAAAATTCTAAATATGGCTGTGTGCACGTTTCTCTGGCGCATAAGGTATATAGGCAAACTAGCGGCAGCACAGTCAGGGTGAGAAATTTAATTATTTATTTTTCTTTTGGGCATTCATTTGGAATTATTGCACTTATATCAACCCCATTATATCAACCACATTCTAAATCTAAATTAATTTGCCTTCATTCTACCTGGTAGTGCTACTATTATATAATACAGAATTTGCATTTGCAGCTGTACTATTGATTGCATGCTGATTTTCTTTTCTCTCCATTTTGACTTTTACCTTTTTCATTTCAGTAGGTTTTAGAGTAATTTCAATTACTTTACAGTTTTCTTTCCCCCCTTATTTGTTCCTACAGATGAAAACTGTAAGTGTGGCGCTAGTTTTATGTCTCAATGTTGGTGTGGACCCTCCTGATGTAGTCAAGACTTCACCCTGTGCCAGACTAGAGTGCTGGATAGGTGAGTTTCCCCATGCATCTACCAATCCAATGGTTTCCCCCTCAGTTGTAACTCTCTTCCACCATTACCCCTTGTCTGTGTGTAATAAAGAAGGACATTACTTTGTACATATGTCTGAAAAATTGAATAAGCTGAATGTAAGGCAGTGAATAAATGTTTACATCACAGTGGGCTTTGATTTCTATGTAAGCCAGTTTTATTTAAAAAAACATTGGTTTTTAGTCCTTTTCCTCTATGATTTCAGCTATAAACCAATTTAATAAACACTTTTCTTGGAGAAAACTTATTCAACAGCACTATTTTGTATTTGAGTAGTAATGACGTGTGAGAAGTGCAGACATACATTTCATAATCCATACAGAATTGACTTTTTTGTGTTTGTGGTTTAGCTTCCAGCTTAAGCGCTTTCACATTTTCTGTATTTCACTTGTGTTTCAGCCAGGTTTTTATTCTGGGGTACTTCTAGAAGATTCCTTAGATAAAATGTATATGATCTTGCATTTTAGTGCATTAGTGTATATGATAGTATATTGTAGTGTCTGAATTTATAGTAATACTGTAATGTGTATTTTCTCTTTTTATTTTCTAGACCCTCTGTCCATGAGTCCACAGAAAGCTCTGGAGACAATAGGGGCCAACTTGCAGAAACAGTATGAGAATTGGCAGCCCAGGGTAAGAGCTGTCCACCCTGCTGTTACATCATATACACCACACTCACTAGAGCTGAAATTAGTCCTGTTAAAAAATAAATAAATAATATTAATAAGCAAAATCAACCCATAGTCTGGTATGCACATTTGTATCACAGTGGATCTAATGTTGCTACTTGTACATCATATTCAGAGAAGAATATATAGCAGTAAATATTTAGGACATATGGTTGTACCCCTGCTGTTTGAGGGTGACTAAAGAACTAACATGTTAATCTGTTGATGGCATCATCATTTGCACATTTTGGTGGGACATGGTAAGTAATGGTGAGTGGAAAAACTGCCACATTGGCATAATGAACCACACCCACACTAC
Organism: Pseudorasbora parva; assembly: GCF_024679245.1. Classification (NCBI taxonomy): domain Eukaryota; kingdom Metazoa; phylum Chordata; class Actinopteri; order Cypriniformes; family Gobionidae; genus Pseudorasbora; species Pseudorasbora parva. The sequence goes on from NC_090183.1 coordinate 21,311,990, forward strand.
AATACAAACTGATCTGTTACAATTACATGCTGATACACAGTCCAGCAACTCTGATGTTACAGCAAAATAGGGATAAAAAAGTGACAGTTTATCCAAAAATGAAAATTCTGTCAGCATTTACACAACCTGTCGTTCCCTAACCTATATGACTTTATATTTTCTGAAGAAAAACAAAGAATATATTCTGAAACCAAACAGGTTTGGTTTCCATTGACTTCCAATTTATGGACAATAAAACACTAAAGGAACACAATAAAAGACATTTCTAATAATTTCTTATTTTGTGTAAAGTTATGCAAGTTTTTTTTTTAAAATCTATAATTCATAATAATAATATTTTACCCAATAACACAATTTAAAGTCATGCATTGAGAAATCAAATTTTCCCTGACCATTGTAGAATTTAGCTTAAAGTTGGACATATTTGTAATTAATTCTTAATATTTGTATCAGCAGTACTCATTAACCAATATGGTGGGTCTGTGTATGTTGTGTTCTTTCATTTTTACAATGTAAATGCATCTGTGCTGTCCAGTGGGACACAGATTTGCTTATTAAAACCAGTGGTGTGCCAAAGAAGTGGCCTGATGGTTAATTTGGGTGCAGATGCGAGGTTGCCTCTCCTTGTATTTTTCTGTGTCCGGGTTGAGAATGCTGTCCTCCCGCTTTGCCCCTGGACTGTTTTTTTTTTTTTTTTTTTTTTTTTTAGCGTGCTTTCCACAGTTCTGTTCTGATTAGTTTTATCGGACATTTTGTTTGGATTACTCAATTTCTCACTACTGATCTCTGGACTGTTGTCACTAGCAATCTTTGCTGTTTGCAAATTCGCCATTGGGCTGCTGTAAGCTCTCTATACCCTGTTATGTCTCCACTACATTCAGCTGATCTGATGGGAAGTTACCACTCTCTCAGGTGCTTGCTCAGGTTTGTTTACAGCTTGCTATCTGGGTACGCTGTCTCAAATTGTTTTCTATTTTTGGTGACGTTAAATTACGGGGTCTAGCTAGCATGGTTTTTGCTTGTTAATGATCTTGTTTGTTCAGTACCAACATGCCTCGGGCAAAGGTTTTAATTTTTTGCCTAATTTTTTCGTCTCATGTAACTGATATAAGATATTTATTATCTAAACTAAGGGCCTTAAACTGCCACCTGCGTCATGCTTCTTTGACTTATGAATGCCTGGCTAGGGGTTCTCCCACAATACACACACACCACTCAAAACACAGGTCTGTAAGAGAACCTTTCGCTCTAAACCTGATGCACTTCCATGCATCTGGACTAACTACAGATTGTTGTCCATGCCCTGATAATTGCCTGCCGGTTACACAATGCATTTGGGGTGTGAAGAGACACTTAGCTCACAAGATTAGGCACGAGATTGGGTTCTTTAAAAAAAACAAAATAATTTTTTAAAATCATAAATACACTTGTTTGCCCACCTTGAGTCGACAGTTTGAACATTATTGTTTAGTTTAATTTATTTTCAAGATCTGAGGTGAATTAACTATCCATTGTTGCTTTCAGTATAAGGTGATGTCTATAAAAGGTCACAAAAATGATAGGCTTTTCAAACTCACTTTAAATTCTTTTTACAATAAATAAAGCACATAATCTACAATGTTCATAATTTGTAGGCCTATGATTAGGGGTGTCCATGGTTAACCGATTGACCGATTAACCGTTAAAAATTGTGTAACCGAATGAACACTAGTGCATTATGCACAATGCACAAAGCACAATGACGTGCTTTGAATTTAGTTGTAATATATTTTTGCACCCCTAGAGACCGCCAGATCGCTCCCAGACATTTGTAATATCCACAAGAAGAAGTCATGACCAGCTTTCTAAGCGGGCAATGAAGCGGGCAAAGAAAGCGTGGGAACACTTTAAAAATGAGAGTGACGGGGCAAAATGCAAGTATTGCAATGCAGTGCTTACCGCATTTTTCAGGCTATAAGTTGCTCCGGAGTATGAGTCGCATCAGTCAAAAAATGCGTCATGAAGAGGAAAATAACATAAGTCGTACTGGACTATAAGTCGCATTAGGGCAGAAGCAGAGCGCGAGCCGCGCGCGCTGTGCATAACGGATCAGAAGAAAGAAAGTTTGAAGTGAGAGACTTGTGAATGACTAGAGAAAAGCCGACGTTACTTTAACTGTAATGAAGAAAACAAAAAAGCTAATCGCGGACTGATAGCAAGATGGTCAGAGCTGAAGGGACGAGTCCACAGATGCTTGAACTCTCTGCCGGGAGAGGCTCAGCCGCGCGAGTCAAACGCTGTCTGTGTGAATCATTCTCGGCTGCATATTTTACGACATGCCCTAATCATGCAAGCGCCCTCGCGGCCACTTGCATTGCTCGTGAACTGGAGCGCGTCTCATCCTAATTTAATGAAACTCAGCGCCTCGCAGACATGAAATATATCTTAAGAAAGCTTGAAATGTCTTTTAACAATTTAAAACGAAAAGAAATGGGCTACTCTCTGATTATGTAATCCATGATGTGCATTTCTCTCTATAGGAGCGTTCACTACGGAGATGGCGGTCGTCAAATTAATACGCTAAAAATAACCCTGACGCACACTATGGTTAACCGAGTATTAACCGCTAAGGGCCTCGGATAACGGTTAATAAAAAACTTGAAAACGTGCAGCCCTACCTATGATGTTCCAGCCACAATGCTGCAGAAATAAATAAAAAAAACTGTTTATAAAATAAAATCGTTATGAATCACTGTTGTGGCTGGTTAGTACAACAAAACTTATGATTAACATGGAAAGGATACTTTTTCTAATGTGGCTAGGATACAGTAAAGGCTTATTTAGTTTCAATATTTGCATATCTTTTTTGTATTGTTGTTAAGTCTGTTGTTAAGTTCTTTTAGTGGATGTTTGTCCACATTTTGTTTAGATATTATAGACTCATGCCATACCCTATAGGTTTTTGTGAAACACTGCCACTGGGTTCATGGCAGGGCACCAGCAATAATAACACTAGATTTACTTTTAACTTAACAACAACAACAATTTAACTTATTAACTTTATCTTTATTAACTTTATATGTTGACTTCATGTTTTCGTTAGAGCAGCTAGCAAACCTGAGTAAACTAAAATTAAAGTCCTCGAAATCAAAATTTACCCTTTTTACTTTGTTAGCGCACATTATAGGTCTTAGGGTGAACAATTAATCTGTGCAAGTTAATACACAGATTTTTTTGTTTGTTTCAGTAATCTTTAATCGAAATCTGATAAGTAACTTACAGTTTGGAAACGAAGTTCCTTCTCAGATGACGGCAGTTTGACGGCTTAGGTTTGAAAATGCTTAACCACTCCCCTCCAACCGCTAGTCTGCTATGAGCTCGAGATGGAGAGTGCTGAGTAGGGCTGGGTATTGTTCAAAATCTTTCGATACCGGTTCCTAACGATACTTTTTTTCTATACCATATTCAACCGACTAGCAGCACAAGCTAACATACATAACATGGTAGTCAATGTTATGGGGATGTATTCTGTTTAAGTAGTGAAATTACTAGGGCTGTCCTTGACTAAGGATTTCGACAATCGAATCAGAATTGTCGAATCTCTATGGTCGAATGATAGTCGAATCATCTATGTGTGTGTGTGAATGGGTTGGGAAGGGCACGACACTGTCAGCAGAAGGGTAAAACTATTTTTATTTTCCTTTACACATTGCACACAGCAACAACTTTTAATAAAGCGACCAAAACTGCCTGCCAACTTACAGACGAACTGACAATGGCTTTCTTATTTAGGTTTAAATAGCCTAAAAGTTAATGTGGTGGATAAACATTAATAAACTGTTTTCTCATAACATGTTAAAGCCGCGATCGAAATGCAGAACATCATACAAATATATAAAAGAACATTTTGATAAATAAACCTAAAGAAATACTTGCCTAGAGAGGAAAAGAACACTTTGAGTACGTTTACATGCACGTTCCGAAGCCGATTGTGCCTAAAGCGGGTGAAGGACGCGAAGCTCAGCCCCGTGCGCCTCAGGATCTCACTCACACCGACACCTGACTCGCACATACACGCGAGCTCAATTTTGAATTCACTGACAGATGAGCTGCACAAAAGCGCTCTGTGGTGCGGCAGGATTTTAAACAACTTCCCGAGTGGCCGCGGACAGGCGCCGAATGCTGCCGCCAGTGTGTGTACACTCATTGAACGTGTTCTAATGGCGCGGTGCGAAGCTCAGCGTCCTTAAAGGGGTCGCACACCGGTGCTCAGCTAAGCTCAGCGCCGCGACGCGTCTTTAAAATATTGAGCACCCCCATATTGCCAAAATGGTATGATCCTCGTTTCATAACACCCCTGAAGATTCGACCGTGACATCGGTGGCCGAATCAGGCTCCGCATATCGATGCATCGAATCTTCGACTATTCGGGGTCACCCCTAGAAATTACACTTATCTGTCAAGTATTTCCCTGAGCACGATTGTCCCCTCTCCCTTCTCCCTCACTGGCCTGCACTCACACATCACTTGCCACACGCTTGCAACATTCATTCATTTTGATTTAAAGAACAGAAGAAAAGCGGTTTCACTAATAGATTGCCTATAAGATTTATCATTTATGCCGCGCAGCGATTTTTACTTGACTGCACTGCACGTATTAGAAGATTATTACAGAGGCAGCTGACTTTATTGGAGGAATTTACAGCTTTACTCACAAACTAAAATTCATGTTAATCAATAAGGTGATAACCAGGATCGTTATAAACCTATACTTGATTTAATCGAAAAGTTTATCCAAGTAGTAATAATTTGGTGTTTTCTGCCATAATGATGACAGTAGAGCACAGCTGTTCCGTGCTCTGCCGCGGTTAGCACTCAGATTGCATTCAAACCGCGCTGGAGCCCAACTGAACCATGCTCTGGCCCAAGCTGGCCCAATCTCTTCCAAGCTGGCCAGGGCCGGCCAAACAAACTGTGCCAGGGCACGGAACGGAGCACTCACTCTTGTCAAACGAACCGGGCTTTGGGATTCAAACACGCTTGGGCACAGTTCAGAGTGCCTAGTGTGAGTACTCCGTCGCCTTTGGTTGCAATACTCTTGTCTCACTTATAGACTAGGCATTCACTTTTATAAACTGTAGCCACGCTTTAGACCTCTTTGGCATTGTAAAACGACACAGTAGAACACTTGATAAAAACAACTAGACTTGTGTTGTGTGACTGCGAGTATCTTCAGAAATCCTCCCCGTCACATGGTGGTGGACAGCCAATTATCGGTGCTTTAGGTCCTTACATGCAAGTATGCCGCTTGGCTTTTGGAACTGAAATTTGGCACCGGAAGATAAATAATTGTTCAATACTCATAGTATCTGAGTTTTTTGTTCGATACCATAAAAGTACCATTTCGACACGTAGCATATACAGAGTGAAAAGCAACAGTCCTAACACTGAGCCTTGCAGTACTCCATACTGAACTTGTGATCGGTGTGACATCTCTTCATTTCCTGCTTCAAATTATTAATTGTCAGATAAGTATGGTTTAACCATGCAAATGCAATTCCACTAATGCCAACATAATTTTCGAGTCTATTTAAAGGAATGTTGTGGTCGATAGTATCGAATGCAGCGCTAAGATCGAATAACACTAATAATAATAATAATAATTCATTACATTTATATAGCGCTTTTCTAGACATCCAAAGCGCTTTACATAGAGAAGGGGGGAATCTCCTCAGCCACCACCAATGTGCAGCATCCACCTGGATGATGCGACGGCAGCCATATTGTGCCAGAACGCTCACCACACACCAGCTGATTGGAGAGGAGACAGAGTGATTAGGCCATTATATGGGGATTATTAGGAGGCCATGATGGACAGAGGCCAATGGGCAAATTTGGCCAGGATCTAGGGGTTACACCCCTACTCTTTATTGAAGGACACCCTGGGATTTTTAACGACCACAGAGAGACGGGACCTCAGTTTAACGTCTCATCCAAAATATGGAAGTCCCCATCACTATACTGGGGTGTTAGGACCCACACAGACCACAGGGTGAGCACCCCCTGCTGGCCTCACTTAAACCTTTACTAGCAGCTACCATCCAGGTACTCACCAGGCTCAGCCCTGCTTAGCTTCAGTGGGAAACTAGTCTTGGGCTACAGGGTGATATGGCTGCTGGCTAATAGAGAGATACAACCACGATCAGATGATAATAGTAAATCATTTGTAACTCTTGTTGGGAGCAGTCTCAGTACTATGATATGGTCTAAATCCTGACTGGAAATTCTCACAGATACCAATACATTTTAAAAAGGAACATAATTGTAAAGAGACAGCCTTTTCTAGTATTTCTGACAGAAAGAGTAGATTTGAGATTGGCCTGTAATTGACTAATTCTGTAGGATCAAGTAGCGTTTTTTAGAAGTAGTTTAATTATAGCCAACTTAAGTTTTAAGTACATATCCTAATGTCAAGGATGAATTAATGATATTAAGAAGAGGATCTATGACCTCTGGAAGCATCTCGTTTAATAGTTTACTCGGTATAGGATAAAGGATACATGTTGATTTTGATGATTTAACAAGTTTAGCCAATTCTTCTCCTCCTATAGCAGTGAATGAGTGTAATTTTCCCTCAGTGACACTACAATGCTCTGTCTGATGTGATACTGTAGTAGACGGCTGCATGGTTATAATTTAAATAATAATAATAATAATAATAATAATAATTAATTATTTTTATTATTATTAGCCTACATGAATATTTCTGTCATTCAGGTTGTCAAATCCATTCTACATGAATATTTCTGTCATTCAGGTTGTCAAATCCATTCTAGGCCAAAGCATTCATTAGTCTGGTTGTTTGATGAGAGAAAGTTTATTTTTAATAAACACTTTGAATCTGTCCAATTACAGCAGTGGAGGACTAGTATTCTGTTGCACAGAACTGTTGAAGAAATAAACAAGCTGCACGGATTGGTCTTTAGTTGACCATAACTGGGAGATGCAAGCACTGAATGCGCGCTCTTCTCCACGTGAGAGAGCAACAAGACCACGCCCCCTATTTTGCATGTACTTGTGGGCGAAGGGTTAGTCAACAAACGGTTCTAGTGATGTCATTCAAGCAAGGAAGTGCAGGGGTGTAGTCCAAACCTGGCCGATCGCTTTAGGCTTTGAAAGGGAACTTCTGTTAAATAAAATATCTCGCTTGGCATTGAACTTTGAGCTTTATAATTTTACAGGTATTATTTATGCTCCAACAGCCACATTTCACACTAAATAAAGTTTGAAAGATGGGATCACGAAGACCAGGACCTTTAATCCCCGTGCCATTGAAATTATTCCATTTACAATGTGTTTTTGCAGCGGTGAGTAATGTTGCTAGTCACAGACATGTTTATTGATTTATTGAATGCAATGCCCAATAACAGTGTTGAGTGTTTAAGTCAAAATTCACCACTCAGGATTGTGTCCAGTGCTGTGTTCTGCGTGCTCGCAAATCCTTTCTAGCAAGTATAGATATTATTTAAATGAGATACATTGTGTAGTCAGCTTCATTGATTATAATGGAACTTTGTGATATCACAATGTCTGACAGCTTTTTATTGATTATAAAGGGAGCACACTGCACATTGTCTAGTAGATATATAATAATTAATATAACCAAAATTTAAATAATTTTTGGTTTTCCATGGCCAAGTGGCCATGTATACGCTTCAACATAGGCCTATACACATATAAATGCAGGGTTCACTCTAAAAATTGCAATGACTGACACAGTGATAGCTATATAGCAAAGGGTGTGGAAACAGGATTTTGCTGCATTAGGTAAGGCAGTTGTTATTTATTTTTTGTATTGGCTGACATTCTAAATCATTTGTATACAGTATGCTTGCTTTTCTGTTAAAATTAACTGTGGTTTGTGAACGTAGATGCTTTAACACATAATTATCTGGTTCATGGAGGGAAGTTTAGGTTGTTTCCAGCGACTTGTAACAATCTCATAGAAATATATAACACTCATCTATAATACTCATTCAAAACCTTTGTCTTGGGCACAAACCATCTTCAGAGCACAAATTATGATATTTTTGATGATATTGGAGAGCTTTCTGATCACCTATAGACTGCAATGTTATTATCAGTTTCAAGGCCTAGAAATTACTATTTTAACTATGTCTTTACTATCTGTCAGGGCCTTCAAAGTGGTCCATGTGGGGTCAGAAAGCTCTTGGATTTCATCAAAAATATCTTAATTTGTAAGATGAACAAATTTGAAGAAGAATAAAAGGCTTACGTGTTTGAATGGTATGAGGGTGAGTAATTAATGACATAATAAAACATTTTGGGTGAGCTAACCCTTTAAGCTAGTTACAGAATTCTGTAACAAATTCAAACACTTCTTACTGGATCTAGCAGCAAAGTTTATGATGTAGTGTGACTGAGATCAATCAGTGAGTAAACACACCTGCTCTGAGTTTGCTGGGTAGTGCTGATAAAGAATTTGTGTGGCATGGTTTTGACAAGTAACACCCAATCCCAGTTTCCATACACCAACAGAAATTACTATTTAATCAAAGAGAGTTGGGCAGTAGTGGCCCCACTGTGACCTTTAACAGTGCATATTATAGGAATGAAAATTTTGGCACACCCAATGTTGCAGCAGGAACAGAAACAGAGCACTGCATAGTGTGTTGCACATCAAAGAAACTCTCACACAGCTCGTCTAGCTCTTTTTCAAACACTATCATTCTTAAAGTATCAATACCAATAAAATGAGGAATAGTACCATATTTTAGAGTAGGGTATTATATGTTTCTAGTACCATGCAACACTAAAATTCAATGAATGAAAAAAAACAAAAAACTTTGTATTACCACGTTGCATTGCAACATAAGATTCACTGATACTAGAGATGAGATGGGTAAGAGCTGCATATTTAGGCACAGTTATAGTACTACGGGTGTACAGCAGCCACCACAGAGCAACTTTGTGTAAAATGAAAAAAAATAATTAAATTTCCCTGTCCAGGTGGCTCTGGCCTAAACTATAAATCCTCACATGAGAGCTAATCCACACTGACTTCAGAAGCAAAGTGTTGTTTTATATCACTTATTTTACAAATATTTTGATCAGTCCAGTACAGCCTCTGAGCAAAGGTTTTAGCAGCGAGCTGCAGCAGGGGCTCAGGTTTGCAGCTGTTCAGGACATCTGCTTACATTTATTCCATTTACTCCAACAGGATGCTGTGTTTGACCCTCTCCCACCGTTGGTAAATGCTCTTAGCAAGGTGCAGAGCTTTAAGGTGTCAAAGAGGTGGCTGGATCCAGGGCTCTGTGAGCCAGAAAGCAGTTGTGTATATGAGGCAGGGTTTGCTGCAGGGGCTTCTAGACTCTGGCAGTCTTAGAGCTGCAAGAAAGAATTATCATATTCATGAGCTGGGAAGGTGTGATCACTGCTCTTCTTGTTCATTTTATTAACAGGTAGAAATATGTGCACTTAATGTATAATGAACATCTCATCATTTTATCTCATAATGTTATCATTATTGATAACATTTCAGTCAGTTCTAAGTGACTTTTGCTGCAAACTCGTTTAGGATTACACAATTTTCTACACTTTAAAACCTTAAAATGAATGTAATTTCTGCATTTGTTTAACCATTTATTTATCATGTGGTATTTTGTTTGCCGTGGAAGGCAGAATATGTTTTGTAGTGTAGTCTGCTGTGACTGACAGTATAACCGTGAAATGCACGATAGAGACATAAATTCAAAAAAGTAATTTTACTTGTGCGCTGTAATCCAAATCTTTGGAATCTGTACAATTTTGAGGAACAGACCAAATTCAAGCCTTAAGTCATGTTAAGTCACCCTTATAGAGTGAATTTTGCTTTTAGATTTAATTTTTTTTTTTTTTAATTTTTGATTTTAGAGAGTATAGATTTATACAATGACAACTGTTTCAAAGCAGCTTCACAGTGTTAACAGTAAAATAATGCAACATAATTTGATTTGGCTGTATAGCCGCTCTGGAGAAAACAGTGATGTCCTTCAGCTAATTTCAATTATCATGTAGTGTCAATGCAGGCAGATCAGTAATACGGTTTTAATTTTAGTGTCCCCAACTGAGCAAGACAAAAGCCAAAGGTGATGGTGGCAAGGAACCAAAACTCCCTCAGGGCCAGAACGGAGAATAAACCTTGGGCGAAACCCGGCTCAGTCGGGGTGCCAGTATGATGAAGAGCTTGCTCAAGTACTGGGGAGCTAAGCCATGTAGTGCTTTGTAAGATTTTAATATGTATGTGATGTTTAATAGGGAGCCAGTGCAATGTTATAGACAGAACTGGGTTAATATGGTCATACTTCCTGGTTCTACACTGTAAACAAATGCTGTAAAAAAATAAAAATAAAAAAAGGCCAAATTTTGACAGTAACATGCTGTTTTCCATTAAAACAGTAATATACTGTAGAAAACAATGTATTCTGGGTAATATCTGTCATTTTTGAGAAAATAGCCAACAGGAATATACTGTGAATTAACAGCGCTCAAAGTCGACATGCCCTTATTCACTATTCCCTCTCTACACTAGTTTACTGATAAAGACCACTTGACAGAGTGAGCGAAAAGAAGTGAGTAAATTCAGACACTGATGAACACCTGCTATCATCACTGAAGGAAAGAGAAAAAATAAATAAAATATTTCATCAACTGAAGATAAAAGACATTTAATCTCTGAAGATCTCAGCAGATGAGGAATAAACAACTCCACAAATAGCATTACCAGCTTCACACATTACTAACCGAACTGACTTTATTTCTATCAGACGACTACAGAAGCTCTTATTGAGAATTAACAGATGTTGCTTAACTGTTTCTTCTGATGTTACCATAATGGTGATCAGTGTTTGCTTTAGTTGGGCTCTTGAACCTTGACGCAGTAACATTAGTTTTTCTCTTGCTTCTGTAGTGGTGTGTTTGTAATCCCTTTGTTATAGCAAGCAAAGCTTATTTAGCAACAGATTATGTTGACTAATTATTAATGGTCTAGTTTACTAATCACGATTCACTAATGATTTACTTGTTTTATCTATAGTGATATAGATGATGCTTCATTTTTATTATTGAATCTCAAAAATGGTGACACTCAAAAGCTTCATTCTGCAATGCGTGCTGGGTACCGGCATTGTTCAAAAATCGTCCGTGACTACCAGCTTGCATTGTGGCATGAATAAATTATGCTGCTGAATAGCCTGGTTATTTTCTTTAATTCTTACTATTTACTTTTATTTTAAAGGTAAAATAAAGGTGTTGTTTTTGTGTTGACTTTCAGTAGTGTTTTGCGATGTTCAGAGTCGACCTGTTCATCTTGTTTGTTGATTGTCACCATTTTTGAGATTCATATGCTGATTCTTCATGTCTTTGTGAGTCTAAATGATACCAGAGTACAAACTATTTTTTGCAAATCATGAGTTTAAAAATCCTTTGTAACTGATTCATAATCACTGCTTAATATTTTCAGATGTGTCCTGGTTTGGTAACATAAAATAAGGGTAAATTTGTATATGGGTTTGTTTAGGGAAGAGACACTGGATGAGATTTAACAAACTAAGCATCCCATTATGATTGTCATAAGCAAAACAACCAATAACTTTTGATCTATTTTTTTTCTTGGCTTTTTTCCCCCTCCCGCTACAATGTGTTTAAAAAACACAAGGTTATAGCAGACAAAGAAAAACTAGTTACAAAGTCAAGGGTCAAGAGCCCAACTGAACCAAATACTGATCACCATAATGGTGACCAAATATTTTCAATTAATCATCAACATCTAAAGATCTGTTAATACTCAATAAGAGCTTCTGTAGTCGTCTGACAGAAAGAAAAAACGGGTAGCATTTTTTTCCCCCAATAACATCAGTTATACTGTCATGAAGATGAATTTCGTATAAGATTCATAACATATACTGTGTTTTGCATTTAAGCGTTTCCATGATGAAAGCATTGTTGATTATTAGTAGCTAAAGCTAACTTAGTTCTAAAAAAAAAGTTCCTGGATGCGGTTTACTATCTTTTACACATGCATTTTGTTATCTAAAGTTAAATTTTGCGAAGTTCAACACGACAGTCATCAACTTGAGCTAAACATATTGAGTATTTATCATCTCTACTAATGGCTAAGTGTATAACATTGTAACTTTATGCTAAGTAATGTTATGCTATATTAGGCAGCTACTAGGGATGCACGATATTGGATTTTTGCCGATATTTTTCAGCTCATTTTGGCCGATGCCGATACCGATGCCGATATATGTTTATTTTTTCCCTTTGTTTGGAAACAACACCATTTTGAGCAAAAACTATTTTTTTTCATTCTGGTTTCAGATTTCTGAGGTATCCTTACTAAAAGGACTCTTGTTGAAGATAAATAAATGTTAATAAAGTTATTTTTATGATAAGAGTATATTAAAAGCTCTGAAAATAACAATAATAAAGTCAGTAATTTTTCACCCCAGATGCAGCTGTAACCTAAATATTGTATTTTTGGATTTAACGTTTGTGCACATGAAGTGGGGGTGGCATGACATCCGTTGATGCTGTCTTTTAATTCTACAATTATTGTAGAGCTCCTTGGATTATTTTTCATCATCCATTTCGTAAAATTTTATTACAGATTAATACACTGTATATTAAAGTATTTAATTTACAAGTGTCATGCTTGTGATTTATGACATCATTACTGATTTGTTTATTCAGAACAAGAAGTAACTTCAATTTATTTGTGTATTCTACTTTTCATTGTATTACTGTAACAACAGCGCCCCCACTACATGTATAAATATATAGCGGTCTGGTGAGCGGGCACTAGGACCTGGAGGAGCTTCTGCTGCTGTGGAGGCTGCCGCACGCGCTAGAGAGTGGGGAGACGCGATTGGGCTTGTTTTGGACTAGTTTTGTTGTGAAAACGTGGCAAATCTGCTGCTGACGTTCACGTCCTTCTGTACGTGCATTCCGAAATTCAAGGCAGCATTTAAAAACAGTCAATATAAATCACTGTACATGCAATGTATTTTCTTGTTTTCACTTGAAGAATGACCGCAGTGCTGACATGGTCTTATTGCTGTAGCACTCCTTGCACACGTGAGTTATTGCAGGCGCATATCAACACGTTATCATATCGGCAAGGCATATCGGCATAATGTTTTCATATCGGCCGATGCCGATTTGTATATTTTAAGCGTTTATCGGCCGATACCGATGTCGTGCCGATAATATCGTGCATCCCTAGCAGCTACATGTGCTAGTGATACATGCTTCATGAAAACATAAACCGAAAAAATTTATAATCAAAATGAAAGATTACCTGTCCAACAGAAATACAGCCAGCAATGAGTCATTTTTCAGCCCCTTGAGGTCCCTTAGTTCTCGACATCGTTGGAAAGCCATACTGATATTTACTCACGTTTAATTTCTTTGTTTATCCAAAGACTTTTTGTGCATTGCCTGTACATGTAGGCCTACTGTCTTTCTTTTTTTGCATTGTTTGCCTTCACTGACTGCAAAACCCGGCACCGTGCGTTATGAATGCTTTTGCTCTTCCTATGGGTGCGCACGTGTGGGCAGAACCTGTAGCGAAAGCAGTGGTTGCCATGGTAGCGAGAGAGAGTGACAGTCGCCTAAGCCAATCATTTGTTTTGTCCCGAACGAAAATAATGAGCAGCGTTTATTGCAGATTAAAAAGTCTGGAGTCACTTGATTTTTATACTCTCTTTTTCAAAATACTTACATTTTTATTATGTATTGCCATATAAAGAAAGTTTAAACAAATTTGGACAAAAGTGTTTAGATCATTCCTATCTACCCTACCTTTAATTAGTTTTGTGGGTTACCATTGTGCTGAAGAGTAGAGCCTGTGCTTCAGTCCAAGATGGGTAGAGAAACACTGATGATATGCTGCCTAATGCTTTATTTTATGGCAGTGACTGTGTTTGCTGATGCAGTTATGAGCCGTTTGTTGAGTAATATCACATACATGTGTATTATTGCTCACAATGAACTACAAAGATTGAAGTTAAAGTAATGTTTCTAAATTATTTCACAACTACACCTTACACGTGTGACATGACTCAAATTAAACAAGTTTACAGAACAAACACAATATAAATGCTAGTTTTAAAATGAGAACTGTTTGAAGTGATCAGTTTTCCAAATGAAAAGTTACCTTTCATGGTATTATTATGGTAACATACTGTAAAAAATGAGAGCTGTATATAAACAGAGGGCTGTAAATTAACAGTACATTGCTGGCAACCACAGCTGCCAGTAGATTACCGTTATTTTACAGCACATTTTTTTACAGTGAACTCAAGCTGCTTTTGGGACCAGCTGTAGTTTGTTCATTAAGCACGCAGGGCAACCACCCAGGAGAGCATTACAATAATCTAGCCTTGACGTCATAAACTAACTGTTAAGCATTTTGTATTGAAAGCATGTGCTGTAATTTAGATATATTTTGAAGATGGTAGAATGTAGTTTTACAGATGCTAGAAACATGGCTTTCAAATGAAAGATTGCTATCAAAGAAATTAAGAAAATAAGTAAATGGATTTTAAATGGATTTTTGAAAGGTAGTATGGACTGCGAAAACAGTTATTGGAAAATGATAACACAGTTGTGATTAGTGCTGCACGATTTGGGAAAAATATATAATTGCAATTATTCTGGGTAAAATTGCGATTGCGATTTAAAATGTGATTGTTTTTTTTTTTTTTACAAATGAAAAGTATGTGTATATAACATTTTGTGTTTATATATTATTATGACTAATAATAATAATTATGATTATTATTACTGCTAAAAATATTTTTACAAATACAAATATTACCATTACAATAAAATTTTAATAATTACAAATAAAGAATAGAAAAAATATAACAACAAAATACTAATACTAATTATTATTATTATTAATTATTATAATTATTTTTGAAATATTTTACAGAAAACTTATTTTACAAAAAAAAAAAAAACTGCTGGGTTTACCTATTAATATGCAGACAGCCTATGACTAAATACAAATAGAAAGGTCTAAGCCTAAGGAGTTATTGTAAAAATCTAAGGAGTTATTGTAATAAAATATTATTATAAAAATTGTGTTGTTTATCTGTGATATCAATTTCTATGAAATATGAACTTCTTGTACATCCACTGTGGTGAAAAAAAAACCCCTCTACATTGAAGAAAAACATGGATTGTCCTATAAATGTATAATTTTTTACATTTTTTTAAGTTTAAAAATGTATTATGTATTATTTTCTTATTATTTATTACCCAAAAGTTTTGAATTTATACTGAGCGGAAAAGCTACATTTACAGTAATGCCGTTAGTTATCAGGAAATCCCTGATGTTAAGCTAACACGTTGTAAACAGAAGATAGAAACGCTTTGATTAAACATGGCGACAATAAACACGACTGCAGCAAAATATGGTGTATTTGAGTTCTTCAAGCTGTTAAGGGTATTTTCGTAATAATAAAGTATATTATAATGCAGTGCTGATTGACACAGACTTCATCACAATATAGAAAACTATAAAATAATGCATCATCTGCCTCGTTCTGTGATGAGAAGCCACATCAGCTCACAAACACTCGACTGACTATATGAAGTGAGGTAAAACATGTTATTAAACGTATTTTGTTGAACAGGTTTATGAACGCTTCACTAGTATGTGGAGATATTTGACTTCTTTGACTTCTTGAAAATATTGTTGCTTTTTCAAACGCACGTTATAAGCGACTCATTTGCAGTCTTTCAGACAGAGCAGCGTTTACTCCTGATCACAGAGGCGTTCTTCGCTAACACACTGGGCATTTATTTATTTATTTATTTAAAATCGCAGCATTTGAGCTTCCATAATGCACACAAGCCAAATCATGATTGCGGTTCTATTTCGATTAATCGTGCAGCCCAAGTTGTGATGCATGTTGTACTGATATATTTCTATGTTTACACCAGTATGTGTATATATAGACTAGCTTTAACAATGTAAGGACCATAAGTATAGTGTAAAATGTGCAGTAAGCTGTATGCTCTCCACTCATTCAACTAATGTGCTACTCTTCAATATTTGATGTTGCTCCCTCATACATTTCCCTGTTTTGCACTCTTCCTTTCTGTTAGTTGCTCCTTCAGAAGCAAAACGCTCTCAAAGCTGTCTTCATGAATGATGGCTTTATCTGTGTTTGCAGTTTTCAGCAGAGTCTGTGACAGTTCAGTTTAAAGAAGTTCTCATTCCACACTGTATACACATGAGAGAAAAAATAAAATAAAAAAAATGCTGCTATTTTTATTTTTTTAATTTGTTACCTCTTATGGGTTTGCGGTCAACTTGTTTAGTGCCACACATACAATATGTATGCCAATGGGTTTGACAGATTTTTTAATATTTTTAAATTAGATTACCTTTGTCAATCAATCAATCAATCAATCAATCAATCAATCAATCAATCAATCAATCAATCAATCAACTTTATTTATATAGCTCTTTTACAATCACGATTGTGTCAAAGCAGCTTCACAGTGTCAAACAGGATAATATTGCGACAAAATTAGATTTGGCTGTACAGTCGTAATGGAGAAAACAGTGATGTTATCAGCTTATTTTAATTTATCATATAGCGACAATGTTGGCAGATCAGTATTATAGTTTACAGAATTAAATAAGACCTAATTCATACATTTTATTTGTATAATAAGTTGAATAACTTTAATCATATTTTTAGTGTCCCCAACTGAGCAAGCCAAGCCAAAGGCGACAACTTTGTCCTTCCCTGTTCATATAAGAGCTGGACAGTATTAATATTAATATATTCACAACACTTTCACAACGTTTTACTAGTAGTATGAAATTAGGCAACTTAACTTAATTAGGCAACACAGTAATGTTAACAATAACAAAATTAGATAACTATAGATAACATAGATAACAATAGCTCAATGATTTTAACATGCTTTTTATCTTGCTGTGAGTTTGTCTAAAGAATAATTTCTGGATCCTCCTTTTGTCTAATGATACGAGAGCATTATTATAGCATAATTGTATGTCATGCACATGGGCCCAGGCCAGGGGACCCCCAAATCACGACTTTAAATTTTTTGTGTGCACGTGATTTTTTTGTCTTTCTTACATACATGAACACATTAACTACTAATTCGTGTGTGATGTGTATATATCGTCTGTGATAATATCTTAATTGTTGTTTTAACGATGTTGCGATCTGACATCGAGTATATCCCTCACACATACCTAGTGCATGCATACACTACGTGATGTACCCAGCAAACAGTTTTAATCTAAATGCGGCTTCCTTATGGAGCTAGAAATATGACAAAATGATCTGAATTTGAATGGTATAAACCTGAATTATTGACAAGTGTAATCAAAATTTAATATTATGTTGCATTTTACATAGTTCTGAATTTGAATTTTTAACTGTTGAATAAAGAACATTTGAAATTGAACACATCTGAAATGTTTTTATGTCGAAATCGTATAGACATGTATTTTCAAACAGCAGATATTTTGTTCTGAATTAATAGACTGGAAAAATTCAGTTGTTGAAAATACAGATTCAAGATTTCAGATGAAGAAGAAATTCAGAACATCAAATTCAATATTCTAAAATTCAAACCGCAGAAATTCAGATCTTACATAAAGTAGGCCAGAGGTCATCATCAGGGAAGAGTAAAGGATGTCAGAAAAGTCAAACGGAGCACCATCTGATCATTTCCTATTTGTAATGGAATAAAGAGAAGATCAAATGTCCCTTTTATACTTTTTTTGTTTAGTTTAGATTAATGCAAGGAACTAAAAAAAAGTTTTGCTAAATATAGGCTACACAAATAAAACGTTTTGGTTACAGCTGCATCTGACGCTGAGATTTTATATATATATATATATATATATATATATATATATATATATATATATATATATATATATATATATATATATATATATATATATATATATATATATATATATATATATATAATTTCATATATATATATATATTTTCAATATATATATATATTTCATATATATATATATTTCATATATATATATATATATATATATATATATATATATATATATATATATATATATATATATATATGAAATCAATAGCTAAAAAAACATCCTAACAGGGCAAGTTACATCTTATCATATTCTTGCATCCATTGAACTTGTGAGTTTTTGGAGAGTTTCTGCTTGAATTGGTTTGCAAGATGTCAGAATAGCCTCCCAGAGCTGCTTTTTTTTGTGGCAAACTGCCTCCCACCCTCATAGATCTTTTGCTTGAGGATGCTCCAAAGGTTCTCAATAGGGTTGAGGTCAGGGAAAGATGGTGGCCACACCATGAGTTTCTCATCTTTTATGCCCATACACTGTAAAAAAAAAAAAAAAAGGCAAATTTTGAACTTTTGCAGTACAATCGACTTGGATGTTTAAGTTATTTCAACTTAAATTATGTTAAACTGACTTTTATAAATGAGTTACATATTGTATAACTAATAAAAACAAGTTTAACATTTCTTAACTTATATTGATGAGTTAAAACAATGTAATATCATATGTTGTCATAACTTATTGAACATATAATTTTTTACAGTGTGGCAGCCAATGGCACATAAGTATTCTTTGCAGCATGAGATGGTGCATTGTCATACATGAAAATGATTTTGCTATGGAAGGCACAGTTCTCCTTTTTGTACCATGGAAGAAAGTGGTCAGACACTCTACATACTTTGCAGAGGTCATTTTTACACCTTCCGGGACCCAAAAGGGGCCTACCAGCTCTCTTCCCATGATTCCGGCTCAAAATATGACTCCACCACCTCCTTGTTGATGTCGCAGCATTGTTGGGACATAGTGGCCATCCACTACTCCATCCATCTGGACCATCCAGGGTTGCACGACACTCATCAGTAAACAAGACTTAAAAATGAGTCTTCATGTATGTCTGGGCCCAATGCAACCGTTTCTGCTTGTGAGCATTGGTTAAGGGTGGCCGAATAGTAGATTTATGCACAACTGCAAGCCTCTGAGGTCAACTCCGAAAGTACAGTAGCAAAATAATTAAGACCTGCTTCAAACAGTACCAACATGGCAAAAAACAAAACATGTAGTGTGTGTGTGTGTGTGTGTGTGTGTGTGTGTGTGTGAGTGTGTGAGTGTGTGAGTGAGTGAGTGAGTGTGTGAGTGAGTGTGTGAGTGTGTGAGTGTGTGAGTGTGTGAGTGTGTGAGTGTGTGAGTGAGTGAGTGTGTGAGTGAGTGAGTGTGTGAGTGAGTGTGTGAGTGAGTGAGTGTGTGAGTGAGTGAGTGAGTGAGTGAGTGAGTGAGTCATCCATCCATCCATCCATCCATCCATCCATCCATCCATCCATCCATCCATCCATCCATCCATCCATCCATCCATCCATCCATCCATCCATCCATCCATCCATCCATCCATCCATCCATCCATCCATCCATCCATCCATCCATCCATCCATCCATCCATCCATCCATCCATCCCCATGGAACCAAGATGCATTAATATTAAGAAGTGGCCAGGCTGGACCCGGATGCTTTTAACAAGATGTGTTTATTCAATGACTAGTTTATTTTCAAACTTTGCACTGAAAAGACGGTTTCTCTTGTGTCACCACGCGGACGATGCGCGTACAACAGCGAATTGAGCACTCGGAAACAATTGCAACTACAATTTGAGCTTGATCTTCAGAAATGCTTGGGAAAATGTAACATTAACTTGTGTGGACACCACCGCGCTACTTGATCAACAAAAGAGCTTCGCTACTGAAAAGCTATTTGATTAAGAAAACAGCGGCACTACCATCACGCTACTGAAAAATGTAGTTAAGCTAGAAGCATTACTACTTGTAGCGACGCTACTGCTCAACACTGTGTGTGTATATGTATGTATGTATGTATGTATGTATATGAGGGGCCGTACAAGCCATAATCTGAAATCTTGAATCTGTTTTTTTCAAAAACTGAATTTTTCCAGTATATTAATTTAGAACAAAATATCTGCTTTTTGAAAATTCATGTCTATACAATTTCGACATAAAAACATTTCAGATGTTCAATTTCAAATGTTCTATTTTCAACATTAAAAAAATCAAATTCAGAACTATGTAAAATGCAACATAATATTAAATTTTGTTAGATTACACTTAGAACATACACTTGTTTATTGCAATTTCAAACGTCTCCAAACTGAGACGCGATAACGAGGGCCTAAAGCGCATGCAGAAGCCAGCTGTCACAGCGCGTGAAATAAACGGAATCTTTAGCGTCTTATTGCATTTATTTTAAAGAGTCAAAAACACACGAGTTTCACATAAACAGGTGGTTTTTGTCTTAAGTGAATGTAAACATCTGCATTACTAGCCTAATAAAATAATAAATTAAAAAAATGGAGTCATACAGTGAAGAATATGCAGCTTTATTTTTTTATGGGATTATTCAATTTCTTACTTGAATGCTGCTTTTAGGCATATCTATACTTTACCTGCAAAATTTAAAGCAGTTTAGTTCATTTGCATCTTTCTTTTATAATTTTTTTTGTATTGTGTATTTTTTGTATGCTGATGTTATCATTTTACTTCTGCAATAAAATAAACACGAATCAAGGAAAACAATTCAACATAAATGTTAGTTACAAAGGTGGATGTGTGATATAGCTAGTGCAAGTAATGCAAAAAAAAAAAAAAAAAAAAAAAAAAAAAAAAAATATATATATATATATATATATATATATATATATATATATATATATATATATATATATATATATATATATATATATATATATATATATATATATATTTGTATAACGAAAGTATACTCCTGTCTTATAAGTGTTAAATATAATTCAAATCTTCTCACTTGTTGCTACGGTCATATGCTGCACTGTCTCTTCGTGTGGCATATTATGTTTGGCACATTGTATGGGTCACTATAACATAAGGCAAACCAATGTGTAATCAAGTGATGACTGATTAACAGTAGCCTAATGGAAATACTAGATGTCCTAATATGCTACCTGTTGATACTACAACAATGCAAACTTGCAAATTATATGCTCTTAACCTTGCAGTTTTTCACATATCATGTAAGACTCAATTTCTCCATTTCTTTGCACAAAACTCTCCAGAAAGTGATTTATTTGTTCAAAAAAATCACGGGCAGGGGCATGAGGTTACATTGTGCATGTGTCAAATCGTGCGACACGCACGCTCCGAACCGAGACAACGGTCGCACGGTTTAACGCATAACATGAGCCCCGGCTCGTGTTACCTCAGACAGTGGGTGTCCTTTTTGCGCAAAATAAGAGGTGTGTGTGTGTGTGGGGACATACAGCAAAATAAGTAAAAGACAGTAAAAGTGGAGTGCTGCAGGTCATGTCATGTGTAGAAATGGCAGGTGGGAGAGATAAGGAAGGTGGTCGGAGTTGGAGGATGTGCCAGTGTCGTACAACGTCGGCTTTACACCGCATGCGCAAGCAGTCAGAAAAAGTTATAGTATATATTTCTTAGTAACTAAAACTCACAGCTTCACTATTAGTAGAGAGACACTGCCAGGTAGAATTAATTCACACACAATCACTCTTTTACTATAAATATAATATTTAAGACTACTTTATCTGTATCTGATTCAGAACTAGCAGGAATCTCTGAGAAATATAACAGCCCAAAGACAAAATAACTCACAATAAAGCTGTTGTGTAGGACATGCAATGGATTAGCTAGCTAAAATATATGTGGTGTCTGGTGTGTACTTGGCTATTACACAATTTTCTCATACCTCATTCATTCTCAGTACTTTATTTTTTGTATCCCTCTCTGACCAGCAGTTAAATATAGCCCGCTGTGCACCTCTTCTTTTCATTTTATCTTCACCTATTCTCCCATAAGCTACACCCGTGTAGGAGCAATAACCCTTTTGGCAGTTCTGTGTCATATGCCATAGCTGTGTCTTATGCATAAGAGAACCTGCATTTTAGTCTCAGCCCAAGGTTCAGAGTTATTTGGTAATTAATGACGTCATCAGCGGCTAGTTGATATCTACTCGACTTTATTACATAAATAACGACTCGAAATTCAGAAAAAAAATCTGAAGTCGTTCAACCCGTAAATTAAACTAGCTATACAATGTACTAATAAACACACACAAAAAATAAAAAAATAAAATAAAATAAAAAAATGAAAAAATAAAAAAACATGCAGTTGGTCTTACCTTACATTTGTAACCTGCAGAAACATGCAAAACCACATACTGCAGCTATAACAACAGCATGGCTTCATCGTAGAATAGTCCGGGTGCTAAATTGGCTTGATCTTTCACCTATAGAGTAGCCTAGAAATCTAGACACACCCTAGAGGCAGCAAATCTAATTTGCCACGAGTGTCGTCTAGCAACTCTCAATACACTTCTGAGCTGTAAACGCCAAACTCTGGTCGGGCCAGTCACATCGTGTATAGAGTCGGTGGGCGAGGCTTAACATAATAATGGCAGAGTTGCGCTTGCGTGCTTTTAGTAAACACAGAAACTGGCGAACGGCGGTCTAACGAATCAGCTTTGACCGCGACTCTGGAAGACTTGGAGTTAAGCTTTTCTCTGAGAAAAGAACAAAGAACGGCACTGAAGTTATTCTTAAGAAGGGAAGATGTGTTCTGAGTTTTGCCGACCGAATACGGCAAAAATTTAAACTTTCAACGAGTTCTGCTTCACCTTCGTTGCTCTGGTTGGTTGTAGCGCTATCCAGTTGCGTGCACGCTGTGCAGAGGGAGTTTGAAAGACCACCGTTTATCCCGCCCCTCGGATTGAGCCCTGTCAATGGTGAGTTTCCAGACCAAACATCTTGATGTGGGTCTGGCTTATCAGGCTACCTATAGAGAACATTTAGTGCATAATTGAAAAAGAAACGTCAAAGATGACCCAAAAACTCTTAAGTAGCTGGAAACCTATGTCAGGCAAGAATGGGACTAAATTCAAACACCAACACTCCAGAAAATAATAATCTGGCCCAGACTCTCCAAACTGTTTTAAAAAAGAAGAGATGATGCTACACATTCCCCTATCCCAACTTTTATGTGACCTGTAGCAGGCCTCAAATTTGAAATAAGCTCATTTAGTGGATACAATTGGTTACAATTTAAAAAAGTCACAACTTTTCAGGAAACGGGTTGTACATTGTGGCTTTAAAATGTTGAGGAATCGTTTTACGACTGTTTCTTTGTGTTTGAATACACTTACAAAAAGCTGCAATGTGTATAAAATCTATAGAGTTATAGTTAATTAGCTGTGGTCATACTTGTTTCTTCTTGTTTCACTTTGGGCTGTAGAGAAACAGCAGGTGTTTAGTTGTTGTTTTGGCCCTGTAACGTGTTATGCTGCCAACTCAACAGGCTGTCACTCCTCATTTCCTCCCCTCTCTCCTCTCTGGAGCGGCAGTGCTTGAATCTCTGCCAAAACAAGCATCCTTAAAGGATCTAAGAGAAGGGACCAGCAAAAGTTACACGTTTAAAGTCAATAAGGTGAAACATATACCGGTAACACATTTAGTTATTAAGTAAATGCCGGAGATGAATTACAATGTTATATCACTGACAAGGACCAGATCTGATAAATGTATATGGAGAGGATTTGGGCACTGAAGTTCCAAAGAGTAGGGACAGGATGAAGTGTCATACATGTCAAATGGTATTCCCATAATCTCTGTTATGTTCTGTTAAATGCCATCAAAACATTCTCAAGGCAGTTCCCTTCAGAGAATTAAGTCATACTTTAATTCATATAATTTCCTTTAGCACTGTGTTGTAAAGGTTGTGAAACCTTTCACTACTTTCTTAGGCTGCCCCCTAATAGTTGACCAATCGTTAGTCAACTAGAAAAGACTTAGCTGACCAAAACTTTTCACGCAGTTCGTGGGGACAGATTGTTAATGACGGGTCCTTGTGGTAATTACAGGATGATGGGGAAATCCAAATGTTTTCCCTTTCATTAGGGATATAACGATACATTGTATATCGAGATATCTCGGTATAAAAATGAAACGTTATATATCATTGATGTAAACTATATTATTTGCGATATAGTTAGTTTTATCCAAAGCTCAGCTTACTGTATTTATAAGGTATAATTCACTCAATAATGTCATCATGTACTCACCCTCATATCATTTCAAACCTATACAATTTTTATTTAATTTATACAATTATTTAAACTTTTTTAAAAATGTTATTTAACACAAATGAAGATATTTTTCAAACAAAAAAGAGTTTTCTGTACATACATTTAAAGTCCATTCCTCTCAAACTTAAAAGATTAAAAAAAATGGCATAAGCATTGTAATGATAAATAATGGTCAATAAAGAGGGGTCTAATCCAAATCCAAGTCTGCTGAAGAGAGACATTGGCTTTATATGATGAACAGATTAACAATGACGCATACTGTAGAATCGGACATTAAAATGTGATTTGGCGTGCGGAACTAACCATTTATAGTTTGGGAATAGTCATTTTGACACACTTTCTTGTGATTAGCACTGATTGATTGCACTGATAATCTGAAGCCCACCCATTGCTGGAATGACACTCCTCAAAGTGGAAGTGCGAACATAATTTAATGCGGCACTCCTTATAGTGCAAGAGCAAACATAATTTAAATCACCATATCACATTTAGTCTAAGTAGTAAGATTATTCAAAGCTTTTTTGAGACGTGTGTCTATGGTGGCTGGCAGTTTACATTCCGTGTAATAAAATCACCAATAAGTAGCAAATTAGTAATTATTCAAAACTCATTATGATTAATTATGAATCTTTAATCAGGTAAATATATTAACTTGATGTGGCTACATTAACATTACAGTCAATTAATCAGTTAATCCTGTTAACGTTATATTCATTAATTAATTTTAAGAACATGATATTTTTCATGGACACAGAAAACAAATATTCTTCCTTTGTATTTACATAAGCTCTTAGAGCGCATAACAAGATCGATCAATTAAGTGTCAAATTGTTTGCAGCAGGGAGTCAAAACCAAACATACACTCTAAAAAATGCTGGGTTAAAAACAACCCAAGTTGGGTTGAAAATGCACCGACCCAACAATTGGGTTGTTTTAACCCAATGGTTGAGTTGTTCTTACCCAGCAATTGGGTTGTCTTAAGCAACATTTAACCCAACCACTGGGTTAAAACAACTCAACCACTGGGTTAAAACAACTCAACCATTGGGTTAAAACAACTCAATTGTTGGGTCGGTGCATTTTCAACCCAACTTGGGTTGTTTTTAACCCAGCATTTTTTAGAGTGTATATATGGTAAATGGACTGCATTTATATAGCGCTTTCAATAGACCTATGACCATCCAAAGCGATTTACATATTGCCTGACATTCACCCATTCATGCACAAACTTTAATAACTAAATCACGGACAAGGTTAAACAGACATCAAACATACATAAACAAAACATACATGACAAGAGTGGTAAGTGGTTAGAAGAACCAGGTCAGTACAGATGGATGAAGTTATGCAAAGACTCTAAAACCTGGGAGAACCATCCCTTTATCAGAGCAAAGGAGTTTACAGTTTTTTTTTTTACTAACTACACATCGATTTGTACACATTGATTTGCAGAAGCCCACAGGCACAGCATGTGTCGTAGCTGCGAGGGAGAAGAAAAAGAGAATACGAGCGTCTCTCTCTTAGAGAAATCCCACTCTCGATGGTCACGTTGCCCAACATGATTGTTGAGAACACCTCTGATTGCCCATTGTGCTCACACACTCATCAAATATGTCTGTGATTGACTACAATGATCAGCGCTTCAAAAACAACAATTTTAGGGGATAACAGTTTAGGAAGCAAGACCAGCAATGAAAAATGAAGACCAAGAGTCAAAAGTGCAATTAACTAAAGAAAAATTTACTTTTCAAGGTCTAGTCAAGTCATTACTGCAAGTTGAATGATTCTGATTGGCTAAGAGAAAATAGACAGTCATGCTAAATTTCCACACATTGTCAGTTAATCAGAGTCATGTGTCAATACATCATTTGTCGATGCTTTTACCTCAGAATTAGCCATGTAGTGACCATCTGGGTCTGGAGTAAGCGCCAGCTTGTCCAGAACAAGAAGTCCACCCATCTCTTAGGATGCCCTTAATCCACCTCAAAGTTACTGATCTGTAACACGTAATATTGTGCACATACACAGATACACAGAGATGTACAGACAATATTACAGGCAATATTCATACAATTCTTTAGTGTTTCAGTAAAAGGAAATATGAAAGGAATAAAATCATGAAAGACCTATCCATATTTCATCTCTGGAAGCCATCTAAGTGAGCAAGCACTGGTACTGCACTCCTGTCAGGTTAAGGGTGTGTGATACATCACACATCCCTATGGCAGACCCTTAGTCACCACTCAGAGACCAAATACAAACTTTAGAAAACATTAAGGAAGAAACAACATTCATTGGTCCTATTGAATTAGTAACAACATAATTGGAAAAGAATAATTATAATTCATCATAATAAGGAGGAAGGATATTGATTAATTATTTGATTCTAGCAGTACCTCGAGCAGTTAAAACAATGTAACAACTAGTGATGTTAGAAAGCAAACTGTATTATCATGCAGCCGACAGAAATATAAACAAATCAGACATGCATGCAATATGTTGGATTATTTTAATTAGATAATCGTAAAATGTGTTCTATAAAAAGCATGGCTGTTTGGATTTATATGAAATGGTAACACTTAAAAAAATAAATTTATAACATTAAGTAAGGTAAGTATTGTATGCATTTTTAAAATGAATAGCTTATGATAACTTGACACAAATACTTAGTGTCCAGAGTCTGACTGGAGTCTGTTCATCATGGTGTTCATCAGGTGGGCCTGTGTCCAGACATGACCAATGCATCCCTGAAGTGTCTGCAGAGACTGTGTCATTAGACTCCACCTTGAAATTACTTCACCGACACGGCATCCTCACTAAACTGGAATGATGACTCATGTCTTTCGAATATCCCTATACACGGCATCCTCAATAAACCTGTCTCCTGCGTGATGACTGATCTTTCCAATATTCCTATTTAATAATTGTTTATTCGACACGACATTCTCAATAAACCCGTCCTGTGTGATGCCTCTGATCTTTCCAATATTTAGATCTAAAATGACTTCTGACCTGTAAAGCCTAGTTCACACTGCCCGATTTTTGCCCAGATTTTGACTCGCCGACAGGTTTTGTGAAATCGGCGACAAAATGCCTGAAATCGTAGGCAAATTGGTGCATGTCCACGCGAGTGACAATCATGCAGTGTGAAGGATCAAAGATGTGATCAGAGAGAATCACCGACGAGTCGGAACTGTCGGTGATTGAAACTCCTGCTGTGTGCAATGAGTTCTGACTGAAAATGACATCGGCAATGACCGATAGCCAATGAAAGAGTGAGATACAGGTCAGCGGAGATTCAGGGAGGAGTTATAGAGCAGATTATCCATATTTTAATAGATATATTTACAATTTTATCAAACTGAAACAAAGCCTAAACATTTGCACATCCAGCCGCAGCAGTAGCACATTACAAAATTATTTATTTATCTCAAACTCCCTTTGCAGAACACAATCCTTGCTCCCCCTGTCTCTCCAACAATTATTTCCGCCATAATCTTTTTTCTTTTTCTCTGCAAATCACCGCACATACAATTTGAAGCAAAGTTTGTGCAGTTTATAATTTTTAATAACAATTCCAAGTCTCACGCGAGAACTCCAGTCTGACGCACGTGCGATCGTGAAATCGTGCAGTCTGAACTAGGCTTAAGGTTGCCAGAAAAATAATCCTACACGGTTTGTTAATTGGCCAGAGGCACCTCAACTGGGCCTTGTTTTTTTTTCTTTCTTTTTTTTTCATTATGCCACCTGATGGAGTTTTGGTTCCTTGCCACTGTCACTTTTGGCTTGGTCTTCTCAGTTGGGAACACTACATTTTCAACTAAATATCCAAACAAATTGAATTACTAAACTAAAATAACTATATCAACTTAAAGTGGGGGTGAAATGCTGTTTCATGCATACTGAGCTTTTTACACTGTTAAAGACTTGGATTCCCATCCTAAACATAGACAAAGTTTCAAAAACTAATGTTGGACATTTGATGGAGTATTTCTGTGTCAAAAATACTCCTTCCGGTTTCTCACAAGTTTTGGAGAGGTTTTTTTCGAGTATGGGTTTGCTTGACGTCGACAGAGCGGAATGTCCTTGTATGGGCTGTACGGGCTCTTCTCCCGGAAGGGTGCGAGAGAGCAAATCCTCTCGTGGATTTGCTCTAAGGCGAGAGAGCAAATCCACGCCTATAAACACTGCTCTCATGGTGCAGATCAACTCGTCCGTGCAACACTTCTGTCGCGCCGCGCTCCACTTTATTCCTATGGGTGGCGTCAAGCGACTTCAACGTGTCCGCATAGCATTCCGGCAGCGCTGCATTTGAACCGATTTGAACGCAGAAATGAACGCAAGAGATTGACTGAAACTGAGTGTCCCCCCCCCCCCTTAATTACTGATCTGCCCGCATTTTTGCTCTATGACACTTGAAATTAGCAAGAAAACATTACTGTTACATTATTTTCCTGTTAACACTGTAAAGCTGCTTTAAAGGAATTGGCATTGTAAAAAGCGCAATATAAATAAAGGTGACTTGACTTCACATCATATATATGGTCATGTCTCTTCAGAAAATTTTGGACTAAACTGCTCTATTCATATGGATTAGTTTTACAATCTTTTTATGAACTTTTTCAATTGTAAACTTTTCAGTTGCATAGCTGTCAATGGAGGGACAGAAAGCTCTCAGATTTTATCTGAAATATCTTAATTTGTGTTACGAAGATAAATGAAAGTCTTACGGGTTTGGAATAACCTGTTTTTTTTGTTATGTTTGTTTTTGGTTAACTAACCCTTTTATATTATTGTGTCAAAAAGTCAACATGCACTGGGCTTGGTTCCTTTAAGCTGTATCCTTCATTTCTTTTGCATGTTGTTCATTCTTTGAACCGACCCAGACTTTGTTTTCTTTCAGTGTTAGAGCATTGGTCACTAAGGATGATAACATTTGAAAGCAGAGTGAGCAATCCTGCAGAGCACTCTGAATGAACTTTGCATTAAGCTTTGCTTGAACAGGACAGCAGGACCGTTTTAATATCAATACACAAGCAGTTTTTTCGTCGTTCCAATAAATAATGGGTTCACTGTCGCACTTGTTGTCAAGTCACCTTTATTTCTATAGTGCTTTCTACAATGCAGATTGTATCATTACAGTGTAGTTTTAAACAGGAAAATAATGCAATAGAACAACAGTGATATCATCCAGCTTATTTCAATTATCATATAGTGTCAATGCTGGCAGATCAGTAATATAGTTCAATATTTAGTGTCCCCAACTGAGCAAGCCAGTGTCCTAAGCAGGTGCAACATCAAATCAAATCACCTTTATTTATATAGCTCTTTTTACAAGTCCAATTGTTTTAAAGCAGCTTCGCAGTGTTAACAGGAAGATAATGCAACACAATTTTGCTGTACGGCCGTTCTGGTGAAAACTGCAATGTTATCCAGCCAATTTCAATTATCATATAGTACCAATGCAGGCAGATCGGTAATATAGTTGAAATTTAGGTGTCCCCAAATGAGCAAGCCAAAAGCCAAAGGCAATGGTGGCAAGGAACCAAACTCATTCAGGGCCAGAATGGAGAAAACATGATAAGATTCCAGCATCAAGCTATTTTTCTGTCTACACTTAAAGCCAAAATGCTGTGCAATGCAATAAAACTAGTCCAACCAATCCGAACTTTGTGTGAATAAATTTTGTATGTTCTTTTGTAATGTACTGCACATCTAAACAGCATAAAATGTTGGTTCCATGATGGCTCCATACATCATCCTTTTTATTTACACTTTTCCTTGTAGAATTTTGAAGAATTTCCGTTATAGTTCTGATTTCAAATAGTCTTTCAGCCACTTAACATTTTAATAAACTCTTTTTTCGAGTCATTATTCATAGCTTTAAGGGGGCACAGTTGAATACGCCACTTTTTTCAAGTTTGTTCACTGTCACAATGTTTCTAAAGACTCATAACCTGCCCAGGTCTTTTGGGATTGCGATGTGCCAGTGTTTTAGTCCAGAACACAATACTTGTCTATTAACTTGCTCTCTAAATGGCTACAAGCACACATAACCCAAACACAAATCACACATTACACTGTGTGTCACCAAACAAGCAGTTTTAACAGCATTATTACCCAAACACGCACGCCTCTAGTGATGCACACCTTTCTTATCAACTCATTATTTTACATATATTTTTCACACACATTGCAGTGCTGAGGGAATATAGGGAAGATCATTTGTCAAAAGAGATGAATTTGAGAGTTTCCTAATTAAACCATATGGGGATCACATAATATACAGTTATATACACACAGTAAATATTAGCTGCATTGTGTGCTCTCAACGACATGCCTTTGAAGATGACTCAGGCTGCTCAGGAGATGTATGTGTGTGTTTGGGGGGGGGGGGGGTATTTGAGCTTAGACAACATATACTTACATGTTTATCACTTTAAGCAGTGTCTGCTGTAACATCAAAGGGTTTCCTCTAAAATTACACCAAGATTTTAAACTTGGACCACTGTGTGTATATATGGGAAGCTTTTCAATTTGGGTAGGCCAAATTCTCAAAAATTGTCCTATATCTTAAGAGGTTAAGTGAACTGAGAGGGGAGCCTAAGCTCATTAAATATGCAGATCTTCTCCAATCCTAGACGGGGGTGGTGGGGTTAACAATAACATTAGTCTGAGACAAGTGCAGTTAACATAGTGCAGCCTTTATAAGCTACCATATTTTCTGCTTAACTTTTATTAGACTCCTGTTTATTAGACTACTGTTGTCAGTTATATAAGTATTTTAAATTAACATGATTTCTTATTATTTGAAATGCATTTCTTACATACACTCTTCTTATTTTAATAATACAAATACAACCGATTTAAAAATTATTTGAATACAGTTACATACAAAAATATACTTAACAGTATATTCAGATGACACACACACACACACACACACACACACACACACACACACACACACACACACACACACACACACACACACACACACACACACACACACACACACAAAAACACACAAACACAAAAACACACAAACACAAAAACACACAAACACACAAAAACACACAAACACACAAACACACACACAAACACACAAACACACAAACACACAAACACACAAACACACAAACACACACACAAACACACACACAAACACCCACACACAAACACCCACACACAAACACCCACACACAAACACCCACACACAGATCCAAATAACACAAAAACTGCAGAATATATTCATAGATTTACGGAGATATTGATGTGACCATACAGATAATCATTGGTTCTTAGCTGTTTATAGACTTCAACCTGCCGATATCAATAGAAACATGTAGTGGGTTGCCATCTCTATGCAAGAGTGGTGGTGGCAGCACAAAGAGGAGATGCAATTGTAACTGTTTTTTTTTTTTTTCTTGTTCTTTTTTCTGCTGAAGCAGAGCTGTTCTTCTAATTGTCAAGTGGCATCTTACAGCAAGTGTTTTTGAAGGTTTGTGTTGATGGGCACATCTTCTTGTGTGTGCTCAATATAATACTGCTGTACATCACATTATTAATCTTAGGATTAATAGTATTGAATATAAATATATTGTCCAAAATGATTTAAACACAGTTCCTAACGTAAAATTTTGAGCCATTGTAAAAAGACATACACATGAACACACATTCTATAGTAAATCTCTGTTGTATAAATTTTGTATTAATTAGTTTACATTTTTTTCAATTTCACTTTTCAGTTTCAAACTAGTTTTATAAGTAATAATAATAATAATAATAATAATAATAATAATAATAATAATAATAATAATAATAATAATAATAATAAGAAAAACATAGATATTGTATAGCATAACAAATGAATGCATAAATAAAATCCATCTAGAAAAAAAATAAAAATAAATAGCAGTTAGTGCAGCTGTTCAATCATTCTCTTCAGTTATAAAGGGCATTTTGTCAGTATCACTAAGTTCTGATAAAATTATAGAAACAGTGCTTCAAATATGGGAAGAAATGTTTCTCTTGCATTATGATTAGGACATGATTCATTCTGATTCTCTGCTCTCTCTGTCCATGTTTGTTTACGTCTTCACCTCTATTTGTAGATCATGGTTTCTTAAAAGGATAGATCACCCAAAAAATGAAAAATGTATGTTTATCTGCTTACCCTTGGGGCATCCAAGATATAGGTGACTATTTCTTCAGTAGAACACAAACGAATATTTTGCAGTCTGACAGTTGTATAATGCATGTGAATGGTAACAAAATCTATGAGTTTTACCAATTTAGTAGTTTGTTTATGGTTAACTAAAATTGGAGTTTATTTTAGCGCACAAATATATTTTTTATTCATAATTTTATTGATTCATCACGTTTTTTATTTTATTTTAATCAATTTCTTTAATAATGGTTTTAGCTTTGTAGCTGTAGTCAGTCAGGAATTGAATTTCATAAACTAGTTGAAGAACGTATGTGTTTAGAGCATGAACTATGGTGAGGTCTCAGTGACAAGGGCTTTGGCAAATCAGACTGATTGAGGTCAGAATTGAACACATCTCTACTGGATCTCAATGTTCAGCGGGTATAAGCCTAATTCAGCCCTGCAGATTTCATTGGAAGTGCTTCTCTTGACCCCTAAAATGTTTTGAAAATATGTTGAAAGTAAATAAAAATGTATGGCGTTTTTTAATAACCAGTAAGCTTTCAAAATTACCAAGAGAAGTGACACTTAAAAAAAATAAAAAAAATGTTATTACCTTTACTAGAATTGTTCTTTATAGGATGTGCGCCTATGCACAGTGAATTTGCAGTTCACATCTCTGAGTTTTCATATTTAAAATCTCTTCCTGTTGTAGAAAGCTCATGTTCATATCACATCCTCTTCAGTTGAGCATCCGTCCTGCTGTGGTGTTACACAATCATCTGATAAGCTCTCTCTCTCTCTCTCTCTCTCTCTCTCTCTCTCTCTCTCTCTCTCTCTCTCTCTCTCTCTCTCTCTCTCTCTCTCTCTCTCTCTCTCTCTCTCTCTCTCTCTCTCTCTCTCTCTCTCTCTCATTCTCTCTCTCTCTCTCTCTCATTCTCTCTCTCATTCTCTCTCTCTCTCTCTCATTCTCTCTCTCTCTCTCTCTCTCTCATTCTCTCTCATTCTCTCTCTCTCTCTCTCATTCTCTCTCTCATTCTCTCTCTCTCTCTCTCTCTCTCTCTCTCTCTCTCTCTCTCTCTCTCTCTCTCTCTCTCTCTCTCTCTCTCTCTCTCTCTCTCTCTCTCTCTCTCTCTCTCGTTTTGTGAATCACTTTCATTTATCTGCCTCTCATCACCGCACACACACTGATTGCTTTGACTCCATCCAGTTGCATAATAATGCCACTTAGTCACAGACACATTATTTAGCTTCCAAAGATACAGCTCTTGCCTGTGCATGTGTGAGGAAGTGTGACTCCTCACAGATTTGGACAGGAGGACAAGAGGTGACGTGTCTCTCAATCGAGACCCTCATCTGGTTCAAACCTGCTTCTGACTCACTCTCACACACTTGAACTAACTGTTTGGCCAATTACACGCCTTGTGGAGTGGCATCATGCTCACAATCCCGCTTAAGTGCTTTAATGAGAGTGATTTGATTGGTGCATTTTAACCCACAGTGATCTTTGAACATTTACACAATTGAAATGGAGTGGCTACATCTTTTTTTTTGTGGTTGTTGCTCTGACTAGTACTACACTCATATTTACAGTGTAATTCATAATCGAATTTGACAAAATATTTTAACGGTGATGTTTTTTTTTATTCAATTTTTTTGTTCACTCTATTAATGGTAATAGTTGATTACTATTAATAGAGCTGCAATATTGCAATATTTAGCATCAATATTGCGATGCCAGGATAAGGCCCCAGGGTTTTTTGTTTATTTGTATTCAGTATATTTTGCTGTGGATTCTTTGGTAAATCAGTCACAATTTCAACGCAGGCTTTGCAAACAGACTTTTTACACTATGGACTTGACATTAAAGGGATAGTTCACCCAAAAATGAAAAATTCTGTTATCATTTACTAACCCCTCAAGTTTCTTTGTTCTGCTGAGCACAAATTATATTTTGAAGAATGTTTGTAACAAAGCAGACAGAGCAACCATTGTCTGTTGTAGTATTTTTTCCCCCTACTATGGTAGTCGATGGTTGCTCTATCTGCTTGTTTACAAACATTCTTCAAAATATCATATTTTCTGTTCAGCAGAACAAAGAAACAGATACAGGTTTAAAACAACTTGAGGGTGAGTAAATGAGGACAGAATTTCCATTTTTGGGTGAACTATCCCTTTAAAGGTGGGATAAATGTTTCAAAACTGTTTTACAAAATCAGCCGGCAAGGGGCATGTCTACTATTGATGATGAGAAAAGCGCTCTGTGTATGTCATTATTCAAAACACACAATGCACATAACAGACATTAGCCGAGAGCTAATAATGCTGGCTTTTGCTTGAATATGCTTGTGTGTCATGTTTGATTGTTTGTCCATTTGTGATCGTATTGTCGCTTACTACAGTGATGATAAAGACCTGTTCATTTCCACACCGTGTGGACCATCTAAATCTCCTCACTGTTTGTTTCAAGCGTCAGCTCACAAAATGTGTCCGATACTATACTCCTGATATATGTTTATTTTCTCTTTTCATGATCCATATAATCCTTAATCGGTCATAATCGTAATATGTCGTTAACTGGACTGTCATGCTTGTGTAACGTTACTATCGAATTGTTCATGAGAACGGTTTGTGTTTTTGTGATTGAACGGGTGACTTTTTCAATTATTATTTGATCTGCATTGGAAAAAAATGGTTCTTTGGGGAACCACAAATGGTTATTCTATGGCATCACTGTGAAACCCCATTTTTGGTTCTTCCTGGTACCTTTATTTTTAAGAGTGTAGGATGAAAACAATATGTCATTTAAACTGTTTAAATTTTATAAAGCCATCAAAGAACACTTCTTTTACAATTGCTGCCTGGAGCTGCACAAGTTTATCAGTTCTGAACTCTCCAGAACTATCATTATAATCAACAAATATCGTATATACATTTTGTTTGCACTGTTAGTTATGATGAAAGCATTCTTTAGTGTGTAGAAATCGTTGTAATGATGAGTGTTGTATTTATGCGCGCAACATATCTGCAATCGGCTATGATGGTCATCACTGCAACCTTTCATGCCACTAAATATAAATAATGACATAGATCTTAGGGCTGGGCGATAAATCGATTTTATGGATTAATTCGAGTTTTTAGTTTACGACGATTTTTGTGAATGAAAATCGGTTTTCTCTTTAAAATCCGCCGACGCTCCCCTCTGGGCTCCCGTAATGGCTCAGCACTCCCCGCGCGCGTTTGCCACAGAGGTACACACAAACAACAAGGATAGCGTCAACATACAGTGTCATTCGTAATTGGTTCAGTTTTTCACAGAACAGTTAACAATACCCGCTGCAAAGTGTGTTTGAAGTCTGAACGGAACCGCGCTAGGCGCTATACTCATTTAAAGCTGCGCTGACACGAACGCAGCACGAGCTCACACACGGGCCAATCTCGTGACAGACACGATACACAGCGCTGGTGATCCAGTGAGAGACCGTTTAAATCAACACACCATTGCTACTGTGATCTAGTGGAAGCGGTCGGCGCACAATTCTGTTATAAACCACAGATATCAGATCAAACAGAGCTGAGCGAAGGTCAGGGGTTTCAGTCACAAATCACCAACATTCACCATGATTTACTGTAAAACCACATGGATTTAATGTTGTTGTTGTCTTTATTTATCCCAGGATTCGTACAACCTTTTGAGATCAAAATTCAAGCACTTTCCAATGATTTTCAAGAGCTTCACACTTATTTCCAGCACTTTAAAGCTCTAAATATCCGATTGTGATGTTATTTTTAATGTGATGGTTTGTAAAACTAAAAGTTTAAAGGGGGTCTTGTGAAAGAAATAGTGGAATGTTTTTTTTTAGTTTATTTTTTTAAAATGTGTAATCCATTTTGTAGCATTTTTATTTAAAAAAAGATATGAAATGCCCACCACTATAACCAGCAGAAGAGCACTTATTGATTTATTAGCGATGTCCACTCCCTAATGTATGGAGAAAAGTACGAAGTCACAGTCTCAGGAAAAACTAAACTTTTCTTCAAATTGTGACTAAATTACAGTAAAGAGCTCCTTTAATAATCACTGAAGCTGGCGATCAGTTCAGTGTGAGACTATTGAAAAACAATGCTAATCTATATTTAATAAGAGCATAACATTTAAATTTTCCCTATACTTTTTTTGCACATTACTGTTGTTAATAAAAGTTAATTTTATCTGCATATCAATTCATAAACCTTTGATATGTATACTGTATATTGCAAAAGATAAATAAATGGTGCCCATTTATACTGTGGAATAGTCGGGGGTTATTCACATGCTGAAAGTTTTGCACCTCAGGTAGGCACTTCTACCAAGCCGCAAATATTTAATTTTACCTAAACAAAATAAAGTTAAAACTTGTTTTGAACAATTTCTTTGTCATCTGCAGATTGATTTTAAGTAGGAGGGGGAAAAAATCGTTTTAAATCGTAAATCGAAATTTTTAGTGAAAAAATTCGGGGATTTTTTTGGGGGGCCATATCGCCCAGCCCTAATAGATCTAAATATAATCCTATAATTATCACTTTCATTATTAATTAGCCTTGAGCTGTAATAGTAAAGTTTTTGAGTTGGACATGAAACCTTTAGCTGTTTCATATGCAAAGGTGTTTTTTCTCACAGCAGTGGGTGTTTACATTTGAAGACTCACAGCAGACACCACTTAAAACAAAGCATTTAAATAAGAGGGATAAAATCAGGGTAGGAATCTCACCATGTGGTTCCCCCCATTGATTCTGCATTGTGATTCACTCTGAACAGCTGGCAATCTGGCAGATGTAACATGCTGTCGAGAATGGTTTCATTCAGCCATGTTTTCATGAAACACAGCCAGCGGAGTTTCAATAGATGGATACTAAGATGGATACTAGGCAGTTACTGCTCGCTTCCCACACTTGTACTGCTGCACTTCTACAATGTTGAAAAAAATGTCAGAATAATCGAAAATATTTTGGATGCCTGTAAGATGCCAGAACGTCTGGACTAAGAAACAACTTCTCCCGAGAAAATGTTTCAGGAAATTCAAATTTGAACTCTCTCTTGTGAAAGTGACATACTCACCTGAGGCTCTTCCACACAAAGGTAATCACCTTCATTTACATTGAATCACCCTCACCCTCATCTCTCCTCTCCACATGTTGAAATTCACCCAAAATCCGTATGGGTTATTGAGAACAAATACTATACAGTATAATACATGTTTGGAATAATTTGAAATGTTTCAGTGCGACTGGTACAAAGATCTCATCCCACAAAAATAAACTAAAAGGTAACAAATGTTTTAAGAGTTTAGAGAGATTTTGCTGCTTGTTGTGGGTGTCCTCTGTCAATTGGTCTTTCTTGCATATTACCTCCTGTCCTCAATAAGGTGTAAATTACAGGTCTACAGGACTTGACTAATGTAAATTCGCATTGTGAACTCATGTTCACATTTGAAAGAAGTTTCTGTTTTGGTCTGAGTATTTAAGGGATGTTGCAGGAGGGTAAGGTCCAATCAGGTCCCTTTACTCAGCTCAGCCTAGTAATGCTGAGTGTCTTCTGTTATGTACGTGTTGGGTATCCATCTTTTACTTTTTACCTCAGAGCATTTGATCCGTATTGATTGTCTTTGATCTTTGATACTTCTTCCAGTGTGCGTGCAGTTGAGTTCTGTTGACGACAAAGTTATGCGTTAGTGATGCGTCATTCATGAACAATCATTCTTTTTGAACTAATCTTAAAGGTTCCGTTCTTCGCGTGTTTTAGAAGCTTTGATTATGTTTACACACTGTAAAAAGTACTACCTATATATAACTCATAAAAAGTGAGGCAAGTGGCTGCATTGGATGTTTTAAGTTGAGTCAACTTGCAGCATTTTTTAAGTATAATAAACACTGTGACATTACTTAATGCAAACGCAACAAAATCAAGTTGAGTTAACCAATAAAACTAGTATTAATCAGTTAGATAAACCTACTTTTCTTGGTACA
The DNA here is from genome assembly GCF_024679245.1 of Pseudorasbora parva. Lineage (NCBI taxonomy): Eukaryota > Metazoa > Chordata > Actinopteri > Cypriniformes > Gobionidae > Pseudorasbora > Pseudorasbora parva. Next base: position 21,350,386 of record NC_090183.1, read on the forward strand.
GGTAACTTGTTTGTGGGTTGTTACAAGTAACCTGTACTCGTTTTAATTAGGTTTTATGGAATGTATTTTCTTAGTAAAATTAACCTAATCACATGTGAATAAACATTTTAATTGAGCCCTATATAATCTCAGAAAATACATCTAAAAGTATTCTAAGCACTACAGTGATTAACTTTACATAATCCGACTTTTTATAAAATAACAATTACACATTCAATTGAAAATAAAGATGGGAAGATAGACTGAAGACAATAATATTTATTTAATGTCAACCAGTGTCACTTTTAACAGTGACTACAAAACAGCCAATAAATGTGGCTGCACATGTAGACAATAATATAAAACAAACACTGTATATGTGTATTTTTAACCTGTTCTGAAGAGTAAAGTAAAATATCCAAACTGCCCAATCTGCAATGTTTAGATAAAGGTAAATGTAAGCCATTAAATTACACATACACTACGCTATTGAGTATATACCTCATGAGGTAATGAGAAAAAAGAACACAGTCCAAAGTCCAGATTAAGTATCAGTCCCACAAAGAGCCTCTGATATATCTCAAATGTATATATCAGTTTTTAGGGATACTTAAGGTCAAGGGCATAGGTAAGTCCAAACAGAAGGCAGCATGCTTTCGACAGGTTTGGCACACCTCTGACCACGGGCTGTCCTTCTATGATCATACAAATTGTGTCGGGTTGATGGCACATGTACATTTTCAGTGGGCTAAAACTGCCAAGCTCAATATGTACCTCGGTTTCATCACGACTCTATTGGTGGAGACAAAAAAAGATAGAACGAAAAAGATACTGTTGACTTACTGCATACTGCACTGTATTCTTTAGCCGTGTGATGAGTTATAGCCGTGTATCTATTTTAAGTGTTTCTTACCTGGGTGTGAAGCTTGAAGACCCCATGTAACAAAAGCGCTTGGGTATCTAAAGACCAGGAAAATGCATGTTAGAATAAGGTTAAAAATCAGTGTTAAATGCAACTTATTTATGGGTTAGAAGTTTTTTCAACCACAAATCTGTCAATAATCGACTATACAGCATTAAAAAAGTGGATAAAATCTCTAAAAACAGACAGTCTACTAAGCATACATCTATAAAATTTAAACTTTGCATCTGAATTAGTAATGCAAAAGTATACTAACATGATCACTGATTCCAGAGTCCTGCATCTTACTTTCCCTTATTTGCCTGCACAACTATTGAACTATTGTCTTGAAATTGCTACTGTTTCGATTGCATATGATCCCGAAATTGAATTTGTGCAATATAAAAATATAACTAAGGGCATTTGTGCAAAGAATTATTACCTACCTATCTGTATTTTTAAACACGTTCACACGTTGAAGTGCCGAGGAAGATACTGCATATGCCTGGGCAAATCCCCTCGCGCCAGTGAAAAAGGGATAATGGCAACTTATAAAATTTTAAATATTTACGTTTGATGAACACACCTACCACATCGACAGCGCAGCTCAAATAGTGTATATCAACTCACTTTTATAGCATTTCTTGTACACAACAACCACATACAAATAACTACCCAAATAAATTGTAATGGTTTTATTTAAAATATTTTGTTATATAAAAACTGATAAATCTTAAGTAAAGAGGAAGTATTTTTATTCTCTTTAGTAAAAAACAAATAAAATAAACTAGATTATAAGTAAATATATAAACCCTACTTTGAGAACATGAGTTCGTTTCGCGTGTAAAAAAAACTGTATTTTTCACACAATTTACTTATCTGTACAGCGCTGTTTCCTCTGTCCTAAAAATGGCCTGATGATTTCCTTGTTCTATGAAGTCCCTCCTTCAGTAACACGTAACGATTCTGATTGGGCCAGCGCTTCCCGTGTTGTGATTGGACAGCAGCTTAGCGCACTTTGCCCGGAAAGGTCCCGCCTCTTACCATAACGGGGAGATTTAAGCGCTTAATGCGCGCTCTTCTCCACGTGGGAGAGCTACAAGACCACGCCCCCTATTTTGCATGTTCTTGTGAGCGGAGGGTTAATCAACAAATGGTTCTAGTGACGTCATTACATCCCTGCACTTCCTGCTGTAGTCCAAACCGGCCGTTCGCTGTAGGCTTTGAAAGGGAACTTCTGTTAAATAAAATGTCTCGCTTGGCCTTGAACTTTGAGCTTTATAACTTTACAGGCATTATTTATGCTCTAACAGCAACATTACACACTAACTAAAGTTTGGAAAATGGAATCGCGAAGAATGGGACCTTTAAATATGACTCGGGAACAACAAGTTGTCTCAGAGTAATTTGTTCATTTTGTGTTGACCGTGCATTCGCTACAGGCCATCGGTCCTGTACAGGATCCTTTGCGTATTGGGCTGTGAGAACGACTGACTGGAACCCCGAAGACTCGAGAGGTGAACTAATCAATTCTGTTTTCGGGACTGCATGCTTTGCTTATAGGGTTGCAACGGACCAGATCAGACACTGATGACAGAATTAACGACTCAAACCTGAAGACAGGAGAGGTGTACTAATCTTTCCAGGGAACAGATGTGATTAAATGTGAATTGACAAAAGAAAGAACATCTCTGATTCAGAGGTGAGGTTAACTAAACAGACTGCATAGCCTGAAGACCCAGCTGAGCAATTCATTAATCATTTCTTAAAGTTTATTAGCTTATTTTTTTATTAATTTTTTTTTCAAATGTGATCATCGTTTGCATAAGTACTAGATGTGTTGGGAAATTCGACGTGATATTTTAATCATATTCTGCGGAAATGAATGAAATGACATGAAAAAAAGTCAATTTTGCTGAATGAGATTCAAAGATCTGTATGATCTGTGACGTCACCCATAGGATTCTGAAGAGCAATTGTGAAGCGTAAAGTTGAGACAAACTGGCCGTTGCCATCTCGGAGGACATGAGTGGAGCTGAGGTGACTGGATGACTAACAGACAGCGGATAAATGGCTATCCTCCTATCAAAGTGGCCACTCTCTTAATTATGCAGAAATTTAAGGCTATATATAATGTAAAACAAATAAGTTATATAGAAAATTCACCCCCTCACAGTTGTCATGAAGGGCATAATGTGCTGTATAGACCAACCACAATTTGTACCAGGCTATAAACATGTTTTTTTTTTCTGTTGTAAAGTTGGCCATTTTAACATAGGGCTCAATGAGATTCTGCTCCCTTCTATTCCTAGTGGCCAGTTGAGGAATTGCAGTTACGTCCTGTGCAAAGAGATATTTCGAAACATTTAATCTGCTGGTACTTTCGCTTTTGCCACCGAGACTGTTGTGATAAATGTCATATTTATGATAATCCTCGCAGATTTCAGTTGTCAAAAATAAATAATAAAAGCACAGTATGTCCTGAAAGACAACTGAATTACTGACAAAACGCAATACAGATAAGCATAATAGCCTTTGTCTTCGGTTGCACGCCTAAATGCAAAATAAACAGAGAAATATAAATATATCAAAATCACAAGCCGAGTATTCACATAAACACAGTAGATGTAAGCACTATGCGTGTTCACACACACAAAGAGGATTTATAACTCAACCTCACAGTGAAAGCCCTGCACAGTTCATTCCATATAATTTATTTATTGTTTGCTGCATATTTGTTTGTTTTTAGTTATGGACCTAATAATTACTACTGTTGAAATTAAAAAAAAAAAAATGAATAATAATTTTATATTATTTTTTTTGCTGTTGTTCTTTTGGACAAATCATTAACCAAAAATAAAATAAGCTCTTTGGTCAAAAGACAGGTTCCCAACCCCTGCCCTAACCTATTCTTACCTAGCCCATACACAGATCTTTTTATATTTTTTTTAGGACATTATTGTAGGACTGTTTTTCTTGCTGGTTCCAACAATATATGTGATTTTCACAAATTGCTGTTCTTGTCCTTCCATTTGGTCCTCGCAATGTAAGCAAAATCTACACACATACAATTCCACTGACCTGTAGTGTATGTCAGGGACATTAGGCTATTACAAACAGCTCTAACCACAGTTTCTTCACACTCTCCCAAACACCATCCTCTCACTCAGTCAAGAGTTATGTAATACCATACACATACACATACTTACACCTGTTAGAGAGGACAGTGAAAGGCGTGTTTCACGCTGCATTATTACAGATATTTTTCTTGCCTCCTATCAGATTTCCATTGTTTTATTACATAATTATAAAACTAGGCCAGTAAAGTGTAAATGTCATATTAAAGAATTGATTTGGGGCAAAATTAGAAAAGAAAGCATAATAAGGAATGATATAAAATAGTGATATATTAGTGCTGGGCAACGATTAAAATGTTTAATCACGATTATTCGCATGATTTTCTGTGATTAATCGCGATCAATCACAGTATGCGCAAAATTCAATAATAAACACAAAAGTGCTGCTAAATGAACAACAGTGCAATAACATGGTTTGCAAACACTTTAAACAAATAAGGTGCTTTTTACAGCAGTTAAAAGTTAGTAACAGTTACAATATTTCTTGTAAATATCAACTTAAACATTAATTTAATCAAATTAAATTAAATTGGTGGTATACATATATTGATTCTGTAGTAATATTCTCATCAGTGTTCTGTCAGCTTTTACATAGGCCTACTTATAGCTGCATACTTGTGAAATTCACCCCAGGGCGTTATTTAATTTTATAAAGGCCATTTTTTAAAATCTTATTAAATCTATGCATCATCTTTCATGTTAAATTCTTACATTTGATTAATAAATTCAGATATAATAGTAAAAACACTATAGGCTGTTACCAATCAAATTAAATAATTTAAACTGCAAAAAATACAGCTGCAATAAATAATGTTATAAGATTGATGTTCTAAATAAAACATGCGATCATACTTTTAAACATAACCGCCAATAGGGGGCAGCAAGTGATCGTCTTCATAAGTGAGTCATTGAGTCGTTTATTCAAATGATTCATTCAAAACGCTGAATCATTTAGTAACAAAACACTGCGCTGAGTGTTGCTTTCTTTTGAAACTCTTTTCATCTGTGAAGTCATGGGTGAAATGGAACAAAAAAGGTTGTTTGGATCTAAAATTTAGGTAACTTAATATTAATTAAGCTACTTGTTTATTGAACTAGGCTACACCATTCATGCTACACAATTCACGATTGCAAAGTCGACTTGTTACAATATCATAAATCATAAATATCAACAACTACATAAAACTCAGTATGTTTCTTCTGTGAGTTTATATTGCTTCTCAATTGTTTTGATTTCTCTATGAATGTCTCCCACAAACAGACAGGCAGTGCGAGCCTCAGCGCAACTTGTTAACATACCAGAGGCCAAGATACTCAATCGCTGTTTACATTGAGTATAATAAAAACAACAAAAAAATCGGAATCATTCTCGTGTTTCTGGTTATTTTTATATTTTATTTGTCCCAGACAAAGCTGTCAAGCCTTGGCTTAGGCTACAGACAGCCCTGTATTCTCCCGTGACCAATGGTTTGTCTGTATGTGTATTCAGAGGCAGTGAGCAACGGCCTTTCAATATAATAATAAATAACTACGTTAATGCACGATGAAATAATTTTCGGCGTTAATTAATTAATGTGTTAACTCGATAATAACGCGTTAACTTGCCCAGCCCTAATGTATATATATATGGGGGACACATAATAGTCGCTTTAACCCGCGGACATAGAAAACAACCCGTGGACATAAAAACCACCCTGCGGAAAAAAGCGCGGACTTGGCAACACAGTGCAGTTGAGCTCTGTTGACATTTGACAACTAACGTTATGCGTCGCTTCGTTGCTCTGATTGGTTGTAGGTCTGTCCAATTGAGGTCTTTCCTGGTTTGGTTGAAACACGCCCCATAATCACAGCCCAATGGAACAGTTTCAGACTCATATTCTGACTATAATTCAGTATGACCATGCCAGGCTATATATGTATGTATGTATGTATGTATATATATACACATACTCTCTATTTTTTGTCTCTTGCTCCTGTTTCTTCTTTTGGCATTTTGAAGCAGCGCTTACAACATGACGTGACATGACATGTCATCTAATATCCTCTCTTTTCCAGGCCCGCTATAAGCAGAGTTTGGACCCTACAGTTGATGAGGTGAAGAAGTTGTGCACTTCATTACGGAGAAATGCTAAAGAGGAGCGTGTTCTCTTTCACTATAATGGCCATGGGGTGCCCAGACCCACCGTCAATGGAGAGATTTGGGTCTTCAACAAGGTAAGACAACAGTATCAGGAAAAGTTGATGAATAAAAAACTTTTTGCACTTTATAACAATAAATATAAATAAATCATTAACGAACATTACTTAATGCTTAACAGATCATTAGTTTATATATATATATATATATAGGCTATATATATATTAGTTTACATATATTCAAATGCCATTTAACTTTCAATTTATATATATTTAACAATTTTATAATGCTTAACAGATCATTAGTTTATATATATATATATATATATATATATATATATACACATATATATATATATATATATATATATATATATATATATATATATATATATATATATATATATATATATATATATATATATATATATATATATATATACACATTCATATACACACATTCATATACACACATTCATATACATTCAAAATTAGAAAACAATTTTGAAACATTAGATTTTTTTTTCCAGAAATATTGTTGATATTCATTGCTTGAAGTTTGAAGAACGATTAGCTGTGGGTATACCATTGTTCTGCTAGCATGTTTTACAAAATACCAAGGTACTTCAACAAAAAACTTTATTTTGTCTAAAACACAGTGATCAAAATTAGAGAACACTAACCAATGCAGCACACACACAAAAAACAAAAAAAACATTCCAACTAAAATGTGAAGTATAGAGGCTCTTGCTTTGAATGAGCTCAGCACATCTGCGGCCACAGGACATCACTATATACTCACACTGCTCTGGTGTGATCTTGGTCCACTCTTCTTCCAGTCTCTTCCACAGTTCGGTAACTGTAGTGGGTTTTTTAGCCATAATATTTTTGGCAATGATTTTACATAGATTTTCAATGGGGTTTAGATCAGACTTTGGGTTGGCCATTTCATTATTTCAATGTTCTCACTTTCAAGGAACTGCTTTACCCCTTTTGCAGTGTGATAGGGGGCACTGTCTTGCATAAAAATTGCGTGCTGATTGGGAGTTGCTCGCAGTGATGGAACCACATGTTGCCGAAGAAGGTTCTGATAAACAGGTTCTGAGGTCCTACCATGTAGCTGTATAATAGGCCCAACTCCTGCTGCAGAAACATCCCTAAAACCATGCCACTTCCTCCTCCATCTTTCACTGACTTCTTTGGGCACTTTGGGTTCAATATTTCCTCAGTTGTTGCTGAACATAATGTTTCCCATCAGACACAAATAAATGAAACTTACAGTCATCACTAAAATTAACTTTGGACCAGTTCTTCTCTGTTCACACAACATGCTCCTCAGCAAAGGTTAGTCTAGCCTTTTGATTCTTTCTGCTGATAAGAGGCTTGGTTCACTGGTCACTTGGCAAAAAACGCTGCACAACGAGAAGAGGTGACCTGACCCTGAGGAAGATTGTGGAGAAGGACCGATTCCAGATCTTGGGGGCCCGGCGAAAGCAGTGGACTGAGTCTGGAGTAGAAACATCCAGAGCCACCGTGCACAGGCGTGTGCAGGAAATGGGCTACAGGTGCCGCATTCGCCAGTTCAAGCCACTTTTGAACCAGAAACAGTGGCAGAAGCGCCTGACCTGGGCTACAGAGAAGCAGCACTGGACTGTTGCTCAAATTTTGCATGTCATTCGGAAATCAAGGTGCCAGAGTCTGGAGGAAGACTAGGGAGAAGGAAATGCCAAAATGCCTGAAGTCCAGTGTCAAGTACCCACAGTCAGTGATGGTCTGGGGTGCCATGTCAGCTGCTGGTGTTTGTCCACTGTGTTTTATCAAGGGCAGGGTCAATGCAGCTAGCTATCAGAAGATTTTGGAGCACTTCATGCTTCCATCTGCTGAAAAGCTTTATGGAGATGAAGATTTCGCTTTTCAGCACGACCTGGCACCTGCTCACAGTGCCAAAACCACTGGTAAATGGTTTACTGACCATGGTATTACTGTGCTCAATTGGCCTGCCAACTCTTCTGACCTGAACCCCATAAAGAATCTGTGGGATATTGTGAAGAGAAAGTTGAGAGACGCAAGACCCAACACTCTTGAGAAGAGGGATGAGCTTAAGGCCGCTATCTGGGCATCCTGGGCCTCCATAACAACACTCTTGAGGGGTCAAGGGTGGCCTGCCAAGAGGCCCAGGATGCTCAGATAGCGGCCTTAAGCTCATCCCTCTGCTCAAGAGTCCAGTGTCAAGTACCCACAGTCAGTGATGGTCTGGGGTGCCATGTCAGCTGCTGGTGTTGGTCCACTGTGTTTTATCAAGGGCAGGGCCAATGCAGCTAGCTATCAGAAGATTTTGGAGCACTTCATGCTTCCATCTGCTGAAAAGCTTTATGGAGATGAAGATTTCGCTTTTCAGCACGACCTGGCACTTGCTCACAGTGCCAAAACCACTGGTAAATGGTTTACTGACCATGGTATTACTGTGCTCAATTGGCCTGCCAACTCTCCTGACCTGAACCCCATAGAGAATCTGTGGGATATTGTGAAGAGAAAGTTGAGAGACGCAAGACCCAACACTCTTGAGCAGAGGGATGAGCTTAAGGCCGCTATCTGAGCATCCTGGGCCTCCATAACACCTCAGCAGTGCCACGGGCTGATTGCATCCATGCCACGCCGCATTGAAGCAGTCATATCTGCAAAAGGATTCCCGACCAAGTATTGAGTGCATAACTGAACATAATTATTTGAAGGTTGACTTTTTTTGTATTAAAACACTTTATTGGTCAGATGAAATATGCTAATTTTTTGAGATTTGGGGTTTTCATGAGCTGTACGCCAAAATCAAAATCATCAGTATTAAAACAATAAAAGACCTGAAATATTTCAGTTGATATGCAATGAATCTAAAATATATGAAAGTTTATTTTTTAGCATTACATTATGGAAAATAATGAACGTTATCACAATATGCTATTTTTTTTAGAGGGACCTGTGTATGTATATATATTTTAGCCATCTGAATCTCTCTTTCTCTCTTTCTCAGAACTACACCCAGTACATCCCTCTGTCTATCTATGACCTACAGACGTGGATGGGAAGTCCCTCCATCTTTGTATATGACTGCTCTAACGCAGGGATCATTGTCAAGTCATTCAAACAGTTTGCATTGCAGAGGGAGCAGGAGCTGGAGGTGTGTCACACACACACACACACACACACACACACACACACACACACACACACACACACACACACACACACACACACACACACACACACACACACACACACACACACACACACACACACACACACCACACACACCCACCATCATGGTCAAATGTCTGTTCATTGTGTTTTTTATATCTGGAAAAAAAAATATTATCATTAAAACATGTTCAATCTCCATAATTAGTGTTCAAGCTGCACTTGCAAGCTCCACTAAATGAAAGTGGGTGCTGATTCTTTCTGTCAACCTTCAGAAAGAACAATATCATGAAAGTGGACATACAATTTGTGTACTATAGCACAGGGTGAACTAAAAATGGGTCCATATGCAGGGAGTTTTATTATAAGAATTACATACCAATAGATTAAATTTGAAGACAAGAGAACCAGGGAACAAGTTGACCACGCCAAAACTTACAGCCATGTAGGGCAAGACTTCACAAATATGCGTTCTTGTCTGTACTTGTGAAATGTCATCAGTCGCTGCCCAAGTACTATATTTTTAAATTAGCAGTGTTTCTCTTACGATATTGATGCTAATGAGATAAATTCTGGGATAACAGTCTGTCTGAAGTCCACACAAGTCTCCTCTCAATGCATCCTCGATAAAAGGGGCAGATCAAGGACACATCAGGGGATTTTAACTGTTCTGGGCTTGAATTGTAAAAGTACTTGGGCAGTGACTGATGACAATTCACAGTTGAGATTGATGATGATTCCTCCCATCCTCTGGAGTTCTTTCTCCCGAGTCGAACTTGGAAAGTCAGAAATTAGAAATTGCCTAGGGCTAACATGAGACAGGTGAAAGTGATTATTTGCTATAGGAACAAACAAAGGGTATCTATGAAAACAAACAAGGGTAACCATAGAATCTAACAAGGCAGCAAAGACATCAGTAACTAAACACTGGAAGTGAACACAGCTACTAAAGGAACTGAAATACTATTCTACATAAAAGCCCATAAAGCCTGTATCATGACAATAGTCCAAATCTGCTGAAGCTTTGTGTGGGGAATGGACCACAGTTTAAATTCTTATTTATCTTATCTTTCACTCAACCACAGCTTACAAATCTCATTTATGTTTGCACACATTGAAACTGGCACAGAATATAAATCATGTGAAAAAAGTTACTTTTATTGTGTTAATCACCCTGTGCTTGAACCAAATGGGGAAAAACAGCTTGAACATTCTGTTAAACATCTAATATTGTGTTCCATGAAGATGATACGGGTTATGAACTAAGGATGTACAAATTACAGAATTTTGGGTGAACTATCTTTGTAATAGTGCAATGTTTTTGCAAAATCACAGTATATCACAATTGTACCATTTGCTCCAATTCTTTTACCTGTCAATCATAAAAAGCACTGTTCTCTCAGAATAGCAAAACAACCATTAGAAACACTTGCAGGTTTTCGTTGAACTCGCTCACCTGTCTTCTGACAGACAGACAAACAATTGGCATGCTCTCCATAAATTGATTGCAAAATTCCCAAATATATGGCTGACATGCAAAGTCTGGGGGAGAGGGGTCATTCACTCGCTCATGGCTGGACACCATTTGCAGAAACTCGCTAAGAAAATTTTTTTCAGCTTGAGTACAAAATCAAGTTCAGCTTGATTTAGGTCAGTTAAGCCTGACCTAAATTCAGAAAACACTTTTATTTGCGCTGGGATGCTGTTCAGATTGTTTTGCTCCATCTCCATCTCTTCTCTTTTAGCAGATAGGATTTTTCAGTTTGCTGTAGGGTTATCCCTTCTCTGCTCCTGTTTGTACTTCCCCTTTCAGCGATAGTTTGTCCCTCAGTTAGTATTTCACAGTCACAATCACTACTAGACACTCAATTATTCATAGACAAGTTCAAGATTAAATGGATAGTTAAATTAAAATGCTGTCATCATTGTTCTCATGTTGTTTTGAACTTGTATGAATTTTCTTCTGCTGAATACAAAGATATTTGGAAGAATGTTTGTAACCAAGCAGATCTCTGCAGCATTGACCACCATAGTATCCCCCCCCCTCCACTATGGTAGTCAATGGCTGCCAAGATTTGCTTGGTGTTTTAGAGAGTACAGTTAAATAACTGTTTAAAGGCAGTGCTGTGAATCAGACATCCCTCTGAAAATAAAAGAACAAGATATTCTCTTTCCAAGTTTAAACTGTTGGACTAACGTATATTGATTTGGGTCAGATTAAACCTCTTCACATTTGACATTTACATTTAATCATTTAACGGACACATTTATTCAAAGCGATTTACAAACTAGAACAATACAAGGAATCAATTGTAAATTCTGTGACTAGTCACAGTTATTCTAGCATAGTACACGTAGGATGTTGTCTGGCTATCACCAGACCAAGTTCAATCTTTTAAGAGTGAACATTGGTCTGGGGAGCCTGCTCTGTATTTTCTACTGCACAAGATGTGATCAACAGGCATTATTCAAACGACTCTGTACACAATTGGATAGTCCTTCAACAGCAGTGTTGGGAACGTTACTTTAAAAAAGTTAGTTAGTTAAATTAAATTAGTTATAGTTACTCACTACTTGTTCCAAAAAGTAACTGAGTTAGTAACTGTTACTGTTACTGTAAAAAAAAGTAGCTATAACAAGTCATATAATTTTGATTTTCACAAGTCATTTGAAATAAGTAGAACAGACAAGTGTTTATAACTTTTTTAAATGTTGAAATATGTAAAATAACTTGGATGCCCCCAATATTAAATGTTAAATGAATGAAATGGACACTAAATATAAAAAAATATTATTATACAATATTGTACACTAATCTACACTATTTTAATGTTGCTGTGTGACAATGTGAGAGACACACCTATCAAATTCAATACATTATTGTAAATTGAATGAAAAAAACTAAATAGATTGTTTAGAACTGTAATATTTATTGCACAGACCCCAACTGGCCATCAAATAAATCTAAAAATAAATGATGCTCCTTAAGAAAAGTCTACCAAAAATAGAAAATAGTAATAATTAAAAAAAAATATATATATATATATTAGCCCAACTTACATAGCCTAGACTCTTTGTAGTGCACATTAAAATTCTAAAACTGTCACACAACTGGTAGACATAGACTGTAGCCTGCTTGAAGTATTTTCTTCCTCACAAAAGTAAACAGTTTAACAAGAAGTGCTCTCAAGTCTTGTTTGTATGGCGGGGTTATCCATTTTCTCACGAGAAAAACCTAGCTTTGGTTGCTTTAATATCTGCAACCAATGGGTCCTGGGTCTGTCTAATCCTTTGGCAGCGGAGCTCATGTTATCAATTGAGTTCACCGACGTGGAGAGAGACTTCCTGGGCAAGTTGCACGTTAAATAAACATTCTTACCTTTCACCTCAACAAGGGAAAAGTAGCACTTATACTTCCAGTTTGCGAAAGCTACCTTTGAAGTGATTGGACATGATGTCGCTCTGCCTCTGACTCCTGATCGCTAATCGCTGTTCGCATGCACGTGTGCGTGTCACGCACACGCACACACACACACACACACGCCTTGTTTCCATGTTTTATGGGGACTTTCCATAGGCGTAATGGATTTACTGTACATCCTATCCCCCTACACTGCCCCTGCCCCTAAACCTACCCATCACAGGAAACATTCTGCATTTTTATTTTCTCAAAAAAAGTCCTTCTGTATGATTCATAAGATGTTTTCCTCATGGGGACCTAAAAATGTCCCCACAAGGACAAGGATTTCGGATATTGCCATCTTTATGGGGACATTTTGTCCCCATAACGTAGGGATTACCAGCACTCCCCCCCCCCCCCCCCCCCCACACACACACACACACACACATGCAGGTCCGCTGACAGAGAGCACCTGTTCGGATGAAAACCGCTTCGGTGAGCTCAATTATAGTAACACCGCATTTTATTCTCAGTAACGGTAACGGCGTTGTAACAGGGGAAACAGTAATTTGTTTGATTACTCGTTACTGAAAAAAATAACGCCGTTAGTAACGCCGGTTATCTATAGCGCCGTTATTCCCATCACTGTTCAACAGTCAGACCAACAATTCATCGCTTCAGTATCTGTCATTGTGTTTAACCTGCCAATAGTGTGCCATGTTCTTTTAAATTTTGCTTTGAAACCAAATCTTCCACTATCATCTTGGTCGTTTAGCTCTTCGCTCTTGTGATGAATGAAATCTGACTCCTGCTGCTGGTCTCTGCTGCAAATCTTTCGTTTTTTAATTGTAGTGTCTGTTCTCTAACTGAACTAAATTATTTTATTACTATAAATAAATAAATATGTTTGTGTGGACGGTGCCGCAGTGAGAAAGTGATGTCATCTGTGTTGCGTCTGAACACGGGTAACACCGGCAACACACTATTGCAGAATAGATATAAAAGCCTGAATAGTGCAGAGCCAGTGGTTGTTCTAAACATCAGTGCCTTGATTTTGATGTGAGCAGCAATTGGCATCCAGTGCAGTTTTGATGGAGAGGTGTTGCGTTCACTCTCTTGGCTTGTAAAAAGTACCACTCATGCTGCAACATTCTGGATCAGTTGCAGAGGTTCACAGTGCATGCTGTAAAGCCGACCAAGAGAGCATTACAATAGTTCAGTCTGGATAAAACAAGAGGTTGCACAAGAAGTTGTTCAGCAAGCTCTGATAGGAATTTGTCATCATCAAACTTTATTTTTAGAGTTTCTGTAGTACTCCCCCTTATTTTCAGAGGTTCCGTATGCAGAGTACATATGTCCCTGATTAGGGTTTTTGGGCCTCCTATTTTTAAAGTAACAAGTTAGTGTTAAGTTAAAGGAATTTCTGTGAGCCTCCTTGATAAGCTTGATTTATGCTGAAGGTACTCCCTTCCTTTTTTTAGGGTTGATATCTAGAGTACTATGCTTCCCCAAAGCTAGTTTAGTGTTCTATTGGTCCTGATAACCTTTTTTTTTTTTTTTTTTTTGGTTGAGTTACTCCCCTCGCTTGGAGGTTAATTTTGCTCTGCTTTCCAGGATTTTTATCTCTGAAATCCGGTGTGAAGTGGTTATTGCCTGTTGCAATAGATTCTCATTGGAGGTCTCTGTTAGAGTGCTGAATCTAGAGATTCGGCTCAGACAGGTTATAAGATGAAGGAACGACCGCCAGCAGTTGATTTTGATATTTCTGGTATTATTTATTGGCCAGAATTTTGAGATCGCAATAGACATGATGGAGTATAATGCCTTAAGAGCTTGTTTTAGTACTGGGGAGCAAGATTTAAAAATGTATACAATATTTAATTGGGAGCCAGTGCAGTGTTGACAGAACTGGGCTAATATGGTCATACTTCCTGGTTCTAGTGGGAACTCAAGATGATGCCTTTTTGACCCACTGTAGTAAATTTATTAAGCGAGCAGGGCAACCACCCAATATATCATTACAATAATCTAGCCTTGAAGTCATGAACGCGTGAACTAACTTTTCAGGATTTTGCATTGGAAGCATGTGCTGTAATTTAAATATATTTTTAAAATGGAAGAATGTAGTTTTACAGATGTTATAAACGTGGCTTTCAAATGAAAGATTGGTATCAACAGTGTGTCGAAACCTTCAAGGAAAGGGTTTCCATGGCTAAGCAGCTGCATCCAAGCTTTACATCATCAAGTGCAAAGCAAAGTATTGGATGCAGTGGTGTAATGCTCGCCACCACTGGACTCTAGAGCACTGGAGACATGTTCTCTGGACTAATGATTCTGGGTTTGGTGATTGCCAGGAGAACAATACTTGCCTGACTGCATTGTAGGGCTGTCAACGAATATTCTTAATTCGAATATATATTCGAATAGTTTTAAAAAAAACTAATTTTGAATGTGAAAATTAATATTCGAATTTAAAAAAAATAAAATAAAAAAACGAAAAAAAAAAACCCCGCCGCGGTAGTAGAGGCATGGCTGTCTGCTTTGCGAGTGAGCGTGTGCATGGGGGTTAATGGATAGGTCACAGCAGGAGTCGCATTGTTGCTGCTGAAAGTGGACGCGTCTTGCAGGGAAGATGGCAGAAAGTGCAGAGCCCAACTCGTCCGCAGCTGAGAAAGCGATTTTAACTCCATAATCTAAAGCCATGTCTGGAAGTACGTTGGATTTTGGTCGGTAGGAGGTAAAATTGTTGAGCCGCGAGATAGTTATATGCAAGCTATGTAAGATACAGTTAGCATACCATGCCTCATTTTATTTAACATTAAACAGAAACACTTAAGTGTAGGCTACTGTACTGACTGAAGAGATATTGCATGAATAAAGGATAAATGCACTGCTTTCACTGGTGTGATTATTTACCATGTCAGTGAAAAGTTCCATGTTTAGCACAGCACAGCTCGCTCGGAGCGCTCAATATGCTGTAAAACTTCAATTAATATTAATAATATTTGTTTCAATCACTGAATGAAGCCTGCTATAGTTGGGACAAGAGTCGCGAGTCTCGCAACCTTAAATTGCTTGCACAAAACTCTTGATCAGCACTCAAAGTTTGTTTCAGCACTCAGAGAGAGAGAGAGAGAGAGAGAGAGAGAGAGAGAGAGAGAGAGAGAGAGAGAAAGAGAGAGAGAGGTCTGCACTCTTGGCCATTAGTTAATTTATATATAATTAAATAATTATATAATTAAATATATAATAATAATTATATAATTTATAATAACAATCTACTTGTTTTTGTGTAAGTAATACGTTGTCAAATATGTATACAATTAAATAGATGTACTAAACAAGTAGTTAATGTCTCTTTGTATTAATTTGTCCTGTTATTGATGTAATGCGCGCCCAGATGTTCGAATAGTTTGAATATTAGTGTTTGTTTTAGAGGGAATATTCAAACTTAATTTTTGAACAATTTTGACAGCCCTACTGCATTTTGCCAAGTGTAAAATTTGGTGGAAGGGTGGTTTATGGTGTGGAATTGTTTTTCAGGGGTAGGCTTGGCCTTAATGCTTCAGCATGCCAAGTTGTTTTGGACAATTTCATTCTCTCAACCTCGTGGGAACAGTTTAAGGAATGGCCCTTCCTATTCCAACATGACTGTGCACCAGTGCACAAAGCAAGGTACAAATAAAGACCTGAATGAGCGAGTTTGGTGTGGTGGAACTTGACTGGCCTGCACAAAGTCCTGACCTTAACCTGATAGAACACCTTTGGGATGAACTAGAGTAGAGAATGCAAACCAGTCTTTCTCGTCCAACACCAGTGCTTGACCTTACAAATGTGCTTGTAGAAGAAAATTCCATGAGCACACTCCTAAACCTTGTGGAAAGCCTTCCCAGAAGAGTTGTTATATGAAGCTGTTATAGCTGCAAAGGGTGGGACAACTCCATATTAAGCCCTACGGATTAAGAATGGGATGTCATTTAAAGGGGTACTTCAGTGCTGGGAAGATGAATCTGTATTTAAACTGGGTCATTCATGTAGTAGACATTTTAAATTATTTTTGAATTTGGTGCCTTCTAGACTGAAAAAAAGAAAAGAAAATGTATTTTTGTCTCATGGAGATGAAAGACAACAACTCCCAGAATCCATTGCTTCACTACCCTATGAGGCCACTCCCAAATCCATGGCTACTGGATTACTGATCATTTTCCCACCGCATTATTTTTATATAAAATCAGTTCAGTTAGAGATCCGACACTACAATTAAAAACTGACCGTGTCTGTTCAATATAATAAGTGAGTCCCCGAGCGAAAGTCATGGCACAGACGCTGCAAAAGTAAGATTACATTCACCATGATGAATGAGATGAATGAGCTATTGTGATGAGGTAAACGCATCCGCGCTTGTGACTGTTGTTCACAGACTGTGTTCAGTCAGGCGCATTTTCAGTTCATGCCTTTGGAAGCTTAACTTTCATAGGAATTAATTTGAGAAGTTGAAATACTCACTTTGCTCCTCCGGCCGCTCCATTTACATGAATGCCTGCAGCTGCGAGCTGAGTTGAGTGCCATCTCCCACCCCCCATGCGCGGGTTGAAAATGTGGAAATAGCTCCCTCTACTGGCTGTAGTCTTTAGTGTCTGACCAAAGATTCCTCTGATGACACAAAATGATTATATTTGCATCATCTGAGGATTTTTTCCAGAAATGCATACATTTCTTGTCTCAGGGGGATATGAGGGGGGAAGCACGATAATTCGAATATACTCCAGGGTTTCTACAGATTCAAAGCCATATGCTAATTGCTGACGTAACTCTTTAAGTTCAAGTGCATGTAAAGGCAGGCATCTTAACTTTTGGCAATATAGTGTGCTTCTGTTAAATCTGACTAGTGGACACATCAGTATTATATAATGCAACATGAACTGAGGACCCAGCAGATTTGGAAAGGAGATTCACCATTTAAAAAATAAATAAATAATAATAATAAAGTGCATTGAATGCTTGTTGGAAATTTTGTACACATTCTGGTAGACCAAAATAGCAGATTAAAAGTGTCTATCTTGTTTGGGTGTTTTGAAATTAATTTGCTTAATTTACTTAAATTCAAGAGGGAGGAAGTGAGTGAGTGATAAAGAGAGCAATAGGGAGAGAGTGTGTCCCGTAATGACATTAATGCAGAAGGATCCCCACGCAGGGAGTCCCCCACACAGCTTTGCCTCTCACGATGTCTGGCAAACATGTAATCTACCTTATATAACACACACACACACACACACACACACACACACACACACACACACACACACACACACACACACACACACACACACACACACACACACACACACACACACACACACACACACACACACACACACACACACACACCAACACACACACACCAACACACCAACACACACACACACACACACACACACACACACACACACACACACACACACACACACACTACCTGTTACTTTTGTAATTCCCCTGTTAGCAGCAACTCAATACTGCACAGCAGACACATATGATCCATGATACAATTATTTTATCTTGTGCTTTGTTCTTTATTTGTAGCACTCATTACAGCAAATTGACCGGTAAAATGGTTTGCACGCAGAACACAAAAGGCTTGTTGAAGCATTTTGATGCGTTCTGAATTTGCTTGGCAAAAGTGATGTGTGTTGTTGTTCCAGACTATTAAACTATTTTAAAATTGATTCCTCTATTTATTGATTTAACTTAAACAATGGTACTAAAGGGTTATCTTTTTTTTGCATGTCTTCTGCAGAGCAACATTAATTGGCCTACATATTTTCCTATATAAATTCCAGCCCTAAATTCTAGTTGATTTGTCAAATTGTTTTCGTAGCGGTTGCGAAAATACACATAAGGTTATATCGCCGCAACACTTTATTTTATTCAAACCAAACGTGGTACGTCATCACGAGCATGACCTGAGACAACATGCAGTGTTTCGGCACAGCACGGCCTACTGGTCCAGAGAGTCTGATATGACTGATATCCAATTGTACCATATTGGCCATTTTGGCAGTCGAACACTTTGAATTATGTGATAAAATGCTGTATTTTATGAACACACAAACTTGGTATGGGTCATCACCATGATGCCCTGAAGAAGCCTGAGAAGTTTAAATTTTGCCATTCAAATGCTTATAACTTTGGGTGCGGTTTAACTATTTTCATGGAAGTAACATTTTTTTGTCTCCTGAATCCTTGCCGAGTCCAACGATACCAGTCTGATCAAGACCAAACCAGCATCAGAAGTTCGGAAACATAGATTGATAGCCACAATTGTGAGCCCAAATATCAAAATTTTGATAGTAAGGGGTAGTAAAATCCAACCAAAGTCAGGTGTCGGTCATTTTTTTTCTTTTTTCATTTAAATGTCTATAACTCAGAAACCATAAGCTGGAAAATTATGAAATTTGGCACAATTGTAGAGATGTCCATCAATAGTAAATGGAACAAAGTCTCTTAGAGTCTCTAAGACTAACTCTATATCGCCACTACAAGTAAAAAAAAAAAAAAAAAAAATCTACATTTAGACTTAAAACTTTTGAACCATTTGATATAGAGTCCATTTGTCCAATTCTTACAAAACTTGGCAGAGATGATTATTGACCAAGCTGCACAGAAATGACTGAACAATCATAAAAAAGAACAAGTGTAAAATCCTTCCAAAACGCTTTTGAGACCATTTAGATTTAAATCTGATCACTCAAACATTTTAGGATGCGGTCTGAGACATGTTCCTTTTGAAACTGGAGGAGTGTAAATGCATCTGGTTGATGTTACCACATATGTAAATTTTACTTGTCCCAAATGTAAAACATAAATACATGTTTGTCTGCATGTTATAGGCTCTATGACGGGTTATAGCCAGATGTGACAGTGCTACTACAACTAAGTATCTCTTCAATAAGCCAATGTGCAAACTAACACAACAATAAACTGAAAGTAAGTCGCAGATGCTAAACACATAATCATCTTCATTAAAAGTAGTAAGACTAAATTATCTAGTGTAAATTATCCAGTGCTAATGCTGTTCTTTCTCCTGTTGTAGTCTTTAAATCTTGAAATTAGCTGATGATAAATAAAATACAGAGCATACAGGTCCTTCTCAAAACAATTGCATTTGTGATAAAAGTTCATTATTTTTCATAATGTAATGATAAAAATTAAACTTTCATATATTTTAGATTCATTGCACACCAACTGAAATATTTCAGGTCTTTTATTGTTTTATTACTGATTATTTTTGGCATACAGCTGATGAAAACCCAAATTTCCTATCTAAAAAAAATTAGCATATCATGAAAAGGTTCTCTAAACGAGCTATTAACCTAATCATCTGAATCAACTAATTAACTCTAAACACCTGCAAAAGATTCCTGAGGCTTTTAAAAACTCCCAGCCTGGTTCATTACTCAAAACCGCAATCATGGGCAAGACTGCCGACCCGACCCTATCCAGAAGGCCATCATTGACACCCTCAAGTGAGAGGGTAAGAGACAGAAAGAAATTTCTGAATGAATAGGCTGTTCCTAGAGTGCTGTATCAAGGCACCTCAGTGGAAAGTGTCTGTGGGACACAAAGGGCTATGGGATTGTAAAATTAGTCAATTGTTATTTATAATTTAAATAAATGACTTATTTAATAACCAAATATAACCTGTAATACAACACGAACGGCGCCACAGATCTGTTATTCAAAATGTGTGGACGCACTGCCAATAACAATGTGCTGAAACGTCACCTAAACCCAATTAATTCAAAATGATTTATTAAAATATTGTTTTCATTAATGTTATGTAATATGATTGTCCCAATCATAGTTATTATTAGCGTTGCTGTTTGAACTGCGCGAGCTGAAGCAGATGCGCTGAATCAGCACTGGTAAGTTACACTGAAGCTCTTTGTTAGCGCATTATTTAACTCAACAAAAAGCTTCCTATATGAGATTAATCAGATTTATATAAAGTTAACAAAATATTACAAATTATATATCTTCACAAAATGATGCGAATGCGCAAGTGAACTTGAATTGAGTTGCTGATATTCATATTCAGAATGGGAGACGCATACACGCGCTCGTCCTGGAACAACGCTCTTAACACGTCACCTTAACCCAATGACTTTACAACCATTTATTAAAATAGTATTCTCATTTCTGGTATATAATATGATCGTCCCAATCATAGTTATTCTCTGTATGTTATTCCCATTCCCAATCTCTGTATGCGCTAAAGCCGAAGCACTGAATGAAAACCGGTAGCCATCACTGACTGAAGCCACTTGCTAGTGCGTTTTATTTCACTAAAAGAAACACATCCTTTATGATTGATCACATATATAACGTTGCAAAATAAATGTGATATTACAAATTACTTCAGCACAATCTGATGGGAATGCACAAGTGCACTTGAACAAGTTACATGTGTGAGTCAGAGTGTGTGACTCATGTTGTGCATGCGCTCCCAATGAAACACACGGCAAATAAACCCACCCAAATACTTAACAATCACAATGTTTTATTACAGTAGTGTTCTCATTAATGTTGTGTAATATGACAGTCCCAATCATAGTCATTATTAGCTGTGCATTCCTGTTGGAGCTGCACGCTGAAGCTGATCACCGCCACGCTTTTACTACCGCTCGCTAACGTTAATTATTAACCAAATGCATCCTAATGAGATAAATCACCTATAGATAGGTCTGCACAAAATAAGCACAACAATTACAACTTACATTTGCACAAAACAAAAGGCTGCGAATGCACATGCAAACTTGCAGTCATCATGATGAAGGTGTAACTCCAGCAGTAAAATAGTCCCAAATAGAACTCGCTTCATTTTTCCTCCCATTTCGCGGTTGAGCCGCACGCACACGCATGACCCTGCTTAATCGATGATCGATAAGTCTTATCAATCAAATGTCTTATCGACAATTACTCGATCATCGATTAATCGTTGACATCCCTTATGTGTGTGTGTGTGTGTTTGAGATTGTACTATATCTCCATATTAAAAATCTGATTTTGTTAACTCTCAGGTGTTGGCTTTCTAATTATAGGGTGGTTAGTTATATGAGCAGCAAGCTTTATTTTGGGTATGCCAAAATGGTTGGTGCTAGAGAAGGGGTTAAACAAATATACATATTTAACTGATAAATCTATTGTTTACATAAGGAATGCAATATGCTCATACCAGTGCAGAGATAAGTGTATTTCTCTATTTCACTATCATTTATGAATATATTTTCGAGGCCTTTTTAAAAGTAACATATTCAACCAACACTTAATTAAATGCACACACACACACACACACACACACACACACACACACACACACACACACACACACACACACACACACACACACACACACACACACACACACACACACACACACACACCACACATATATATATATATATAAATATTCTGTTTTTCAACCGTTGATATGGTTATGTCTGCCAGTCATCTCAATTTCATAAGTGACTCAAGAAAGAATAATTTAGATGATTCACTACTTCATTTAAATGTGGTTTTACTCTAATAGTAAGTTGATTGCATACAGATGCATGTAAAAACAACCCTTTTAATAAATCACTGATGCTGTCAATCAACTGGTCTCTTGCGAAAGCTCTTTTTAATGAAGATGACTATATTGCACAATAAAACTCTTATTTACGTTGGATCTGCACTTTTTTGACTATAATGAGAGATTTAGACATGTTTGAATAAACGTGAGGACAGGAGGAATAGGGGCATTGGGTGGAAGGGCCCAACATCCCTTAACTGTGCTCACTAACCATCATAATCTGGAGCTTCTCTGTGATGCAAAAAGGTTATACCCCAGACAGGCCAGATGGGCCCTATTCTTCACCCATTTTGATATTTCCATTTCAAAGCAAATTCCCTTTATTGTTTCCACACCCATGCCCTCTCTCCTCTCTACACTTCCAACAAACCTCCTGAGAAGTCTGAGCCTTTAATCTAGTCTTAGTCAGGTCACTCCAGTGGTCCATGGAGGAGAAGTCCATGCCATATTCCATTTGGCAAACTCCTTCTTCTGGCATTTTTTTCATCATCAGCAATTGTCATGCCTAGGAGTGGATTTTATCATGGATTTGCCACCATCAGACAAATATACCTGCATTTTGGTCATCATCAATAGGTTTTCCAAAATTCTGCTGCCCCGTGTCCTCCAAGGGTCTTTCTACAGCCTTGGACACAGCTGAGATGATGTTCAATCATGTTTTCCTCAACTTTGCACTACCAGAAGGCAATTCATCACTGGAGTCATGACACCCTCCTTGGTGTGCTTGTAAGTCTTTCCTCCGGTTACCATTGTCACACCAACAGGCAGATAGAAAGAGGAAGACCCAAGAGATTGGACAATTCCTACGGACCTTCTTCTGGAACCACTTTGGTTCAAGTATGCTCAAAGCTCTCTGTCAGCCAGCAACTGGTCTTAACCCATTTCAGTGCATACTCAGCTTCCAGCCCTCTCTGTTCCTGTGGTGCAAGGAACCATTTGATGTACATCAGTCATTTACTGGTTCCAGGAGAGTCTGAGGCTCTGGAACACAGCTCACCACCATCTCCAACCGGCAGTGTGTCGATGCCCAGCAGACTAATACTTCCACCTACCATCTCAGGCAGAAAGTGTGGCTTTCCACTGGGGAAATAAGACTACGCCTGCCTAGCAAAATATGTCTTGGATACTTTGGGCCCTTCTCCATAAACCGGCAAATTAACCCCGTCACATATGAACATCACTTTTCACCGCACTATAGAATTCACAACTTGTTTCATGTTTCACTCATCAAGCCTTACCACCCTCCTGTCTCTGATTCCTCCACAGAGCCTGGTCCCACTGACCCTGCCTCTTATTCTGGACATGGAAACTGTTTACACCATTAGAGAAATCCTGGACTTCCAGAGCTGTGGGGGCTGACTAGAGTACCTTGACTGAGAGGGGTACGGACCCAAGGAAAAATCACAGGTTCCTAGCGATGATCCAGCCCTGGATCCATATTGGTTCCAACCCTCCTCACAGCCTTCCAAGCTCCCCATTCACAATGCCCAACACCACACAGTTGAGGTTTGGATTGGGGGCCTTTGGCCCTCTGGAGCAGGCAGTGGGGATACTGTCATGGTGTCACCATGCTCTTTCATCAGACATGCAGCGCTCACTCTCACCTGAATTCTAATCACCTGCACCTGTCCCTCATCAGCTCATCAACCACAGTATAAGAGCACACACTTCTCAGTAACTCAATGTCTGATTTCCACTGTGGATTACTAGCTCTTTACCTGATCTAGTTACCCACTCTGCTTTCTTTAAGTTGTCTCCTGTGGGTTTCCAGTTATACTTCTGGGCTCGATTGCATGAGAGCTCTTAAGTTAAGAAAACCCTTAGTTATAAGGTGGGTACCATTAATGAAACACGGGTTGCATAGGTTAGTTCACCCAAAAATGACAATTATGTCATTAATTTTCTTACCCTCATGTAGTTCGACACATGTAAGACCTCCTTTGATCTTCGGAACACAAATTAAGATATTTTTGTTGAAATCTAATGGCCCAGAAAGGCCTTCATTGACACCAATCACTGACAACCATTTTGCGCAAGAAAAAAGTTTCTTGTCGCTTCATTATTGTAGAGCCACTTTAGTGAGATGGGCTTCGTAACAATGTCTTTAGTACCTTTTATAGGTCTTGAGAGAAAAAAAAAATACTTTGGTGTGAATGAAGGCATTTCTGAGCCATCGGAAAAATATCCGAAGATGAACGGAGGTCTTACGAGTGTCGAACAACATGAGGGTAAGTTATTAATGACAGAATTTTTATTTTTGGTAGAACTAACCCTTTAAAGTACTTTTAAGTTTTTTTTTATTATTATTTATTTATTTATATATATTTTTTAATACAACACTATACAAAAGCCACGATGCACCATCACTTCCGGCAAGTGAGGTCAAATGCACGACAACAACAAACCATAGTGAACATTTACGAAGAATCTGATGAGACCGCTTTGCTTGGCCCCGTGGATGGGAAATTTTGTTTCCGAAAGGTAAAATTTTGAAAACGAAAGGATGGAAGCGTTGACAAGAGCATGGTTGTGTGCAAGCTATACAACAAGGAATTTGCGTATCACCGCAACACATTGAGCCTCAAATATCGCAAATATGCTATTGCTACACTTAATGGTAAAAATTGCACTGGTCTGCTGGACTGAAAATATAATAAACTATTTTGTTGATTAAGCTTATGTATTCAGTCATTATTTAATGGTATACTAAAAATCCATGTGAAAAATTACTTGTCGCTGTTCTCAGGTCAAATATTTATATGCAATTAAAATGCAATGTATATATATCAACCAATCACATGGCAGTTGCTTCAATGCATTTAGGGGTGTGGTCCTGGTCAAGACAATCTCCTGAACTCCAAACTGAATGTCAGAATGCCAAGGAAAGATGATTTAAGCAATTTTGAGCTTGGCATGGTTGTCAGTGCCAGATGGGCCGGTCTGAGTATTTCACAATCTGCTCAGTTACTGGGATTTTCACGCACAACCATTTCTAGGGTTTACAAAGAATGGTGTGAAAAGGGAAAAACATCCAGTATGCGGCAGTGGGTGAAAATGCCTTGTTGATGCTAGAGGTCAGAGGAGAATAGGTCTATTAATTCAAGCTGATAGAAGAGCAGCTTTGACTGAAATAACCACTCGTTACAACCGAGGTATGCAGCAAAGCATCTGTGAAGCCACTAGACGCACAACCTTGAGGTGGATGGTCTACAACAGCAGAAGACCCCACCAGGTACCACTCATCTCCACTACAAATAGGAAAAAGAGGCTACAATTTGCACAAGCTAACCAAAATTGGACAGTTGAAGACTGGAAAAATGTTGCCTGGTCTTATGAGTCTCGATTTCTGTTGAGACATTCAGATGGTAGAGTCAGAATTTGGCGTAAACAGAATGAAAACATGGATCCATCATGCCTTGTTACCACTTTGCAGGCTGGTGGTGGTGTAATGGTGTGGGGGATGTTTTCTTGGCACACTTTAGTCCCCTTAGTGCCATTTGGGCATTGTTTAAATGTCACAGCCTACCTGAGCATTGTTTCTGACCATGTCCATCCCTTTATGACCACCATGTACCCATCCTCTGATGGCTTCTTCCAGCAGGATAATGTCACAGCTTGAATAATTTCAAATTGGTTTCTTGAACATGACAATGAGTTCAATACTAAAATGTACTAAAATGGCCCCCACAGTCACCAGATCTCAACCCAATAGAACATTTTTGGGATGTGGTAGAATGGGAGCTTTGTGCCCTGGATGTGCATCCCACAAATCTCCATCAACTGCAAGATGTTATCCTATCAATATAGGCAGTTCTGAAGGCAAAGGGGGTCAAACACAGTATTAGTATGGTGTTCCTAATAACCCTTTAGTTGTGTGTGTGTGTGTGTGTGTTTCTCACACAAACTGATCATTTTGTGTCTTGAGACATCAATGTATCCTCACGAGCCGCAGGGTTTAATATGGATTTGTCTATGTAGTAAAGTTCGATAATGGAAGGAAGGAAGAGGACACGGGGGTCGGCTGGACGGTTGATACTTTCTTTATTATAACCCAAAACTTGTAATAAACTTCAGCAACACACACTGCGGTGTGGATTCTCATAGACACTCGATCACTTCCGGGTCGGCGCTTCCGGTAACTCAGTCTCTGTGCATCCGTATCAACCGTCCGATCTCTCTCTCCTTGATCTCCGGTTCCACCGAGGTTTTATTCCCTCTCCGCGCTCATTACTAGAACAAGAGACAGGTGTTATTAATCTGCTTCCAACCCACTCACTTACCGCTTGTCCCGCGGCTCTCTCTCCCGCTGCAGACCTCGCTGAACCACGCCCCCCTTGCCACAGTCTATTTATGTTTTTTTTTGTTTTTTGTTTTTGTTTTACTCTTATAGATCTCATACTTTTATCTGTCAGACGCCTTTGATTAATTTCTTAACTATCCACAACTTTCCCGAACTCTGACCTTTCCCATAATCACTATGGCAACGTAGACAAAGCCGGTAACGAACTTCCGTTTTTTTTTAGTCTGCAGTGCTATCAGCTAAAAGCTTGGTTGTATTATCAGGACTCAGAAGTAGACTTTTACAACAACGCTTCAGGCAAAATGATCACATGTCCCAGATGGTCGCATGGATCTGACTATCTTACAAGAACTTACTAATATCTGTAGCACTAAGCGGTTCACATAAGTTATGCGGTGCAGACATTGTTACTGTGTGGTAGGCTTGGCTGTTCCTATGAACCACCCGAGAGTTACCTTCCGTCCATGCGCCTGTACATTGATTTTATTTTATTTTATTATAAATAAATGTTTATTTGTTTCTATTTATTTTATTTTGTTAGATATTTCCACTTTGCGGGAGTCCCGCAAAATAATTTAATTTCCCCGCAACCCACACACAATAATATCTTGCCGTCCGCATCCGTATTCACCCATCAAATATTATCCTGTGCAGCACTCGGTCCTGCGGGAGCGCAAGTCTCTATTTGGAAGGTAGCGCTAGGCTGTTAGAGTGGTCTTGCTACACATTAAATCTGTGAATTATTGAAAACAATAAACATATGTCCTGCAGTATTTTAAATAGGTTAAACTAATATATTATATAGACTCATAATTCAATTTACAGCAATGAAACGTTAATTTGTATTACAACGCATTTAAATTCATTGAAGTTCATGCATCTATTTTCATGTTGATTACAAAAAATGACAATGTCTGACATGAACAACATTTCAACAATTACAAATATTAAAATACAAATATTACTTATATCACAATTCTTGAGTTTATTTGAAGCTCGTTGGGCATTGAATGGAGTGCGTAGGGTGCTAGGCAACATGTGCGGATCCGTTTATGTTGCATGGTTTATGGAAGCAGGTCCAAGTAGGTTTCGGATGTGTGAGACCCAGGCGAATCAGTGGTGCTCATCAACCCCGGTGAGAGCAGCCTTAACTCGGCTAGTCCTTCTGACGACAGCTGCTGCAAATTTTCGTCTGTTGTGTAGTGAATGTCACAGTGAATGGATTAAAAATGTTCACGCGTCCAACTTTGTGCGAATAGCACTATTTATTTGCGTCACTCGCGTCCAGTGTGAATGCAGCTTAACTGTTATGTGTGCTAAACCGGAACTGAGATACCGTCAACCGGAAGTATCGAGTGTCATGGCGACACCCAATAAGACTTGCAGGAAAGTTGTGGATAGCAACCACTTCTCCATTGTCGTCCAATTTACCTTTCTGTTTCCTCACCTGTTCCCTGCTCGGTTTCCTGCTCAGATACTCAACTGTTTCAACCTTCCAAAAAGGGCTTGCTCTCCAGTCTCCTCCACTTACCGGACATAGTCTCATTCCAAGCTACCTGGTAAACGGAGTGGACTTTATTTAATATTGAATATGTATTAGTCATCAATTAGTCTGACTTCACTATTAATCACCTGCACGGAACACTTCATCTATGTCTTGCATCTGTTAAATAAATACCTCTCTGGGTTTGACGATAATCCTGTCTCTTGAGTCTGGTAACCTTTGTATTAGTTTCTTATTTCATTTAAATAATTGAACCAAAAATATATAAAGTTCACAATTTAACTAAAATTAAGAAATTTAAAAATGCTCAATGGTGTCTTTCGCATATATATAGGCGTGTCCTTTTTCTCTGCATGTCACAAAAAAGGGCAGAACACAAAAAAACACTTTGGTTGAGTACCACCTGTAACTAAAATTACAATAAAAAAAGATTATTTCAAATGCCTGTGGCCTTCATGTCGGACACAGGTAGTGTTTCGGGCAACCGGAGATAAATTTTTGGCTCTTGATCTTGCCCCCCTCTGCCTACCACTTCCTGTCCTCTCTTCAGCTATGATAGCAAAAATGATAAAAAATGCAAAAAATAAACTCTATC